>NC_058085.1:270027846-271287482 GCF_014858855.1 Bufo gargarizans | reverse complement strand
AAACAACGCTCATGTACAAAGACCCATTGAAATGAATGGGTCAGGATTCAGTGCGGGTGCAATGCGTTCAAGTCACGCATTGCACCCGCGCGAAAAACTCGCTCGTGTGAAAGGGGCCTAACTGTTGTGTTACTTGGTATGGCACCCCCTAGTCTTCTTTCTCTCTCAGAACATCCACCTAAAATGTGTTCAGTACTGGTTAGAAGAAGCCGCTTCTAATGTGCTATTTCGTATGGGCTATCCTGCGTAATGGCAAGAACAACTTCAAAACGGAGGCCACAAAAACAAACATCCCCGTCCTCATTTTAGTGATCGATGGAGGTCACTGCAGTTGCACCTTTGCCATTCAGACACTTTACCCTCTCTCTTGGGGATAATACGTTTTTTGTATTGTGGGACAACCCCTTTAAAGACTCTAGAAAAGATCTAGATCACATGGAGTGACTTAAAAATCATATCCAGAAAACATCCACCCATTTTTTTTATTTTTTTTTATTTATTACACAGAATATTTATTGTATAGGTTGTTGGTATTGATAAAAGTGTCCTTCTAATGTTTCCTTCCCTCAGGTAGAGTTATTAGTCTTTATCTCCTTTGTAGTTACAAGATCGTGAATGTGCCATCCAACAGAAATCGTGTTCCAGACTTATTATTAGACCTGTCATTGAAAACGGAAGCCATTGAATGTATAGTTAGATACAGTATAATGCACTGGTATTACAGTACTGTGAAAACACAAGGATAAGAGAACTTTGCTCAAGTGATGCCCTCAGACAATACCGCCATTCATATGCTTTTTATAAGATAATTTTATAATTAAATTACTGTACATTTAATTCAATGAAAACATAAAACTATGTTAAAAATGTAAAACAATTTGTTCATTTTCTGCCAGATACGTAGAGTATGTGCCACCCTCCCTGAGGAAACACATTACACGTTCGTGGCACTGGATGTGTTTTTGTGTCTGCGTTCTCGCTGCAAAACCATTGATGTCTGAATTTGTTCCTTTGTGTACCTTACCGTGCCAGCCCAATCAATGTCCTTTCTTCAGAAACCCTCAGCCCTGCCAGGATAAATATAAAAAGATGTGGTGTCTGCGGTACATTATGCTTTCTGGCATCTACAGTACATAGCTTTAGGTGGATGACAAGGGACTACATTGCAAACATGACTCGGAATATTAGGACCTAAGTAAGCGTCCTGCTACTTCATCCATAAAACATGGACAGTTTGTCTCTGAAGATATTCAATATTTCTTAAGCAGATGTTGATGGTTCACGCTCAGGGTGCACAGTTATTCTGCTCCAAGCTACATATACAGATGTGCACATTGGTTGCTAAGTGTACAAGTTTCAGTTTGTTAGGTATACAGTTAGGGGTGGGCGATATAGACGATATGCGATATAAACGATATAAATCTGGCCAACGATAGAGATTTAGTTTATATCGCAGTAGAACATGGCATGCGCCGCTCTCGTGAGCCGGCACAGTGGAGAAGGAGAGAGTCTCTCCCTCCCCACTGTGTGTGGCTGCCGCTGACCACCAATGAGAACAGACTAGGAGGAGGAGGGGAGGGACTGTGGCCACTGCACCACCAATGAGAACAGAGAGGAGGGGGGGAGGGACTGAATACAAACGTAGCCTGCATATGCCAGCTATATCCCATACCCAACCTCTATTACTGTGCACCGTGATCTGCTGCAATTAACCCCTCAGGTCCTGAGGGGTTAATTGCGGCGGATCACGGCGCGCAGTAATAGAAGCCAGGTATGGGATATGACCGAAATATGCAGGTAGCTACGTTTGTATTCGGGCATATTAACTTTAATCATTGGTGGCACAGTGGCCACAGCCCCTCTCTTCTACTCCCCCTCTTCGAAGTATTACATTAATTGCGGCCCCACCCCATCCCCTTCCACACGATTAAATCATTGGTGGCAGTGGCCCCAGGGTGGTAGCTTCGGATTGGAGCCCCAGCAGTGTAATCGCGGGGCTCCGATCGGTTACGATGGCAGCCAGGATGCTATTGAAGCCCTGGCTTCCATAGTCGGCTCCCTGCTGCTGTGTGTACTATGCACAGAGCAGCAGGGAGAGTGTGAAGTCCTATTCACCCTAATAGAGCTCTGGCAAGGGTTAAAAAGATCCAAGGTTCTAGCCCCTAAGGGGGCGAATAGTTATTAAATAAAAAGTTTTTTTTAAGTTTACCCCCCCCCCCCCCCCCGAAATATAGAATATATAGCGCATATCGCACATGCTTAAAATTATATTGCAATATAGATTTTAGGCCATATCGCCCACCCCTAAAGTTATATCTTACGAATGTGGTATGTTCCATATTACAGCGTAAATGAAGATACTCCTAATGCTAGTAAAAGCCAACACAATGGCACTCTGCAAACAGAGTATGTAAACTAATGCTATATTCACTATATACAATGAATATGAAGTGCACCTAATATTAGGTTCATTAACTTCACTTTATGTAATGTAGCATAAATTGAAGGCTCCCATACGCAATCAATAGTTGTCGGCCAAATTATCGTTTGGCCAACAGCTATTTCCCCCGAGTACCTCCTGACTGGTCTTCTATTGGAGTGGTCATCTGAAAGTAAAGGTCAGTATACATGAAGATATAGGGAAATTGAAAATCTGTCACAGAAAATTGGACTTTTACAGAGGGATGGACTTTTATGTATTTATTTTACACATTTATATAGCGCTACTATATTCTGCAGCGCTTTACAGACATTAGCATCGGGCTGTCCCCAATGGGGCTCACAATCTAAGTTCCTTATCAGTATGGATTTGGAGTGTGGGAAGAAACCCATAGAGAAAATACATATTTCATGCAGATGTTGTCCTTTGGTCGGACTTATAGGGACCTTAGATTGTGAGCCCCATTGGGGACAGTTGAATGCTAATGTCTGTAAAGGATTGCGGAATATAGTAGCGCTATATAACTGAATAAAATAAAATAAATAAATTCAAACCCAGGATCCCGGCGCTGCGAGGCACCAGTGCTAACCACTGAGCTTCTAATGGACTTTTAAAGAGGATTCACTGTATTTAGCATTATATAATTGGTGTCAAGCAGATAGTTTCAATAGTTTTTTATTTTATCAATAAAACAAAGAAGTATTCGGACATAGACACCATCACAGTAGTCAGATGAGAAGGTGCGTTATGACAATACATCAGTGGGCGCAGCCACTGCCACACAATAATGCACAATACACCATAACCGTACATATCAGCAGTAACCCAGGTGTAACGCCAAAACACCTACAGGTGTTATCCACATTCCGCAGCATAGGCCATGCCGCCGTATACACCAACAGTATAAACAGATCAAACCAAGAGCTGTGGATTACCACAGAGCAACCTAGGGTAAGGCCTCCTCTAGGGAAGAGGAAATAACGGAGGGATGGGGGAGGAACACACATAAGGAAGGGTTAAGAAATACCCGTATCGTATTTCAGCTGTATCTCCGCTGCTTCCGCCTGTATCCCGGACTCCCTCCTCAAGGGGAGTAGAAGGGACTACTGATCCACTCACTCCAAGTCGCCTGTCTCAATTTAATGGGTATGGTTGATGGGGGTAATGAATGTTCATACCTGCAAGTCTGATTAATCTCTTGTATAACTTCGAAAATCGAAGGAGGGATCTGACTTTTCCAGTGCCGGGTAACTACCAATTTGGCGCTGAGCAAAACATGGCCTACAATGTGTCTATTCGGGAGCGGTATTTCCTTAATCCCAATGAACAACAAGGCCAACTCAGGGGATGGGTCTATTTTCCGCCTCGCTAAATTTGAAACCAAACGGAAGACTGACTTCCAATAGTCGTTTAGGATGGGACATGACTGGTGTCAAGCAGATAAAGAGGACCTGTCACCAAAAAATTAAATGCAATCTGAAAGCAGCAAGTTATAGAGTAGGAGATGTCGAGAAGGTTAATAAATAGTTTTGTGAGAAAAGATTCGGTAAACTTATCATTTATACGTTTATATCATTGCTTTTTCCACCTCCTATGAACATCTATCGGTACAGGGAGGAGGTGTTATCGGTGATTGGCAGCTGTATTCACACTTGATGCTATGATATTTTGAAGAGTCATGCAGTAAGGGCTTACACAAACTGCCATATCCGTTTTTGTGGTACGGAACCTGAGTCCTCTATGGACAAGAATAGGATGTTCTATTTTTGTGCGGGTGCTACGGAATAGTCAGACCGATACGGACAGCACACGGTGCTGAGGTGAATGGGTCCGCATCCGATCTGCAAAAAATGTGGATCAGATATCTTTGATTGGGCAGTTTGTGTCTTTTCCACCTTCACTTGAACATGAGAGCCTAGCTAGTATATTTTTTCAGAATGGTATAAAAATGAGTGATACCTTACAGATCCCCTGATGCTCTCTACTTCTTGATCCCTCTGAACACTGGAAACATGGCCACTGATCCAATTACTGGCCACAGCAGTGACCAACCTCAGACGGTGATTGCTGAGTCGTCATGTTGCCTGTGTCGAGAGGTACCAGGAGGTAGGGACCAGTGAGGGATCAATAAGGTGAATATTACTACCATTCTGAGCCTGTTTTAATTGGTGGACAACCCCTTTAACGGTCATTACAAAGTGTTAAGATGCTGATTGTGACTGCTGTAAACTTGAACTTTTCTTGAGTTCTACTGAAATACCTGTAAATGGATTCCTCATCTGCCATGTCCCATTGATAATACTGATGTATTTGTTGTATGCCTCTGAGATGTGTCTGGGCCCCCCAGGCACCAATACAGGCGTGCAACTTTTACCTCTGTGCTCTCTATAGTTACACCCTTGATGGAAAGTTTTTATAATTGGCACAAAGTAACACTTAGTATATTCTTCTAATTCATGTTCATCGGCTTGAAAGACACACTCAGTGCAGCATGGGAAGCAGTTCCAGGTTTACTTCGGAAGAGCTCATAGCAACCTGCATTGTGTTCCAGCCAGATGTGACCCTACAAAGGATCGGCAAGACAGTGCCTGATGGTTATCAGGTGTTTCCTACAATGGTAGTGTTCAGAAAAGAGAGATCATTGCTAAAACAGACAAAGCTGACTCATTACATGGCTGGAAATCACTGGCTGTTTAAGTTTGGATAAGAACATCACATGCTCATTCCAAATGCTGTCCTTCACAGTGCAACTTCTGATTTTCATTATTTGCAGTTTCTAGCCATTTTTAAAAAACGCAGTAGATGAAACGTATTTCCAGTAATACGTTCAGGATTTCTTCTAGAGGTATGTCTTCCATCAGCATGCATGAAAACCTTGTAAAGATGCATCACTAGCATCAGGGTTCATGTGGAGTCATGTGGATGTTTTTACCACAGGGTAGGGGTGAAGCAGAGAGAAGGAACGTGTTTGAGCCTACTTGTAAGCCTCAAAAATTGTGTAGCCATAAACAATGAATATTGAATAAAAAAATGTCATAATTAGTTAATTTCATTGCACAGCGGCTCATACACCCGCGTTATATTCGGCCACAAGGTGGCTCCATCGCCACCACGGTACAGCTGCATTGTTTGGCCATACCCTAGCGAATGTCCTGGTGACAGGTTCCCTTTAATGTGAAATCCCCTCTACCCCTCACAGGCTTACTGTGGTTATAAACAGATATGCTTATGTAGTTGCTTACCTCACGTACAGCGTACATCTTCCCTGTGCTTTTTTCTTTCAACTTGGACACACCTGTTTTCACCATGTAAACCAATCACTCTGGTTTCTTTCCATCCTGTATGTAGAATGTTCCCTATGCGTTTTTCAATTTGGACTCTCCTAACCCATATTTAGGATGTAAGCTCTCTGGTTGGTTTCCATCCTGTATTGTATGCAACGCTTCCTGTTGTTATATCCAACCCATGATGCACTTCTTCTGCCAGCTCCAGCACTGCCCCTAACAACGCCCAGCTATTTTATAGCTCCTCCCACCAGCTAGTTACATAGACACTCCCCTATTACTGCCCATAACAACGCCCAGCTAGTTTATAGCTCCTCCCACCAGCAAGTAACAGACACTCCCCTATCACTGCTCCTCCCATGGTCATAACATGACAGGAAATAATAAAGAGCTGCATGGACATAGTCATGTGACCACAGCCCAGAACGGGAGATAGGAGCAATAAAAGGTAAAAGAAACACATTACAAATTATTTTAAATGACATTGATGCAAACCGGAAAACCACTTAAAAAAAGGAGGCATATTTCTTATATCCTCCTTTACAACTGCTTTAATCTTCGTGCAATATACGCTCATTTTGTTCTAATATTTCATATTTTCCAATTAAGATGTTGTTTTTGACATTATAAATCAGTTAGAATGTCAAATACCCGTTTTCCTGGAATTTTGCCTTCTGATCTCACAATATTACAAGAAATAGTTCAAAAAGGTTCCTGTAACAAGTGTACTGCACCAAATATAGTTTTGCCCTTATAATTTAAAGGGGTTCTGCACTTTCATTTAACTAATGATCTATCCTCTGGATAGATCATCAGCTTCTGATAGGCAGGGGTCCGACACCCGGGACCCCCGCCGATCAGCTGTTTGAGAAGGCAACAGCGCTCCAGCAGCGCCGCGGCCTTCTCACTGTTTACCGCCGGCCCACTGACGTCACGACTAGTATCAACTAGCGTGGGCGCGGCTAAGCTCCATTCAAGTGAACAGAGCTTAGCCCCGCCCACGCTAGTTGATACTAGTCGTGACGTCAGTGGGCCGGCGGTAAACAATGAGAAGGCCGCGGCCCTGCTGGAGTGCCACTGCTCAAACAGCTGATCGGCGGGAGTCCCGGGTGTTGGAAGCTGATGATCTATCCAGAGGATAGATCATCAGTTAAATGAAAGTGCAGAACCCCTTTAAGTACACTCCTTGCCAAAAAAAAAACACACCAAGAAGAAGTTGTTGGAATTTAATGAAACTTTCTATATGTGAATGTAATGATTATATATGTAAGTGGTTATAATATTACAACAAAAGGATTATTTAAAGAGGACCTTTCACTAGTTTAAAAACTAAAAACTAACTATATCTGTGGGCAGAGCGGCGCCCAGGGGCCCCCCTGCACTTACTAGTATGTCTGGGCACCGCTCCGTTCGCCCGGTATAGGTCTCCGGTGTCTGCAGCTCCCTCTGTTGTACTGGACGGATTTTTTGTATTAGGGTTGTCCCTTGCTGCAGCGCTGGCCAATCACAGCGCACAGCTCATAGCCTTAAAGGTCCTCTTTAAAGTTTATTGGCGAAAACTGTACAATAGAAAGGAGGCTTTAGGACCATGTTGGACCTCCTCTAGCCTGAATACAGGATGAGATACGGCTGGGCGTGGAGGCCTACAAGTTCTGTATGGTGTTTTGTGGCACATTTGCCCAGAGATGTTGCAGCTGGGCTTGTAGAACCTCACACAGGTTGATGAAGCTGTGGTCCCTGCTGGTCCCATAAATGCTTGGTTGGTGGTAAATCTGGTGACCGGGCAGGCCAAGGAAGTATTGCAATATGGCAGAGACCTTTCTGGAAAACCCTTGCTGTATGTGAGCGAACATTATCCTGCTGAAAAATGCCAGTTGGAAGCCCTGCTATGAGAGGAACACGTGTTGCCCTAGGTTGTCCTGCACATATCGCTGAGCTGTTAGTGTCCCTTGTATTACTGTTCAGTCTACTGATAAACTGACAGAGAAGCTTTGGGAAGTCTAAGGCCCCTTGCAGACGAGCGAGAATTCCGCACGGGTGCCATGTGTGATGCGAACGTATTGCGCCCATATCGGAATCCGGACCAATTCATTTCAATGGGACTGTGTACATGTGCGTTGGTTTTCATGCATCACTTTTGCATTGCGTGAAAATCGCAGCATGCTCTATATTCTGCGATTTTCACGCAACACTGGCCCCATAGAACTGAATGGAGCTGTGTGAAAATCTCAATGCATCCGCAAGCAAGTGCGGATGCAATGCGTTTTTCACGGATGGTTGCTAAGAGATTACGTGTTTTATCACGCGCGTGCAAAACGCATTAAATCGCATTGCACCCGCGCGAAAATAACTGAATGCGATCGCAAACAAAACTGAATGAATTGGTTTCCGAAATCGCGCACTTTTCACTGAAGGCATCCGCAATGCATCCGGACCTAATCCGGACACGTTCGTCTGCAAGGGGCCTTAGGGTGACCGAATGTCATATGTCAACAGTGATGGCTAACCTTCGGCACTTCAGCTGCCGTGAAACTACGACTCCCAGCATGCTCCATTCATTTCTATCGAGTTCTGAGAACAGCCAAGCAAGTGTGCATTTTGGGAGTCGTAGTTTTACCACAGCTGGAGTGCCGGAGGTTAGCCATCACAGTCAGATGAGTTGGCTCCCCAGATCATCAGACCAGCAGTTGGGGCAGTGTGTTGCTCCACAGCAAATGCAGTAAATCTACACAGCAACAGTGCCTCCATAACAGCAAAAACCAGCCATAGTGCCCCATAACTTTGCCACTCAGCGTTTTTTTTTTTTTTTACCAAATCTTGGCTACCCGAAAATAAACATTGCGGAGGACAGACAGAACATAGCTTATACTGTATGTAAAACTTTATATAATATATACTTTTTAAAAAGATTTAAAAAAATATTTTTTTTCTTTAAAGGGGTTATCCCATGACTAATGTAAAAAATGAAAATCAGACATCACATAGTAAAAGACAATCTCTTTTCTAACAAAGCTAGAACCAGCCCTGTACCTCACATGAGTCCAGAGATCTCACCATATATTGCTCTGATAGATTTATATCAAGCTGGCAGCTCAAGGGGAGTGTCTTCTGCTGCAGCTAAGGGGGCGTGTCTTAGCTCTCCCTATCACAGCTCAGGAGAAAGTTGAAGGATGAAACTGAGCATGTGCGGCCTTCTCAGTGAGCAGGACAAAGAAATAAGAAAAAACAAAAAGGTGGCACTATAGAGATACATTTAAAGAATAACTCAGTGGCTATACTAAATATTTAAAGGGGTTGTCTGAGTTATGAAAAAAATATATATAGCACTGAAAATCTGATGGGCAGCAATATATAACTTAGCTAAGCAAGTTTTATGCAAAAAATATATATACATTTCCTCATTTCCCTGGTTTTTTTCTGGCCCTTTATTACCTGCAATAACAACAACCTTTGCCCCTCCCCCTGTTCTGCTAAGGGAGTGGCTACAAGAGCTGCCCTAAGTGACATGTCTGCCTGCTGGAAGAATCAGAAGCATGTTGTATGTGTAGCACTACAAGTCCCAGCTGTATAATGACACTGCTAAGAGAGTGGATACAAGAGCTGCTCTGAGTGACATGTCTGCCTGCTGGGAGAATCAACAACTTGTAAGTGTAGAACTTCAAGTCCCACCTGTATAGTGACACTGCTAATACACACAGGATCTTCCCCCTACCTTCTTGTGCAATGCCCTCTCTAGTCTGTCAGCTCCTGTGCCCAGAATTGTCACTGCCTGCAGCTACCCAGTCTGTGCAGCTGAAGGGGTTAAGAATCCTAGAAGAGAGCAGACAGCCAGTGAAGGGGGTGTGGCCTGCACAGTGACATCTCGTTTAACGAACTTTATCAGAGCAGAGAGAGAAGCGGACATCACAGGTCATGTGACCCTCAGTGAAATCTGATAAACCAGGCACTGCAGATAAAGTGAGTTAATTGTAAAGTTGTTATTTGCCTAGTTAGGAACATAGAAAAGAACAAAAAAATCACTCGGACAACCCCTTTAATTACATGCATTTACAAAAGTTTTCAAATCCAGGTGCTGGTTTGAAAATTGAAGAATATTTTTCATTGGACAACCCCTTTAATCAACACTGCATCTGTTTTATTCTTCATTGTAAGAATAATTATTTTGGGTAATGTTACTATGAATACTTTGAAGGTGGCGTCATTGCTTTTTTGTGGCACTTTAATTTGATTTTTGGTGCATATTATTTTTTTTTGGGGGGGGGTGGGTCTATCGCATTTTTTTTTTTTTTTTTTTTTTTTTTCCAAAACCCAGCATATTTAATGAATTAGTAAAAAATGCTGTAAAATTATTGTTATAGACCAGAATTGTAACTGATTCATTAATTATGTGAAGGAACATGCTTGTTCTTCTGATAATGGATACATATAAGTAATAATAACATCGTGATGGGTATATGGGCTATTCAAGGGGATTTTCATTTAGACACACAGAAATCCTTTAGGTTGGAGTACACCTGGCTTCTTTCTTCAGTACTCGCAGTAATTCACTTGTCATCCCAGACACGAGGACTGCTATCTCCCTCACTCAGATTATGTCATCAGTCTCACATGGATTTTAGGTCCTGGCAAGGCATAAAACACAATTCCCAGGCAGCATTTGGAGAAGAATTTCTCTAGTATGCAACTGATTAACGTTTATTACCATAAAGGGAAGATGCCTTTGTCACACCAAACATGGCTCCTGGAAATGTGCTCCATCTGCTTAAATATACATGTGATTGGTGGTGAGCCTTTCAACACGTGGACATTTCTTATCTTGATGAGAGACATATGTCCCCTGCAAGTCCTTCCATAACACCTTTCAATGAAATAATGTTTGTCTAGATCTAGTGCAGGATACCAGCAGGCAGCTAATATAAGTGATTGGTAGGGCCGGGTTCCTGTAGTCATTGCGCCCGGGCCCCATCAATCAAGTAGAGGGGGAAGCAATTGTGCACAGAATGGCTTGGGCCTGTCCTTTGCACTTAAATGAGTTATCCAACACCTAGAATGCCCCCCAAAAATGCCTGGGCACCTCATACAGTTTATACTTACCCTGCTCCTCAGCACCTGCGACGCTCCTGATGCCCGCACAGCCGCCGCTGCATCTCCCCATCGCGCGGATCAAAACATCCGGTGACAGGGGTTTCAGCCAATAACAGGCCGGGACAGGAACGAGCCTCCCCAGCGTCACCTGCCATATGCTAGGGAAGCTCATTCCTGGCATTATATGTGCTGGATTACCCCTTTAAAAGGGTTTTTTGAGACTTAAATACTCATGACTTATCCTCTTGATAGGTGATCAGTATCTGATTGGTGGGGTTCCGACACACAGGACACCCCCCCCCCCTGCTTCCCGATCAGCTGTTTGAGAATTGAGAAAACACTAACGCTCCTGTGAGAGCGCCGCGGCCTTCTCCCTGCTCACCAAGCGCAGAGCCATGCATTGTATAGCGGCTGTGCTTGATATTGCGCTCAGCCCCATTCATTGACTGAAGTAAAAGCTTATCAGCGGGTGTCCCAAGAGGATAGGTCAACAGTTTTTAAGTATTGGAAAACCCCTTTAATTGCTCATTTGCATATTGGCCTATTTTCCTCCGGAATGAAGCAATAGATCACTAAGTGAAAGGTATCGTTACATTCAGATAAGGGAGCCCTACAAGGCATTGCGCCTGGATTTACTGTGAATTTTGTGGCGACAGATTCCTTTTAAAGGGGTATTCAGGATGGGTCATCAATATCAGATTGGTGGAGATCCAACTCCCAGCACCCTTGCCAGTCAGCATTTTGTATAATTACAGTTTTCTCTTCCATTCAAGTGAATGGGATAATAAAGAGGAGTTAAAAACTGAAGATACATTGCTGACAAGATCACTGCGCCTCCTTCAAACAGCTCACAGGTGGCGGTGTCAGGAGTCGTACCCCCCACCAGTCTGATATTGACGAGCTATCCTGAGGATGAAACCACTAGAATACTCCATAGGAAATGTTATAATAGGTCACTGTTCTACATTAGGCCAGCACACGGCCTTGAACATCACGTGAACTCGTCTGACTGAACCTTTCCTGTTGCGTTAGGGTGCTCTCTGACACTTATGGAGCATTATCGAAGAAGATGAGTCGGCACTGCGGTTAGCCCGTGGTGCACGCGTCCAGGGAAGGCGTCCCACTAGTAAATGGCGAAGAAGGACCGGCTCTCACTTTCTTGACGATATGAAGGGACTTTTATTCAAAGCATAATAGCTTTGTCAGTCACTGATGATGCTATTATGCTTTGAATAAAAGTCTGTTCATGTCGTCAAGAAAGTGAGTGCGGTCCTTCTTCGGTATATACTTATGGAACATTAGGCAGGGAACAGATTTGAGTCCTCCTCCAAAGTTGGTATCTTGTCCCAGTGTTGTTAGTCAGAGGTCATATTTGTAACTTTATTCTACACAGTGGGGGGGGGGGGGGGGGGGGATTATATCAAAGACTGGCATTTGCGCTGGACTTTGATATTCCATGCGCCCTTAGTCGACTTGCTTTATTTATTTAGGTGCATCCTCCATCAATCTGTGCACCTAAACTGAGCGGGCATAGATTTCAGTCCTCATTTACGCCAGAAATGGCCCAGCCCACAATCTGCCCCCATCGCACCTCCTTTTCGGAAAGTAACGAGGGTGGTGTAGAAATGCCACTTGTGTCTTTAAAAAGTCGTAAACCTGTGGTTTTGGACTTTTTTACACCAGGAAACTGGTGTAAAGGGATGATAAATTGCTCTCGATATGTGTACGTTGCCTGTTTACACCCTGTCCTGCTGAACATCAGAATCTGGGCCCTCCGTCCAGCGTCCTCCTCACTTGCTGTGTACTTCATTATCACTGACTGCACAATGGTGTGTCATCCATTTTCCATCTTATTTTGCAGTTTCTTTGGTAACACACCGCCAACATTGAGCCACCTGTTTCCTGACATACTGCTATGGCTGCACAAGTAAGGTGAGAAGCATCTACTCAATTATTTATGGCACTAGTGGCGCTGAATGCTGAGCCCTGGATGTTCATTTCTATTGGCTTGAATATCGGAGTATGCCAGCATTGTCGCCATGTTGGCTGGATTTCGGGAATGGACAGAAATACATATTGCTGCCTTTATTATCGCGATTTGCCGTTGCTAGAAATCTTAATAAATTGGTTACTGCCCGCTTACCAACTGTTTCTTTCAATATCTCTTTGAGGTCACTCAGATGTGGAGCTATGCAAGTTATAGTAGTGAGCATGGTGGTAGTCATTGAAGAACACAGTCAACCTCTTCCAATTCCTTAAAGGGGCTGTCTCACTTTAGCAAATGGCATTTATCATGTAGAGAAAGTTAATACAAGGCACTTACTAATGTATTGTGATTGTCCATATTGCTTCCTTAGCTGGCTGGATTCATTTATCCATCACATTATACACTTCTTGTTTCCATGGTTACGGCCACCCTGCAATCTAGCAGCGGTGGTCATGCTTGCAGACTATAGGAAAAAGCGCCAGCCTCTCTCGTGGCCGGGATCATATCAGATCACAGAGGCCGGTGCTTTTTCCTATAGTGTGCAAGCACGGCCACCGATGCTGGATTGCAGGGTGGTCACCATGGAAACAGCAGTGTATAATGTGATGAAAAAATGAATCCAGCCAGCAAAGGAGTCCAATATGGACAATCACAATACATTAGTAAGTACCTTGTATTAACTTTCTCTACATAATAAACTCATTTTGCTGAAGTGAGAGAACCCCTTTAAAAGAAATGCTCGTATTTCTGCAGTCATAAGGAAAGTGCTGACAAATTGCATAATATAACTTGACATCCATGTGTTCGAAACAGGAAAAATGGCAAGCATAGGAAACTGAGCGAGTTTGACATGGTCCAAACTGTTAACACTGATAAACCCAAAAAATGACACACTGCTTCAAAAGGTCTAAATCTAATTTTTATTAAAATACAAAAGATTTCAAAAAGTAAATAGTGTCGACAGCAAAAACCACATGGTGCCACAGCATGGCCATAAATAAACAATGCGGGATGTAACATGGAAATACATTCGAGTAGAGCCAAAAACATGGCACATCCGCTGCAAATCAATACAAACAAAATTTATAGACCCAAAGCAAGTAGGTCCACAGTACACGCCAACACGTGTTCCGCATTGGAAATCCCCCCTGAGGAAGCAATGTGAAACACCTGTTAGGGTGTCCCGTGGAGGTCCTTTTTTTTTGGGTCTGTATATATCTTTTGTATTGATTTGCTCCAGATGTACCTTTTGTGGCTCCACTCGAATGTATTTACATTTTACATCCCGCGTTGTTTATTTATGACTATGCTGTGGCACCCCCAAGAGGTTTTGGCTGTCGATACCATTTACTTGTTTTTAAATCTAATGTATTTCAATAAAAATTGGATTTTTGAAAGACCTTCTGAAGCAGTGACATTTTTTGGTTTATCGGTGTTAGTAGTTCATGGGTTGCACCTGCGATTAATTGTCTATTGGGCCCTATTTGGTAGGTGTCTCTAAGGTCCAAATTATGACTGGGTCAAAGAATCTCCAAAAAGTCAGATCTTGTGGGGCTGTTCCCAGTATGCAGTGGTTAGTACTTAACAAAAGAGGTCTAATGATGAACAACTTGTGAACCAGTTACTGGGTCATGGGCATCTGAGGCTTATTGATGCATATGTGGACTGAGGGCTAGCTTGTTTCATCTGATCCTACAGAAGAGCTATTGTAGCACAAATTAGTTAGTCCTGCCTATGATAGAAAGGAATTAGAGTACACAGTACATTGCAGCTTGCTGTGTATGGGTCTGCATAGACTCGGACCAGTCAAAGTGCTCATAAGTACTCCTGTCTACTACTGAAAGTGCTTACAATGGACTTGTGAGCCTGAGAACTGGACCACAGATGAATGGAAGAAGGTGACCTTTTCTGATGAATCACGTCTTGTTTTACATTATGGGGATGGCTGCTTGCATGTGGGTTGCTATCGTGGAGAAGAGATGGTACCAGGATGCACTATAAGAAGAAAACAACCCGGCAGAGGCACTGTGATGTTCTGCCATTGTACTGCTGGGAACCTTGAGTCCTGGCATCTCAATGTCACTTCAAGGGCTTATTCAGATGAGCATTGTAAGGCATCCGTGTTCCAGCTGCTAGACGTGAGCAATTTATATATGGAACTCACATGGATGGTGTCGGTGTATTGGTTTCTTTTTCTTTTTCACAGAATTGCTTGAAAAGTGGACAAAAGTAGCGCACACTGCAATTTTCTCGATGTTCTGTCTGAAACGCCGGTATTAATAAACATGCCCCTAAATAGCTGATGTATAATGTCTTAGTGCCAAATACCACAGGACACCTTCAACGGTTTATTGGAGTCCATGCCTTGATGTGAACATTTCTTATCTTTATGAGAGACATATGTCCCCTGCCAGTCCTTCCATGACACCTTTTGGACCAGTTATGCTTGCCTAGATCTAACGCAGGATACCAGCAGCCAACTAAGATAAGTGTTTGATAGGGCTGGGTTCCTGCAATTATCTTGTCTGCCACCTTCAAGAGTTTTTTAGAGTCCATGCCTTGATGTGGACACTTCTTATCTTCATGAGACATATGTCCCCTGCCAGTCCTTCCATGACACCTTTTGGTTGATGGGTCACAGCTATTTTGGTGATGTGTGGAGAAGTTAGAGTACACAATGTGAGGAGGGTGGTTTTAATGTTATGTTTCATTGGTTGCTCTCTTTTTATGTGGTGCTTATCATAGTATATTACAAAGCAATTCACATAACTTTGAATGCTACACTTGAGAAGGGAAACTCTAAATTCCGATTTCTGCTGGTTTTTGGTCAGCATTGTCGTAGCTCAAATGTTGGGTCACATGTCTGACAGTTAAGTGGAGATCTGCTGTCTGTTTCCAAGGGCAATCAGCAGAACTTTCAAAGTTTAAAGTTTTATATATGAATGCATTAAAATGGATGTAAAAAACATAAAATTACAGAATTTATAATTTAAGTAAGACTAGTTAAAGAGGACCTTTCATGGGTCCAGACATTATGAAATAACTAGCAGGTTATGTAGGGCATAGTGTAGGGATATAATATCGCTTACTAGTTTGTCTGGGCGCCTCTCCGTTCGCCAACTGTGGCCCCCGTTCACTTTTCCCACCTGGTATGCTAATGATGAGCATCGGTACAGGGAGGAGGAGACTGACCTGTTTCTCAATGGGTGTCACCTTCTCCCTGGCTGTGACGCTCTCTGCTGTGATTAGACCGCGCTACAGTCAGGGAGTAGATGACGCCCATTGAAAAACAGGACGGAAATACGGACATACGGAAACGGAATGCACGCGGAGTAACTTCAGTTTTTTTTTTGTGGACCCATTGAAATGAATGGTTCTGCATACGGTCAGCAAAAAAAAAACTGAACCAGCACGGAAAGAAAATACAGTCATGCGCATGAGCCCTAATAAAGCTTATTCTCAATGTGATATCAAGCCATAGGCAGATGCTGAGATACAGCTGGGGGGGTGTATTTCATCCAGTTTTTCTGTTTAGCTGGGTGAGAACTGAAATCCAGAGATGGTATGGCTTCAGCAAGGCATAGTTGCTGGAGCGGTTTTTGTATGGGCTGGATTTCTTTGGACTGGGAGACGGGTTAGTAGTGGGAGTCTCTCAGTCCACACCCCTAGACCATTACAGGTTCCCTGGCCCCAGGTGAGGCCAGCTAGGTTAATCAAGGGGGTACTTTCACACTTGCTGCAGAGGATTCCGTCAATCTGGACGCAAACTGATGCATTTGTGAGACGGATCTGGATGCGGATCTGTTTCACAAATGCATTGCAGTACCGGATCCATCTTTCCGGTTGTCACCCAGAAACACAGATCTGGTATTTATTTTTTTCTCATTTTTAAAGGTCTGCGCATGCGCATACCGCAAGACCAGATCCTTTTTTTCCGGACCCGGCATTAATGCATTTCAATGGTAATTAATGCCGATTCCGGCAAGTGTTCAGTATTTTTGCCCAGAGATAAAACTGCAGCATGCTGCGGTATTTTCTCTGGCCAAAAAATGTAAGAGGGACTGAACTGATGCATCCTGAACGGAATGCTCTCCATTCAATATACATGAGGATAAAACTGATCAGTTTTTTTCCGGTATTGAGCCCCTGTGACGGAACTAAATACCGGAAAACAAAAACGCTAGTGTGAAAGTGCCCTAAATCAACCCTCTGTGCATGAGTCTGGATGGAGAAAGGCTGAGGAAGCCTGAGAGTCTCTGTCTGGTCTCAGCTAGGAGGGCTGAGGGGCCACAAGGTTTTGTAAAGCCTGAAGTCTGGGGAGGCCCAACGACGCCTACGGAAAGGGGGGGCGCACGGTCAGAGTCGGAATGACTTCTGGACCATCTCCCCCCCAAGAGTGCTGGTGTGGTCACAGCCTGGAGGCTGCTGGACCCGTACCGTATATATGGCTGAGGAAGCCAGATCTAATTCTGTGTGTGAACGGAGCTCTATAGGTGAGGTAGAGCCCAGATGGTCAGGTTTATTTTCGATGTTTGTGTGTGATGGTGCTGAAGTGCCAAAATTAAGCACCTTTTGGACTTGAACCCCGTTGTCAGAGGCAGGGCCGGTGCAAGGATTTTTGCCAACACAAGCGAAGCTACATTTTGGCGCCCCCCTCGCAGCTCACCTGCGAGGGGGGGCGCCCACCTCAGGTCAGACCAGCATACAGACCCCCAATGTTAATCAGACCTCAGCTCACAGCACCAATCAGACCCCCAATGTTAATCAGACCTCAGATCAGACCCCCATGTCAGCCATCAGCCCCCCCATGTCAGCCATCATGCCGCCATAGCCCATGTCAGCCATCATGCTGCCATGTCAGCCATTAGCCCCCATGTCAGCCATCAGCCCCCCCATGTCAGCCATCATGCCCCCATGTAAGCCTTCATGCCCCTATGTCAGCCATCATGCCCCCATGTCACATTTCTCCCCCTCCATGTCAAATCACCCCCCTATGTCACATCAGCCCTCCATGTCACATCAACCCTCCATGTCACATTTCTCCCCCTCCATGTCACATTTTTCCGCCCTCCCCCAGGGTGCGCCCTAAGGCAGCCGCTTGGTCTGCCTTATGGTAGCACCGGCCCTGGTCAGAGGAGAAGTCTGTGATTGCGACCGCCTGAGAGCGATCCCTTACACTGGTTTATCATTTTTGAGAGGCTACTAGGATAGGAGGATATATTATGAGTCATGACATAATCACAAAGAATTAGAATGACTTTTTTTCCCTTTTTCTACACAATTTTCAGGCTGTTGCTTGAGCTGAAGGCAGTTCTGGTGTAAATGAACAGGGGTGTGCAGAAAAGCCTCAGCTGGAATGCTCTTCCTGAATGTATGGAATCAATTTACTGGTTTCCGTACCACGCACATCGTGTCTGTGAATTGGACAGGAACCTTAATGTTCTCAGAACAAAACCTTATGTGAAGGCAAACATATTTGCTTGTCGGCTGTGTACAAGCAGGTGATTATATTTCACATCTGAAGGCCTGTCTTATTCGCATGTTCTTGTCACCTCTTCTTATCATGGACATGGCTAGGCGCCCTGATGTGCAAATGTCTAACTCTGTTGCAGTCATTGTTCTTATAGGCTTCCTTTATCATTGTGGAAATTTACTAAGGCGGCGGCCTTAGTAAATAAGTGCAATTTGTATAGTGTAATGTAACTGGAGCAAATGGTTCTTCTGAGTAACCGTTTAGGTTTGTTCCTCTTGAGTGACCAGGAGAAAGTAAAAGCTTTCATATGTGAAGTACAGTATTAAAGTGATTGTTTTTGGGGGTGTTTGGGCAGACTCCTCCAGACCTACAAAGGGGAGCATACTTACCTGCTCCATGGCACTGGGTCCTGGCTCCTTCGCTTACCAGCCTCGGCTGCCTCACCCAGGTCCCCCACTGTCAATATCCGCTTTGAAGCTTCTGCAACCAACAACTGGCTGCAGCAGTCATCTGCTCACTTCGCCACGTGATGCAAGGGGCCCAGGTCAGGGTTGCCGCCGGTCTTTGGCTGCAGAATTGTCAAAGCAGATGTTGGCAGCAGGGATCCTGAGCTAGGGCTCATGCGCACGACCTTGCCGTTTTTTGCAGTCCACAAATTGCGTATCTGCAAAAAACGGATGCCGCCCGTGTGCCTTCCGCAATTTGCAGAATGGAACAGGAGGCCCATTATAGCGATGCCTATTCTTGTCCGCAAAACCGACAAGAATAGGACATGTCTCATAAATTTTGCGGACCCATTGAAATGAATGGTTCCGTATACGGAATCAAAATACGTTCCGTATACGGTACGCAAAAAAAAAGTTTGTGTGCATGAGCCCCAAGGCAGCGGGAGCCAGTGAGGGCAGCATAGTGCAGCTGACAGGTTCCCTTTAAATTCCACATGCATTTCTATGTGCACTCTCTAGATCAGGGATCAGCAAGAGAACAGCTGAGCTCTGAGAAGAGGAGATTATACATATGCATGCTGGGATTTGTAGTTTTACAACAGATGGAGTGCCAGAGTTGCCTACCCCTGCTCTCGATCAAGGATACCCAACCTACTGCCCGCCAGCTGTTGCAAACCTACAAGTCCCAACAATGTCCTGATAGCTGTAGGCTGTCCAGGCATGCTGAGAGTTGTAGTTTTACAACAGCTGGAGGGCCGCAGGTTGGGCATCCCTGCTCTAGATAAATCTGCATGGAAACCCCAGGAAATCTGCGTCCCGTTGTTGCAATGGGAATCTGCGTTACCGTGCACTTTTTCAGTGCAGATTTCAAATACACTTCAAGACACATGCACATCAAATGGGGCAAATTCATGGTCGGATCCACGGCATTCAAACTACAATTGCTCAGCAGAATTCAGGCGGTCAACCTCGAATTTCTGCTGTAACTTCTGTGGCTAATTCATGCCAGATTTTTCCAGCGTACCTTAAAAAAATGTCTATCGCTTCAACCACAAGTCCCAGAATTGCCACCCATTTGTATGTACAAGTTATGACATTTGAATGCATTGGACTGTAAGAAGTCAGTGCTGCACTTTCTGTTGCTCATGCATTGGGCCAGCTTTAAAGACGCTGGTTTGGGGCAGTACCAGCTCACATCTAGAGCTTTGTAGAAGGTCAAGGTTGGAATGTCTGATAACTGCCAGGAGGTATTATGCTGCCCTTGTAGCCCAGACAGCGAGTAGTAAGACATGAAATCCCTTGATCTGCCACCTGCATTTTGTAAGACGTTGGGAGTTTCCCTAGAATTCCTTATCTGCTGGTGAAAATGGTGATAGCATTACCGTGTAACCTCTAATACATCAAATATATGTGCTTCTAATGCGTTCTACGTACAAGGGGATACCCCGCGGCCTCATAGGAGACAGTAGATGTGCTGGTCTCGTTAGCGATGACTTGTTCTCTGATTATGTTAGGAAGGCGATGGTGGCGCGGGCGATGTCACCAACACCACCAGTAGACAAGAGGTTTCTGCCATTAGCATGCCCAATAGGCCAAGCCATTTCCATGGAGGAAAATGATAAATGGGTGCCACATTTGGCAATGCATTTTTTTTGGAAGGGTTGAAATCCTACTTGTCTTATTAGTGTTGTCTTGATGTAAGCGGTAAAGTCAATCGATCTATCGCCATATGCAGGAGATTGTTGCTGCGCCTCATGAGCTGGACTAATATCCTATGCCTATGGTCATCTCAAGTGAAGGCCTGAATGTAAGGCTTCATGCACACAACTGTATTTTTCATCTGTGTGCTATCAGCATTTTTGGTGGATACCACACTGATCCATTTCTATGCGGCCATGCACACATCTATATATTTTTTCCGCATCAGTGTGGCTGTTCTGCAAATGATAGAGCATGTCCTGTTCTTGTCTGTATTGTGGGCAAGAAAAGGCCTTTCTATTGATGGGAGTGAGAAAAATACGGAATGCACATAGAAGGGATCTGTATTTTGCAGGTGCGTTGTTTGCTTACAGGAATACGGATGCGGCCGTATATATTACAGCAGTTACTGTAGCTTTAAGGCTACTTTCACCCTTGCGGCAGAGTGATCCGGCAAGCAGTTCCATCCCCGGAACTGCCTGCCGTATCCGGCAAAACGTATGCCAACTGATGGCATTTGTAAGACTGATCAGGATCGTGATCAGTCTTAAAAATGCATTGAAATGCTGGATCCGTCTTTCCGGTGTCATCCGGCAAAACGGGTCCGGCATTTATTTTCTTTCACCTTTTTTTCGGTCTGCACATGGAAGGACGGATCCGGCATTCCGGTATTTTAAATGCCGGATCCGGCACTAATACATTCCTATGGAAAAAAAATCCCAGATCCGGCATTCAGGCAAGTCTTCCGTTTTTTGGGCCGGAGATAAAATCGTAGCATGCTGCGGTTTTATCTTTGGCCTGATCAGTCAAAATGACTGAACGGATTACTCTCCATTCAGAATGCATGGGGATATACCTGATCAGTTATTTACGGCATTGAGCCCTTTTGACAGAACTCAGTGCTGGAAAAGAAAAACGCTAGTGTGAAAGAGCCCTAAGGAATTCCCTGTTTCTGTAGCCTAGGAGTTAAAAATGTAGCATTTTCTACTAGACGCCAGCTCTTTGTTTTCTGATTTTGTGCCTATAATACAGTATTTTGTGTGATGACACAATGATCCTATTGATCATATCGGCAGTGAGATCTGAGGATGGCACTGTTCGCCACCAAGTAAAAAAATAAAAATGAAGAAAATACATGCAACATGTGTGAATACTCGTAATATGTAAGTTTTTAACTTTCATTATAAGATCAAAGTGTTTGTGCCTTTTTATGGTGCTTTTAATTCCAAAATAGAGTCTTAGGGTACTTTCACACTAGCGTTATTCTTTTCCGGTATTGAAATCCAGTAAAGAGTCTCAATACCGGAAAAAAACGCATCAGTTTTGTACTAAGGCATTCTGAATGGAAAGCAATCCGTTCAGTATGCATCAGGATGTCTTCCGTTCCGTCCCTTGTACGGTATTTGACTTGACAAAATACCGTAGCTTGAATATAGATGTATTAATGCCGGATCCAGACCGGCGTCTGCGGTTTTGGTTTTCTGGTCTGCGCGGGGATATAGGAGGAGCTGGTTTCGCTTTTGATCTTTGAATTTTTTTTTTTATACTTGATCCGTTATTCCGGCTGATAACAAATGAGACAGATCCAGAAAAAAATGATATCCGTTTGCATATGGAACTGCCTGCCGGATTCGAACAACGCTCGTGTGAACGTAGCCTTATCCGTCATCTGGCATATGTAGCAACCATTTTCTTTTTGGGTTACGACTTGGCCAGGGTTTAGACACATTTATGAGATGCAACATTTATGAACGGTCACACAAAAAGGTGCAAATGCAAAGAAAATGTAGTGATCGGCTGAGCAGTCATTTCCCGTGTTTGGGAAAGGACCAGAAAGTAGAGACCAGCATGAACCAAGGACGAGTGTATGGGAGCGGCAGGGGATCGAAAATGTACTGGTGGGACAACTACTTAAAGGGGTTTTATGGTAATTAACAGATATACTCATGTAATTGCTCACCTCATGTCCATCTTCCCTGGTTTTTTTTGTTTGTTTTTTGGACTCGTATTTACGGTGTTATCCTTCTGGTGGGTTTCCATCCTGTAGGTAGCACTTCCTGTTGCTGTATCCAACCAAGCCCATGATGCACTTCTCCTGTTTCTGCCACAGCTCCAGCACAGGCGTAACACAGTACAAGTCTGTAATGGTTCCAGGACACATTACAAGAACACTATTGCTTAAAACACCAGAAGTATTCTGGGCCGGAATTATCTATCTATCTATCAATGGATACATAGTGTCAGTACATAATTTATAGGGTATCCATACATTTACATAATTAATGATCACTTTACATGATTTCATATAATCACCATTAAAAAACTACAATGGTGATTATATGAAATCATGTAAAGTGATCATTAATTATGTAAATGTATGGATACCCTATAAATTATGTACTGACACTATGTATCCATTGCTTGATAACGGTCCCAGGAAGCCGACTGAAACGTCACACAAAGACCACTTTTTTCTTTCCCCGCATCGGACGTGTTGCAGTTTTTCCTTTTGCTACATTTGTGGACGGCTGGTTGCGTCTTTACCGCTGGCACTCCAGACTTATATTACGGTTGGTGCTGCCTTGGACTTCTTTCTTATATCTATCTATTTATCATCAAGTCCACAGGGTCATTGGCATCATATCCAGTGGCTCTTTGGGGTATGTTCACAGAATGGATTTTGACCCTGTCAATCTCCAGCGCATATCCCATGGCAGAAACCGCTGCGGTCATTAAATAGAGCTAAACCGCGAGCATGCTCCCTGCAGCTTTCCAAGGTGTCCTTTCGGTAACCGCAAAGGACCTGGATGTGTACCTTCTTGCTGTGGTCTAGAAAACCACTTGGGAGAAATCCTCTGAACTGTGGCACATGCTTCCATTGAAAACATGGGAGGCGGGTTTACCGCCAGCCACACGGATGGTGCCCGTGCATTGGGGACCGCAACGGAACGGGCGGCACACATTCGTATGCATGAGCCCTAACACACACAGATTTCAATGTGGACTTTGGAGTGGATATTAATGCAGATTTATATGCTGAAAAATACTGTGTGAAATGACCTTAAAGTCGTTGTACCATATACTACTTTTCACTCTGAAGTGGCGACCATCATTTCTGCTCAGCGTGAATAGACTTTCATCAGTGAACAGCACTGAGGCCCACTGCTCCCTGGCCCATGCAAGACGGTGACGCCTGTGCCTGGTGGGGTGGCCAGGTACCCTTGCAGGTCGTCTAGCACGCAGACCACGCTGATGTAAACGGTTTCGGACGGTCTGACATTACACTTGGGTGCCTCTCACCTCCCTTACATGTGCCTGGAGTTGTGTGGCATTCATCATCCGTTCTGCAGGGCATTATTCACAATTAAGCGGTCAACAGTGTGCGGACCGAAATGGGGAAAAAAAATGCATTCATAAAAAAAAAAACTCCATGCAAAAACTGCATTAAAAGCATCACGTTTCACAACCCCAAAATCTAGATATTGCTGAGTGCTATAAAATAAAACTGCTTGACACAAAGAAAATTGCCACTAAGGGCTCATGCACGCGAACGTATTTTTTGTCTCTTCTGTTTTTTTTTGCGGCCCATATGCGGAACCATTTATTTCAATGGGGCCGCAAAAAATGAAAAAAGGGTGCATTCCGTATCCATACGGTATGTCCGCAAGTCAGTTCCGTAAGACAAATAGAACATGTCCTACCCTTGTCCATGTTGTGGATAAGGACAGGCATTGTTACAATGGATCAGCAAAAAATTCCTTCTTTGTGGACTGCAAAATACATACGGTCGTGTGCAGGAGCCCTAAAAGAAATGCCGGTTTATCCTGCGTTTAATTCCCATGGACTTCCATGCAACATCAGTTCCTGGAGTTTTTTTTGTTTTTTTGAACAGGAGCAAAAAACCAAACCTTGTTTGAACCCAACCATACAGTACACCACACAGCAGGAGGCAAAGACAAAGGCAGTATCCAGACATTACCTTGTGATAGAAATGCATGTCAAGAAATTAGATCATTGAAGAAAAAACAATCAATGAGGCGGCATCGGATCAGAGGTGGTGCACGTTTTCACGTTTTTATACCTTCCCTTGAAATAGCAAAAACATTAGGAGGAGTGGGAACACAAAGAGATAGCGGAGCCCTGGCAATCATCACAGAGCGGCCACGTGAGGGACACAATCCAGTCCTCAAATGTTTAGAGCAGATAACTGGCACCATAAATACTTGTACTGCCGACAAAGGGCTAATTCCCTGTGAAAACCACGAAGGACAACTGCAGGGCAGTCATTGTCTAGTGACCCCACTAGAAGAAGGGTTTTATCATGGTTTTGTCATTCTTGTGCTCCCCCTCCTAGTAACGTACAGATTTCATTATGTTAGTTTCAGCACCCCGAAATCCTGCATTGGAGGGTCTATAATGTTAGGGCTCATGCCACGTTTTTTTTTTAAGGAAGTTTTTTTTTTTTTTTTACTGTCCGATCAAAAACATCCCATGTGAATACACCCTTAGGCCTCGTTCGCACTTGAGTGTATGGTTCCATGAAAAACCACTGTTCTATCAGTCGTTTTTCATGGACCATTGGTAGGAGATGCACTAGAAATGAATTTGCGGTACAGGACGTAGGGTACATGGAAAGGCGACGTCCGTTTCGCACATCTGCGGATGCCATCAGATGATTTATACCTGGGTATGCATGTGTCATGCCATTTCACAGTCAGTGTTTGATCAATGTTTTCCAACAGTGAGCCAAAACAGGAGTGACGGCTACACAGAAATAGGTCCCTTTCAGACGAGCGAGTTCCAGACTCTCAGCGTGAGTATAAGACCGCTCCCATCCTGACCTCCCAGCACTGACGGGGTCGCATAGCATTCTATTGATTTTATGATGCGATGTAACCCTTAGGCCCCTTTCAGACAAGTGTGTCCGGATTAGGTACGGATGCGTTGCGGATGCGTTCAGTGAAAACGTTGTGATTTTTCAAGTAAGTCCATTCAGTTTTGTTTGCGATCGCGTTCAGTTTTTATCGCGCGGGTGCAATGCAATTTACTGTTTACAAACATCTCTTAGGCCTCTTGCACACGACCGTATGGCTTTTTCAGTATTTTCCGGTCCGCAAAAAACGAATCCACAAAAAAATACGGATGACGTCCGTGTGCATTCAGTTTTTTGCGGAACGGAACAGCTGTCCCCTGATAGAACAGTACTATCCTTGTCTGTTATGCGGACAATAATAGGACATGTTCTATCTTTGAACAGAAATACGTTTTTTGTGTGGATCCATTGAAATGAATAGTTCCGTATACGGAACGCAAAAAATGGAATGTAAACAGAAAAAAGACATTTGTGTGCAAGAGGCCTTCGCAACCATCCGTGAAAAATGCATTGCATCCGCACTTGCTTGCGGATGCGATGTTCACTCAGCCCGTGCTGCGATTTTCACGTAACGCACAAGTGATGCGTAAAAACCAATGCTCATGTACACAGACCCATTGAAATAAATGGGTCCGGATTCCGTGCGGGTGCAGTGCGTTCGCATCACGCATTGCACCTGTGCGGAATACTCGCTCGTGTGAAAGGGGCCTTACAGTTCTGCAATGTATTGGATAACACTGACAGCATTATGTCACTGTTATCTAATACATTCCAGAACTGTAAGTGTTACATAGCATCATAAATCAATATAATGCTATGTGACCCCGTCAGTGCTGGGAGGTCAGGACGGGAGCTGCTGCATACTCGCGCTGCGAGTGCGGAGTGTTCTGAAAGGGGCCATAAGGTATAATTGAAAGATTTTGACCTGTACTTTTTTGTCTCGCAATCATCGGGGCTAATGCCTGCGATTGGCAATAACCCTGATCCCAGACATTTAACTATGGCATCTGAGGCAGCTTTTGCTCCAGGGGCCTGAATGTCTTGTTAATAGCATGGGTCTCTCTCTGAAGGAGTCTATGCTATTACAGATGTAGTTCTTATAGATGCCTGCAGGTGGCAGGGCCCCATAAAAAAATAGATAATCTGCCATACGCTGTAATGAGAATTCATTGCAGTGTAAGGGTATGTTCTCATCTGATCTGGAACAAATGCTGGCTGTCTACCAGACATAAACAGTTTCAAATTTTTTTTGTCTAACCGAACTCTGGCATTTATCCTGGAATGTGGCCAGATCACTGCCGGACCCCTTTATAGTCAAGTGTAGAATCCGCCAGTGCTAGATCTGTCTAAATCCTGCTGGCTGCTCTCTACTGGAACAGCCTGCTAGATCCATGCATATTCACGCCCCCTGAGGGGGGCTTAAAGGGGTTGTCCCATCTCAGACAATAGAGGCATATCGTTAGGATATGCCCCCATTGTCTGATAGGTGCGGGTCCCACCGCTGGGACCTGCACCTACAATGAGAATGGAGCAGGGAAATGAATGCGCAGTCGTCCTCCATTTATTTCTATGGGGCCGCCGAAAATAGGCGAGCGGTGGCTCGGCTATTTTCGTCTGCCCCATAGAAATGAATGTGAGCAGGGGCCTTGCGTGCGCTCCCATTCACTTCTATGGGAGCAGCGCTTGGTGGTGGACGGACCTCCGGAAATCCAGGGTCCTCCAGACACAGCCCTCACTGCTCCATACTCGTTGTGGACCCGTACGTATCAGACAATAGGGGCATATCCTAGCGATATGCCCCCATTGTCTGATAGGTGCGGGTCCCACTGCTCGGACCTGTACCTACAATGAGAATGGAGCAGGGAAATGAACGGAGGGGGCACTGTGCATGCGCAGCCGTCCTCAATTAATTTCTATGGGGCCGCCGAAAATAGCCGAGCAGTGGCTCGGCTATTTCCATCTGCCCCATAGAAATGAATGCAAGCAGGGGCTGCGCGTGCGCGGTGCGCTCCCATTCACTTCTATGGGAGCAGCGCTTGGTGGTGGACGGACCCTGGGAAATCCGGGGTCCTCCAGCCACAGGCCTCGCCGCTCCATACTCCTAGCGATATGCCCCTATTGTCTGAGATTGGAATATCCCTTTTAAAAAAGTTTCAAAAATAACTTTCCTGACAAAAAATAAGGATCATATGCATATTAAATGATGAGCGTATTTATCCTGTACAGTGAACTGCATAATGGAAAAAAGTCAAAATGGCTGATTTGCAAAAAATTTAATAAAAATTTATCAAAAAATCATACATATTCCAAAATAGTATCAATAAAATCTACAGATCGTCCACCAAAAAAATGAGCCCTCATGCAGCTCCGTAGATGCAGACAGTATATATTGATAGTATAGGTCATCAATATCTGATCGGTGGGGTCCGGCACCCAAACATCACCTGTTTGAAGAGGATGCGGTGCTCCCTGTGAGTGCTGCTTCCTCTTCATTACACTGCCCGTCGCCTCTACAGCGCATTCACCTGAATGAAGCGAGTGCTTGTAATTACACTGCGTCGCCGCTGCAAGGGAGACGACGCGCAGATTAACGAAGAATAAGCAACGCTTCTCTTCAAACAGCTGATGTGTGGGTGTGCCGAGTGTCGGACCCCCGACAATCAGATATTGATGGCTTAGGGCTCATGCACACGACCGTTGTTTTGCGGTCTGCAAACTACGGATCCGCAAAACACATTTTGCAGAACGGCTGGCCCATAATAGAACAGTCCTATCCTTCTCCGTAATGCTGACAATGATGGGACGTGTTCTTTTTTTTGTGAAACGGACATGCGGACACGGAATGCACACAGAGTCAATTCAGTTTTTTTCTGCGGAGCCAATTGAAGTGAATGGTTGTTCATACAGATCGTAAAAAAAAAAAACAGAACGGACACCTTCAAAAAATACATTGGTGTGCTTGAGCCCTTATCCTTAAGATAGGTCAGTATATACAGCCTGCACAAGAAGAGCAAGAACTCTGCTCACAAGAGCTTGCACTCTACGAGGAGATGGGAGTGACACTAGAGGTAACAAGCGCTGGTTTTGAACAATGCTGCAGCCCATCTTAACAATAATGATCTAAAAACCTGCACGTTTTAGGATTGTGCCTGCAAAGGTCCAAAGTCTAAAGCGAATGCACTAGTGCGTTAGTAGAATTCGTGCGCAGTCGAGAGTCCAGAAAGCAGCCATCAGGAATCCTGCCTGTATTCTAATGAAGGGGCTGTGCCGGGTGCTCTGGGAGGGCTGACTCCCTGGAATCCCAGTATGGCTTGGCTTGTGTGTCAGGCTGTCTGTGTTTAAATGAACGAATGCCTGGGACTACACCGAGCTGAGACCCTGCTAGGGATCCTATTACAACCTCTGGATTTGCAAAGGCTCTCCTCCTGAGAAGGATAAAGTAAGTGGCCTGGCTCGCTGCTGTGTCTAAGTGGCAGGGACTGTTTGCTTCATGTGTTTGTTCTCTGGTTGGTTCCTATTTCTGCTGGAGAAACCAGGATCTGGTCATTTGCTGCGTTACATATGCTGCAGATAGAACCCACATGTGCTCTCCATTGTGCTTTGAGATCATTCATTGCTGCATGGACTCGCCTGTGGTAGTCGCTCTGTGAACGGAGACGTAGATGGAACTGATGGAGTCATTTACGTTACTTTGCACACATCTGTATTTTCCATTCATGTGTGGGTCTGACTATGTATGTGCTCTTTATAAAGAGGTGGTGGGGGCAACTTCAGCTGTAAATCTGGTTAGAGTTGATCTGTAGGACATGAGGCAGAACCAGCGCATGGGTCAGCGTGTCCAACATCATGGGGCAGTGGTGGGAAACGACATACGTGTGACAGCAAAGTGTTTGGCTATGGATGATGGCAGGGAGTTGGGACTTGACACATTTTTTAACAAAAAAGAATTGGTCTAAAAATCTATTTTTTGTGTGTCATGTATAATGTTGTTGCGTCCTACAGAAAGCTAAACAGTTTTTGTCCACCTATGCAACGGCCGATAGTAGTGCCCTCACTGATTTATCGTCTGAACTCAGCAAATAGCGCAAATCCCCAGGGATCTATTGGAAAGTTGCCTAAAAATCCATGAAGTTTGTTTTCACAAGTTTCCTCTTCTTCTTTTTTTTTTTTTCTTTTTTTTTTTTATGTAGCCGCCTGACAGGTAGTCACTTTTGTGCTGGCATTGGGCAATAAGCAGCCATCAAAAACAATGCACCTTTTGTTTGAACAGCGACATTTAACGCCCTAAAGGACAATTATGGAAATTGTATGTGTTGGAAAGTAGACAGACCTCTTCCAACGTTTAGAAGGTTGGGATTGACTTGGAATGAAATAGCAGAGCTGCATTCTCACTGAGCATGAGGGGATCTTTAACGACTGGAGCTGCAGAGGGACTTGCACTTTTTTTTTTGCCTGGAAAAATATTCCAAGTTTAGAATCTTTTCCATAAAAAGTCCTACCGATCTCAAAACCTTATTAGGCTGAGAGCTGGGAGCGCAACGCTGTAACCCAAGAACATGTTTAAAGGAATGACGTTTGGAGGATTGCAACTTAAGGACCAGACATTGTGCTGCTTTACTAATGTAGGAAGGATTAAAGGGGAACTCTATTGTCATTTTTAGATTTTCTAATAAATGAATTTTAGCTGTGTTGTACTAGGGAGGACATGGTCAACATCGGTGCTCCGAAACTTGAGGAGGTCTTGTGCATTCAGTCAGAGGGCTGGTGCTGTACTTTAGATGCTCCACCAACACTTCTGCCAGTCCCAGGAAAAAGTCTGCTTAGAACACAATGCTTCGTCTTGGTTATACAGGGGGACATGGGGCAGATGAATGGGCTGGGGACTAGGACAACTGTCCCAACAGAGGAGAAAAAGGGAACTTCGTGCGGCACTTCCAACGGACAGAAGGGCTCCAAGGAAGTATAAGAAGAGGACTTTATTAGTGCAGAAGACTATGCGTCTCAGGATCACACTGATCCCTTCGTCCCTTCTCTCTGAAGCGCCATTGGGGATTAGGATGGGAGGGAAAAACCAGGGCTGCATGAAAAACCTAGAATATAGAACATTCTGCGATTCTCGCGCAACACAGAAACGATGCGTGAAAAACAGACCCATTGAAATTAATGGTCAGGACTTAGTGCGGGTGCTATGTGTTCACTTCACGCATTGCACCCGCACGGAAAACTCGCTTGTGTGAAAGGGGCCTTAGGCCTCATGCACACGCCCGTTCCGTGCGTTGGGGCCCGCAATTTGCTGTCCCCAATGCACGGGCACGGCTGCCGCAGATGGATCCAGTCCTATTTAACTTGAATGGGTTCCGTGATGCGTCCACACTGCAAAAAATAGAACAAGCACTTCATTGTGCTCCTGTGGGGTTCTGTGCCTCCGCACCTCACCTTCCAGATCGCAGATCTATTCAAGTGAACACGGCCGGGGCCTGTATATTGCGGGGGCTGTTTTCATGAGGCCTTATAGAGCAGAAGGAGCTGAAAAGATTGCTTTACAGTTTCAGTGTAACCTGTATTTTATTTGTCTCTGTCCTTACGCTGGGTTCACACCTGAGCGTACTTGTATGCGCGATTTTATCAGGGTTTTTACATTCGCGGCTCCGGAAACAAGCAAGCACCCATTGTGGCGCGTTCCCGGAAGTCTATGTGCGGGAACGCGTGACAATACGCCCCAAAGAAGCTCCTGTACTTCTTGGGGCGTCGGGCGTTTTACAGCACGATCGTACGTGCTGTAAAACGCTCAGGTGAGAACCATGCCGATAGGGAAGCATTGGTTTTTGCTTGTTGAGCGTTTTACAGCGCGTAGGAACGCCATGTGGGCAGTGCTACTAGATGTCAGTCACTGATTAGGACCACCCACATGACTCCCAAGCATAGAAAGAGCAGAGATTTAAATGAATACATTACACATTTTATTGTATACTTTTATGGGAATAGATTCATCAGTCTGCTCCGCTCCTCCTGCTCTATAACATGTTGCCTGCTAAGGTTGCCTTTAAATGGCATCTACTGTTAGATCCCTGGCAGCCCTCAGCTTTGTTGCTGTCGGGCTGGCATACAGTTGACCTTTCTTGAAGCCTCCTCAGATGTATGCTAGCACCCTCCTACCTGCTGAGCTGCCTTGTCTCATCTTCTAAAGCCACTTCCAGACCATGAGCACGTTAGTCCTGCTCACATTAATGACCGCAGAGCATCTGGTGTTTGAGTAATAGGGAGTTAACATGATTTCCATGGTATGAATGGCAGATCAGCGAGTACGGCGGGTCATCTAGTGAGTTCAGTTCTTGTAATGTGGTTTATGAAATCCATGTTCTGCATGTTTGTTTTCTTTCCATCACAAGATTGTCATGCGTCTGAGATATTTCATAGACAGCGGTTGACTCGCAGTTTGCAAGTACAAGTCTTCAGAGCTAAATGCTGGGGGAAAGTCAGCGTCTTTTCATCATTATTATTTATTTAAAAGTGCCATTAATTCAGTGTCGCTGTACATCAAGAGGGGGTTACACGTACATAATATAAAAATACAGAGGGGGAGAGGACCCTGACCGCAAGAGCTTACAATCCACTACATGGGGTTGTCTGGGTTTTTGACACTGATGACTCTATCCTCAGGATTGGACTCTCTGTGGGAATGGAGAAGATGAGAAGACATGAGAGGAGGGTGAGGTGTGGCTAATGAGCAGCAGCACTTGTATGCAGTCTCCATTACCACAGTCTGTCCTGTCCGTCTAACCTCTACTTTATGTCCCTTCATGAACTAACTTCTCCAGAGATTCATCTAAAGTTCTTATCTGTATTCAGGATCATAATCCTTGGCAAGTAGAGCAGAGCGGGGGATGAGGCAGCTCTTTACCTCAGTGTTGTAAAGTAACTTGTACTCATGTGTGATCAGGACAGGTTTTGTGTGAACTAATGGGACAGTGGCCTTTTTGTTTCCCCTGATTGCTCCCTAGACAAAACGAGCCGTTATAAATAATGAAAGGTATTTGAGAATATATTTATAATAAAGTAATGTTTAAAGGGGTTGGCCACTATAAAAGTACTTTCCACTATATAGTGGGAGGTAGGGTAAAAAAGAGTTTCCTAATATACTTTATTACATAAAATCCGAATAGTAATGTTTTTATAATAAGCCCCGCCCCCTCAGCCCCGCTCTGCGTGCAGACAGTTCGTCCATGGCTGCACGCGACATGGAGGAGCTTTAGAGAAAGCTCATCCATGGCTTTATTCTAACTGCACATGCGCTGCTTTTCCTACTAAGAGCCCCTGCCACGCTTCCTGCTCTGACTCTGATCCCCAACGCGCTCTTACTGTTCTTCCCGCTCTGAACTCTGACAGAATAAGCCGGTTGTAGAGACAGAGTCGGAGCAGGGAGCGTGGCAGGGGCAGACTGGGCATAAGCTGCTCTTATTAGGAAATAATAAGCCATGGACGAGCTTTTTCTAAAGCTCCACCATGTCGCGTGCAGCCATGGAGGAACTGGCTGCACGCAGAGCGGGGCTTGGGGGGCGGGGCTAATTATAAAAACATTACTATTCAGATTTTATTTTTATAAAGTATATTAGGAAACTCTTTTTTTTTTTTTTTTTTACCCTACCTCCTACTATATAGTGGAAAGTATTTATATAGTAGCTAACCCCTTTAAGTATTTTCTTTTTCTAAATTCCCGGAGAACCTCTTTAAGGAGAGTTCACATCACCGTTATTTTTCCGTTCTTATAGAAAAGAATGAAAACGGATCTTGTAAAAAAAAATTAAAAATCCCGTGCATCCGTTTGAGCCATTTCTATCTGGGATCCATTTTTTTTTAGACGGAAAGAAAAGTATTGCATGCAGGACTAAAGAAACGGAAAGAAATAGCTCAAATGGATGTCAAATGAGCAAAACTGATGCACAAGATCTGTTTTTTTAAAGGATCAGTTAAAGAAATATATATATTCTGTTCTTCTGATGGATCAGAAGAACGAAGAAAAAAAAAAATGGTGATATAAACTCTCCCTAACCAAGCACAGCGCCATCCATTGCATAGTGTCTGTGCTTGGTATCGCAGCTCACGCCCATTTACTTGAATGGGACTGAGCCGCACCTTGGCCATGTGACCGATGAACGTGACTTAACCAGCCTAGAAAGAGACTGTTGCGCTCAGCGGCCCCTTTAAATAGCTGATTGTTGGCGGTGCCAGGAGTTGGGCCTCCACCAATCAGATACTGGTGACCTGTCCTGAGGATAGGTCATCAGTATATATCAGACAGCCCAATTAAAGAAGACCCGTCACCTCTCCTGACATACCTGTTCTAGTAAATACTTGTATACCCCATGAAATTGCCCCTGACTATTTATAAATTGATTGAAAACTGACCATTACCGACTTAATAAGGTGTGTCCTTACACAGTCTGACCCTGTCAGCAGTGAGGTTCATTTGGGTGTAACTGGAGGACGTGACTTTCAGAAGCTCTTCTCACAAACAAGGAGGCACGCTGTCACACCTAGAGAAGCTTTTATGGAAGTTAACATTTTTCATTTTATTGGTGGCGTTTTACGAATTCAGCAGCAGAACGCAGGCCTTTTCCAGTTTCCGCAGGTGGCAGTCTCCTCGTGGTTTTACCTAGCTCTGATACTTTCAGTTCCTGTCTAGATTCATTGGGGCACCATTTACAATAAATACTATATATGTAAATGATAATAGATGAATAGGGCAGGTGATCGGGATGTGGCACCTTCTCGACCTTAGTTCAGATAACACTGGTCGTAGAGGAAGCCCAAAAAAGGTAACTGCTAAAGAATGTGTGTATCACATGGGCCAAGCACCCACCAATAAAGATAAGATTGCAGTTGCAGTCCTTAAAGAAGACCTATCACTTCTCCAGACATGTCTGTTTTAGTAACTACTGACACCCCCTATGTAATAACAATCCTGGAGCATCTATTCTTATGCCTCTATGTTGTGCCATTCCTTTATTATTCCTACTAGAAGTTATGACTGAATTGCTAGCAGTCTCCAATGAAGGCCCAGATGGGTGTTACCAGTTGTGTGTGGGGGGGTGTCCATGCACAGTTTAACATTATCCAACATTATCCAATCAATGTTGCCAGTGTCAGACTGTGCAGGGACACCCCCCCCCCCCCAAGGGGTCACACCCACTGCAAACTGCTAGGAGATGCTCCAGAATTCTTATTACATGGAGATGCAAAAAGTTACTAAAACAGACATGTCAAGAGAGGGGTCAGCTCCTCTTTAAGACGCCCATAGACATCTGAAAGGTTTTGGACAAATGTTTGTTCGGCCAGCTGCTGTTCCTTCTACTGGTGACTTATTCCCTTTAAAGAGCACCTGTCACCATGTACCTGAGTAATGAACCCAATAAACTTAGGGGGTCATTTATCAAACTGGTGTAAAGTAGAACTGGCTTTGTTGTCCATAGCAACCAATCAGTTTGCACCTTTTATTTTGGACAGCTCCTTTGGAAAATGAAAGGAGGAATCTGATTGGTTGCTATGGGCAACTAAGCCAGTTCTACTTAATACCAGTTTGATAAATGACCCCCTTACAGTTTCATCATGGTGTTCTGATTAAAACATTGTCCCCCTGGAGATCACTGCCTCCATTGCTGAGAAATTAAAAGGGTCTTCCAAGATTGTTTAACTATCAGTATCTAATCAGTGGGGGTCCAACACCTGGGACTCCCAACGTTGTTTGAGCAGGAGCTCCACGGCCTTCTCACAGCTTTCCCTAGGCCAGTGACCTCACATTCATTAGTCACATGGCCTAGGTGCAGGTCAGCCCCATATAAGTAAATGGGTGTCATGGTCATATTGGTGTTTTGACCGGCACATGGTTGCTGTGCAGACTGGTTGCCAGGGGCAATGTGTAGTTTGTGGTTTGCACATGCACTTCCCATTTAAGGTGTGCTTACCTGCCAATTCCATATGCTGTATATGGTCTCCTTTCTTTGCAGCTTGGCCGGTGGAGACTCCTGTTCATCCGTGTTTTTGGGGAACAGGTCATCTTTACGCTGCTCCTAGTCAAGGGATTTCCTGAGGGTTAGTAGGGCCCCGAGGTTCCGGAGTATGAGCCCACCTACCATCTGGGTTGGCTCATACGGTTAGGAGTCAGGGCAAGAATTAGGGACGCTGTAGGAGGTGACCTGCTCCCTTATTCCTCCTCCTGGCCTTGTTGCCTCATCATTGTATGGTGGGGAGATTCCCCCACTCCCCATTATGACATTGGGGCTGAGCTGCGATACCAAACACTGCCACTGTACAATGTGTGGCGCTGTGAGAGGGCAGCGGCGTTACTATGAACGCTAGTGCCTTCTCAAACAGCAGATCGTCAGAGGATAGGTCATCAGTTTAAAAATCTTTGTATTATGCAAATCAGTGCAATGAGGGCCTCACCATTGCAGTTCGTCATGCAAACAGCTCCCTTCCTTATCTCAGCTCTGCCCCCCAGCTCTGAGTGACAGGGCCAGGCAATGGCGATGTAATCTTTCCTGACACTGTTCCTTATCCATGTACTGGCGCATCAGAAATCAGTGCATGTGCAGAACAGCCCTGATCCTTGCGCGGGCTGAAGTCTGTTATGCATCCCTAGCAAGCATCAGGGCTGTACTGCTGATGCTAGAAAGCAGGGCCATGTGAGGTTACACTGCCTGGCCTTGTCACTCGGCGCTGGGGGGTCGGAGCTAACCGCGATAGGGAAGGGAGCTTTTGGTGCAGCAAGGTGCAACATTGATGCCCTCATTGCACCAAAAAAAGCTTTTTCGCATAATAGAAGAGATGTAATTTCTCAGCAGCAGGTGGACAACAGCGTTTGAATCAGGAGACTGTGATGGAGTTACTAGTTTATTTCTTTCATTACTCATGTACATGGTGACAGATTCCCTGATTATTTTGTTCCTGCAGGGGCATCCGATATGTCTGGGCTCTAACAGACCTTTACACGGACGAGAGTTACCGAAATGAGCTCATAACGTGTCAGCGGCTGCAGTTGATGTCTGTATGACGTCATGTATTTCTAAGTGCTTGGTGCGCGCACAAGTCATTTGATACAGGACACATGCCTCGGTAGCGACATTTCAGAAGGAGGTATTTAAAAGGAGTCTGGAAAGAATTAGAGAGAAGAAGAAAACAATTAGATGTCCTGTCGCCCTCACACTCCTTTCGTACATGCTTCACATAGCGAATGCATGATGTAATATGGCTATATGGGAACATCTCCGTCAGAGACTCCACTCATCCACCACAGAAAGGGTACGACCACATGGCGCATGCTGCAATGCGGCTGCGCTGTGGTAGAGTAGCTCGTGCCAATACGTGCTGCAATGGGCTTTGACTAAATAGAACAGCATTGTTTAGTCAGTCTGCATTGTTAATGGCCGAGGGGTATTGCAGGTGCTGGGTTATCATATGAATAATGTAAACAATGAAAATTGTATATAATCTAGTACAAGACAACCTCTCTAACAAATCTAGAACCAGCCCTGTACTTCACATGATCCAGAGATCTCCCCAGTCATTGCTTCAATTGCCCTGCTAGATTTGTTTCAGGCTGACGGCTCAGGGGCATGTCCGTTCTCAGGGGGTAGTGTCCTTTCAGCTGCAGCGGGTAGCCATAGAAGGATGGCACTGAGCATGTGCTTCCATCTCAGTGACCTGGACAAAGACTTTTGAAAGATAGCAAACAGCAGGTGGCGCTATACAGACAGATTTCAGTTAATAATGGCTCATGCACTCAACTGTTGCCTGTTTTACAGTCGGCAAAACACGGATACCGGCCGCGTATGTTCTTCAGGCCCATATTAAAACAGTCCTATCCTTGTCAGTACTGCAGGCGAGAATAGGACATGTTCTATATTTTTGCAGATGCCACAAAACGGACATGCAGATACGGACAGCACATGGCGTGCGCATCGTTTTCAGCACCATTAAAGTGAATGAGTCCGTATCCGGCACCCAAAAAATGCGGATTTTAGGCAGACAAAAGTCGGTGGCGTCTGTAAGGATTTTGAATCCTGCATAGATGTGATGGCACCGTGGGAAGCAGAAGCCATGATGCTAATGTGAACAGATCCCAACTATAGTGTGTACCCCAGGGGGGGGGGGGGGGGGGCAGGCAGGCAGGCAGGCAGGCAATCACATGGTAGGTAAATACTGCAGATTTTCCGTTGCGGTGGAACAGCCTGCCGAATCCATGCTGCCGCTAGTGCACCGTGCCGCTAGAAGTCCGCTCAGGCCCCATTGACTATAATTGGGGCGGGCCGGAGGTTCGGCCGCAGCACGGCAAACATGCCGAAAGGCGGCCAGAATATAGCGATGACTTGTCGTACAGCCTACCGGAGAAGGCAGCCGGTAGTGTGAAAGTAGCCTTAATCGAGCTGTTCTCGCTATTTGTATGGTACGCTGGCCTGCCCTAGCCACAGTTAGCAGATTTTTCGGCTCACACACAGTTATCTGTAATTTACGCTGGTTACGCTGTAATATAAGTGAATTACTTCTATAGAGCGTTACGACTGTGTGACATTCCCGGAAACCTATTGCCAAGCTGATTTTATAAAAGGAACGCTTGAGAACGACTACCACTCTATAGGAGGAAAGCTGTTGTTTGATTCACCTCGGACTGACTTGGTGCCAGCAGTGGTGTAAAAGGATCATGAGACAATTGGTAGTTGAATTTTCTCAGTGAACCGCATAGGAATTGAATAGAGCTGATATTTGACTAATCTGCTTATTCATGTACAGTGTACCCGAAACTCATCTTAAAGATGCGTAAAATAATTCAAGCACTTCCTTCGTCAGAAGGTAAAACTCAGCCATGCTGAAAACATGTAAGACCAAGTTCACACTTCAGTTATTCGGTCAGTTATTCCCATCAGTAATTGTGAGCCAAAACCAGTAGTGAAGCCTACCCAGAAATAAGGTATAATGGAAAGATTTGCATCTGTTCTGTGTTTTTGACCCAGATCTAGTTTGATGGAAATTACTGACCAAATAACTAAAGTGTGAACTCGGCCTAAGCTGGGCATACACATTCAGTAGCAGTGTCCCTCCCGACCTCCACTAACATATACACTTTGGTTCAGCTGATCGTGAATGTGTATTCAGTAGGGAGTGAGCAGGGCTGGTGCAAGGATTTTTGCCACCCTAGGCAAAAGCTAATTTTGCCGCCCCCTTGACTCCACCCATTGACCACACCCCTTTACCCGCTCCTTTTTCAGCCACCTATTGCATGTAACATTTAACTATGGTCGCATACCCTGTGCCAGTCTGACTATAGTCATGTATATATAATATCCAACCATTGTCTGCCACCTAGTACAATCCCAGTGATGCCAATCACTCTGCGCTGTTCAGCAGGTTGGCACACCAAACACGAGCATTGCCACCTATTCGCTGCCAGGCGCCATTCAGCCACTGTCTGAAATCCTGTGCCACCAGGGCAACATAAAACAGTATGCTGCCTTGTACCCTCTGCCAGTCTGGCACTGTCCTGCACCCTGTACCATTCATAGCCCTTTAGACAGTCTGTGCCACCTATTAGGCTCCATGTGCCATTGCTGGGCACCCTGTGCCAGTCAGAATCTATGGCCCCTAGTCAAGCAGCAGGTGTGCCCTGACCCCTGTACACAAGTGTGTGCCACCCTGCTGCCAGTCACTGTCCTGCAGCCTCTGACACCCTAGTGCAGGTTGTCAGAGTGCAGTTGCCAGGGGTGCTCACCAGGTTCTGCTCCTCGCTGTGCTCCAGGTCCACATTGCCTTGGCTCTTGCCAAGATCACGTGTCTTCGGCGCTTGATCCCGCGAGACCCACCTCTGGAGGTCACTGGTCTCGCGGGATTGTGCGCCCGAAGTCAAGGATTTTTGTCAACACAAGCGAATTTACATTTTGGCGCCCGCCCCCCCCCCCCACGCCCCATCATTTCACATTTCTGCCCCTCATGATTTATGTCCATTTTCTGCCCCTCATGATTCATGTCCATTTCTTGCCCCCCCATGTGCTAATATCAGTGCCATCCTCTCCCCCTGTCCCCTAATGTGCCAGTATCAAGTGCCTCTCTCCTCCCCCCTCCATGTGCCAGTATCATGGCACCAATAGCCTTGCCTTTTAATAGAGTAATTTAGCTGAATTTGGATGCATTCGTCTATGTGAGGCAGGCATGTCAGTGTTGAAGCAGGAGGATCATGATGGTCCACTCGGTGTCTTCAGAGCCACAATGACCTCAGTCACTGGCCCAGCGTTTCTGGAGTCCCATCATATTGTTGTTAGTGGCGTCAAAATAGCTGCAAGGCAGCATTGAAAAGAGACAATGGGCAATCATTTGTAGTTAGTATGGTATTTCCGATAATCTGGTATTCAGCGGTCCCCCTGAGCATTTAGGATTTTTGGAAATTTACGGTTTCTGACCTTTTTTTTTTTTTTTTTTTTTTATAATGGTGTCTATTTTGCACAGCACTATTGTCATAGCAAACCTTTTCCTTACATAGACCCAATGACCTACAGCAGGAAATGGATTTGTCCAGCCGTGCATGCGCTTGGGCAGTGATGTCATGTTCTTTTTGCTCTCTTTCCCACATGTTTCAAACATCCTGAAGTCGTCTTTTAAGTTTTTTGTGTTTAGAGGAAGAGGGTGATGTTATCATTTTAGATTGTGTGTAAGTGCAGAATCCCTGCTGAGCACAATGGGGCGAGGATCTGACCTCTGTAGACTCCCCAGGACCAGATCTCCCAGTCATTTTATACCTTAACTCGAGGAAAACAATTATTTAAGGGAAATCCTTTCCCAAGATGAAAGCCTTGGTTTGTGGCACGTTCAAGTGGATCATTTTGAGGACACTTTGTCATGTACATGGAGGAAAGAGCGTGCCTTGGAGAAGATGGGCTGCTTGATTGATGTTTGCATTACTAATATAATCGGCCAGGAATTTCAGACTCTCTATATTGCTGCCCCTCTTTATATTACTGGAGTGTGTGTCGTTTAATGAGATCATGTAGTATTCTATGACATATTGTCACCACTTTTAAGTCACATAGAAATTTACACGGTCTATTCCATTGCAGAAATCTGAGGCTGACCCTTGGACCTCTGCAGAGGATTTGCTCTTTTTTAGCTGGCATGGGTCCACATGTGTGGCTAATCCAGCACCGCTTCCTTTTGGAAACCGCATCAGTAAGTGGCATATCGCTTCTTGATGCAGATTTTAAAGGAAACCTGTCATCAACTTTATGCCGGCCTCACGGATATCAGCGGTTTGTCACTCGTGAGCTAAAGGTAAGAGGTTGCCGAGAACCAGTTTTGGGTCTGGAAAAATGTCACGACCGCCCGCCTGGGAAGAGTCACGGTTAGGGCTCATGCACACAAACGTATTTTCTTTTCTTGTCCGTTCTGTTTTTTATTTATTTTGTGGACCGTATGCGGAACCTTTCACTTCAATGGGGCACCAAAAAAAAAAAAATTAAAATTGCATGTCCGTATATCTGTATGACCATTCCACAAAAAAAAATAGAACATGTCCTATTATTGTCCGCATTACGGACCAGGATTGGACTATTACATTCCGCAAAATTCGGAATGCACACACCAGTATGCGTGTTTTGCGGATCCGCAAAATATCCAACGGTCTTGTGCATAAGCCATTATTCGTGAGCTCCTGCTACCCCACCCACCTGCTGCTGATTGAGGGCTTTTTTCCTAGGGAGAGAAGTAAAGAGAGAACTGCCAATCAGCAACAGGTGGGCGGGGACAGTAGGAGCTCATGAATAACCGGGACTCTTCCAGCGGCCTTGACTCTTTTCCAGGTCCAGGCTGTGATGATTATAATGCTGGTTCTCAGGGACCACTTAAGTGAGTGACACACTGCCGAAATCGGATGTCTATCACTGCTTTATGCTGCCCTCAGTGAGAGCAGCATAAAGTTGATGACAAGTTCCCTTTAAATCTGTGCAACAAAAATCCATGGTCGCAATGATAAAAAAGGAATGCAAATTTAGCGTGGATTTTTGTCATAGAAGACGTTCCAAAATGTGGATTAAAATACCGTCGTGTGAACATATCCTAAGTGGTATGTCAGAAAGTTCAGCTGTTGTAGAACTAGATATAGACATTGTTACGCCAAATAGCTGCTGTTTGCCATTGCACCACTGCAACTTTATTCTAGTGACTGGTTGGAATCCTGCCGATCAGACATTGGTCACATGCCACCGGTCCCGTCTAAATCCTGACAGAATATTCAGTCTGTGAAGAAGACCTAATAAATGTTTATTTTTGTACTCATTTTTGGTGGTGTTGAGGGGGTTAATATTGTATATGTGAGAGTACTCCATGTCTTACTACTTGAGTTCTTCTTTAATCCATGTTACAGGGGGTGCTATTTCTCCTTGTGGAGACTGCTTAGTAGATGTAAGGAGTCTTATAGGCAATGCACCTCTGGGAAAGGGGTATGTAAGTTAGATGTCTTTCAAAAAGAAAAGAAAGTTGGGCGTCTGATCCTTTAAGTTAATGTTGACCTTTTTAAATTTGACTTAAAGGGGTGTATCATCTTAGACATCGGTAGCATATTGCTAGGATATGCCTCCAATGTGAGATAGGTGCGGGGCCCAGAGATGGAATCTGAACCTATCTCCAGAATGGGACCCTATAAGTGAGCAGAGAGCAGCTGCGCATATGTGGCCACCCTCCATTCAATTCTACAGCATTGACTTGGCTATCTCCGCCAGTCCCATAGAAGTAAATGGAGCGGTGGCCGCACTTGCTTGATGCGCTCTCCATTAATTTCTATGGGATGTCTGATAATAGCCGAGCACGCTTGCACAGTGTGCTGTCCTTCAATTTCGGGGGTCTGTTCTGGAGATAGGTGTGAGACTCACACCGATCTGACTTTAATGGAATATCCTAGTTTGAGATGACAAAACCCCTTTAAGGCATACCTTGGATAATAACTAAGCCAGCACCTCATCTGCAGACAGCTGTTTCTAGGTGATTACTCCTCATCAGTGCTGAGAAGAAAGAACTGGCTTAGGTGGCCTTTGTCGGAGGTACTGTTTCTCCTTGTGGAGACTGCCTAGAAGGTGTAAGGATTCTTATAAACCAGGCACTGCTCCTCTGGGGAAAAGTTATGCAAATTAGTCAATCCATGTTGTAATTCTCATTAGGGCTCCTCTAATGAATTAGTATTGTATATTAAAGGGTCTCTATTCCCTCTAGTTCTAACTTGGAGATGCCAAGTAGGGTTTATTCGGATACTGTAGGACTTCTCTACATGGTATGGACCTACATGAATGGATTTCTGATGCTCTTTTTGTACAGATTAAACAAAGTAAAATCACAGCAGGAAGACTCATCTAAGTCTAGAACTGTTCCAGAGAACAGGGACCGCTAGATGATTAATTTTCTGCTTGTCAAGTTAATTATTCTCCAGGGGATGTCCCTGCAGTCTTGTCCCACAGTTTTACAAAATACACTTAACCACATATGGGAATCTGCATAGAACGGTTGGAGACATCAGGCATCTCTGGAATAAACTTCCTATTATAGCTGACACAGAGGCGGGTGAGAGGACTCCTCATAAAGGCCGTGTCCCTCTGTACATCCCGCTGTCTCGTATGCAAGGAATTCCTGTCGGCAATTAGTGAGCATAGTACAGTGACATTACCAATATTTCTGGCGCTGCCGCAGCATAGAGGACAAAGCATCTCTCTGTAATTACTGGTGGCAATAAAGTGGTTTCCTTTAATTAAAAAAAACAATCTGCCTGTTCTTCATTGTGTCCAGTATAATGAAAGCTACATTGTTATGTACATGTAAAATGACATAGAAACATGTAGTACAATATTTCTAATGTAGTTGGATATTATATATCCATATATGTATACTTCACTAACGCCTGGTTTACTCATTGCGTCACAAAAGCGCATTAGTTTTTACCGCGATTGTGTTTTTGGTTAGGCTACTTTCATATCTGTGTTTTTGCTGGAGCCGTCATGGATCAGCAAAAACTCTTCCGTCACGATAATACAGCCGTCTGCATCCGTTATGAACGCATCCAGTTGTGTTATCTCTAAAATAGCCACGACGGATCCGGCACTGAAAACATTGTCACCATTGACTTCCGTCACCATTGACTTCATGACAGAGCTTTTGTATGCGTCATGGGAACGCAATGAAAGGGAATGCATTTTGGTGCACTCCGTTCAGTTTTATCCCCATTGACAATGGATGGGGACAAAACGGAAGCGTTTTCTCCGCTCTTGAGATCCTATGACAGATCTCAATAGCGGAAAGGGAAAGCCTAGGTGTGAAAGTAGCCTTAAAGGGGTATTCCAGAAGGACAATATTGATGGCCTAACCTCAAAATCAGTTATCATTAGCTGATCGGTGGGGTCTGACTCACCGATCAGCTGTTTGTAGAGGCAGCGGGGCTCCGGTCTGCGCTGCAGCCTCTTTGCAGCATATCCAGCACAGCGCCATACATTGTACAGTAGCTGTGCCTGGTGCATTCACTTGAATGGGACTGAGCTGCACATAGGTCATGTGACCGACCAACGTGGTGTTACTGGCCTAGGAAGAGGCTACAGCGCTCGCTGGCGCTGCACCACCAATTCAGACAACTGATCAGCAGGGGTGCCAAGAGTCAGACCCCCACAAATCTGATCCTGACGATAGGCCATCAATATTGTATTACTGGAAAACCCTTTATAAATGCAGTCACGGTGAAAACACTGATGCATCACAAAAGCAACGAGTAAACCCGCCATAAGACTATTCCTTAAAGGGGTATTCCCATCTCAGACAATGGGGCATATTGCTAGGATATGCCCTCATTGTCTGATCGGTCCAGGTCCCGCACCGATCTCGTAAACTGAACCAGCAAAGTGAAGGAGGGTGCAGGGTGCACCGCGCTTGCGCGGCCCCCACTTCCAGTCATGGAAATAGTTGAGTTCGGCTATTTTCGAGTGGCCACATAGAAATTAATGGACAGTGACTGCGCATGCGCTGTGCACCCTCCTTCATTTTGCCGACTCAGTTAATTTGATGCAGTTCCCTGAGGTGGGACCTGCACCGATCAGACAATGAGGGCATATCCTAGCAATAATCCAGCTGTCTACCACCTGAAGCAAAGGAAACGTACTATTGACATATTCTGACCAGGCGCTTTCTTCCTTCCTTCTCCTGTAGTAAGTTGGAGAGGTTCAATGTTTGCGTATCTTGCACACAACAGGAAGCTGTGTTATAAATCTTACCGCCTGTTTCAGTGCAGATGACCGCTGAGAGTCCATCGGTTGTTGCCTTCACCTCCCTTTATTCAACCAGCATTTTGTAAATTTAAAATCTACTGCCAAACGCATTCAACGATCTGCACGGAATAAATGTCCAATTGGGAAAAGTTGGCTTAGGCCTCTTTCACACATTAGTAAACTCTGCACGCATCCATTGACTTTAATGTGTTCATTCACACATGTTTGTTCTTTCACTGACAGTCGATCATTGGAAAAACAACGGATAAATGCGTTGCATTGGTCTGTGGTATGGACCAAATTCGCCCATTGAAGTCTGTGGGTCTGTGAAACCTACTGACGGGACACTTACAGCGTCTGTTTTCTGTCACTGCTTTGCGCTGATTATTGGTAGGAGATGATCTAGAAATTCCCTTTTCGTCCAAGCAGTGCACATGGAATACGGATGATACAAGGAGGGCGGAAAAAGGACACACGGACAAAACACAGACCCTTCACAGAAGCACATTGGCCTCACATGTGCACCATGGTCTCCATTGATTTCTATGGAAGTCACTGAAACTAGTCAAAAGCACCCAAGCTGGGACTCCCATAGAAGTCAGTGGTGAGTGGCACCAACATGAGCGGCTATCTCTCTATTCACCCTGTGTCTAGATGCAGTGGCCAGCTGCTGGACTCCCCCTAAAACATGTAGATTCCCCCCCTCCCCATTCTGAGATAGGTAGGTCCCGTACCTATCAGACATTTATGGCACATCCTTTTTATGGAAATACCCCTCAACATGTACATTAACACCCTACAAAAAAGTTATGGATGCGTAAAATTTAGCATTTTATATTACAAAATATTATATATGGAATGTGAGTCTTCTAGTCATCCTATTTCTCATTGTCTCCATCTTAAGTCCCCCCCCCCTTCCCTCTTCTTTAGGCCCCATTCACGCAACCGTATTTTTGTTCCACATCCGATCCGCATTTTTTGCAGATCGCAAAATGCACCCTTACCTATCCTGTAGTATTACAGTGGAATGACCCTAAATGTAACCTTAATCTTGGTGTTGCCAAGGATCCTTTTGCACTTTTTGATTGTTATTATTTACATTTAAATAAAATAAATGCTCAATGATAAACCTGGCGACCGGGCAGGCCAAGGAAGTGCTGTAATGGCCCGGCCGCCCCTGCGTGGTGACCTCAAATACATGTGAAAATTTCAGCACTTCACATTCTATAAATTACAGCAGTTTTTCACTTCTGAAAGTCGCCTTTTAAGTATTTCCATATGAATAGGTGCAGTAACAGTATATGAAATGTGCATGGTAATATTTTCCTATTGACTTCATCTCTTGCGGAGCGCCCGGCCATTTGTCAGACTACAATGACATTATCCAGGGGACACGGACAAGCAGCGGTTCTGGGATTATTTATTCTACTCATCAAATAGTAATAGGTAAGCAGGTGTTCTACATAGATAATATCCCCCAGAGAGGACGTCTGAACATCCAGAAGATGCTGAACATTTGGTATAATTCAGAACTGTGTAAGAATGTAATGAGCTGCGAGACATGAAACTATGCAGACTGTAAATCAGCCCATACATTGAAATGCCTTCCACTATGATGCATGCATACATTTCCTATTTCAGTTGACATGTTTAGTTTTAGGTGATGCATGTATTCTTTACTCTTCCAGTTGACATAATAGGGTTCATGGACCTGAGTTGAATTAACCCATCATTCTCCTTCAGGGACCATTATATATACACTGCCTGTCCCAAAAAAAAGTCGCCACCTGGATTTAACTAAGCGAATAGTTATGAGCCTCCTATTGGATAATTACTGCATGGGCGATTATCTTTCAGCTGGCAATACGTGATTTAACCCCAACTGGTGCAATGAGTTTCTTCTCATTTCTTAAACACCCATGTCGAAAGACCCATCTCGTGGTCATGGAAAAGATGTTATTCTGTTTTGAGAAGGGTCAAACCATTGGCATGCATCAGGCAGAGAAAACATCTAAGGAGATTGCAAAAACTACTAAAATTGGGTTAAGAACTGTCCAACGCATTATTAAAAACTGGAAGGATAGTGTGGACCCATCGTATTCGAGGAAGAAATGTGGTGGGAAAAAAATCCTGAATGATCGTGATCGGCGATCACTTAAACGTTTGGTGAAATCAAATCGAAGCAAAACAGTAGAACTCAGGGCTATGTTTAATAGTGAAAGTAAGAGCATTTCCACACGCACGATGCGACGGGAACTCAAGGGATTGGGACTGAACAGCTGTGTAGCCGTAAGAAAACCACTAATCAGCGAGTCAAACCAGAAGAAAAAGGCTTCAGCTTGCTAGGGAGCATAAAGATTGGACTCTGGTGCTATGGAAGAAGGTCATGTGGTCTGATAAGTCAAGATTTACCCTGTTCCAGAGTGATGGGCGCATCAGGGTAAGAAGAGAGGCAGATGAAGTGATGCACCCATCATGCCTAGTGCCTAATGTACAAGCCTGTAAGCCTGTGGGGGCAGTGCTATGATCTGGGGTTGCTGCAGTTGGTCAGGTCTAGGTTCAGCAACAGTATGTGCTCCAAGAACGAGGTCAGCTGACTACCTGAACATACTGAATGACCAGGTTATTCCATCAATGGATTTTTTATTCCCTGATGGCACGGGCATATTCCAAGATGACAATGCCAGGATTCATCGGGCTCAAATTGTGAAAGAGTGGTTCAGGTACCATGGGACATCATTTTCACACATGGATTGGCCACCACAGTGTCCAGACCTTAACCCCATTGAGAATCTTTGGGATGTGCTGGAGAAGGCTTTGCACAGCAGTCAGACTCTACCATCATCAATGCAAGATCCTGGTGAAAAATTAATGCAACACTGGATGGAAATAAATCTTGTGACATTTCAGAAGCTTACCGAAACAATGCCACAGCGAATGCGTGCCGTAATCAAAGCTAAAGGCGGTCCAACAAAATATTTTTGCCGACTTTTTTTTGGGACGGGCAGTGTGTGTATATATATATAATATATATATATATATATATATATATATATTCATGATAGCGTTTTATTCATACAACGGTCCCTCAAGTTACAATATGATTTTTTTCCCATATGACAATTATAACGAGAACTAGTAATTGATTGCAAATTTCTGATGTGACGTGTCCTCATGTGTCACATCAATGCGTCATGTGACGCAGGGGGTACAAGTTACCGATGCAGCCAGTCATTGGCTGCAGACGTGACCCTCGTCAAACTGGATGCTGGAACCCGTCGTCAGGGAGCAGGTAAGTATGCTTCCTTCAGCAGGTCAGTGGAGGACAACCCCTTTAAAAGTACAGAGAGCATTTAAATGGGTTTTCTGAGATTTTTTTTTAACTCTGTATGATCACACCGAGATATATTTGCTGCATATTTTAAAAGCTGCAGAGCAGATCAATTTCTATGCATACAAGGTACGTACTGTGGTGGCACAGATTTGCTAATTACAAAGATGGTGTAAGCTTAGACGGGATGTCTAAACCTGCACTAATTTATTACAGGGACTCGGGATGGATGATAAATGTGCTGCAGGGATGGACACTTTTTTCCTGACTCTATGCCAACTATTGGAAGGCAGAATTTTACCCTAGAATTTAGCCAAACATTTGGTGCGGACTGGTGCATGTTAGGCCCTGCTGCCCTTTCCTGCAAAGCTCTGCCGAAAAGGTGTAGAAACCCTGAATGTGCCAATTTGCGCCACTTTAGACAGATTTTGGAGCATATACGCACTGAAAAGCTGCAGGTAATCTACTCATGTAAACTGTAAAATTGTGTCTAAAGGTGAATCTAGTTTTGCATCTTAAGAAGTGAACTATCCTATTAAGATTTTTCTACTTCTAAATGTTTCCAGGCAAAGTACCAAAAATGCCGAACTTTTTATACAAATCAAAACCGTATCTAAAGACATCAAGAATTTCTGAAGTCTTATTTTGGGGACAGACTGTTATCCTTTTGGATTTCTGTTTGTAATTCATACCTTTTTAAGGTTATGAAATATTTTTTTAGCTAAGGAAACTGGATAGAAGTTTTTAGCTAGTCCCCAGAGTAAAGTTATTTCAGGAGATCGTAGAATATTTTGAAAATGTAAGGAAAAAAAATAAGTATTTTTGAGGGCCTATCCTTTTGCAGTTATAAACAGGGTATTTCTATCTTGCTATTTATGCCATATTCATAGTACATGTAAATAAATGTCCAAAAGGTGCGGGTCCCTTGTATGAATCGTTGGTCCTCTTCTTGAATACAAGGTGACCAGTGTCTGATTGTGATTTCTCACCTTTTTAGGGTTTGTTCACATTTGCATTGGAGTCTCCATTCAGGGCCTCCATCGCAGAGTCTGACAAAGAGTGGACAAAGTCCTACATGTAGGACTCTGTTTTTTTTTTTTGCTCTAAAAAAAATATATAAAAAAGCACACCGAACAGAAACCAAATCGAATCCATTATAGTCAATAGGATCTCTTTGGCTCTGTTGGCTTAAGTTATGTGCTGGAAAGTTATTTTTTTCATAAAGTAATTATTTTCATTCTTCTGCTCCTCTAACAGAGCAGAACAGTGGAAATAACCAGCAATGATGTAAACGTAGCCTTATTGGAATGACCAGTGTAAACCCTATAGGGTTGTTTTTTTGTTTTTAAGAAACTGGACATCTGTTGGCCACTAGCACATCATATTTGAAGCTAGCGAAACATATATAGATAAATGGGTCGATCCCTACCTACAGTACCTTCTTATAGTGTTGCATGATAGTCATGGCTGAGTGGTAACATGGCAGCGATCAGTATACTATGGGTATATTGATTTCCCATGTTCTCTTGTGATGAACTGAGGCTTGAACTGAATGGATGGATTTTCTGATTGTAGATTAATTGCTGGCTAATTGGTCCGATCAATTCACTCATGTTCCTTCATGTGCCTTAATAAGCTGAGAATAGAACTACCTGTTACACGGATTCCATCAACTAAAATAGCATGAATGCATTTTTAATGTAAATGAATTTTACTCAAACTCTGGCCACGAGTGTGCATTAAATTCTGGTGTGTTATTAATTGACCGTGTAAATGGGTAGCATGATGTGGTTTATTGCCTTCAGGCAGCTGACCCACACAAACTAGGCCTAATTGTCCATCATTTATTTAGTGCCTTTTATTTATCATGTTTGATTAGGTTGTGGTTATAAGGTCTGGCAGGAAAGTTATCCGACTAAAGGCCCCTTTACACAGTTAATGGACAGGCAGTAGTTGGTAATTAACCCTTTTTAGTATGACCTGGTATGTGGTTGGCTTAACCCTGTTCCTCCTCTTTTGGCAGGAGTGGGTTGGTATGACTTCCTGTCTTGGGGGGGGGGGGGGGGGGGAGTTCTAATCTAGTGAGTGAGGAGATTTGAAGCAAGTCTATGTGCTCCTTCTTAGGCCTCATAGACTAACCGATCTCTGTTAAAAGTGCCTGCTTCTGTTACAGCAAGAAAGAACGATGGAATGACAAGAACTCGGAATTTGCATGGCCAAGTATAGGAGTCAGCAGAGTAACCTGTGACTACAGCTAACCAGACTTTGCTACTTGTGAGGATTACAATTAAGACACCCATCACACTTAAACACGTCCTGGCCAGTATCCTGCAGTGGACACTACAGCCACAATTGCCTGATTACATTTACCATTCAGATATTCTGATAGCATACCAAGATAGCATACCAGGGGTGCTACTTTCTGCCATTTTGCAAGCCTCCATACCTTGCAATCTGATTATTGATGGATGTACTACAACCCTTATTTTGCACTAAAGCAAAAAAAGAGATGTTTATTCTTCTACCCCAGACCTGGTTTCCTGATTCATCTCACAGCATACGTTGGCTAGTGCATTACTACAATCACCAACTTCATGAGCACCTCAAACTACCATCAGCTAGGAGCGCCAACTACAGGGAGTGCCTCGAGGGGAGAAAAGGTGCACCCTAGGGAGAAACTGCCTCAGTGAAACCCCTGTGACACATCCTATGCTCCTAGGCACTATCACTCCCTTCCTCCCCTCTGGCTCTTCAAGGGGTCTCTGCATGTGCAGTAATCATCCCCTCTGTATGAGGATGAGCAGTCACCCCATACATATTCATAGTTTGCCGTTAGAAAATTCCTGTTCACACAGGGTAATATGTTGCCTACAAATGACAATTTTATATGCCGCATAAAAGATGCCATCACCAACAAATGAGCATTTTACCTGTCTTTTGGGTGATCGGTGGCACATTTCAACTGGACAGCTATTGGTAACGAGCATTCGTCATCCCTAAATTACCGAATACCTGATATCTATTTTCATTCATACATGTACCCTCTGAATTGTAAAGTGCTATATAATAGTAGGGCGCTATATAATTAAAGATTATTGTCAAAAGGAGGTGTAGACACAAAGACTGTTTAGCAGGGTTGCTTAATTTTCCTTCCCAACAATATTTTACCTAAACGGACTTGTCCAAAAGGCTGATTGGTTGGTCACTTTAACTTTTTGCATCTTTACATCCAATTATAGGAATTTATCGAGGGGAGGAAGAGAAGGTGAGGAATGTCCTTGTTTCTTGGAATACTCATGAGTGTGTAATCACAATACATACCGTCCACTGCTTAAAGTAGAAATCCTTCCTTTATCCTTCTAAACATTAAGCAACATCTGCTTTACATCCCTCTTGAGCTTCACTGCCAACAATCTGTACTAGGTAGTCCTGTAAGTTGTACATGTACATTAGTAGTATGTGACTCTCAGGATGATCCTCTCTAGGATGAACTGCAGACTTCCTATGCTGATAACGCATATATGGTCAAGCAGCTTTTTATCATCCTAATGGACCTTGAAAACCACTTCTTAAAATAGTTACAATGCATTCCGAAAGTCATTAGACCCTTTTAATATTTTTAATGTTGCTGCTTTGTTCTAAAATAAAATAAAAAATCAATCTGCACTCGGTACCCCATAATGAGAAAGTGAAAACAGACCCTTTGCTATGACACTTGAAACTTGGCTCGTAGAGCTTCTCATTTCTCTTGATCATCTTTGAGGTGTTTCTACACCTTGATTGGAGTCCACCAGTAGTAAATTTACTGTTTACCTGCTTGACGTCAACATTGCAGCGACGAGCAATGTAATGACCGCTCCACCGTCCAATTCACTTCAATGGGACAAAGTGTATGTAACTACGACTGCTCCTTCCCATGGGACAGAGGAGCTGTAATAACATTGCTAGCAGGCTTTCTGTTTTACAGAGCATCTGTCAGACAGCTGCTCTGACGGCTGGATGTGAAACCCTTACTGAACTCCTGACAGCTCATAAACACTCATTATAGCAAAATTCATATCAAACGGATAAGAATACGGCTTCAGTGAGTGTTTGAGTTGCCTTTGGAATGCAAGACATAATGATTGTAATTTGCGTGAATTTTTTTATTTCAGTTGGTTTCCTTTGTTTCATCCAATGACTCCTTTTCCTGCTGTGCTATTTGGCTCAGGTCAAAGACAATAAGCTTCAAACTTCTTTTCCTTTTGCTGTGTTCATTGCATCATAGTGAAGGGGTTGATCTTCATTTATAGGAGTTGGCTCATCTCAGACATTAATGGCATATCTCTAGGACAGTGGCGGCACTCAGAGCCCTCTCTGTGGGCACCCTCACCCTGGAAAAAGTCTAAGCTGTACCATATATGCCTTAGACGTTTCCTGCCATCATCAGCACAGGGCACACTATGAACAGCGCAGGCACCGCATTGAATGTAGGCAGGCTATTATAGCTAATGATAAAGTACATGGAAAATATACTATATTGGTATTCAGGTTAACTTGCTGTGTTGGCACTTTAAGATAAATAAGTGGGTTTTGGGTTTCAGTTTGGGCACTCTGTCTGTAAATGGTTCACCACCACTAGTCTAGGGGTTCTCAATAGTATGTTCATATATGTGATTGTACTTATTTATGAGGGTAGTCTGAAGAGATAATACGGCTGTATAACCAGCTTTAACCCATGACACACATTTGGCCTTGTTTCCCTTTCTCAGAAGTGGTTTAGAGACTGTTTCTCGGCTTTCTTAAGAGTACTTTTATGGATTTGAGATTCTTTCTTTGAAGGTTCTTTATTCAGAATATTTGTTGTCAGATGAACTTGCAGTTAGTTCTTATTGAACTGTATCAGTCTTTTGATGTGGCCACATGCAGCTTAGGCAGGGTGCTGAATCTCCTGTATGGAGACTTACTGGATGTTCTCCAGGGTATGGAGACAATGCTCCATGGAAGAGGTTTATGCAAAGAGGTATCTCCCAAGAAAGAGGACCATCTCGCTCAGGGGCAAGCACCCTGAAACATCTGTATACAGATGGATATCTGGCTTGGCTATATTCCCTTGTCAAATCTCATGACTTGTTGAAAAGTCAGATCTTGACTCATAGTGGGCCACTTTCAATAGGTAGCGCTGGCGAGATGGTTCTTTCTTGGGAGATGCCTCTTTGCATAATTATTTCCAATGGAGCATTGCCAATAAGTCTCCATACCCTGGAGTACTTCCAAGTAAGTCTCCATACAGGACTGGTCTCTTTTATGGAGATTCAGCACCCTGTCTAAACTGCTTCAAAGGCATCGCACTGAGCCAGCCACAATCCTGCTCTGTACTGATGAGGCAAGCATCCCAAAACAGCTGTATATGGATGGATATCTGGCTTCACTGAATTCCCTTGTCCAATCTCAAGGCTTGTTGGAAAGTCAGATCCTGACACACAGGGGTCACTTCCAATAGATGGCACTGGTGAGGTGGTTCTCTCTTTTGGGAGATACTGCTTTGCAGATGCGGCCACAGAGTTCAGACGCACTTCAACTTAATGCTGTTTAACCAGTTTCTTAAAGGGAATTGTTCAAAGTGTGCTTATCAAATATTTTGGTTACCATGTATAGAGGTTCTAGTAACTAATCAGAAATTAACTTTTATATCTTTAAAGGGGTTTTCCAGAATTGTGGCCTTTTTTTTTATCTAGCCACAAAGCATGTGATACCTAATGAAAAAATTCTACTTTTAGGCCCCCTGCACACGATCAGGATTGCGTGCGGATTTTCCGCGCGGATTTGCGTGCGGAAAATCCGCACCGTAGGTCATGTACATTGTATTCTATGAGAATTTCAAATTCTCAATGCACACGATGCGGATTTTTTCCGCGCGGATTTTGACCTGCGGTGCGGATTTTAAAATCCGCGACATGTCAATTAATTTTTTTTTTTCCTGACCGGATTTTCTTAATTCACTTAGTGAAATCCGCATGCGGAAAATCCGCACTGAATCCGCACCAAATCCGCAAGCATATCCGCACCAATTAATGCGGATTGACCGCACGGATTTGCCTGAGAACACCTGCGGATTTAAGTGCGGATTCTCCGCACATGAATCCTGAACGTGTGCATGTAGCCTTATAGGAGATCTTCCAGTGCCTAGCCTGTTTAGTTCCAGATGGGGCAATGTGTGCCACTGCAGCCAGTGACTGTCCTCAGGGGTGATGTGTCCCCAAGCAGTGTATAACCCAGCAGGGATGCCATGTTTACGGACACGTCACATCTGAGGCCTGTCATTGGAAGCAGAAAAGCATGGGAGCCTGTTCAGATTCTGGCTGGAAGGGAACAGGCTGGAGACAAGCAGATCATCGAATGTGGAGCCAGGGCACCTGAATGGAGCAGCGGGGAGTATGTTTTTTTTCATTAGGTGTCACAGACTCTGGGGTCTAGCTAGAAAGTTCCTGAAATGCTCCTTCCCGATAACTGCCTGCTCATCAGTGGAGGAAAGAGCTGCATTTGCTCACAGCGATCACCTCCACTGTATGGCTGCTGTTGTCATAATAAAGATTCATTGTGTCTCATCGTGCTGATCTGCTGCCCAGAAACGATGATTTAATGTGCTGCATAAATGATTAATTCACTCGAAGAATGGGAGTTTGCTCATTCATCGGGTAATCAGCGGCAGCTTTACATGGGCTGATTATGAGGAACAAGTCTTTGTCCGAGCATTTCTTCCTGATAATACTCCAGCATAAATCCACCCTAAGAAACAAAGGTCTGATCATTTACATCTCCGAGCAATCTTTATATCCCAGCTCCTTGGGTGTTGCACAATATTTCATAGTATATATCAATACAGTACATGATAAATGTGCCAAATATACAGCCTTGATGACATTTGGAAATGTCTGGAAAAAGTGTGGTTTTGTGGTACTTTTATTATGTGTACCGTTGTTCTCTATATAAGACTATGATTATAACTTAGGCTGTTTGTCGCTTTTATTCTTCATACTTGTTTTGGAGTAAAAATCTGAATCACAAGACAAGCACAAAAAAATAAAAAAATAAAACCTGAGCGAGATTTACCCAATAGGGAAACTGTGATCCAGCCAGGATTCTTGAGGCCTCCCATTTCCCTAGATGTGTTTGTGTTAGACAGGCTCACATTGTTTTCCTTTTTGAGAATAGTCTTACCATCTTCCTTGAATTTCTGCTGGTGTTACATAACCTGAGCATAGCTGCTGATAATAAGAACAAGGTTGATGTTACTTCAATGTGGCTTAGATAGGGTGCTGAATCTCCTTAAAGAGACCAGTTCTCTATGTAGACTTGTTGGCAATGCTCCATGGAAAACTTACAGTATATGGAAAGAGGTATCTCCCAAAAAATAGAACCATAAGAGGTGGTGCTGGATGGTTCTCTTTCTTGGGAGATATCTCTTTGCATAAATGTTACTTCAATGAACACTTTATTATTTATATAGTATGTTCTGTCTTGTGTCACAGAATTATTTTAGTAATCTACAAACTTGTCTTCTGCAGCAATGCTTACTTGTGCCATGTTGTTGTTGCATATCTCTACCCGCTCTAGCACTGCCCCTCAGCGTCTCGCCGTCATGTCTACCATATCACCAATCTGGACGCAAACTAATTCTGACGGCCTATATAGACAAGCCAGGGTGTCCAGAACCTTGCCTCAGTATCGGTTACTGTTATAATCTCTCTCTCTGGCCTGCTCAAGTTTTGATTAGACTGCCTGTGTTTTCACCTAGCTCTCCTTACAGGATTTTCCCTTCTGCCTTTCCTTTGCATGAGTTGCCCTTCTTTGTATCTCACCATTGTGAACCTTGGCCCAGACTTTGACTCTGCTTTCCTTGTCTTCCTCTGGTTTTGTTGCTTCCAGTTGATCTTCGGGTTCTAGCCCACAGCCCAGCCTCACTACTCTCCTGTTCCCACGTTGCTGCTGTATCCTACTGCCAGTTGGTATCTACGCTGAGGATCACAACTTGAGCATCCAACCAGTTAAATACCAATTTACTTACATCCCTCGTGAAGAGTAGGAGGATTCCTTAGATGCTGCACTATGCTGTAGTCATCTCCAGACTGTTTGCAGCCCCAAGGTTCGACTTTTAAAATAAGCATGCCATACTTCAGGCAAATATCATGGTTTAAATCTGGGTTAGGTAACCTTTTGAGAGGTGAAGATCTACTGTTGTAACTTAGGAGGGTTTTGAGATCTACTTGGTGTCAAGTTGTGAGAGTAGCATGGGTGTAATGGTATTGAAATGGGGATATCAGGTGTGTTGCTGGGATTTAAAAAGACACTGGTACAGAACAAAAAGGAGAGTACACCAGTCATCAGATGTTGTCATGGCTAAAATGAACAAAAACTTCATCCAGTGACTCACATATGACATCTTCTGTAGTTGGAGTTATTCTTTTTCCTCATCTCCATTTTGTCCGCTTCCTTTAGCCAGAACACACCTCTACAGGGTTTGCAGCCCAGACTTCACTTTTCCATTATCCTCTCCACCTGAACCTGAACACAAACTCCTCATATTGCTGCTACCCCTAACGCTGTGCCTGCTGTGCTGCTCAGTGACAGAACTACAGGCACCCAAAAATATTGCCATACAGATCATGCACCAAAAATATAGAGTTATGCTGGCAGTACCAACAGCAATAATGGTGCCACACAGTGCCCAAAAATAATTTTCCCTGCTGATATTGCTCTGAACCAGTTATATTGCAAACATAGTGCCCGCAAAATCATTTTACCAGAGTGCCTTAAAACATGTGCCCCACCACTTCCAACTATAGCTTGATCGTACCTACTGTACACTGGCAAGCTATCCTTTCATAGGCCACAGACCTAAAGTGACAATTTAGAGGGACAAAGCCATTGAGGATGTGGAAAAATTTATAATCAGCATTTGCTGCTGATCTATTATCTACTCGGGGTTATTTAGCAGACCACCTTTTGATCATGATTGGCAAGTTACTATGGACCAGATTTTCCAAGTTGCTCTGGGGAGTTGACTATACAGTACATGTGAGAAGATGCGGACGTTAAAGGAATTGTCCTGTTAAGATAGCCCCTTTTCAAAAGTCATGTTAGGATACTGTATGTTGTAATAAAATGACCTTTTACATTGTGGTTCCTTGGGCAACAACAGTCTATCCAGTGAAAACCAATCTGGAAGTAGCTGGGCCAAAATGGAGGCTCCGTCTAAGAACACTACTGTGAAGTCTTCTGCAACATGGTTGCCTTCTAAATCTATTAAACATTAACTGTTGAGCCTCATATGACACAGTTAACATTTTGCCCACTTTGTTTTCATTCCCATGAAGAACCTGATTTGGCAATCCTGCATTTTGTCATTTTCTATGTGGCTGTAAACAAAATACAGTACTTTATGCTGTTCTATAGGTAAGTTTGCTCTTTGAACCTATTATCCCATTTTACTGCCCCCCCCCCCTTTTCTCTTTCTAGATGGATTGATCTACACCATATTATCTGTTGAATTTATGATTATACTAGAAGTCGTCAACCGCTCCTAAAAATCATGTCCAGGAACTTCCATAATGAAGTAGCCTGTACTCAACTTCTACTGGCAGACTTTTAATATTCACTGAGAGCCAGCCTGGGACATTGGCATAACATTTGTATAGATCACTGACTGGTGCCTTCCTTTATTTCTCCTGGGCCCATTAGTTCTGTTTCCTCTGCTTGTTCTAAGATGTCCATATACTTCAGCTCATTACAATAACAAGACGTTGCACAGCTTCGGCACACTGGGGTTTTTAACTCAAATCACATCTATTGATTTAGTCTTTTACATTGCTGCTGTGACTTTTGTTTCACCTGCCTCTGAGCGGAGAACGTGGCTTTCATAAATTTACAATAAATCCTAATATAAAATAATGTCTTAATTAAAACAGGGACTTGGAAATGCAAAGTTGAGTGTGTGAGGATGTTCTGTTCTAAGCAGGTCAGGACATGGGTCATATGGTGATGGTAACATTTTGGACTACTTCTTCTGACCACCACCACATGAGCACTGTACAGAGAACCGTATTAATAACATGACCATCCTCTGCCTCTCGTGTCTAACATTCCAGCTTCTATTTTCACATTCCAGTTAAACAGTCACAGCTTTTTCACCAAATTGATGAGGTTTAAAGTATTTTGAGGTTTGTGTGTGTTTTGCTCAAGGGGAGTGTCGTGTTATTCCTTGGCATTGATGCTGCATTTTTCATACATTCCCATGGATCTTGCTTGGCACAAATTTCTCAAAAACATATTACTTCGTTAAAGCTGTTGTCAGTGCTTTTAATGATGCTTAGTTTATTAATTTGTTGTTGTTTTTGCTCCATTCTACTGAATAAACGTGGAAATTATTATATACTGGTTTTGCTATCCATCTGGGGCTACTTGGAAGACACTAATCCTAGTTGACAGTGGCCCACGCTCACCTTGCAATAGTCAGATCTTCCAGTTTCTAAAGATGCCACAGTAAGTGGTTACCAGAATGCTTATGGCACAAATGTGCAGACATAAGTAATATGGATTTCATGCGTAAGAAAGGTTTCAGACAACTGTAATGCAGCCACATTTTATTGCCAGACCTGAGCCTAGACCACTACAGAACCCTGTGGCCCGAGACAGGATGCGATAAGAAGGATTAAGGCAATTTTCTAGGGCACCGTGAGTTGCTCGGTTTATGGATCTGTAGAACACACCTTTTTATCTTGAATTTTCTGTTACCGGTCAGGGTTTCCTCCTATAAATATAAGAATGTTCAGGATTGGTGGACATGGTGCTTCAGGGGACAATTAGATGAATGATGGTCTATCTGACCACTATCAGGTTGAGCTTCAGGGAGGGTGGGTGCCTTCTCCATCCACTACCTTGGGCACCAGTAGAGTTTGTCTGGCCCCTGCCTATAGGTTTCTACTTTTTGATTTAGCAGAATAAAATGTTGTGATCCTGGATAACAAGTCCATATGAAACATTGAGTCAGCCTATGTGGCATCTGTAGAGCCCATGGAGCAGTAGCAGTGAGACTCCACTTCGCCCCTTCTTCTCAATCATTTTGAATCCACACTGACCACTTCTGTTCACAGCAACCACAATACAGATGTGTCCTTTCTTACCTTGCCTATTTTTTCAACATACAGTAGTATCTTTCCTCTTGGCTGAGATGAAAGGTGCAAGATGTTTAAAAAAAAAAAAGCTTCTTGCAATGCTCTAGAAGAGAGAAGTCAAGGAAAGATACACTTGGGGAAAAGAGGAGAGGGATACTAGAGCATGGTCTGATGAAACCAAGGTTGAACTTTTTGGCCATAATTCCAAAAGATATCTTTAGTGCAAAAACAACACTGCACATCACCAAAAGAACACCATACCCAGTGAAGCATGGTGGTGGCAGCATCATGCTTTGGGGCTGTCTACCTTCACAAAATGCCGCCGCCCAGCGCGTCCCTCCAGCCCGCCCATCTCCTCCGGAATGCGATCAAGCGGATGAATTCTCGCGCATGCGCCGTGCGCGTCTGTATTCGGCGCATGCGCAGTGAATGTCCGACCGCTTCCCTGCTCAGACATCTCCACTGCGCCGATGACGTCATAGTGCTCCGAGGAACAGGCGCAGTGGAGATGTCTGAGGAGGGAAGCGGTCGGACATTCACTGCGCATGCGCCGAATACAGACGCACACGGCGCATTCGCGAGAATTCGTCCGCTTGATCACATTCAGGAGGAGATGGGCGGGCTGGAGGGAGGCGCTGAGCGGCGGCATTTTGTGAAGGTAGACCAATCCTCTAGGTGCCAATGACGCCCCCATAGCACCTAGAGGGTCATTAGCATATCAATATAAGTTCTTTTTTTAGCGAAACGGCTGCCCCAAAAGCTATTATATTAGGATTGTTTGGCAGAGCAGACACTACCGGATCGCTAGTGTCTGACACCTAATTATGTGAAAACTTAGTGGTAGAAACCCTTTAAAGTTTTGGAATGGCCCAGACCTGAATCCGATTGGAACTCTGTGGGGTGATCTGAAGAGGGCTGTGCACAGGAGAAGCCCTCACAATCTGACAGATTTGGAGTGTTTTTGCAAAGAAGAGTGGGCAAATCTTCCCAAGTCAAAATGTGCCATGCTGATAGACTTATACCCAAAAAGACTGAGTGCTGTAATAAAATCAAAAGGTGCTTCAATAAAGTATTAGATTAAGGGTGTGCACACTTATGCAACCATATTATTTTATTTTAATATTTTTTATTCCCTACACCTAAAGGATTTCAGTTTTGTTTTTCAATTTAGTTGTACAGTTTATAGGTCACATTAAAGGTGGAAAAAGTTCTGAAATGATTTATCTTTCTCATTTTTTTACATCACAGAAACCTGACATTTTAACAGGGGTGTGTAGACTTTTTATATCCATTGTATATGGTAATGAAGCCAATCATTTGGATGACCTTCTCTGTGTAATGTAAGTGATGATATGCAGTACAGCTTTCTTAACCGGTCATGTACTCACACTCCCCCTTCCATTGTCCACCCGCACAGTTAAGCCTCATGCGCACTACCGTATTTTTTGTCTGCACCTGATCTGCATTTTAATGGGGACACAAAAAGATGTCCATATGTCTGTTCTGCTGTTCCGATAAAAAGAAAGAAAGAACATGTCCTCTTCTTGTCCGTATTGCGGGGTGGTGCAGGACGTGCGGAACTGGAAAGTTCAAGGTCCACATGGCCGGTATCCGTGTTTTGCGGATCTGTGGTTTACGGACCGTGTGCATGATGCCCTAATCGTAGGTGACCACTTCATTCATGTGTTATGTTACACTTGGGCTGTGCAGAAATTCCATGATCTGTAAGTTTCACTAGAGCTCCATGGATGTAGTAACACACCTGCTTAACCAGACGTGTTAACTTTTAACTAGTTGTGTTAAGCCGACACCTTCAATTGCTTTTCAATGACTTTTGTATTGGGATATCACGATGAGTTAAGAAATTTGCGTTAAGAGTTTCAGTGTTAGCCCTGCTACATCCGTGTATCACCGGTGGACAGCCTTCTTTATGTGACTTTTCTCTAACACTGTATATCGCAGTGTGGGGTTTTACAGGCTTGCACAAGGGCTGGACTTTGTGACCTAAAAGCACAACAGATGGCCAAAAGATCAGAGACGCTGAGGAAGTTGGATTATGTTTGACAGCAAGAGGATATGCATGAGAGCACAAGGACAATGGTGGAACCGCTCCCAGGGCTTCTGCTGAATCGCTGGAGATGACATATATACTTTAAATTCCAACTTTAGGCTCCGATCCCATCACATTTAAGATAAAGGGATGTAGATCTGCATTTACACATATGTTTACTTGTTTTTGAAGGTTCTGTATGAATATTTCAGACTGAGGCTGGCACAGTTGGCACTGTTATGTAGACATTGTGCTTTTGTAAGCTCACAGCTGGGAACGTGCCGGAGGGAGTGTGCATGACACCGAGGTTGCTAAAGAGGAGCTGTCGCCTCTTCTGAGAAGTCCCCATACAGTAATGAATCAGGGGCATCTTTTCATATAACTGTGCTATTCCATTCCTACGTTATTGCTACTAGAAGTTTATAAAAAAAATAGGGTGTTGCCTGGTGGGTGGTGGTGGGTGTGTCTGATACTGGCAGCACTGATTGGACAATATCGGACTGTGCAGGGACACACCCCTCACTGTTAAAGGCAGATTCAGAAGTAAACTTCTAGTAGCAATAACTGAAGAATGGAACAAAATCATTACCGCGTGGAGAGTTCTAGAAGTCACTGAAACAGACAGAAGAGGTGACACATTTTGATTGTGGATTACGGCGCGAACAGAATCCACAGTGGATTTTTACAGTGTGAACATACCCTCAGGGAGTTTCTGATACGTTTATTGCCTTTTATAAGATGGTAGACAGATTGGAAGTTCAATACAGGGACATACAAGCCTTAAAATACCACAGACCGAGGTCCACAGGCAAAAAGCCACATAAGCCTAGAGTGGGAACTGTGACCATTTGGATGCTGTGCTTTCCGACCTTCTGTATAGGCGAGACCTGCTTATATTTGGTGGGCAGATACTTGGTTTCTGCTTTGCTCCATGTGGTCTACGGTTTATTTTGGGTAAAATAAAGCTTAGTTTGGACTTTAAATCCATGACGCCTGTGAACTCTCACATCCTGATGATGTTTTGCTCCATTTTTCATACTAGTATACTAAACAAATTGCCTGGGTGAATCTGTGTCAAAAAGAGCGGTCTCTTCTGTCTTAATTTGTCTACCTCCAACCTTCACAAATTGCAGATTACACACAGTTTTTCCATGCAGAATCTCGAACGCAGAAAACGCAGCGTAGCACAGTACCAGTACCAACAAAGTGCATGCGATCAGACAAATCTTATGTACACTTTGCCTTTTCATTCCATGTGTTTTTTTTAATCTGCGGCATGTCAATTCTTTGTGCGGATTTTACCCTTTTCAGGGTGAGATCTGTGGCAAAACCGCATCAAATCTGCACCAAAAACAGCACCTGCCTGGAAACTGGTGAGGAATTTCTGCAAGATAGCCTGAACCTGTGTGCAGGTAGCCTTATTCTTTTTTGCTGCTGAGGGGCTCTTCAGCAAAAAAGACACCACTTTTTCTTGGATTATTAAAGGGGTTATCCAACCCCCATAATGGCCCCTCTAATGCCCATGTTTCTCACGCAGGTTTTACTTACCTTGCTCCCCGGAACTTGCTTTGCTTATGATGCCAGCAGAGCCGCCGCTGCATCTCACCGCCGCGCGGATCAAAACATCCGACAAGGGGGGGCAGCCAATAGCAGGCCGTGACAGGGACAAGCCTCCCTAGCATTGTGGGTGACGTTAGGGAAGCTTGTTCCTGTTGCGGCCTGTTATTGGCTGGATCCCTCCACGACTCCCCCCCCTCAATCTTCCCGTCGCTGGATGTTTAATGGGGAGATGCAACTGCGCCCGTGCCAGCAACAGAAGCGACACGGGTGCCGGTGAGCAAGGTAAGTACAACCTGTGTGAGGGGGCATTATAGGGTTTGGATAACCCCTTTAAGGTTCATGCATACAATAGTGTAGTTATTCCAGATTTTCGACACAGGTTTTCGCTACATTTCTACGCTGCACCATAATTCTCATGAGTTAAGTGAGGATTTTGATGGAGATTTGCCCCAGATCTCATACTTTTGTATTACTGCTCTCAAAATGCTCACAAAATCCACAGCGCAAGGTAATTTCTGAGCGGAAAATTTCCACACTGTGTACATGAGATCTTGAAAATCTCATCTACTTAGCCAGTACTGTATTACGCTGCAGATTTTCCACACGAAATTCCACAGGTTATTTCATTGTCTGTCGTCCAGTGCCCGGCTCCTACAAACTTTCATTTTGTCAACAGCTATGGATTCATGATCCTTGTACAGATACTGAAGAATAATGACTTGTTCTCCTATAGACCCATTCATTACGGCTATATAATGTGGACCCATCGTTACGGCATGCCCCACAAAGACGTGGGCCTATGAGTGTGCTCTTATAGACGCCCCTCTCCCCCATGTGTTTTATTTGTCAGAATTTTTTTCCCTGGAATGTGCTGTATAGTAAAAAAAAAAATCCAAAGCTTGTGAGATTCTCAGGCACTATGACACATGACTCATCTGCTGTGCCACCAAATAGCTTCACCATGACTTCATTTAGATACCAAAAACAGTCCCTTGTCCAGTGCAAAACAAGACATGATTTTAGCATTCCCCATACATTACGTTTCTGTTCTGTAGAACATTTTAAATGCTCGTTCATTATTTCTCTTGGCAGCAGAACTGGTTTTGTATACATCGAATCCAGATTTTTCCATTCATAAAATCTTCTCGTACCGGTCCGCAAATTATTATTGTCCTGATTGCCATATAGTATTAGATATTGCAGGAAAGATGATATTTTTTATTGGGGATGGTGATTCTGCCATTATTAGCTTGGCTTCTGGCGTAAGAATTTAGCGACATTCCTGCTATGTCCGTTCCTATTTTTGAACATTTTGGAAAATGTTCACCATTAGTGTTTCTGATGGATGGAAACATTTGTTACGCTATAAGTTCTATGTGGAAGATTTATCAAGACTGGTGTAAAGTAGAACTGGCTTAGTTGCCCATAGCAACCAATCTGATTCCACCTTTCATTTTTCAGAGCTCCTTTGGGAAATGAAAGGTGGAATCTGATTGGTTGCTATGGGCAACTAAACCAGTTTTCTTTCACACCAGTTTTGATAAATCTCCATATGGCTATACATTAGTATATTTCCTACATTGTATGTAATTACACCATCTATGTGTCCTGTGTGTGTGTATGTATATATATATGTGTATATATATATATATATATATATATATATATATATATTTTGTGACACAGTGAGATTTTTGGTCTGGGAAAACTGGTATCTTCCTCCCAGCATTTGCTGCTGGGCTGCTTTACAGCCAGGTGAGGTCAAATACCAGGTTTTGGCAGCACCTGGCTGTCCTTAAATAGGCAGCTGGCCTCAGAAGCGAGGTCTCTGTGTTGAGATCTGGGAGCCTTGTGTCTGGTGAAGGCTTGCTACCTGTTTGGCGTGAAAACAGGTTGGTGCTGCTATGCTCAAGGACTCTTTGAGACAGAATTGCCGCATGGTGTGAATTACCACCAACACCGCAAGGTGACTTTTTGCTTGATTATGATTATGCTTGTTTTGTCACTTGCCTAAAGTGTGAATAAAACGCTGAACTGTTTGATCCAAAGAACTTGTTGTTGCCTCTATACTGCGTCCGCTAATCCTGTTTAGCAGAGCGAAACCCCACAATATATATATGCAGGGGCGGACTAGGGTCTTAAAGTGGCCCTGGAAAAAATAGTAAAAGTAGCCCCATTTTGTAGTCTAGTCCAGCAATGCCATATTATACCACCCCAACAGAGCCAAATGCCACAGTCCATCACAAAATACTGCCAGCAGCACAAAATACATCCCCAAAACTTACACTGGCCGGCCGCGAGGAGGGCCCAGGTGGCCTCCTGCGCATAAGCACAATGGGAACTTTCCCTGTAAGGTCTATGGCCAATCTGCCCCTGTATATATGGAAGGCTAAGTTCCTGGGATGAGGTCTTATTGTCTTCTTGTCTACTCCAGTCTAGTCTTTTATGTTTAGTCAAACATGAGTAAACTTTACTATGCTGCCAGAAGGCCAGCAGAGAATTCCCAGTTAATTTTTAAGCTTCCGATATCTATTCTAAGCTTAGTAAAGGTTGTAAGATAAAGTTAGATGTAAGCTGATGGTAGGACCTTTCTATCTGTTTGTTAAACTGGTGTTTTTATAGCAAGTTTGTCAAGGATTTTCTCCAGCAGAATATATGATTGTAAATGTTGAAATTTAAAGTGGATTAATACTGCTGTCCAAGCCAGCCAAAATTGTTCTGATTGGCCAATATTTATTTAACATAACATCCCAGGAAATAAGAGAGAGCGGCATGGACATCCCAGAACGGGACATAGGAGCAAAAAAGGTGAAAGAAATACATTACAAAATTACAGTAGCCTTCATAGATGATTATTTTAAAGCATATTTATGCATAATGGAAAACCCCTTTAAGGACTGATCTGTCTCCTCTTTTCTGAATCCACTCCTAGTTTTGGCTTAAAAAAATGAACTGGTATCTACATTAGTTTCTCTGGGTAAAATGCAAACTGTACAAAATTCGTCATTATTCTACGGCCATATGCTGGTTGGAGTGCATTAGGCTACGTTCACGTTGTTTCTTCTGTTTTTCTGTTCCATTCTAGAGATACAAGACTGGAAAAATGGCATACTGTATGACGGGAACAATAGCACCTGTCAGATACCATTGGGTTTGTTGGGTTTCCATCAGAGAGCCTAGAATTTTCCTGGACAGAGTAGTGCAGCAGGTTGTGCTATTTTGTCCTAAGGGTACTTTCACACTTGCGGCAGGACGGATCCGACAGGCTGTTCACCCTGTCGGATCTGTCCTTCCGCTATTTCGCCGTGCCGCCGGACAGCCGCTCCGTCCCCATTGACTATAATGGGGACGGAGCGGCGGCACGGCGAAATAGCGGAAGGCCCATCAACGGTCGTGTGCATGAGGCCTTAGGGTACTTTCACACTTGCGGCAGGACGTATCCGACAGGCTGTTCACCCTGTTTGATCCGTCCTTCCGCTATTTTGTCCTAAGGGTACTTTCACACTTGCGGCAGGACGTATCCGACAGGCTGTTTTCCCTGTCTGATCCGTCCTTCCGCTATTTCGCCGTGCCGCCACTCCGTCCCCATTATAGTCAATGGGGACGGAGCGGCGGTCCAGCGGCACTGCGAAATAGCGGAAGGACGGATCAGACAGGGTGAACAGCCTGTCGGATACGTCCTGCCGAAGTGTGAAAGTACCCTAAGGCCTCATGCACACGACCGTTGATGGGCCGTTCCGTGCATTGGGGATCGCAATTTGCGGTCCCCAATGCACGGGCAACATCCATGCAGATTCCGCAGATGGATCCAGACCCTTTCAACTTGAACGGGTCCGTGGTCCGTCTGCACAAAAAAAAAGTAGTGCACGCAGAAACCCCACAGAAGCGCTCCATGGTGCTGCCGTGACTCCGTTCCGCACCGACCTTCCGAATTGCGGCCCCGTTCCTGCTGTTTGCGGGCCACAATACGGGCACGGCCGTGTGCATGAGACCTTATACTGTGTAATATCTGTTTTTTGAAGTGTTGCCGACTCTCTTTAGGGCACTGCAGAGTACATTTAGGGGTCTAGGTAGGGAACAGGGTGTTTTTCCAGAGTTATTCGTGCTAATTGTCATCTTCTCTTTATGGTCTAAGCCCTCCAGGTTCTACATGTGCAGGGACATAGAGCCAGTGTCCTCTTGTCATTTGTCTTTCCATAGTTTATCAGGACCCTGGGTTGATAGCAGCAGCGGTTTCTTCCTGTGTCCTTCCAGCATTCTCAGTGTGCTGCTACTCTCCATTTGCATTCTTCTGCCATATTCGGTCATCTTGTTAAACCTTTCAGTAAATTACTTGATGAAGTCGAGCGGTTGAAAGCACAATGTTAATGTCAGAGGGTTTATAAACTCTGCTGATGGTCAAACAATTCACAGAGCAAGTGCACTGGAATGACAGCTCTGTTCAAAACAAGCCTTGTTTGCATCCTTTTGTGTTAAATCTGCTCTCGGCTGCCAGCGTTGCGCTGGCATTGTCTGCTGAATGGCAAGTACATTTATTGTTGCATAGAAGGAGAAGAGGACATCATGGCACTCTACATTTCACAGGGTTGAGTGCCTTTCTGCTGCTTGGCTATTTATGTGGGGCAGGAACAGAATATTCCATAGCAAACCACTTTTTACCACCAAGTTCTTTGGTTGGAATATCTGAACTTTATATATATATTTTTTTTTTATCTTTTAAAATGCTCTCATCATTCAGAGATCTTTTGGCTTTGTCTGTGACTGGAGTATAAAAATGACAATAATAATCCCCACTCGGCTGGATCTCTAATGCTCACCTTAATGGACTATTGGACCTTAGTGAAACAATAAGGGATGAGGATGTTGCTGGACTATTGCATGATATTTACATGTATTTGAAGTACCATTAAACACAGTACAGTAGCTCTTCTCAGTCATTACAAGCCTTGGAACATAGTGCTGTCATTAGCAAACCCATAACAGATGTGTCCTTCCTTGTCTTTCCTCTTTGCACAACATATTCATATTCCAAAATGTATGACACAAGATGATCAGCTTTTAAAAAAAAAAAAAGGATATTCTGCCACAAGATGGCTCTTCTGTATATGTGTGTGTTGCCACTCAGTGGTTGTGTTGAGCATTGCGGCCTGTCAAGAGGTTTTTCTAGCTTGTCGAGATATTGAAGTCCTTAATAAAATTTGGCTCCTCAGCTGTTGCAGACTTGAAAACATTTTCAATATTCTGGTGCACTATACAATGTATGCTTCAATATACACTGGTTGTACTGGTAAGAACATTGTAATAATCTCTTCAATCATCTCTTTTGTTGTCCAGGACTTTTATGTTAATGTTTTTTGTTGATAGGAGCTACTACAATACTGCTCCCATTCTGGCAATGGAGCTACATTTAAAAAGCCAATCTGTAGGGGTGCAGTTTGTTGGAAGCAACCAATCAGCTAGAGGTGGCCTATCCTGAGTCTTGTTGCCTGGGAAACCTTTAAAGGGGTTATCCCATGACTAATGTAAAAAAGGAAAATCGGACATCGTTTAGGACATGACTATCTCTTTCTAACAAAGCTAGAACCAGCCCTGTACTCCACGTGGATCCAGAGATCTCACCATGCATTGCTCTGCTGGATTGATATCCAGCTGTCAGCTCAAGGGGAGTGTCTTTTCTGCTGAAGCTCAGGGGGCGTGTCTCAGTTCTCCCTATCACAGCTCAGGAGGCAGTTGAAGGATGAAACTGAGCATGTGCGGCCTTCTCAGTGAGCAGGACAAAGAAATGAGAAAAAAAGCAAATGGCTGGTGGCGCTATTTTATTGAATTACTCAGTGGCTATGCAAAAATTTTAATTGCATGCAATTACAAAAGTATTCAGAACCAGGTGCTGCTTTGAAAACTGTAGACTATTTTTCATAGGACAACTCCTTTTTAAGACCACAAGTAAAATGAACACAAAGTTAACTTCATAAATGTAAAATGTAGTGATGAAGAGTTGCACAAGTAGCAGTTGACATAGCCTACAATATAATTATCCTTTTAGTCATACAGACCAGGCTGACCAATAGGACAAGTAAGAAAGTATAATTTGCTGTGGGATAGATGTCTGAAAATATCCTCCGACGAGACTCTGAGTCTAAATTAATGTGATTCATGTACACATCATAAAAGTACAAAGGTTACTATTACATTGGTGCACATATAAGGTCAATTTGATGACTGCCTCTTCCATAATACATGCTGAAGGACGGCCTACTCGAGAAATGATCTGTCTATTTGTTCTACACATTAACTGAAACTTCAAAGATAATTTTTTTTTTAAAACATGTGCATCCAATAATCAATCCCACCATGGTTAGTGGAATTCTGATTTTACGTGTAGACGTGTAACTCCTACAGAGATCACATATTGCCACTTGTCACGTTCTCCTCGTGAGATGAATTTAAAAGTTGTGTATGTAAGTGATTTACAGTACAACTATGCAATAAAATCATCTGTTAAATCCATCTTTTTTATTAGGGTAAACCGCATATTAACTGCAGTGAACATTCGGATGAACCTTCTGTGTTTTTCTATCAGAAAGTGAGAGGATTTTTGTATTTAGAGTGTGTAAATTATAACAGTTTGGGCTGGATTATAGAAAGGGCACAGGGTCACTTGCCTTGGAACTTCGACCACATTGGGACCCTAGGGGGCATCCACCATCAATCCGTACTTCCAGTCCAGGCCCTTTTTTTAAGATCATGTTTTAAAATACTACCAGATCAGAAGAACAGATTGGGGTTCCAGCAGGGGCATAGCTAAAGGCTCATGTGCCCGGGTCCAAGAGTTCAGCTTGGGCCCCCCTTCCCTCGGTGCTTTGTGGCCAGGGGCCGGGAAGCACATAGCCTTCATGCTGCCTGAGGTAAAAGTTGAAATGACCTAACCCCTTCCCTCCAGCCAGAGGTGTAACTTGACCAGCATGCACTTTCTATAATACCAGTGTCTAATTAAGTGGCACAAGAGTCTTTGGGCCCCCTCATGCTCCTGGGCCCGCTAGCGACTGCTACCTCTGCACCCATATAGCTACGCCCCTGGGTACACCTATTACTGCCTTTGTGGGGAGCCACAGAATGGAAGGTTTTATCCCCCATGGCCCCACCTCTCAGGAAATTGGGCTCTCCTTATGACTGGTTGGTGTTCCTATCTAGCCCTGAAGGTGAGTGAGGTGGCTACATGGGTGTTGTTTTCTGCTATGAATACTTATGGTGTTACTGTCTTGACTGTCTCCAAAATGACTCAGAGTTTAGTGGAGTAGGCCACACTTGAGTAGCCACCATTCCTACCTGTGGCTGTAATAGGGTCCAGGATGGGTCTGAGCTCAGAGGTGGGATACGGACTCCCCCCAAAATTTGTAGGTTCTCTACCAACCTTAATCCAGCCTAGATATACAGTATGTTAACATCATGGTAAGAAAATGTGGCCATAACAAGAATAACTTTTCTCTGTGAGGTCTATCCTAGTGTAAACATAAGGAGACGTTTGTCTTCCTATATGGGTGTAGTGTTTACATATAGAGAAAAACAGGACCTTTGCACCTTTTACAGTTTTACATCATCTATCAAATAAGTTGGTTCTTCTTGTGTAATTGGAGTTTTTCCCTTTTATCTGTGCATAGATGTAGCAGAGCCAAAAATAAGTTGCATTATCTATGCATTTCCCATGTAAAAGTAAAAACATCACAATATGTTTTGCTGAATGAAGAACCCGTCCTGAAGAACCTGTATGTTCAGAACGTATCGATAAACTACGTCTATGGTGACTATAGCAGTCATGTTATTTCTCTCTTATTGTAGGGTTCGATGATGTAATGATCGTGTTTTGGGAAAGAAGATTACAAAGGTTTACAGTGCGTTAATACTGAAGAAGCAGAGTAAGTACAAGGAATACCAGCACAATATTACAGTTTGTGAAGGGGGGGGGGGGGGGTGACACATGACATGAGCCCTGTTGGTGCTGCTTAGTGGCAGACAGCCCGAGGATTATACAATTATTCCTTCTTCCTCTTTTGGTGCCTGGTGTAATGTCATGCACCCTTGTAAGGGCATAGTATAGGAAGTAGCATTACATTATATAATAAAAATGCAAAGTAGTGAGAAAAAATAAAAAGAGGAAGAAAGTTATTATTGGCACCTGAGGTGACCCAAACTGTCACAGAGAGGATAGCACTACTATAAATGGCATGTTACGTAGGGTCGATTTAGGTTAGAGGTTTTATATTGTGGCTTAGAAGATTCTTAGTTCTTAAAGGGGTTGTCCAGGATTCCCTCTTTTTTAAGTTGACCTAATGCAAGAATCATACCCACCTGGTCACCGCTCCTCCAGTCCTGCTCCCTGACTGCATTCGGCAATCTTCTGGTCAGTCTGAGGCTTGTTGACTGCCGGCCAGGATGCAGACAGGGTGACCTGCACCACTGCAGCCAGTGACTGGCCTCTGGGGTGACGTGAGCAGCACATCTCTCTTGGATCCCATGCCACTTGGGGACACATCATCACAGTCCAGTCAGAATTCTACACACCTGGGATCAGAAGATTGCTGGATGCAGCCAGAGTTCAGGACCAGAGAGGTTTGGATCAAGCTTCTTGTATCAAGTCAACCATACTCGGCTATATTAACTCAAAAGCAAGGGGTTCCTGGACAACCCCTTTAAATTGGATTGTCTTATTTTGACAATCCTTATTAATAAACTAGCTTCCCCCATGATTAGCCAATCTCTACAGGTCCTTCTCAAAAAATTAGCATATTGTGATAAAGTTCATTATTTTCTGTAATGTACTGATAAACATTAGACTTTCATATATTTTAGATTCATTACACACCAACTGAAGTAGTTCAAGCCTTTTATTGTTTTAATATTGATGATTTTGGCATACAGCTCATGAAAACCCAAATTTCCTATCTCAAAAAATTAGCATATTTCATCCGACCAATAAAAGAAAAGTGTTTTTAATACAAAAAAAGTCAACCTTCAAATAATTATGTTCAGTTATGCACTCAATACTTGGTCGGGAATCCTTTTGCAGAAATGACTGCTTCAATGCGGCGTGGCATGGAGGCAATCAGCCTGTGGCACTGCTGAGGTGTTATGGAGGTCCAGGATGCTTCGAATAGTGGCCTTAAGCTCATCCAGAGTGTTGGGTCTTGCGTCTCTCAACTTTCTCTTCCCAATATCCCACAGATTCTCTATGGGGTTCGGGTCAGGAGAGTTGGCAGGCCAATTGAGCACAGTAATACCATGGTCAGTAAACCATTTACCAGTGGTTTTGGCACTGTGAGCAGGTGCCAGGTCGTGCTGAAAAATGAAATCTTCATCTCCATAAAGCTTTTCAGCAGATGGAAGCATGAAGTGCTCCAAAATCTCCTGATAGCTAGCTGCATTGACCCTGCCCTTGATAAAACACAGTGGATTAACACCAGCAGCTGACATGGCACCCCAGACTATCACTGACTGTGGGTACTTGACACTGGACTTCAGGCATTTTGGCATTTCCCTCTCCCCAGTCTTCCTCCAGACTCTGGAACCTTGATTTCTGAATGACATGCAAAATTAGCTTTCATCCGAAAAAAGTACTTTGGACCACTGAGCAACAGTCCAGTGCTGCTTCTCTGTAGCCCAGGTCAGGCGCTTCTGCCGCTGTTTCTGGTTCAAAAGTGACTTGACCTGGGGAATGCGGCACCTGTGGCCCATTTCCTGCACACGCCTGTACACGGTGGCTCTGTCCACTGCTTCCGCAGGTCCCCCAAGGTCTGGAATCGGTCCTTCTCCACAATCTTCCTCAGGGTCCGGTCACCTCTTCTCGTTGTGCAGCGTTTTCTGCCACACTTTTTCCTTCCCACAGACTTCCCACTGAGGTGCCTTGATACAGCACTCTGGGAACAGCCTATTCGTTCAGAAATTTCTTTCTGTGTCTTACCCTCCTGCTTGAGGGTGTCAATGATGGCCTTCTGGACAGCAGTCAGGTCGGCAGTCTTACCCATGATTGCGGTTTTGAGTAATGAACCAGGCTGGGAGTTTTTAAAAGCCTCAGGAATCTTTTGCAGGTGTTTAGAGTTAATTAGTTGATTCAGATGATTACGTTAATAGCTCGTTTAGAGAACCTTTTCATGATATGCTAATTTTTTGAGATAGGAATTTGGGGTTTTCATGAGCTGTATGCCAAAATCATCAATATTAAAACAATAAAAGGCTTGAACTACTTCAGTTGGTGTGTAATGAATCTAAAATATATGAAAGTCTAATGTTTATCAGTACATTACAGAAAATAATGAACTTTATCACAATATGCTAATTTTTTGAGAAGGACCTGTACAAAAACGGCTGCTGAACCTTAGCGGCCACTATAGGGCAAAAAAAAACACGTTGACTATCTTCTAATCATGTACTATCCCATTAAGCAGCCAAACTGTATTGCTTTTTAGTCATGAGGCAAATATCTGGATATCTTCTATGACTAGGGGTGCTTGTTCTCTTAATAGGACTGCGAACGTGGCATGATAATGTCCCATGTGGCTGAAGTTACCGACACTTGGCCATGTTTATAAATGCAGACTGGTTAATGGTGATCTCCCTGGGTGGTCAGTCATTTCACTGATATGTTGCACTTTTATAGTTTCATCAGATACTTCCACTAGTGGCTATAATTGTCATGTCAACAGCGCCATTAAAATATCTAAGAGATGGTTTGAAGTCTTCAAGATCATATGGCTTGTCTGCAAGTCACCTGCCAAACATGACAGCTTGGCGCTATGACATAAATAATATGAGTTTTTCATTTCACCGGCTCAGTATAGTAAGTGAGGTCACCTACTATTGGAACAAGCATGTAGACTGGAAGCTCACTTTCCACATAACGTGCTCAAAGGCGTTTAGTGCTTTGTTAGTAAATAACCTCATCAGATGTTACAGGGTCCTGGTCCCGAAATCTCTATAGGACAAATGTTAGACTCATGATTTTTACTACTGTTCATGGCTGCTTGTCTCTAGGTGATATGGTCACGTTATTGATAAAGTTAGTAGTTCGGCTCCTCCATGAATCACTAATCACCTGTTAGATACCTGGACTGTTGACTGAATACTAGAGCCATGTTTAGAGGCTTTTTGTTTTGGATTAGCAGTGTGTGTCCAAGGTTTCTGTCTAGAGTATTTCCCAATGGTATCCATCACAATGTTAACACAATGCGCCCCATGTTAAAGAAAAAAAAAGTACACCACGCATTATACATAATAAGGACTCCTTGGGTCTATTTATAGAGTATACAGTAAAATACACTGCAGACACAGTGTGACAGGAGTCTCAGTCCGATTCGCTTCTTTTGTAGGTGCAATGCATAGGACTAATCTGGGCCTTGCCATTTTGTAGGCTCAGGCAATTGCACAGCTATAGTAAAGGTTTGTGAGCAGAATCTATAAATATATTAGAAAATTATATGATTTACTAATAGATTAACAGATAACTCAGACTACCACTTTAGATGTTTTTACATTTTTCTTTGCTCACTTTTTGGTGTTGTACAGCCATGATTGGTGACCTGAAATGCGACTTCACATACGGTATGTTGATTATTGGCATCCCTAACTTTTTAAAAATGTTGACTGTCGGAAAGCAATAAGCACGCTAGGTCTAGGAAAATAAACATAGGCCAACCATGGGAAAATAAACACGCACACGCGTGCAAGCCAGCCATAGTAGTGTAAACACACACGTCTGAGCCACAAGAAGAAAGAATAGACACAAAATAAAGAGCCACGAAAATAGATCTCGTCAATGGATGGCTTCAGAATCAACGTACGCAGACATATATTGTCAAGCAGAGATCCATGTACTGCCAGCTGTAGTGCCCAGTAATCTTAGCCAGATTTGGTGCACATATATTACCAGCCATGAGCAATATTATCATCCATAGTACATAGAGAATATATAATTGGACCAAATATATCATAGTACATTCATTTTCTGCTACATAGCACTAACACATTCCACAATGCTGTACACAGATTGTCACCATTCACATCTGGAGTGTCGGTGTAAATTGGAGTACCTGGGAGAAACCTACATAAACACAGTGAGAAGATACAAACTCCATATATAGTACATAATATAATAAGTAATACATATATAATAGTACCAGTCATATTGCCCACCTAGTACAGGTTGTTTGCTCATAATATATAGTGCCCACATAGCAGCCGTGATGCATATATAATGCCAGCAATAGTGCAGTTCCAGCATTGGTGGAAACAAAAGCCATGCTTAGCGATATACAGAAGCAGTTCTAAAATGATCACATCACAAAAGCCATTGAAAAAGTCAAGAAAAGTTTTGTTGCCATTGTTTATTTAACCTATTAAGTGTCAAGGTGATGATTGCTGCAAACTACATTATTATATTGGGGAGGGAGCTCACTAGTACAAAATACTCCTCTCTAACACGTCTATAATTTGGGATAGGATAGGAGGTGGCCACATAAAACCAAGCTACATTAAAAAGCATATAAAAAGATATGCAAATTCGCTTGTAGTTGATAGCTAAGCCAGTACCTCATCTGCAGACAGCTATCTCGGAGTGATGGACTTCATCAGTGCAGATCAGAGAGGATGAGAGGCCTAGGTCAGTAGTCAAGGGATACTATTTCTCCTTATGGAGAGTGCCTACTAGGTGTAAGGAGGCTTATAGACCAGGCAATGCCCCTCTGAATTTTGGGGAAAAGATATGCAAATTAGCTCTTTAAAAAAAAAATAATAATATGCCTTTTGATGCCCCCAGATGTATGGCAGCTATGCTATTCTATAAGTCATGACTTATAGGATATCTACCTTACATCTGGTGGCATCAGACGTTCAGCTTTCCTTTCTTTTTGGAAAGAGAACTAGTTTGCATATCCTTTTCCCAAAACACAGAGAAGCATTGCCTGGCCTATAAGACTCTAGTAGGCTCTGTCCAGAAGGAGAAGTAGTACATATATAGAACGTGTAGTGCATATAGTGTGCTGTGAGGAGGAATAGTGATGAGGGGTTCCTTTACATTTCTTCCTGTGCTGATTGCTGCCCCCTTAGGAACCAATCTATTATAGTAGAGGACCCTTTTAACAGGCTTGTCTGACAATAAAAAACGGGGTAATGTACAAACAGATATACGCCTGCGCTGCAATCTGCAACTTTTTGCCCAGGTCCAAAAAAGGGGCGTAGCGTGAGAAAAGGGTGGGCCGGTAGGTCTGTCTCATTTATCATTTTCTATGCCTATTTTAGGTGTAGAAAATGGTCTAAATCTACGCAAGCAAGGGAACTCTACACAGCTTAGACGGATGAACCGCCAGCGCAGGAGGAACGAAGACAGTCATCTAAATCACTGGTCTTCATAAAAGTGCCCCAAAGTTTTTCATTAGTTTCCAAATGTAAATTAGTCAAACTTTGGGTCCATTCACACGTCTGTAGAATGGGTCCGCATCCATTCCTCAAATTGCGGAACTGGTGCGGACCCATTCATTCTCTATAGGGCAGGCATGGATGCGGACAGCACACAATGTGCTGTCCGCATTTCCGTAGCGCGGCTCCGGACAAAAATAGAACATGTCCTATTCTTGTCCGCAATTGCGGACAAGAATAGGCAGTTCTATGGGGGTGCCGGCCGGGTGTATTGCGGATCCTCAGTACACTACGGACGTGTGAATGGACCCTTACTAATATACTTTGATTGTAAATGTCAATGTATTTCAGAGCCAAACCCATGTTCCTGGAGGCGGAGTTTCTGGTGCCATTCTTACAAGGTCAGAAAGCCCCTTCCTGTTTGTCGGTGATATCCTTGAAGAAGGTTGAATGTCTGGTTCAGCTCCTTACCTAAGCCAGACCTTTTTTCTGTCTCTTCATCAAAAGTGATGGATGGGGGTTAGGCCTTCAAGCATGTCACCAGCACAGAGACGGTGATGAAGCTCCTTGTCTGTTTTGGAATAACAGTGGGACCGCTACTTCCTTGAAACTGGGACTTCCATAAAATAATTAACAATTAATGTATATGAGAAGGTTTAATTATTTAGATATATAAACCAATGAATATCTGTTTTCGTCGAACATCCCCTTTAGTTGCACCTGCGGTTTTAGATATCGAGTGGAATTCAGCTTCCATCACACAGTCACTGTTCATATTTAACAGGCTTTTCCGGGAGTTCATTATTGATTGCCTGTCATCACGATAGCTGATCGATACCTGGTTTTCGGAGGCCTAAAATCTTGCACTCCTGTCATTCAGCTCTATGAAGAGGCTGCAGCACTCTGGTGAGCCTCCTCACAGCTTCGCGAGGCCAGCAAAGTACATTGTATACTGTGCTTGGTTTTGCAGCCCAGGCCCAGATAGGCCGTGTGACCATGAGCATGACATCATGGTTTAGGAAGAGGCCACATTAATATTAAACTCCCCGAAACCCCTTTAATTGTGCTATAGTTTTTAGATGTTATTCAGTTAATGTCACTCTGATTAAACTGTGACTATTCTTTGAGCTTTATTTGTACTAGAATTAATCATTGAATATTCTTGCCGCAGTAGAGGGATGTTGGCAATTGTGACTTACCGTATTTATTTTATTAAACCCTGTTCCCACCACTGATCTCTGCCAAACCAAATTCCAAGAAAGTCCGCCTCCCTAGAAAATAAATTCCTGCTTCAATGGTGACCTCAAGACCTATGTAGCAATTTTCCTTAAATCCCTCCAACCACATAGTTGTTTTTAGACCTCCTAAGGTCCTTGGCGTATTTTGAAAGGAGCTGTACCCCATCCCACACTTCCCAACAATTCTGTTATGTCTGATAGAGACATTTAGGTCTGTTCAATGGGACATAGTCGGTAGGTTTAGTAACATAACAGTAAGCAGGAGAGTAAATATTCTTTAACATGTTGAGAGTGGGGTAACTTTTGAGCACAGGACCACCCATGTCAGGCTACTTTCACACTAGCGTTTATATTTTCCGGTATTGGGATCCATCATAGGGTCTCAATACCGAAAAAACTGTGCTTCCGTTTCGTCCCCATCCATTTTCAATGGGGACAAAACGTAACTGAACAGAACGGAATGCTCCAAAATGCATTGCGTTCCGTTCTCATACCGGAGAGCAGCATGCTGCGGTTTGCTTTCCGTCCTGGGATGTGGAGCAAGACGGATCCGTTATGACCCACAATGCAAGTCAATAGGGACGGATCCGTTTTCGCTGACACAATAGAAAACAGATCTGTCCCACATTGACTATAAATGGAGTTCATGACGGATCCGTCTTGGGTATGTTAAAGATTATACAACCGGATCTGTTCATAACGGGCAGATGGTTGTATTATCAGTTGGTTGTATTATCAGTTGGTTGTATTATCAGTAACGGAAGCGTTTTTGCTGAGCCCTGCCGGATCCAGCAAAAACTCTAGTGTGAAAGTAGCCTCATATTGTCAGTGTGTTACCCGATGTTTCCTTAGCCCCTTGTTCTGGGACTCAAACTTTGACAGAAGTGTTGGTATAATGGAAGCCGCTGATGTTTTCTGAGGTAGTACAATCATTTTGTCCTCCTTTCAGCAAATGTTAGCGCCTGATTAAAACTGGTTTAGTGTATAATCAATCGCAGAAGATGTGTGTTCACCATGTTAAAGGAAATGTTGAGGCCCCTTTAAAAAAATATGATATCCAAGAAGTATATGGTGACATCTGCATATTGTATTTAGTCTATAGGTTGCCAAAAATCACATCCTGTGACATCCGAATAATGTAATCAATGATTTACAAAAAAAAAAAACAAGGCCCCATATCAAAGATCCGAATTGGTCCTCCATTCTGGTGTTGGATTTTGGTACCAACCTATTTGCTAAAAATGTGGTTACTCTAGAGAACAAGGTCCTGAATAGTTTCTCATCACCTAGGAATTGGTGGGTTGTATGAAAGTACAACCAGGTTTTGGCTCCCTCTCTCTAACGCTGGGTTCACACCTGAGCGTTTTACAGCGCGTTCAAACGCGCTGTAAAACGCTCAACACATGAAAACCAATGCTTCCCTATGGCTCTGGTTCACACTTGAGCGTTTTACAGCGCGTTTGAACGCGCTGAAAAACGCCCTACGCTCAAAAAAGTTCTTGAGCTTCTTTGGGGCGTTTTGTCGTGCGTTCCCGTACATAGACTTTCGGGAACGTGCGGACAATGGGCGTTCGCTTGTCTCTGTATGCTCGATTGTAAACGCCGGTACAATCGCGCATACAGAGCGCTCCTTTCAGAACGCTCAGGTGTGAACCCAGGGTAAGGGCCTTTATAGGAACTGCATGGGCTGCCTATATCGTAAGTTCTTAATAGAGAAACTGACAAGAGACTAAAGATTACCACAGTCAGTATGACCAATAATAAAAATTCCTACCCGACTGCAATCGTTTTGTCTGTGTAAAAAAATTAAACCTTTTCAAACCTTTTTTGGTTTATTGGAAATTAAAAAAATAAGGCATACATGAAAAAAAAATATTGCATTGTGTGCAGGAAAGGCTATCATGGTCTTGCAAGGTTGGGACAATAAATCAAGAACAGTAGGGATCATTAGTGATGCTGTGGATAAACATTGCTTGTTTAAAGGAACACTAAACAGAATATGAAGAAAAAAAAACGTTTCCTCCCTTTGACCATATTGTGTCTCATGTCAATTAAAACTGAATGATATAAAGTAGGGGTGCACCGAAATTCCGGCAGCCGAAAATATCGGCCGAAAATGCACCTAATCCATTTCTGCCGATATTTGTACGAATCGGCAGAAAATAGCGGGGAGGGACTGGGAGGAGGAGCTGGGGGCCGGTGCGTTCACTGTGCTCCGGCCCCCAGCTCCAGTAGTTATAAAAAGTGTGCAATTAATACGGATTCTATTCATGAGGCCTCCTCTACGCACATCCTACTCACAGGGCTGTTCTGGCCGGCCGGGCAGACGAGCGGCAGCGTCACGACTGACGTCATGTGCCCGGCCTACTTTCTGAATGAAGGAGGCGGCGCAGGCATGTGACGTCAGTCGTGACGCTGCCGCTCGTCTGCCCGGCCGGCCAGCACAGCCCTGTGAGTAGGATGTGCGTAGAGGAGGCCTCATGAATAGAATCCGTATTAATTGCACACTTTTTATAACTACTGGAGCTGGGGGCCGGAGCACAGTGAACGCACCGGCCCCCAGCTCCTCCTCCCAGTCCCTCCCCGCTATTTTCTATTAATTGTACAATGGGGGGGGTCTGTGGATGGCACTGTTATGGGGTGGGTGGGGGTCTGTGGATGGCACTGTTATGAGGTGGGTGGGGGTCTGTGGATGGCACTGTTATGGGGTGGGGGGGGTCTGTGGATGGCACTGTTATGGGGTGGGTGGGGGTCTGTGGATGGCACTGTTATGGGGTGGGGGGGGGGTCTGTGGATGGCACTGTTATGCGGTGGGGGGGTCTGTGGATGGCACTGTTATGGGGTGGGTGGGGGTCTGTGGATGGCACTGTTATGGGGTGGGTGGGGGTCTGTGGATGGCACTGTTATGGGGTGGGGGGGGGTCTGTGGATGGCACTGTTATGAGGTGGGGGGGGTCTGTGGATGGCACTGTTATGGGGTGGGTGGGGGTCTGTGGATGGCACTGTTATGAGGTGGGGGGGTCTGTGGATGGCACTGTTATGGGGTGGGGGGGTCTGTGGATGGCACTGTTATGGGGTGGGTGGGGGTCTGTGGATGGCACTGTTATGAGGTGGGGGGGTCTGTGGATGGCACTGTTATGGGGTGGGGGGTCTTTTAAAAGTATTTGGGCAAAAAGGCAGTTTCGGTTTCGGTCAAGGGGTATCCTGAATTTTCGGTTTCGGACCAGAATTTTCATTTCGGTGCACCCCTAATATAAAGAAATCTCTCTGTGTCCTGAGAGCTCATTCATGTTCCTCCTCCTGCTCCTCGCTGTCCTGTGTCTGGCCATAAGTCAGGTGGCTGGAGCAAGAGCCTCCCTGCTTTGTCCTATCTTCTGTAAGACAAAAAGATAATTTAGAGCAAGTCTTTACTAAACCTCACCCCTCAGTTGACTGCCACCTGAAGGTGGAACTGATCAGCAGAAGATAAACCCCTTTGTTCTCTGAAGAATTTTTACAAGACTGGTGGAATCGGGGCCATGAAAAAATACTGCAGACTGACAAACAGTGAGGACATCTGTATTTCTTGTTTACTTTTAAAGTCATTGTCCAGAAACCGCCCAACACCTGCGCTTTGGTCGTGTGTGGTATTGCAACTCTGTTTCGTTGAAGTGAAAAAGGCTGTGCGCTAATACCACACACAACATGCGGACAGGTGTAGCGCTTTTCTTGGAATAAAAACAGCAATGTTTTTCTGATCCTGGACTCCTTCAACATTCATTTTAAGGTTTAGGGTTTCTTGAAATTTCCACAATATACAATAGACTATCAAGTCACTTTATTATGACCACTTCCTACTTTTGATGTCTGTATTGTGTAGCTCATGAAGGAAGTCACATGACGTGAGCTGGCTTGGTGGGTACATAAGGTGTGCAGTAGTCTGTCTGCTCACATATTACTCATTGCTGTCATGGGTAAAAGGGGCAATTGTTGCGCAAAAAGGGATGATTGTTGACTTTCTGGCCATGAGTGGCATCATTTATGAAACTGTGAACCGTTTGAGTGCTGCTGTCCTGAAAGTGTATCGTGAGTGGACAAATAGCACCACTGGGATTAAGCTATGTGGAAACTCCAGAGCACCATGCGCCATTGATGTGAGATGTAAACGTCAGCTACGAAGGCGTGCGAGGGTGGATGGACACGCTACAATGGAGCAGCTCACAGCCAAAATGAACCAGGGGCTACCAGATGTGTGTCTAAAACAACCGTTCAGTGAACCCTACTGCATATGGGGCTCAGAAGCAGACGGATGGTGTCTGCACCTCTGCTTACAAAGTTGCATTGGCAGAAAAGGCTTCAATGTTCACTGCAGTATTGGACCTAAGCTGATTGGGATTGCCTTCTGAAATGAGTCCCGTTTTCTGCTCCATTGAATGGATGGACATTGGTGTGTCAGGAGAGAAGTATCAGAGAACAAACACTCTGCAACCATTGCTTGAAAAGAACAAGCTGGTGGCGGCAGCGTTATGGTCTGGAGAATGTTCTTGTGGTGTTCTCTGATGCACTTTCTACCGATTTGAGTATGACTCCACCCTTGCAGATCACATACATTCATGCTGATTGTCTTCCCTGGGATGGATGGGATATTCCAGCACGTCATATGGTTAGAAATGTCCAATTGGTTGGAAGAGCATGACCAGACTTCCAAGTACTACCCTGGCCCCCCTGATTCCCCAGACTTGAACCCAACGGAGCATCTGTGGGACCACCTCGATCATTGTATTCACTCTATGGATCCTCCCTCACACACCCTCCAGCAGCTGTGAGATGCTCTGCAGTCAGCATGGCGTCAGACACCCTTGACAACCTACCAGGACCTTACTGAGTCACTCCCAGCCTGAATAGCAGATATCCATGGTCAAAATAATGTGACTCGACTGTACATATTTCAATAAAATAGAAGGACCATTGAGTGAAGCCAAGCCTTTTTTTATGTTATTCTTCATTTATGTTGTACATTTTTCATAAACCGCTAGGTATTGAAGTGTTGTAGTGCTAAATCAGAAAAATGTTAATAAATGTTGTGGTTTTGTGTTCTAATGCGTCTTAGACAGAGAATGCCTTTCTTAGAAAGTTGTGTTAACGTGTTAGTATGGTATGAGCAGAATTTCCTGTCATGCCCGGCATCTCTGTTCACCTTCGTTATAATCAGTCGCTTATGCGCCTTGTCTGTTTCTCTTGCATGTAACCTTATTAAGACTTCAGAGAAATTGCAGCTGTACAAACATGTCGTTTCCTGGCTGTAAATGGAGAGTATATATAGAAATGGCTTATAATTACCTTTTATGTAAGGACGGCATGCAATGAAGGGATTATTTTGGACATTTATAGTTTCTAGCTATTATGGAACAAGGAATTGCTCTGAAAACCCCTCAGTAAGGTAAAAACATAATCTGTGTCTGATTTTTGTCTAACTTATGCACTTCGAGGCAGCGATACCCATCTGGTGGCCCTCGGGTACCTGATTCGTGGCCTATTGGGGAGACAAATTTATATGGCAAAGCTGCTTTTTCCAGGACTGCCCTGTCCAAGCGTAAAGAAAAGTAAATGTTGTGTGAAAGTATCTATATAGTATATGGACTGGTTTGTGTGCCTGGGTCTGTTTCCTAAAGGAACGTCACGTAGTTTTTTTCTGTCTGTTAAAACCCGTTAGCGCCACATATACTTTTTCATTTTTGTTTTTATTTTCTGATTGCAGATTTTATTTTTTTAACTTTATTTTCTGTATATCATTATGGGGGCTGCCATCTTGCCTGAGCTATTGTTAATAGCATTTGGAGATGATGCTTTACAGCAGCCACGTGGGCCTGGAGGGGACCTCATTGACCTCTAAGGTAGAGTTTTCTAGCCATGCTTTGTGGCCTGCACAGAGGTCATTGTACAAGGGAGGAGTAGATGAGATTTGACAACCGCTTATGATGGATTACCAATATATGTGTTATCTGCCATTGTAATCATGTCTGTGATGATAAGGAGATGAGTGCTAAAAAGGGATCTGTACAGACCAAGAAGTGGCACCTATTATTAGGCTTAGTGGGAAAACTGCAGGATGTTAGAAATGACTTGTAAATATAGATCGCGATGTGGAAAATATATAACTCCGTTGTGTGTTTTGTGGTCCGCAAATCGCGCATCCATGTGCGTTCCGCAGTTTGTAGAACGGTACGGACAGCCATTGATATAACTGCCTATTCTTGTCTGCAAAACAGAGAAGAATAGGACAGGTTATATATTTTTTTTTTTTTGCGGAACACAGAACGGAGCAACGGATGCGAAAAACATGCGGAGTGCTGTCCGCATCTTTTGAGGCCCCATTGAAGTGAATGGGATCGCTGGTTTTTATCTGTGTGTGACATCACTATATTGTGGTATCACCGGTTATTATCGCTGTGCTGTGATATCATGGTATACAGTATGTCTAAACTGTGACATGACTTGTGTATTATACCTATACAGTGGTATCACTGGTTATTATTCCAGTGCTGTGACTTCACGGCATACAGTCTGATTATACAGTGACACCACTGTATTATCCCCGTACAGTGCCATCACTGGGTATTATCCCTGTGCTCTGATGTCACTATATACAGTCTCATTATACAGTGACATCACTGTATTATCCCCGTACAGTGGCATCACTGGTTATTATTCCTGTGTTGTGATGTCACTGTGTTAATTTTCCCTGTAGTGTGACATCACAGTGGGCATTATTCCTGTGCATAATGGAAACCAAAATAAATAAAGCATTTCATGTTCTAAACTAGCTGCTGTGTGTAGTCATGAAGGATCGGGGCCCGATTACAAGTTTTGCTGTGGGGCCCTATGGTTACCCTTCTAAGTAAACACTGAAAAAAAGTACTTTTTCACCTTATGGATGATTAAACGACCAAGTTACCTAGAGTATTTGTATGTGCCATAATTCATAAAAAAAATTATAATCATACTACGTTCATTAAAAGCAACTAACCCAGATCAGTTGAAGAACAACTGAAAAAGGCAAAACGGTAATGAGATGGTAAGCTGTACATTTGCAGGTTCTGTAGTGCAGTTCCCTTTAAGCACCCAGAGAGCAGCAGTTTACTGCTATAAAGACCCGCTGCCCATCCCCTTCCCTTATAGTGGCAGCTATAGAAGAAGAACTCCTGGAGAGTCATTTTGATGAGCAGTTGAAAAGGGTTTTGTTCACATTTTTTCTAAAACATTATACCAGCAATTGTTGTGTAGCCATAAATCCAAACTATTTCAATAGCATCTTGTTCACAAATCCCACTTGATCTGTTTTAATGGGACACTAATCTCATTACACTTGGTGCTAAAGTTATTTATACTTTCAGCATGGCATATGGCTCCATGACATCTGAATGTGCTCATTTTTATCACTTGGAGACAGGATAGTCTGTAATAGGCTTGTTTACAAACCAGGGACACTATGTTCAGGAGACGTAAGAGAAACCAGTGTCCCCACGGCAGCTTTTAGCATCAGAGGTATCTATTACCAAAAAGTTCTGATGATAAAACACAATCTGTAATCAGATCCACAGATCATTCTCTCCATAGTTTATAGAAGCACTCCAGTTGTTTTCATTTTAGATATAATACTAACTCATGACCAGTATTCTAGCAGAGTCATTTCTTACACCGTAACGCAGTTGCATCCATACATTTTGAAAATTTTAATTGTGGAAATCTGGGCATGTGACCTTAATTCTGACCAGCAGACCAGAGCGTGCCCTAATGTGTAGACAGGAGATCAGTATCTCCCTGTGGCTGACTTCCTGTGAAGTACAGGATGACATCATCGCCTATCAATTCTCCTGCCAGCTCTCAGACCCCTCCCCGATCTCCAGGTTTCTCTGTAAGTCCCTGTATTCTAAAATATAATGTGTCTGCTATCTAAAGGTCTCGGAGTGCAGATATATAGTGAGTGAGTGTATTCAGTGATTAGCTGCAGTTATATAAACCTCCTCACTCACACTGCCTGCCTATAATATCTGTGAGTACTGACTCTCCAGTATAGTTGCATGAGATGTAGCTTCACATTGGGCTCCCGGCCTCCTGCATGTCAGGCTACATTCACATCACCGTGTTGCTACCATGTCTGTGTTGTGGACTGCAAACGGCTGGTCTGCAAAACATGGGCACCCGCCTTGTGAACTCTGCATCACTGTGCAGAAACATTGACCTCAATGGGTCCGCGATCCACAAGAGGCGGCGAAAAGACATGTCTGGTGTTCCATGTGCCAGTCTTTATGTATGGTGGGTCGGAAGCACAGGCCTCCTAATAAATTAGACCCATCTCTGACCCTCCATGCGCCAGAAGGTGAAGTCGTGGGCTGGCATACATTTGAGCTAAAATATTCTACTGTATTTGTTTTTATTTTGTTTCAATCATGCATCGGTTTTAACATTTTATGCGATTTTTTTACATTTCTTTGAACTGAAGGCTCAAACTTGTACAATGTAGAAACCATATGGTTACTCTGAAACAGCACATTGTTTTTTTTCTTCTCATTACTTTTAGTAACTGTGTCTGATAGTAGACATGATAACTCTCATAGCTTGTTCTTGGGACCCCACATTGATTTATACACTAAGTATTCCCCAGCAGACAGCAGTTTATACAGTAATCGCCACTGGTTTGGTCTTACACTGCTGGAACGTGTCCTGCCGTCAGTGTCAATGTCCATGTCACTTGCCAGCTATTTTGGAATCTGTCCATTGAAACCTGAGCTTTGTGTGTTGATCTCCTCCTTGCTAATGAAAATATTCCTCTGACACCATGGATAGGGCCTTTTTCAGTTTGCTTTGTACCAGTAATCTGGATCCTTACAGGTTTTATATTCTAGATGCAGAGTAATGGGCCGCCATACATCAAGGGATTTTACTTATGTTGCTTTTTGTCTGGTCGATGTCAAAGTCAACACAATGTCAGATGGCTAAAAGCAGAGGTTGATTATGAAGGAGCTAGTGACAAGGTGACATCACCAAGAAACAAATCTATTTTAGGCGAAGAATAGGATGACTGTGAACCACAAGCTTGGTTTATAACTGGAAATAAGCACAAAAAGCAAATAACACACACAGAAAATAATGGTGAGCGATGAGAAGAAAATATTTGCATTGGTCCAGTTACTGGTACTGGGTAAATAACTTGTGGTTTAGTCTTGGTCTTCATGGCTGTCAAATACTGATGCTTCATGGTTGCATGGCTTGATCCCTACTCAATCAATGGTAATATATATGCTAATAATTCTGTAACCTGGTATTGTCCATGACATTGTGCTTTTGCCTACCCTGCTCTGATCTGATGGTTGGAGTTAGATGACAAGAACACCAAATACGTTGGTGAAGGATAAAAGTTTGCTCAATCGTTTTCACGTCATGGGCACGAGGCATTTCTCAATATTAATTCTACTCGATAAGAAAGTTGGAAGTTCTGCATGTTCTTATATTTCCTTCGTTTTTATGGCTGTAACTTAAAAATGTGACTGTGCAGCAACCCAGGAGGAGGAGAGGAGTGATCACAGCAAGAATGGTGGTTGCTGGTGCTCCTGCCTGATGTACGTTGAGGTGCCCTTGGCGTTTGTGGTCTTAAGGTGCAAGGCAGGGTCCCTTGTGGCAGCTGTAGATGTCGATGCAGTGTCACAGTGCAGGAAATAATGAGGCCAGATTAACAGCCGAACAGTTCTTTACTGAAGAATTAAGTTCAGGCACATCAGTTACAGTTCTCGGCATGCAATGGACTGCAGAGGTTCACAAATGCACTTTTCTTGCACAGTTCTTACAGGTGGCACGGCTGAACAGTTAGTTAATAGGCCAAGATGTTCCCTTAAATCAACTTTCACACTTCACTCCTCAAGCTTTCTTGTCTTTGAGCATACAGGAATGAGGGTACACATTTTCTCTGGTACGATGCAACCACAGGGTGGGCCCTCATGTCAGACTATGCTCTGCACCTTTTTTGAACAAGTTGTCGTACTTAGTTTTCCACAATGTCCTATATGGAAAACGAGCAGTTGCGTCCACCCTGATACAATTGTATAGTGTTCCTGACATTAGTACTTGTTGTTTTTTTGTTTGTTTTTTGTTGGAGAAGTAGAGTGCACTGTTCCGTTAGCTGGTAAAAAATACATGGTTAGGAGCAGGGGCGTAGCTATAGGGGAAGCAGGCGAACTTACTGCTTTGGGGCCCGTCCTCCAGGAGGAGGATTTTATTGTCCGGGCACCTTCAACGGTATATACATTAGATACAGTGAAACTGTAGGAAACGGAAAGAGAGGCTGCCGGGCTTGGTCTGAGAGAACAATCTTGACTAAACACAGGAGTGGGGGTTGCACAGGAGGAGAGGGTTGTGAAGAAGCTGCAGGGGGAAGGGGTCCGTTCAAAAATTAGCTGTGGGGCCCAGTCATTTCTAGTTACGCCACTGGTTAGGAGTTCACAAAGAAAATGATGTATTCTCTGTGCTCAGTTTATATATTGTATACATATGACAAACTCGTGTTTCCTGTGAATTAATCTTTCCTTTGCTTTATCCATCATTTTGTGGGTCCACTTGTACTTGCAGGTCTGGAGGCGTGATGGGCAATAGGCTGTAGTATTTTTAATAAAACTCTCCATACCATTTGATCCCACGTATCTATTGACTTTTTTAATGGAGCCTTAATTATACATTGCTACTATGAATCTGTGCTGTGATTTATACCTGCAGAGTCCATTAATGCACAGTATTGATTGTACTTAGGCCACTGTGGTGTATTATAAAAATTGACTGTTCTGCACTAATCCCATGTGTTTAATGCACTCACAGTAAAGCTTCTGTGTATCTATAGAAGTTCAACTCCCTGGGAAGACTTTATCCCTGTAATTGTTTCTTTCCTTTGGAGACCTATGTTTATTATAGTAACCTAGCTGCCACCTAATCAGAGGGACTCTATGAGCTTGCATCCGATTTGAGCGTTTACCAGATCCTAAAAGAGCTAAAACTTTCTCAAACTAAGTTAACTCTGCTTTCAGAGTTGTTTGCTGCCACTTCTTGTAATTTATCTTGGTGATCTTATCACAAGGGAAAATGCAGCACAAAATGATGGCAGTCATCTGATAATTGTCATCAGACCTAACTTAAAAGAGAAAAAAAAAAAAAAAAACAGCCTTATACTTCTTTACAAATTTTTATTTTTTTTTGCATTTTGTTGGTCTTCTACGTAGGTAACTAATGTATAAAGATAATATCTAAAAACTTCCATTGCAATGTTCTAAAGTGATGGTCTATCATTTTATGGTCAGTGGGGTCCTGCACCCCCCACTGATGAGCTGTCTCTGAGTATCTCTAGTGCCTGAACTACACCACTCCATCCATGTATGTAGTTGATGGAGCTGGTTACTGCAGTGCTGCTCCTATTCACTTCGATGGAGGCAGAGCTGCTGTAACCAGCACCGTCAACTGGACAGAGCCTTGTAGTTGAGGTGCCAGCGCTACTGCAGAACAGCTGATCAGTGAAGGAGCAGGATGTCACACCCTGCCAATCAGACTTTGATGGCCTGTCATGACATTAGGCATTTTACAACCTCTTTTTTCCCTTCCCACCCGATGACATAATAGTATGCCGCAATGAGCGAGTTCCAGTGGGAACAGCTGTAATTAAAAGTATTTTTTGAGACTTTAAGGCCTCTTTCACACGGGCGTCCCAGATTTGCTCCGGATGCGTCGCGTGTGCATTGCGGGGAAACCCACGCAAGTAGGCACGCAATTGCAGTCAGTTTAGACTGCGATTGCCTGCCAAAGTTCCGTTTTTTTCTGCGCGAGTGCAATCTGTTTTGCACGCACGTGAGAAAAAACTGAATGTGGTACCCAGACCCAAACTTCTTAACTGAATTCCGGTTTGGGTTAGGCTCCTTTCACACCTGCGTTCAGGTGTCTGCTCGTGAGCTCCGTTTGAAGGGGCTCACAAGCGGCCCTGAACGCAGCCGTCTGGCCCTAATGCATTCTCAGTGGAGGCGGATCCACTGAGAATGCATCCGCCTGCCAGCGCTCAGCCTCCGCTCCGCTCAGTGAGCGGACACCTGAACGCTGCAAGCACCGTTCGGGTGTCCGCCTGGCCGTGCGGAGGCGAGTGGATCCGTTCCGACTTATAATGGAAGTCAATGGGGACGGATCCGCTTGAAGATGACACTATATGGCTCAATCTTCATAATAATATGAGCGGATCCGTTCAGAACGGATCCGATCGAACGCTAGTGTGAAAGTAGCCTTAGGTGTTCTATTCATTATAACATGCTTATAACATGCTTATAAAGGAAAATAATAGCATTCCTAATACAGAATGCTTACGAAAATGTGGCTTGAGGGGTTAAACAATAATAAAAAAAATTAACTCACCTCATCCTCTTGTTCGCGCAGCCAGGATCCTCTTCTTTCTTCTTCTTTCAGGACCTGCAAAAGGACCTTTTAATGACGTAATCGCGCTCACCACGTGGTGAGCGCGGTGACGTCAGCGCAGGTCCTGCGCTGACGTCACCACGTGGTGAGCACGATTACGTCATCAAAGGTCCTTTTGCAGGTCCTGAAAGAAGAAGAAAGAAGAGGATCCCGTCTGCGTGAACAAGAGGATGAGGTGAGTTAATTTCTTTTATTTTTTTAACCCCTCAAGGCACATTTTAGTAAGTATTCTGTATTAAGAATGCTATTATTTACCTTATAACCATGTTGTTATAAGGGAAAATAATACAGTGATTAGACTTAAATGGGGTGGCTCATCCCTATTATCTCCTAGCAACCATGCGTGAAAATCGCACCGCATCCACACTTGCTTGCGGATGCTTGCAATTTTCACGCAGACCCATTCATTTCTACGGGGCCTGCGTTGCGTGAAAAACGCAGAATATAGAACATGCTGCTTTTTTCACGCAACGCACAAGTGATATGTGAAAATCACCACTCATCCGAACAGCTCCATGTGAATGTGTCCGGATTCAGTGTGGGTGCAATGCGTTCACCTCGCGCATTGCACCCACGCGGAAAACTCGCCCGTGTGGTGCTCTGACACACAGGAACCTGGCTGATCAGCCTTTTATTATTTATCAAGCTCAGCCCCTTTCACTTCATTAGGGCTGAGCTGGGCCTAGGCCATGTGACCGATGAACGTGTTGTCACACAGCCTAAGAAAAGCTGAAGAAGGCCGCGGTGCTACTTCGAATGCCGCTGTCTTCTCAAACAACTGATCAGCGGCGGTCCCAGGGGTCGAACCCCCACTGATCAGATACTGATGACCTATCCAGAGGATAAGTCATCAGTATTAAAGTGTTGGGAAACTCCTTTATCGGCTTTGTGAATCAGAAAAAAAAAGTTATCCAACATAGATTGTATATTTAAAGGGGTTTTCCAGTTTGCATCAGCATCCTTTAAATCATTTTTGTAAGGTATTTTGTAAGGTATTTATTTTACCTTTACTGCTCCTATGTCCCGTTCTAGGCTGTGGTCACATGACCATGTCCATGCCGCTTCTTCTTATTTCCTGTGCTTTTATGTCTATCAAACTACATGAGTATTTCTATTAAAAACCATCATAATCCCAAAAAAAACCCTTTAAGGCTGTCAACCAACCTTTTACATACTCATAATTCAGAGTTACATAATTCTGCTCTGACTAAAACACCCTCCTTAGACAGCAGATGTTTGGAGAGGAAGGAGATAATACAAGAAGGGCTGTAGATAGGCAGAAAAGCATGCAAAAGGCAGTTTGCTGGAGGAGACAGCAGCAGCATCCTGGAAACACAGATCCAGCATGTAGGACTGGGAGGGCCACACTCACATGAGAAAAATCTGAAACTAGGAGTAGGTTTCAAACTGAATATCAAGGGGTCTAAAAATGAATGAAGGAGTGAAGATTGCAGAGTGTAATATACTGTATGTAAAGATCATTATTCCAAATCAAAGGTGTCCATAGCCTTTAACTGACAAAATAACTGATACATTGAAAGTGATGTCTGTAATCTATGGAAGCTCCATGTATGAATAAATGAATTTAATTCTAGAAATGTATTGGATTAAATTGATTCACCTACAATGGGGCTGAAACCTCTACATAAATAGATTATATAAAATCTACTCGGAAAAAATATGGATAACGTTACGGGAAGTGTGAACTTCATGGAGGAAATGCCTTCCCTTTTCTTATTCTGAAATGTTAAATATACAAACCGTGCAGGCCAACAATATGCCAAATATTCACATAAAGGGAAAGGCCTTATACGGTTTATCCTCCCTTATGGATAGAACATAGACTTGACTGAATAACTTTTGGGAGAGCGAGGTCTGTGGTAGCCTGGAATATAAATTATATAAGTGGATTTTTTTTTGGGGGGGGGGGGGGGGGCAATCCTACATTATTATGAACATAGACACTAATTTTTATTTATGGATTCTATAAATTTGTTAATACGTTTGATTTTCACTATAGAAGTTATCCATTTAATACAAAGTCTACAATGGTGGGAATTCCGACAGCGAACCTGTCACAATGAGCATGCAGTTCAAACTGCAGGTGATATTTTGTAGAGCAGGAGAAGCTGAGCAGATTGATCTAAACTTTTTTTGTGGGAAAAGATTCAGTTTAAGTTTTAATTTATCCATTTTAGTACCTGCTGTCCCTGTGCTTTAGGATTCCAGTGGGCAGGCGTACTGTGTGATTGACAGACTACCTTGTATGATTGTGCCTGGAGATGGCTGTCACTGAGTAGGACTGCCCAATGGACTCCTAAACTATAAAGAGCATAGGTTTAAATGAATTTTTACAGAATCATTTCCCATAAACTATATATGAATCTGCTCAGCTCCTCCTGCTCTAAAACATTCTGCCTGCCGACCGGACTTTATTTTCATGGTGGCGGGTTTGTTTTAAATGAGAGAGTTCTACAAATATAGGTGTACTGTCTATCCTTGGCTTGCATGTGAACCATGTGAACCAGCAGACTATCAGTTTCATGACTTCTTCTTCCTTGGTGTTGGGATTTTATGAGTTAGGAGACAGGGACACCATACATGGTCATATCTGCTGGCAGATTTTCTACATACCTTCTAACTTATGACAGAATGTGATGTTGAATAAGGCTGAGCATAGTCTAGCGTGAGATAAACATTGTCGTCTTCCTCTTCTCCAAAAACAGAAAGAAGCAAACGCTGAGTGAGAAGATTTGTGCTCCATGCAGAATGAGTTCTGGTGAGCTTACCTCTTGATTTTTGTGTTTTTATTTATTTATTTATTTATTTATTGGGGGGGGGGCAGTTGATCTCTCATTTCCTCTGGACACTCTATTAGAAAGCTGTATTTATTGTAATCTATGACATTAAAAACAGTTTTTTTGTCATTTTATTTGATTGATTTGAATTGTTTTATTTCAGCCTTGAGCGGAGATGAGCGAATTGATTCTACACAAATCAAATGATTACGAATTTCCCAAAGACTCCAATTTTGGCAAATCCGAAGCTTTTGTGTGTATAGCCATACACGTCACTGTCACTTTGACATTACTAATGCTGTCTTGGTGTTAAAAAGCTTAAAGGGGGTTGGATACAGTCCTAGGAGACCCCAATATGTCTTACACGACTTTTCAGGGCAGTTGGGCCACTTTGGATTGGAACTAAATTTATTCAGACAAAATTCCCTCATGTCTAGTCTTGAATTTGGATATATAAATATGAAATATGAAACCGGTTTGTCATATTGGTACAGTTTTAATGTACATTGTCATGATAGTCTTAAGAAGTCTAGACATTTCCTATTGATGTAATGGCGTGTACGATAGCCAGCGTTCACTGACTGAAATGTTGTCCAATGCAGATAACGAAGTTAGCATATCCAACAATGTGGTCAACGGAATAACGTCAAATTGCAACATGCAAGACAAAGGTGAGATATATTATGTGGAAATTGTATCTAATTGAATTAAAAGGGTTCTGTTGTCCGATATGTTGCAATAAAACCGTCTCACCTGAGACATGAGCGCCTGACAGTTGAACATTATGGTCTTGGTCTCATCTTCCTAGGTGCCCGCATTCTTGAGAAAATTGATGTTTTATAATAGTTAAATGTGCCCCTAGGAGCAACGAGGGTGGTGCCATTGCACCTTGTTGCACTCAGAGGCTCCATTTACTGTCCTTCATGCCGCACCCCCACCACTGACAGGGCCAGGCAGTGTAGACTTGGTGCACGTGCGGTACAGGGATGGAGCACCCAACGATCTCCATCACTGTACAACGTGTGCACTGAGCGAGCTCCCACAAGAATTCATGGCCAGGCATGAGTACATCTTCACTGTCTGGCCCAGTCAGTGGTGGGGGCGTGGAATGAGGAGCAGTGGAGCTTCTGGGAGCAATGAGGTGCAACGGCACTGCTCTCATTTTTTCATGGGTCTCATCTGCATATTATAAAAACAATTTTTTTCAAGTACAAACAAGTCAAGCACACAAGTCTCAGATGAGACTGATTTTATGATTTCGTTTGAGGAGTAAATGCCCCCATTTTCAATGTGGTTGCTTTATGCGGTTGTGCAGGTTTTTAAGATGTGTCTGCTTTTGTTCCAGAAGCAGCTCATCCTTAGTCATGTGCTTTGCCAATGGACAAGAGTGGTGCTGTTTTTTCTAACCCTGGACAAACCAAATTGTATCTCCATTACCACGTGTACTTGGTGTGCTCTGACTATATGTATATAGCCTTTTAATCTACAGCCCCTGTCATACATTTTTCTGTATTTACTTACATTATGAATGTGCAGGTTCACATTTACATTCACTTTTAAATCTAGACAGTGCAGTTTTTATTTGGGCCAGAATTTCTGCAGCAGTATTTTCACTGTGCATATAATGCTTTGCCTGCCAAATTTGCATCAAATCTACCCCCAAATCCACATGTTGCATGCAGATATTGGTGTGAATAAGCAATGGTTTGCACCCTATGCATTGCAAAGGGTGAAACTCGCGGAGGAAATCTGAAGCATAAATTGACATGTGCATGATTTAAACTCTGCAAGTGAGTTTGACAAGATTTCTTAAAGTGTAGCCGTCATGTTTTCATAAAAAAATCTATTTTAGCACATATTACTGCTGCAGCAGCATTATGCATACATACCACTGTTTTCCTTGAGTTTTTCCCTTAGTTCCAGATGTTACAATATGAGGACCCTCTCAAGATGGCTCCTCTGCCAGTTCTCTGAGGCCAAAACTGCTTTCCCTCACTTTCCATGCACACTTGCTGTAGCCAGCAGCTCCCTGCTAGCCAATCAGATTGGATTACTGAAGAGACACGCCTCCTCACTCTGAAGCCTAACGCAGGCATGCAGTGTGAAGGACCGCCCCTCCGTCTTTCTGTCTTCTTAGCCGGAGACAGACAATCCATAGCAACTATCTTTAAGGGAGCAGTGGAAAGGGACAGAGGACATTAATGAAAGCTGTTATTATAAGGTAATTACAGATCTTTTGACAATCATTAATCATTGACCGACTAACTCAGGTATACATGCCTAGCTCTAATAAACTAGAAAAAAATAAAAATAATATGACAGTTATACTTTAAAGTGTTATCCTAATTTCTGCTACTGTAAAATGCTGCGGATTTGCTGCACACAAATCCTCTGCAGTTAATCCGTAGCATATGTGCCCTATGTGCGGCACCCAAATCTGCAGCGACAAATCTGCAGCATGTACATCCAGCATGGACACTTCCTGACCCAATGTTAATTTGGGTTATATTGAGCTCTTAAATCAAGAATAGACTGCATTCTATGATTTTTTTTCTAGTCTGTCCTTATTCCACTGGTCTACTGTGATTTATGGCTCAAGAATAGCAGGTTCCCTTTAAGGGTTATAGATTGGCAATATGCGATTTGTAAGATTGTTACAGCCCAACATGGCTAAAATTTCTACGGCCAAAAACAGTAAGTAATGGGTCCTTCATTTTCTTTTTGCAGTATTGAACTATAATAAGTGTTTCAACATGAATTCAACAATTTGAGAATAAATAGGCTTACACAGGCTAAGTGATAAAAATATTTACTAAGGCTCCATTCACACGTCCGTGATGTGTTGCGGGTCCGCAACACACCAGCCCGGCACCCCCATAGAAATGCCTATTCTTGTCCGCAAGCTGCGGACAAGAATAGGACATGTTCTATCTTTTGCGGAGCTGCGGACCTGAAGATCAGGGCCGCGCTCCGCAATTGCGGATGCAGACAGCGCACTGTGTGCTGTCCGCATCCATTCCGTCCCCATAGAGAATGAATGGGTCCGTACCCGTTCCGCAAAATTGCGGAACGGATGCGGACACATTCTGCGGATGTGTGAATGGAGCCTAAGTGTGATTAAATATAAGGTAAAACAGATGAATCACATACAGAATAAATAATAATCAATCACCTGGCCTACACAATACATGTCATAGCACATGGTTGACACCCCATGGTGATCCGAGAGAGAGAGATGGTGACCTACAACATCTTAGGCCTCTTTCACACTTGCGTTGGCCGGATCCTGAAAAACGCGAGTGTACTGAAAGCATTTGAAGACGGATCCGTCTTCAAAATGCTTTCAGTGTTACTATGGCAGCCAGGACGCTAATAAAGTCCTGGTTGCCATAGTAGGAGTGGGGAGCGGGGGAGCCACATACTTACAGTCCGCGCGGCTACCGGGGCGCTCCAGAGTGACGTTAGAGCGCCCCATGCGCATTGATGACGTGCCATGCGATCACGTGATCCATGCGCTTGGGGCGCCCTGACGTCACTCTGGAGCGCCCCGGGAGCCGCACGGACGGTAAGTATGCTGCTCCCCGCTCCCCACTACACTTTACCATGGCTGCCAGGACTTTAGCGTCCCGGCAGCCATGGTAACCATTGAGAAAAAGCTAAACGTCGTATCCGGCAATGCGCCGAAACGACGTTTAGCTTAAGGCCGGATCCGGATCAATGCCTTTCAATGGGCATTCATTCCGGATCCGGCCTTGCGGCAAGTCTTCTGGATTTTTGGCCGGAGCAAAAAGCGCAGCATGCTGCGGTATTTTCTCCGGCCAAAAAACGTTCCGTTCTGGAACTGAAGATATCCTGATGCATCCTGAACGGATTTCACTCCATTTAGAATGCATTAGGATAAGACTGATCAGGATTCTTCCGGCATAGAGCCCCGACGACGGAACTCTATACCGGAAGACAAGAACGCAGGTGTGAAAGAGCCCTTACCTGGATGATATTCTCAGCGGAGTTCCAGTTATTTGTCTTTGTGCAGAAAGGTTTATCTCTTTCATCCCCTCCTCTTTAGGATGTCCAGTGTGTAGTACTCATGTCTTTGAGATAATCAATCAGGAATGCAGCCTGCTCAGCTCAATGGGGGTCTTTGTATAGGTTACCTAGACATCTCTAAATCACTACATTACAAGGAATATCATTACAAAAAAATATAGACTGTGATATAATAATTGACGAGGACACAACCAATCCGTACTTAATAAGGTCCATAAAATACCCTTACGACACAATAAGACAAACATCAGCATATTTCCTGTACGTTTGAGCAGCATTTAATGGATGGGTAATGTCCTATTATCAGATCTTTTGCACATGGGAGAACCAAAGTAGTAGGACTAGGCAGCAGAAAGTCACTTCAGTCTTCCCTACAAAAAAGGGACAATGTTTCTGCACTTGATTGGGCGAATCTAGTTGGATTTCTGGTACTTTATTCCATAGGGTACATGTATATGCTGCAGATTTGCCGTATTGGATTTATGTCGAAAATCTGAAGCCACAAATAGGATGCGATTTTAAGAAATCTGATCTGTAGGCTGCAAAAGAATCCACAGTGTAAGGCCTTATTCACATCGATGTTTCTGATTTCCCTTGTTCTTCTCCGTTATAGGAGGAAAACAATGTGACATAACTGACACGAATAGAGCCAAACAGATCCCATTGACTAGAAGGAGATCTATTTAGCCGTTGGCACGGATGTGAACAACCACTAAACTGATCTGCAGTGCTGATTTTGAATCCTCAAAATGTCAATGTAGGTTGCAGATTTCCACCGTGGCTTGCAATGCATAGGGTGACGTGCGCAACAATTTTGCATGTGGAGTTGGTGCGGAAATTCTGCCCTTAGGGTATGGCCACACAGGATGGAAAAGCCTGCTGTGAGTTGTTCCACGGCATTGACATGTAATTACATGCAGGTTTTGCGGTGGATCTCACCCTCTGCGTTGCAAAGGGTGAAGCGACCCGATGCAGGTCTGTTTACGCTGCAGATTTGTGTGTGAATATTTCTTGAAATCTCATCTACTTTGCTGGGACTGTACAGCGCGGTGAATTTGCCGTACAAAAATCTAGGGTCTATCCACCATGTGTGAATATAGTCGCTGGAATGATTTAGAATAGAATGGGTGTCCTGAATACTTTTCTTTCAGGAGCATCTGTGTTAAGCAGATGTTGAAATAGAAAAATATAGATGGGAACTTGTTTGGCCAATTTAGAAATAGATTTTATCGCTGTATTTAGAATATATTACCATTGCCGGCAATCAGATAAGGTGCTCGTCAAGGACACGGATATCATGGATTCAACTTTTCTCAGTTTTGGGAAAAACAGACAAGAATAGGACAGGTTATATATTTTTTTATGGAGCAACGCAACGGGTGCGGACAGCACACGGAGTGCTGTCCACATCTTTTGCGGCCCTATTGAAGTGAATGGGTCCGCACCTGAGCCGCAAAAGCTGTGCATGAGGCCTAAATGATATCTTGGATTTCAGTGAGACCGCTCCACAGTACTGATTTGAATTATAGGTGATCCCACACGTGCATCTATTTAAGTTTTTACCTCTCTTTAAAGGGAACCTGTCACCGGGATTTTGTGCATAGAGCTGAGGACATGGGTTGCTAGATGGCCGCTAGCACATCTGCAATACCCAGTCCCCATAGCTCTGTGTGCTTTTATTGTGTAAAAAAAAAAAAGATTTGATACATATGCAAATTAACCTGAGATGAGTCCTGTATGTGAGATGAGCCAGGGACAGGACTCATCTCAGGTTAATTTGTAAATGTATCAAATCTTTTTTTTTTTTACACAATAAAAGCACACAGAGCTATGGGGACTGGTATTGCAGATGTGCAAGTGGCGATCTAGCAACCCATGTCACAAGTTCCCTTTACGGACCAAAAATCTTGTCTTGTAACCTGATGCATACATATACATCGGCACCTAATTATGGCACTTCTGTGGTATGAAGGGCCTAGTCCTTGCTCACCATGACTCTATGGGCATTTCTTCCACCTGTTTGCTACTGTTGCAGTTTCTGCAGACTGTATTTGCCATTACTTTATGACCGGTGGGGGGCTGACCTCTAGGACCCTCAGCAGTCCTGAGAATAATGGGGCCACAGAGCTGATTCAATGCTGTGGGCCCCTTCATAGTCCTTGCCGTCACAGCAGCCCCCCAGCCCCCCTCTGTGCAGGAGAACTACAGCGCATCTCAGTTGAAGTGAATGGAGCCGGCAGCAGTTCTCTATACAGCCGAGTGACTGGAAGTGCCAATGTATAGGGAAAAATAGTCCTGAATTACTGCTGCAGTCCCTTCATTCTTAGGATTCGTTGGGATCCCAGAGGTTGGACATTTCAATTTTTTTTTATACATTTCTTATTAAAATTGTTATATAATATGCTGCATGATCCAATAGATATGACTTGAGAAAATGGCTGAAGCATGAGATTTTAAGATAATGTAGGAAGGAGGGGGAGGTACACATCCAGAGGTACAGTTACCCATTAGCATTTACAAGTGGCCAGAGAAATAAAGCAGATGGAGGGTTTGGCACTTTGGTTGTTTGTGAGCCTCTGCTGTTCTGTTAGATATTCTGTTACCTTGTATTAATATTATACCAGTAAATAATTTTAGTTTAATTTTAGATAATGTCATTGTTTGCAGTTGTCTGGTCCCATAATAAGTATGTGACGCTTCAGTTATGTAGTGACTTAAATAGCTGTCAGTTTGTCTGCCCACTATTTGTGGCTGTTTAGCCAATTAGTCTGATTTACAGCCCAGTCACTTCCAAATCTCTTAATTACTTTGCCTTCTATGAGTCACTTATTGGTTAACAAATTATAGACACACCCATGTTTTGTCTGTTAGGAAATTCTTACTCCTTCCTTGAAAGGGTTTTCCAGTTTGCATCAACATCCTTTAAAATAATCGTTTATGAAGTTCGCTGTAATTTGTAATGTATTTCTTTTATTTTTATTGTTCCCATCTCTCCTTCTGGGTTGTGGTCACGTGACCATGCCTGCAGCTCAGCTGTTGTGTCTGTGGTCGGGGCAGTGATAGGGGAGTGTCTATGTAACTAGCGGGGTGGGAGGAGCTATAAACTAGCTGGGCGTTGTTAGGGGCGGTGATAGGGGAGTGTCTATGTAACTAGCGGGGTGGGAGGAGCTATAAACTTGCTGGGCGTTGTTAGGGGCGGTGATGGGGGAGTGTCTATGTAACTAGCGGGGTGGGAGGAGCTATAAACTAGCTGGGCGGTGATAGGGGAGTGTCTATGTAATTATGTAATATAGAGGCAGAGAAAGTAGGGTGGCACTGCTGCATGTGTTACATTGTCATTATCTGCCATACTATGTACATGCTTTGTTTTGTTGCAATTATTTGTTTTAACTATTAGTGATTAACTTACCAGCGTCTATGTTGCTATACAAAACGGACGCTGTTCCAATAAATACTGACGCACACCAGCGCAGTGAGGTCAGTGGCCAAACGAAGAGCGAAACGTCCGTCACCGCTCTTGTGTCCGTACAGCTCTCTTGTTATGCTCCTGCCGGATCGCTTTTAACATTGAAGAATAAAGGATTGTTTTTTATACAGCAGTGGTGAGTGCCGCCCTCTGTTTCATATTTTCACCTCTCATTTTGCTGTCTATGTAACTCGCTGGTGGGAGGAGCTATAAATTAGCTGGGTGTTGATAGGGGCAGTGATAGGGGAGTGTCCATGTAACTAGCTGGTGGGAGGAGCTTTAGACTAGCTGGGTTTTGTTAGGGGCGGTGCTGGAGCTGGCAGGAGAAGTGCATCATGGGTTTGGTTGGATACCGCAACAGGACGTTCTACATACAGGATGGAAACAATCAGAGTGAATTTGTTTACATGGTGAAAATGAGTCAGGAGCAGGGGCGTAACTACCATAGCGGCAGACCATGCGACTGCTATGGGGCCCAGGGCAAGAGGGGGCCCAGTCTTAGTTGGGATTATCTTCTCTTCTACTGGAGGAAAAAACTTGGTTGGGACTCCACTCTCTAAAGCAGGGGTGCGCCACATGCGGCCCTTGATACCATTCTGTACGGCCACCCAACCATCTGGTAACAGATATGTATTTCTATGTTTTGTGGCTACTCACATATATTTTTCATGTATTCTCCCATTAGATGGGAGTCCTGGAAGTGTAACTAGACATTCATGATGTATACCAAATGTTCAATATGCCATAAATGCAGCGTTTCAATTGTTAATACCCTGTTAAATTGTATTTTCGGCCCTTGTCATTGGTTCAGTCTGGCAATGTTGCCCCCAACCAGAAAACGTTGTGCCACCCCTGCCCTAAAGGAACAACTTTTAGCAAATGAGGTAGGGTCATTGAAAAGGGTTTAGGCAGAAACCCTTCTGTCCTGTGTGACAAAACAGATTTTGGCGGCTGTGCCAGACTCCCTAGTAGGATAAACCTACTATAACTACCTTTCACTTTGCATTGATAACATAGGATGGTCCATTGCATAGAGCCATGTGCTCTAATGGGTGCCATATGCACAAAGCTAGTCTCCTCTAGAAGCAATACTTCTATACATATGCTTAGGTTTTTTCTGTACTTAATTTTCTACAAGAAACGTATTCAACTGTATGGCATACCACTGTGTCGAGCATATTTTTTGCCGTATTGTATAGTGTTGGGGCCTACAATGTTTTATACATAAAAAAATGCAAATGTCGAGCAAATACCAAGAAGACTCCTGTTTGGCACCAAATACATAGAAACATAGAAACATAGAATGTGTCGGCAGATAAGAACCATTTGGCCCATCTAGTCTGCCCAATATACTGAATACTATGAATAGCCCCGGCCCTATCTTATATGAAGGATGGCCTTGTGCCTATCCCATGCATGCTTAAACTCCTTCACTGTATTTGCAGCTACCACTTCTGCAGGAAGGCTATTCCATGCATCCACTACCCTCTCAGTAAAGTAATACTTCCTTATATTACTTTTAAACCTTTGCCCCTCTAATTTAAAACTGTGTCCTCTTGTGGTAGTTTTTCTTCTTTTAAATATGCTCTCCTCCTTTACCGAGTTGATTCCCTTTATGTATTTAAAAGTTTCTATCATATCCCCTCGGTCTCTTCTTTCTTCCAAGCTATACATGTTAAGGTCTTTTAACCTTTCCTGGTAAGTTTTATCCTGCAATCCATGGACCAGTTTAGTAGCTCTTCTCTGAACTTTAGTAGCTCTTCTCTGAACATGATTGGTTATACCCATTTTTATCCTACAGAGTCCAACATATTTGGCATTGAATGGGATCTGTCTACCTGGATGTCCAGGAGCCAGATGAGCACCACGAATTTAGCTGAGCAGACAGACAAGTGCTTATAAAAGGAGCAGCATATTAAGATAAAAGCTTTTTATGGAAAGTCTAGTCTAAACAAAGTAATACATGGCTACCGACTAGGCAAACTTTTCTAGAGGTATTATAGAAAAAAAGATAAAGCTTTACCTACTCGCCTGTGATTATCTTCAGTATGTCTTCTACATAACCCATCTGTATAGATACTGTAAGGGCCCCCATACACATTATGTTATTGTGAGCTGAACCTGCCATTTTCAGTGGGATCGGCTAGCATATATGGGTTGTTTCTCCCCCTACATATGTCAGAAGGAGAAAAGGATCGGGTGCCTTAAATTGTAAAGCCCAATCCTTTTGTTCTCCAAGGAGGTAAACTACTAGCAGAGATGTCTAGCAGCCGCTTTGTCCTCTCTCACTTGGATAAACTGACTCTGTGTATGGGGGAGTCGGCAGAGAAAGCTGTTGGCCAAAGAGATACAGCTAACAGCTGTTGAAGATGGGCGTTTTAAAGGGGTTTTCCAGGGGTAAAATATTGATGGCCTATCCTCAGGATAGGGCATAAATATCTAATCGGTGCGAGTCCCACTCACGGCATCCCTGTCTATCACCTGTTTGAAGCTGTGGCTCTCCGCGAATGGGACTGGACTGCGATGCAAAGCACTGCCACTATCCTGTGATTTGTATGCTGTGAGGAGTCCACAGCTCTCACCAGAGCACCACAGCTTTTTCAGATAGCTTCTCAGCGGGGTTTCTGGGTATCTGACCCCTCCCCCTCGGATCACATATTGATGACCTGTCCTGAGGATAGGTTAGCAATATTTTACTCCTGGGAAACCCCCTCTAAAGAAGAACTCCCTCCAAAAAATGTATTCTCTGACCTGCTATTTTATTACCAGTGGCTGGCTGGTGTATTTTTGAGTTATAACCTCCCTTCTGCTTCTCATGTGACCAGCAATCAGACTCTCCAACTGACACAGCATTTTTTGTGTGGATAGTAAGCCAGTTTCTCCATGTATTCCTATGGGAGCCTCACTCTCAGTCTCATAGGAATTAATAGAGACATAACTGACTTTCTGTCCTGTGTCAGATGGAGATCAGAGAGTTGGTCACATGACAATGCTGAGGATCAGAATGGAGGGGGTAACTCAAATACAGTCACTGATGAGAAAATGACATTTACTACAGATTACATCATGTACCTTTCTAACAGGTCAGAGAACAAAGATTTTTTCGGGAGTTCTACTTTAACTCTCTACCCCCCATATATTTTCCCTACAAGCTTCGTATTTACAGCATATGATGGTAGATGTTTTTTTTCCCCCTTGGATTCATTGAGTGGGGCTCTATAGGTTCCCTGCTATGGCTTTCTGCATAAGGTCTTAAAGAGCCTATGTGAGAAACTCACATTTGTACAGTCTGAAGCAAAACTACAGTAAATGGGAGCATTAAGCATTAATACTGATTAAAACCTTGTTAAAGGTTAATTATAAGTTTAATAGAGGATGCCCCCTGATTTGGGACCCTTGGTCAAGAGCCAGCCACATAAAGCATCTTTACTTTTGGAGAACCCAGGACTTCCATGTATTACATAGGCAGCCCATTTCTGTGATGATGCTACAGGGAAAAGCTGCTGCCAGAAATAGATTGTCTAAAGCAGTGAAATCCTTTAGAGTAGTTCTCTGGGACTTTAAAGGGATTCTCCAAGACTGGACTTTTTTATTTTGGGTCAGGCAGGGTGCAGGAATAAAAAATAAAATAAAGTACTCACTGGCACTTCAGTTCCAGCTCCCTTCTCTTCTGCTTCTAGATCCTTCTTGACCAGAATTATGACTGGTGCCACCCAATCATTAGGTTCAAAGGTGACCTGTGCAGCCATGGTACGTGAAGATTGTCACCACCGAGGCTATCGTTTGGCCAGCAGTGGTGATGTGTGTGCACCGGAAGCTTAGGAAAAGGCAGTTTGATGCTGGAACGGGGCAGCGTTGATAGATGAGTCTTTTTTTTCTTTTTCTTTTTCAAATTGTTCACTGGAGCTGACCCCTCAACTGTATCAGTATGAATGCTGCAGTACCGCAGCGGTGCCGCAATACCTGCTGCCCAACAACCATATAACACAAACACTATAATATTAAGGTACTGCGCACTACCTGCCCCGATGCATAACCTGCTAACCTTGCTGGAGAGAGAACCACAGTCACATATCAGTATTACGCCAAGATTATCTTGCTATTGAATCTCTGTAGCGCTCCTAATGCAGGTTTGCTTTCAGGGTATCTTCGGGTCTAGTATCTCTTTTCGCTGGAGCACACCCCGAGCGGTCGCATTGCTCCATGCTACTAAGTTTGAAGGCTCACGCTCACTTAGAGCGATCTAGTGACGTTACTAATCGAGCTATGGATCACTAAGTGCCATACTTCCAACGTGTTTCGGAAAATGTGTTGTCCATCGTCAGTGAATCATCTGTGGTTCTCTCTCCAGGAAGGTTAGCAGGTTATACGTCGGGGCAGGTAGTACGCAGTACCTTATATTATAGTGTTTTCTTTTATTTTTTTGAACCCCTGTACCCTGCTTGGGCCGGTTTCTGAGGACCCCTTTAATGGCTCCTTTGGATGGGATTTAGCTGTAGGAAACCAGGTACTCTCGCTATACAACGTACCTGTTCTGGAGCCTTTAATCAGCTAATCAGTGGGGTTATCCTCAGGAATGTCTAAAAAAAGACTATAAACTATAAAACAAAAACTATAAGGGTAAAAGCTGAAAAACACATAACTAATAACATGCTCTTTGGCAGTCAGAAATGTTTTGTCAGTGTGATGATATCTCAAATAACTTGTGTCAAGACCATTTATAGGTGGAAGAGGTCATGGAAAGCTTTGATTTTAGTATTTCTCTTGGGCAGAAGGAAATCCACCATTAGTGATTCTGAGAATATGACACTGTTTTACCAACGAACGTGAAAGAAATCTGATTTATATAACGGCATATGAGCGCTCGTGTGACATTTGAATACTTAGTGTTCATTTTCAGATACAGTGTTACTTTTGTGTTCGCAGCAGACGGCTCTCCTTTAAGTACACGTTCATGCTCTGCTATTACAATCATTCCCGTGAAGGCAACGCAAAACTTTCCTGATCTTGTGCCAACTCCAGGTATATGCTTGGAACGCAAATGAAGCGGTGTCCGTTGTGCATATGTTTGCGTTGCCTCCCACTGACATTACGTTCATATACATGCTTGCCGTTTTCCATTAATGATTATGCTTTTACATTTGTGACCATTATAACTATGGGCCTGTTCGGAATGTCATTGCTGGCTTTAATGTGAACTAAGAAAATAAGGCATGAACAGTAAACTCATTTATTTTTGTTATACCTGCATGGTCTTTACTTTTTTTATTATATGGAACTTATTTTGTGCTAAATAAGTGATGCTTTTGTAAACTATGCACATAGCTGGCCTATGAGACTAATACCAAATCAACGGAGCCCATGGGTTAATACGGATTGCGTTACCCAGTAGAAATTGTAACAAAATGGCGTATACTTGACGCGTTCATTTTGTTTGCAGTATATAGCTCTATTTGAAGAGGTTCGAGGCATGTGCTTTCCGGCTACATTGTTTTTGAACCCTCCTGCTACAAGCTGGACCAACCTCATCCTAAACTGTGCCTATTCAGTATTTTAGGAAAGACCTAATTTTTCATTTTTTCAAAGGGTCCTTTTGTTTTTTAAGCAAAAGCTTAGATTGGTGCAAATAAACAAACTGTATTATGATCACCGTACTGATCCCCACTGCTCCCATGCTGCCCCTTTCCGGGTCCACCAGTGATTGTATTTTGACACAGACTTGTGGCCGCTGCACTGGGCACCACTGAGTCCTTGTAAGAAAGAGCACAGTAATAATAGGAGCTGCTATGAGGATGGAGGAAATAATTGTATGTATCTGCTGCATCCTCTCTATATACATATACTGTATATTGAAACCATAATGAGCACTCCTGTAATACTTCTAATACCCGGAACGCTCCTCATAGAGCTGGGAGCAACACAAGTAATAGAGGGCCAAGCATGAATTACATTTTTCTGTGAATTATCTCCCAGTGCCTGAATTCTATGATGGTGTGTTAGAATTACCCCCATTCACAGAAAACAGAACATATAAGTGGCCCCTGAATTCTGCTGATGGACCGAGGGAACAATTTCGAGGGACCTTAATTCTTCACTGCTGTCATATTATTCTGTGCCAGTCTAGTCATGGAGGAAATAGGTGATCTGTAGTTTGAAGGCATTTTTGTTCAAGCGAATGGACTGCAGCGTAGATTCACGATACACTGTGTAGTCGTAGATATGTTGGGGATATAACAGATTGGTGAAGTCCCTACCACTTGAAGCCCCAGCAATCGTGAGAACAGGGACACCATATCCCTCGTCGAGCATGGATCATCACAGTGCTTGCCTATTCCCAGAATTCCTGTACAAGTGAATGGAGTGGCAGGAGGAGCAGTGCACAGGGTCATTCTGCTGCGCCGTTCATTTCGATGTGGGTCCCGTGGTAGGACTCCGACCAATTTAACAGTTATACCCCATACTATGGCTAGTGGATATCTTTCCACACCCAGAATACCCAGTCCTACTCCATACTGATGAGGGGCAATCACCCCAAATCAGCTGTCTACAGATGGATATTCAGTTTGGTTATTTTCTCCTGTCATGTCCCAAGGCTTGTAAAAAAGTAGGATTTTTGACCTATTTGAAGCCACTTCCACAAGGTGGCACTGGCGAGATGGTCCTCTTTCCTTGGGAGATACCTCTTTGGGTATCCTAAAAAAAAAATATATGTATTGTTTAAGTGGTCATTGCCATAAATCTTTTGATTTCTGTGTATTTCTATTTGCTTTCATAGTTTGTCATTTCACATTGCTTTACTGTTCACACACATCTTTGCTGAATGTGCTGTCTGGAATGAAAACGTTCTAGAAGGTTTCATGAAAAGCATGGCGGTAGCTGATCTGTTTTAGAAGCCGTATGTTATCATCATGTGTAATGCATTTAAAGGAGTTGTCCGCTTTTTAGGGTACATTCACACGACCGTATGTGTTTTGCTGTCCGCAAATTGCGGATCCGCAAAACACAGATACCGGCCGTGTAAATGTAGCCGGCCCCATGATAGAAATGCCTAATCTTGTCCGCGGACAAGAATAGGTCATGCTCTATCTTTTTTGCGGGGCCGCGGAACGGATCTACGGATGCGGACAGCACATTGTGTGCTGTCCGCATCTTTTGCGGCCCCATTGAAATGAATGGGTCCGCACCCGTTCCGCAAATTTTTTTACTGTAACTATTTCATGTACCCTAACTATTGATGACCTATCCTCAGGATAGACAATATCAGATCAGTGGGGGGTCTGACTCCCAGCACCCCCACCAATCAGCTGTTTGAAGAGAAGGCAGTGCTCTTATATTCTCTGCTCTGTTTACCTGCTCACAGCAGCAATTGCAGTGATGAATAGGTGTAATTACAGGTATGGTGTCCCCATTTACTTCTATGGGACAGCTCTGTCTGTTCAAGTGAATACTACAGAGCCTTCCCATAGAAGTGAATGGGAACGTCATACTTGTAATTACACTGCTCAGCACTGAAATTGCTGCGGCGAGCAGGTTAATAGAGAAGAGAAGGCAGCGCTTGTATGAGCATTGCCTTCTCTTCAAGCAGCTCATCGGCAGGGGTGCCGGGAGTCAGACCCCCTCCGATCAGATATTGATGGCCTATCCTGAGGATAGGTCAAAGGTAGTAAAATAGTGGACAACCCCTTTAACTGCAATGAGAAATGAAGGTCATGTAGGCTCTTTATTCACTTAATGGACAATTTACTATATTGTAGAAGTGGATTCTACTAAAGTATGTGCAGGAAAGGGAGCTGTGACCCTCCGGGCATCCACATCTCATGGGGACATCCAGAAAAGTAGATCCACAATGGAGATTGAGCTTTCGCCAAGTAAGTTACGTTTATTGAATCAAAAATCATCAGAATCGCCAAACATCTTGGAATCCCACCAATCACATATTGATGACCTCTCCTGATTGATGCTTCTTGTGCCAGTACTCAGGGTCACTTCAAGATACACTAAATTCATTAAGAAGCACATGCCTCAGAGTCTGATCCTAGACTGTGTGTGACCAGCTCATCTCATATATTTCAGCTGTAAATTACTCCTGTTACCCATGGTTAAAAGAACTGGTGTGCATTGTATAAAAGTGGAAAGGACCCAGTATTTGTGACTTTTGGCTCCCAGAAGTTGCAAAAACAAGATGTGCGCCACTTTTATAGATAAAGAAGTGAGAACAGCCCATGATGCATCAGGCCCTTTGACTTTACCCTTAGTTTACAAAGCACCCTTAGGAGTCTCCTGGCGCTTCCAAAGTTGAAGAACACCCAATATTCCATAGGGAAAATAGTTTAGATCATCTTTTCTAGAATTCTCTTGGTATCATAGCCAGATTCTAAATTCTGTTGCCAGCTTAAATGAGTTCAAATAAAACTGGAAAAAAATCTGCTGTTTTGTCCATGGGCTACGTCTTTCAGATCTTCTACATTCCAGTAAACAGGAAGCCCAGAAATTGTCACCCGTGTTATCACAATCATTTATACTGTCAGTGACCTTAGCATATCAAAATAAAAAAATAAAAAAAATGTACATTTGCCATTGCCAAAAATGTTGCATTCCTTTTCTGAATCTTATTGTAATAAAGACTATTAACACCCAGCGGTTATGACAGCTGAAGTAGACCTTTGGCATCATCTTGAAATTTGTGGAATTGGCACATGATATATTTTGACTGAAAGGGATTACACTCTTGAGCAGCGACTGGCCGTATAATCATTTTCATGCTTTAGGCATCTCAAGACCTGAGGCTATTATGGACTGAATCCATAGTTCTGTTCTTCTTACATATGTTTTTTTTACTGTAACTATTTCATTGAAGTATAAACCTGTAACCAACACAGGACACTCATAAGCAGCTGATTCGCCATCATTGCCAAGTTAGCGGGAAAAAGTGCGCCAGTTAAATGGCCACATGTTGTGCCAGTTACAGGAGATTGTGTCAGTTCTTAGGTTCTGTGCATGGTCTGTTTGAGCCTTTTATAGGCTTCCACTGTATGCCTTAGATCAGGGATCAGCAACCTCTGGTGTTAGGAAACTACAATTCCCAGAATGCTTCATTTACTAGTATAGGAGTTATAAGAACTGTTGAACATGTTTGCATGCTGGGAGTCGTAGTTTCACAGCAGCTGGAGTGCCGAAGGTTGCTGATCCTTGCCTTAAAGGGGTTCTGCAGTTTGTTTAAACTGATGATCTATCCTCTCATTCCAGTGAACAGAGCTTAGCCGCGCCCAGGCCAGTGATACTAGTTGTGACGTCACTGGGCCAGCGGTAAACAGTGAGAAGGCCGCGGCGCTGCTGGAGCGCCGCTGCCTTCTCAAACAGCTGATCGGCGGGGGTCCCGGGTGTCGGACCCCTGCCGATCAGATGCTGGTGAGCTATCCAGAGGATAGATCATCAGTTTAAACAAAGTGCAGAACCCCTTTAAGGCCTCATGCACATGACTGATGTATTGGTCCGCATCCGAGCCGCAGTTTTTGCGGCTCGGATGCGGACCCATTCACTTCAATTGGGGCCGCAAAAGATGCTGTCCACATCCGTTGCTCCGTTCCGTAGCCCCGCAAAAAAAATTATATAACATGTCCTATTCTTGTCCTTTTTGCGGACAAGAATAGGCATTTCTACAATGGGCCGCCCTTTCAGTTCCACAAATTGCGGAAGGCACACAGGCGGCTTCCGTTATTTGCAGATCCGCGGTTTGCGGACTGGAAAAAACGGAACGGTCGTGTGCATGTAGCCTAAATGGAAGCCTATGACGTATGCTGTCATCCAAAGTCTCATTATAAAACTATTTGTAGGGCACGGTTAAATTGTCATGCAGAGGATAGTACAGTAGGGGACACGGCAGGTTCTCATTTGCTATAATCCTACATCTTCAAGAGCTGTTTTGCTTCCAAGGGGACTATATTGGGCACAAATATAGATACCTCATTATTGGCACCGTATACTTTGTTGTCGGTATGTTCCCTTTTAATATTCCTGATACATGTTAAATCAGATTACAGTAAAGTATATAATGGGTGTAAATTTTATCTCTAATCGGCTAGATTGAATGAATATAGCAACACCACTCCAAAAATCTGCAGTCAGGGCTGTCACGTCTCCGTCAGCTTGTCAGAACATCTCCCCCGGAGCTACTTCTACACCAGTGCAAATCACAATCCGCAATTAGTGTCACGTCAGGCACTTGAAATTCAGTCCTTATTATGGGTTTTAAAAACTGTAGCCTGCAGTTCCATACGTCTTAAGTTCACAGAGACCGCTTCACATCGTGTTCACAGCTTTCAACCACTTGATTGTGGTTTTTCCCCTTTTCAAACCGACAGAGTCAATGGACAATTCTGCCTTTATTGCTATGAAAGAATGCTTTGTGTCCACAAAGGTCAGAAACAGTGAGGACATGATATGTAATGCCAGTTACTATGGCACTTGCATTTGCAATCTTGTTTGGGGCTGGTAGCTGCAGTCTTGTATCTCGGGATACGCGCTTTCCTTAATTATATCTAACCCTTTTTTCCTTTTTTCCCCCGCTTGTGTATAACCAGGTGAATTGCCGACCGAAAGCGAGCCAGGTAGGATGACTTTACATTAATGTAAATTTTAGCTGAAAGCAATGAAGGCTGTGAACTTCAACCTTGAAACCTCTTTGCTTCTGTAGATGATAGGCCTCCTTCAGTAGCTGAATCTAATGGGGATTCTCAGTCCTCCGCACTGGCTGCCAAAGGATTTCGGAGCGTGCGTCCTAACCTCCCATCTGAATACAAGCTGCAGGTACTGCAAGCCTTTCCCTGTCTTTTCTCTATCATTACCTTCCTTTGAGTTCTGTTATCTGCTCTTCAGTTTCTCGCTTGTGCCTCCAGCCGTCTGTGTGCTTCATCCCCTCCGTTATATGTATTTCATAGCAGGGTTATTAAATTCATTTATGAGTTCATTTTTTTTTTTTTTTTTTTTTTTTTTTATAAAACTTAGTGAAAAAATACTTTGTTCTTGTTGCACTTGATCAATAGTTTTGCCAAGTTCTGCTTGATACTTTTTGCTTGTTGATGATGATGATGATGTTGGTAAAATTCCACATTTTTTACAGATTACTATGATATCAATGGTAATGTACCTTGGTGGACTTTACCACCATGCAAACCAAACAAAGGCTTGGGGCCCCAGAAACCTAGGAGCCCCTGTTGGCCACAAGTGGTTGGCTGAAAAAAAGAACGACTAAGGGGTGGAGGGAGGCCTTCCCTACTGTAGAGCTGTGGTGAGAGTGGAGCTTATTGATGGGATTGATTCGCTTGAATGGGGCGATCAGTTGTAATTACTGCGCACCTCCACTACAAGCTACACAACATGCAGTTAGGGGCTATTCACACGTTCGTAGTTCTGGGTCCACATCCGGTATCCGTGTTTTGCAGATCTGCAATTTGCGGACTGCAAAACACTTACGGACGCCTGAATGAGTGAAGAGGACGCAGAGCTCTTACAAGCGCCATTACCCTTTCAGATAGCTGATCGGTGGTGGTGCCGGTAGTCGGACCCCCGCCAAGCTGATATTGATGACCTATCCTGAAGATAGGTCGTCTATATCACAACACTGCACAACCCTTCTAAATTAAGCTTTGGACATCACTTATATCGAAAAAAATGTAAAGTGTAAACTGTAGCGTTCCTTTCAGACACCCAGTGTCACAGTTATGACTTTTCTCGTTTCTGTGCCATTTCTGTTCTTTTCCGTTTGCTTTTCTTTGCTCTCTACTGGACAGATTAGTGCTTAATAGTGTTCTGTTCAAACCTGATGGTTCCATTATGAGTCAATGGATTCCGACATCCATTAGCATCCATTACTTAACCAATTATAACATTTCTATTATGGCAGGAGAAACCTTTCTTGAATGGAAACCAGACATTGCTGGAGTACAAAAAGAATATAATGTAAAACTGTGAGGCGAAATATCCTACCCCAAGAAGCTGACTGTGAAGGCTAAAACTCTTACCGGCCATACAGTGCTTCCATACTAATTAGACTTACTTATTTGAGCTCTATGTCTGGTGTCCATGTCTGAAAGTGCACCTGTCATACATGATAACATAGAGAGGATTAGATACACAGGTCAGCAGACCGGATCAGATACGCAGGTTTAGCAGATGGTATTACACATGATAGGATTAGAAACATGGAAAAGAAAAAAAAAAAAAAACCTTTTGGCTGTAATTAATTTCACGGTAATTATATTACCAGGTCTTGACCTTACGATTCCATGTTCAGGTATTAGGAACACAATGCACCACCTGCTGTCTGAAGAGTTGTATTGCAGGCACATTTGGTATTTGTAAAGTTGGGATATCCTGTTGGAATTAGTTAGGCGCCACGTTTCATGCTGCACATATCTCGCCATGTTGAGATGAATGAACTTTGAAGTGTGGACACCACTATATATCCATTGCATGTTCAGAGGCACACCGAGGCTAGAAGGTTTCCCTACAAAATGATGTTTTATAGGTGATTTGAACAATGAAAAGGCTTTACAATCCCTGATTTAAGTGATTATGCCTTATACTATTCCATAGTACTTCACGGCAAACCCATTTTTATATAATTATCCATATGGCAAATCCAATATATGTATATGTTCATGAGAAGTGGATCTGATTTTAAGAAAAGGAATTCTAGGGTTAATGTTGAAAGCGTCAACCTTTTAAAGGGAATCTGTCAGCTCCAAAACACCCCACAAAGTATAGTAAGCGGTAAATAATATAATGCAATAAAAGTACAGAGACAAACACAACCAAAGAAGAAAGGTCATACATATATCATGCCTAGCGACCACGAAAACTATATTCCCCCGATCAAACAGGTAGCATGATTTCACCCATTCACGAGGGAGACAGAGGGGCACCCTAGTATAAACCCCCACACAAATCAGGGATTATTACAGCACCTTGTTGGAGTCGGCCCAAAGTCCCCTTCAATTTCTCCGTCAGGTGCCACTCTGTTAATGTAAATGCGGAGTCTGGGTGGTAATTTTTATCTTCGTACTCGCTTGCATTCCGATGCTGTGCTCCGACAAACCAGCAGTAAATTGCATTGAGAGGACTCCTCTGTGAGTCCTCCCCATTACCTGCGTGAGCTCAGGAGTCCTCTCAATACATTTTACTGCTGGTTTGTCAGAGCACAGCATCTGAGTGCAAGGGAGTAAAATGACAAACCCAGTAGAGAAAAATGACAAACCCAGTAGAGAAATTTGCTACATTTTACAGAAAAATTCACCTTGTGACGAATTAGTTCATCACAAAGTGCATTTCTGTGTAAGTAGAGGCCGCAATGATGGGGAACCCCAATTGCGCCACCCTCGTCATTGAATCCCTGAGATGCCTCGTTCATTGCGGAGATTAATATTAAGGCCTTGCAGGGGTTAGTCTTTTTATTTTTTTTTATTAAATTGTTCTTACCTTACCATTTGAGGATGAAGAGGCATCTTGCTTGAAGATCCAACACAAAATCTTGCACGGTGCATGTGTGATGACGTCTTACATCACCGTGCATGAGATTATGTGCAGATCTTCAAGCAAGATGGCCGCAGCGGCTTCTTAATCCTGAAATGGATGAGGTGAGTATGATTTGTGGTAACAAAATTGATTTGTTACCACGAAGCACGAGGAAATTTGTTTTTGTGGTGAATTGAATTTTCCCTGAAATTCAGATCGAAGTCCCCTTCAGATACTTCGATTCGCTGAACAGTAGTACTCGGCATCCTTTACACTAGAAATGGCTTATTCTAGTTTGGTTTTTTTTTTGGAGCTGATAGATTCCCTTTAAAATACAACCAGAAAGTGATATTATAAAACTAACATTATAAATAATATTAATTAAAATTTGTGAAATATAATAATTGAGAATGTAGACATCGGGGAAGATTTATTAAGTAAGGCTACTTTCACACTAGCGTTTATGCTGGATCCAGCAGGGTTCAGCAAAAAAGCTTCCGTTACTGATGATACAACCGTCTGCATCCGTTATGAACGGATCCGGTTGTATTATCTTTAACATACCCAAGGCGGATCCGTCATGAACTCCATTAAAAGTCAATGGAGGACGGATCTGTTTTCTATTGTGGCAGATTGTGTCCGAGAAAACGGATCTGTCCCCATTGACTTGCATTGGGGGTCATGCGGATCCGTCTTCCTCCGCATCCCAGGACGGAAATCAAACTACAACATGTTGCGGTTTGCTCTCCGGTATGGTATCGCAACTAAACGGAACAAAATGCATTTTGGAGCATTCCGTTCTGTTCAGTTCAGTTTTGTCCCTATTGACAATGAATGGGGACAAAAATGAAGCGTTTTTTTCAGGTATTTAGCCCCTATGATGGATCTCAATACCGGAAAACTAAAACGCTAGTGTGAAAGTAGCCTAAAATGCACCAGAATTCTGACCCACGATGAGACGCAGAACTTGTGTTTTAGATTTTGAGTTTGAAGACTGAAAATATATTGATCTATTTCAGAGATCTTAGTTACAACATAAAAAAAATATATATAAATCTGTTCTATATTGTCTGCTTTATGTTGGCATGTAACCTTCTTTACATGACTTCACTCTATAATATCCAAAAGGCAACTTCCCTTTCAAGTCTCATAAATCCAGTGTCTAATTCATGCCTTAAAATTGAATGTTTCCATGTGTCCTTGTAATTACTCATCATTTTCTGATCATTTTTTTCCTCTTCTTTTTTTTTCTTCTACATACGGCCATGTAGAAAGCTCTCCCTCCTCCAATCCCTCCTCCTCCCAAAGAGGAGAGTTTTGCATGGCGCCCACATACTAACACTAAGTTTTGTTACCTAAAACCAGTGCCGATTTTGGATGGGCTTTACCTTAGTGCTCCCAAGCCCTATACACCGCATGTTACGGGTGCACCTCACTATCCTGCCACCTGCGTCTCTGCTTTTAACCCAAAAATCTCCGCCGACCACCCTAACATCCCTGCGCCTCACTCTGAAGTTCAGCATGTGGATAGTAGTTCCCTGTTGCCAAACACGTCACCACAACACCAGCCCAGTGACTCAAGCGGCACGGTCAGAAGTGTTGCTGGAATGAATTTGAGTCATGAGCCCAAAGCCGATAAAAAGGTCAGCAGTCTATATGTAGCTTGTTTATCTAACAGCACTGGCCCAGCTGCATCTGAAAATCCCACCAGCATCGCACATGACAGAACAGAGGGTGCTGAATTGGGAGCTGATGTAACTAAATCACCAGCCACAAACATTGTTCCTTCAATAATAGACACCGGAAAATCCCCACCTCCCATCCCTCCCAGACCATTCTTTGACCCCGTCCCAAGTAAAGACTCTATTAGAGATGGTGAAATAGATACTTTCTGGAGTCAATGTCCTCTTCATCGAGAAATGGGACGCACAGAGCCAGATACACAGCATCCTGCCGGTCGTGTCAACATGACTGCAAAGGAACCCTACTATACATCAAAGCCTAAACAGGCCCCAGGGGCGCAGAGATTCCATGGCATGGTACTTGTTTTCGTATATTTATGCACCTTGACTTTCTATTATTTCTTGATCATCAATAACAATGTACTTTTTTTTGGTCTTTTTATGTGTAACTGAAATAATGTTTGCCACATTTCCAGTAAACTGAAAACTGTCTCTTTTGGCACAACCCTTTACTTGTTTTGTCTGTAATTCAGCACTTTTGGCTCTTGAGTTCACGACGATCTTCATTCTTGAGAGTTGAGGCATGTAGACTGTATTATGTGGTTTGTATGTAGCATTGTTAATAACTGTTTTACTATTTTATGTCTGTTATTGTTTAGCTCTTTGTATCACAGCGGTGCACTGTCTCTCTCTCTCTCCAAGCCTCTGCAGCATGTGAACGCCTGTCATCTCACAGCTGCACACTTTAAGTATATCAGTTTCCGCCCGTGCGTAACAACACCTTATTTCCCACAGGATGCCACTTCAGTCACAGCTCAGCCTGAGGTTATAGTAGTCCCACTCATCCAGGTTAAAGTTGAAAGAGGGCAAGAATCCACCTCGAGCACTCCACCGCCACCTCTTGTTCCTGCTGGCAAATTCTCAGCCTCCCCAGAACTTGTCACCCCTAACTTGGCTTTTCCGACACTTGATGATTTTATTCCCCCTCATCTGCAGAAGGGATCAAATCCCAGCTCTCCCAGTTTTTTTTCTTTATCATACAATCTACAGTCTTGCTCTCCGCCTCCTTCACTGGTTCCTCCGGTAGCGGAGGACTCACACAGAGTCTCGGGACTTGATAACAGTGGAGCCGTCTTACACACAGTAAGCTGCTGATACCTTCACTATGTACTCACCAAATAAGACTTCTTTACTAGCTTACTAAATGCCAACTGGTCAATTCCTGACAAAAGCATGACTAACTGTGTCTCCCTGTGTTCTGTGGTGCATGGACTCTAATTGTAACTGGTTTGACAGTACTGTCATTGGTGTTTATGTTTTTAGAAATGGGGGTTGTCTTACTAGGAATCCTATGGAAAATCATATAATGGTATACAAGGCTTTGAACCGTTATATGGCGCTGTACATAAACAATTGGTGCTATGTGTGTCATGCCGCCCTGAATGCCTTCCACTCTTCAGCCAATAGCGCACCTGTTTTGCATAGTTTGAGTGACTCTACAGGCGTCTAGTTGTCTCTGTCCAGCGTGACGAGGCAAAGCTTATTTTTCTACTTGTCCCAATGAAGCCAAGTGAAGCGATCCAGTTTCATTAACTACTGCATGTGTTTGCATGTCTGGCTAGTGATTCTTCATAAGATACTGTCACTTTTTCACAAACTAGATCATCTAACAGAATGAGCTCTGATCAAACATCTTTGGACTGTAGATTTTCAAGGAATTAATTGAGAGAGATCTTAATGATTTTTTTTTCTGTAGACCTGTCATAAAGTATCTTGTGCTTTGTTTTTAGGAGCTGCTGGCAGATGACCTTCCTGTTCCAAGCTTGAGCAATGATAAACCTTTCACCTTTGCTCCCATAAGCAAACCTTCTGTGTATCCATCTACTACCATTGTAAATCCCACCATAGTCCTTTTGCAGCACAATAGAGGTATGGTTAGCTTGGTAACTGGTAAGCATGGAGGTTGATGGTTCCATAGTTCACGATTTTATGCGCCCTACAATATTAAAATATTTTTATGTTTTACTTCTGAGACGCCTTTAAAATGTTCACTAGACTGCTCTTCTTGGGTCCTGTAATTGTGAGTCATGGGGTTTTTTCCATAGCGTTAGACATTAAACAGTTTGGCTCATCACACATTGGTGGTGGCATATCACTAGATAGGTGTCGTTCCCACCTCTGGAACCTGCTCCTGTCTCTTGAAAAGGGCCCTCAAAGTGAAGGAGAGCAGGCCAGGCATAAGTGCTTTCCATTCATCACTATGGGAGTTCTGAAAATAGCTGAATGAGTGAGTGCGCTTGGCTATTTTCAAAAGTCCCATAACGGTGAATGGAGAGTGCACCGTGCATGTGCAGCCACCACTCCATGGCTTCGGGACTGCCGGAAATACCTAAGCTGGCGCTCAGCTATTTTCAGAACTGCCATAGCCGTGAATTGAGAGTTGCCGCACATGCTCCACAGATCTCTGTTCACTTTGGGGTCCTGTTGTGGAGTTAGGAGCGAGTCCCACCTCTGAGACCTTCTCCTATCTGACATTGATGGAATATCCTAACAACATGCCATCAATGTCTGAGATGAGACAACCCCTTTAATGATGATCTATTAGCTCCTTGTTTGTCCATTTAAATGAGTATTTCTACCGTAGACACTTATGGCACTTTTACAAGATATGCTGTAAACATCTGATCCATGCGGTTCACACCTTTGATACCTGCTCCTACCTTCATAACACCCTTGTCCCGAATGGTGAGGCAGCCACTGGTCGCCACATCCAGAGGGCAAATGAGAAGAAAAGTGGCTGCACGTGTACCCTGTTCTCTTAATTTATTTCCTTGGGTGTCACAGAAACATGGAAGCTTGCTTGCTTGTCTAACTCCCACTGAGGTGAGGGGAACAAGTTCTCCATTCATCCTGTATTTAGATCACCCCACCAGGCGGGTTGTGTTCCAAGAGGTGCAACGCTCATCTATCAGATATCAGATATTCAGTAAATGTCTACAATGGGCGTAACTCTTAGACTTGTATGTCAAATTTTTCCTCCTCCCTCAGGTCAGCAGTCCTTTGCTTAGATGATGATTGACAATGATATGCGAATGTGAAATATGCGATAAATATTTCTGCCTGCTAAGCAGTCTTCGTAGTTGGACTGTTGTCCTGAAAGGTTATACCAGGTTTATATCACATAGGCTGTAATTGCTATCCTGTAGACGTGTGATTGCTAGTTGACCTTTCACTACCCACTTTCCACACATTGGTCTGTGGAATGTCACATTATCTTCAGACCTGGTTGTTTCTGCAGCATAAAATACTTCATATGTCTTCTAGAACCAAATTATTTCTTCCTCCTTACCAGCACATTCAAATATCTAATGACGAAAATCAGAAAATTGGCCTCCGCACTAAGCTGCAGGTTTATCCTATTTTAGCCATTACCAATTTGAAAGCATGGTTTTGCAGTAAAACCGCACTTTGGCACAGTTTACAGGCCATTCTGTGTCCCCTCCGCGTGGACTCGCTCTTATTATTTACTAGTTCATTAATTGTTGTCTTATGCTTCTGAATTCACTTTCAGTTATTTAGGTTTTGCTGTGGTAATATCCTGTTTTGGGGCAGTATTTTTATTGCACTGGCGGTATTATGTTATATAAACATATTTGCAATTGTTTTTTTAAATGAAAAATTAGCTCTGTTTGTCTTTGGCATCTTTTATGTCAGCATCATGGGCTGCTCCATCTTGTTCAGTATGAAATCCATCACCGTTTGGACAGCTCAGTCTGTAGCTCCTCTCTTTCTGTAGTCTCTTGAATGCTTGTAAAGCTGACATCTCTTTTGATTTAAATGTATTTGTTTCGTTTTTTTGTATACTTGTGTTCAGAGAAAACAATGGCTACAGACTTAGCTGTCAGAGAGCGCCTCTGATAAATTTCACACTGAATGAGACTGAGCAGCCTGCAATGTATGAGAATACATGCAGGCTGCAGAGGACAAACAGAACAACCGAGAAAACAATGGCTACAGACTTAAGCTGTCAGAGAGCGCCTCTGATAAATTTCACACTGAATGGGACTGAGCAGCCTGCAATGTATGAGAATACATGCAGGCTGCAGAGGACAAACAGAACAACATTTTTAATAAAAACTGATTGTGAATATGTTTTTATCTCATAAAACAGACTAGTGGAAATCGCTGATTAAATCACTCGTGTGACTAGACCAAATTGTCAATTGATAGGAGTCATTCAAGTGCAGCATGTAAATGGTTCTCTAAGTATGAGGATAGGAAAATCTTGTGATCATTATAATTTCATTATAATGTTATTTGTCACCAATTGCTTACACTTAAAACTTGCTGCATGTAAATGAGCCCTTGAGTTTCCCTCCACTCTTTCCTAATGTATGTAGATTGTATGTGGGTCTATATTACTGTCTGCCTGTTGATTCACACTCTCTCTTGGCACCTTTTCCTCTGATTGTGTCACTCGATCCATTAGTCACAGGCTATCATGTCTCATTATTGCATATAGCTCATCTATGGCATGCATGATGAACTGACACTTGTCTTACACAAATTTTTCTGCTTGTTTTTTTTTTTACCACAGAGCAGCAAAAACGGCTTAGTAGCTTGCCAGGTACGACACCAATGCCATCCACGCTTGTTATTTGCTTTTGCCTCTGTTTAGTAGGCATGTTAAGAATTATTAGACACCATTTTTATGTGATTATTGCTCGTAAGGATTACAGGATATCAGTAAGTTCATTACGTGACCAATACGAAATGTATACAGAATCTAAATAATATGTGTGGACTCGTGCAGAGCTGCATATGTCACAGGCCATGTTGGCCATAGCTACCAATCAGAAGCCATTTTTAATTAAGAAAATAATTGATCCTTGACTGAGTCCATAGGAGCACTTTTCTAGGCAGTTTATATACAGTACATGAGGCTCATAGATTTTGGCGCAAGCTCTGGGCAAACAATGTAGGCTTCTCATGGTGATCCGGCCTTTTAGTCTACTTTCACATCAGCGTTTTCCTTTCTGGTTTTAAGATCTGGCAGAGTATCTCAGAACTGGAGGAAAAAGCTTCAGTTTTGTCCCCATTCATTGTCAATGAGATCATAACTGAACTGAACGGACTGGAGTGCACCAGAATGCACGCCGGATACAAAATCCGCTGCAAGCTAAGTTTTTTTTTTTTGCGCGCCATGGGAAACAGAACATGTTAGATCCAGCACCAAAAACCATGTAAGTTAATTGTGCCGGATATGGTGGGGGTTTTTTGGGACATAAAAAAAATACAGTGGTATTTGATGCCGAATCCGGCATGTCCATTTTCAATATAATACAACTGGATCCGTTCTTAACTGATGCGTTTTGCTGTGGTTTTGAGATCCCATGCCAGGACTCAAAGCCGGACAGCAAAAATGCATATGTGAAAGTAGCCTAAGGGTAGCAGGAGGATAACGTTTTGGTTCAATGTAGACATCTTAAAGGGGTTAGCCCATCTCATGCATTGGGGGCATATCGCTATCTCTAGAACTGAACAAATTGTCTGGGACCCACACCTATCAATGTTTGAGTTGGGTCCATCCAATTCTTAATTTCATATAAGGTTTAAAAATGGCTTCATCAACTATACAGATAATGGGGGAGATTTATCAAACTGCTGTAAAGGAAAACCGGCTTAGTTGCCCATAGCAACCAATAGGATTCCACCTTTCCAAAAGAAAAACGATAGGTGAAATCTGATTGGTAGCTGAGGCAGTTTTCTTTGAGACTAGATTTAATAAATCTCCTTCGCTGACTACTTTTAGAGTAGTGATACATGGAGTCTTTTACGACACTCTACGGCGGTGTTTTAGTGCGTCAGGTACATTCCACTGTATTATTGTCTATGATGTCCATGTAGAACCAACCGTTCCTATAGAAAACAAAAAAAGTGTAAAATTGGAATCTCTATTTATGTGAAAGTCAGATCTCTAATAAAAGGGTTGTCCACATTCAGATTCACTTGGAACAGGGATCAGCTGCATTATCAGACATAGCCCATGGACAAGAATGATGTTTCAGGGAAAAGGAATATTTTTTCTGATCCTTGACATCGCCTTAAACTCGGATTTGCCACCCCATTAAATAATTAGATTACAGTCTCCTACAAGGTTGTCACTTACACAATACGTGCCATGCCACGTTACCATCTAACACCCTACATCACCCACATTAAAGGGGTTCTGCCCGGCAGTGAGCCCGGTGACGTCACTGGCATTGATGGGCGGGCTTTAGCACTGCCCTAGCCTGTAAAAAGGGGTAGGGCAGCAATAAAGCCTGCCCATCAGAGCCGGTGATGTCAGCGAACACACTGCGGGGTGGAAGCCTCCGCCCAGCAGTGTGTTATAGTAAATAAAAGAGCCCTTGCCCTGTGCGATCCTGCACAGGGCAAGGGAGAGCATCAGAGCATAAACTGCTCCGATGCTCAAGTCAGGGTGAAATTATGGGTATGTCTGGGTTAAGCTCTGAACCCGGACAACCCCTTTTAAGTTGGTCTAAAGCAATGCTTCTGCAGATATGTAATTTAACCACCCTAGATGTTTTGAATTTGATAGCCTGTCCTTAGTGTAGGCCATCATTATCATACTGGCAGGGGGCTGACGCCTAACACCCCCACCGATCAGTTGATTTCTTTGTAGCTCTGGCGCCAGAACTACGCAAATTTTGATGACTGATCACCTATTGACCATACCTGAGGATAGGCCATCAGTATTAAAATCCCGGAAGAACCCTTTAACAACTTCACAGTAGGGAATAGCCTATGTATACTGGTCATTTTATGGTTTTGGGAGTGTATGGAGCCCTATTAAAATAAGCATTGCATACTGGCTGGTATTTTGCAGCTTGACCATGTGTAAAGTCTGGCAGATAATCTACAACTCTGTCTGTACTAAAAACTAGTGCAGCGCTGGAAAGGACAACGCTGACAGTCACGTCAGGGGTTCTGCCCGTTGTTAATGACACAAATGTAAAGTTAACGGTCATTTTACATAAATCAGGACATGTTCTGATGGCGCCTCAGCCTGGAATTTTCTGTCTGTGGAGAGGATTTCAACGAAATGTGCAGATGTCTGGAGTAAATCTCAGGTCTAATTGGTGCTGTCACTAGATAAAAATTACCTCTCATCATAATGAGGCCTGTAACGTTCTAATAGCAGCTCCGCCAGCAACCTGCATGATTGCAATATTCACCTTCCTCCTCCTTTCTCGATTCGGAAATGTAATAATATTATGTCGAAAGGAAATGTGACATGATGAGCTCATTATAATACTACAGTGAGCATCATATATATGTATTAGCTGCTAAAAATATCCCTGTGGAGTACATAATGCATACTGAGGACAAGGATTTAAAGGGATTCTGTCAGCAGTTTTGACCATGCTAAACTGCTGACAGCATTAGGTAGGGGCAGGGGACAGCAGTATAAGCATACCTTTTGTTGAGCTTTTATTATCAGGAGGTGTGAGAATATGAATCTGGCAGAAAATGTTTTTATTCTGCCAGATTCTGCTTCAGCAAGTGCTCAGGAGGTGGTGTTTCCCTGCACTTGAGCGTCACAGCCCTTCCCCTTTGTAGCATCCAACCAGGGGACCACTACAGCTATCAATCAGCAGCTGGGCAGGGTTGTGAAGCAACTCAGTGTAGAGAGCGCTAGTGAAGCTGTGACTCCTGCACACTTGTAGAGTCAGAACCCAGCAGAATTGATGTTCATATTCACGCTGCTCCTGATCATAAAGACTCCACAAAAAGTTTGCTTATCCTGTGCTGCCTGTGTAGCCTGGCTGTGTTGCACATGGGTTCCTACTTTTTATAGAGCATTTACATTGGTTAGCTTCATGCTAAGTGATCTTTGGTCCCTCAGCTCTTTTGCATTGTGCATACAGTGTTAATTTTACAAATATACAGGGGATAAGTCTGCTTCCATCCTGCGTGTTTCTCTGTCTGTCAGGGGTATATGTAATTTTATTTTGTGCCTTTCCACACTCTTTTGGTCTCTGCTGGGTGATTATTGGCCTATGGATACATTTGACATATGTGCTAGGAGTATTTCTGGTGTGTTTGCCAAACAGGCACTGCAATATGACATGTTAAACCATCCTAAGGTAATAGGAAAACCAAAACTGGCAGGATACATATTCCTTTATGAGATCTTATTCCAGAACACTCCTCTACCGTCACCGTTTTTTGGGGCGCCCAGTATGTAAACGAATTAATAAATTACAAACTGGGCGTTCTACAGCCCAGTATCAGATGGGTGTGAACCTAAGCTGCTCTGCCTTTGTCCAGTCCAATGCAGTCAGAGCAATTCCAGCAACGAGCTCACAAAACCACGCTACCTTCTGTACTTTCTATGAGATCTGCACCACCTCTGCGCTGCCTCCAGACAGCAGCATATCAAGGAGATGGCACAGCCACTGCAGCATGTCCTGGCTCCTGTAACCCCTAGGCACTTGCTTCTGCTTGTCGCATCTTTCCTGGGTCTTCAATCTTCTACCAGAAAGTAGCACAAAGGGGTCGCAGATCGCACAAAAGTGACATCAGAAGGTAGCATGATCATGAGTAGTCATACTACTGGAGCTACTGTGACTCTGTCTGCATTGATTGGACAGTGCCATGGCGGTTCAGGTTCACACCCCTTTGACCCACTAAGTTGTCAATGTATTCATTCAGTTACATAGTGGGCACCAAAACTAACTGCAATCATCACAGAGGAACGGGGGCACTTTCAGGGTGAGGAAAGAAAATGGAGATAGCTATGGACATGAACAACATACCGGTAGTTGGCACATAATTTGGGACATTTAACTCCCATCTCTTGGACCATCACGAAATTCCCACAAACCATCTACTTTGGTAGATTTGGACAAATCCTGCCCCTTCTCGTCTGATCCCAGGACTGTTGGCAATTTAAATTAATTCCCCCTGTTGGACTTGGCAGCCAGCGGCTGCTTCATCAGGCAGAAAGTGTCTCGAAGGACCCCCATTCTAGAAATAGGTGTGGGTCCCAGAGGGGGTCTCAGATATTATGGCACTGCTTAAGCAGCCAGATGGCAGCAGGTTCACCTTTATGGCATTAGACACTGTCCTGCCTTCTTTGCACACCAGGATTTTTCACCTTAGTGGTTACCTTGGTTCTTGAAGCTGTGTTTGTTTGAGCTTTTTTTGTAATTTTCATCCCAGAATCTACAAAGTCTATGGGTATGAGGTCTATTTCTTTGACCTTCTTTAAGTCTAGTAGCTGTATCCAACATAAACTGGTGTTGAGTGCTGCTATCATCACATGCTCTTAGTTGCATTTCTAGAATGTATGTTCCAGCAGGTTGTTCATTGCTGTTCTGTAGCATAGGTATTCTATCCTATTTGGGAACTTGCCGTGCTAGTCATGCCAGTTCGTGTCATGAGACAATTTTTTTGTTTTGTTATTCCAGATCCTGTGTTAGATGGCTCTCCCAATGAGAAAGCAGAGCCAGTGACGTTCCAGGAGAGAAAACGTTCAGATAATCCTCCAGAGCAGAAAACGTCAGTGGAGAATACAAGAAGAGAGGTCCTCTCGCCCTATTACACAGGAGAAATGTCATTAGATGAAATCGGCATACCACTCCGGGTAAGTGTGTGTATGATTTCTAACAGTAAAGAAGTATTTTACTTAAAGGGGTTATTCCATCATAATGATCACTGTTAAATCTGTTAATGATTTGACAGTGATCATTTTTGTAAATATACTTTATTAACAAATTCCCACCGATTAGGATAAAATTCACCCCCACTTACCTTATTGTTGTGACTCGGTCTCCCCTGGTTACGACCACCGCTCTTCTCCAAAATCCCGATGGTCGCGCTTGCCCAGAAGACTCCTTCTTTTCCCCCGGCCGGTCCGCTCGCTGTCCTGAACGCGCACGCTGCCGCGCATGCGCGACGGTGACTTCTTCCCGGCCAGAATAGTACAGAGCTGCGTACAAGTCACCATTGCGCATGCGCGGCGGCGTGCGCGTTCAGTCCAGCGCGCGGCACGGCCGGGAGAAGACTTCAATCAAGATGAAGCCCGCCCCCAGCCAGAATCCAGGAAGTGAACGCGCAGTGGCAGCAGGTGAGTTTAAAAACGCAAAGTGGGATAACCCCTTTAAAGGGTTTGTCCAGGACCAGAAGAAACTTGGCCAAGAACAGGAAATGGTATAAAATACAAAAATAACCATTATCTACCTGTTATCTGCCCCCTCTCTCCAGCGCCACTACTCCCTACTGGTCTTAATAATACATTATTCACGTGACGCCAGTCTTTGCCCTCAGCAGTGACGTTTCGATGTACAGCATGTGACCACTGAGGGCAGTGATTGGCTGCAGCAGTCATATGAATGATGTACAGGAAATCATCACTGCGGGATCGGCACTGGAGCGGCAGGGAATTAATGATTATTTTATACCATTTCATGTTCTTGGGAAAGTTTTAAAATCCCAGACAACCAATTAACAAAAAGCCCGAATGAATTGCTGAACGTTTTAAAATGGACTTTGACATTTTTAGAGTGCCCTAGCTGTGGGATGTTTAGACCAGTGTTTCCCAACCAGTGTGCCTCCAGATGTTGCAAAACTACAACTCCCAACATGCCCGCACATCCAAAGGCTGTCTGGGCATGCTGGGAGTTGTAGTTTTGCAACAGCTGGAGGCACACTGGTTGGGAAACACTGGTTTAGACTACATGCACGCCCTCAGCTGTGAGAGGTATTAGGTCTGTACAGGTTTCTTTAGCCTCTGGATGTCATCGAGAACATTATCATTTATGGATCTCGAGCAGGGATCTTTAAAAACGTCCGAAAACGTAACATAGTCTGCCCATAGGTACTAATATGAGTGCACCTAGTGTTTGGCGCATGGTGACGAGAATTCAAGGTGTTTTTGTTGCAATTTGGTTTATCTAGTGCTGGGGAAATTCTTGGTACCTCAGATGGTCGAGGAAGCGTGGCTTACCAATAAAGGGGCGTGGTCTGAGGCGCATTATTTTGAACCAAAATTGCACAATATTTCTGGTGTCCACATGTTTAGCAAATTAAGCAAACCAATAATTTGTATAAAGTTACACTATAGTGTCTAGTCAGTGACAAAACCTTCAAGCATGAGCCAGTGAGATAAATGTGGTGCCAGCATTACTAAATCTGCCCTAATGTATATTGGAAAGTTACAGAACCTTGATTAGTACGTTTTCCTTCTATGGCACCAGTACAGCCCTGTCCCTATTGGGCAACGGCAGAGAGCGGAGTCTCTAGGAGTAACAACAACGCCCCCGTTGCTCTTAGAGGCTCATTTGCATATATTAAAACATCATTTTTCTCAGCAACGCGGACACATATATGAACACGGGACCAACACAGATGCCTTCAGCTGCTAAGCGCACATGTAGCAGGTCAGCCAGTGTCATAGGTACAAATCTGCTGACAGATGCCCTTTAAAGTTCAATGCATACATGAAGCTTTTATTTGCATTCATAGAGATATATCAAACAGGTTGCATCACGTTCTACATTTACATTACATATAACCTATTTAGAGGATCGCTGATAACTTGCTGGCATTGATGGTAAACATTTTGTTTGTAGCCTTCAGCTATGCCCGTGGTTCGGCCCCTTCCTATTTAGTACAAGCAGACGTGGGAGCTTGTCTGCACAGAACTGGCACTGAATGTGCATAGCTGGTCTCCCACTGCTCTCTTAGTAAGCAAGCAGGGAGCTTTGTGTGCATGGAAGAGAACTGAACCAAGTAATAGAAGGACACATTGCAGGTATACTACTTATTTTCTACTTTGTGGACATATGTAGGAGTGGAGATGTTTTAAAGTTTCATACAAATTAATGGTAGTTTCTTAGCATAGGCCAGTAAAAAATATCCTTAGCATAGGGACGTCCAACCTCCGGAAGCACCGAAAAGGGCTATGATGCTCGTTTTAGTTCTTGAAAATCTATTTAACAGAGTTTTAGATATTTTACAATATTCACCTTTTTGTGTTTTTTTTTTTTTATAGAACACTGAAAGATCGAAGGACTGGTACAAGACCATGTTCAAGCAGATTCACCGACTTAATAGAGGTAAAGTCTTCTGTTTTCTCATAAATAACTAAATGTGAAACGTTAGCCCTGAATTAATAATATACCATCGATGGAGTTTATTATTGGTTATACTACATGCGAGCGCTCTTTTCAGACGGCCGTATGCTGTGCGCAAAAATGCGGATCAGTTTTTTGCAGACAGATCAGCATGTCCGCAAAAAAAGGATTGCATTCAGTTTTTTTGCTGACCCCTAGACTTCAATGGGGCCATGTCCTGATTTTCACTGACTAGTATAGGACATGTTTCATTTGTTTTACTAAGCCGTGCAATGGAAGAAAGGGGCCCCATAGAGGTGAATAGGACAGCATCTAATACGCAAAAAAACTGATCCACATTTTTACGGACAGCATACGGCCGTCTGAATGAGCCCTAATAGGAGAATACTTAAAAGTCTCCAATAATAACTTCTCCAAACTGTTACTAACGCCTGCAGCACCTGAACTAAGCACATACTTGTATAGTAATGAAATGGGTTATATAACTCTGCCCAAAAAAGTCTTAAAAGAAAAGCTCAGATAATTCTAATTATTAATTAGTTCTTCAGACCCCATAATGAATATTGTGTACGGTATGTGGGCCATTTTACTAAGCACCAGATGCCTGATCTGCACATTTCACTTGATATTTAGCCTCACCTCAGGTATTAGAAAAATGTTGGAGATGTGATGCAAGTCACCAGTGCTTCTCTTTCTAGTGTTTTGATTTTAGAATTGTTTTTAAATGTCATTGACTTTCCATAAATCAATAGTACAAAGAATATAAGAAAGTTTGTAATGTACTTTATTAGCAAAACCCTATTTTTCCACTTATGAGCCATGCTTTCTCCTCCCCCTGCCCCCAAGTAGTAATTATTTGCTCCCAGTTCATTGGTTAAATCCCCCTTGAGAGATTATCAGATGACTGAGGGTTCAGATTACAGCTGCTGCCCAGGCTCATTACTGATGTGTAATGCCCTATGTTCTGCTGCCGCCTCTGAGTGTAGTGGGCAGGATCTCCTCTTGTCTCTGTGTGCTGTGTATGGGAGACATCCTTTCCTCTAATGTCTTGTCTGCAAGAGAGGCCATTAGGGATGAAGAATGTAGAGGGGGGAAACTGTTGATAAATGCAGAATACAAGTCAAAAAATTGCCAAATATAATGCAACTCGTCATGTACACATTTATTCTAAAAAGTGACCTGAAACAAAAGGTATGCTTTTAGTGGCAGTACATGATTAGGAAAGATTTATTAAAACTAATAGGGAATCGGGGGGAGTTTCCATAACAACCAGGCTTAAAGGGGTTATCCAAGAGCTATAATGCCCCCCATATGCCCAGGCCCCTCACAGAGATTGTACTTACCTTACTGCCCAGCATCCTTGTCACTCCTGATGCCGGTACGGCCGCCGATGCATCTCCCTGTTGCACGAATGAAAAACGCTGCATCTCCCCGTGTTGGGGGGGGGGGGGGGCAGCCAATAGCAGGAAGTGACGGGGATGAGCCTCCATAGCATCACCTGCGATTCTATGGAGGCTTCATTCACGCGACGGAGAGATGCAGCAGCGGTCGTGTCGGCATCAAAAGCGACGCGGGTGCCGGGGAGCTGGTAAGTACAACCCCTGTGAGGGCATATGGGGGGGGGGGGGGTTAATAGATCTTGGATAACCCCTTTAACAATCAAGCTTTTGCATTTATTTTCCAAAAGAGTGTGAAAAATAAACATCTGGATTCTTAAGGCATGTTTACACAGTGTATTTTCCATCAGAATTTTGGTGAGTATTCCATGCGGAAATCCATGGGAAAACCCGCCTCCCATTGTTCTTCAATGGCCACCTTTTTTGTGTGGATTTCAAAACCATCTCATGAAGGGACACGGCCTTTCTTGGCATGGACTCCGTGCAGAAACTGTGGTTGGTGTCCATATGTAGCTTAGCCCCATTGAATCGGGCTAATCTATGGTCTGATCCGCAGTGCTTAAACTAGGAATCGGCGACAGAAATCCAAAGATTAGCCCTGTGTTTCTTTTGAGGATTCCACAGAAAATACACATTGGTGGAGAAAACTGGCTTAGTTGCCCATTGGAACCAATCAGATTCCACCTTTCATATTTTAGAGTTCCTTTGGAAAATGAAAGGAGGAATCTGATTGGTTGCTATGGGCAACTAAGCCAGTTTGATAAATCTCCCCCATTGGATTTTTCCTGACTGTATTCGCCCCCATTTCAGCATGCCCTTATTGGTTGGTTGGGCCCCGTACCCCATTTTTACTTTGTGCACTTTTTAAGATAAGCACAATCCTTTTTTTTTTTACTGTCGCCCTTGCTCTGTCATGAGTGATTTGCAAAGTAATTATTTCAGCCATTAGAAATCTAATTGTGTTTTAATACCGCCTGATTGCTAATATGCTGTTTACAGTGTGCAGGCACCAAGCCATGAAACCAGAGAATGTCCTCCTATCTTTCATAAATCACAGTTGTTTTTCTCCTGCAGGACCGGCTGACATAACTAATTAATTGGAAGTCTTTGTCTGTCTACAATTAAAATGTGTGCACAGATGTCACAGACCGCCACGTCTGTGTAATTTACTGGTCCAAAATGGAGGGCAAAGTATTTGTTAACTTGGCCGTGAGATCACACTTAACCTTAAGATCATAGCCATTGACTACATTGTTTTTATTCACAGCCTGCCGTTTTCAGGAGCATGACTGGGCTTATAAAAAGTATCAGAATGCTGACATCACATTATATATTTTATTTGTAGGGGTTTTCTGGAAGTACGATATTGATGACGTATCCTCAGGTGAAGGTCCGACTTCCAGCACCCACTCCGATCAGCTGTTTGAAGAGGCCATGGCGTCCTCACAGAATAACAATTTCAGCATTGTACATTGTATAGAGGCATTGTGATTGGTATTGCATCCCAGGCATGTAGCTCATGTGACTGATAAATGTGATGTCACTGGCCTAAGAAAAGGCTCTCTCCAGAGCGCCATAGCCTCTTTAAACAGCTGATCGTCACGGGTGCCCGGAATCGGGCCCCGACCCCCACCGATCAGATATTGATGACCTATCCTGAGGATAGGCCATCAATATCGAACTCCTAGAAAACCCCTTTAACCCACATAATGCCTCAATTCCAATTAATATTTTATATCTTGTCCATTTTTGATGGACTTTTCTTGAAGTGTTGGAGTAGACTCTTCATGGGATTCTTATTGTGAAGGGAAAATTATATATTTTCTGGTATGGTAAAATTATTGTTCTGGATATACCAGCCTCTGACTACTACAATACATTAGCTGTAACGATGATTGCAGGGAGTACAATACCAGTAAATTTTAACTTTTTCCTTCAAGGCTTCACAACTAAAGGCGTTGATCATTCAGTCGATCATTGGCCCATCTAAACACCCCACCCATCAGTTCATCTGTTGACTGAACTCTTTTACACAGCCACAAAAGCCATTGTTTTTTTTTTATAGCAAACAGAAGATGTGCCGCTAACAATATGCAAGCTGTATGGAGGATGAATGATCACACTGATCATTCATATCATTGATCAGCTCTGGTTATGGCCCAGCATCAGACCTTGTTAAAGGACCCCAACACTGCAAAGTGATCTCCTCATTAATTTAATTAGTTACACAGCCAATAATCCAGACGTGTCTACTGAAGATACTCCTCTTGACAAATTAGCACCTTGCACCCAGTTGTTAAATTCCACCGGCGCAGGACTAAATTTAATCCGGCTATCTGATATGTGTGGCTGTTGTAGCTGAAAGATTGGTGACCGCGAACCAATAATTAAAGGTGACTGCGTACATAAGTCTTGTAGTCAAAATCACTCATAGATCTGGCAATCCTGGCCTTCTGCAGGTACTTTGTGGTGCACAGTTATATCTGTAAGATTTAATATGTGCAAAAAATGGGCATGGCAAAGCGGTTGCAAGGATTTTTGCCTGAGGATCGAGCTAGAAATCCATGTGGCCAAGCGCTGTTGATGGTAGACTGTAGACTCGTGTGTAGGTGGCACAGCACGTAGCCATAAAATCTATGGATTCCAGAAATACTGGTTATTTGTGTCAATTTCTTTCATTCCTTGTATGCACTACTTTTCTTTTTAATTTACTGTTTATTAGATACTCCCGATGAAAACCCTTATACCCCCACTTACATATTTCCTGAGCTTCCTGAAGTTAAACCTCAAGCAGAAGGTACCAGAGGATTGGCTGGAGCATGTGTTTTCCTATGTAATCCCTACAGTCACACCGCACCATTGACTGTGCTTGCTTACATAAGAGAATAATGCTTTATGTGTGCTAACATAATAATAGTTTTCTGTAAGTGTTATGGCCCTAACCCTATTAAGAAGGCAGTCGTAATCGTGTAACATGTTCTACCAGGAAGAAACACGAAACCCCATTACACAATATGGTGTATGGTGTACTATGCTGCTAATATGGTTGCCATTGTATAGTCCCCAGGAATTATCAGGGACTGCAGTTCTTAATAGCGTGTTAGAATTTAGTAATAATACCACGGGTACATGTGGACCTGCTGTTCTGTGCTGCTTTTCTCTGCTGCAGAGTTCAATACCTACACTCCCACCTACCAGTTTCCTGTATCCACTCCTAGCCCTAGCTCCGAAGGTAATTGGAAAGACTAAAACTGGCCATACACAAGAGATGTTTGACGGCAAAAGAGATGCTGACCAAAAGGCAAATACTTGTGGCGAAGGTGATCTGGTGTCATTGTCCGGTGCCATTGTTGGCAGTACTGGGAGGTATCTCCCAAGGAAAGAGAACCATCTTGCTGGTGCCACTTTGTGGACACAGCTCCCTATGGGTCAAAATCCTACTTTTTGGGGACGTGACAAGGGAAAATGGCCAAGCCAAATATCCATTCGTATGTTTAGCTTAGATATTTTTTCCTGTCATGTCCCAAGGCTGGATTTTGACTCTTCCACAAGGTGGTTTTCTTCCCTCGGGAGGTACCTCTTTGCATATTGTTTTCCCATGGAGCGTTGCCAATAAGTTTCCATACCAAGGAGCACTTCCAGTAAGTCTCCATACAGAGCAGTTTTTTTTTTTTTTTTAAGGAGAGTCAGTGCCCTAGCTAAGTTGGCGATACGAAGAAAGTGGTTCATGCTAAACAACAGATCATAAAAATTGCCAGTGCCAGTGGTCATCAAATTATCGTTCATCTCTCCAAACCAACCGCAAACGACGTTGAGGTTATTCAGAAAGTGGCCATCTGAAATCTCTAGTATATGGCCAGCTTAAGACTGTACTTTCTGTACTCATTTTCTTTTGGTTCTCTTAGGCTTGATTTGTGTATATAATGGATTTACGCTTGGATTTGCGGTGGTGTCTCTGATGTTTGTGGCTGTTGTGTAGTAACCATTAAAGCAATTGTGAACTCTTCAGAGTTTTGAATACATAAGGCCAGGCTCACTTTAGCATCTGTGTTTCAATTTTGGTTGTGCCATGCCTTCCATAATCCACTGAACACAATGTAGGACAAATCACTATATACGGCTAGGGTCTGGTATTTGAACACTGGCCAGTATGATGCTTCTACATTACTGCGTAGCAGGGTGAGGGCTCCGTGTGTCAGCGGCTCTCCTCTGTTAACCAGCTCTATACAGTGCACTATACATTATGCATAGACTGGTTTGTGCTGTAGACTGTCTAATGTATGTTTCTTATGGATTTTTTTATGTGTTTGTGTTTCTATGACTTATATATTTCTGTGATTCACATACTTGAGTATTCAAATATTATCTAAGAAGTCTAAAGATAACCTGGAAAAACTACATATTTAAAGGGGTATACTGGTTGTACAAGGTATCCCCTATTTACAGGATGTGGAATAACTATTAGGCTAGGGTTACACAACGACAGTGATCACGCAACAGCTGTCCAGCTGTGTTCGATTTCTTGTGACTGTCATGGCAATCCCTTTCATTTCTATGGGATCACCACTATTCAGCGATCCTGGCTTCGACAGCTGTTGCGCGACCAGTAACCCTAGCCTTAAGGGCCCTTGCTCCCGACCGTATGCCCTCCTGAGACATACAGTCCGTGAGTGGGCCATATGTCCCGGATCGGCATTGATCGTGCACACGGGAGTACACAGCATCATAGATTACAATGATGCTGTGCATGTTCTGGCCGCCCGCCGGACTATTGTTCCTGCACTGTATCATTGTAATCTATGATGCTGTGTACTCCCGTGCTCAAGATCAATGCCGCTCCGGGACATATGGCCCGCTCACGGACAGTATGTCTCGGAGGGCATACAGTTGTGTGCAAGGGCCCTAAGTCCATGGCAGTTTGACTGCTGGGACCCCTACTGATCATGAAAACAGAGATCTCCATGGGGCCTCTGAAATGAATGGAGCAGCAGGTGGGGCATGCACACAACAGCTCCATTCATCTCAATGGGACTGCCGGAAATAGCCAAGCACCATCTCTGGCAGTTCCATGTAAATGATCAATGTGGAAGGGCGTATTCGTCTGTTTTGATATTTAATATCTTCAGTATAGATCAACTATATCAGACTCCCAACAGCCCTTCCCCAATCTGGGGAGCTCTGTTCCATTCATTATGTACTCTTTGCAGTGGCAGTGCCTAGTAGCGCGGCTCGGTCCAAATAACTTGGATGGGACTGAGCATTGCTAAGCTGTAAGACCAGACAAAGCCATTACCAGATGTATGGAGCTGTGCCTGGCAAACAGTGAAGGCCCCCTTCCATCCGCTCATTATTTGGGATGGCAAGAATCAGATCCCCAATGATCTGATTATTACGGCCTATTCTCCAAGCGGCCGAAAACCTCTTTAAAGAGGAGCTGTCACCTCTCCTAACATGTCAGTTTTAGTAACTACTTGCATCCCCATGTATTACCAATTCTGGAGCTTCTATTCGTATGACACTATGATGAGCCACTCGTTATTATTCACAGTTTGAAATGAATATCCAGATGGGTGTTACCAGTTGGGAGGGTGTGTCCCTGCACAGTCTGACATTATCCAATCAGTGCGGACATTGTCAGACTGTGCAGGGACACATCCCCAACTGGCAACATCCATCTGGACCTTCAGCACAAACTGCTAGCAATTCATTCAGTAGGCATAATGCAGGAATGGCACAACACTGGGTCATAAGAATAGAGGCTCCAGAATTGTAATTGTTTGTGGATGAATGAGACAGGTAGATTAGATTATGAGCCCCATTGGGAACAGGAACTGGTGTGAATGATGACAGTAGCTATACAGCGTTGCAGAATATGATGGCGCTATATAACAACAGGACCTTGAATAAATAGAAGCATAGGTAAGGTAGAACTGTGTACATTCCCATTGAGCACTGATTGATCATATATGAGATTGTGGTGACACACTCCCCTGATAGTAATACAAGCAGCCGCATGTACAGTCACTCTCTATTATAGGGATGGATGGGCGCTTGCGCAGTTTTAAGCCTGACCAATCTTACTAATGGTATGATTGATGGATGTCAAAACATGGGCTCTGGTGCAGTGTCTCCCCTGCTCTGCCAATGGTGATTTATGATTGTACAGCCCTGCAATTATAGCCCATGAGGCTGCTTAGATCTGCCTGTGGACACATGTCAGTGTATTGCAGAGCTCAGGAATCTGTGTCACAATTATGTAGAGTTATCATTACAGTTGTGTGCATACATCTGCACAGACTTCTTTTTGCTGTGAGATTTTGTCTCATTCTCTATTAGCTGGACGTATTTTTCATATATATTTTTTCCCTTTTTTTTTTTTAGATGAGGATTCAGATTCTTCTCCAAACTACGGACGGCATTCATATATAGAAGATGGTAAGAGTTAAGATTTTTACAGCGTGCTGACATAACAGCTGTCTGTGACAAACCACTTAGTCAGTTGCAATATAGCGGACGGCCACTAGGTGGCGACATTCTACGCTTGAAACAAATTAAGTTCTATATCTGGAAATACTTTCTCCCACTCACAAATTCTTCTTTCTTCACATCGCCGTCAGGCATTCAGTTCTTCAATCCTGTTACAGGAAAAGAAAAGCAAGATGGAAGCCAAAAAATAAAATAGAATAAAAAATCACGTGATGGGCACCAATGACACCCAGTGGACCTCATTGACTATAATAGGGCCCATCAGGTTTTTGTCTTGGTGTCCTTCATTTTACTGAACAAAATAGGTCTGCATGCTGCGCTATTGTGTCAGCCACTTTTGATAGAATTTGTAACTGAGCCTCTAACACAGATGTGAACTCTGCCTTACAGGGACTATGCTGTCCTATGTAAGGGGACAGTATGGGGGCATGTGCTCTCTTATTAGTCAAAAGGCATAAAAAAGGCAAGAATGCTGTTTGGCCAAGAGGATTAATCCAAGATAACGCCAGACACACAAGTCCGATTGTGTTCAAAAGTGGAGCCCTCCCCCTGCCCTCAAAAATACTCTGGACTCATAGCATTGTGTACTTTGTGTTCTTTCATTGCTCCTATTAGCCTAAGGGACCGTTCACATGGTGAAAATTTGGCATGGAAACCTTGCCAAAATTCAGCCTGCAGCCGTGTGCTTTGTGCCTCGCATTAAAGACAGCAGGAGGCAGCGCTATAGTCCACAGGCTGACCATTTAAAGCTATGACCACTCCATGACGGGGCATGTCCTCTTTGCCTGGTGGAGTGTGCAGACAGCCACCACTTGAAGCCATTGCGATTGTCCCTCACGGTTTAGCTCCAAATGGAGCTAAGCTGCAAGCTGGTCCGCAGCATCCAAATTGGACAACTGCAGCAGAAACTGTGTCGGTTACTGCTGTGGCAGATTTTGACGTGTCAACAGGCCTAAACTTTGTACTGCACTCACATAGGATAGCATCATCTGATGACAGATATGTTTTCATCCTTTTGCTGCCAGGGGTTTTTAAACATTTCGCACCTCTGGTAGCCAGGACATTTTTCACACTTTTGACATGTACAGATATAACCAAAATTACAAAAAAAAAACATTCTAAGCCCCCATACCTATATACAAATTTTCTGAAAGTCGACACCTGGCACATTGTCAAAATGACACTTAGTGCTTTATGCACACAGACGACTTCATGCAAATTTGCATCAAATTGTAACTTTACATAAAAATTGCAGAAAGTTGATATTAGGCGTTAAAAATATGACCAAAACAGAAAGCTATACGCACCACATCTCCTAAAAGTTCAAAATGTACAAAGTTCATACATACCATTCAGGCTTAAATTTAAATGCACATACAGTTGTGTTCAAAATAATAGCAGTCAGACATCACTAACCTGATCCATTACTGTTTTTGGTAGAAATGATATTTCTACATGGCAAATAATTTACTAGCAGGTGTAGTAGAGTAATAGAAACCCAACAGTCATGACATGCATGCTGCTGATTCTGTGTAATTAATTCACTAATTGAAAGGGGCATGTTCAAAATAATAGCAGTGTGGAGTTCAATGAGTGAGGTCATTCATTCTTTGAAAAATAGCTGGCAATTATTGCCCTTATTTAAGGAAGGAAGGCAGCAAATGTTGTAAATGCTGGTTACAGTGCAGATCTCTGAAATTCTGAGGAAAATGGGTCGTTCCAGACATTGTTCAGAAGAACAGCGTACCTTGATTAAAAAGTTGATTGGAGAGGGGAAAACCTATAAAGAAGTGCAGAAAATGATAGGCTGCTCAGCTAAAATGATTGCAAATGCTTTAAAATGGCAATTAAAACCTGAAAGATGTGGACGAAAGCAAAAAACTACCATTCGAATGGATAGAAGAATATCCAAAATGGCAAGGACTCAGCCAACAATCAGCTCCAGGAAGATCAAAGAAGGTCTAAAGTTACCTGTGAGTACTGTTACAATTAGAAGACGCCTATGTGAAGCCAAGCTATCTGCAAGAAGCCCCCGCAAAGTCCCACTGGTGAAAAAAAGACATGTGCTGAAGAACTGTGGAATGTAGTCCAATCATCCTGGGCTGGAGTACTTGGTCACAGGTGCCAGAAGTTGGTTGACTCCATGCAACACAGATGTACAGCAGTTATCATAAACAGAGGTTATACAACTAAATATTAGTTTCAAGTGATTCAAAGGAAAGCCAAATCTTCAAACTTTTTTCAGTTTATATAGTGAATGTTTGAGTTTGTAAAGAAGAATACAGACACTGCTATTTTTTTGAACAGTCTAATATTCATTTTTCTTTAATTTTTTCAGAGGAACAACACAAATTGTATATATTTTTCTTCATGTTTTGATTTGGAATAGAATGTGTAGTGTTCCCAATGCATTTGTCTGTATGGAAATAAAAGCTATTAGAAGGATAAGCTTTGTAAAAAAAAATTAAACACACTGCTATTATTTTGAACACAACTGTATATTCATAAAATCACCACAACTGGAAAGAAGACCTATCCAGGTTTAAAAGGGTTATCCCATTGCAACAGTCTAGTTCCTATCCACAGCCAAGTACAAGTGCTCGTTTATCTATGACAGCCCCATAAAAATTTATGGAGCAGCAACAGACGTACATATCCATATCTCCATTTCGCTACTCCATTCCTTCTGATTGGTGGGGGCCCAGTGGAGGTACAGAATAAGTAGTTGTAACCCATTTAAGGTGAATAATAAAAAATAATAAAAAAGTAACCTACCGTATAACATACACTTATTACACTCTCTGGTAGGCTTTCGGGTTGTATCTCCCATTGTATCGGGGCTAACTGTCTTATTTTAAAATTTTGATTCTCAGCTTTAAAACAAGATCTGCCGTTAATAGCAAGAATGTGCCTTATATGTCCATGGTTACTGAAGTGACACCCTTCTAGGACTTAAGAGATATGTCCTTGGCAGGGAAAGGGTTAAACCAGGAGCGCTGTGCCTTTTGGAATGATGTATAATGCACATAAATATTTATTGATTGATTTTATTGGCAGCTTTCTTATCATACCCTTATTGAAACCAAGATCTTTTTATGGTATAATACATGTGTATTAGATGCAGTGGTCCTCTGCGGGCTCTAACTTGTGTGAAAACCTGTAATATTTGGATTATTTTAAATTGCATTACTTCTATATTTATTGCTCTTTGAGTATGAGGTGTGCCCCTTCCATCTACTAGTTTGGGAAGGTTTTAAAGATATATATATATGCAAAGTGTCTTCTAACAACATGGAAGGTCCTTGGTGGCTTCACAACAATGGCTGTTACATACTATTTTACGTTCAGATATCTGCTTGTTAACTAGATATTAATAGTACTTTATAAATCCACCAATATTGAATTTTTCTTATGCCATGTTATTGGCAGGAAAATCTCAAGCTTCAGTACCTCGTTCGAAGAGTGAGATGGATAACATTGACATGGACAAAAACGTCCGCAGATCCATCACATTACCTCTACCGACTCGCTCTTCTTCACTGAAGCCAAGCCATGAAAGGTAAGAAGACCCAAGCTGAAGTTGTCCATCTTTTTTTGAGGTTTATGTCTGAATGCTTTGTGTGGGTTCAGATTAGGTATAAATGCTGCAGGTTTTCCACAGCAGAATTGCATACAAAAAAGCCACAGCCTTTACAGTACCAACAAAGTGCTTGAGATTTTTTGAGATCTACATCCTGAAGAGAAAACTCGTACTGTACAGTGACTTGCCTTGCAGATTGTCAATCCACAGCATATCAGTTCATTGTGTGGGTTTTACTTACAGCTTTCAACTTTAGCATCACAAAGATTGAAAACAGTGGAGCACCTAGCCCATTTCAGGCGTTTTTTGTGGAGACCGTTTTGGTTCTGATCACATGTGGACATACCCTTGCATTCCAATGCGGTGTGCGTTGAAAGTTAGTGATGGAGATTAGGGTTTTTTCATGATTTAACAGTGATTGCCCATCTGTGTATGATTGGTGGTAAACTGCCCTCCAAAAGGTCCAATGATCAGCAGAAAGAAGAGGCAACAGAACTTTCTGAAGCCACACTGTGTAGCATACACCCTAGCTGCTTCATGTAAAAAGTTTCCCATAAAAGTTTCTGGTTCTTCTCACTTCTGCTGCCAGCACCAGAGCACATGGGATTCAATATTCCAGAATGTTAACTTGAACTAATAGAGAAAATCCATTATCCAGTACATTCTGAAATTGGCTACCTCCTATATGGCCTTGTGGGAACGCTAATGTACTGTCATCTTGCCAGTATAATTCGGGACACATCATTTGTTCACATAGTGGTCTTCTACAGGCACATTTTTCCATGTAGGATTGTCATGGCGTGATCTAGGACTTTCACTTCAGCATTGTCTTGAGTTGTGACAACCTTCACTCATGACGACGCTGCTCCTGGGTTTATATTCAGTGTCGTCAGTCGGCTTAGAAAGATGTAGAATTGCAGGCTGGCCTGAAAGGGTTAGTAAGGCCTCTCCCAGTCCTCAGATGGCTTGGCCCTTCACCAAGGAGAAGTATCCAGGGAACAGAATAAGAAACATCTGCGTATCTGACTGCAACTCATATTAGTTTGGGTTAGAAACCATTCAGTTTCTTCTCTCGGAAACAGGCGATTAGAGTTTATTTCTATCCCATTATGTTCAGAGGAGCCGTCGTCAAAACCTAAATACATAAGAACAGACAAAAAGTGTCCACGACCTCAAGCAAATTTCCTGCCTGAAGATGAAAATGGCTGGACTGAGGATTAGCTGCCGTGGAGTATTTCCATCCAAAACACATGTTCCCCTGGTAACAGGGAGGTTTCATGGTTAATTGCTTTCCTTGTCCTCAGGAATGATTGGGATCCCCCAGACAAGAAGGTCGACACCAGAAAATACAGAGCGGAGCCAAGGAGCATTCATGAGTACCAGCCTGGGAAATCCTCTGCCCTCGTCAATGAGAAGATGGTAATGTAATGCCGGGTCTTGGTGTTTTTGTGTGTGTTCAGGGTCATGGTGGACATTGTTGTGTTACTATCGGCACTTCGAGCCAAGATTAGTGAAGCTGAATCTACAATGACATTGCCAAAGTGTAAGTATTGCCCTTTATATGAGGACAGTAGAACTTTTAGATCCCTTGTCCGGTGCTAGGATGGGAAATGGATTGAGGTCGTTATGCCTAACATGTCCCTGCAGTCTCTGTGTACACAATACCTTGTGTTACCTGCGTTGCTCACTGTCTAGTAATATGTTTGCTCTTATATAACGTGTGTCGTTCATAATGTCTAGAACTTAACCATTTACAACTCCTAAGGACGGGAATGGGGAAAAACTGTGTAATGTAATGTGCTTCATTTGTCCTGTGCTACTAAGTATTAACTCTATTTTTTATTTTTTTGCAATAACTAAATATTCATATATGGTACATAGCAACATACAGTAAAGTATACAAATCATATTTTTGTGCATAGTGCTAGTGTAGCCAGAACTACAACCAATATCACAAAAGTAATAATTGTGTTTTTTTTATTTTGCCTATAAGGCATTTGGTTTTCAATTCCTATGAACAAAAGTCTATTCCCCAAATTCCCTGATATACATGGACCCTTACTTCCTATATCCAGTTCAGGTTTATCTGTCATTCACAATGCATTAAAGGGGTTATGCCATGATAATTGTAAAAAAAAAAAATGAATATCTGACATCATATAGTACCCAACAATCTCTTTCTAACAAAGCTAGAACCAGCCCTGTACCTCGCATGGATCCAGAGATCTCCCAATTCATTGCTCCAGTTGCTCTGCTAGATTTATCTCAGGCTGGAAGGTCAGGGGGTATGTCCTTCTTGCTGCAGCTCTCTCCCTCTAACTGACACAGCTTCTAAAAGTAGATATAACTGGTGGCAGTGAAAGATTTAAACTGAGGGCGTGCGACCACCTCTCTGAGGTGGACAAGAAATAAGAAAAAGAGCAAACAGCAGGTGGAGTTATACAGATAGATTTCATTGAATAGCTCAGTGGCTATCCTTAGTTTTCAGTATTCAGATCCGGGTGCTGGTTTGAAAAATGTAGAATGTGTTTTGTGGGATAACCCCTTTAAAGGGATAGTTTAATCATGTGATATTATATCTTATTGCTAGGATGTGCCACGACATTCGAATTGGTGGGATCTGACCTCTGGAACTCCCACCATTCCTAAGAACAAAGGGGTCAAAGTTTAATGGAGCTGTGTTGAAACGTAAAGTGGCCCGCTAATCCAAGAAAAATTGTTCACATTAACTGGGGAACGAACAGAACACTTACATAGTGACCTCCTTCTTATCTCTTCAGATTACTAGGCTCCTCTTCTGTCATCCAAGATGTCCCCAATGTTTCTCAGACTAGCTGATGAATTTGGTAGTCCAGCACTTCCTGCTGCCCTTGCATTGGCTAGCACTGCTCATGTGATCAGCTCTGGCCAATCCAAGAGCAGGGTTGGACAATGAGGAAGTGTCTTGGGCTAACAATGCACAGTAGCCCAAGATTTGAGGATTGTGTGAATTTACCCCAGGCACATGTTTACAGCCTGGGGTCAGTAGCCACAGCTCATGCGTGAATTGGAATTTCTCGCTAGCGCTGTGGCGAGAGGTTCAGACTCATGCTTGTGCTGTAGGTTCAGATCCCATGTTTTGATTATGCGCCCAATGTACGGCACGTAAACCCAGGAGGGGCTGCCACTCAGGATCACAGCGCATCTTGGATAACCCCCGTTTAAGGCTACTATGTCCATATAATACATTCCATGAGTAAACTACACTTGACACAGTTGGAGTGTGGGAAAGAGAATGGGATGAATGGTCTTGGCCAAGCAAAATGATTCAGAACCTGACATATTTGCAACATCCTACAGTAGAAACCTCATACCAAAAATGTTCTAGCGATCGGTGAGGACACCAGTGATAGGACCTCCACTGATCAGACACTTATCCCCTATTCATCATTGTAATGGGACAACCACTTTAAGTTAACAGGGTTTTTGCCCGAACAAGAGCCAATCGATGCTGCAGAAAGTCATTCGGCACTCGTTTTTCAATTCATTTTCTTGGGGCAATGGTCGAGAGGGATTTGAAGGAACAATCGTTCTAGTGGTCATTCATTCAAACTCTACTTATAGAACTACGTTGTTTGAAAGCGGCACGTGAGGAGATGAGCTACCGGCAAACATGATTTTTATGCCCACCTAAAAGATGCGATCGCCGACAAACACTGGTGTGCCGACTGTTCCCTGAGCGAGAACGAACTTTAGTACAGAGGTTTGTTTGGCCGACCAATCGGCCTGTGATAAAAGTTTCCGTTCACTCGGCATTCAGTAGAGCTGTAAAGATGTAATGACACATTTGTAACTCTGGGTGACGCCAGTGGTTTAATTTATTATTTTCACAAAAATCTGAGTAAATATAAATAAACGTAATTTACCCCATCATAGTGGGAATGATAGAATGAAAAGATACAGCTTTTGAGCAGCCTTTCCCTTTAAACGAAGGTGCACTATTCTTTACCTATAGGCAAAAGCCTGTCATTGGTAAGGGTATTACTGAACAGCAATTCTAGGTATTCCATCAGTTCATGTTCTCCAGGCTTTACATCATCAGAACATAGTGTTTTATGATGGGTGTTGTAGTGCCTGTGAGGATAACCGGTCAGTGTTAGTGTGCTTTGTAAGTCGTATGTCCACCCTTGAATACTATTTTTTATCTAAATGGGTTAAAAATTCAAATTTGATACATTTAGATTTCTAAACATATCTTTATAGCGGTTGGAGCTCGCTATTTCTAATGCAAAGAAATCCAATGCAAAGGCATACATTAAAAAAATAACATGCTGCTTACCTGCTGCTACCACTAGAGGGGGCTTTTTGCATACTGTTTTACATTAAACAATAATAGGTCAGTATGCAGAAAGTTCCCTCTAGTAGAAAATCTTTTAACTCTATATCCATGCAGAGGATTTGGAGTTCTGTATCAGAAAAATAGAGCTGTGACTGTTATATAGTTATATTAAGATTTAATTAGCCCAGAATTTTGAACCTTACAAAAGACCTGATGATTAAACGTGGATGTTTACTAAGGGTTACTCCAGCTTTTTATATGTTAAATTTAATTTCTACCCCTGCCCCTCCGGACCTGTGGAGTCGAGCATAGTTGCCTGCTCCCCGACTGTCTTTTTCGGCTCCTTTTGACCACCGTTCTTCGGTGCTCTTCAGTCCTCACATGTGAATTCCCAAAATGGACTGGGGTCACGCTCCCCTTAGCGGCACATGACCTAGTGACATGCTGCTTGGGGATAACGTCATCACTTTAGCCAGTTATTAGCACATGTCCCCCATCCATGCTGTAAGTTTACATGCGGGGAACGGAGCACGGTAAAGAGTGCTCTGGATCGAGGGAGCCAGAACCAAGCAGCGGGGAGCCAGTAAGTGTACTTGACTCCACAGGCCGACAGGGAGGATAACAAAAAAAACTTATGGAAATCTGGAACAACCTAAGGGCAAGAACCATGCATGGCATCTGTTGTGTTGAAGATTCGTTTCTTATTGGAAAATTCCTTTATGAGGCATGTTAGGTGCATACAACCTCACTTGTGCTGTGTAAATTAAAACAAGATAAAACCGTCTTGATTACGAGATGTACCAGCAAATTCCACCGATTTAGCTTGTATCTACTAAATGAAGCTCCAGCTTTGGGGCCACTCTCATAGCTTGATTGTCTAGCACTGTCAATCAATGGGGAAGTGAGGAGTGCCCAGCTTAGTGGGGTGCTACAAAAGCAGTGCTCTAAGGGCTCTGGCCGGCCACTTGGTGCTCAAACCAGCTCACTTTTATATTACAAAAAATCCAGATGTCTCGGCAACAGTTCTCCCTACAGACAAAGCAAAGGTATTGTTTTAACAGCATGATCAAGCCTACAAGGCAGCATGCCTGGTCTAATAGGGTTGATCATGCTGACAGATGCTAACTTCTTCTCTGTCTGGTCATTTAGTATGGCACAGAGTCGGTTAGCAATCTTGGTCGGACCAGCAGTCAGTCTAGGGAAAAGTGAGGGGTGGTGACTCAAATAGAGCAACATAATGTTATCCTAATAGTGTGGCTGGTCAGGGCTCACATGATACCAATCAATGTGCTGCTCCCTGTCAAGAGAACAACAGAGGCGTCAATCTATCAGTTACTCCAGCCCTTAATCCACTACTATAATGGGGATTACTTTGCAGATAAATCCAAAGTCATACACTAAGATAATTTTTCTCGCCCATAGAGAACATTTATGTCTCTGAGATCATTCGGTTTTTAATACGTAGCACTGAAGGCATCTAAAAAATAACCTGTCAAAAATTATAAAAAAAAATAGTTTTAAATAATTATTGACAATGCATATAACTTATGAAATGTATGTAATTATACATACAAATATAAAATAGAAAAAAGATCCCTTTCTGGAAGTGCCCCTTTTAAAGTGGCTTCAAAGTGGAGTTTCTGTTGCGCTATGTGAAGCCTCAGTCTAGTACCAGCACATTTATACAGTAAGTACTGACCTACTGAAGTGTAAGACACTATACCTTAGTCTACTTATGGGGAGGAGAGCTCGGTAATGCATTTAACCAAATAAAACAGCGGTACAGCCAACACCTCTGTAACGCTCTGCTCTGTTGTCTGCCTTCCCCTTTTGTGTGATTTTCGGCATGTCTGTGTTGTTTATGCTGTCACTTTATTCATCGTACGCTTGTGTCTTGCCGAAATGTCTCTGTAATTTTCTGTCTTTTGTTTCATCCGACCTCCTGACTGTGTTGGAACTTCTGTTTCTTGCATATCCATGTTCTGTTAGAGATGCAGGATGAAGTCCGCCGGTTCCATCCGCTGTAACAGATCATAAATCTCCCCGATTTAGTTTCCAGTCCTGGCAGTGGAAAGACGTGCTTGGGAATTCTGCATCTCTTAACGGTCCCTTTTCCTTCTTCTTTTCATAATCTTCTTCTCCTTCTTCCTTCCATTCCCCTGTCATGAACTCTGTAGACTCGGGATAAAAGTCCAGAAGAGATAGATTTAAAGAATGAACCTTGGTATAAATTCTTTTCGGAATTGGAATTTGGGAAACCGGTAAGTAGGATAGATCTCTTATCAGCTACTGTGTGCTTTGTTATAGCTGCAAATAACGTAACAATAGCCACTTGTAGAGGGAACAAAAGATCCTTTTCTCGGTCACGGAGCAGATCTTGGATTTCAGATACTATCTACTAGAATATATCAGTTTTGGTGCATGGTCTACTGACCCAGTGGTGGCGTGGTTGGTATAGGCACTTTTATTCAGTACCCTGTGTGTTGACATTCCATTCTCCAGCCTCCACGGTTCCTGGTGTCCATTTATTGTGATGAAATTTCCGTTATCCGGTTGCCTCAACAATTACGCACTCAAATGTAATTATTGCCCAGCAGTTATCTGATTTATGGTTGCAGATATTGGCAGTGTTTGTATACAGATCCTAATGGAGCCTAGATATCACATTAGTGTCTTTCTGGAAGAGTCAGGAAACAATGGCCAGATAGATTCCACCTCATTTTACTTAGACTCTACTTAAAGGGAATGTGTCATCAGAATTATTTTTTTACTAGCAGATTTTTGGTGAAACATTTCCTTTAAGATGCGTTCACGCGCTGCAGTTCTTACACAACCGATTAGTTACAGTCCACAGGATAGCTATTCACACCATCTCATCTTCAGACTAATGATACATTTTACAATACAAGTGATCATTTGCAGGTCACATATCAATAAGCGATCATGCTAATGATTAGGAAGGCGTTCAACTTTCGCCAACAATAAACGTTACACACTTTGGTTCCATCCCCCATCTAAACCGGCAGGTTCTTAGTATGAGAAGTAAACCTTGTGGTTACTATAGCCGGGCACCATTGGTGTGTGAGTCTGGAGACAGTGACCCAGGTTTACTAATGTGCCCGTGCCACAAAATCTGTGGCACAGCTTGGCGCATCTTAGGGTATGGCCACACGTTCTGCTTGTCTGACGCGGTTTTGAAAGCCAAAACCAAGGGAGAATGTTTTTATTTTAAGAGTATGTTCCTAATGCTTTCTCTGCTTTTATGATCCATCCTGATGTTGGTCTCCAAAACTTCATCAGGAAACTGGACCACGTGACCGTGCTCGTAGATATTTTATAGCTAACCACATGGCTGGCTTCTCACTGGCAAGAACATTGGCTGCATTTGTTACAGATGAATTTAGCAGCTGCTCTTTGGAGAATGGAAAATGCTGTGAGAATGTAACTTCAGAAAGACTCAGGTGTGATATGATGGCTGGACACCTTCATGTATGTGTATAGGACAGCTTTACATTTATTATCTGCCTGGTTTTATACAACTTAATCTGCTAGAATTATATTCCATGCTCCACTTGAACACTAGTATACACTATAGAGCACCAGGTCACTAGTATACAATATGCTCCATTAGATCACTAGTATACCATGCTCCGCTAGAACACTAGTATACACTGTACTGCACCAGAACACTAGTGTACACCGTACTGCACCAGAACACTAGTGTACACCGTACTGCACCAGAACACTAGTGTACACCGTACTGCACCAGAACACTAGTGTACACCGTACTGCACCAGAACACTAGTATACACCGTACTGCACCAGATCACTAGTATACACCGTACTGCACCAGATCACTAGTATACACCGTACTGCACCAGACCACTAGTATACACCGTACTGCACCAGAACACTAGTATACACCGTACTGCACCAGAACACTAGTATACACCGTACTGCACCAGAACACTAGTGTACACCGTACTGCACCAGAACACTAGTATACACCGTACTGCACCAGATCACTAGTATACACCGTACTGCACCAGATCACTAGTATACACCGTACTGCACCAGAACACTAGTATACACCGTACTGCACCAGAACACTAGTATACACCGTACTGCACCAGAACACTAGTATACACCGTACTGCACCAGAATACTAGTATACACCATGCTCCACCAGAACACTAGTATACACCGTACTGCACCAGAACACTAGTATACACCGTACTGCACCAGAACACTAGTATACACCATGCTCCACCAGAACACTAGTGTACACCGTACTGCACCAGAACACTAGTGTACACCGTACTGCACCAGAACACTAGTATACACCGTACTGCACCAGAACACTAGTATACACTATAGAGCACCAGGTCACTAGTATACAATATGCTCCATTAGATCACAAGTATACCATGCTCCGCTAGAACACTAGTATACACCGTACTGCACCAGAACACTAGTATACACCATGCTCCGCTAGACACTAGTATACACTGTACTGCACCAGAACACTAGTATACACTGTACTGCACCAGAACACTAGTATACACTGTACTGCACCAGAACACTAGTATACACTGTACTGCACCAGAACACTAGTATACACTGTACTGCACCAGAACACTAGTATACACTGTACTGCACCAGAACACTAGTATACACTGTACTGCACCAGAACACTAGTATACACTGTACTGCACCAGACCACTAGTATACACCGTACTGCACCAGAATACTAGTATACACTGTACTGCACCAGAACACTAGTATACACTGTACTGCACCAGAACACTAGTATACACTATAGAGCACCAGGTCACTAGTATACAATATGCTCCATTAGATCACAAGTATACCATGCTCCGCTAGAACACTAGTATACACCGTACTGCACCAGAACACTAGTATACACCATGCTCCGCTAGACACTAGTATACACTGTACTGCACCAGAACACTAGTATACACTGTACTGCACCAGAACACTAGTATACACTGTACTGCACCAGAACACTAGTATACACTGTACTGCACCAGAACACTAGTATACACTGTACTGCACCAGAACACTAGTATACACTGTACTGCACCAGAACACTAGTATACACTGTACTGCACCAGAATACTAGTATACACTGTACTGCACCAGAACACTAGTATACACTGTACTGCACCAGACCACTAGTATACACCGTACTGCACCAGAATACTAGTATACACTGTACTGCACCAGAACACTAGTATACACTGTACTGCACCAGAACACTAGTATACACTATAGAGCACCAGGTCACTAGTATACAATATGCTCCATTAGATCACAAGTATACCATGCTCCGCTAGAACACTAGTATACACCGTACTGCACCAGAACACTAGTATACACCATGCTCCGCTAGACACTAGTATACACTGTACTGCACCAGAACACTAGTATACACTGTACTGCACCAGAACACTAGTATACACTGTACTGCACCAGAACACTAGTATACACTGTACTGCACCAGAACACTAGTATACACTGTACTGCACCAGAACACTAGTATACACTGTACTGCACCAGAACACTAGTATACACTGTACTGCACCAGAACACTAGTATACACTGTACTGCACCAGAATACTAGTATACACTGTACTGCACCAGAACACTAGTATACACTGTACTGCACCAGAACACTAGTATACACTGTACTGCACCAGACCACTAGTATACACTGTACTGCACCAGACCACTAGTATACACTGTACTGCACCAGACCACTAGTATACACTGTACTGCACCAGACCACTAGTATACACTGTACTGCACCAGACCACTAGTATACACTGTACTGCACCAGACCACTAGTATACACTGTACTGCACCAGACCACTAGTATACACTGTACTGCACCAGACCACTAGTATACACTGTACTGCACCAGACCACTAGTATACACTGTACTGCACCAGACCACTAGTATACACTGTACTGCACCAGACCACTAGTATACACTGTACTGCCAACCTACTGCACCAGACCACTAGTATACACCGTACTGCACCAGAACACTAGTATACAATGTACTGCACCAGACCACTAGTATACACCGTACTGCACCAGAACACTAGTATACAATGTACTGCACCAGAACAATAGTATACACCGTACTGCACCAGAACACTAGTATACACCGTACTGCACCAGACCACTAGTATACACCGTACTGCACCAGAACACTAGTATACACTGTACTGCACCAGACCACTAGTATACACTGTACTGCACCAGATCACTAGTATACACCGTACTGCACCAGAATACTAGTATACACCGTACTGCACCAGACCACTAGTATACATCGTACTGCACCAGAACACTAGTATACACTGTACTGCACCAGAACACTAGTATACACCGTACTGCACCAGAACACTAGTATACACCGTACTGCACCAGACCACTAGTATACACCGTACTGCACCAGAACACTAGTATACACTGTACTGCACCAGACCACTAGTATACACTGTACTGCACCAGATCACTAGTATACACCGTACTGCACCAGACCACTAGTATACACCGTACTGCACCAGAACACTAGTATACACTGTACTGCACCAGAACACTAGTATACACCGTACTGCACCAGACCACTAGTATACACCGTACTGCACCAGACCACTAGTATACACCGTACTGCACCAGACCACTAGTATACACCGTACTGCACCAGACCACTAGTATACACCGTACTGCACCAGAATACTAGTATACACCGTACTGCACCAGAACACTAGTATACACTGTACTGCACCAGAACACTAGTATACACCGTACTGCACCAGAACACTAGTATACAATGTACTGCACCAGAACAATAGTATACACCGTACTGCACCAGAACACTAGTATACAATGTACTGCACCAGAACAATAGTATACACCGTACTGCACCAGAACACTAGTATACACTGTACTGCACCAGAATACTAGTATACACTGTACTGCACCAGAACACTAGTATACACTGTACTGCACCAGACCACTAGTATACACTGTACTGCACCAGAACACTAGTATACACCGTACTGCACCAGAACACTAGTATACACCATACTGCACCAGAATACTAGTATACGCCGTACTGCACCAGAACACTAGTATACACTGTACTGCACCAGAACACTAGTATACACTGTACTGCACCAGAACACTAGTATACAATGTACTGCACCAGAACACTAGTATACACTGTACTGCACCAGAACACTAGTATACACCGTACTGCACCAGAACAATAGTATACACCGTACTGCACCAGACCACTAGTATACACTGTACTGCACCAGAACACTAGTATACACTGTACTGCACCAGAACACTAGTATACACCGTACTGCACCAGAACACTAGTATACAATGTACTGCACCAGAACAATAGTATACACCGTACTGCACCAGAACACTAGTATACACTGTACTGCACCAGAATACTAGTATACACTGTACTGCACCAGAACACTAGTATACACTGTACTGCACCAGACCACTAGTATACACCGTACTGCACCAGAATACTAGTATACACTGTACTGCACCAGAACACTAGTATACACTGTACTGCACCAGAACACTAGTATACACTATAGAGCACCAGGTCACTAGTATACAATATGCTCCATTAGATCACAAGTATACCATGCTCCGCTAGAACACTAGTATACACCGTACTGCACCAGAACACTAGTATACACCATGCTCCGCTAGACACTAGTATACACTGTACTGCACCAGAACACTAGTATACACTGTACTGCACCAGAACACTAGTATACACTGTACTGCACCAGAACACTAGTATACACTGTACTGCACCAGAACACTAGTATACACTGTACTGCACCAGAACACTAGTATACACTGTACTGCACCAGAACACTAGTATACACTGTACTGCACCAGAACACTAGTATACACTGTACTGCACCAGACCACTAGTATACACCGTACTGCACCAGAACACTAGTATACACTGTACTGCACCAGAACACTAGTATACACCGTACTGCACCAGACCACTAGTATACACCGTACTGCACCAGAACACTAGTATACACCGTACTGCACCAGACCACTAGTATACACCGTACTGCACCAGACCACTAGTATACACCGTACTGCACCAGACCACTAGTATACACCGTACTGCACCAGACCACTAGTATACACCGTACTGCACCAGACCACTAGTATACACCGTACTGCACCAGAATACTAGTATACACCGTACTGCACCAGACCACTAGTATACACCGTACTGCACCAGAATACTAGTATACACCGTACTGCACCAGACCACTAGTATACATCGTACTGCACCAGAACACTAGTATACACTGTACTGCACCAGAACACTAGTATACACCGTACTGCACCAGAACACTAGTATACACCGTACTGCACCAGAACACTAGTATACACCGTACTGCACCAGACCACTAGTATACACTGTACTGCACCAGACCACTAGTATACACTGTACTGCACCAGACCACTAGTATACACTGTACTGCACCAGACCACTAGTATACACTGTACTGCACCAGACCACTAGTATACACTGTACTGCACCAGACCACTAGTATACACTGTACTGCACCAGACCACTAGTATACACTGTACTGCACCAGACCACTAGTATACACTGTACTGCACCAGACCACTAGTATACACCGTACTGCACCAGACCACTAGTATACACCGTACTGCACCAGAACACTAGTATACAATGTACTGCACCAGAACACTAGTATACACCGTACTGCACCAGACCACTAGTATACACCGTACTGCACCAGAACACTAGTATACACTGTACTGCACCAGAACACTAGTATACACCGTACTGCACCAGACCACTAGTATACACCGTACTGCACCAGAACACTAGTATACACCGTACTGCACCAGACCACTAGTATACACCGTACTGCACCAGACCACTAGTATACACCGTACTGCACCAGACCACTAGTATACACCGTACTGCACCAGACCACTAGTATACACCGTACTGCACCAGACCACTAGTATACACCGTACTGCACCAGAATACTAGTATACACCGTACTGCACCAGACCACTAGTATACACCGTACTGCACCAGAATACTAGTATACACCGTACTGCACCAGACCACTAGTATACATCGTACTGCACCAGAACACTAGTATACACTGTACTGCACCAGAACACTAGTATACACCGTACTGCACCAGAACACTAGTATACACCGTACTGCACCAGACCACTAGTATACACTGTACTGCACCAGAACACTAGTATACACTGTACTGCACCAGACCACTAGTATACACTGTACTGCACCAGACCACTAGTATACACTGTACTGCACCAGATCACTAGTATACACCGTACTGCACCAGACCACTAGTATACACCGTACTGCACCAGACCACTAGTATACACCGTACTGCACCAGACCACTAGTATACACCGTACTGCACCAGAATACTAGTATACACCGTACTGCACCAGAACACTAGTATACACCGTACTGCACCAGACCACTAGTATACACCGTACTGCACCAGACCACTAGTATACAATGTACTGCACCAGAACACTAGTATACAATGTACTGCACCAGAACACTAGTATACACCGTACTGCACCAGAACACTAGTATACAATGTACTGCACCAGAACAATAGTATACACCGTACTGCACCAGACCACTAGTATACACCGTACTGCACCAGAACACTAGTATACACTGTACTGCACCAGAACACTAGTATACACCGTACTGCACCAGACCACTAGTATACACCGTACTGCACCAGAAACTAGTATACACCGTACTGCACCAGAACACTAGTATACACCGTACTGCACCAGACCACTAGTATACACCGTACTGCACCAGACCACTAGTATACAATGTACTGCACCAGAACACTAGTATACACATGTACTGCACCAGAACACTAGTATACACCGTACTGCACCAGAACACTAGTATACAATGTACTGCACCAGAACAATAGTATACACCGTACTGCACCAGACCACTAGTATACACCGTACTGCACCAGAACACTAGTATACACCGTACTGCACCAGAACACTAGTATACACCGTACTGCACCAGACCACTAGTATACACCGTACTGCACCAGAACACTAGTATACACCGTACTGCACCAGACCACTAGTATACACCGTACTGCACCAGACCACTAGTATACACCGTACTGCACCAGACCACTAGTATACACCGTACTGCACCAGACCACTAGTATACACCGTACTGCACCAGACCACTAGTATACACCGTACTGCACCAGAATACTAGTATACACCGTACTGCACCAGACCACTAGTATACACCGTACTGCACCAGAATACTAGTATACACCGTACTGCACCAGACCACTAGTATACACCGTACTGCACCAGAACACTAGTATACACTGTACTGCACCAGAACACTAGTATACACCGTACTGCACCAGACCACTAGTATACACCGTACTGCACCAGAACACTAGTATACACTGTACTGCACCAGACCACTAGTATACACTGTACTGCACCAGATCACTAGTATACACCGTACTGCACCAGACCACTAGTATACACCGTACTGCACCAGACCACTAGTATACACCGTACTGCACCAGACCACTAGTATACACCGTACTGCACCAGACCACTAGTATACACCGTACTGCACCAGACCACTAGTATACACCGTACTGCACCAGAATACTAGTATACACCGTACTGCACCAGAACACTAGTATACACCGTACTGCACCAGACCACTAGTATACACCGTACTGCACCAGAATACTAGTATACACCGTACTGCACCAGAACACTAGTATACACCGTACTGCACCAGACCACTAGTATACACCGTACTGCACCAGACCACTAGTATACACCGTACTGCACCAGACCACTAGTATACACCGTACTGCACCAGACCACTAGTATACACCGTACTGCACCAGACCACTAGTATACACCGTACTGCACCAGACCTGTCCCATCTCTAGAACTCCTTACCCTGTCCTGCTGGTTGCCATCCAGGCTGTAAGCAGTGACCTGGTTTACGGAAACAGCTGAACGCTCTGCGTTAAGCTGTTTCCATAACTCGCAAAGAAGTGAGATGCAGAAACAGCATAGCTTGCTGTGATCCAGTTACAGCATAGCACTGTGAGCCCCACTGTCTCCCTAAACTCAACCCCTTTTTCCAGCCTGGAGACCGGGTCAGACCTCTTTTTTAGAGATAGGTGCAAGTCCCGGAGTTCTCATCTCAGAGGGACCTTCATCTATGAAATCCTTATAGCATATCATGTGGATATGTCTAACCATTGTTTCATCTTGTGTCTGGCCATATATAGAATCACCATGTGTGAAAACGCCAAACTAAATAGTTTGATTTCAACTCCTCGTTAACCCATGGATTTTCAAATATCTACACAGTAGAGTTTTTACCAGTATTAATAAGTAGACAATTTCAACTCCAACTCCACTTGAGGCCTGAAAAATAAGGGTTCAAGGAACCTGAGATATGGATTTGTTTGGTTGGCACCAGTGACAATGAATGAACTGAAGGCAGGGAGAGACTCGCCACTAGGGATGAGCGAGTCGACTTTGGATGTTTCATCCTAAGTCGATTCGCTCATCTCTACTCACCACCAGCTATTCTTAATGAGAACTTTGCCAAAAATCCCGGCATCTCAGCATTTTAGACCTCTTCAAGTTTAACGTGGTTGATGTTGTGTATGTGAATAACCTGTGCTTGTCCATGAATTATCAAGAGATGTGTAAAGCTTTCATTCACAACAACAGTGTGGATGGAACTGTAGTAATGATACGACCCAGTGCTTGACTTTGTCCATATCAAAGTAATAGATTTATGGGTTAGTTGGCTGTAGTAGTTTCTCAGGTTTCAATCAGCATTCTAATGAACGTTGGCCATACCGGTGCGTCAGAAAAACACACTGCTACTCATCTCCATTATATAAAGGGTAGTTCCGTTGTATTACACAGCTGCTTTGTAAGGACTGTACACGTTTTATAAACTTTGTGGCTGAACCTCTCTCTCATTGTCCTACATTGCCATCATGGAATTTCAGCCATTTGTAAATGTGGTAGGTACTTGTGGCCTTCAAGCACATTAACAATGAGCAATTTCTGCCTTTTTTCTGGATACCGAGATTCTGTAAGCTTTTTCCCTCTCATTACCCAATGGAATTAAATTCTTCATGGTCAGCAGGTGACCTAACTTAGCTAGAATTCTCCTTCTTGACTACAGGTGACAATCCACAGACCCTGTGAACTCACCTGTGTTCAGGCAGGGCCTTGCCCTAGCATGTCGGGGCGCTTCCTCAAGGACTGAACTGCGAGCCTCTCCAAACTAACCTAATTTCTAAGATCTTCGAACTGTCTGCATGGCTGCTTTCCCCCCCCCCAGTATGGTATGGGACATGCTTTTGCTTGTTTCCTTCTTTATACTTTCCTCTTCATGCAGATGCCTCAACTTATGTATTACTTTCAAAGCCATACTCTTGTGATATCTTGTCTCTCTCTTTTCATTTCCTTATTTGCTCCTCTGCTTTCCATCAGCCTCCAAAAAAGATTTGGGATTATACTCCGGGGGATTGCTCTATCCTTAAAGTAGAGGATAGGAAGGTAAAGATGCTTTCTTAATTCTGTCCGGCAGCGTCTGGTGCAGTTTCTGACAGTTTGCGTGTGTTGTATGTGTGATTAGCTTTTAATTTGCAGCTCCTTGAGCTACTTTTTATTTTGGCAGTCTATTTGTGTTAGCATGATGTCATTGTCTGCATTTCTACCCAAACGTTCTTAACCATTTTTCAGTCTGAACTTTTTGTTAAGACTAATTTTATGTTGGAGCAATTTGGGCAGTGTGTCTCGGATTAGGTACAGTTACAATATCTTGTGCTCAGATATGGTCATTATTTGACCAAAAAAACTGTATGGATCACAAAGTGAGCCCTTATAGAGGCCATCTTTAGGCTACTTTCACACAAACTGGAAAAATGGCCATTTAAGTAACGGCCGTCACACAGCAATTTTTAGAACCAATGGAAGTCAGTGGGGCTATTCACATGGCTGTTTGGCCGTTTTTTTTATGGACATCCTATTTTTGGCCAGACGGACCCTATTGAAATCAAAGCAAATGACACTAGGTAAAAATAGGCCACCACCTCATCCACCCCTCATTGAATGCAGCAGGACCTGCATTCAATGAGGAGCGAGTATCCCACGCATGCAATTGGATGAGGTGGTTTACACCACGAAAAGTGGAAGATGATCTAAATACTTGCCAGTTTGCTGCTATGCAGACCTTTGTAGATGGACCCTTGTCATTCGACTAATGTGGCTCTCAATTATTTTAGTTTTTCTACTCCTCTGACAGTACAATTTTTTTTTTTGAAATTAATGGAATTGTGAACAGAGCCGTTCCCATTCTGTAATCGAGTCCTTTGACTTTGAGTTGTCCACACCGAGCACTCTGTGGGCCTGTACTATATTATAATTCAGCAGAGAATACATGGATACCTGCTCCATTAGATCCCGTATTACAGCAGTATATGCTGCTCATTCGCTCTTCCATAGTACAGGTCCATATTGAATTAAATCGATCACCAGTGACCTCCCTATCCAGCTGTTTGCATAGACATGTAGCTGTTTTTCTTTTGTTGTTATGAAGTTCCCTTCCTGAGTTATGATAATTTTTCTTAATATGCAAATTACGCCTTTGGAGCAATGAGGGCATCACCATTGCTCTTACACCCAAGCTCCTCTCCTTTCTGTGACCAGCCCCTCCATTGCGGCTTTACCACTGCCAGGTCCTGTCAATCAAAGCATTAAGGGAGAGGCTGCCCACAGAAAGGAGCGGAGCTCGGGTGCAACAAGAGCAATGGTGATGTACTCATTACACCAAAGGCCTAACTTGCATGTTAGGAAAAAGTATGATAACTCAGGAATGGAGCCTCATTGCAAAACCAAAAACGTATTTCAGCAACATTACAAAAACTGGGGGGAAAATAGTTAACCGTTTAACAAAAATAAAATAAAAAATATGGATGAAAAAAGACTGACATAGCAAAATGGATACAATACAAAACCAAATATGGGGCAAATTGTAAAGATCTGTACTGCACTTATGTACTTGATCCATCTTTTGACACTGCAGCATGAAGGAACCTAATGCTGTGTGATACAGAGGCACCATAGTGGATTATGCCTTCATAGTATAGAACCGTATAGATTCCATACGTCAGATATAAATTGTAATAGATGCTCATTCTTCTCAGTTTATGTGGGAAGAGGAAACGGAATTGTGGTACTGTATGTCATTGGGAACTTCACAATCAGCCAGAGACCAGTGGTTTCCGTAATTTGGCATCCAGAAATAAATTCCTACTATGGTGGCTCACTACATGAAAAAATCGGAGCATAGCCAAATACAACCGATGTGATGTTATAGAAAAATAAAGGAGTATGAGATGAATCAAAACTAAGGCTACTTTCACACTTGCGGCAGTGCGATCCGGCAGGCAGTTCCGTCGTCGGAACTGCCCGCCGGATCCGCCGATCTGGCTGAGACTGAAAGCATTTGTGAGACGGGTGCGGATCCGTCTCACAAATGCATTGCAAGAACGGATCCGCTTGTCATGCAGACAGACTGATCCGTCCGGTATCTTTTTTCACATTTTTACCGGTCTGCGCATGCGCAGGCCGGAAGGACGGATCCAGCATTCCAGTATTTTGAACTAATACATTCCTATGGGGGAAAATGCAAGTCTTCAGTTATTTTCGCCGGAGAGAAAACCGTTTCCGGTTTTATCTTTTGCCTGAACAGTCAAAACGACTGAACTGAAGACATCCTGATGCCTCCTGAACAGATTGCTCTCCATTCAGAATGCATGGGGATATGCCTGATCAGTTCTTTTCCAGTATAGAGCCCCTGTGACGGAACTCTATGCCGGAAAAGAAAAACGCTAGTGTGAAAGTACCCTAAGGAGGAAACTGGAGCAAATGGCTGTAGAAACCTATCCGCTCCATTTCATCCAGTGAATCTAGAAATGTCAAAATACAGTGTGTACTGCGCATGTGCGCAGCAAGCGGATGACCTGCTCTACATTGCAATTAGAATTTTTTTGCGTATGTGGCCATCTATGGCTTTAAAGGGACATTTCCATAAAAATAAATTTTGTAGCGCATATTGACAACGTGTATGTACGTGTGAATATTCTATTTATATAAAAAAAAAACGGGTGGATGGTTTTCTAAATCTACATTTTTTTTAAGTCACTTTGTGTTCTAGCTCTTTAACTTCTTGGCACAGAGTCAGACCATTCACTGCGACCAGAGAGGGAAGAAGGTGTGCCTCAATTAGCGCATCAAAAATGATACTAAGGCCTGTTTCATATCTGCGTTCAAGCAGATCCGGCAGGCTGTTGCTGCCGGGAGCATCCCGCCGGATCCATCACTGCCATGCACTGCCTGAATTCCATCTGGTCCCTTTCACTATAATGGGGACCAGTGGAGACTCTGCCACAACCCGGCAAATATGCAAATAAGCAGCCAGTGTTCCAATTATCCCAATTTTATACCTACTATGATCATGAGGATTACCTTTCAGATAACAACTTCCCCCTCACAGCAGCAACAGACTGACAATGGATTACCAATCGGTATAGGAGGTCTTATCATTTGTGTTGACTGCTGCAGAAGGACAAGATTTTATATTTCATTTTCCGGGATATAAGTACTGCTGAAATAAATAAAAATGTTTTCTCTCCATATTGAGTTTAAAAAGATACCCCTTTCTGATGGAACCGTCCCTTTAAGTGAGCCATGAAAACATTCTGTACATTTAATTGGCCAGCTCAGTGCTTCCTATACTATACTATTAGACTTCTTACGTGGAAGGTATAAATCTGTCTTTTCCTATGAATTTTACATGTTCTTATCAAATTTCACTTTTTGAATCCTCTTACGTAGCGGACTGTCTGGGACTGTGTTTGTATCTGATCCTGTATGAGAATAAACCGCAATAAAGCAGTTGGACCTCCTACGTCTTTGCACTTAATACCTGTTGCATGTGCACTTGGCAGCTCTCTCTGCAGCTGCTGCGCCCTCTCCACTTTGATTGACAGGGACAGGCGTGATGACGTTTTCACTGCCTGATCCTGCTAATCAAAGTGCAGAGGGCGCGGCAGTTGCAGAGAGAGCAGAGCCTCTAGGTGTAATGGCAACGCCCCCGTTGCTCCTAAAGGCTCAATTGCATATAATAAAACATAATTTTTCTCAGTAATGCAGGCACATACGAACATGGGACCAACACAGATGTCTTCAGCTGCCAAGCGCACATGTAACAGGTCAGGTACAAATCTGCGGACAGATGCCCTTTAAGCTCCTTGAACTATAAAGAACTTGAAAATCTATATCCACGAGCACAGACAGATTTGTGCGATCCCCGTGTTCTGCTGCTGTGTGTTAGATCTAACCAGATAACTGATGTGTGTGTGTTTTTAATAATTTTAATTGCTACCAGGGAAATAATAACGGATAATTAAGATGAAAAAATAATTGCCCCAATCTTCATTAATTACTGTAGATTAATATAACTGGATACAGAGTGATACATCAGCTGTAACGTCACTAATGGCTTTCACGCCTATCAGGATTGTCCAAGGTTTGCTGAGCGGCTGACTGTTGCATCTTCGTCTTCAGCTGGCCAATTATGTAATGTACAGTAATATGCGTGCTAATAGATACAGATAATTAGCACATTCATGGTTCATTTAGACGCTTTATTTCAAGGTCAGATCAGCAATTTTTTTGCATGTGATGCACACAGGGAAAATGTAAAACGGGCGCTGCATTGGGGTTTGGGCAACGTAAGGGTGTTAAAAAATGGCTTGCTATGTATGCGCCTCTCCCCGGTGTGATCGTTCCTTGCAGGCTCGTCTCCGACAGTAGCATTTATTTGTATTTTGCAGTCGTTTATCCCAGCTTGAAAATTCTTGCTGGCCAGCAGCACATGCCCCATGTAAACCGGTTGACTTCCTGCCATAATGTAAAAAGTGTAGGGCACGAACAATTGTAGTAACAGTCGGGCCTTTTAAACAAGCACAGATCGATCAGTTTTGTCATGGATTTGCGCTTGTGATGGCTGAGAATCGAGCCACATAAAATGACCCTTTCCCATGGGTTGCGCGGGTGCAATGCGTGACGTGAACGCATTGCACCCGCATTGAATCCTGACCCATTCATTTCAATGGGGCTGTGTACATGAGCAATGTTTTTTACGCATCACTTGTGCGTTGCGTGAAAATCGCAGCATGCTCTATATTCTGTATTTTTCATGCAACGCAGGCCCCATAGAAATGAATGGGGCTGCGTGAAAATTGCATGGCATCCTCAAGCAAGTGCGGATGCGATGCGATTTTCACGCATGGTTGCTAAGGAGACGAGGGATGTATGACCCGGGAACCCATTTACTTTATTATTTTCCATTATAACATGGGTATAATGGAAAATAATAGCATTCTTTAAAACAGAATGCTAAGTATAATGTCAATTGTGGGTTAAAAAATAATAAAAACATAACTCACCCCATCCACTTGATCGCGCACCTGGGATCCTCTTCTTTGTTCTCCTTGAAGGACCTGCAAAAGGACCTTCGCTGACGTCACCGCGCTCACCACGTGGTTAGCGCGGTGACATCAGCACAGGTCTTGCTGAATGAAGATAGAAGAACCTTCTATCTTCATTCAGCAGGACCTGCGGTGACATCAGCGAAGGTCCTTTTGCAGGTCCTTCAAGAAGAACAAAGATTTATCCCAACTGCGCGATCAAGTGGATAAGGTGAGTAATGTTTTTATTATTTTTTAACCCTCAATTGACATTATACTTAGCATTCTGTTTTAAAGAATGCTATTATTTTCCATTATAACCATGTTATAATGGAAAATAATAAAATCTACAGAACAACAAACCCAAAACCCGAACTTTAGTGAAGAGGTCCGGGTTCGGGTCTGGGTACCACATTCAGTTTTTTCTCACACGCGTGCAAAACACATTGCTCTCGCACGGAAAAAACTGGAACGCGACTAAAATTGCGTGTCTACTCCCGCACGATTTTCCTTGAACACACCTGCATTGCATCCGGCCCTCACCCGCGATGCCCCTGTGAAGGGGGCCTAAGGGTTGTATTACACCATCAGATTATCTGACCAATCGTTGGTGTGTATAACAAAAGATCTGTGTGTGTAATAGGCCATCTGATTGGTCAGATAATCTGTTGGTGTAATAGAGCGCTTAGGAATTGTCATCTCTAGGGAATCTCTGCCGGTGACAGGTTCCCCTTATATCGCTTTGCATGCTCCTGGTAATTGGGTGCGTTTAAAGCTTTTATCTACATGTTGTCAAGGTAATACTGAGTAATGAAGGCATTAAACAGGTTTTTGCCATCTTTTACCTGAGGCAGATGACAGACTTTTCAGTGTTCTTCTATTATGTAATGTAAAAAGGCATTGACGTCGATGGTTCTTTATGTTTTGCTGTAGTTATTATATAACGTTTCACCAAGCAGATGAGCAAACACATGTGTCCTGTTGTGCCCTCAATGTGACCGCCGGAGACCCGTGTCAATGTGTAATGTCTGTTATTGTCTTGTTCTTCTTTAACTAGACTGAGCTAGAGAAAGACCTCTATCGGTACGAGTCTGAGTTAGATGCAGATATAGAGAGAATGGACAAGTGTTATAAAGCTTCCAATAAAATGGTATGAAAGCTCTTCCTACTGCCGATTGGCCTATCGAGCAAACTGTCTCTCTGCAAGATATGGAATGAAGAAAGGCTTATGTCATAACCTCACTAATCCCATCTGCACCCCGGCCTGCCGAATGTGTAACCACATCATGACCTTTCTGCATCCTACTATATCCAGTAGTGTCCTATCCCTGCTGTGACCATAGGCTTCCACAGCAATATGTCTGTGCCGCCTGGCTGCCATGTGCTCGTCAACCTGGCTCTCCGTATTTGTGAAGGTGCATTCTCATGTAGAACCAGACAACCCAAAGCCTGTACTGTTCCAGGTTCCGATCAGTATTATTTCTTAGACATTTTGTAGTGACATTTCTTAAAGGGATTGTACAGAGTTGGAAAAACCTACTTTCTTTCAGATACAGCATCACATCAGTCCATGGGTTGTGAGTGTTCACAGCAACAAGAAGAAAACTTCCCCTAAAACGTAACCTTTATACTCTTGGATAACCCCTTTAAAGTGTGTGTGTGTCCCCCCATGTGCCGGGCACCCCACATGGAATATTCTTACCCCGTTCTCTGCTTCCGCGTCTGGTCCCTGCACCGCCACTGCTGCTTCTACCTGCACGCAGATGAAAACATCCGGTGTCGGGGGGAAGCAGCCAATTGCAGTCGGGGACGAGCCTCCGTAGGGTCACCAGCAATGCTAGGAAGGCTCGTCCCTACCATTGGCTGCTCCTCCCCGACATCGGATGTTTTCATTCGTGTGCAGGGAGAAGCAGCAGTGGCGGAGCGGGGACCGAGGTAAGTATATTCCATGTTGGGTTCCCGGCACATAAGGGCACATTTTATACTCTTGGAGAACCCCTTTAAAGCTACTTTTACACTTCAGTTTCTGATAATAAAACCGGCTTCATCCAGAGGAAGATCCCGTTGTATCTTTCAATAACGGATCTGGCGTTTTTATATCGTTTCTGAGTGAACGAATCCGGCACTATTGACTTACATTTTGTTTCATGCCGGATCCGTTTTGCTCCGCATCCCATGCTGCAGCAGTTTTCTGTCCAGTATGGGAACGCAACCAAACGGAACGGGATTCATTCTGGTGCACTCCGTTCCCTTCGGTTCAGTTTTGTCCCCATTGACGATGAATGGGGACAAACATGAAGTGTTTTTCTCCAGTATTAAGATCCTCTGCCACGTCTCAATACCGGAAAAGCTAATCCTGGTCATAAAAAAGACTCCCACAAAAATAAACATATAACCCCAGTAGAATACCCTATTGTGTCCCTTACTGTCCCTCCCTTCAGCGTTGCTTCTGGTATTGCTGCCATACACAACCCATGCACAGTTTTTTTATAGCGCGGACACCCCTTTAAATGGAACCTGTCACCGGGATTTGGGTTATAGAGCTGAGGACATGGGTTGCTAGATGGCCGCTAGCACATCCGCAATATCCAGTCCCCATAGCTCTGTGTGCTTTTATTGTGTAAAAATAACAACTTGATGCATATGCAAATTAACCTGAGATGAGTCCTGTACTTGAGATGAGTCAGGGACAGGAGCAGGACTCATCTCAGGTTAATTTGCATATGTATCAAATCGTTTTTTTGACACAATAAAAGCACACAGAGCTATGGGGACTGGATATTGCGGATGTGCTAGCAACCCATGTCCTCAGCTCTATACACAAAATCCCGGTGACGGGTTCCCTTTAAATATTGTTATTGCAGATATGTGCAGCATTTTAAGGAATAGGTTGTCGAAATGAGCGCCTGACACTACAGTATCCCGTGATATAGTGTTTGAAGATTCACCAACTCCTACTCATACCCAGATCTGTATCCTAAATTGCTAAAAAGGAACCTTCATAACATTCGACATGTCACTGGCTGGCTATAGAGTTTAGAGAACTTTTGGCCAGACCCTCATTTGGGCGACCACTATCCTTCCAGATACCCCTTACAGATGGACATTTGGCTTGTAAGCTGTCAACTGTCCTGAATGGGAAGAAAGCCATTGCTAGACACCCTTGTAGCAGCTTATCTCCCCTGAGAACAAAATAATTGGACATGTTGCAGTCTAACAGTCCGATCCTTCTGCCCCCCACCATCAGGAGATTCGTGACACCCACATTCAATGATCAGGGGATCCCAGCAAAGTAAGCGGATTCAGCCAACATTAATCCCAGCTGTAGTCAGGGCATTTTTGATAACTTAATCTGAGGGAATCGGAATTCGCTAATATTTTCTTTGGCTCCAAGAAGCACCTATTTTCCTAAATCAGTGGCTCTATGAAGCCGGGTCTGATGCTCGATGCTAATATTCTGATTCGGTGGCATCAATTATCACTCTAGAAATTATTTCCCAAAGCACGTTCTGATTTCACATCCTTAAACCTCAATTTAGAAGCCTAATTAATTCTCTTCTCGGTCTCTTCCCATAAATCAAGCCTGTGCATTGTGGCATTGTTGCGCTGAGCCTTGCAGTGATAAATATTAGAATGTATTGGCCAGGATGATTCTAGCCTTTTTACTCCTAATGTAATTACCCTATCCAAATGTTGCCCACCTGGGCACTCAACCTGCCTCGTGAATGGTGCGTCCCTGTTGTTGGTTCTACAAGAGGCACCTCTATTGCATATTGTAAATCTGTCCATGTACGTTTTGGCTTGTCACCTTGCTGTTTGCTTGTCTGTGCTTGCAAAGCTTTGGCTGAATAGTAAAAGTGCTTCCATAATCGGCTTCGAGATGTGTTGTAAGACTCTGTGTACTAAGTCATAATGAATATCACTTCAATGAGATTGATAAATGCTTCCAATATGCACTGTGCCAGTTGGTGGCATCTCATGCTGAATGTACTGTAAGGTGTACGGTAAGATCTTTACAACGGGTTAAGCTCTTTCAAAATGGTAGTCTATGCCAAACATAAGTAGAAGTATCAGTCTTTTCTTTATAGTTTTTTTTATATACTTCTTTTTTTGATCCACTGCTTATCAGAAACTGCCTCAAAAGCCTAAATATGTGATTCAGCCTTAAAGGCATAGATGTTCAAATAAACCTCCTCCCCCCCCCAGGGGTGCACCTAGCCTTTCTGCTGCCTGAAGCGAAAATTGAAACCGTGCCCCCCCATGACAATTTCTTAACCTAACCCCTTTGCCACAATGAAAGCACTCATTGACCATGGCCCTTCCGCTGCCCCCCTCTCGCCCCTACCTGGTGCTGCCTCTCCTGGCCTCATTGCTGGTGCACCCCTGATCACCCCACTCCTGCAATTGGGCCATTTCCTGGAACATTGCATGAGTCCAGTGCCAGGTCCCCAGGCCCTATTCAGGTGCTGATAGTTTGTGCTTTTCGGTACCCCTGTATGGGGATTCTGTGGACAACTCGTTTACATAGGACTGTTCACAGGGCATCTATAGACCCATTGTCCGTAGGTCTCCATGCACAAAGGATATTCAGATTGCAGAGCTCCATATCTTGAAATAGGCTACAGTAGAAACTACCTAAGTGACACTTCCAAAATGTGAACCTGTTGTGTGGGAGAGGCGTGATCTGTCACCATGCCCCCTTGCAGTTATCTACCCTATACCTATCTCGGGTGCCACACCAAGAGCTAGAATGAACATAAAGTTGGCCCTTTATTGTTAAAAAGTCACAAACTATGCGTTAACGACCTTTTGACCGCAACTTTTCAAAAAAATTGTTGCATCTCTCGGACTTTACACCACTCTCGCCACTTTCCCTAGTGGGGGCATAGCAAGGGGCGGGAACGGAAGGGGGTCTGGCCAGCCACCCCAAAAAATGTATATTTATTTACGCTAGATATCAGGCGCACATAAAGCCAGAAATCTATGTCTGCTCTGAGCTGTCGTAGATTTCTGTTTAGGAGAACAAATTGCAGGAAGATGCAACTCATTTATGATGAGACGTGAGCCCAGAAATCGCCAATCTTGATAAATCTCACCAGAGATTGTATTGTAGGTAATCTCATAATCATAGTGTTAGGGCTTATGCACACAGATGCCACCCGTGTGCCTTCCGCAATTTGCGAAACGGAACGGGCAGCCCGATATAGCAATGCCTATTCTTGTCCGCAAAACATGGAGATCTCCCCAGTCATCTAGCTGGCAGCTCAGGGGTGTGTCCTTTCTGTTGCAGCCCTCTCCCTATCACATCTCAGGGGGGCTGTCCTCTGCTGCGGCAGCTCTCTCTCTCTTTCTCTCTCTTCCTCTGAAACTTTCACAACTTCTAATAAGATATGACTGGTGGCAGTTCAATGATGAAACGGAGCATGTGTGACCACCTCAGAGAGATGAGGAGAAGAGCAAACAGCAGGTGGCGCCACACAGATACATTTTTATTGAATAACTCAAGTGGCTATACAACATTTGGAATTACATGCAGATCCAGGTGCTGGTTTGAAAAATATTTACACCTTTTAAGTAAATCTTAATTGATAGAATATCTTCATTGTATAATTTATTCTTCTATTGTTTAATTTCTGAATTAACCCTTTTATTACATATAAAATCCTGGAAGCAGGAGACATTTGGTTAGGAATTAGCGACATTCCCCCTATCGTTTCCATAGCCGAGATTCTGTTTTTTACACTTGAGTTTTTCTCTGACGTGGGATTGCACCTCTCAAGGAAAAGCAGTGTGTGAAAACCTTTCCAGGCTTGCTATTCCTGTCCCAGCTGCTTATCTGCCTGTGCTGGCTTTGTAGGCAGTGACTCACTGACATAAAAGCGACTAGTCATTGTAAAGCACACTGCCTGCCCCTGGAAGCTGGCTGTCTGGAGACATGGGCACACACTGCCGTGGCTAAAGTTTTCATGCATTCATGGAGGTACAATGGCAGACTGCACAGCCTGCTAGAGGAGATTGTCTGCGATTTCTCCGTCTGAATGACCGCTTTTCTTGGATTCTTACAGAACGCAGGAGGGAGCCGTCCGGACGACCTTCCATCCTAGTAAGTTGCAGTCATTTCTCACGTACGTGTATGTTTACTCTGCTTGCTATGTTACCTTATAGCCCCATTGTGTACAATGTGTACCCCGGGGTAACGCGTTTCAGTGAAGACTGTTTCCGGTCCCTATATCAGTCAGGGGTGCTTAGCACCTACACTTTTGTCCTTTGTTGTACAATTTTTGTAGCATGCAATTGATTTGTTTGATAGAATTTCAGATTTTGTGCTGCTATTATGTATCAAGAGATCATTTATGGAAGTGTCCCCATTACACAGACAATCACCCATACAACTTGTGACACCTTCCCAATCTTGCTTCATAATAACCATTTAGAGTACGTTTATATCTGCGTTATGAAATCCGGCATGCCGAATTTCACTGTACCCAGCATTGCCGAATACTGCCGTTCACCTCTGGATCCCCATTAAGGGCTCATGCACACGATTGTATGTATTTTCCGATCCGCCAAAAATACGGATGACATCTGCGTGCATTCCGTATTTTGCGGAACGGAACAGCTGGCCCTTCATAGAACAGTACTATTCTTGTCCGTAATGCGGACAATAATAGGATATGTTCTATTTTTTTGCGGAACGGAAATACAGAAACGGAATCCGCAAAATAAAAACGGAACGGAAAGAAAATACATTCGTGTGCATGAGCCCTAACTAGAATGGGATCCAGTGGTTATCCGGCCACTTTCCAGGATAAATGGCCATTCATGCCAGAACTGGCTGCCGGATTGGGCAACGCTAGTGTCAGAGTGATGTTAATGTATAGGACAAGGAAAGGCGGACGACACTTCGTAATATCCAATCATGCGACCTATGGTTTTATATAGAGATGTAGCAACTCTCAGTTTGTCCAAGGTTTACCTGCATTTATTAAGACATCGGGGGTCATTTATGAAATAGAAATGCGTCTCAATGAGCCGTATTTCTGGCACTGATTGCGGCTCAAAGGTGTTCTGCGCCGCAATCTGCGACTTCCCCGCACTCGTGCCAGGTTTAAAAAAAAAGTTGTATGTCCTAAATGGTCATAACTTCGGGGGATCCACCGCCTGTGCACGGCTATATTAAGAGCGGCATCTAAAACGTGACCCATCATGTTTGGCTGTACCAAATGTCAAACTCAGCCCTGCTATATGTGGATAGCAAATTATCTGAACTGAAATGTTATCATCGCCTATGACAAATTCAGCTCTGCTATGTCTGTGTATCAAAGGGGTTGTGCTGTTAAACATGAAGACGGTGCTTCTGTGATTGGCAGGGCTTGTAAAAGTCTACTTCAAGGATACGTTGGGTCGCTGATGTGGATGATCTCGCTACATTTTGACCTACTTTTTAAATCCCTTTAAGGTTTTGGAAGGGGTGTCATTTGCTGTAATCTAATCTGGTGAGGGTGTACTGAGCGATCTGTAAATTATTCTGTTAAAAGCTTAAATTATGCAGAAAATCTCTTCAGGATTTGCATTCAGCACTTCAGGGCGGATATCTGTTCTTATTAACATGTTAACACTTTCCTACCAGGATTGTGGGGTGTAGAAAGAATATTGTGCAGTATTTATGGAGAATTCATGTGAGGAATATGCAATATCGTTCATTTAAGGAATATGCAATATCGTTTTTTTTTGCAATTTTTTTATTTTATTTTTTAAATGACAGTATTATACATCACGGACTAAAGTTGCCCGTGCACAAATAATATTGTGGCTAAATGAGCCATCAGCTGTTCCTCCTGACCTTCATGGACACATAGTTTGGCCAAACGCACATGAGTTTTAACAGGTAGAAAGGAAAAAAAGGATTGAGCACAACATGGCCAATCTTTCTTTCCGCCGACATCTGCTGTGGAGGGAGGGTTGGGTCACAGTCCACCGATCCTCACAAAATCATCAAGTTCGGCCAGCTTGCATCTGATGTGTATGGCCTCTGTCCTCAGGAGAGCTCACATTCGAATAGAAAGCCAATTAGCCTCTCTGTTGGTTTTTGGAGTTTGGGGCTAATTTGGTAGATATCAGGTCAACATTGGGAGAACATCCAAACTGCATGCAGATGTTCCTCTTGCTTAAAATTTAACCCAGGATCCCAGTGCTGTAAGGCAGTGTTCCGCAAACCCAAGCCCTCATGACCCACCTTCTGGTCATGATTTGAGAAGATCCCATAGAATGAATACCTGTAGTAAGTCCTGGTGCTTTGACACTAATTATATCACCTACTCAATACTAAGGAAATCCTGGAAACATGACCGGCAGCTGGGCCCGGAGGACTGGAGTTGAGGAACACTGCTGTAAGGGAACAGTGCTAACTACTGAGCCACCATGCTGGCCAAATCTTCCTCCATAAGTCAAGCCGAGAACCTCACTGCACCCTTCCCTCGCTGTAGAGGGGCAGCAAGTTCCACCCATTCTTGTATTTTCCTATCTCTAGTCTGGAGACACCATTTCACCTTTAGCCACAAGCATCAAAAGGGCAAGAAACATCCCTGGGCCTATAGGAATAGAAACTCTTATAGGCAGTGCTGTGAGACAACAGTGGTGACCACGAAGCTATGATGCTCTTCCTGTTATACGGACAAGGACGCAGCTAACATTCATCATACCTTCCAGCTGTACTGGATTAGTCGCTGCTGCACCGATTTTGCTGTATGGCTCTTATGAACACCATTGGTTTGCTGCCTGCAAATGTTGCTGATTACACAGTTTTTCTGTGCCAATCCTCATGCAGAAAAACGTAGCGTAAGGCCTTATTCACACAGTGTTTTGGTCAGTGATTTCTATCAGTGATTGTGAGCCTAAACCAGGATTGAAGCCCCCACAGAGATAAGGCACGAGGGAAAGATCTGCACCTGTTCTGTGTTTGGACATCACTGATGGAGATCACTGACCAAACACTGACTGTGTGAATAAGGACTCATGACCGTATCATGACCATAAGGACACATGACCGTATCCGTTTTGCAGTCTGCAAATCACAGATCCGCAAAGCACAGATCCTGGCTAGGTGCATGCCACTATTGTGTTTCAAACTACCATAAACGTCCTATCCTTGTCCGCAAAACCGCCAAGAATAGGACATGTTCTATCTTTTTTCAGGGCTGCAGAACGGACATACGGATGCGGACTTCATATGGCGTGCTGTCTGCATCTTTTGCAGCACATTAAAGTGAATAGGTCATCATCCGATCCGCAAAAAAATGCGGACCAAACATACAGTCATGTGCATGAGCCCTACGGCCTAATACCGTTCAGTGAATCAGTATGCAGCATAATACAGTACCAGCAAAGTGTATGACATTAGACAAATCTCACGTACACTTTGCTTCTTCATTCCGTGTGGAAACTGACCTGCCGTGTGGATTTTGAAACCTGCAGCATGGCAGTTGTTTGTGTGTTTTCGGATTTCAGCCTTTTCAATGCAAGGGTAAGGGTAAAATCGCATCAAATCTGCACCAAAAAACACAAGTAACACATGATGAGCGAACTTCTGTTTTCAAGTTCGGCGTACAAGGTTTGGGTTATCTAAGAATTCCGTTATGGATTCCACTACTATGGACTTGGATAACCCAAACCCAAACCTTGGACGCCAAAGTTGAAAACATAAGTTCGCTCAACACTATTTGTAAACCTGCACCCGTGTGCAGATAGGGCCAGGAGTGGCCAGAGTAATACATGCTCTTTACATGGGACTTACTATGACATTTCTCATATAAACAAGGGGTTTCAGTGCAGTAACTGCATTCCGTTTGTTTCATGCCGTCATTTATACCCCCCAAGGAGAAGGTTTTGGGATTTGCAAGGGTGACTGCTCTGCAGGAATGTATTAAAACGCCCATACGGAGGGAAAGAACGATCCTTGTGTTCTTATGGGGCAGCGCTGTTGGGTGCAGGGTGGGGTAGCTGTCAGGTGAGACCTGTTGTGCTTCTACGTAATGTGGAAGGGAGTTTTAAAGGCTCCAGTGTTCAGCGTGTTACTAATTCGTAGAATAGTTTCCAGCTCTGGAATGTGTGTGGGTTTGGCAGCACTAAATCATTTGGACAAAATCAGCAAGATTTGTAAACTTTAGACTAGAACACAGCAAAAGCCACCATAATGTGCAGCTACGGCAGAACTCATGGAAATTTAAAGGGAACCTGTCTCTGAAATGTGCTGTGAGCAGAAGGAACTGAGCAGATTGATATATAGTTTTGTGGGAAAAGATTCAGCCTCATTCACACGTCCGTGTCTGTGCTCAAATCCGTGAGCAGGTGGTCAGTGATGAAACCATGTTGGGTCCGTGTGTCCGTTTTTGCTGTCCGTGTTGCATCGGTGTTTCATTGACACTGAACAGCTGAAAAATAATTTTCAAAGCATCTCTTCTTAATGATCCGTGAAACACGGATGCCATAGACTATAATGGACGTGATGGATCCGTAAACACGGACAAATTAAAGCATGCATCCGTGCTAAAACGCTGATGTGTGAATACACACATTAAAATGAATGGGGACGTGTGCTGTCCGTGGAGAACATGTACAGCACACATCCGAGAAACACTGACGTGTGAAGGAGGCTTAACTTGTATTTTATCATATTCAAGGGTTTGTAAAAACATGGCTGCTTGTGTTCAAAAACAGCACCACCGTTGTGCACAGGTTGTGTGCGGTATTTCAGCTCTGCCCATTGACTCCAGTGAGGCTGAACTGCAATACCAGACAAAACCCATGAACAAGAGTGGAGCAGTTTTTTTGAAGAAAGCATGTTTTTTGTAAATCTTGGACAACCCCTTTATTTCCTGCTCTTTCTAGGCTTAGGAGTCCAGTGGGCGGTCCTACTCAGTGATGGCCATCTTTAAACAGTGTAGGCTGTCAATCCCTGAGTAGGTCGATCCACTGAACTCCTAAGCCTAGAAAGAACAGGGATGAATATAAATAAATTACAAGTTCTGCCGAATCTTTTCCCACAAAACTATACATCAATCTGCTCAGCTCCTCCTGCTCTAGAACATGCTTCAGGTAGATCGGACATCTTTTCCACCGGTTCATGCAAAGGATTGACCAATTGGCAGACAATTGAGATTGTTGGCTAGACATAGAATGCAGAAATGACTTGTAAAGTGTAACTTTGCCATTACCTCTGATGTGATCGAGATCGTCCACAGATCCACACTGATTGCTACAAATTAAGTGGTCCAATGAGTTCTAATGAGCACAATTTCCATACGTGCCAACTCTCAAGAATTGCCTTCAGGGACAATAGATAATGTGGAAAACTAATTTTTAAAGAATAAGCTCTTCCCCCAGATACTGTTCTCGCACCCAAAACAATAGCCAGAGTGTCATTGCTGCCATAGGTCCCCCATCAACATTGCCAGACGTAGCTCCTCCATCTAGGCCTAGTTCACATTTCAGTATTTGGACAGTCATTTCCCTCAGTGATGGACAGCCACAACCAGGTGCAGGTCAGAAAAACAGAACAGGAGCAAATCTTTCCATAACAACTTATCTCTGTGGAAACTTCACTCCTGGTTTTCGCTCACCATCACTGATTGAAATCACTGACCCAAATACCGATGGGAGATCTAGACTTAAAGGGAACCTGTCACCGGGATTTTGTGTATAGAGCTGAGGACATGGGTTGCTACATGGCCACTAGCACATCCGCAATATCCAGTCCCCATAGCTCTGTGTGCTTTTATTGTGTAAAAAAAACGATTTCATACATATGCAAATTAACCTGAGATGAGTCCTGTCCCTGACTCATCTCACATACAGGACTCATCTCAGGTTAATTTGCATATGGATCAAATCCTTATTTTTACACAATAAAAGCACACAGAGCTATGGGGACTGGATATTGCGGATGTGCTAGTGGCCATGTAGCAACCCATGTCCTCAGCTCTATACACAAAATCCCAGTGACAGGTTCCCATTAAGGGTGTAAGACAGAGCCACCCCATTAACAGAGCCATCCAGAGTGCCCTATTAATGATGCAAGTCTGTGGTCCACAATTATGAATCTGTTAACACCAGTTTTTGGTGTAAAACAAACCCCCAAGAAGTCAGTTTGAGCAGAAAATTGCATTGTAAAACGTTTAGACAGATATATGCAAATGGAGATATTTTGGTACAAATCTAAACCAGGCGTAGATTTCATTTTGTGACTTTAGTAAAGTCCAACATACACCAAATTTATTAAGGGGTACACACCTTTTGATAAATTTGCCACAGTTTACTCCAACAGTCTTATTTTTAAGACTGAAGCTTGGCTGTCTCCGGCAGCCCCATAGAGCCGAAACATGTGTGACAGTAACATCCAGGATCTCACATTTATTCTGCCAGTCAGCGCCAGATAGACCACCTTCTTAAAGAACCACTTCCACAAAAATTTTATTCTGTGACCTGGAAGGAACGTAGTGAAGATAATCTTCTAACCAGTGTCTGTATTTGTGAGTTATAACCTCCCTTCTGATCCTTAGCTGTGTCATGTGACCAACACTCTGATCTGCAACTGACAGGACAGGAAGTCAGTTACTTCTCTATTCATTCCTATGAGACTGACATTGAGGCTCCCATAGGAATACATAGAGAAAGTGGCTTCCTGTCCACATATAAGATGCCATGTTATTTGGAAAGTCCGAGTGCTGGTCACATGACAAAGCTGAGGATCAGAAGGGAGTGGATAACTTACAAATAAACACTAATAAGTAGATTACCTTCACTACAGTTTACATCATGTACCTTTCTAACAGGTCAGAGAATAAAATATTTTTGTGAGAGTGCTTCTTTAATAGAGACATCCTATTAACCATGAAAGTTAATGTTTCAATTAAAAAAAAAGGGGAAAATAACCTTCCCTCCCTCCTGCTTTTCATTTCTTTTTATAAATTACCAAGTAACCAAGGCTGAGCATAAGGCTAGGGCTACATGGCAACACTGCAAGGCAGAATTGGGAATGGATATATATTAGAAAATGGTTATCCTCATTCCTGTATCTGTCGCCATTACTTTAGAACAAATTAAACATCATTAGGTTTTCAGCAAATAATGCCACATTGGAATAACACCTCATTAAAGAGACCTGGTACTCTATTACAGTGCACTAATGTGTATGGCCTATTTAAAATGTGGAATGCGTCCAAGAGAATGCGGCTCTCCTATATGTTTAAAGCTCCAGTGTGGGGTTTCACTTTTAAAGCGGTTGTGCAGGATTAGATAACCTGTCCATGGGTTGTGCCTGGTATTACAGCCCCACTATACTAAAGTGAATCGGGCAGAACTGCAATACCACATACAGCCTGTGGGCAGGGGTGGTGAAGTTTTTTGTATTGCTTAAAGAGGACATGTCCGCTTTAACAACATGTATGTTTTAGTAAGTACTTGCATTCCCCATAAAGTAACAGATTTTGAGTATTTCTTATTAGAGATCTGAAATGTGCCAAAACTCACGGATGAATATTCTGAAACTCTCCCTTTAACATTAGTCAGTCTAGTCAGCCAATTTGATATTTTTATGGATAGGGAAACGTAAGCGCCAGACTTCTGTAGTGTCACGTATGTAGAAGAACGTTGGAGGATCAAATGTGTCAGTGACAATAATACCCAGTTCTTTTGGCTAGTTTTAGTCAAGTAAGGCCTCATGCACACGACCGTTGTTGTGTTCCGTTCCGCAAAATGGGGTTCCGCTGTTCCGTGATCCGTTTCCGTTTTTGTTTCCGTGTGTCTTCCTTTATTTTTGGAGGATCACCAGACATGAAGGAAAGTAAAAAAAAAAAAGTCTAAGTCAAGTTTGCCATGCAAATGATAGGAAAAAAACGGACCCGGACGCGGATGACAATCTTGTGTTCCTCCGCGTTTTTCACGGACCTATTGACCTGAATGGGTCCGCGAACCATTTTCGTGAAAAAAATAGGACAGGTTATATTTTTTTGACGGACTGGAACCACGGACGCGGATGACAAACTGGGCATTAGCCGAGTTTTCAACTGACCCATTAAAAGTTAATAGGTCCGCAGAAAATCACGAAAAACGGAACAACGGACACGGAATGAAACAATGATCGTGTGCATGAGGCCTAACTCTGTAGGGCTGATTTTGTCTTTAGTAGTTTATTAAAAGTGGGAGAAATCCATCAATAAAGTAAAGCTATTGCTGTTTTATGACAGACTGTGTCTGCAGCCTCTTAGATGAAATATAGGCAAATGGAAGCAGCAGCCTGTATTCTGCTGACTGTCTCACTGAACCGTAGATGGAGATTTTTTGCTTGCCACTATATTATTATATTCAAGGGCAGACCCCCATAACAGAGGACCCCTGGGCAAGAATAGTTTGCAGACCCCTTGACTTCCAGCTGGTGTCACATGTTGTATGTCCACCCCCAAGCTTTCCTGACTGAAACCCACTTGTGATGTCACAGCAGCTTACATAACTGAACACCACTTGTGATGTCACAAAAACGTGCCTGATCGGTGCAATCGTGATGTCACAGCAGCTAATCTAAAGGAAACACTATTGTGACGTCACAGTAGTTTACCTGACTGAAATCCACTTGTAATGTCACAGTAGCTTACTTGACTGACACCCACTTGTGATGTCACAGTAGTTTACCTGACTGAACACCAGTTGTGATGTCATAGTAGTTTACCTGACTGAAATCCACTTGTAATGTCACAGTAGCTTACCTGAATGCAACCCACTTGTGATGTCACAGTAGTTTACATGACTGAACACCAGTTGTGATGTCATAGTAGTTTACCTGACTGACACCCACTTGTGATGCCATAGTAGCTTACCTGAATGCAACCCACTTGTGATGTCACATTAGTTTACCTGAGTGAACACCAGTTGTGATGTCATAGTAGTTTACCTGACTGAAATCCACTTGTAATGTCATAGTAGCTTACCTGAATGAAACCCACTTGTGATGTCACATTAGTTTACCTGACTGAACACCAGTTGTGATGTCATAGTAGTTTACCTGACTGAAATCCACTTGTAATGTCATAGTAGCTTACCTGAATGAAACCCTCTTGTGATGTCACATTAGTTTACCTGACTGAACACCAGTTGTGATGTCATAGTAGTTTACCTGACTGAAATCCACTTGTAATGTCATAGTAGCTTACCTGAATGAAACCCACTTGTGATGTCACATTAGTTTACCTGACTGAACACCAGTTGTGATGTCATAGTAGCTTACCTGAATGCAACCCACTTGTGATGTCACAGTAGTTTAACTGACTGAACACCAGTTGTACATATCGTATGAACACACCTGGTTGGAATATGTCTGTGAAGGTTCTCATTTATCCAGGTATCGTAGATACACCTGGTTGGGTTGTGCCCAATCATGAAGCCAACAGTTTCAATAAAAGTATAATAGGGAATTCCTGTATGTACATTTTAGGTGACCAGAGGTTAAGCAATACATTACTTACTTTTACATCTCAGAAACGGGTTGAACTTCCTACTTCAGCAGAAGCTGACCCACCTAAGTGACTTGTGCTGGTATTTCATTCTGCCTGCAGAGGGACTGCTCCATTGTTTTCACTCCTTGCAAACATTTGCATTCTTTCAAGATTATGAAACCGATTAAACAAACACTAATGAACTGGAAAATAGGATTTACCAAAAGTCTCTTCACAGGAAACAAGTCTGCCTCACCGTGTGCTCGTGTTCTTGTGTCTTTGTGCAGCTCATACATACCCAGCTACAACTTCAACTGCGCCAAAGAGACTTCCCCGGAGCCTCCGCTCTCCGAGAATGAAAGGCAGATCTATAAAAATGTTTTAGAAGGAGGAGATATTCCGTTCCAGGGACTGAGCGGCCTGAACAGACGCCCCTCCAGCTCTGCCTCCAATAAAGGTACGTGAACCAAAAACAGCCCTGTGGCCCCATCGAGGTCAGGAGGACTAGGTTTTCTTTGAAAGGCAAACTGGCAAGATGATAACACCTCACCTTTAAAAACAAAGGCACTGTGCTAATAATGTCTCTGAGGAATGTTTGGCAGTCATGTATGTGTCAGAGAACTGCGACTAACAAATCACACCCTTCTTGGGAAGGAGAATGTGATTGTCTTAGGAGTCATTAGCAGTCATTTAATAATAGTGAGCTACAAAGCATACTTACTGTATACTACAAAACAGTGCACCAAATTGATTAAAGGGGCGCACATGGCATGATAAATTGCCACTACTTAGGCCGTCACTTAGGCTACTTTCACACTGTCGTTTTGGTTTCCGTTTGTGAGATCCGTTCAGGGCTCACACAAGCGGTCCAAAACGGATCCGTTTTGCCCTAATGCATTCTGAATGGAAAAGGATCCGCTCAGAATGCATCAGTTTGCCTCCGTTCCGCTCTGGAGGCGCACACCAAAACGCTGCTGACACAATAGAAATCAGATCCTTCCACCATTGACTTTCAATGGTGTTTATGACGGATCCGTCATTGCTATACAGATGAAACAAAAACAAAAAAGTCCATTTATTTCAGTAATGCAAATTAAAAGGAATTGCATTAATGCAGCTTAAAATTAGAATATTGTGAAAAGGTTCAATAATCTAGGCTCAAAGTGTCACACTCTAGTCAGCTAATTAATCCATACCCCCTGAACAAGGGGACCTGAGATTGTGACTTTGGGGTTTCATAAGCTGTGAGCCGTAATCATCCCAATTATACCAAATAAAGGCTTGAAATATCTCGCTTTGCATGTAATGAGTCTATGGCTACTTTCACATTTGCTTTTGGTGCGGATCAGTTCAATCAATACAACCGCATGCATCCGTTCAGAACAGATCCATTTGTATTATCTTTAACATAGCCAAAACGAATCAGTCTTGAACACCATTGAAAGTCAATGGGGGACGGATCCGTTTTCTATTGTGTCCGTGAAAACAGATCCGTCCCCATTGACTTAAATTGTGTGTCAGGACGGATCCGTTTGGCTCAGTTTCGTCAGACGGACACCAAAACGCTGCAAGCAGAATGGAGACGGAACAGAGCCAAACTGATGCAGTCTGAGCGGATCCTTATCTATTCAGAATGCATTAACTGCAAAACTGATCAGTTTTGGACTGCTTGTGAGATCCCTGAACAGATCTCACAAACGGAAACCAAAACGCCAGTGTGAAAGTAGCCTATCTCATATGTTAGTTTCACCTTTTAAGTTGCATTACTAAAATAAATGAACTTTGCACGATATTCAAATTTTTTAAGTTTCACCTGTAGAAGACATAATACAACCAGATCTGTTCATGACGGATGCATGCGGTTGTATTAATGTAACATTTTTGCAGATCCATGACGGATCCGCAAAAAACGCCAGTGTGAAAGTAGCCTAAAAGGAATGGGCAGAAGTTCTCAGCTGAGTGCTTCTACCCCTTCGTTTCAGCGATCGGTGGTGCTGTCAGCATCCAGTCTCTCACCGTTACACTTTAAATAAATTTGGTGTATTTTATAAATCCTCCTACACACACCCCTTTGATTCATCAATTGGATGAATGGTATGGATTCAGTAAATATGGTTCATTAGGTGACCGATTCAGAACAGGCTCCTCTGTCTACCCCATGTTTTACTGATACGTGTAGAACAGATCAAAATGACCTTCCCAAGCCCAGTGGTAGCTGGCATCCACCAAGGTGGCACCAGTCCTGTATGTAATTCTCTTGACCCAGTGACTGACAATGTCTTAAAGGGGTTATCCCATGACTAAAAGCTAGAACCAGCCCTGTACCTCACATGGATCCAGAGATCTCCCCATATATTGCTCTGCTAGATTATATCAAGCTGGCAGCTCAAGGGGAGTGTCTTTTGTGCTGCAGCTCAGGGGGCGTGTCCATGCTCTACCTATCACAGCTCAGGAGGCAGTTGAAGGATTAAACTGAGCATGTGCGGCCTTTTCAGTGAGCAGGTCAAAGAAATAAGGAAAAAAAAAATGCAGGTGGCGCTATACAGATATAAGATACATTTTATTGAATAACTCAGCGGCTATGCTAAATTTTTAATTACATGCAATTGCAAAAGTATTCAGAGCCAGGCGCTGGTTTGAAAACGGTAGAATATTGAGGTTTTTCCATTAAACATGCTACCACCGGTGCCCTCTGATCAGGAGAGTAGATTCCCGTTCCACTGCATGAATGGAGCAGCAAGTCGCACTTGTGGTCTGCTGCTCCATTCATTCACTAGGGGATGGGTGAAGATAGTGGAGTACAGCACTCTTCTATCTCCAGAAGACCGCTGCTCCATTCAGAAATAGGGAACACGGGGTCCCTGTTCTTATAATCAGCAGGGGTTGTAGCTGTTGGACCTCTGCTGATCAGACATTTGTTCCTACTTATTCCGCTCCTCCGAAACAACCCAGCAGGGAATACATGTCTAATCAGCAGAGGTCCAACAGTTATGACCCATGCTGATTATGAGATTAGGGACCCTCTGTTCCCCCATTCTGAATGGAGCAGCGGTCTCCTGGAGATATGTGTCTGTCATGGAACAACCCCTTTAAGCATTTTTGCTGAAATCTGAATGTCCCTGGATGTAAAATGTAGTGCAGTCTACCGCTTCCATGTGTTTGTATGAAATTAATACACCTGGGAAAATTATGGAAAGTAGTTTATTGGACTCCTCTGATAATAGAGAGACAACGGTACTTTAGAAACCCGATGAAGGGTTTATTTGAGTAATAACTGCATATCCGTGATTAAGTCTGTGTTAATTATTGCAATCTTAACCGAGTGCCTTTGTTCTATTCTTCATGCTTACACATGGACCCCACAGGTGGGAACGCTCATGTATTTTCTCATTCCTCATTAAACAAGCGAACATGTAGTGGTAGTAATTCATTAGGCAGCTTGTTTAAGCAGAAGTCCTCTTTGTCAGCTGCAAAAGCTTGCATAGGTGAGATTCTACCCTCCAGATTCAAACCTATAGTGGCTGTCCAGGACCCCTGCCGGCACACGCAGAGTTCATCGCTGTCCATGCAGAAAGCACAGAGCTGCGAGAACTTGCTGGAACCTTTGACATCATCTGAAAGCAAACAAACATGTGCATTTCCAGCCAGTGGAAGTGTGGATAATATGTTGGGGAAATGCTATAAGGATTATAAGGTAAAGTCAGGCAGCGCCATGAGCCTGCAAGAGTACACCATGAACTCTGCAAAAAGTTCATTCACATCCAATCTCAGGTCAGGTGGCACCGAGTTCAACATGATGTACAGGAATATGCACCATATTAACCGATCTTCCCTGCATAATGCTTTGTCGTGTTCCAATGTCAGGGATATTGCTAACCATTTTGAGAAGGACGGAAAGCATGGATCCTTTCTTAAATTTGGGATTGAGGGCTCTGATCATGTGCCTAAGCACACTGTATCTTCACGTGTATCGACCTTTGAGCAACTCATACAAAGATCCCGGTCAATGCCTTCCTTAGATATATCTAATGGACCAAGTGTCTCCCCTACTCCTTCACAGTCAAGAACAGAAGTGGTGAATGCTTGCTCTGCCGAGTCTTTTCTAGAGAGTCCACTGAAGAAAAATGAAGATACAAATATGCAGCTCCCTCTTCAGAAGACCTCCACCCCTAGTAGTAACGTGGAAGAGATGAGTTCTGACCTCAGTGATATTGCTTTAGTTGATACTCTTTCCGTAGGCACAGATGAGACTGACCAGCTTTCTAACACATCCAATGACAGTTGCAACAGTACCATTAAACCATCCCAAAGATACAAAATGAACACCTGTAAGAGTTCCTGTCCTGCTTCCTACACAAGGTTTACTACTATTCGGAGACATGAACAGAAAATGGCCAAGGACTCAAAAACCACAGCACGTTCTGACCGGCAGCTTATTCAGAGAAATATATATCTAATAAGTCCACTTCCTTTCAAAATAAAGAAGCCACTTCAGGACAGTCCAAAAAGGTCTTCAGATACCTTGGAAAAAAACTCTGATATTATTGAGCCATCAAAGGAAAGCCATATAGATCACCTACTTAAGCCTTCAGACGGTGTTGAAGAGAAGCCTTGTCTACCTACACGGCAGTCTTCATTTGAAATTGTGGAAAGACTGAGCTGCCTAAACGTTAACAATTTTGATCATGATAATGCTAATCTAGAACATGATTGTGTTGACTCGCTAAATAATGGAGATATTGTCTCATTTCCTTTATCTTACAATTTGGATTCAAACAACAATCAGCCGAGTGATGGTGGAGCAGTCACTGGAGGTGGAGTTTTTCTGCATCTTGCCGATATGTGACACTTCATATGTGTGACCGACCATCTCTACCTGTCATCCACCTTCATTCCCTCTTGAATTCACATCTGTGCTTCCTGTCTGTGTTCCTTCTGAGCTGACATGTGCTGGGATTTGTTGCTGCAGTGCATAAAGAAATGTAACCACCTTCGTATATTCAGCCTTGGATATATTTTAGATCATAACAAACCCCAATATCTTAGTTGGCTTTGGTCTCGGTGACCTCTAGACTGAACTGGCAAATGTGTAACTTAAGGATCACCAATTTTTTTTAATGCTGTCTCACTTAGGACTGCACTGAAGTATAGGGCCATATAGACCAATCTTCTCTGTATAGGGGAGTCTTTGCTCATGATTATATTTCCCTGGTGTTTCAAAATCTCCAATATTCTCCAGTCATTTATTAGAAGTAGCTCTATATTCATTTAATTTTTAGATTCTACCCAAAATTCACGTGTCATTAGTTTCTGATCGGTGAGGGTCGAGCTTCCAGCACCCTCACCAGTCAGCTGTGTGAAGAGACCGCAGCCTCTTCCTAGGCTAGTGATGTCATGTTCATTGGTCACGTGGCCTTGGCACATCTCAGACCCATTCAAGTGAATGGGTCTGAGGTGCTATACGGTGCTACGATTGTTCAGCTGTGAGGAGGGTTCCTAGGAGTCAGACCTCCACTGTTCAGATACTGATGACCCATCCTGAGTTTTAAACATGAAGGATGCTTGCCTTTTATTTAATCCTAAAAGCAATCACAGAAAGTTTGGATTTGGTTACACCAAGATTTTGTTAAAACCAACAGAAGTGCCAAGAGCCTTAAATTGCATCCATATTCACATCAATCATTGACATCTCCTTGCTAGATTCAGTTTTGTCCTGTTTGAGACGGCATTGTAATTGTTTTGTCCAATTTCCGTCCATCAGTTCTTAACCTTCTCATACGGTTTTAGTCAATGTCAGCGGGATCACAAACAAGCATTCTGAAGAGTTTGGCTGCAGTGATTTAGTAATTTAGAAATGGTTTTTAGACTGTCCTGTGTGCCGTCTCAACCTGTGTGTTCCAGCGGCTTTAACATTCCATGATACTAATCGAAAATTTGTTGTTGGTTTTTTTTTAAACTAGATTCAGAATCTCCAAGACATTTTACACCACTCGAATACATGGATCACCCTGAAGAACTTGTGCGTAGGCGTTATGACAGCAAAGAGGTATACTTCCACCTAATAAACATGTTGACACTGCTGGCTACATGAACATGCATGAGCTTGAACTTTTAATTTTATAGCATGACATTACATTTATGTTAGGTCTGATGTCGTACTAAAATAATACAATTAATTGTGTTAAAACTGAGAACTGGACACCTATTAGATTGTTTGTCCCCTTTGAGAAAGTTTTAACGTCCATGTAACTACTCCTTCCTGTTGTATGATAGATTGTCTTATTGCAAATTTTAATGATTAACCCAAACCAAATGGTTCTTTTACGTCTTCCTGGAATGTACATGTAGTGTTGCTTTCATCAGGTCAACACTGTTGACATAAAATCAGGGCAGAATTTTTTACATTTTCTAGGGCACTTTGGCCCATATTTTTTATTCTCTTTCTCTGCAATAGAGCTGATTGCGTTAAGCAGGCCAATAACTTGACACCATTGGATTGTAAGCAAGTATTTTTTTTATTGACTGCAGAGATATGACACGATTCACCTGTGCAGAGATTTACCAACACCAGGTCTTCGTTTAGCTGAATGCCCAACTTTTACTAATACATGTTTAAGTCCAACATCCTGTGCAAATTCATTTCTTTACATATCTGTGAAATGGTTGGAGCTGTTTTTTTATAAAGAACTCAAAATCTAAAAAATATGTACAGTTAAATGATAAAATTATTGCTGCATGTACCTGCCACAAGGGGGAGCTTATGACCTTATTATATACTGACTTGTTATTGAGTTCTGTGTATCAGTCCTATTCAGTAGTTGTGTGAGCTTTCTCTAGTGGAGGCTTCAGGAAGCTAGAATTTAATTATTTTTTTACCCCTCCTGACTTGTCCGTTTTAGTAACTACTTGCATTCCCCATGTAATAACCGCTCTGGAGCATAACTTTGTGTTGTGCTATTCTTCTATTCCTCCTAGAATGTATGAATAAATTGCCATCATTCTGCAATAAAGGCCCAAGTGGGTGTTACCTGTTGTAGGTGTGCCTCTGCACAGTCTGCCAGTAATGGACCCTGTAGGGACACGCCTCTAACTGGTAGCAACCAGTTGGATCTTTCTGCTGGTAATTCATTCATCAACTTCTTGTAGAAGTAATAGAGGAATGGCACAACATAGAGTCTTAAGAAAAAAAATGCTCCAGAATTGTTATATGGGGAACGTAAGTAGTTACTAAAACAGACATGTCGGGATTGGTGACAGCTCCTGCTCTTATACGGGTTGTCCAAGATTTAAAAAAATTTCGGGATGGCCAGACATGAGCTGAAAAAAAAAACACAACACAACTTACCGGAGCCCTCCGGACCAAACGTGTAATGTGCTGTATACATGCACTTCAATACTGCCAGTGGTCCCTTGCCATTCCTGCACACATCACTGCTGAGGTCATTGATTGGACGGCAGTGGGGACCTGCACGTAAACGACACATTACACATCTAGTCCAGCAGGGACTGGAGGCACAGCACTGGAACCGGGATGATCCAACAAGATGAGTAGTCTTTTTTTTCTCAGCCCTTGCCCTGCTACCCCTAAGATTTTTGGGATATGGGGCAACTCATTAACGGTATTTCCGTATTTTCTGTGAATACTGCAGAAAGGTGTTTACATTGCCTGCAGTGTTGCACAATCTACAGCCAGGAAGGATAGGTGGGTTTTATGTTCATATTATGGTATAGGCTTTATTATATTATGTTTTGTATGGCAAAGTAATAGGGCTGCCGTGGAGGTGCAGGAACCCTCTATATTATGTCCATATGCCTCCAATTCCAATCAGAGGCATACAGAGGTTTATTTCTGTTCTGAAAAAAATTATGTATTTATGGCCGTATTTTTCCCTAGAAGCATTGCTTCAAGTGAAGAATATTTCCCAACGTAGAGCACCAGATGGAGCTTGTATAGCAGCACCTAAAGGGCCTATGCTCTGTTTTACTGCAGCCTCTATGCACAAAGCTCTGCCAGTGTGCATGACCCTCACAGCTGATAATACTTAATTTCTACATCTTGTTAACCATTCATCATTCGGTTAGGAGCCTTAAAGGGGTTATCTAATGGTTAATGTAAAAAAAAATGAAAACGCATCATATAGTATATGTCAATCTGATTCTAACAAAGCTAGAGCTAGCCTTGTACCTTACATGGATCCAGAGATTGCCACATTCATTGCTCCAATTGCTCTGCTATATATATATATATATATATATATGTATGTGTGTGTGTGTGTGTAAATATATATATATATATATATATATATATATATATATATCAAGCTGGCAGCTCAAGAGAGTGTCCTTTCTGCTGCAGCTCAGGGAGTATGTCCTTTCTACTGCAGCTATCTCCCTATGATAGATCAGTTGAAGGATGAAACTGAGCTGTGCGGCCATCTCAGTGAGCCGGACAAAGAAATAAGAAAACAAGCAAACAGCAGGTGTACAGCTATACATTTTATTGAATAGCTCACTGGCTATACTAAATTTTTAATGATATGCAATTACAAAAGTATTCAGATCCAGGTGCTGGTTTAAAAACTGTAGAATATTTTATGTGGGACAACCTCTTTAAAGGGCATCTGTCAGCAGAATTGTACCTGTGAAACTAGCTGACCTGTTGCATGTGAAAACGTCATCATGTGTGGACCTGTCAATCAAAGTGGAGGGGGTATAATAGTTGCAGAGAGAGCATAGTCTATTGGTGTAATGGCAATGCCCCCGTTGCTCCTAGCGACTCATTTGCATATAATAAAACATAATTATTCTCAGCAATGCGGGCACATATGAACATGGGACCAACACAGATGCCTTCAGCTGCCAAGTGCACTTGTAACAGGTCAATATTTCTCAGTACATCTGTCCCATCCATACTAAGCTGTGGACTGTGAAACGAAGCTGTGAAAAGATTATCCAGGTAGTCGAATAACAACTCAAGTAAACATTAACTAGAAAAGGGAGGACTACTGAATTATTTCTGAAACTGATCCAAGTTTACTCCAGGAAGTACTGGAAGGTTGGCATGCTGTGAAGACTCCTTGCCCCTTATTCATCTTGGTTTAGTGCCAATTTGCGTTGAAGTGATGAATACTTTGAGACAGATTGCTTGCTAGGGATATTTCACTCAGTGAGTCAGATTAGGTGGAAAAGAGTTGACTAAATATGCAACTTAATGATAAAGTCTTGAAAGACTTTGACAGGTTTTAAGTTTTGAAAATGTTCATAAAACCATATCCAGACAAGAAAACTGAGGTGGCCTCAGAAGCAATGAGCAATGCATGGTATACAATTCATGGCCCACACATAAGATTTGACATCTAATAAGCTGAACTGTGTGTTTCTTTCTTCTAAACTTGGGTTTATTTTTCTAGATCAAAAAGCCCATTTTAATTTTGCAGTATACAACGGTCAAGTATGAGACTATAATTATTACTATTAGAGATGAGCGAATTTCATATTTAGAAATTCGTTCACGCTTCCTTTGGTGGTAAAAGCAGAATTGCGTTATGGATTCCTTTACCATGGACCATAACGCAATTGTATGACTGAATGCCTTTAGAGGCATTCCGTTATTCATTCCATCATAATAGAAGTCTATGGGCTGCAAAACGCATCCGTCCCGTTTCCGTTAAGAAATTCAGCTTTTACCACCAAACAAAGCGTGAACGAATTTTAGAACCTGAAATTCTCTCATCTCTAATTACTATTGTATTCTAATACATTATCAAATAGTTGGTTGATGGTAACCATAGTGTGTCAAATGTTTTATTAGAAATTGACACTGTCATTAATTCTCTTTGCTCCTCTCCTAGAAGCTGGAGAAGCAGCATTAGACTGGGTGGTCCAGTTGCGGAGGTGTATGCCTCAGTGCTCTGTAGGTCTGGTGTCATTACTGAGACGAACTGAGCTCTCCAGAGACAACTTTTGCCGGGTTGCCCTGCCTGATGCTGGATCTCGAGTCACATATTTTGGCAGGCGATGGAGCTGTGAGTTAGTAACAATGTCACTTCAAAGGATTGGTTAATAATGTCTTTATTGTTTGAACCATTACTGCTGGTACCTGTGCTGACAGCCAGGTTCTTCACAAGCCCAATAATGGCATTTTTATCTTAGAAACTTTTAGAGGATCAGCGAAGACTTAAACGTGAGCAAGAAGAAGCTGATATTGCTGCTAGGAGGCACACTGGGATTGTCCCATCTCATCACCAGTTTATCACTAATGAACGATTTGGAGACCTCCTTAATGTAGACGATTCAGCAAAGAGGAGATCTCGGTCTGAGGTCTGTTCTTGATCACGTTAAACTGCTGCTTGGCCCATAGCAATATCTTTCCTTCACATCCATTCAATACCGCCAATCATTTGTAGCCTAGCAGTTGCCGTCCATCAGCTTTCTTTTATTTGCTTTGCACCAGCTTCGGGTGGTAGAGGAACTTTAGTGACCGCTCTTACATAGCAGCATGTTGGCCTGGGAGACGGTGCTCACTGCATGAATTCTTTAGATAATTTCCTTTTTTTATGATGTCTTATTTCTCATGGCACACCATCATTGTTTTCTTCTTTTGTAATCCTAAATTTTTATTTTCATGTAGCCTGCTAACCAACTAACATGTCTCTGGTGTGTAAAAACGTACCGTAATTCTAATTTACTGTATGTAATAATTCAAGGTAATGGATTACCCATTGCCGTATGTTTTAATATTTTGTGTTAACATCTTTATAATATGTTTGATATTTCCATACACAAGCCATTTTGGAGACTTGCTGAATGGTTATGGACCCGTAATAAGCACAGAAGACATACATGTAAAGTGGCAGATGTTATAGTATGTTCTCACATTGTATAGAATTCAAAATGGCTGGCTTAATGTAGACAAAAAAACACAGATGGGAAAATTGTGTCACTACCTGTAAGTGATAATGAAGCAATAAAAGGCTCTGGTCATATTGCATTTAAGGCATCCATATGACATATACTTTGGAAAATACTCCTGACACATATATATATATATATATATATATATATATACAGACGTGGACAAAATTGTTGGTACCCTTTGGTCAATGAAAGAAAAAGTCACAATGGTCACAGAAATAACTTTAATCTGACAAAAGTAATAATAAATTAAAATTCTATAAATGTTAACCAATGAAAGTCAGACATTGTTTTTCAACCATGCTTCAACAGAATTATGTAAAAAAATAAACTCATGAAACAGGCATGGACAAAAATGATGGTACCCCTAGAAAACACAGAACATAATGTGACCAAAGGGACATGTTAATTCAAGGTGTGTCCACTAATTAGCATCACAGGTGTCTACAACCTTGTAATCAGCCATTGGGCCTATATATATGGCTCCAGGTAATCACTGTGTTGTTTGGTGATATGGTGTGTACCACACTCGACATGGACCAGAGGAAGCAAAGGAAAGAGCTGTCTCAAGAGATCAGAAAGAAAATTATAGACAAGCATGTTAAAGGTAAAGGCTATAAGACCATCTCCAAGCAACTAGATGTTCCTGTGAGTACAGTTGCACATATTATTCATAAGTTTAAGATCCATGGGACTGTAGCCAACCTCCCTGGACGTGGCCGCAGGAGGAAAATTGATGACAAATCTAAGAGACGGATAATCCGAATGGTAACAAAAGAGCCTAGAAAGACTTCTAAAGAGATTCAAGGTGAACTTCATGCTCAAGGAACATCAGTGTCAGATCGCACCATCCGTCGTTGTTTGAGCCAAAGTGGACTACATGGGAGACGACCAAGGAGGACACCATTGTTGAAAACGAATCATAAAAAAGCAAGACTGGAATATGCCAAACTACATGTTGACAAGCCACAAAGCTTCTGGGAGAATGTCCTGTGGACAGATGAGACAAAAATCGAAGTTTTTGCCAAGGCACATCAGCTGTATGTTCACAGACGAAAAAATGAAGCATATCAAGAAAAGAACACTGTCCCTACTGTGAAACATGGAGGAGGCTCTGTTATGTTCTGGGGCTGCTTTGCTGCGTCTGGCACAGGGTGTCTTGAATCTGTGCAGGGTACAATGAAATCTCAAGACTATCAAGGAATTCTAGAGAGAAATGTACTAGCCAGTGTCAGAAAGCTTGGTCTCAGTCGCAGGTCATGGGTCTTGCAACAGGACAATGACCCAAAACACACCGCTAAAAACACCCAAGAATGGCTAAGAGGAAAAAATTGGACTATTCTAAAGTGGCCTTCTATGAGCCCTGACCTCAATCCTATTGAGCATCTTTGGAAGGAGCTGAAACATGCAGTCTGGAAAAGGCACCCTTCAAACCGGACACAACTGGAGCAGTTTGCTCATGAGGAGTGGGCCAAAATACCTGCTGAGAGGTGCAGATGTCTCATTGACAGTTACAGGAAGCGTTTGATTGCAGTGATTGCCTCAAAAGGTTGCGCAACAAAATATTAAGTTAGGGATACCATCATTTTTGTCCATGCCTGTTTCATGAGTTTATTTTTTTACATAATTCTGTTGAAGCATGGTTGAAAAACAATGTCTGACTTTCATTGGTTAACATTTATAGAATTTTAATTTATTATTACTTTTGTCAGATTAAAGTTATTTCTGTGACCATTGTGACTTTTTCTTTCATTGACCAAAGGGTACCAACAATTTTGTCCACGTCTGTATATGGCACCTCTGATGGATGTCTTCAACATATACAACTGAATGTCATGCACTTGGACAAGATGCCCATAGTCCACCATTGTATAAAATGTGAGAATACATGTTTTAATTTATACCCACCCGGGATATGCCAATGGGACACTCTTGGCATTTATTGGACCCCTAGGGGTAAATACACAGATTCCCTGAACATACACAGTGTGAATAGAACCTAACAGAGGAAGAACTAAGGAAGAACTAAACACAAAATATGAAAACATATTGCTATTGATCATTTTCGTATAGAGAGGAAATTACCAGTGAGACACACGCTGCTCCAGTATGATAAATTACCATCAATGACCGAATTCTCTGATGAGTTTAGCTCTGATTGTAAATTCAGTTCCTGTAATATCTATAGTCAAACCTTTGACCCATAATAGGCCCTTTTTAGCATTGTCCCATATTAATTGTGGCAGGATCTACAGCTACTGTATAAATTATACATTCTACATGCTGATTTTTTTCTCTGCCATGAATTATTCATTTAATTTATACAGAATTAGGAATCCTGGGCGTTAATGCCGCCAACGTCTTTTACTATTTTGTATTTGCTTTTATTCTACCATATGCAATTCTGCTATAAATTCCCAGGACTCTAAGGAGCATGGTAGTTCCATGAAATGTATTTAGGAGATGAGTTCCCCATAATTATGTAAATGGTACTGATGAAAGCAGCATTCTGCTCAAGTTCTATTAATTATCTCCTGAAAGTATTAACGTAACGGCACCTCAGAGTAAAATATCCAGTTTACTCCATGTTTCACCAAATTTGTAATTCATTGTGAATATTCTATAAGCTGTGTCTCATGTCGAGCTAATTTTCTCTGAACATTTATATTTCTGTCTGTACTAAGACCTCCAACTAAATCAACTCTTAATACCTACTTGACATCCTCCATGGGTTTACAGAGTTTGGTATGCTATCACAACCTTTGTGTCCTTCCATCTTATCTTATGTATAGATGACACAAGCAAGAGCAAAGTTTGACTTCAAAGCACAGTCTCTGAAGTAAGTATGAAAGGGGAAAGTATGGTCTTCACATCGTATGTGCAAAGCCTAAGCTAACCCTGAAGCCACCAGAGAAGCTGGCTTTGGGGTAACTTTAGGAACAGGGTTTTATGTGACCTCCACTTGTCTTTGTTAATGTGAATAAGGAATTGTGCACTTGGTTTTCAAAGTTATATTTTACACATTGAAACCTGTAAGGTCAGGAATAAACTATTTATAGCAATATGGGTTTTTCTGCTATAGTGAAGTCTCTCAGTAAAGCTGCTAGGATCAAATATATTAGAAAGCCGGGCAGGCATTACTGTCAGCTACAGAAATTCTGTGCCATATAGTATAGGAATAGCCTATAGTATAGGCCAACGTAATGTAGGCTATTATTAGTTTCCAAATACAAAAATGAATAGCGGATATGATATGTATCCTTAAAGGGTTCTCTGGGATTTTGATACTGATAAGCTATCCTCAGGAGTGGCCATCGATATCAGATCTGTGGTGGTCCACCTCCCAGCACCCCTGCTGATTAGCTGTATGGAGAGGCCGCGGGACTCTGGTGATTGCTGCAACCTCTTTCTAGGCCAGTGAGATCATGTTCATCAATCACATGGCCTAGAAGCCCTAGATGCAGCTCAGTACTATTCAAGTGAATGGGGTTGAGCAGGATACCAAACACAGCCGCCATCCAATGGACGACGCTGTGCTTGGTAGGCTGTGAGGAGGCCACAGCACTCAGAGGAGCTCAGGTGAGTGTCTTGGCTTCCTCAAATATCTGATGAGGGGGTGCCGGAGGTCGCATCCCCAATGTTCCCATAATGATGACTAATCCTGAGGATAGTCCATCAGTATGAAAATCCTTGAGAACCCCTTTAAGTCTCAGGTATAGCATTCACTGTATGTGGGCACAGTTGCCTTCTCCAGCTAAGGTTTATCACCATCCTTCATGAAGAATGTTAATAGTGGTAGCATTAGTTCAAAGGAGGAATCTCTAAGAACACAGCATCTATATATAGTACTTAGTTGTGAATTTATAGGCTGGATTTTGGGTTTTCTTACATGTTAGTTATGTTCTGGATCACTTTAAATACTTTTCATAAACCAAAACGGAATCTAAAATCCATTCTAATCTATTTTTGAACAAAGTGAAACTATTTTTATCTCCGTTTATAGGGAGTTGCCGCTCCAGAAGGGTGATATAGTTTATATTTACAAGCAAATAGATCAAAACTGGTTTGAAGGCGAGCACCATGGAAGAATGGGAATCTTCCCGATTTCCTATATTGAGGTATGGCTTCTACACTCGGTTATCACTCAGAAGTCATTATTTTTGGTCAGTATCTAACACTAAGTTGCTTTTGTTCCAGATACTCCCACAAACCGAGAAAGCACAGCCACAGAAGCCTCCACCGGTGCAAGTTTTGGAATATGGAGAAGCTGTGGCCAAGTTTAACTTTAATGGAGATACGGCAGTAGAGATGTCATTTAAAAAGGTAGCGGATGGAAGCGTCTTATGATAAACTGACCAAGTTGTCAGAGATGGAGTGATGGATGGACAGAGTGATATATAACAAGTAGATGGAGGGATTGGTGATTGGAGAGAATTTCCTGTATGCTCTGAGGATGCTTTTGTGCACTTTCTGTATCCGGGCACACTGATTATCCTAATAATAACTTTTTATGGTTACCTTGAATTGCTCTTGAAAGGAAATTCTGTTTAAATTTATTTTCAAGGGTGAAAGGATAACCTTGATCCGCAGAGTAGATGAAAACTGGTATGAAGGAAAGATATCTGGCACCAGCCGTCAGGGTATATTCCCGATAACCTACGTAGATGTCCTGAAGAGGCCACGTGTAAAAAATTCACCCGATTATATGGATCTTCCATTTTCATATTCCCCAAATAGAAGCACAAGTGCTTCCCCACAGGTATGTGTCTCATAGTACATTATGTACTGTAGGAATATTATGGTTTATTAGACCTTTTTTGTGTGTTTATCATAAGCTATAAAGCTATTACTGGCAAGTAGCAACATTCTAATCAGTTGTCTGTATGCCAGATCCAGGAATGGAGTATAGGCAAAAACAATAGGTTTCGGGTCTGTATACATGATTTGTCTGGAAAAACATCATATAATCATGCAGAGGGATATATTTTAGTCATTCTATAGATGTGAGCCCTGTGATATGCAGGTACAGGTATCCTAGCTTATATAGTTCAGTCTACTAAAAATTCTGTTCTATTCTAGGTGGGATCGTAATGGTCATTATGTCAGATATTTGGGACATTTTCCCCAGTTATCAGATATTATTTTTTTTCTCATTTTCAGTATTTTATTAAATTACCAAATTAGGGTTGTGAACCCAGGGACTTCTTGGCAATTACAAAATACAGGTCATACAAGTGAGCTGTTCCATCTGGTGGATATAAATGGAGTTGCAGTTTTATTTTATTTTATCTATTACACTTTTTATGACCTTCACCTAAGTTAATATTTTGTGATATTTTGTGTTAGTCCATTTCTTTTCCATCACATTCTTCTTCTTTTTATGTTTTCTGTTTTTTCCTTTTATTGTGTCAAGTCTCCTAGCTATGCCAGGCCACGTACTACTACTCCACCTGATGTCTCTCGCAGAGCTTTCTCTCCAGAAGTGCAGACTATCACATCTGAATGGATTTCCCTAACGATGGGTGTTTCCCGCAATAGCGGATATACCTCAACCCCCCCACTTCCTCCTTTACCCGAAGCCATGCTTTGTGCCATAGACTACATAAGTCCCTCAGCAGCTGCCAGCCCTACCTTGTCTTTAACACCATCTGTTAGCCTCCATTACTGTAATGTCTCCGGTAGATCCACCCCGAACTCTGGCCTGTCTTCAGTGCTGACGTACCCATCCAGGCCACAGTCTTCTACTAGAGTCAGTTATGTCATCTCTCCACACAGTGATGAGAAGTTTGCCGGTTCAGCTTCCAGTTATGGAGGCTCTCCGGTGCAGATGACTGCACCTCATGATATTCTGATTTCAGAGCTTACTGATGTCTTACGTAATCAGCACACCCCCAAGAGCGATGTTTGTTCAATAGAAAATGGTGATCATGACATTTGGAAGGCATCAAATGGTAGAATTAGAGACACCCAAGCAATGCCACGTGTAAGTGGATGTGCAGGAATAGATACTAAAGCAAACGCCCATTCCTCTGACGAGAGCCAGTTGTGTAAAGTACATCTTGGTAGTGTTGTCCAGGAGGATTTGAAAAGACTTCAGGGCAGTCCCATTAAGGTACATGGTGCATGTGTGTGCTCTTGGCTCATGTGTAGAAGAGTGAGATTTTAGGGTTTTGAGAATCTACTGATCAATTGCCATGTAAGACACATTACTTCTACTAACCCTTGTTTTGCTCCTCAGCTCCTGTACAGTGCAATCTTACTACATTAAAAACCAATGTGTGTGTGTCTTGCCAACTAATATTTTCGTTCATATGGTGTTATAGCCCATTCACATTGATGACTTTATCAATTTATATGTAAAAATGTATGCAATTATTATATTGCAATTGATTTACACAAGTTAAAAATCCTACTTTCAGCAAGTAATTCAGCAGAATGATCAGTCTGTGAAAAGCCCTACCTCTGAGTAGTCACTCTGTGGGAAAGGTTACAAAGTCATCTATAATAGTTTTACATTGTAATGTGTAAGGGTATTCCCAAAAATTACACCCTGAAAGAGCAAATATTGTATATACTTTTTTACCATAACTCAATAGTATAAACGATTATAAGAAAATGTGTAATATATCGTATTACAAAAAAAATAAAGTACCGTAAGTGCACACCAAAATTATGTTAGCGCCCAACAAAGTAATTGCTGTGTATGAAAAACTCAAATCGTCACCCCAAAGATAAAATACACAGCGGTATAGTATACAAAATACATGTTTTATTAATCAATTATGCAACATATTTAAAATCCGGTAATAGCAGCATGCATACACAGGAATGAAGAAAAACAGGACCACATGTAAAGTGTCATATGCTAGTCTACAAACCCATCCATGAAAAGTGTTAATATTCAGTTTCCTTCAACACCATCTAAACCAAGAGGAGAGAGGGACAGGAGATTCCCCAAAGTGCGGCCTCCTCAATGGAAAAATGGAGTCAGAGGAAAAGTCACCATACTAATTAGAAATAAAGTGCTCAGTGCAGTAAAGTATATACAAAATTCATCAAATAGTAATTAGTGTAGAGAATAATTCCGACCAATGTAGTCCTGGCCCCGGCTTCTAAGAAATGTTTTACTGTCTCACCACAGAGCTGAAGTGACAGCAACACTGCTGTAAAATGCCCCCATGCCGCTTCTGAGTAGGGATGAGCGAACTTGTGTTTTCAAGTTTGGCATACAAAGTTCGGGTTTGGGTTATCTAAGAACTCCATTATGGATTCCGGAAACAGAATTGTTAGATAACCTGAACCTATATTGCCAAAAGGACCTTATTAGACCCAGGTTTTTATAACTATGCAAGATTTAGAAGCCAAAGGCCTATAATACCTGTTTTTGGCCATTGCTAAAACGTAACTTTTATTCTTTATTATTAAATAAAACTACCCAAATATAGACAATGATTCAAAGGATGAAACTGGCCCTAAGCTTGTGCAGAGTAATACTAAATATCTTTCACTCTCAATATATAACCATAAGGTTTGCCTATTATCACTTGTAAAGTTCAGGGAGATATCACTGGGATATTATATTCATATCCCTAATATTTTCCTATCCTGTGACGGTGTCAGTAATTTATTGTATTAACTTTGCCGACACTAAAGCAACAAATATAATTGTAACTGTAGTGTATCTGGTTTGCCACAGTGTAGTATATACTGTTAGTGACTGGTTTTGGCACACAGGAGTATATATATATTCAAATCTTTATTTCTACTACTATTGTCTAGTGCACCTTGTGTCAATTCCAAATCACTAACTATCCCGGACTATAGTGATTTAATAATAAAGAATAAAAGTTATGTTTTAGAAATGGCCAAAAACATGTATTTTTGGCTTCTGAATCTTGCATACCCTGAACCTTGTACGCTGAACTTGAACTCACAAGTTCGCTCATCCTTTCTACTGAGTTTATATAAGTGAGAGGTAGGGGACCAGAATCTCCTATTCTCTATGTGTACTCAAATTGCTAGGATCAATTTGGTTAATAGGTGAGCGTAGGAATTAGGAAATTCCCAGTAATACGCTCCTTGGTCCTGTCAACAGGAGACCAAAAAGAACCTTTGTTATAAGTCCCATTAGACATAACCCAGCCTTTTAATATCCATGACCGTGTGTTATGATATCCACAAGTTTAATAAGCTTGCAAAATATGTAATTTAAAAATTAATAATTAGAAAGTTTTTTTTTTTTTTAAGTCACTTTATGAATGAGGCATAACACTGCAATAGTAAAAGGTCACCTCTAGTCTCGGCTCAGTGGAAACCATAAAGCGACCATTATGTGAAGGCACCGTTATTAGGTTATCTCCATGAAACGGTCGTCTCCATTGTGTAGAGACATTGGGTGCTCCTTATTTTGCTTGTTCGATAACCTAATATGATTATCTACACTGAAAGATCTGACAAGCTTTTTCTCCTTTAAAGACCACAGACACAATGCCACTGTCTTCGTCTGTCTATCCTTCTGCACTGTCTTCCTGTCCTGTCACAAATCAGCCTACCTCCCAGGCTTAGAGGCAGGGTCAGTGTGTCACAGGTAACCAGCTGCTGCTGGATTCGTCTAGCTTGCTGCTTGAACATGAGAAGGCCCTTGCTCACAAGCTGCATGCTCTGCCTTTAACCTACCGCTGCCTCCTCATCCCGATCAGCATATACAACTCTGCAAGAGCGCCATGATTCATGTGACCAGAGAATCGCTTGCAAATCTACATACTAATATCTCAAAACCATCTCTGAATTGTATGTGAATAGTTTATGGTCTAGACAAGAATTTACCTAAGGCCTAGTTTACACGTCAGTGATCTGGTCAGTGTTTGATCAGTGATTTCCATCATTGATTGGAGCCAAAACCAGGAGTGGTGCCTACACAGAGATGTGGAAAGGTATAATGGAAAGATCTGAACCTGTTCTGTGTTTGACCCTCACCTGGATGGAAATCACTGACCAAATCACTAGGGCTAACAGTGGGGTTACAGAAAGTACTGCTAAGGAGCACACATTGCAACAGTCCCATGCAACAGACCGTCACCGAAAATAGCTGCACGTAGCAGAGTTGACAACAATTTTTAAACGCCTTCCCAGCAAAGTCGGGTTGTCCTAGGTGGAAAATGGGCAAGGTTTATGTAACCCCACCCTGGTCTTTACCGGTCCCATTATCAAAGGAGCGTGTCCCTAAACAATCTGACACTGTTAGATCATGCGGACAGACAACCCAACTAGTAACACCCGGTTGTCAATTTCAGATGCTTTCACACTGTATACAGTAGAATACATGGTCCTTAGGCTTCCTTGTTAAAAATCTGCATATTGTGTGACCTATGGATATGTTTCATGTGAAACATGGACACTGCAAAGTGCCCCCATTCATACATTTCTAGGAGGAATACCAGAAAAGTCGTTACTAAAACGGACATGTATGGAGAGCCAACGGGTCCTATTTAAGGGAAAGAGACGTTCTAAGAGTTTCTTCATTTGTCATTTCTAGGTTTGTAGGCAATGGTGAATAGTTTTCACATGTTTTTGCTCAACAAAGAGAACCTGTCACTTGAACATGGTGTTTGATCTGCCAGCAGCATGTTATAGAGCAGGAGGAGCTGAGCAGATTGATAGTCCTCAGGATAGGTCATCACATCAGCAGAGGTCTGATCAGCTGTTTAAGGTAGCTGCTAGGTTTACTGGCGCTCTGGTGGGCCCAGCGGGCTCTACATTGTATGGCAGCTGTACTTGGTATTACAGCTCAGCCCCACTGACTTGCATGGGGCTGAGCTGCAACTTAACCATGTGACCAATGTACAGTGATGTCACATGGCCTAGGAAAAGGCCACAGTGCTCAGGGAGTACCCGCCTCTTATAACAGCTGTTCAGCTGGGGTCCCGGGTGTTGAACCCCACCAATCTGATATTGGACCCCACCAATCTGAAATGATAGGTCATTAATAAAAATTCCCAGATAAATCCAATTTAAATGCCTGCTCTTTCTATGCTCAGGAGTCCAGTGCACAGTCCTATTAGTGTTTGTCAGCCTTGCCTATATGACTGTGCATATATCGTCACTGAGTAGGACCGCCCAATGGACTCCTGAGCCCAGAAAGAGCAGAGAATCTGTATTGGGTATAATGCATTTTTCCTGCTGCTCATAGATAGGACTGCATGTACAACATGACAGACTGTAATTATTACACCGACAGTAGTATCACTTGTTCCAAAGGGGAACTTTTCCACAATCTATAAGTTTGCTCCAATATTTTCAATATGGACATACATAGGCCCCCACCATGTTATATATATTTTACAAGGAATGTTTTACTGATATATTTAATCTGCAGCTTGCAAACACAAGATACAGCAGCACTCTGCTTTAAGTGGAAAGACATTTATAAAAATGAATGAGGTTGTCCAGCATAGAAGCCGACAACCCCAGTGGTCGTTAGGTGTACCCCATAGAAAAAAAAAAAAACTACTCCCCTATCTGCTGTTCCAGTGCCACTGACCCATTCCTGGCCAGTTCCAGTCCTGACTTGACCAGAAGGGGCTTGGGCCTAGGGCTGCTGCAGCCAATCACTGGCGCACACATTCCGAACACGGTTGTCGCTCCTAGGCATCACTGCTATATTTATTATACATAGAAATTTGTTCTTAGTGCACATTTTGATCAGCTTGTGTGAGTCTATCTACCCTGTGAAGGCAACTTCATTAGATGGGAACCTACCCTACAGACTTACCTGTCTTGGGCCTAGGCTTCCATTATTTGGGTGTGTCTGTTAGTGTACTCCTTTCTAAAGGCAGATAAACACGGCCTGATTGTCAAGCAGATTATCTGGGATGGAAGTTCCTACGAATGCTTGTTCCTGATTATCTGTCTGTCTTATCGTTTCTGGGCAGGAGATCATGCTGTCGAAACAGCAACAATGCAGCTGTATGAGGACCGGAGATAGCAGCAGCCATCGCCTGTCCTCATACTGTGGAGGTGATCCCTGCATGTAAATGCAGCGCTTCACCCCCACTGAACGAGCATTCAATTGTCAAGGAGGTAAGCTTTGATCGCTGCATGTAAATGTGGCATAGGACTGTTTCATTTCATTTTGTTCATTCTGGAGGCCTGTGCTCTAGCCGGGTAAGTCTTTTCATGTAGGGCCCCATCTAATAAAGTTGTCTTGGCAGGGTGGATGGCTCACACAATTTGATCAAAGTGTGTACTAAGAGCCTAACAGTAATTCAATTTAAAATAATTACCGTACTATATTCAAAGTCTGAAGATGTCTTAGTGCCCAAAGCGGTGTGCTGCTGTAGCGTCTCTGCTTGCGTGCCTTTACACCTGCACATTTATTTCTTGATCTTTGCATGTGCTGGCCTACTATGTTTATAATGTAGAACTCTTCAGATCATGGAAGAAGTCATATTAACGAATGCAGACTCTTAAAGGGATTCTCTCACCTTGACAATGCAGTAATCTGCAGGCAGCCTGTTATACGGCAGGAGCAGCTGAGCAGATTGATTTCTAGCTTTATGGGAAATTGTTCAGGAAAATGTCTCATTTATTCATTTCAATCTCTTCTCGTTCTGAGCTTAGGAGTCATGTGGGCGGTCCTAATCGGTGACTGACAGCGGTCTCTGTATACACACTTACTCAGTAGTGATTGACAGCCTGGATGACTCCTAAGCCCAAACGAGAAGAGATTTAAATGAATACATTTTGCTAAATAAGATAACTATATAGCAGCCTGCTCAGCTCCTCCTGTTCTATAACATAGTGCCTGCAGATTGCACTGCATTTTTCCTGCTGGCAGGTTCCCATTAATGAGATTTCAACTAAACACATCTTTGATGCATTCACATGAATATTACGTGGCCAGAACATTGAGAATGCTGATTTAGTGGAATTCTCGTAATTTCCAAATTATACTCAACTGAGATTCCCGTAGAATTGTAGCCATCTTGGATTCTTTATATTCCTATTAAACCAGATGTAATGCATCCATTCAGTATAATGGGTACTTAAGGTACTGAGCAAGTAACCAGTAATTATTATGATACACCCATAATGTCCTGTCTACTGTCTTTGACACTAGGCAAATATGCAGTAAACCATGGTAACCAAATAAAACGTTTGCTTTCACTGTTGAACAGGTCTTACTCAAATAATACATGGACGTAAGACACAGGTTTCAGTTAGCTCTTCTTGTACTTTATTTCCCTTTAAACTACGTCTGGCCGAACATATAAAAAAATGTTTTTCAATACCTAATGTACAAACGTAATGAAGTTTTGTTTGTATATTTAGACTTTTTCCTTGAGATGTCTTGTCACCAGCGTGTCCAGTTGTCGCCATAAAACAGTATAGATGAGAAGTCACAGTGTCTGGAATCGATTAGCTGCTGTTATGACTTTGCTGATGATAAGAGATTATGTGGGATTCCAAAAAAATAAAAAAGCAATGTTATAAAGAAATATATTTTTTCTACTGCTGCATCTGTAAACTCCTGTTAAAGCCAGATTGACAAACCTGTGTCCTTGACCCATGGATTGTTGTAAAGGGGTTGTCCCATTACAACAACTTATACTCTGTCCACAGGAAAAAGGATAAGTGGCTGATCAGTGGGGTTCTGACCACTGGAGCCCCCTGCCGAGATGGAGATTGGGGGCCAATGTTGCCTTGTTTGAATGGAGTGGCGGATACACGTGTGCTTCCATTCAATTCAGCTCAACGGGGCTGCCGGAGATAGCAGAACGCTTGTACTCGGCTATATACAGCAGTTCCATAGAGTTGAATGAACCATAAGATACGAATGGGTGTCTACTGCTCCATTCAAACAGAGGAACATGGGCCACCGTTCTAGTGATCAGTGCAGGCCCCTTAACGGCAATCGAGTGGACAGGTGATAAGTTCTAGTGGGACAACCCCTTTGATGACCTAAGTTTGGGTAATTAAGCTCCCATTTGGGTGAGGACACATAATTGGAATCTGTCTCCGAGTCAAAGAGAATGTTTAATGAACAACAGGACGGTAAGTGAATAGGTTTCATTGGATATATAGCATATGATATGTTTCAGTGACTCCTCCAGCAATTCAGTATCCCTCAAATGTAGGGACACCCAGTTGCAGGTGGCTAGTACGAAATTGATGATCTGCTAGTTTTCCACCAAGACTTATTCACTTACCCTCATGAAATAATGTCGAGTGTATTTGGAAATACACTTTGAGACTACTAAAAATTGCATTGAAAAGTGGTCTTCTAGGTAGTGGCCTTCTCAAAGAGGATGTCCATCATACATAATATGGTGGAACTAAAAATCACATAAAATCTGGTCTAGACAAGGTTGTGGTCTTCTGAAAGAGGTGTCTTTTGGAGAGGTTTCACAGTATATTTTTACGATGAAATGCAATGGGATCTGGACTTTCTTGATTTGCCTACCAGCACAGGGAGCCTGTGGTCATATCTTAGCATTGTAAAGTTTATTATTATTGCACTTGTGTGTGTGTGTGTGTGTTAATCATTAGAGTAAGTAAACTTTTCCACCGTTCGCTTTAGGACCAGTTTTGGCTATTATATATTTGTTATACTGCACCATTTAAGTACCAAACAGTCGTTGTTTAGTAATGACCTATATGTTTCATGTATTATAGGTTAGATAATGTTCTTGCATGCATATGTATGTTGGTTTCTGTGTGAGAACGTGCATCAAAACACGGCATGGCTTCGGGCAGTCGCTGTGCAAGTATGTGATTTGTTTTATTGTGCCTTCACTTCTCATCCCATTCTCATTGCATCTTTTGTCCTTTTACATCATCTCATTAGCCTTGCAGATCTGACGGTGAACAAACAGCACCTAAAAGTCCTGTAAAGCTTACAGACTCCCCGGTTAATACCCTGAACTCAAATTCTTTTGTGGTAAGCCCAAGCAAATTACATGTATAATCAACCTCTTTAGACCAATCTTGAAGATCATATTGTTACTTCTTACTGCCTGTTTTATCCCTTTTTAAGTTCTTACCTAATATGGACATATTTGAAATTTTAGGTAAACTTGGAGAACACTATATATATTTAGATATAGATACAGGTTATTTGTCAGATTCCCACTTATTTTGGTATTGTTTTGTTTATTCCTGCTGTTTAATAAGCTTATATTATTGGCCTGCCCAAGATAGTATCTTATGATGCCTATGAAATAAGCCTTATTTTATTAAAGACTACATAGTCCGTGTACAGATTGCGGACAATGTTCCCCAACAGAATCTGCCCATTGATATGCCTGAAATAATAAGTTATAGGGAACCTGTCAGGTTCAGCATGTTCTACTGTCTGTAGACAGCATGTTAGAGAAGAGGAGCTGAACAGATTAATATATTGTTTTGTGCAAAAAATATTCCATATAACTTCATGTATTGGTTGAAATACCTGCTGAGCATGAGCTTAGGTCCTTGAGTCAAGTGGGTCGACTACTAGACTTATAAGCCCAGAATGAGAAGGCATTTAAAGGGAGACATCAGATTTTACCCCTAAAAGCCATGCTGCTTACCTGAGAAAACAAAATGCTCTTGCTGTACATGGTAATTGGCCCTCAAGCATTTGTTGGTCATGTCCAGCCTGCTCAAGTGTCCGGCTGAGCCAGCCATAAGTCAGCCCATGTAAATTATAGACTGATAGGGATGACACTCCCTGTGTCATCCACAAGCCTCTCCAAATCTAGTTAGATAGCAATCGGCGCATGCACAGAATTAAAAGAAGTACTGTGCACAATGCAGCGAGTTCATACTGTGCTTGCGCTGTACGTCAATCAATTGGCACTTTTGCATTTTGAATTCCCTGTTGTGGGTAGAGCATTGATTTTCGTTGTGCACATGTGCCAATCCCCATCTAACTAGAATTACAGAGGCCCATGGATGATGTAGGCTGCATCTTTCATGTCCGTCACCAATACATGGCCTGACTTACGGCTGGTTCAGCCAGACCCTTGAGCAGGCCGGATACACGTAGCAGACACAAGGGCAAATTAGCATCCAGTGTGTAAGAACAATAGCTATATGTTTGCTACGTCATAGTGGGAATGGTTTGTAGGGGTGAGAAAATAGTTCCATTCAGAACTGTACACAGATCTCATAGGGCACCATGAAAAACTTAGTGAGGGTCCCCACCACCACCCTGCCCATCCCACCTAGTTTCCTAGTACTTGTGTGTGAAACGTTCCAATGCTGAACGTAAAGTGCAACGCTCCAGATTTCTGGAAAAAGTGGAGTAGGTGCTCCATAAATATGGCATTCATTCTGAACACCATAGTTCTCAAATCTTTTATATGACATAACTCTCATACAGGGCTGTAACCACCGGCAGACCATGCGACTGCTATGGGGCCCAGCACAAGAGAGGGCCCAGTCTTAGTTGGGATCATCTCCTATTCTACTGGAGGTGAAAATTTGGTCAGGACTCTACTCTCTAAAAGAACAACTTTTAGCAAACGAGAATGGCCCAAGGGTCACCAAAAGAGGTTTAGGTCGGAACCCCTAATGTCCTGTGTGCGGGGCCTGAATTAATCTCCCTATACATCTCTGTCTGCCTCATACAATGTATTCTAAAACTGGCCAAAGCCACCACTAGGGGGAGCTCAGTGCATAGGAATTTTCTGCTACTATTGACTGCAATGAAAACTGTAAAATCTCTTTGCCCTGAGCTCCACCTAGTGGCTACTACTTGAAAATGTAGGTTTTTTTTCATATTGGTAGCAAAAAGAGTTCGTACCTGGGACCCCTATCAGCCATGCCTCCATGGATGGTATGCCACTGGTTCTATTTAAAAAAATTGCAAACTGTGCTGTTTTTTTTCCTACAAAACTACCAGTATATATCCATCTGCTCAGCTTGACGTGCTCTATAAAATGCTACTTACAGATAGCAAGGACAGCATTCACAACCTGACAGGTTTCCATTTTCCATAGTATTATCTGTCTGCCATGGATCAGAGTCAACATTACATCATACATCCCAACCATTGTGTTCATAATTCTGCCTCCTGGAGTTAGGTTGGTGGTTTCACTTAGGTATGTCTAAAAGTCTACACATGGGTTATGTACTCAGTCATCATCCGTGAATCAGACAAGCAAAAATTACCATGTGTAGTCTGCAGTTTCTGCTAGATTTATTTCCATCAGTCAGCTCAGATGGCGCGCCCTTGCTCAGGGGGCATGTCCTGTCACTGTCAAAGCTTCTAACAGAAGTATATGGCTGGTGGCAGTTGAAAAATTAAACTGAGCATGTGCGACCACCTCAGTGAACAGAGAAATAAGGAAAAGAACAAACAGCAGGTGGCGCTGTACCAATACAGTGATCCCTCAAGATATATTGGCCTCAGGATACAATATTTTTAACATACAATGGTCTTTTCGGACCATTCATAAGTTGAAACTAAACAAAACATACAATGTCTCAGATCCAACCAATCAAGGCCACTTCTCTGGTAAATTTGCTGTATTAGTTGCTAGTTGGCAGCTATTCCTGACTGTTATATGTAAGGACTCGTTTTATCTGTCTTACTTATCTGCTTACATTTCTTAAATCTTCACTTTCTCTCATCTTGGATGACATTTTGGGGCTTTGGAACCAATAACTCAACTTACAGTGGTCGTCCTAGAACCAATTAATATTGTAACCTGAGGGACTGTATATTTTATTGAATTACTCAACCTTTATGTCTATGCAGTTACAAAAGTATTCAGATCCAAGTGCTGGTTTGAAAGATGTAGAATATTATTTTTTGGGACAACCCCTTTAAATAGAAAAGAAAAAGTCTGCTTTTTACCAGAAACGGTGAACACTTTCGTATAGTCTGTTCCTGGTGTTGCAGCTTTAATACATGGTACATGACTTGTGCATATGGTTAGTTTTGCTAGTTCTGCAAAATGTTTACACTTCATTGTATTTTTTTCTCAATTGACCATTTTTATGTTCCGATCCTAGTTTTGACGTATAATATAGTTCAAAGTATATAGACAAGTATACAAATGTTTGCAATGTGTCCTGGCTTAAAGAATAATGTGCATTGTATTGGTTTTATGTACATAGAACTAACTAGTATAGTGTAGAACGGAGGCAGACTTCAGTGCTGCCCCCAACCATCTGGCTGACCCTCTTATAGGGGCTGTGGGGGTCCAGGCAGAATGTTACCTTATTGTGCTTAGTACACACTAGGGATAACACACAGCATACGTTTTACCCAGATTGCTCCCTTAAAGCAGGTGAGCCCCATTCTTCCAGTAGGTGGGGGCAACACTTCCGGGACCTGACCTATCGGATATTTATGGCACATATTATCAATATGCCATAAATGTCTTTAATCAGAATAGCTCTGATTGTTAGTGCCTTCCTTGGCAGTGATATAACTTGTCAATGTGAACCTCAGGCCAGGGAAGGATGGTCTGGTGGCAGTCAGACATGACACTGAGTGTATTGTACTGGATGGATCATTGTAGTTGCTGACTGGTTACTAAGGACTACTTCATATTTTTGAGGTTTGGTATAGTTTAGTAGAGTCATTATATGTACAAGTCATTATACTGTTTAATTTAGGGTACTTTCACACTTGCGTTGTTTGATTCCGGCAGGCAGTTCAGTTGCCTGAACTGACTGCCTGATCAGGCAAACTGTATGCAAACGCATGTCATTTTTCTGACTGATCAGGCATTTTTCAGACCAATCAGGATCCTGATCAGTCTGAAAAACGCCTGATCAGTCTGAAAAATGCATTGCAATACTGGATCCGTTTTTCCGGTGTCATCAGGCAAAGCGGATCCGGTATTTATTTTTTTCTCATTTTTAAAGGTCTGCACATGCGCAGACCGAAAGGACGGATCCAGCATTCCGGTATTTTGAATGCCGGATCTGGCACTAATGCATTCCTATAAAAGAAAATGCCGGATCCGCCATCCAGGCAAGTCTTCAGTTTTTTTTGCCGGAGATAAAACCGTAGCATGCTGCGGTTTTCTCTTTTGCCCGATCAGTCAAAATGACTGAACTGAAGACATCCTGATGCATCCTGAACGGATTACCCTCCATTCAGAATGCATGGGGACATGCCTGATCAGTTCTTTTCCGGTATAGAGCCCCTGTGACGGAACTCTATGCCGGAAAAGAAAAACGCAAGTGTGAAAGTACCCTTACCTGTACAGAAAGGGCTTGTTCCAGTAATATGGTGCACCTGCCATTCTGGTGCACCTGCCATTCCTTCACATTAGTGACTTCTTACATTTTTATGTTATTTTTTGGATTCTATTTTATATTTAAGCAGTTGTACAGTAGTTTTTACATTTTTAGATATAGCTCACAGTGGGTTAAAGGGAATCTGTCACCATTTTTTATTCTGCCCTATCTGAGGGCAGCATAAACTAGTGTCCGCTACCCTTAGCAAAAGGAGCACTTACTTAAAGTGATGCAGTCATTTTGCTAAAGTCTGTATGGAGCAAATCTAGCAAGAGCCTCACTCTGGAGCTGTTCAGTACTCCGCACGCATCAGAGAGTCCTCCTGTCTATGAGCTTCCGGCTTTCCCTGCCCCTCTGCCACCGATTGCAGTAGGGAAAAGAAAGATGCTAAGGGTATCTGTCATCAGTTTATGCTGCTCTCAGACAGCAGAAAACTGGTGACAGATTCCCTTAAAAAAAAAATAAAGAAGCCAGACTATTGTCACCAATCCCCCGACATTGCTGTTCTGATGCCTTTCGGTCTCTGCTGCTTTCCACTTTCTGGGGCCGGATCATAATGCAGAACATAGTGATCGGCCTTTTCTGCAGCGGATTGGCAGCAGCATGGATTCAGCGAGGGGGCACATATCCCTTCTGCTTCATTTGTAATCCACTATGAGACATATATAAAAAATGTAATACAGCTTGACACCCCCTTTAAACTACGGTAGGTTGTCAATAGACACGATGGCCACATTTTCTCATGAGGGTTCATCTAGATTCTGACGTGGCACAATTTGGTGCAGCCAGTTTAGAGAAATTATTTTGTCTAGCTCAACAAAGGGGAACGGCTTAACAGAAAAAGGATTTTGGCTTTCTAGGAAAGGGGTATGGTCCAATATGCAACATTTAACGCCATAGTTGCACCACAATTCTGGTGTAATATTCTATCTCAATGTAAGCCAACCAATAGTTGGTACAGAGCTGGACAAAGATGTCTGTCCCTCCACCACATTTATCATCCAGCCTGAGCCCCTGTGATAAATCTGGTGCAGGTCAATATAGCCTGTCTTACCTTACACCATCTGTAGGATTAGTAAATCTGCCCCATTATACCTGGGCCTAAATCTATGCAAATGAATGAAATGCATGAATGTCAGGTGTAAGCACTTCCATTGACAAAGAAATGTGAACTGATAGAACTGGTGCTTGCTAAGGTGTGGTAAATTAGTAGCACTGTACCAGCACAATGCCCAGTATAAGACCAGCCATAGACCAAGAGCACAACAGGTTTTATTGGTATCATTAATGGGGATATCCAATGATAAATGTAAAATAAAAAATCAAACTGTCAGACTAATCACATAGTACTTGCTACTTTCTAACAAAGCTAGAACCAGCCCTGTACCTCACATGCATCCAGAGATCTTCTCATTCATTGCTTCATTTGCTCTGCTAGATTTTCTGACAGATCGGGGACATGTCCTTTGTGCTGAAGCTCTCTTTCTGTCACAGCTTAGGGGGTGTTCTTTCTCAGGGGAAATGGCCTTTCTCCTGCAGTTCTTTACCTGTAACTGTCACAGCTTCTAAGAGAAGATCCACTGGTGGCAGATGAAGGATGGAACTGAGCATGTGCAACCACCTCAGCAAGGTGGACATAGAAATAAGGAAAAGAACAAACAGCAGGAGGTGCTATATCGATAGAGTTTGTTGAATAACTCAGTGACTATACTATTTTGTAATTAGAAGCAGTTACAAAAAATATTCAGATCCAGATATTGGTCTGAAAAATTGTAAAAAAATTTCATAGGGCAACCCCTTTCATTCCCATAGACACTTACCACACCACCTGCATTTAGCTCTGGACTCAAGTCAAATGGCAACTTTGACTGTGGCCCATCAAAAATATGAAGATTTAATTGAACAGTCAAACACTTGTGGCGCTGCATGGCGATATCCATCACACAGATCCCTGACCCAGCTGTCTAATTAAAGTGTCATTGAAAGAAAGTGAAGTGGTGGTACTCTTGAAGCAGCGCCAATGTTATCCTGATTCAGTCTGTCCCCTTAGTTATGTATAGGTCTACTGTTTTAATACTCCGGCATAGTAACAAGTTATAGGATATGGCCACACAGTGTTGTGGAAGGGGTTTTGAGGCACATCTCCCTGCAGGATTTTCAGCCAAAGCCAAAAGTGGATCCACCAGGAAGAAGGATAATTCCTTCCTTTATATTTCCCATTCCTTTCGAATTCACCTCTGGCTTTGGCTGAAAATCCGTCAGGCAGATCTGCCTCAAAACCTCCTCCAAAAAAAAACTCAGACAGACCGATAAATCAGTACCCTTGTAGACAGTGGCCTATTTCGGTATATGGTATCTCATGAAGCCATACTGAACTTGCAAATTAATATTTTTTCTTCCTCCACCAACCACTGGACTGGACTGGGAATTAAAAGAAATGTCTTAGAGTCAAACTATTGTGTACCTTGATAATATGTCTCCCTATATCCAAATAACCCATGCTAAATGTGTCCCTTATAATTTGCTTGATGACCACAGCAGCCTCATCATACACTGACCACAGGACCAGACCTCACAGAGTCTGAAAAGAGCTATGTGGTAAGAGATCCTTGGTGTGCTGGATATAGACCGGCCACCGGTGCATTGACTTGACTCCTCTCCGTGCTAACATGTGTGTCTCTGTTTATCAGTACCAATAATCTACTCTTTCTTGCTACGCCTGCCCTTTGAATCCTAACCAGCATAATGCATGACCGAGCCAAGCTCACCAACGTGTCCTTGCTAGATTAAGAGCATTTTCTAACAGCAACATGCTAATGGCATCAGGCTCTCCTCTGTGTCTTATGTATATCTGTACTAAATTGTCCCTTCTTCTGTATCTTGCCTGTTTCTTCATGCTTACCCTTGGAAAACTCGTGCACTCCACCTTATGGACTTAACGGGATCTCCACTTCTGTTGTATACTGGACTTGTCTGCTGCCCTCTGGAATGTCTCCATCTTTTCCTGTCTCTTTGCTCTTGTTGACTGTCGGCAGGAAGCTGTCTGCAATGAGATAATAAGCATTGCAGAGAAATCAGTCCGTTACTGCAGTACTATCTCTCACCCCTTTGACTATCGGCACAAAGTGTCTTCCTATGACAATAAACAATGTTTAATCATTTCTCAGCAACCTCAGGCACAGCAGAGAAGGGACAGCTCAGAGAGGAGTCAGACGCCGCAAGACGCGTAAGTTTCCGTCTCATTGTCCCTCTAAAATAACTGATGTACGGGGTCTGCATCTTCTGTGATAGGCATCTCGTGGGTTTACTTGCAGTCCTGTGTAATGCTACAGATAAAGCTTTGTAGGAAGCAACTATGTCAGCGTTTCCCCAATCTAGCTCTGCTACATCTGTACATCTTCAGGCAAAAAGTATCTATTGATTGACTGGATCTAAGGTTTGGGATTATTTGACCACCATTAAGGCATCATTGTTATAATAGGGACTTTAAACAGGGCTCACCCATAAGAGGTTATTACCATGCATCTCACAATACCAGAATTTAGGGACTGTCTACTGTGCTTGGCAGGCATCCAGCTGAACAGGACATCTAGGAGGAGCAGTGTATGCTATGGACTGGCAAAAATATATATTTATTGACGGGATCTCAGGTTTGGGATTATTTGACCACCATTAAGGGTACTTTCACACTAGCGGTTTTCTTTTCCGGCACCAAGTTCCGTCCTAGGGGCTCAAATCCGGAAAAGAACTGATCTGTTTTATCCCCATGCATTCTGAATGGAGAGCAATCCGTTCAGGATGCATCAGGATGTCTTCAGTTCAGTCTTTTTGACTGATCAGGCTTTTCAGAAAACCGTAGCATGCTGTGTTTTTACCTCCGGCCAAAAATCCTGAACACTTTGACTGAACGCCGGATCCGGTCTTTTTTCCATTGACTTGCATTAACGCCGGATCCGGCGCCGTGTGTTTAGTCAAACCGGATCCGTCTTTTGCATGTGGAAAAAAAAGTCCATAAAAGGCGGTTCCGTTTTTTCCAATGCATTTTTTCAAATGTAATCCGTTTTCACACGTTTTTCCGGATCCGGCGGGCAGTTCCGGTGTCGGAATTGAACGCCGGATTTAAACAACGCTAGTGTGAAAGTAGCCTTAGGCATCATTGTTATACACAGGCACTCCAAACAGGGATCACCCATTTATTTATTTATTTTATGCACTTATATAGCACTACTATATTCTGCAGCGCTTTACAGACATTAGCATCCAACTATCTCCAATGGGGCTCACAATCTAAGGTCCCTATCAGTATGTCTTTGGAGTGTGGGAGGACACCGGAGAACCCTGAGAAAACCCACGCAAACATAGGGAGAACATACAAACTTCTTGCAGATGCTGGTTGTCCTTGGTCGGATTCGAACCTAGGCACCAGTGCTAACCACTGAGCCACCGTGCTGCCCGTCCATAAGAGGTTATTACCATGCATCTCACAATACCAGAATATAGGGACTGTCTACTATGCTTGGTATCCAGCTGAACAGGACATCTATGAGGAGCAGTGTATGCTATGGACTGTCAAATGCTCAACTACACCAAGAGTGCTCTCAACATTTGGCCAAGACCACCTGACAAACAGGGCCTAGATACATTTAGTTGGTGGCCAGGCAGGTACACAGCCCTTCCAAACTCCGTTTCAGTGAACCATATGGCAGGAGCATTCATCAGTTTGATAATAGTGTCCATACTATAATCACACCAGCTAAATGGACACCCCGGCTCTGGGCCTGCTAAGCTAATAGAGAAGGTTCCTTTGGTCAGGAACTGCATCATCAAGGTGGTAATTTCTAGAGGAACACAGTTATCCATATAATTAAATTGGTTGTCCAGTTAAAAAATAAAAAATAAAAAAATTTCCAAATGATAATAGCCATGTAAGGAATTCTGATTTAACATAGAGGGACCGTCCTCTCTTGCAAAGTGGAGATCCTCTACAAAGATGGTCAATTACTCTTACACAAACAACATATTTCAGTAGGCACTGTGTAATTTATTTGGGGGTCCCAGCAGGGATACACTTCATAATCATCTTATCTTCAGAGGACCCTTATAACAACCAAGTGTTGTAGAAGGGGAGAACCCCTTTATGTGGGTGTCCATCAATATCAATGTGCAGTTTGCTGTGCTTAATTTTTCCGGTGACAGCTGCTATTCATGACACAGCGGCAGGACCTCAACCATTAACTAGACACCACTTAAAGGGGTTATCCCATGCGTAGCATAAAAACTTCTAATCAGAAAGCATATAGTACATGGCAGTCTCTTTCTAGCAAAGCTAGAACCAGCCCTGTACCTCACATGGATCCAGAGATCTCCCCATACATTGCTGCAATTGTTCCTCTACATTTATTTCAATCTGGCAGCTCAGGGGGCGTGTCTTTTCTCTAGGGGCATGTCCTTTCTGCTGCAGCTGGTGGCATTTGAAGGATGGAACTGAGCATGTATGTCAACCTGGACAGAGAATAAAAAAAAAAAGGGGCAAACAGCAGTTGGCGCTATACAGATTGATTTTAGTGCAATTACAAAAGTATTCAGATCCTGAAAATGAAAAATGGGACAACCCCTTTAGAGGGATTTTGTCATCTGAGAATGACCTATTGTTTAAATCATAATTTTTATGTTAAATCTACTTTTGGTGTTTTTTTTTTTTTTTTTTATGTTCCATGCTAAAATCATGCAGTTTTCACACTGGCAACTAGGCCTATTACTGCTGATAAATACTTAGGTTGTTCTTTAAGGTGGATTGAGATGGGGCGATATTCGGACAGATTATTGGGAACGAACGTTCCAGCAAACGCTTATTCCCGACAATCTGTCTGTCTAAAGGTGCAGCCGATCACCCGATAAATGAGCGAAATGCTCGTTCATTGGGTTGTTAGTGCTTGCAAGTAAGTTAGCATTTCTGGGCAGGAGATCATGCAGTGCCCAGAAACAATGCAGCTGTATGTGGATGAGCGATCACAATAGTGATCACTCATTCTCATACTATAGAGGAGATCACTGCATGTATATGCAGCACTTCACCCCCGCTGAACGAGCAGCCGACTGTCAGGACGGAACTCTTCCTTCCCGACAATTGGCTACCAGTTGTCCCGTGTAAATCCCTCTTTACATTTTAACGCTGGCCACACACCAATGAAAGTCTCTGGTTGCATTCCCATGCAGTTTATTCATCATGTACAGGGGATATGTAATATTTCCGCAACAAAAAAAAGCACATGATGTCATCCAGGAAGGATTGACCTTTGACTGCTTTGTGGGATAGGAAATACCACTGGGAACCAGAAGCTAGGGCATGCCTTTTCTTAGCCTCCAGCACTGCCTCATTCTTTCCATTACCTACATGACCACAGGAGGAATGTGTCTCAGCCAGTTTAGAGATTAAAGGAGAGGCAGCCTGGAAATTCTAGATATTCACACAGCTGCCTGGGGGAATTCAAGATTAGGAGCTCGTCAAATCCTTATTCTCTACTGGACAGCATGTCACTAGACATGAGATACCTCCGCTGATTGTGGAAGCCCTGCATTGTGTTTCATGTGGCCTTCCTATCTAAACCATAAATGTTCAGCTTTGTCCATTTTCTGAAGCTTGGCTAGGTGGTCACATAACACCCTTTCCATTGTCTGATATGTCTCCTGGATCAATTCGATTTTTACCTATTCAGACTTCCACCTCACTGATCCCAGAACAGAAGAATATAGTGGTCTAAATGGCCAACACCGGTCAACCGGTGTCCAATTTACCAGGAAGTATTACACTGATTATTTTGAGTTTTCTCTAGACACATTAAGGTCATCCCTGTATAGGTAGGGTTAATGCTCAGGGTTGCTTTTATAGCCTACCCATAAATTCTATTTCTAGAGAAATTATGTATTTTTCAACATATCCGTTGCATCACAAAATTCTTTGCAGTTGATGCGTTTTATAGAGTGACTTTATTTCTCATCTCATGAGCGTTTATTGTTTTTACCTTCTTTTCATCTGGCTGTTTTCACCTTTGGTACATTTGTATCCTTATTTGTCATCCTAGGTTTACCTATCAGGCTTTGTACACTTACCTACCACAAAATGATGATGAGTTGGAGCTTAGAGAAGGAGACATTGTGGATGTTATGGAGAAGTGTGACGATGGTTGGTTTGTAGGTAAGATCCATCACCTCATATAACGTGAAGATTGTTTTCAATGTAACGCTGCTTATTTTGCTTGACGATAGGGGTGCATTTAGGCTACTTTCACACTAGCGTTCGGGCGGATCCGTTCTGAACGGATCCGCTCATAATAATGCAGACGGAGGCTCCGTTCAGAACGGATCCGTCTGCATTATTTTTAGCATAGAACAGCTAAGTGTGAAAATAGCCTAGTACGGATCCGTCCAGACTTTCAATGTAAAGTCAATGGGGGACGGATCCACTTGAAGATTGAGCCACATTGTGGCATCTTCAAACGGATCTGTCCCCATTGACTTACATTGAAAGTCTGGACGGATCGGCACGCCTCCGCACGGCCAGGCGGACACCCGAACACTGCAAGCAGCGTTCAGCTGTCCGCCTGTCCGTGCGGAGGCGAGCGGAGCGGAGGCTGAACGCCGCCAGACTGATGCAGTCTGAGCGGATCCGCCTCCATTCAGACTGCATCAGGGCTGGACGGCTGCGTTCGGGTCCGCTCGTGAGCTCCTTCAAACGGAGCTCACGAGCGGAAACCCGAACGCTAGTGTGAAAGTAGCCTTACAGGGGCAGATGACAGCCAATTATTGGGAAAGAAAATTCATATGAATGCTTATTCCTGACAGTTGCCCCATTGTCACTGAGAGTCCGGCAAACGCTGGTTTTCAGCTGATTTGATGTTTATGCTGCAAAAAAAAATGTGTCTTTTGTCGGCAGCACATTGTCCTGTTTAAATCTTTATGGAGAAGAAAAATCATAGTAATGATCATTCATCCCCATACTGCATTTATGATTGCTGCAAGTAGATGCAGTTAGGGAGTGGGCAATGATCAAGGATGAATGTCCTAGCAATACAACCTGTAGACCTGCTTTCTATTACACATTGTGACCTAATGTGGCCAAATCCCCGGAGTTGCAATTTCTGAAATATTTGCAATTTTGCATAGTATGAGCAGGCAACATTTACTTAAAATAAGGGCAGATTCTGTATATCTAAATGGGGCTTTGTAGAAAACGACTCAATTCGGATGAATGGAACTGATGTTCAGTTACAGAAATTTCTGCAACGAGTCTACAACTTCACCCTAAAGCTTCTGGACACAGAAAAACTAAAAAAAAAGTCTTATAATTCATGCCAGGCCTTGTACAGCAGATGTTACATTGTTCTCCTGTCTCCCTTATTCAAAGTAGGGATGCCTGTCTCTTCCATTAGGTCACCAAATCATATGGGCAACTTCAGACTTGGGCCTACCAGTGGAAGTGATCCCCCCCCACAGCTATACAGAATCTATGCATGTTCTCTTTGTACACACATCTAGTCAGGTTCATAAATAGTTGTTGCTGCTGGACCATATGAGTCTCATTATGAGGACTCATGCATACCAACGTGTTCTGGCCGTGCCCGTATTGTGGCCTGCAAACAGCAGGTCACTTGAATGGGTCTGCAATCCGGAAGATACGGAGTGGAAGGCCACAGAAGCACTACAGAGGGCTTCCGTGGCTTTTCGTTTCGTGCCTCTGCACGGCACAAAATTAAACCTTCCCTATTTTTTTGCAGTGCAGACGGATCGCGGACCCTTTCAAGTTGAATGGGTCTGCATCCTTCAGCGCAGGACACGCGGACAGTGTGTGCATGAGCCATAAGCCGCAGGTGGAGCCTGACGGAGCATCCTCCGGTGGACCAGTCTGACTGTGCAAATATTTTTGGAGGTCCTCATGACTAGACTCAGACGAGATTCTGGACTTTCTGATAGTAACCATCTTGGAGAACATATGGTCAGCTTTTCCTCTGCTTGAAATGACTGTTAAACAATTTACATGCTCGCCAAAGAAAGATATTAAGATTTAAAGTTTAGTGTACCTTTATTTTCTTTGTTTTATTTTATATATATATATATATATATATATATATATATATATATATATATATATATATATATATATATAAAAAACACATGTATGAGAATTGTGGTAAACTGAAGACTTCATTGTAAGAATTCTACTTTCATTTGCTGCAGGTACATCCAGAAGAACCAAGCTGTTCGGCACCTTTCCCGGCAACTATGTCAAATCAGTGTTTTACTAAAATGACAGTACACAGCTAGAGAATTGTGAAGCTACTTGGCATTGTGCAAAATGAAGGCCGTTGCTGAATGTATTCGCTATGCGGTTCTACACAAAGCGGTTTACACGTGTCAGTACTCTCTGAAAAGTGCAACTCTAAATTTCTACCAAAAGGCAATGAAGAGTTAATCAGACATTGATTAGCATACCGCCTTACGGTTCTTTTTCATTTCATCTTTCATTTGATACTGATCTCGTACTGAAAGTGTACCTGTCTCCTACACATAGCGCAGGCAGCCATTTTGTAAACTGAAATATTTGTACTTTTCTAGGATATCCCTACAGAATGGCTGCATTGGTTGCACAAGGCGTGTTTTAATTTTTTCATAAATAATGTGCAATTTCAGTCACTTCTATTAAAATATTTTATTTTGCTCAACATATTATTTTATTATCACACTTGTATAATATGAGATGCGCAGACCACAGAGTAATCATGTACCGTGCAGCGGACGTACACGTGCTGTAAACCTGTGGTTCACTGGCTGATGATGCACAACTCCTGTGGTGCTCTGCCACAGTATGGATAGAGCAGTCGCACATCTCACCCATGCAGAATCGGTAGCTCCGCTCCAAGCAGTCGTTTAACTGGACTTATATGATAAATGAAGGACCTGTTGTAATTGAATGGTCAGTATCTCCTCTTCTGAGAGTTACCTTTCATTCAGGAGGATTTGCCATGGACATTTTCATTATATTCAGCTTTTGTAATGGCTATTAGTGGTCCCTTAAATAGCTTAAATCTATATTTAAAGCGACCCTCTGGTTCAAGAAATAAAAAAGATAGAACGCTTACCTGGTGACCGCCTTTTCATTTTTTCAGCTGCAGATCCACCAGTTCCTGGGCACCTCTTCTGTCATCCAAGATGGCTGCACCACTTCCCAGACTACCCAGGGCATACATGAAAATCCAAAAGAGTAAATCCAGCACTTTAAATCTCCAAATACGCTTAATTTCTTTACATAGCAATATCTCACAGATACAGACCATCCACCAGCAGTTGACGCGTTTCGAACAAAAATGTTCTTAATCGTAACAAATTTTCATGAATGGACTTACTTGGCCCTATCCGCGCACAGGAGTTCTTATGAGGAGGTGAGCTGGTCCATTCTCATTTATCCACCCAGGGCATACTATGCATTGGTAGTAGAAGACACTTCCTTCTGCCCTCAGATTGGGCAGCCCTGCTCACGTGAGCAATGTTGGCCAATCCAGGAGCAGTTCTGGGCAAGCAGGAAGTGTCTTAGACTATTAATGAATAGTATGCATCAGGTAGTCTGAGAAGCTATGAGGCCATCTTGGATGACCGAAGAGGACCCTGGGAACTAGCAGATCTACGGGTGAAAACATGAAAAGGCGGGCACCCTGTGGGCATTTTATTCATTCCCCAGTTAATGCGATTTTGTTTTCTTAATTCAGAGGGTCGCTTTAATTGCCAAATGAAAATCATACTGACAGCAAGGATATCAAGTGATTTACACTATATATTTATGGAGGCTGTGCTGTTAATGTGTATATGACTAATAATGTATATATGCGATAGGGAAAGAGAAATCTGTGAAATGTTTAATAAGGAGAAATAGCTTCCGTTCCGTCTATCAGGTCCGTGCAGTTATTCTTCCCGGTTCTTGAATTTGAGACCGATCTTCCTGAAAATGACAGTGTTACGTAACCTCAGAAGTATTTCATGCTTCATCCTGATAGACCGAAAGTGGAAATGTCAAATTCAATGTATTTTAGATGGTTGAGTGAAGTAGATAGAGGCAGGTTTTTAAAGAGGTTCTCTAGACAAAAATAACGGGAGAACGCTACTGACCTTTACGCGCCCATACACGTCAGATAGTGGAATGAAAATGTTTAGAAAATTGGCATCCAGCAGAAGGGAAGGGTGGTTGGTCCTGTTAGATTCTCTCAACCATTAGTCTGCAATAGTACGTGGATGGTTTTGTTGATGGAGTACGTCAGATTTTTTATTTATTTTTGCTTTGCATATGGGCCTTTAATCAACTGGTAATTGTCTGTCAGTGTTTCAGTCCCTTTTTATAACTGCAACCTCATCTGGCATCCATAACGCACTGTACGCCTTAGGCATATTACATCGTATCCATGTTGCCCAGAGTGTTGCTTTAAGGTAACAAAATGTTTGCAAAGAACCGCAAAAAGGCTACAAAACTGAAAGGGTACTCCTCCGTCTCCTCTGTCCATTCCTGGCCCCATGAGCTGATCTAGACAGTGGGACCTTCACCAACCACATATTTATGGCATATCCTGTGAATAGGCCATGCATTTTCAGAACCCTTTAAGATATATTCCATTAGTAGCCAGTCTGATTTTGTCTAGAGACTCTCTTAAAGACTAGTCTTCTTAGGTTGGAGTGGTCTGGAAAGGCAAGTGACGGTGTGGGAAAAAGAATACAGAATGGAGAGTAGACAGTGTTTTTGGCTCTACAGGTGCTCTTTTATTAAAATGACAGATTTTAAGCATACAGATCACACAAATGATATTATTGAGACTCTAGAAATTAGGCTCGTTAGATTACTGCACAACATTTAGACTACCCAGCCATTCTTTGGAGGAGTCTTCGGAGAGTCGCCATTGTCTCTAATCAGTGCAGTAGATTTTAAAATATTGAATACTTCACGTTCACCTCAGCAGTTTTGTAAAAATGTCCTTCTGACTCTGTGTGAGCAAGGAACAGAGAAGCATCCACTTACATCGGGCCTAGGAGGTCATTACAATACCTCAGTTGCCTAAATGCAATATCTGAATGCATATTCAACACAGGCGTGGACACCGCACCTGCAAGCCACCTATTAAATGAATATACCATCACCACAAAATGAACATTTTTGTAGTAATTGGAAGGACAGAAGTAATACTCATGCTATATGTCTTCTTTTGTGGTTAGTCAAAAAAAAATCCGAAAAATGAAGACCCAACTGGTAACGCTACCTACAGTTGTCCCTTTTCCATACTGTCATTGCCAGTCTGTGGCCTGAATTTACTGTATTTATGGGAATGTAACATATATACATGAGGTATGATAAATGAAAGAGTGGTTTGAGATTCTCACTAATACCGCCTGCCCTATGGCCTGTAGATCACAGGTACACTTTCAGGTTGACTGTCCTGTGTCCAAGGATGAGCTTCAGAATGTGGACATCATATCTTGCTATTTTTAAAGTGACTTTGTGGTTGTGGGATGCCATTTCCTTTGAGCACTTAGAACTGTCCAGAGAAATTTTGTAATACTGTATGTGTGTGTGTGTGTGTGTGTATATATATATATATATATATATATATATGATGCAGAGACTTTGAATGAAACATGAATATTGGGAGTCTTTCTCCTGATGTGAGAGGATCTTAGTCCAAGGGTTTGAGGTAGATGGATGGTCTTTATATAGTTGCCATTACTTCCAGTTTACTGTTATAATTAACCTATATAAAAATGATACATTTAATAAATGTCATCCACTGGGTTTGATTTACAGCCCGTATTATACAGCAGTCCAGAGCTGTGTTCACAATTCTGCAGTTTTCAGAGCTAAACTTTCAGAGCATTCCCATCTGGTTCAGGTTGTTTTTTTATACTTTACATTTTAGTAAGGGTCATATTTACACCAGGCTGTATACAGTAATGCTAAGTATAGTTGAAATATACTGTAATGGATTTGTCCTTTGACAATATTGTCAACTGTTTAAAATAACAGCAGAACTGTGATTGCAGCTCTGGAATATAATACAAACTGTAACTCAAGACCAATGGAAGATAAAAGGCCTGTTCACACTGTCTTGTTTGCTGTGTGCGCTGGCAAAGAGCCCAGTGCATCTGTTACATCGACCCATAAGTCAGATGCTACTGAGTAGCCTCAATCCCCATAGGTTCCCATGTTAAGGCATATGCACACGACTGTGGTTCGCGGATCTGCGAAATACGGATGCAGTCAGTGTGCTGTCCACGTTTTATTTTCGAACCATTGTTTTCAATGGGTTCATGGTCCATGCGAACATAGGGGCACATTTATTAAGATTGGCGTTTTAGACCAGGTCTTAATAAAGCCCTAAGCTGGCGGTGGTTCCTCCGAAGTTATGAAGAGGTGCAGGCCTCTCCAGAACTTCAGCAAATCCAGAGCAGTTGTAAATGTAAGACGGCTTCCGAGCTGTCTTACATTTAGCTCTTTTTCTACGCTTGAAACAGGCGTAGAAAATGGGAAATAAGACGGGCCTGCCAGCCCTTCCCCGCCCACTTATATAGACCTGGCGTAAGCGGGGCGAAGTCGGCGATTGTGGCGCAGCTAGCCGTTACGCCGCAATCTGCTCCTGAAATACTCAGAATTTAGGCGTATTTCAGAATGATAAATGACCCCCATAGTCTTTTTACAAAAGAACATACAGCTGCAGAAGGCAAACAGATGATCTGTGTGCTTTCCGCATCCGTATGTCCATTCCGCAGTAGGATAGAACATGTTCTTTACTTGGCTGCAAAATGCAAACCGCAGACCCATTAGCAAATCTGATTTGCAGACTGCAAAATGGACACTGTCATGTGCATGAGATCCTCTGCATGGAATAACAGTCTGGTCTGCTAAAACCAGAAACCCCATCAAACCAAAGTCCAATTCTCTGAATAATAGATTCTGATGGGTCGTGCTGGACCTTCCCCAGAGCATACGGTAAACGGATGATCAAGATGCAGTGTGAACAAAGCTTTAGCAACACAATGTATGTACAAGGTTACTCACCATTTTATATAGGTTATTTCCATACATGAGCTGTAAAATGGGGCTTCAGATGAACATACCCTTTAAAATTTGGTCTCTGCTGGTTGGAAAGGAGTCATGCATAAAATTAGGCTACTTTCACACTTGCGGCAGAGTGATCCGGCAAGCAGTTCTGTTGCCGGAGCTGCCCGCCGGATCAGGAAATCTGCACGCAAACGGACAGCATTTGTAGACAAATCCGGATCTGTCTCACAAATGCATTGCAAGAACGGATCCGTCTCTCCGTTTGTCATATGGACAAACGGATCAGTTTCTATATTTTTTTTTTCTCACTGACGGATCCGGCATTGCGGTATTTTTAATGCCGGATCCAGCACTAATACATTTCAATGTAAATTAATGCCGGATCCGGCATTCCGGCAACTGATCCGGAATTTTGGACGGAGATAATACTGCAGCATGCTGTGGTATTTCCTCCATCCAAAACGCCGTTCAGTGACTGAACTGAAGATGTCCTGATGCCTCCTGAACAGATTTCTCTCCATTCAGAATGCATGGGGATATGCCTGATCAGTTCTTTTCCGGTATTGAGCCCCTAGGACGGAACTCAACACCGGAAAAGAAAAACGCTAGTGTGAAAGTGCCCTAAATTGTATTCTCCTGGGTAAGTGGGGTATCCTGCTTTCTACATTTTGTATTCTACCATGCAGTATGTAATAGAGCAAAGTACCTAAAGTGTATATATATATATATATATATATATATATATCACACAAAGTGACAGGCTCTGTTTGACTTTGAAAGTCAGGAAATCAGCAATGCCAAGTCGGCTTTCATGACCCGATCACCTACTGTACACACGTATGAAACCGTTCATTACACAAAGTGAAACTACACTGTAAGCTTGCACCTTGCAGTAAAAACCAGATCTAGAATGTTCTTTTATCATAATAAGGTATATTTAATAATGTAAGATGACTATTTTTTTTCTGGCGCTTTTCTACCGATTTATTAACTAAGCTACGTTGGCATGACTAGCAATATGTTTTGATAAATATACATAAAATATATATATATTATCTGTGTTCCTAGTACTAAAGATTATTTTTTTTTGCCATGTTACGTACACATCGAAATGGTTTCTAAGAGGTTAGCGACTGTAAATATGTATATTTGACTTTGTAAAGAACATGTACGTTATCTTGTATAGAAACAAAAAAAATTAATTTAAGTGAATTGACTGAAGAGGAAAAATTCAGCAGCTGGACAAATGGAGAAGCTACTTTATAAAAAAAAAAAAAAAAAAAGTTTAATTTAAAATGAAGGAGATTTGTTATAACTTCACCGAATGGGTCTGATGCATGGAAACTAGTACGGATCACCACCCATCAGATCGCTGCCGTCATTTTCCAACCTGCCTTAGAAAAATGAGCGCTGCAGTCTAAGTCTACAAGGCGTTTTGGCTTTCCGTTTGTGAGATCCGTTCAGGGCTCTTTCAAGCGGTCCAAAATGGATCAGTTGGCAATTCTAATGGATTCTGTATGGAAAAGGATCCGCTCAGAATGCATTAGTTTGCCTCCGATCAGTCTCCATTACGCTCTGGAGGCGGACACCAAAACGTTTTGGTGTCCATCTGACGAAACTGAGCCAAACGGATCCGTCCTGGCACACAATGTAAGTCAATGGGGACGGATCCGTTTTCTATGACACAATCTGGCACAATAGATGCCGTCCTCCATTGACTTTCAATGGTGGTCAAGACTGATCCGTCTTGGCTATGTTAAAGATATAACAAACGGATCCGTTCTGAACGGATGCATATGTTTGTATTATCTGAACGGATCCGTCTGTGCAGATCCATGACGGATACGCACCAACGCGAGTGTGAAAGTAGCCTAATTGGTTGCTCCACGTTCCTCCGTACTGGTTTTTACGCACGAGGCCCAGTGTGTTTAGCACAAAATATCTGTAATCCAGTTATGACAAGACACTGACCACCTTTTAAGAAAAACTGTTCATTGTTTTACTAATATTTTAATCCTGCAGATGCATTTAAGCCACAGTATTTAGAACTATGTTAAGAATTGGGAACCACGCGGTAACAATGCGTTACCCATTACCTATTGGACTCTATAGTCGACAACACCTACATCATTATAGAATGACCACTTTGCTCCTCACTTTAACATACAGTTATGTTGTGGTGTTTTCTTATTGCAGTGCATTATATTTTGAATCAATAAAAGAAAGCATTCAGTAAGCCGGGTCCCTTCATTTAAAAAAAAAAAAAAGTGACGTCTTGCCTGGGTATCATGCGCTGAAAAGAGAATGCGCATGTTCAGCGCAAGCGTACAAGAAGATCAGTCTAAGGACAGAACATCTTACCCAAATTAACATGGTGCCTGGGTATACAAAATTAAAGGAGTTGTGCAGTGCTACAATATTGATGACCAGGATAGGTCATCAATATCAGATCTAGGAGGGTCTGACATCCAGCATCCCCACCCATCAGCTGTTTGAAAAGGGAACAGCACTGGTGCGAGAGCTGCTTCCTCTTCAAAATTACCTGTACTTTGTCTCCTCGCTCGTCTCATTCACTGGTTGGTGGGATGTTGGAGTCGGACTCTGATATTGGCGACCTATCCTAAGGATAGATAAATATTGTAGCACCACACAACCCCTTTAATAATATGTTCGGCGCAAGCGCACAAGAAGCTCAATCTAAGGACAGAACAGAAAGTGGCATCCTGGGTGAATTGCGTCACTGCCACCATCTTGAACCCTTTGGACGCGGTGTCGGAGAATCATAGGTGTTTACACAGGCCGCAGAAGAGGACCAGGGTAGCTTCCCCTGTGTAGTGGGTTTAGGTTTTAAAGGTGTGTTGGATCAACAATAGTCTAGGGGCTATTGCAAAACATTTTTACAAATTGTCCACCCCTTTTCAAAGTGACCACCAATATGGCCACTCTCTGCCAATATCCCTGTATGTTAATAAAAAAAGAATTCATAATTTTTCAAAATATATACGCTTCTGTTTTACTCCTGCATAGATAATTTCATGTTTATTACTGGACTTCCTTATTTATGACATTGTGCCTCATTTATTAGGAGCAGAACCAAACACAAGGGGAAAGTCGCTAGAAACTTACCGAGAAGAGGAGCACCAAGAAAAGACAGTTCTGTAGCATAGCGAGGCCGGTCATGCATTGGTGACAAAGAACAATTGTCAGGTTCAGGTTTCAAGTCTAGGGCTCATGCACACGGCCGTAGCAGTTTTTGCAGATCCACAAACCACAGACACTGACCGTGTTCCGCATTTTGAGGAACGGAAAAGCCGGCCTCTAATAGAACAGTCCTATCCCTGTCCGTAATGCAGACAAGAATAGGACATGGTCTATCATTTTATGGACATCACGAAATGGACTTGCAGGTGCGGACACACACTGGGTGCAGTCCGCATCTTTTTCGGCACCATTGAAGTGAATGCGTCCGCATCCAATACGCATTTTTTGGACCCCAACTACAGTGCTGTGTATGATCCCTTAAATAGCCCAAACTAAGAAACAAACGCCTATATGTAGTTCAATTGGCAAAATCCTGCCATTACATTTGGGAACATGCCCTGTTTTGCTTACCGCCACTAAACTACCGTATGTATAAGGTACAACCAGAAGGCACGCAAAAGTTTTTCTAGAAGAGTAAAAACACTCCTCTTGCAATTATTGAGGAGTATTTTTAGTCGATGAGTACGAAAGTTAGTGTAAGGCTACATGCACACAAATGTGGTTTGGTGATGTCCGCATCTGTTGCTCCGTTCCGTAGCCCCGCAAAAAAAATAGAACCTTAGGCTACATGCACACGAACATTGTTTGTTTCCGTGTCCGTTTATTTTTTGCGGATAGGGTTGCTCTCCTATCAGTATGTCCATTCCGTAGGCCCGCAAAAAAATAGAGTATGTCCTATTCTTGTCCATTTTGCGTACAAGGATAGGCATATACAATGGATCCGCAAAAAAAAATATGCATGCCATACGGACGTCATCCGTTTTTTTTGCGAACCGCATGTAGCCTTTAAACGGAACGGAAATATGGAAATGGAAGGCATACGGAGTACCTTCCTTTTTTTTACGGATCCTTTGAAATGAATGGTTCCCTATACGGAACGCCCAAAAACGGAACGGAAACGGAAAAAATAAATTGTTCGTGTGCAAGAGACCTAAGGGTTCATTCACACGTCCGCAATTGTGATCCGCATCCATTCCGCAATTGTGCGGAACAGGTGCGGACCCGTTTATTCTCTATGGGGACGGCATGGATGCGGACAGCATACAGTGTGCTGTCCGCATCCGCATTTCCAGAGCGCGCCGCCGATCTTCCGGTCCGTGGCTCCAGAAAAAAAAATAGAACATGTCCTATTCTTGTCCGCAATTGCGGACAAGAATAGGCGTTTTTCTATGGGGGTGCCGGCCGGGTGTATTGGGGATCCGCAATGCACTACAGATGTGTGAATGGATCGGGTTGTTGTTTATTCATTGACACCATTACTAGTACTCTAGAACTCTCTTCCATGCATAAATAGCAAATTTAGAGCTCATGCACACAAACGTATTTTATTTCCGTGTCCATTTCGTTTTTTGGTGGGACTGTATGCGGAACCAGTCATTTCAATGGCTCTGCCAAAAAAACAGAAGTTACTCCATGTGCATTCGGTTTCAGTATGTTCGTATTTCCGTTCCGCAAAAAATAGAACATGTCCTATTATTGTCCGCATTACGGACAAGGATAGTACTGTTCTAAGAAGGGCCCGCTGTTCCATTCCGCAAAATACGGAATGCATACTGATGTATTTTTTTTGCGGATCTGTTTTTTGCAGACCGCCAAATACATACTGTCGTGTGCAAGAGGCCTTAGACAATTTATCTGACGTCATATACTAAACATAAGACCACTGCCACCTAAACAGTGCCACCAGTTTTTGCTGGTATAGACGCGAACAGTAGACTCCTTATTACAGTCATTCCTCCAACACCTAAAGCTGGGGACACTGTCACACTCAGCGGAAATGGAGTTTAGGGGCAACTTGGTACAAAGCACTGCTTGCATAAGGGCTTCACCCTCTGCAGCGGTCTCAGATTGGATGCTAATGCTATGTAGTCTTAGGGTGGCACAGAGAGCACTGCAGGGTCAGGTTGGCACAGTATGAGACTATGTAGGCTTAGGGTGGTACAGAGAGCACTGCAGGGTCAGGTTGGCACAGTATGAGGCTATGTAGGCTTAGGGTGGTACAGAGAGCTCTGCAGGGTCAGGTTGGCACAGTACGAGGCTATGTAGTCTTAGGGTGGCACAGTACGAGGCTATGTAGTCTTAGGGTGGCACAGAGAGCTCTGCAGGGTCTGGCTGGCACAGCATATGGCTATGTAGGCTTAGATTGGCACAGAGAGCTCTGCAGGGTCTGGGTGGTAGGCTTAGGGTAGCAGAGTATGAAAATGTACTGTATGTAGTGCACAGTGGGATGTAGTGTGATTGTGTACTGTTATACTATTATAGTGTACATAGTGTGATAATCTACTGTATATACTGTTATAGTGTACATAGTGATACGGTATATAGTGTCCTGGACTATAGTGCAATAGTGTACGGTATATAATGGGACTGTGATGCTTTTCCTTGCCCACTACTGTCTGTGTGTGAACCCGACCCTACCCCTCATGCAGCTTCCTCTCTTCTCCCCCTGCCATCTCCAGGATTTGCATTGACAATAAGAGTAGGGGTATCTGTAAGTCAGTCATGCTGTGACATCTGAGTATCAGCCAGGAGGTCCCGCACCGTCTGCTGCATAAACGGCTCCTCCTTTATTTTTCTGGCTATGGGACAATAGAATGACCTGCCCTGAGGGTCTCCCTCCGTGTCCTTGCTGCCTTGCAGCTGGCAGTCAGACCCAAGTCTGAGGTTGGTGTTGCTTGCTGCAGGTCTCTGTTGGTGTGTCCAGCTCTGAGACCCCCGCTGACTTCTATAAGCAGGAGTCTGAAGCACTCAGCAGGGAGGGGAGACAGCGCTTTAGACTCATCATTATAGAGAAAAACAAGGCGCTCCAATCTGGGACCCCCACTATATTTAACAGCAAGGCCACTTACCCCGCCAGTGAGGATCGTGCGCCTCCTTCCTCACTTCAGAGCGGTGTGCCATAAGCTCCGGCAGCCCGCTCAAACTGACCAATCACTAAGCTCCTTACTGTAAGGAGCTTTGTTATTGGTTGTTTCAGGCAGCATCGCTGCGCTGCCCGTGCCGTTCACAGCGCTCACTGCACTGATGAATGGCAGGAAAAAGTCTAAGGCGTATTGGTACGCCTTAGACTTCTTCCAGGGAGTAAAATGGCCTGAACAGGCATCTATGACGCTTGTACAGGCGTTATTGCGACCTCTGGGTACAACTGTGGAAATTTCTCCTTAAAGGGGTTATCCAAAGTGTAAAGCATGCCCAAAAATGCACGGGCCGCTCATATAGATTATACTTACCCCAGCACCCGCAACACTCCTGATCCCTGCAGGCCACCCCTACATCTACCTAGCTTCACCTGTGATGCTAGGGAGACTTGTCCCCTGGGGAGAGGGGTAAGTATAATCTATATGAGGGGCCCGGGCGTTGGGGGGCATGTTTTACACTTTGAATAACCACTTTAAAGCAGGCCCGGCGAATTCAGAAGATGCACTATACAGAATATATCCCAGGACAGCTATTAAAATACAAGCTGCTGCTATGGAAGAGTATAAGGAAAAGGAAAAAATATTAAGACTTGTAATGTGCTGCAGTATAGGGTGGCACTATAAAATTTTAGCAGGAGAACGTCCTTTTAGAGTGTCTCTTTGGACAAAATTTGGAAGGTGTCAACCATGAAGAGTAAAGGCATGAAGCGTAAAATTTAAATCTAATGGAGTTACAGTACGGACGGGAATGTAATAAAAACTGGATAATGAACTCCAACTGAGAGGTTCATCCAGTGCTTCTTCAAGAAGACATTTCCTGGACAATGTTCTCGAGATAAATGGTTCACTTTGTGTTGTGTTCATATCATACCCTTGCAAGTCCTTTATATTTTTTCTTGTGCCGACATATTCCACTGCTCTATATAGAGATTGTCACCATTCACATCAGTCTCTGTCCCCAGCAGGGCTCACAGTCCGGTTTTCCTGTCTGATGTTTATGCTGTGGTAGAGAATGATTGGATGATAATTCCAGTACTAAAAAACAATTTGTATTTTTCATATTCCATACGTTTACATATATAACCAAGTGAGAAAGAACAATTACATAAGAAATAAACTATCCGCAGCTACCCCCCCCCCCCCCCCCCACACACACACCCCACAGCTTGGGGGCTAAAAAAAAAATTGTCATGATAAAAACACATTGGGGGGAATTTATTTATACATTTTAAAATTTAGACTTTTTAAAGGGGTTTTCTGCTTTTCCCATATTGATGACCTAACCTATCCTGGTCTTGAAGAGATGAAAGGTTCTGGAGAACCATGGAGCACAAAGATCAACAGTTGGGAGGCATTTATATATGAATATATTATATAAATGAATAAACATTCTTTATATAAAGTATCTGTTTGGAGAATTACCACAAATCTTGCCTATCGGCCATGCAACATGATGACTGCCTGTCTCAAAAAAAAAAAAAGATTCAAAATGGGGTTAAGGTCTGGACTCTGTGGTAGCGAAACCATTTGTGAAAATGATGTCTCATGCTCCCTGAACCACTCTTTCACAATTTGAGCCCGATGAATCCTCCTGGCATTGTCGTCTTGGAATATGCCCGTGCTATCAGGGAAGAAAATATCCATTGATGGAATAACCTGGTCATTCAGTATGTTCAGGTAGTCAGCTTTCCTCATTCTTGGAGCACATACTGTTGCTGAACCTAGACCTGACCAACTACAGCAACCCCAGATCATAGCACTGCCCCCACAGGCTTGTACAGTAGGCACTAGGCATGATGGGTGCATCACTTCATCTGCCTCTCTTCTTACCCTGATGCGCCCATCACTCTGGTACAGGGTAAATCTGGACTCATCAGACCACGACCTTCTTCCATTGCTCCAGAGTCCAATCTTTATGCTCCCTAGCAAGCTGAAGCCTTTTTTTATGGTTTCCTCACTCATTAGTGGTTTTCTTACAGCTACACAGCTGTTCAGTCCCAATCCCTTGAGTTCCCTTCGCATTGTGCATGTGGAAATGCTCTTACTTTCACTATTAAACATAGCCCTGACTTCTACTGTTGTTTTTCTTCGATTTGATTTCAGCAAACGTTTAAGTGATCACCGATCACGATCATTTAAGATTTTTTTCCCGCCACATTTCTTCCTCGAATACGATGGGTCCCCACTATCCTTCCAGTTTTTAATAATGCGTTGGACAGTTCTTAACCCAATTTTAGTAGTTTCTGCAATCTCCTTAGATGTTTTCTCTGCTTGATGCATGCCAATGAGTTGACCCTTCTCTAACAGACTAACATCTTTTCCACGACCACGAGATGTGTCTTTCGACATGGTTGTTTAAGAAATGAGACGCAACTTGTTGCACCAGTTGGGGTTAAATAACTTCTTGCCAGCTGAAAGATAATCGCCCATGCAGTAATTATCCAATAGGAGGCTCATAACTATTCGCTTAGTTAAATCCAGGTGGCAACTTTTTTTATTAGACAGGCAGTGTATGTTCTCCAGCAATCACATGCTCATCAGCCAGTGCTTTGTGAGGAACATCTGGTTGGGGGTGAGCTGACATTGTGATTATAAGTGCCTGATGACAACAGGGAAATTATGTAACTGTCACGGACGGTGTACAGGAAACAAGACAAAGCAACATGCATATATGACTCACTGGATCCAAAGCTAAGGAACCAAAAGGGAGACCCCTGCACAAGACCTCACACTTTCCCTGGCTGCTCAGCCTATGCAAAGATCCCAAAGGTGGATGGTTGCATATCCACGTACCTCGACTATATAACCCCTGAACACCCTACAATAGTGAGGGGACACGACCACCGGCTCCCTACACCAGACACGGAGGGAGTCAGGGTCACCTGGGATCCAGCAAACAGAAAATAACAGATAAATGTACAGCACTTAACTTTGTAGCAGACTGGGAAACAGGATCAGCATGCACACACACTCCAGGAAGAAGTATAAGCCGCCCAGTAAAGCATTATGGGGAGGAATTTAAAGGGAAGCAATCAGTCCAACTACATGACAGCTGAGAGAGGCTAACGAGATGAGGAACTGAATACCACAACAAAGAAAACTCAAGGAGGAGGTTCTGAAAGGCCTCTGTCAGAGCTTCTCAGCTGTCTGGTTGTGACAGTACCCCTCCCTCTACGAGTGGACTCCGGACACTCAGAACCCACCTTCTCAGGATGGGACCTATGGAAAGCCCTGATGAGACGAGAGGCCTTAATGTCCGTCACTGGGACCCACATCCTCTCCTCAGGACCATAACCCTCCCAATGAACAAGGTACTGAAGAGAACCGCGGACAAGACGAGAATCCACAATCCTAGAGACCTGAAATTCAAGATTCCCATCAACCATAATCGGAGGAGGAGGCAAAGGCGAGGGTACAATGGGTTGAACATAAGGTTTCAATAAGGACTTATGAAAAACATTATGGATCTTCCAAGTCTGAGGAAGATCAAGACGGTATGCAACAGGATTGATGACAGACAGGATTTTGTAAAGCCCAATAAACCTAGGACCCAACTTCCAGGAGGGAACCTTCAATTTGATATTCTTGGTAGACAACCACACCAGATCACCAACATTCAGGTCCGGACCAAGCACACGTCTCTTATCTGCCACACGCTTATATCTCTCACTCATGCTCTTTAGATTATCCTGAATCTTTTGCCAAATAGATGACAAAGACGAGGAGAATCTGTCCTCATCAGGTAAACCAGAAGACCCCTCTCCCGAGAAAGTCCCAAACTGCGGATGAAACCCATATGCACCAAAAAATGGTGACTTATCAGAGGACTCCTGACGACGGTTATTTAAAGCAAACTCAGCAAGGGACAAAAAAGAACACCAATCCTCTTGATTCTCCGCCACAAAACAGCGCAGATATGTCTCCAGATTCTGATTGACGCGCTCTGTCTGGCCATTCGACTGCGGGTGGAAAGCAGAAGAGAATGACAACCGAACCCCCAAGCGAGAACAGAAAGCCTTCCAGAATCTGGAAACAAACTGCGTGCCCCTATCAGGGACTATGTCTGAAGGAATACCGTGCAATTTGGCAATGTGATCAATAAATGCCTGCGCACAAGCGCAAGTCTCGCAGGCTGCCACAAAACCCTCAACCGACTTACGAAGCGCAGGCCACCAGAATCTCCGAGCGATGAGATCCAGTGTGGCTCTTGCCCCCGGGTGCCCAGCAAGGACCGTATCGTGGTGTTCCTTAAAAATCTTGTGTCTTAAAGCGAGAGGCACAAACAACCTCCCAGGAGGGCAAAGATCAGGAGCCTCTGACTGGGCTGCCTGCACCTCTGCCTCCAATTCAGAAAAAAGAGCAGAGACCACCACACCTTCAGCCAAAATGGGACCCGGGTCTTCAAAATTCTCGCCTCCCGGAAAACAACGTGACAGGGCATCTGCCTTCACATTCTTAACTCCAGGGCAGAACGTGACAACAAAATTAAACCTAGAAAAGAACAAAGACCATCTGGCCTGTCTCGGGTTCAGACGCTTGGCTGACTCCAAGTAGGCCAGATTTTTATGGTCAGTAAATACGGTAATAGGGTGTCTGGCTCCCTCTAGCCAATGGCGCCATTCCTCAAAAGCCAACTTGATGGCCAACAATTCCCTATCTCCCACATCGTAATTTCTCTCTGCGGAGGAGAGTTTTTTTGAGAAAAAGGCACACGGTCGCCATTTGGCAGGAGAGGAACCCTGAGACAAGACCGCCCCCACACCCACCTCAGAAGCATCAACCTCAACTATGAAGGGTAAAGAAATATCAGGTTGCACCAAGATGGGAGCGGAAGCAAAACTCTCCTTGATATTAGAAAAAGCCTTACGCGCCTCTACTGACCAAGAAGAAAAATCTACCCCCTTTCTGGTCATATCAGTGAGTGGTTTAACAATAGAGGAATAATTCAAAATAAACTTCCTGTAATAATTGGCAAAGCCCAAAAAACGCATCAGCACCTTCTGATTCTCAGGAAGCTCCCACTCAAGCACAGCGCGGACCTTCTCGGGGTCCATGCGAAAACCAGAAGCGGAGAGAAGAAACCCCAGAAATTGAATTTCTGGAACCGCAAACACACATTTTTCCAGTTTCGCATATAATTTATTCTCCCGCAGGATGAGCAAGACCTGACGTAAATGTTCCTTATGAGTTTTGAAATCAGGAGAAAAAAATCAAAATGTCATCCAAATACACTAATACAAATTTTCCCATCAAATGATAAAAAATGCTGTTCACGAAATGCTGAAAAACGGCTGGGGCATTCATCAAACCAAAAGGCATAACCAAATTCTCAAAATGGCCCTCAGGGGTATTGAAGGCCGTCTTCCATTCGTCTCCTTCTCTGACCCTGACCAGGTTGTATGCCCCTCTTAGATCTAATTTGGAAAAGACTTTAGCCCCAACAACCTGGTTAAACAGGTCCGGGATCAGAGGAAGCGGATAAGGGTCACGAATAGTGATACTGTTCAGCTCCCTGAAATCCAGACAAGGTCTTAAAGAACCATCTTTTTTCTTAACAAAGAAAAAACCAGCGGCAACAGGTGACTTCGAGGGTCGTATGTGTCCTTTTCTCAGACTCTCAGAGATATAAGCACGCATAGCGATCCTCTCAGGTTGGGAAAGATTGTATAAACGAGATTTAGGCAGCTTGGCGCCTGGGGTGAGATTAATAGGGCAATCGTACTCCCTGTGCGGGGGCAAATCCTGAACTCCACTCTCAGAGAAGACATCCGAAAATTCAGAGAGAAAAGATGGTACAGTCTTAGTAGCAACCTCAGAAACAGATGTCGTGAGGCAATTCTCTCTGCAAAAGTCACTCCAACCATTTATTTTCCTCGCTTGCCAATCAATGGTGGGGTTATGTTTAGTGAGCCAGGGTAGCCCCAACACTAGAGGAGTAGGCAAACCGCTAAGGACGAAACATGACACATCCTCAACATGAGCATCACTCACAATTAAACGGATATTGTGAACTATGCCCTTTAATGATTTCTGAGAAAGTGGAGCGGAATCAATAGCAAAAACAGGAATATCCTTTCCCAAAGTGCGCACCTGGAAACCATGAGTTATTGCAAATTGATTATCAATGAGATTGACAGCTGCTCCACTATCCACAAAAATCTCACAAAAAATGCTCTTGCTCTCTAGCGCCACCCTAGCAGGCAGGACAAAACGGGAACTACAAGCAAACGGAAAACCTTCAATTTCCGCCTCAACCCTGCCGATAGTAACAGACGGAACATTTTTAAAAGATTTTTTCCTGTTTGTGTCTTTATTACTCCCAGAAAACTACCTGAATCTCCTAGAGGGACAAACATTTGCCAAATGATTTATACCTCCACAACAAAAACAAACCTTCCCATGCAGGCTGAATCTTCTATTGTCAGAGGCAATCAACCCCAGCTGCATGGGCTCCTGCTCAGAAGGGGCTGACAGCGACTGAGACCCCTGCGCACAGAATGGGACCGCTGCACTGTCCTGGGACTGAGTATGACAGGAAGGAGAGATCTCTCCTCTCTCTCTAAGACGCCTGTCAATACGAATGGCCTGAGACATAGCAGAGTCCAAGGAAATAGGCCTTTCATGAAAGGCAAATGCATCTTTCAATCCCTCTGAAAGACCATGGCAAAATTGACTTCGGAGTGCAGCATCATTCCAACCAGTATCAGCTGCCCATCTCCGAAATTCTGAGCAGTATATCTCTGCGGATTGTTTACCCTGGCATAATAGACGTAGTCTAGACTCAGCCAGAGCAATACGATCCGGATCATCATATATCTGACCCAGGGCTAAAAAGAATTCATCCACTGAACGGAGAGGCCGTGTTCCCTCCGGCAGCGAAAAGGCCCAAGACTGAGCGTTACCCCTGAGCAGCGATATAATGATCCCCACCCTCCGTTCCTCATCACCAGAGGAGTGGGGAAGAAGGCAAAAATGGAGTTTGCAAGCCTCTCTAAAACGCACAAAATTCTCACTACCCCCGGAGAACGTATCCGGGAGCGAGATCTTAGGCTCAGAACAAACTCCATGAATGCAAGCTGAACCGGTCACTTGAAGCTGAGAAAAAGTCTTACGGAGATCAGCTACCTCCAATGAAAGACCCTGGAAGCGTTCAGCCAAAAGTGAAACCGGATCCATGCTTGAGACGGTTTTGGCGGCTTATAATGTCACGGACGGTGTACAGGAAACAAGACAAAGCAACATGCATATATGACTCACTGGATCCAAAGCTAAGGAACCAAAAGGGAGACCCCTGCACAAGAACTCGCACTTTCCCTGGCTGATCAGCCTATGCAAATATGCCAAAGGTGGATGGTTGCATATCCACGTACCTCGGCTAGATAACCCCAGAAACACCCTACAATAGTGAGGGGACACGACCACCGGCTCCCTACACCAGACACTGAGGGAGTCAGGGTCACCTGGGATCCAGCAAACAGAAAATAACAGATAAATGTACAGCACTTACTTTGTAGCAGACTGGGAAACAGGATCAGCATGCACACACACTCCAGGAAGAAGTATAAGCCGCCCAGTAAAGCATTATGGGGAGGAATTTAAAGGGAAGCAATCAGTCCAACTACATGACAGCTGAGAGAGGCTAACGAGATGAGGAACTGAATACCACAACAAAGAAAACTCAAGGAGGAGGTTCTGAAAGGCTTCTGTCAGAGCTTCTCAGCTGTCTGGTTGTGACAGTAACATTTAGTGATAAACTTGTTAAGTGCATAAAATATGACCCTCACAGCATTTCTGTACAGAAACCTGTAAAATGACATTAAAGAGCCTGTCCCATGATCAAAGTAAAATATAAAAATCAGACATCATATACGTATTACATGACAATCCCTAAAGTATACGCTTATTCTTAGGTAAAACTCAGTGGTCTTTACCAACTTTCTACTAAGCACAGTTACTACAACCTTAAAGGGGTCGTCCCACAAAAAAATATTATACATTTTTCAAACCAGCACCTGGATCTAAATACTTTTGTAATTGAATATTTAGTATAGTCACTTCAATAAAATGTATCTGTATAGCACCACCTGCTGTTTGTTCTTTTCTTTATCCGAGTCCCTAAGATGTCAGCACATGCTCAGTTCCATCCGTAAACTGCCTTATGAGCTGTGATAGGGAGAGAGATGCAGCAGAAAGGACACGCCCCCATACCCTAAGCTGCAGCAGAAAGGACACGCCCCCATCCCCTGAGCTGCAGCAGAAAGACACTCTCCTTGAGCTACCAGCTTGACATAAATCCAGCAGAGCAATTGGAGCAATTAATGGGGAGATCTCTGGATCTGTGTGAGGTACAGGGCTGGTTCTAGCTTTGTTAGAGATTGTCTTGCACTACATGGTGTCAGATTTTTTACATCATGACATAACCCCTTTCATTTAATCAATATATCCTTTAGGGCTCTTTCACACTTGCGTTCTTTTCTTCCGGCATAGAGTTCCGTCGTCGGGGCTCTATGCCGGAAGAATCCTGATCAGGATTATCCTAATGCATTCTGAATGGAGTGAAATCCGTTCAGGATGCATCAGGATGTGTTCAGTTCCGGAACGGAACGTTTTTTGGCTGGAGAAAATACCGCAGCATGCTGCACTTTTTGCTCCGGCCAAAAATCCTGAAGACTTGCCGCAAGGCCGGATCCGGAATTAATGCCCATTGAAAGGCATTGATCCGGATCCGGCCTTAAGCTAAACGTCGTTTCGGCGCATTGCCGGATCCGACGTTTAGCTTTTTTAGAGTGGTTACCATGGCTGCCGGGACGCTAAAGTCCCGGCAGCCATGGTAAAGTGTAGCGGGGAGCGGGGGAGCAGTATACTTACCGTCCGTGCGGCTCCCCGGGCGCTCCAGAGTGACGTCAGGGCGCCCCAAGCGCATGGATCACGTGATCGCATGGCACGTCATCCATGCTCATGGGGCGCTCTGACGTCACTCTGGAGCGCCCCGGGAGCCGCGCGGACTGTAAGTATACCGCTTCCCCGCTCCTACTATGGCAACCAGGACTTTAATAGCGTCCCGGGTGCCATAGTAACACTGAAAGCATTTTGAAGACGGATCCGTCTTCAAATGCTTTCAGTACACTTGCGTTTTTCCAGATCCGGCGTGTAATTCCGGCAAATGGAGTACACGACGGATCCGGACAACGCAAGTGTGAAAGAGGCCTTAGTTATGGACAGTGCTGTAACTGTAGTAGCAATCCCAACTGGGCCTAAGGTCTCATGCACATGGCAATCCGGGCGATCTGCAAAATACAAATACCATCCCTGTGCCCCAATTTTTCTCAACAAAATCCGCAGACGAGGATTTTTTAAAGTTGCGTTTTTGTAGTTTGGATTACATCTCCACTGAAATGAATGGAGACATCCAGCTATAGGAAATCCGCACCAAAACTTAGTGTTCTGTTCTTGCTGCGGAATGTTTAATTCCACGGTGGAAAAGAAGGCCGCAGAAATTGACACTTTTATTCCCTAACATGGGGATGTCTTTATGGTGTGGTGTTTTGTTGCGGAAAATTCCGTCACGTGTGAATGTTCCCTTCATGAAACATGTTCTATTCTGGTCTGCAAAATGTGGACCACAGACCCATTGAAGTCAATGGGTCCACAAAAAAATGTAGACTGCACATGGACGGCAGCCGTATTTTGCAGACTGCAAAAAGGATAAGGCTGTGTGCATGAGGTCTAAAAACCGTGTCACGTGAGAATCAGGTCTATATGAAGAAGGTGTAACCATATCTAACAAACATAAAATATTAGATGGATCTTTCTCTGAATTTATTATATTAAATCAAAGGGGTTATCCAATCCTATAAAAAGCCCCACACTGAATATACTTACCTGGGTCCATGCTCCCTGCTCAGCTCGTGGTCCCCGCATGACTGATTCAGCCTTTAAGTGTCCTGTACACAACTGTTTAGCGGTCCGCAAATCCGCAAAATACAGATGTGGTCGGTGTACATCCCACAATTCCCACATGGGACCCACTTTAAAAAAAAAATACTTCTTTTTGTCCCCAAAACAGATAAGAATAGGACAGGTTCTATAATTCGATGCAAACAGTGCACGGATGACATCCGTTAGCTATCCATTTTTTTTTGTGGACCCATAGAAATATATGTGCGATCCGCAGGTCACAGACTAAAATTACAGTCATATGCATGAGGCCTTAGTCATACATCTTATATATACTGTACATTCCAGGATGTCTTTTGTATCTGTATAAACAACTTGAGATCTTTCCCTATCCATTTCCTTGCAGAACAGATGTAAAGGAAACTTGAGTCTAGATAAATATGATAGTTTTGAAGCAGACGCTCTGCAAAAGAACTGACAAACAGCAAGCATATTTATATTCCTGGGAGAAAAAGGGTTAAAATTAGATAGCTAAGCTATCCACTCACTATATAGTTTCACCTTAACCGGCCCTCCAGCTGTTGTAAAACTACAACTCCCACAATGCCCCGCTGTAGGCCGATAGCTGTATGCTGTTCAGGAATGCTGGGAGTTGTAGTTTTGCAACAGCTAGAGGGCCACAGGTTGAGCACGCCTGCCTTAACGGGGTTCTTTAAAATACGTAAATACTACTTTATTATAAATATATTCCCAAATACCATTCATTAGTTATAATGGCTCGTTTTCTCTGGGGAGCAATCATCAGGGGAAATAAAATGGCCGCCGTCCTATTAGAGCACACAAAACTTGTCCTAATCACACACAGTTACTTCACAACACTGAGCTAAAGAGCTGCCTCAGCCTCCTCTCTGCTCTGCTTGTCAGGGATTATGGTCCTCTGTAGGAATGGAGTTCATGAGGAGACATGAAGTACAGAGAGGAGGTAGGGATGTGGCTGTGTCCTGCTGTGTGATGAGGATAGGTTTTGTGTGTACTAGTAGAACGGCAGCCATTTTATTTCTCCTGATTGCTCCCTAGACAAAATAAGCCATCATAGCTAATAAAAGATATTTGGGAATATATTTGTAATAAAGTAATATTTAGGTATTTTCATTTTCTTAATTCCCGGAGAACCCCTTTAAAGGGATTTTCCAGGCTCCTAAATAAAGGGGGTTTCCAGGTCATTAATATAAGGAACCTGGAAAATCCCTTTTAAGGGAACCTGTCATTTTGCACATTGCGTCTGGGCTGCAGGCAGAAGGAGCTTAGAGGGTCGATATATAGGGGGTCACTTACACTGGTCATTGTTTCCCATTTGCATCAGTCACATGACCTATATCACTGAGTCCTAGACGCAGCTCTTCTCCATAGAAGCCAATGGGCCGAGCTGCAATACCAAGCACATCCACTATACAATGTATAGCGCTGTGCTTGGTGAGCACACAGAAGGCCGCGGCGCTCACAGGAGGATCGGTGCCTTCTCAAACAGCTGATCAACAAGGGTCCTGGGAGTTGGACCCCCACTGATCAGATACCAATGACCTATCCGGAGGACAGTCAAGAATATGTGAAGACAGCACCAATGTCCCAATTTTTAGCAAGATGCACGGTCACCACAGTCATCAGTATAAAAGCCTCGGAAAACCCCTTTAACCACATGTCACCGTATGCAAAGCAGCATCCTGAAACCTGCTGCATAGTTCTGAGAGGATTGTAATGGAGCCAGACAGCAAGTGCTCATTATTAAAGGGGTTCTCTGGGCTTTTAATATTGATGACCTATCCTCGGGACAGGTCATCAATATCGGATCGGCAGGGGTCCGATACCGAGCACCACCTCCGATCAGCTGTATGGGGAGACGGCGCGCACATGCCATCTCCTGTCTCTCTTCCTGTCTATGGCAAAGCAGCAGCAAACGGGAAGAGAAATTAGGGATGGCACGTGTGCACTGCGTGTGCCGTCTCCTCATACAGCTGATCGGCAGGGGTTCCGGACCCCCATCGATCCGATATTGATGACCTATCCTGAGGGCTCACAGTATTGGTATATATTTAATAAATATATACCAATACTGTGAGCCAGCCACTTTATGTTCTGATACATTGTTTTGGGGCTTTAGGGTAGAACGTAGGCAGAGCTCCAGTGTATAGTACATATGAGATCTGGTGAGCGTCCCTATTGTTGACTATAAAATATCTCATGCACACAAATGTATTTACTTTCCTTAACCGTTCCGTTTCTTTGCAGACCAATCATATGCTGAACCATTCCTTTTAATAGGTCCGCAAAAAAAAAACGGAAGTTACTCCGTGTGCATTCTGTTTCCGTATGTCCATATGTCCGTTCCGCTACAAAATAGAACATGTCCTATTATTGTCCGCATTACAGACAAGGATAGTGCTGTTCTATTAGGGGTCAGCTGTTCTCTTCCATAAAATACGGAATGCACACGGACTTTGGGCTCGTTCACACGACCGTTCTGTTTTTGCGGACCCATTGAAATGAATGGTTCCGTATACGGAATGCAAGATACGTTCGTGTGAACGAGCCCTTCATCTGTATTTTTTGTGGATCCGTGTTTTGCGGAAGGTAAAATCCATCCGGTTGTATGCATGAACCCTAAGGCCTCTTTTATACGAACGATACGGATTGTCTCAGGATGCGTTCAGTGAAACTGGCCCCAATTAACAAGCAAGTTCAGTGAGTTTTGTCTGCATTTGCGTTCAGTGTTTTTCCGCGCGGGTGCAATTCATTTTGATGCGTTTTTCACGCACGTGAAAAAAAACCTGAAAAATTACAAACAACATCTCCTAGCAACCTTCAGTGAAAAAAGCATTGGATCCAGACTGCATTCAATGCGGGTGTTATGCGTTCACTTCACGCATTGCACCCGCACGGAAAACTCGCTCGTGTGAAAGGGGCCTAAAAGATCTGCCCCTGTTCTGTGTTTAGAGCCGCGCCTGGTTTTGTCTCACAGTCACTGATGGAAATCGCTGATCAAACGCTGGGGGTCATTGACTAAGACCGGCTTTGTATGCTGGTCTTGGATTCCCCCCTGCGCTGCTGTAGGATTTGGCTAATTTATGGTGTGCGCCTCGTCATAAATTAGGTAAATCTACGGCAGTCTGTGTGCTTGGAGAGAAAAACTACTGGGCTAGAGTACGCCTGGCGTAAATGTTGGTAAATATGCCAGAGCTGGATGATCCGTGGGCTTTCTGCATCCGCATGTCCATTTTGCAAACAGGTAGAATGTGTCCAATGCTTGGCCACAAAACGTGGACCACAGACCCACTGAAGTGAATGGGTCCACACAAAAAAAAACGGATACAATACAGACGTCATACGGACATTATCAGTATTTTGTGGATCTGCACTTGTCGTGTGTATGAGCCCTTACTTTAAAACAGAATTTTATGCCAGAATAGTGACGCAAAACAGCTCTTCTTAGGCCGTGCCACATCACACTTTCGAGCAAGTCAGGAAAAAGGTTAGAAACCCCAGCAGCGCCAAATTACACCACTTTTTAAACAGATTTTAGGCACAGATGCAATAGTAAATCCACAAGCTCCATGCACATGGCAATGCCGTGCGAATGATATAGCGCAACCATCGCAGTTATTTCATCGCCGTGGAACCCTGGTCAAGTTTGATACATTTCAGAACTGCTATTCAACCCCCTCAAATGTTTTAATTTTTGGCGGCTCGGATGCGGACCCATTAACTTCAATGGGGCCACAAAAGATGCGGACAGCACTCCGTGTGCTGTCCACATCCGTTGCTCCATTCCGTGGCCCTGTAAAAAAAATGATAATTGACCATGTCCTATTCTTGCGGACAAGAATAGGCATTGCGATAATGGGCTGCCCGTGCTGTTACGCAATTTGCGGAACGCACACGGGCGACATCCGCGTTTCGCGGACCGCAAACGCGGCACGTTCGTGTGCATGAGCCCTAAACAAGATCTTCAGGGGATCTTTCTTCGGTATTTGTAGACAGAGCAGGATCTTTCTTCATTTCCCTGACTCTGATGACGTCACCACCCCCTCCAGCTGCTGCATTACAGCTCTATAGGCAGGGGCATTGCTGCACAGGGGGCTTGGAAGGTGCAGCAGGGGGCTCTTGCTTAATCCCATGGAAGTATTTGGGAGGTAGGATGGGGCAGGAATGCAGAGCGGTGTAAACATTTCCTGGGTTTGGGATCCCTGCTCTTCCATACAAGGAAACAGTGCAGTGTCAGAGAGGGGAGGGCATGTGACGGGACCATCCCAACACAAAGAGAGTCCCATCCATCCCCTGACTTTGTAGAGCCTGTAGCCTTTGTATGGGTGTTTCTGGCTGTCAGACACCACACCCCTCTGTGCTAGAAGCTCAGTAATCAGGAAAAGCTCCTGCTGCACAGGAACATCCACTGCTTGTGCCTGGAAGGAACTGAAATCAAGGAAACCGTCTCTATATAGTCCCTGTAGCTTCATAATGACAACCAAGCGCATCACTCTAAAAGGGCCAGCGCCTTGGGGATTCAGGCTGGTGGGAGGAAAAGACTTTGATCAACCTTTAACCATCTCTAGGGTAAGTGTCCGCCTTGTCCTCAGCCAACAGCTGTGTCTCTGTCCATCCGGGGGATGCAATGCACTAAACTTCTTCACACTCCGTCGAAGTAGAATATTGTGAATTTGGCAATCGCCACCCATTGAACGGTTATGTTACACTACAGACACCTGTGGCTGCTCATACAATGCACTGACGGGCGGGGGATGACCGGTATGCTGGGCTGTTATCAGCTAGCTGAGTGTTAACCATTGCCTTAATCAACCAAAAACCGCTAAGAAATAAAATTGGCTGAATTTTTCACAGTCTCATAGATCGTTAAAGTGTAGACGGAGTGATGAATGACAATTCGCCGTGAGGGGCACTGAGCGTATTAGTCGGGGAGTTTTTCAAAAAGGATCAAGTGTTATGATGGATTGTTTCTTTTAGGACCGGCGCTCACTGTATTGACTTGTGACTATTGCACTGTGTGATGGTGGGAGATCGTCACAGTAAAGTATGCACATGGTGGGGCACATCTACTAAGACCGGCTTTTCGCACCAGTCTTATTTTCCCCTTTTGCGCTGCCGTATGTTTAATCTCATTTATAATGAGGTGCATTTATGGCAGTACTTTCACCAGGCAAAAAAAAAAAAAAGACGACTCCAGCAACTGGCCGGCGTAGTTATTCGCCAACTTTTACGCCTGTAAAGTGAAATGTTGGTAAATTTGCATGGGCCAGCGTTCCCACCCTGCCATGGCCCCCGCACGACCCCCTCCTGCCCAGCTGCCGAACATGGGGTGATACTGGTCGTGCGACTAAATACTGTTGCACAGCCAGTTAAATAAAGGACTAAAATAGTCACAAGTCCCTTAGTAAATGACCCCCAGCATGTGATCACATTGCGGTTTATTGCCTTAAAACATAGCAATTGCTGCAATTTTACAGTAAATGAGGCAATAAACTGACGGCACCATGGTGCACTAAACTCCAATCCACTAACTGTGTACAGCAACGTATGTGCGCCAGACGCCTGTTTCAGGGAGAGGCTTCACTGTGACCACACAATCGTGATATTTTTAGGCAACACTTGTGACCTGCTATTAGTTTAAGGCTATGTTCACACTGAAGATTTTCTTTGCTGAAATGGACTGACATGGATTCTACTTCAGGATTCAGTGTTTTTTAGCGGCTCTTTTTATTCTGATGCATTTTTCGATGTGTTTCTTTTTGTGTGCAGTTTTTGACACTTTTTAACCCTGCCCATTTCAATGGAAAGATTGAATGTGGATGACCCGGAATCTGCTCCAACAATGAACATGTCACTTTTTTTTTTTGCCATTACTTTGTTTTAAAACCACAAGATGTAAATGAACAAGCAGTCAATGGATATGTTTTTTGCAGGCGTTTTCAGGGTGAAGGTGATGCCACAAAAACTCTGTGTGAACATACCCTAAAGGTGGGCATACACATTAAGTAGCTGTTGCCTAAACAATGGCTATCTCTCCTGATTCCCTCCCGGCTCCACCATACACCTACACGTTTATCTCGACCGAATGCCGGCGAAAGCTGTGACCAGAAACTTCTGGTGGTGGCTTATCTCCCAGGAGAGCAAAAGAATCAGGTGAAAATATTCCTCTCCCCTGACATCATCTGTCGGGAGGTCCTCATACTTATCAGAGTGTTGGACAACTCGGCTGACAATACACTAATGTGTATAGGGGCCTGTAGTCTGCGTTATATCCCTGTATCAGGTGTGCAGCATGTACAATGCACAGGCCTGAAGGAGGAGGGGGCGTGGAGAGGATGGGAGTGGTGGCAATGAGGGTAGTCATCATAGTCCTCACTGTTGCTAATCGATCCTACTCGCTCTAGCTTGGCCTGCTGGGAACTCCGTAATGATAGCCAGGGGGGGGAATAGAACCAGCCCATAATCCGGCAGCTGTAAGGCTAGTTGCACACCAGTGTCTGAGATTCGGCAGGCTGTTGCAGCAGGTTTGTAAGGCCCCGTCCAGCCCCATTCATTATAATGAAGACCGGCGGAGATCCGTCCGCATTCCGGCAAATACGCCAAGAATCAGACGGAAGAAAACTGCTGTTTCCTACCTATGTACATAGCCTCCTTGGGTTATGTAGTGCAAAGGTCATATTCAGTATCGCAGTGAACACTGCAACCACTTTAGTAATGAACTATAATATTAACCCTTTAGCAGTGATGGGTCACTGCACGTGCTAAACCGTGTAAGGCTTCTTTCACATTAGTATTTTGGTAAGTGTTTGATCAGTCATTTCCATCTGTGATTGTGAGCCCTGCGCCCCATTCATACTCGATCCGACCACCAGAGACAGCAAAGTACAGCTGTGGGGGGAACAGGACCCCCGTTTTGGGGATTAGTGGGAGTCTCGGCGGTCATTTAGTTATTATTTATTATTAAAGCGCCATTCATTCCATAGCGCTGTACATATGATAAGGGGCATACATACATAATACAGACAATTGCACTAAGCATGAAAAAGACGAGCTACAGACTGGTACAGAAGGAGAGAGGGCCCTGCTCGTGAGGGCTTACAATCTACGTGGTATGAGAGAAGGACACAGTAGGTGAGGGTAAATCTGGTCATGGCGGTATAGAGGCAGCAGGGTCACTGGTTGTAGCCTTGTCTGAAAAGGTGGGTTTTCAGGTTTCTTTTGAAGGATTCCACTGTAGGTGAGAGTCTGATATGTTGGGGTAGCGAGTTCCAGAGTATGGGGGATACACAGGAGAAATCTTAGGCCCCTTTCACATGGGCGAGTATTCCATGCGGGTGCGATACGCGAGGTGAACGTATTGCACCCGCACTGAATCCTGACCCATTCATTTCTATGGGGCTGTGCACATGAGCGGTGATTTTCACGCATCACTTGTGCGTTGAGTGAAAATCGCAGCATGCTCTATATTGTGCGATTTTCACGCGACGCAGGCCCCATAGAAGTGAATGGGGTGCGTGAAAATCGTATAGCATCCGCAAGATAGTGCGGATGCGGTGCGATTTTCACGCACGGCTGCTAGGAGACGATCGGGATGGAGACCCGATCATTATTATTTTCCCTTATAACATGGTTATAAGGGCAAATAATAGCATTCTGAATACAGAATGTATAGTAAAATAGCGCTGGAGGGGTTAAAAAATAATAATTTAACTCACCTTAGTCCACTTGATCGTGAAGCCCGGCATCTCCTTCTGTCACCTTTGTTGAATAGGACCTGTGGTGAGAATTAAATACAGGTAAAGGACCTTTTGATGAGCATTAAATACAGGTAAAGGACCTTTGATGACGTCACTCCGGTCATCACATGGTACGTCACATGATCTTTTACCATGGTGATTCACCATGGTAAAAGATCATGTGACGTACCATGTGATGATCGGAGTGATGTGACGGAGCTGCACCTAAACAGCTGATAGGCGGGGGTCGGGGACTGATCAGCTAGTGATGGCCTAGTCAGAGGATGGACCATTACCTAGTAAAGGCCGGACGACCTCTTTTATAGAGAATAGTTGCATTCATTAGGCTACTTTCACACTAGCGTTCGGGCGGATCCGTTCTGAACGGATCCGCTCATAATAATGCAGACGGAGGCTCCGTTCAGAACGGATCCGTCTGCATTATATTAGCTAAAAAAAGCTAAGTGTGAAAATAGCCTCGGACGGATCCGTCCAGACTTTCAATGTAAAGTCAATGGGGGACGGATCCGCCTGAAGATTGAGCCACAGGGTGACATCTTCAAACGGATCCGTCCCCATTGACTTACATTGTAAGTCTGGGCGGATCCGTACGCCTCCGCACGGCCAGGCGGACACCCGAACGCTGCAAGCAGCGTTCAGCTGTCCGCCTGTCCGTGCGGAGGCGAGCGGAGCGGAGGCTGAACGCCGCCAGACTGATGCAGTCTGAGCGGATCCGCTCCATTCAGACTGCATCAGGGCTGGACGGCTGCGTTCGGGTCCGCTCGTGAGCCCCTTCAAACGGAGCTCACGAACGGACCAGCGAACGCTAGTGTGAAAGCAGCCTTAGTATTCATTATTATCTTTTAGAAAAATAAACCATGAACTTATCATTGGCCGTTCTTGATTCTACAGGAATCGTGTTGTCACTGTAATCTTGACCTTAGGAAGGTGGTTTAGAAATATAGCTTGGCAGAGATCCAAGTGAGCTCATCAGTTTGGCATGAACAGAAGTGTAAATCTGAATATCAGACAGGCCAAGACTTATCATGAGAACACTCAGCACATGCAATAGGAGTAAAACATAAGTCAATACGAAAAAGTATTTTACTGCAGAAATAACTCTGACTAAAAGGGTTGGCCAACCGTGGGGATGGGTTTTGGCAATCTCTCTCCTGGGGAGACTTGCAAAGGGAAACATAATTACATGCTCCCCGGTGCTGATTCATGTCTTCTTCGCTCTCCAGCCTTGGCTGCTTCATTTGGCTCCACTACTATTAACATCTGGTTTTTCACTGCTGCAGCCTATCAGTGGCTGCAGAGGTGACTTGCTTTCTTTGCATCATGTGACCAATTGACATGATGCAAGGGGAGCAGGTCGCCGCTGCTGTGGCAAACTGGATGTTGACAGCAGGGCACCCAGTGAAGCGACCGGGGAGCAAAGGAGCTGGGACCCAGCACCAGAAGGCAAGTAAGTATGCTTCCCTTTGCAGGTCTCCCCAGGAGGGGTGGAATTGCCTTGCCCCATAGGTGGTCAACCGCTTTAAGCCCTTAAGTGTACTATGGCTCTGTACAGCCATCGAGTAGAAGTCTACAGGGCCATAGTGTACCTCTGTATGTCTCCAATTTCAAGATTCCAACAGAAAAAAATGGAATACTATATCTGATGTCTTATTATAGCGTTATTTCCCCCTCAAAGTATTGCTTCTATGTCTGAATAGCTTGGTAATACAGTGCCATATGAAGGCACATGTAATGCCTATGTCCTGCTCCATGGTGCAGAGTCTTAGGCCTCTTTCACACGGGCGTTGTGGGAAAATGTGCGGGTGCGTTGCGGGAAGACACGCGATTTTTCCGCGCGAGTGCAACTTCACAGAAGTTTGGGCTTGGGATCGGTGTTCTGTAGATTGTGTTATTTTCCCTTATAACATGGTTATAAGGGAAAATAATAGCATTCTGAATACAGAATGCATAGTAAAATAGCGCTGGAGGGGTTAAAAAATAATTTAACTCACCTTAGTCCACTTGATCGCTTAGCCCGGTATCTCCTTCTGTCTCCTTTGCTGAACAGGACCTGTGGTGACGTCACTCTGGACATCACATGATCCATCACCATGGTAAAAGATCATGTGATGGAACATGTGATGACCGGAGTGACGTCACCACAGGTCCTGTTCAGCAAAGGAGACAGAAGAGATGCCGGGCAGCGCGATCAAGTGGACTAAGGTGAGTTAAATTATTATTATTATTTTTTAACCCCTCCAGTGCTATTGTACTATGCATTCTGTATTCAGAATGCTATTATTTTCCCTTATAACCATGTTATAAGGGAAAATAATAATGATCGGGTCTCCATCCCAATCGTCTCCTAGCAACCGTGCGTGAAAATCGCACCGCATCCGCACTTGCTTGTGGATGCTTGCGATTTTCACGCAACCCCATTCACTTTTATGGGGCCTGCGTTGCGTGAAAAACACACAAAGAGGAGCATGCTGCGATTTTCAGGCAACGCACAAGTGATGTGTGAAAATCACCGCTCATGTGAACAGCCCCATAGAAATGAATGGGTCGGTATTCAGTGCGGGTGCAATGCGTTCAACTCGCGCATCGCATCAGCGGGGAATACTCGCCCGTGTGAAAGGGGCCTTAGCGTAGGTTCACACAGAGTTTTTTGGAGGAGGTTTTGAGGCAGAATAACTTTCACGTTTTGCAGCCAAAGCCAGAAGTGGATTAAAAAAATAATGGGAATTATAAAGGAAGGACTTCACACGGGTTTTGTTGTAGAGATTTCTGCAACTGAAAATTGGTTCCATCCACTTGATTGAGGCTTGCAGAAATCCACGTGCTTGCTGCCTCATTCAAATGAATGGAACTAATTTTCAGTTGCGGAAGATTCTGCAACAAAATCTGCAGTTTGTGAAGCTACTCCTATTCTCCTTCCTGCTGGATCCATTTCTGGCTTTGGCTAAAATATCTGCAGGAAAATCTGCCCCAGCCTCCTCCAAAAAACGGTGTGAACCTACCCTTAGGAACATTGGCTGTGTGCGCACATCTAGCATGTGTACCTTCAATTTTATAAGGAGGCATGAAGATGTTTTTTTTTTTTTTTCCCTCCACAGAATCTTTTATCAAGAAAGTGATGTAAAAATGCCTAAAAAACCACTAAGAGCTACAGCATACTGCATCATTCTTTACAGTGCTCTGTGCACTCGGCATGCCATACATATACAGTAGTAAGGACTGTGCTGGGTATAGCAGCATTGCCTGTTCAAACCTATTCAAATAGCTAGTGGAGGTAGCAAGAGTTGGACCCTCTCCAGTCTAAGGGCTCATTCAGACGGCCGTAAGTGTTTGGCGGTCCTCAAATTGCCGATCCGCAAAACACTGATACCGGCTATATAAAAATGCCTATTTTTGTCCGCAATTGTGTAGAAGATTAGGACATGCTCTATATTATTTGCGGGGTTGCGGAACTGAACTACAGATGCAGACGGCACAAGGTGTTCTGCCCGCATCTTTTGCGGCCCTATTGAAATGAATAGGTCTGCACTCATTCTGCAAAATTGCAGAACAAATGCGGACCCGTACATACGGCCGTCTGAATGAGCCCTAATACTGATGACCTATCCTATCACTGATACTAAAATCCCAGACATCTCCTTTAGGCTAGGTCTACACGACGACATTTGTCGCGCGACAGATAGGGCACAACAGTTGTCGCGCGACATTTTGTTGCACTAATGTCGCGCGACAATTTTTATAATGGCAGTCTATAGTGTCGCACTGCAACATGCGACATGTTGCGACTGCGACGCGACAGTCGCAGAAAAATCCATCATGTTGCAGTGCGACACCATAGACTGCCATTATAAAAATTGTCGCGCGACATTGGTGCAACAAAATGTCGCGTGACAAATGTCGTCGTGTAGACCTAGCCTTACGGGTTAGCCTTATAGAGCTGACCTCTTGGACCACAACTTCAGGGGAAGAGTGTTTTGCTGAGCTGGGCACCTCCATAAGTTGCTACAAGACAGAAACCCAGGCAGAAGTAACTGCTGAAGTTGAGCTCTATCTGCTGAAGGTCACTAGGACCAAAAATTGTCTCTTGGTTACTCAACATGTGTCTCAACATGTGTGAACGGGTCAGCCTTTACAATTGAATAAAACTATCTGCTGAGGTGCACTTATCTCATAGATACAGCCTTGTCCAGTATCATATTCCAGTCTTCTAGACTTTGAAACTCCTTGTGTATGTATGTTCTCTTACTTACTTTTATGGGGTCATTGACAAGTACATTTTATCTTTAAAACACATGGCGGGAGATTTATAGAGACTAGTTCAAGGCAAAAGGCCCCTTTCACACGGGCGTTGCGGGAACACCCGCAATTTTTCTGCGCGAGTGCAAAACATTGTAGTGGGTTTTGCACTCGCGTGAAAAAAATCGCGCATGTTTGGTACCCAAACCCGAACTTCTTCACAGAAGTTCGGGCTTGGGATCGGTGTTCTGTAGATTGTATTATTTTCCCTTATAGCATGGTTATAAGGGAAAATAATAGCATTCTGAATACAGAATGCATAGTCAAATAGCGCTGGAGGGGTTAAAAAAATAAAATAAAAAATGATTTAACTCGCCTTAGTCCACTTGTTCGCGTAGCTCGGCATCTCTTCTGTCTCCTTTGCTGAACAGGACCTGGGGTGAGCATTAATTACATGAACAGGACCTGTGATGATGTCACTCCGGTCATCACATGATCCATCACCATGGTAAAAGATCATGTGACGGACCATGTGATGACCGGAGTGACGTCATCACAGGTCCTGTTCATGTAATTAATGCTCATCCCAGGTCCTGTTCAGCAAAGGAGACAGAAGGAGATGCCGGCTACGCGAACAAGTGGACTAAGGTGAGTTAAATAATTTTGTTTTGTTTTTTTAACCCCTTCAGCGCTATTTGACTATGCATTCTGTATTCAGAATGCTATTATTTTCCCTTATAACCATGTAATAAGGGAAAATAATAATGATCGGGTCTCCATCCCGATCGTCTCCTAGCAACCGTGCGTGAAAATCGCACCGCATCCGCACTTGCTTGCGGATGCTTGCGATTTTCACGCAACCCCATTCATTTCTATGGGGCCTGCGTTACGTGAAAAACGCAGAATATAGAGCATGCTGCGATTTTCACGCAACGCACAAGTGATGCGTGAAAATCACCGCTCATGTGAACAGCCCCATAGAAATGAATGGGTCGGTATTCAGTGCGGGTGCAATGCATTCAACTCGCGCATCGCATCCGCACGGAATACTCGCCCATGTGAAAGGGGCCAAAGAGGAAGCGTTGTCTAATGAATTTGTTGGTGTGTTTTGGCGCATGGGATGAAACCTGCACAAATGTGCCACTGTTTTTTGTTAAATAAAAAATAGTTTGAGCAGAACCACTTTCTAAAGCTGCATTTACACGGGCCAATAATCGTCCAAATAATTGACAATCTGCCGGTGTTAATGTGCCGCTGATCACCAGAAGAACAAGCGGAACGCTCTTTCATTGGTTGTTCCTGTCGTTCATACAGGCACCACTGATCATAGTTTCTGGGTAGCAGATTGTGTGGTCTAAACAGTGATCTGCTGGTCAGAAGCCATGATTCTGTATGGGGATGAGGGATCGCTATAGCATTTCCCCGTCCTCACACAGTGAAGGAGATCGCTGCATGTAAGTGTGTGGTCTCCTTCGCTGAATGAGTAGCCGACTGTCGGGAAGGAACGCTTCTTTCCCGACAATGGGCTGCAGTAAATCCACCTGTAAAAATCGGATACTGTAAGTGTTAAAGGAGTTGTCTGAGAGAAATAAAAGCACTAAATGGTATAAAATTAAAATAAAATTCATATTTAGGCCCCAAGCAGCCAGGGCCGGGAAGCAGGCAAGTAATCTTCCCTTTACAGGTCCAGTAGAGTGGGTGGGGGGAGGGAGTGGTTGCCAACGGAACCCTATGGTGACAGATGGCAAAATGAGGCATCCATTAAATGTATACATCTTGCCACATGTTCAGGTTTTTTTTATCCGTTTTTTTTTTTTTTTTTTTTAAGCCAAAACCAGGGGTGGATTGAAAAAAGTGGAGAATTTGTATCTGCCCTTGAACCTTTCTCTCCTGTTATGATCCGCTCCTGATTTTGGCATTAAAAAGCCTGAACATGTGGCCGGACTCTTATCATCCCGTTCTCTTGCCTGACCCTCATGAGGAGTGGCAGCACAAGCTGACCTTTAACCTGTACATGTGAGGAGGATCTGACATAGCGTCTTCTGAGGTACGTTCAGGTGTGTGCACTCTTTCACTGCCTCCTAGAAGTATTTTTGAGTCTACAAATACCAGAATATTCTTTGTGGGGCGTTTCTCATGCATATATAACCAGGACTTATTTGTGAACCAGTTCTTTATGTTTACATTATTAAAGTTTACTACTCTACGAGGTGTGTGGAGATTTTTGTGTGTGTTGTGGTGGAGGGCATGATTGCCTGCTAGGGTGTAGAAGGGCAGGATCCAGGGGGCCCAAGTAAATTCTTGCCCAGGGTCCAATCAATATTAAAGACTGCCCTGTATATAACTTTCTCATGAGTTTGTGTGTTCAGTTTCTGTTTGCATTGCACAATGTTGACTTCCCAGCCCTGAGAAATAACATCTGGTTGTCAGATCCTCACTGAAGACAAATCCCATTACCATCGTAGCCGTGACCAGTAATGATGGCTCATGGGTAGAGAACTCATTTTTTCTCTTTATTATGAATACAATTATTTTATTGAAGATAACCTATATTACAGTCACAATTACTAGATACGGTTCCAATTTGAAATGCATACGTCAATGTAATCTTTAGGTTCTCTTCATAGTAAGTACAGGCCTGACGTACTCAACTGTGTCCCATCCATCCCAATGTAATAGAAGAAAATGGCCACAGGTTCCCCCACCACCCAGTCAGACCATCATTTGGGTTATGTCAGGCCACTACATGCTCTGGACATGTTTAATGTGTGTGTATGTGTGTGTATATATATATATATATATATATATATATATATATGTATGTGTTATTTCACTTTTATTTGCGAACATAGCGTAACAATTAGGCGCATGTACTCTCAGGTGTGGCTCTAGCGGATTTGGAGATAGCAGTTGGACTTGGCCCAGGTATCTGAACCTCTCTGATACATATGTGGCGCACGGGACAACAGACATGGGATCCCTTTAAGAGGGAAAATAGTTTCTTGTTTTGTCGTGACGCCAGTTACAGTGAAGCAACAAGGGCACAGGGACCCTTTTAGTGATATGGTGGTACCCAGGTGTAGGAATGCCAGAGTGGTGTAGGGTGGCCTAAAATGTTCCTTAAGGTGTTGTGCACGTGTCACAGTGCTCCTACCTGGATACGCTGGAACCCCAGGTGTTGTCGTGCGAAGCTGAGCAAATAAGTAGTTGAATTGTGGAATAAAGAATAAATTGAGTCCAAACCTTGCGATGAATTTGATAACAGCTTTACTTTGGCATAAATTCTGTCAGGCAAACACACTCGGCACTGCTACGTCTGTTGCTCTCTGGCTCTGCTGTTCTAACAGGCTGGATTAGGAACTCCGCTTCTTCATTAGGCTGCACTTTACTTCTGTAGTCTGTCTCTTAAGTTACATCAGGGAACTTTCTTCCTGGCTTCAGAGGCTCCAAGTTTCGGCCTCCATGTCCAACAGAGCTGAAGGATCTCTGGCTTGCTTGGACACAGCCTTCCCCTAGCAGGGGGTACTCTACACAGGCCTAAACAGGTTTCATTCTAGGTAAAATTAGTTCTGCCATGCTTGCTGCCACCTGCTGGTGAACCAGGCACATTACACTTAAACATAACAGTTACATGGAAATGGAAATACACATTTTACAGGCCCTGGAAATCAACACATGGAGTAAGATTAGGTTAACCATGGGAGATAGTAGAGGAGTGCGGAGGTGGTAATGCACCTCTGGGGCGTTACACATATCAAGACCAATGATACAACTGGCACATGGTTGGCGGAGAGCCCTCCTAGGGCACTTTCACATCTGCATTGGAGGCTCTTTTAGGGGCCTCCACCACAGATTTGATCAGAAATGGCAGAGAGAAGTTCTTCAAAGCATTCTCCTAAGGCCTCTTGCACACGACCGTATGGCTATTTCAGTATTTTGCTGTCAGTTTTTCACGGATCCGTTGTTCAGTTTTTTGTTTCCGTTCCGTAGTTCCGCCAAACATCTCCATATGCGATCCGTTGTTTGCGGATCGCAAATGGAAACATAACATTTTTTATCATTAATGTAATGTATTTTAACAGTATACACATGGGCACGGAGCCGCAAAAAAACGGATGACATACGGATGTGTTCTGTATGCATTCCGCATTTTTTGCAGACCCATTGACTTGAATAGAGACAGGGATTGTTATTTGCGGGCAATAATTCGACAAGTTCTATCTTTCAGTGGAACGGAAATACGGAAACGGAATGCATACGGTGTACATTCCATTTATTTTTATTTTTTTGCAAAACCATTGAAATAAATGGTTCCGCATACGGAATGCAAACGGAATCCGCAAGAACAGAAACAGGGGAAAAAAATGTTTGTGTGCAAGAGGCCTAAACAGAAATTGAACGTATCTCATTGTAGTCAATGGAATCTGTTGTCTCCGTTCCGGTCAGTTACGTGCCGAACCTGGCACTTCTGTTATTTTCCATTGTAGTTGTAGAACCATGGAAAGAATGTCAGGATCCCGGAAAGAAATATGGAAGGATCCTCATGGGATTATAATCATCCCAGAGATTAACATTTAGGGTTTTGGTGGGAATTTTTCCCAACAAAGATGTGAGGTATAGGGGCTAAAAATAGTAGGGTTACTGGGCAGAGTGGCAGAGGTCATTTATTGGGTCTGGGAGGGACCTATTAAATGCCGTTGCTGGGCAAAATGGAATAAGGATGCCCAGCAACAGGTATAGGATTGGGTGGGGAGCTTTGGGCTTGGGACCTGGTTAGGGTTTATAAGAGTGGTGTCTGCCAGCCGTGCGCTGTCAGACAAGTACCTGTGGAAAGGATTGCTGCCCCGCCCGCCCTTCCCCTTTTGTTTAGCTAATTGCCACGGCTACTTTATTAGAAGGAGGGTAAAAGTCGCTCACTGATAAGGTGAGCGGACGAGTTGAGTCAGTAGTTTAGGCTGAGCTTATGGCTGGTCTAATTATTGGTTTGTTAATAAGATATTGATGATGATTTACTTTATTGATGATTTCATTTTATAATGATTTTATAGTTAAATGACTTTAAGCTAATCTTTTAATAAAGATGGCCGTGGCCTAATTTTTTCCACCCATTGAAATGTCCACGTGTATTTTTATTTGGTTAAGCTATTGGTTAGGTGGATATATGATTTATAACCCCAAGAACTCTGATGTAATGCTACAAGTTATGAATGTATACTGTCTAAATGCCTCTTCTCCCATAATTAATCTGTAGCTGGGACCAAAATTACTGGTACTAAACCCTAATAGCGGGGTGCCCCCCTGCTCCTTTAGTAGGAGATCAAACTTGCCAACCATCCAGAAATTTTGGGATATTCTGTAAAAATAGGCACCTCATTAATAAGGAGCACCCAAACCAAATCCTGCAGAATTGTCTATCTGCCGACTCCTCATGACGGGGGTATTGGTTCGCCACCTCCACTTACCTTAATACACTCCTTTGAATCCCCATTGCCCACCATTACACCTCCCCGCCACAGAACTCCGATCCCAATAAGGCTCGGACCACCAACTGGAAATGTAATGGCCACAGCAGCCGTTTTATTAAATAACAATTACAAAATAACATAACATAATACTGTAATCCCCAATAGGGGAAGGTCCTTGAAGCCCCAAAACATCGAGCTGCCGAACCAGGGTGAGCCATTCTTGCCTCCAGCCGTAACGCCCAGCTCAAAGGCACCACCGAATGACCCCCCCCCCCCTCGATTCACCACAACCGCTCGGTCCACCTGGGAGTCCAGCCCCAACCGTGGGGCCCCCCCAATTGTCCTCAGATTCCACCGTGACCAACTCCAAGGACCCCCCCCACCGCCACAAGCCGCCGTGACATGACCACTCCCCAACGAACCCCTCCCCATACCACAACCCCAATCCCCTAAACACACAACAAAAGGGGAAGGGTGGGTGGGAGCTTTTTCTCTCTACCTAAAATGGCGCCCTGCCTCCCTCCTCCCTGCCTATTTAACCCCTTAACTCCACCCCCCTCACTCAAACTAACCTATCCTAACCTTTCTCCCTACCGATAGCCCCCCCCCCCTTCACTCCACCCCAGTCTGCTCAACCCTGTCTCACTAAAACTAAACCCCCGTCATGGAGGCCTCCCCTAAAGGGGCACTGCCCCCCCTCAGTCCGGCCATTGCTTTGTTGTCCCCTACACAACCTGGAGCACATGGCCAACTAGCCCCCCCCCCCCCCCCCTTCCTCCCTACACACACACTCGCACACACTGGGGGAGATTTATTAAGACTGGTGCAAAGGAAAACTGACTGAGCTGCCCATAGCAACCAATCAGAATCCACCTTTCATTTTTCAAAGCTCCTATGTGCCATCGATCTGACTGGTTGCTATGGGCAACTAAGCCAGTTTTCCTAAACTCCCCCACTAATGCTAAATTGTAGCATGAGCAGAAGATTGTTGAAGTGGTTTTCTAGCTCATCTGTTTCTGTAGTAGGAAGAAGGACAAACTATTTTAGGCCTCATACACATGGCCGTTGTGTGGTCGTTCCGTGCATTGGGGACCGCAATTTTCCGTGCGGCGGCTGGGACGGATTGAGACCCATTCAACTTGAATGGGTCCGTGATCCGTCTGCACCACAAAAAAATAGAACATGTTCTATTTTTTTACGGTGCGAAGGCAAAGGCACGGACAAAAAAACCACAGAAGCACTCCGTGGGGTTCCGTGCCTCAGTTCCGCACCGCAGCTTCGGGTTGCAGACCCATTCAAGTGAATGGGTCCGTATCCGTGATGTGGGCAGCACACGGCTGGTGCCCGCATATTGTGGAACCGCTGTTTGCGGCCCGCAATACGGCCACGGCCGGGCAACAGCCGTGTGCATGAGGCCTTAACCTTATAGAATATACACTTTCTGCTGGGCTGTGAGCTTCCTGATAGCACATAAGCTTCTAGTTAGGTATAATTAGTTAAATATGAGAGAACAGGCAGGTGCAGATGGAGCTGAGCTGGCGTCATGCTTGAGCTGCAGGTTTCTTTCAGGCCATTTTCAGATCACCTCGGGATTGAGTCACTGTGTAAACAGCAAAAGTGACAATGTGCAGAGCACTGTGACAAACAGGAAGTGTGACAAAAGCGACTAAGTGATGTCCTGACTATGTGAAACTTGTTTGTGTTAACCCCACAACCTTTCATGTAGAGATCTAACAGTCATTGCATCTACGTATTGTAAATTGCTGCCTCCATTTATTGTCATAGCCGTCATATTGTGCTTTGATGTTACAAGTGGCATTGATCAAAGAACGTAAAAGAGTTACTCAATCCTTCCCGTCACTTGAATATGGACTTGTATTATACTTTTTCTTTCTTCTTAAGTAGTTACATTTCTAAAACACTTTTTTTCACGGGTTTTATACATATAATTTTTTTTCTATTTTTACTGCATATTATATTATAGACCGACCGATATATTTGTAATTTAAAGGTGTTCTCCGAGACATTACAACTGATTACCTATCCTCTGGATAAGTCATCAGTATCTGATCGGTGGGGGTCCGACACCTGGCACACAGGACTGGCGCTTCTTGGATTCACTGTTGGTTGCAGTCCGTGGCTAAATTTTAAAAATCACATCTTCAAAACTGAGATTAGTACAACCTTGGGACTCATGCACATGACCGTATGTACTTTGAGGTCCGCAAAACATGGATCCACAAAAAGAAAGGATGACGTCCGTGTGCATTCCATATTTTGCAGAATGGAACAGCTGGCCCATAATAGAACAGTCCTATCCTTGTGCGTAATGCAAACAATAATAGGATGCGCTATTTTTTTTGCATAACTGACATACAGAAACGGAATGCACACGGAGTAACTTCCGTTTTTTGGGGTTTATTTTGCGTGCCCATTGAAATGAATGGTTCCGCATACGGTCCGCAAAAGAACCTGGAATGGACACTGAAAGAAAAGACTGTTGTGTGCATGAACCCTTAGGCTTGTTCAGTACTGTGGCTACACCACTTATCTGCAAAGCTACAACCCTGTATGCCAAGCCACGTCCCTTGTCAAACATGGAATCGTCCCATATGATTCATAAATAGTAAATGTGAGCATTTTGTATTCACCCTTCTTAACACTAATAGTTCACATCTGAGTTATATTGCCTTTTATATGTATGCTCATTTTAAAATGATCAGGGTTGGACTGGCCCACAACAGTACCAGACGATCCAGGCACACTGGTTGGGAAACACTGCTCTAGTGGGCCCTATCTCGGAAGCCATAGTGGCCTCCGAAGGTCCAGGAGAATAATCCCATTTGGAGTTGTCTTTTGCAGCTAAGGATTTGTCTGTAAGGTCTATTTCTATGATTTAAAAATATACTTTATTGATGATGTCAGGGTGGACGGTGAACTAAAACTGTCCCCATGTTGTAGGTAGGTCCTAACTGACAGAAGATGGGGCAGCACAAGTCAGAAGTAGGCTGGGCCTGCAATAGCATAGTGCAGCATAAAATACCCCCCTAGCAGAACCAAATACCACAATGCAGCACAAAATACTGCAGTCCTCGCCACAGTATTTAACTGTATCACTGTCCTCAGTTGAGTTCAGAAGGGCACCTGCGGTTGTTGGCCAAATTAATGCTGAGAGCAGCAGATCGTTATATACCCAGCTGGCGGCCATGAGGAAGGCTTGGGCAGCCCCCTGGGCATCAGTCCACCAGGAAATTTCCCTGTATGGTCAATGGCCATTCTGCCTCTGGATGTGCCCGAAGAATAATTTTTCTCTGGTGGGCCTAAAGAATCCCAGTCTGACACTGAAGTAATAATAGTCAACATATGACTGGTTGATGAATACGGCTAAGAAGATGCAGACTTATTTTTCCTTTTCTTCAAGAAAAAAATGCACCAGGCACAACAATGTGTGAGGACTAAAATACACCCCAGGTCCAGTGAAAAGCTGCTCAACGGAGGACATCCTCAAGTGCAGGCATATCACTGGGTGGAACCCAGGGCAGGTGAATAGTGATGGCCTTGCGGTTCGTCCGGCAGTAGGTTTGTGGCAAAATTTGAGTGTTTGCGATCCGCCGAACATGCAAAGATATGGTGATGTTCGCGCACGCCATATTCTTTTGCATTGCGCCAAACTTTGACGCATCCATCAGGTGGGACAGGACAACCAATTGAGATGTTTCAGCAAATGGACACAGCCCCACCCCATAACAGAATCCGATCTGGCTGCCATTTTACATTCTGTATTTTGTCAGTGTAGGGAGAGGCTGCTTTATGGTGCAGGGACAAGGCCACAAAAGTCCTTTTAAGTACTAGTATAGGTGTGCTATCGATAGGTGTGATTATACTTATAATATACTTTCTAACATAGTATATTATAGTGCATTTGTATTGTGCAGCAGTTGTGTGCGGTTCTGCTGCGATACCGCAGCTATATAGAGGGAAAAATGCTATTTGAACAACTAATTGCAATGGGTGTGATATACCAGTTGCCCCCCCAAAAAAACTGATTGAGGCAGATGGTGTGATATACCTATAATATACTTTCTATATAGTGCATTTAAACTGTGCAGCAGTTGTGTACGGTTCTGCTGCGATACCGCAGCTATATAGAGGGACAAACGCTATTGTAACAACTAATTGCAACGGATGTGATATACCAGTTGTCCCCCCAAAAAACTCATTGAGGGGTGTGTTATCCTTGCTTCCACAAAAGACTGATTAAGGGGTTAGATATACCTGCTTCCACCAAATATTGATTGAGGCCTGCAATATACCTGCTTCCACAAATACTGCTCTTCTCTAGGGAAAGGGCACAGGGTCATTTTGAAAATGACAGGCAGAGTAAAAGACAGGCCATTGCGCAGGGGTGGTAGGGGTCGGCAGGTGCACCAGGCCGGAGCCTAAGTGAAAAGTTAGGAAAGGCGTGTGCGATTTACTTCAAAGGATGCACCAGAGTTGGTTGAGAGGCCATCCTCATCCTCTGTATCTGCACCCTCGTCACTCCTAGCTGTGTGCATCTACAAATCCTCCACCACCACCAGTCCCTCTACACAAGTCAGAGAAATTATTTTCCCATCCATTCCCAGACCTTACCGATGCGCAGCCATTCTTGACATCAGATGAGGAAGAGACGGTAGCAACGGCCGCCACCCAGCGGTCTGACGACAGTACCCAGATCAGCCCAAGGAGGGAGGTCCCCGCTGTTGCTGCCTACTCCGAGATCTCAAATGTCAGTGGTGGTAAAGGTGAGGATGATGACGTGTCGATGGACGTCACGTGGGTGCCCACAAGAGAGGAAGAGGAGGGGAGTTCAGAGGGAGAGAAGGAGGAGAAGCATGCACAGCTCGCAGGGCACAGGAGGCAAAAAGCAGACTGCAAATGTATCTGGAGCTAGCCATCCACCATGCACGGTCACTTATGGCGCTTCCAGGACGCTGACACATGGCTCTGCAGTGTGGGCTTTTTTTAATGTGTCAGCTGCTGACAATAGTGTTGCCACCTGCAGCCTGTGCTGTCAACGCATAGGTCGCGGGAAGCCCAACACTCGCCTAGGGACGACCGCCTTAAGAAGGCACCTGGCCTTCCATCACCAAGCCCAGTGGGAGCAACACCGTCACAACCCACAAAGCCACACTCCCGGCGCTCCATGTCTTGTGTCTTCTCCTTCTCCTCTCTCCTCCCATTTGTCCTCCACTCCACCTTCCACTGTGCCATCGTCAAATTCATCACTAGTATAGTGTGAACTTAGTTGTGCAAAAATTTGTTGCCAAATACCCGGGTTCCAAGACGTCCTGCGGCAGGCTAGGAAAATCTAAGGTCATTTTAGAAGATCTTACACGGCCATGGTTCGCCTTGCTGACGTTCAGCGGCCCGTCAGACGTCTGGTTTGTGACTGCCCGATGTGCTGGAACTCTACCTTGTATATGTTAGGCTGCTCCAGCAGCAATGTGCCGTTAACGACTACCTGTACGAACTCTGCAGCAGGACAGGTTCAGGGGAGCTTAGTTTCTTTTCACCACGCCAGTGGCTGCTCATGTGCGACGCATGCAGACTTTTGCGGGCGTTTGAGATCACCAAACTGGTCAGTCGCAGCCAGGGCGCCATCAGTGACCTCATACCTTACGCCGCCTTTCTGGACCGTGCATTGCGTTGTGTCATTGATTAAGCCTTCGAGGAGCAGGAGCTGGAAGATGAGGAAGTCGCAATACTGAATGAATTCCCAGGGGGGGCTACTCCATCTGAGACAAGTCAGCAGAAGTCTGAAGAGGAGTCAGAGGTGGATGGTGACTAGGGGGAGGAGGAGCAAGAAGAGAAGGCTTTGAGGGGGACTTTAAACCTTTCAGGGATCCATGGTGTTGTCTGTGCCTTGGGGAAGGAGACAGAGGACAACATTCTCCTGGGCGATTAGCAGGAGACAGGGCGCTCCACCACTTCCAATTTAGTCCAAATGGGGGTCTTCATGCTCCAGTGTTTAAAGAGGGACCTGCGTATTAAAAGCATAAAGGGCAAGGACCAGTACTGGGTGGCAACGTACTTAGACCCCTGGTACAAACACAAAATGGCGGACATGTTACTAGCATCACAGAGGGCTGGCAGAATGCAACATTTCCAGGCCTTGCTGCTAGAGATGCTGCATTCTGCTGTTGCGGACGCTGCCAAAGGAATTTTCACCCCCAAGTAAAACAGGTGCAGGTACCAATCCTACCGCGCCTGCAAGAAGAGGGCAGTTTGAAGATGTGTTGGTCACTGCGGATATGAGATCATTCTTGCAAACAACCCATTGACAGCCACCCTCCATATCCAGCCTCAGGGAATGCCTAGACTGACAGGTGTCCAACTACATCGGGTTAATGGGCGATGTGGACGCTCTGAGAAGCGAGGAACCCCTGGACTACTAGGGTGTGCAGGCTTGACCTGTGGCCAGAGCTGGCACAATTTGCCATGGAACTTTGGGCTTGCCCCTCGTCGAATGTCCTGTCCAAAAGGACGTTCAGCGCAGCAGGGGGGATAGTGACCGATGAGCGCACTAGCCTAGCTCATGACAGTGCGGACTACCTCACATTTCTAAAAATAAATGAGGCATGGATCTCGGAGGAATTCATCACCTGTGACAACCACGTGTAGTTGAATTTCCTCATGCCAGCCCACACATATCCGCCACTACCCAGAACAAAGAATGGTCCTTGTCTTATGTATATACAGCGGCATAAAAGGCCTTTTCTGTCTTTTTGGGGCCAGTACTCCAGTGGCCCACAGTAAAATGTTTAACCAGTGAATGCCTAATCTCCAACCACATCAGCCAAAGTTATTTTCTGTCAGGTGAATGCCTAATTTTTGGGGCCCGTACTCCCGTGGCCTAAAATAAACATCTTCTAGGCTCCAGCAGGGAACATTTTTGAGAGTATCACTTTTAAGATGCATAAAAATGGCCCCTGATTAAGATACATATTTTTGGTGAGAATTTTTGCCAATGATCCCCCTCTGGTATATCACTGTCCATGTTGTGGGACTATTTGTGTACTTCTAGTAAGTTTTTGCTGGATGCAAATATGACCTGAAGGTTTTTCGGGTTCGCCTGCCATTAAAGTGAATAGGGCCCGACGCAAACGCGCAGTTCATGAACATTTGATTGCGAACGTGCATTCTCGTTCGTGAATCGTCCGGTCGATGCTCATCCATCAATACAGGTGAATGCAGAACGGAAGCCGCTCCCTTTCACTGGAAATACTCTTCTGGGGTCCAGAAAGGAAGTGCCAATAACACAAAATAATAAAAAAGGGGAATCGGAAGTGCTAATGGATAAAAGTGGACTTTTACTAAAACAAAAATGCAAAAAAAATAAGAAGGGTTATGTATTTCAAAGGGGGGCTCTCTTCTTCATCAGACCTATCACTTATCAGTAATGGGTCTGATGAAATGGGTTACCCTGCTTATTTTTTTCTGTTTATATTTTTTAATAAAAGGGTCCTTTTTTTTTTTTGTTACTTTTATTTTATTTTTTTAACAGACCTCCTATGTAGAGAGTATAATGAACATGAGAACTAGGACCTCTAACATTTCATGACCTTAGGAGTGAATACAAGGAAGGGCTTTGAAGATGGCTTCCCAGATTGCAATAATTTCCAAACTGTCACAGCCGTTCTCAGAAGTTTGGATCTGTTCCTGTGGACTGTATCAAAAAACATTCTCTGATTATTCTGAGGAATGTTCTTGTGGAAAAGTTATTTGTGTCTCCGATAAGATCTGCCTGGTCTGCTGAATACTTCATTCTTGCATTGAAATGTTCGGCCATGTGTTTCCGTACCTTTCTTGGATGGCTTTACACAGTATCAATGCAAATATCATTAGCAAATTTGCAGTGGGGGAGAAATTCAAATCCCAGTAAATGTACACAGGTCTTTAGGAGAAAAGACTCCGTCAATAGCAAGTGACACCATCCGTGACCTCCCTGTAGATATCAAGTATTGTCATCAGGTGTGGAAGGTGTATTACACTGCCCAATGTTTGGCGCAGTGCAACCGCCGATGTAGGATAACGCATCTATTTGCACTCGTTTGCATTGGCCTGATTACATTCTGTTGACTATGGGCAGCACATTACTGATTACACAGGGAGATGATTGCCAATAATCGGGCATCTTTCCACCAGGTCTTCATCCATTAGTTATATAGGGGGGAGACGTCAGTTTTTTGCTTGTTAGGCTACTTTCACACTTGCGGCAGAGGATTCCAGCAGGCAGTTCCATCGCCAGAACTGCCTGCTGGATCCGGCAATCTGGACGCAAACGGATGCATTTGTGAGACTGATGCGGATCCGTCTCACAAATGCATTGCAATACCGGATCCGTCTTTCCGGTTGTCATCCGGAAAAACAGATCAGGTTTTTATTATTTCTCATTTTTAAAGATCTGTGCATGCGCAGACTGCAAAACCGGATCTGTTTTGTCAGAACACTTGGGGCCGGATCGGGCATTAATGCATTTCAATGGAAATTAATGCCGGATCCGGCATTCCGGCAAGTGTTCAGGATTTTTTGCCGGAGAGAAAACTGCAGCATGCTGCAGTATTTTCTCCGGCAAAAAAACTTAAGAGGGACTGAACTGATGCATCCTGAACGGAATGTTCTCTATTCAGAATGCATTAGGCCTAGTTCACACGGACGTATGGCTTTTATAGTTTTTTGCGGTCTGTTTTTCACGGATCCATTGTTCTGTTGTGTTTCCGTTCCGTTTTTTTGTTCCGTTTTTCCGTATGGCATATACTGTATACAGTAATTACATAGAAAAAATTCGTCTGGGCATACCATTTTCAGTAGATGGTTCCGCAAAAACGGAACCGATACGGAAGACATACGGATGCATTTCTGTAGGACCCATTGACTTGAATGGAGCCACGGAACGTGATTTGCGGACAATAATAGGACATGTTCTATCTTGGAACGGAATAACGGAAATACGTAAACGGAATGCTTACGGAACACATTCCGTTTTTAATGCGGAGCCATTGAAATGAATGGTTCTGTATATGGAACACCAAAAAACGGCTCGTACACTCGCAAAAAAAAACGTTCGTGTGAACTAGGCGTTAGGATAAGGCCTCTTGCACACAAACGTGTGTGTGCCCTGTGGTCGTGCTCGTGCACGAGCACAGTCTGTGGGGCAGCCACAGCGAATCGCGGACCCATTCACTTTAATGGGTCCACGATCCGGCCTTTCCGCAAAAAGATAGAACATGTCCTATCTGCTGAACGGAAGTACGGGACGGAAGCACTCTGTGGTGCTTCCGTAGGGTTCCGTTCCAAGCTTTCGTTCCGCATCTCCGGATTTGCGGACCCACTGAAGTCAATGAGTCCGCATCCGTGATGCGGAATGCCCACGGAACGGCACCCTTGTATTGCGGATCCACAAATGCGGTCCGCAATACGGCAACAGGGTGCACACGTTTGTGTGCAAGAGGTATTGAGCCCCTAGGATGGAACTCAATACCGGAAAATAAGTTTAAAGTGGTATTTTTTATCTTTTAAAGGGGTTGGCCCAGAATGACAATTTATTGCCTATCTACAGCACAGGTTATAAGTAGTGTTGAGCTACTCGAGCTTCGGATCAGAGATATGAAGTTGATTCATTCAAACACTTTGGTTTTAATGCTGTCTCCATACAGCATTAGGGTCCAATTTTGCGGAACAGGTGCGGACCCATTCATTTTCAATGGGGACGGAAAAGATGCGGACAGCACACAGGGTGCTGTCCGCAGGCCCGCAAAAAAAATAGAACATGTCCTATTCTTGTCCGCAGTTGCGGACAAGAATAGGCATTTCTATTGGGGTACCGGCTCGGTGTTTTGCGGATCCGCAAAACACTGTGGACGTGTGAATGGACCCTTAAACAGATGCTAGTCACCAGCGATAGTGTATCTGACTACACGGAGCCGCCATCACACACGCGGTCCAGCATATAAGATTGCACCTCGGTACCAAACCCCACTTCGGATTTTTATTTTAAAATGTTTTTAAAGACGCAGATGTGATTACCAATTTAATTCGCCTTCGTCTCACGTTACTTCGGGTGAAACGAATTTTGCCTACATGGAAACAATACATTTTGATGATGTACGGAGACAGCATTAAAACTGAAGTGTTTGAACGATTTGACTACGGATCTCTGATGTGAAGCTCGATTCGCTCAGCACTAGTTATAAGTGATTGATTAGGAGTGTCTGACTGCCAGAAACCCCACCGGTCGAGAGAAGAGGGGTCCCATGTACCTCATTTAGTTTTTGAGCATGTGCGCCAAGTGCTGAACCCAACTGCCTTCGGCAGTCCCATAGACTTTGAAGTGCGCTTGCTCAACTGCATGCTGTCTCTAAAACAAGATCTTAGCAGTTAGACTCCCTCTGATGATAAGATGTCATTCTCCGACAAGCTGTCTAATATTATCGCTAGGATATCCATAACCTTCTGGTGGAGGTCTGAAATATGTGTCCTCTACCAACCATGAGCATGAAGTGACAAAGGCCCCTTTGACTTTTTTCCTGTATGGGGAACTGGAATGCTGCTCCATTTGAGTAAAGTTTCATTAAAGGGGTTGTCCCACGAAAAATATTCTACAGTTTTCAAACCAGCATCTGGATCTGAATACTTTTGTAATTTCATGTAATTAAAAATTGAGCATAGCCACTGAGTTATTCAATAAACTGTATCTGTATAGCGCCACCTGCACTTTGTTCTTTATCGTATTTCTTTGTCCTGCTCACTGAGATGGCCGCACATGCTCAGTTTCATCCTTCAACTGCCTCCTGAGCTGTGATAGGAAGAGATAAGACACGCCCCTAAGCTGCAGCAGAAAAGACACTCCCCCTGAGCTGTCAGCTTGATATAAATCTAGCAGAGCAATGAATGGTGAGATCTCTGGACCCATGAGAGGTACAGGGCTGGTTCTAGCTTTGTTAGAAAGAGATTGTCATGTACTATATGGTGTCGGATTTAAATTTTTTACATGTATTTAAAGGGGTTATCCAGAGAATTATTTTTGAAAAAAAAAAGGGGGTGGGGGGGGGGGGCAGAAACACTTAAAACCAGAAACACTGAACCCCCCAGCTGCTGCTATTCTAATCCTCCTCTGGTCCCTAGTGCTCTCTGCTTCCTGGTCCCAGGCTCAACACCCAGAAAATAGCTTGGGCTCAACAAGTATTCTCCTGTATACACTTGCACTAATGGCAACAAAAAAACAGACCAAATCCTGAATGTACACTTCGAGCCTTTTATCAGTTCATAATACTTAGATATTGATTACTTATACTCGGGACAGGTCATCAATATTAGATCGTTAGGAGTCCAACACCCAGCACCCCCATGGTCAACTGTTTCAGGCAGCTGCGGTGCTGGAAACTATACAGTATATAGAACAGAAGGTTCCATACACCGTGTAGTTCCTGGCATCAGCATACTGCAGCTCAGCTCACATTGAATTGAATAGGAACTGAGCTGCAGCACTTCAACATGGCCACAACACAGTGTACAGAGCTGTATGCGTCCAGCTCAGTACCTTGTATGGTTTCCAACACTGGCAGCTCCCTGAAACAACAGCTTGGTGGGTGCCATGTGTTTGACAAGTCGAGCATCGAGTGATCAACTCGGCGCTCAAGGCAGACTTAGGAGCAGGGAGCCTCCCAGCTAGCAAAGCCGCCCTGGGAATGAGGCCAAACGCAGATCCTCGCTCCCGAAGCTAAGCAGCAGGTCTGCGGCTGATGGGAGACCGAGTGCGCCTTCGGCACCCCGTTACATTTCCAGTGAGTGTTGTATAGGAATTAGAACATATTTGATTCCTGTAGAAATTTCGTACCCAAATGAAACTTTTTAAAAAATTCGTCAAATTGAACCCAAAACAAATTTCAAGACATTTGCTCTTGGTGCCATCATGTTTAGTATATCCAATACCCAAGAAAGCAACCTTATGATCTGATGGATAGATGCCAGAAGTTATATAGTTTCTCCTAATAGATACTAGATTGTGGTGTGTTTGCTAAACGCTGCCAGGAAATTTTAATTCAACTACTTTTCAATTTGATTAAAAGGCAGATCACAAGCCATGTTACCATTAACTGTGCAATGAACATCGGAGTGTCGCCAGTTTGGCGAGCGCTGCTTCCCGTTTAAAATTACCTGCGTGTTGTCTCCTTTGCTTGTTGCTACTTTGAGACGCCCATGGACATGACATCACAGGAAATAAGAAAGCTCTGCATATACAGTGAAGGAGTTTAAGCATGCATGGAATAGGCATAAGGCCATCCTTCATATAAGATAGGGCCAGGGGCTATTCATAGTGTTCAGTATATTGGGCAGACTAGGTGCGCCAAATGGTTCTTATCTGCCGACACATTCTATGTTTCTATGCATGGACATGATCAGGTGACCACAGCCCAGAATGGAAGATGAGAGTAATAAAGGTAAAAAAAAAATACATTACACATTAGGCTACTTTCACACTAGCGGCACGGACCTCCGGCAGGCTGTTCAGTCGGGTGAACAGCCTTCCGAATCCGTCCTGCCGCTAGTGAACTTGTGCCTCCGGACTGCCGCTCCATCTCCATTGACTATAAAGGGGGCCGAGTTCTGGAGAGGCACGGCAGTAATGTCGGACATGTCATAGTTTTATTCCAGCAGCCTCTCGCCGTGCGCTGCCGTGCCTCCGCCCCCGCACCCATTATAGTCAATGGGGACGGAGCGGCAGTCCGGAGGCACACGGTCACTAGCGGCAGGACTGATCCGGCAGGCTGTTCACCCGACTGAACAGCCTGCTGGAGGTCTGTGCCGCTAGTGTGAAAGTAACCTAACGTGTAATGTATTTTTTTTACCTTTTTATTACTCTCATCTTCCATTCTGGGCTGTGGTCACCTGATCATGTCAAACGCAGGCTGTTCACCCGACGGGACAGCCTGCCGGAGGTCCATGCCGCTAGTGTGAAAGTAGCCTTACAGCAACCTTCATAAATGGTTATTTTAAAGGATGTTGCTTCAAAGTGGAAAACCCCTTTAAGGCATCTGAAAATCACATGGTGGGAACTGGGGTTTATTACATAACTCATTAATTATTGATGGCCTTTCTTGCACACTGTCTCTGGACAATATTGTGTGCACGTTTCTTAAACTTTTCTATTATAACTGAACATAAATTGAACAAAAAGCAAGGTGGAGGTACATTGGGTAAAAGAAAAAGGCGATACAGGCCTATGTCCACAGTGTGGTTCTGGAGATCAGCCATTCTATAAGGAAACTGTCTTGGAGTAAACACTTGGACATATATGCTTAAGAGTGGCACAGATGATGTCATTTCTGTAGTATTTCCTTGATTACCATAGCAGCCTTTGTCTTCCAAGTCTAACTTCCCTTATGGTAAGAGCTGTACTTCTTCTAAACATAAGGTTCTCATTCTGAACTTAAGTCCATGACCCACTAAGAAATCCATCTTCACATTTTCTCATAAGGCTTTTATCAAATGTATAAAGATTTTAAGTCATTTGTATATGTAGTGGCTACAGACCTGGAGATGTAATATGTGGACCTCTCATGGTTCTTCAAGAGTGAATTTCCAGGACGGTGGTCTGGGTGCTACATCCAGAATATGAATAGTTGAAGGGGTATTCTCAACGTACAGGTAAAGATGCCACCTGTAGGATCTAGGAAAACACGTTCCCTTCAACAGAGGTCCCATGACCTCCCTTTGTAATTGTGTGTAATTGCTTTCCCCGTCACTGATTGCTGTCATTAGCTTCCATTGACTTCAATAGACAAGTGCAAGCTATATGGAGAAAACCAAGACCTCCAAGACCCCTGTCAGCCTGTAGAGGGTTGTGGGGGTTTTCTCCCTCCATTTCTAAGTGTAGTGATTTTTATTTTCATTATAATTTTATTTTCTTTTTTTTTCAAAAAGTATAGGTTCTCACATGCTGGTTGACTGATTTAATAATTCATATGTCATCGTAGTGAATTGATCGTAGTGAATTGATCGGTCAGATGATTTATTGGAGGACCTTTTTCATCTGCCATAATTATATTCGGGCTTGTGAATGAGAGATTAGCAGATGCAAACAAGGATTTTTTTGTTTGGTTATTACAACAGTTGGTTTCTCATATTGTCCCTGTGTGAACCTGGGAATAGAAAAGCCTGCTGATTATGGGCACTAGTCAGACCATACTTGGTGCAGGGACTTGGTCGGTGCAGACATTTTTCATGTCGTTGTGCTCCATATTTAGACATGCAGTAAAGGTTAGAACAAAGCCATAGAAAGCAATGTGCATCTGACAACTTCCATGTCTAATTGGAAAATCCAATCCATCACAGTTGTGAAAACTGAGCCGGACTTGTACTAAAGTACAGTGCCTGGGAAAGATTGGGGCACACAGTTTCTGTGAAGAAATAATACAATTATTCAACAATTATATGTTATTTAGTAGTCCATATAATGTTATTGTAGTTTTATCTGTTGGTATCTACGAAGGTCTAGTGCGCATGACGGTTATCTGGGCCGCGGCCAAGGAGGTAAGATGCGGGTGACGTCAAAAAATTAAAAGTGGACATAGACATGTTCTGTACATGAAGGTTGGACCCAAGGAACCCTAGTGTGACAATTGTTGTTAGAGCAATTGTCTACTTTAAGATGCCATACATATGAGACAGCTGTTGGCCTTACAAGCTTGTTTGATTGACAGCCATGTCTCCTGCCTTCTTAAACCACCACTCTTGCCTCAGTTGAGTGTGCATGTTTAGTTAAGGGTATGACCACTCTGCGCAGTTGCAACGTGGCCGCTCAGCCGTATGAGTTGCAGAAAGCTCCAATTAAGGCACCGTCGGATCCCATTATAGTCAGACTGTTTTTGCTTGGCCAACAGACTGGGAGATTTTTTTGAACACTAGTTTGAACCTGGAGCAATTAATTTGCACGGTTAAGTCTGTCTCCATTGTTAATGGCCATGCACCACCCAAAATACCACGTGGACATTAATGGGGTTGGCCACTTATTGGCTGATGTTGTCCAATGGGTATGTAATACTAATACAGCCTTTGTTGGTATTCTGTTCCATTTATTAAATTTGGTAACCCATGTCCCGTTGTTGGTCCGATCTTTTATGCTGTGGTCACAGATGTCCTGTCCAGAAGATAGCCGTTGATGGGGGGGTCACAATAAACACGACTCTGCCTCCTCCATTCAAACACTTTGCACCTGCACTAAGCCTCCAACAGGGCAAGTGCAGATGACAGGTGCAGTGTGTTTGAATTGAGGAGGCTGACTTATTTGCATGGTCATGTGACCCTCCATCGGCAGCCATTTTATGGACAGTCCTTTTAAATGGACATGTTCTATTTTTTTTTTTTTTTGGGACTACGGAACAGACATACGAATGTGGATAGCACTCGGTTTGCTGTCCGTATTTTTTGCGGACCCATTGAAATGAATGGGTTCTCATCCAATCTTAAAAAAAAAAAAAAAAAAACGGAAACAAAATACTTTCGTGTGAATGTAGCCTAATGGTGAGAAAGTAATCCAGTGCCAGACCACTCTGGCGGCATCTTATCTTACAGGGAAGCAAAGAATCAGGTATGTCGAAATCCAACTTGCCCACTTCCTCTTTCCCCGGATGGCAGATATCTGGGGAGCGTTGAGAGGTACGAATACACATTAGATCATCACTCGATCCTGCCTACATCAGTGGGCTTTTGCTATCTCACATCTCGTGTATGGTCTTCTGGTTATGCAGAGAAATGTCCTGCTGGATCTGTATCCATGAAAAAAAATTGTTCCAGAATGTTTAATGTCTGAAAAGACCTGTAGATGGAAGCTGGGTTCATGCGAAGTGGCAATTACCAGTTTGGCCATATTTTGCCTTGTTGAGTTCAAAGGAGAAAAACGGCAATACATTTCTAATATTGTGTCAATGAAGCCTAAGGCTTTATAGCTTTCCCCTGGTCCAAGAAAAAAAATAAGAAAAATCCAAGAAATGAACACTTACAAGGTGTTTTTAGCTGCCAGTTTCCAGGCTCCTCTTCTGCCACCCAAGATGGCCGCATCGTTTCTCAGACTATCTCATCAACACTCTGCATTTGGCAGTCCAAGACCCTTCTGCTGCCCTTGGATTGGCCAGCACTCCTCATGTAAACATTGCTGGCCAATCCAAGAGCAGGGCTGTAGGAAGTGCTTTGGAGAAGTGGTGCGGCCATCTTGGATAGCAGTAGAGGAGCCTCAACATTAGCGGTTCTGCAATTAAAACGATGAAAAGGAGGGCAGGTAAGTGTTCTGTTCTTTCGCCTGTTAATGTGATTTTTTTTTTCTTGAACTGGAGGATCACTTTATGTTCATCTACAATAACTTTAACTTTTTCTTTTTTTTTCTTTGGAATTGAATCCCTTTCCTGTGCCATAGTCTCCAGGGTGATGATATCATTTCCAGGAGCTGTGTAACTTTATAGCCTATGAAAGACTGTTTTAGTATCTTCTAGCCGATTTATTGCTATTGGGGTTTCTGGGTAATTATTCTGTCATATTGCTGTGCTCATGACACTTACCAGCCGGTCAGGGGGAGCTCATCTCTGAAATCAATTACTTCTGGCAGTTTATAATGTGCTTCCAGCTGGCAAATATTCTTCATCTCTGCTCTGGTCGTAATGTGCATCATACGTAGTGGAAAGGGAAGATAATTCAAGTAGACTGCGTCGCAATGGTTTAATAAAAATCAATATATAATTTTTTTTCTTTTTCCGAGAGAAATACCACTGCAATGGTGCCCATGGTAGAGAGGGGTAGCATCAACGTCCATTGCATCTCACTTACTGTTCCTTGAGTCGTGCCGTGTCACTTGGTTTTTGAGCCTTCCCCCACAGCACCAGGATAGAAGGATGGCCCTGTATCATTTTGCCCTGTCCTGAGCATAGGCCCCTGTAAATGATAGTGAATCATTGCTACTATTATGTTGCCAGCCTTTTTAATTTTGTACATTACTATGGTGCAGATCTTAGTATTTGATGAATTTGTATTATAGTCATTGGGGGTGCACTGTTAATATATGACTTTTGGCATGTGTTCCTCAGGGTATGTACTAGAAGAGTAGCCAATACAATAGTTATCGGTCTGTTTTAGAGACTTGGTTCATCTTTTTCCCAACCCAAGTGGTGCACACCTCTTCAGAGTATATGCATTGCAATGACCTATGGGCCAAGGTCTTAAGCAGTTGAACAATGGCCCAAAGGTCATAGACTGGGAAAGCAAAACACAGGCCCTTCTGGCCTTGGTGACAATACCCAGCACAATAATATGGAACTGCTGTATCCCCGATACACAGAGGCACAGCGTGAGGAAAATGGAAATCAACAGTTTACTAATCCTTTTTAAAGGGGTTTTCCAGTTTTCATCAACATCCTTTAAAATAATACCTTATGAAAGTCGCTGTAATTTTGTAATGTATTTATTTTACCTTTATTGCTCCTATCTCCTATTTTAGGCTGTGATCACATGATCATGTCCATGCAGCTCCTTATTTCCTGTGATGTTATGTCCATGGGCGGGGCAGTGATACGGGAGTATGTATTACAAGCTGGGTGGGAGGAGCTATAAACTAGCTGGATGTTAGGGGCAGTGATAGGGGAGTGTCTATGTAATTAGTGGGGTGGGAGGAGCTATAAACTAGCTGGGCTTTGTTAGGGGCAGTGTCTATGTAACTGGCTGGTGGGAGGAGCTATAAACTAGCTGGGTGTTAGGGTAGTGTCTATGTAACTAGATGGTGGGAGGAGCCGTGCTGGAACTGTGGTACAGAAAGAAGTGCATCATGGGTTTGGTTGGATACAGCAATAGGAAGTGCTACATACAAGATGGAAAACACAGTGAAAATGGACCAGGAGTCCAAATTGGGGAAGAAAAAAAAAAAAGCATGGGGAAGATGTACATGAGATATCTGTTAAACACCTTAGTAATCCCAGAAAACCCCTTAAGATGGTTGTTTAATTTTACAAGTATTTTTGATTCTGTTTGTAACTCTAGGACTGAAAATCTTTCTTGGTTCCAGGTGAACCCAGGGAGCAAGGCTGCATTGGCTGATATATGTAGTGGAGATGTTGTGACAGCTATTGATGGAGAAAACACAGATGGGATGACTCATTTAGAAGCACAAAATAAAATCAAAGGCTGTGAAGATGAACTCTGCCTCCTGATAAACAGGTAACTCTCAATGTGAACGGTTTTGACTATAACAGTCTTTCTTTTTTACTGTAACCGTCTTGGAATGACCAAAACTTGCTGATCTCATGGCTCTTAAGTCTGAATGTTTCAGCATCCGCTCATGTAAAAACATGACTCTCTGCACATTCCTGTGGTCTCCCCATGACACGTGGGAGCATGATTTTTCAGGAGACCTTTACATTCAAATGCAAGGAAAGTGAGCGTGAGAGGCCGTAAAATAATGTAGATTATTCTGAGTGTATTTTAGGAATGTGTACTATTCCCGCTCTCCAGGCCTTGTAATATGAATGCCAGGCTTATAAACAGCTCTATGTTAGAGGTCATATACTTCATATTACCATCACATAACATGACCATATGTCCACAAAATCCAAATAAAGTCCGAATTTTTTATTGGACCCATTGACTTCAATGGGTCCATGATCTGTGGTCAGTATTTTGCTTCCAAGTATAGGACATGTTCCATTTGTGGAACGGACAAAAGAGCGCAGAAGGCGCATGGATGATCTGTGTTCTTTTTGCATCCATATGTCTGTTTCGCAAAAAAGGATGCAACATGTACGTCACCCCGACGCCATCTGTATTTTTAAGACCCCAAAATACTGTACATACAGTCGTGTGAATGTTCCCCATGCTCCATAAGAGTACAATCATCTGCAGAAACACATGGGACTGATTATCTCTAGGGTATACAATAGGATTGGGCAGGCGAAACTCAACATGATCAAATCTTGTATCTCCCCACAGGAGACTTAGGGGAGTGTCATTTACAGCCCAATTTTACGCATAAAAATATTTCCGAAAATGTATGAACTCCCCAAAAATTCCTGTGTGGTGCCATTTTTTAGTCAACTTTTACCCCCAAAAAATTAACAGTGATCAAAAAGTCATACGTACCACAAAAATGGCACCAATAAAAACTACAGTGTGTCCACAAAAAAACAAGCACTCATACAACTCTGTGGATGGAAATATAAAAAAAAGTTATGGCTGTCATAAAATTTTGATTTTTTTTTATAAAGGTTTTTATTTTTTTAAAAGGATTGAAACAAAAAAACCTATACAATCATGTCATTTTTAGCACATATTGAACACCGTAATTGTGTTGTGTGTTGTTTTTTTGTTTGTTTTTGTTTTTTTATTTTAACCCTACAAATAATTTTTTTCCCCCATTTTCCAATACTTATCTCGCAAAAAATAAGCCATGATATGGCTACATGAACAGAAAGTTTAAAAAGTTATGGCTATTGGAAAGTGGGGAGGAAAAAACTAAAATGCAAAACAAAAAATGGGCCCGGTACTTAAAGGGTTAAATAGGCCTTGAGACAAGAATTGAATAATAAATAAGCAAAGAGCTCATTTTCATCCCTTCTTCTGAGGTGTAGGAGTAGAAATATTGCAAAGGGAAAGCTAGGTGGTATAATGGACAAGCTGGTTTACTTTTTATCTAGACGCCATTAAGCAAAAGAAATGGATGTCTGCACTCCATCATGCTGCTTGTGTGTAATCTGTGACAAACACAGAGAAAATGCTGAGCCCACCGCATTCTCCTCTGTCGGGTTAGTTACAGTTACTGCCCTGTGGCTATACCAAACCACATGAATGGAGAGGCTGGTGCACATGCTGAGGCCCATTGGACGTCAGTAAGAAGTCCTTTGCCTGTGGTTTCTATGGCTTTATGCACTTAATAAACACTGTGTAATAGTTTCTATTCTAGTCGGGACTCCAGTCATGCGGTGTTTGTTCTGGGATTGTCACCGTTTCGATGAAGCAATATAATTGTATTTATAAGTATAACAAAGGTGCAGCCTGCAATACATTTGAAGCTGTAATGGAGCAAGAAGCCACAGACAGGACTGCGCTGCATAGACATTACTTGGAGCCTTATTATCCTCCTGATGGCTCATTATAATCATTAACACTAAACAAGTACTGTAGCTGCTTTAATCCTCAATGTGAAAATATAACCGTTTAATCCAATCATCTAATATAGGACTCACTTCTTTGAACTAATGTATATAGAGATATAAATTACTGTAGGCTTTAGGAGCCAGTTAGATCACAGAAATCTAGCTTGTTAGGCACTACTTTCTGGACACATTAGCTACCTGGCTCCTTGGAAATGTAAAACTGTGTAGTTAAGGAGTTAAATTCCAGTGGCAAGACCCTACTGATCACTAGAATGAGGGGCCATGGTCCCTCCACACCTGGACAGTTGTAGTGGGTAAGAGAAGTGAGCATGCTTAGCTGGTTTTGGTACCTCCCCTAGAGGTCTACAGAGGATTAGTGGGCATGCTTGACAAGCTCTCCAGAAATATTCTTCTTACTGTGGCCATCCAGGAAAGTGAATGGTAGTCTGTTCTAGCAATCAATGAGAATCCCCTAAAATTCAGGTGCTAAATATCGAACGTTAATCATCTGTGCTGTATGTAACACCCCAGAGTGCACCTTGCTGCTATCTTCTATGGTCTAACCTGTATGTCACCTATACACTTTATATTCATTTCCAGGTCCCTCAACACTGTGCCTTTATAATAATGTTATGACACTGTTGAGGAAATGTGCCTGGTTCACCGACAGGTGGCAGCAAACATAGCAGAACTATAGTTAGAATGAAACATATAATTTCATTCTCCCCTCCCCCCCCTTTGGTCAGAAGTAGGCCAGTCCTGCTTGCTAACAGAAACAGGTGGGGCAGTTCTGGTTTGTGCTGGTTGAGAGACTCCATGTTGGAGCTGCCAGGGAACTAACCTATTCCTTGGCTGAAGATTAGTCTGACTAAATAGTGAAGTGCAGCATAAAGAAGAAGCCAAGTTACCAGGTCAGCTTGTCAGTACAGCAGACTGAGAGAAGGATAGAGCAGAGTTGAGTTTGCCTGCCAGTTTAAAGCCTGCTGGAACCAAGACAAAGCCTGAAAACTGTTTGGAGAAACGTTTATTTAAGTAAAGCTGCCATTGAACTTCATCTCAAGGTCTGGACTCAAGTTATTTCTTCAAATCCCTCAATTATCCCCCCTATTTATTGCTTCAGAGCCAAAGCCTAGGGTCCAGTTGTATCCATGTAGGAGCACCGTGGCACACATAAAGAGACATTTTAGGCCGCAACATAGCACTCGGCATTTCCTACATCTGAGACACGTTATAGAGAGGGCCCTGGGGGGAGGCGCCCGTTGCATGTAGATACGTGATTATACATTTTTAGAATGCTAATCTTGCTGTGGAACACCCTTTTAAAGGGGTTTTCCCGAGATTTTACTATTTATGACCTATCCTCAGGATAGGTCATCAGTATCTGATCGGTGGGGGTCCAACACTCGAGACCCCTGCTGATCAGCTGTTCGAGTAGGCAGTGCTCGACACTGTGCTCGCAGTAGCACCATGGCTTTCTCTCAGATTTTCCTCGACGAGTGTGGTATGGATACCACCCCTTGTGCCCGCTTGACGTCAACTACGTCGAGCTCACGAGACGCGGTATGGTCCCTGGTTACCAAGACATGACATTACGCCCTCCCGGAGGAGCATGTGAGGTCAGCTTGGTACAGTTTACACAGACGCCTCCTGTCCACGCGGGTACAGAGAGGCAAGAAGCTGAGAGAGCCTTTTCACTGCCACAGTGAAACAGCGCTTCTCAGCCCGGGTAATCTGCCACCAGCTTCTCGTTTGACATAAGCCCGGTCTGCTAACGGGATTATATAGGGTGAAAAACAAACCCGCGGTAGCTTATAACTAGGCCGAAACACGGACGTGGGAATTTGTGATCGAGATACAAGACAGCACAAGATTAAATTATATATTTAATGGCCTTAAGGGCACACTAGATAACCCAATATACACTAAGGATATATACAGTGGTCTGAGGTTACAAATACAGGTAATATGGTACAAACAGGATTACACAGAGTAAGTCAGTTACCGGGTAGATGAATGTTCCTTTGCTGTATTCACATGGAGGCCAGTGATGTCAGCTGCATGATGTGACCCCCTTTCAGAAAAAGACCCTCCTGCTTGCTGGCACAAGCCTTTTAACCTATAGCCGGCCCCTTCCCTCCTGGCCTCTGGGAGTGGTCCCCCCCCCCCCTCCCTGCTGATCCTGGCAGCTCAATGACCCACACAATCTTTTATGGTTCATAGCTCCAGGCCAGAAGGTCACAGGGAGATGGTTCTGGGACCAACAGATCAGCCTGGGTTCCGGCAACAAGTAGAGTCCAAACATGGTACCGTTAGTTGGTTTCTGTGGGGAGATATGTATATCTCCCTTCCCTGGCGTTCCACCACCAAACTAAGACCATGGGCATGTTCATTGTGGCCACCGGGACACACATATGTATCCGGTTTGCTCCTGTGATGGCCAGGTGATTCATAATTCCTTATAAATCGCTGGTTCCAGGCTGTCTGCTAGATTTGATTGAACTGGGAAATGGCTTAGACCCCCCTACAGGGAGGTTTTCCTGCAGGATCCGTGCTGTCTGAATGGAGGCGTGAAATGTAACCAAATGTGGCCTGCTAGGAGTTTTTTGCTATCTAGCTGGGGCTATGAAGCAGGGCCCTCTGGTGAAGTTCACTACCTCTGCTATCTTTCAGCAAATAGCGGGTGTGGGGACATGGCTGACAGTAAATATTAGTCCATATTCCTCACCCAGTGATGACCTGTTCATCGGTCACATGGCCTAGACACAGCTCAGCCCCATTGAAGGGAATGCGGCTGAGATGCAATACCAAGCACAGTCGCTATACAATGTACAGCGCTGTGCTTGGTGAGCTGTGAGAAGACTCCGGCGCTCACAGGATTATATTGACAACTGGGTGTTACCTTTTCCATTGCCCTACATTTCATAAAGTCAGAGTGTACAATGACACACCCCAGATGGTAGCACCTAGTTATTCGTTTTTTAGTATTTACTAAAATACACACGTGGTGACAGCCTATTTAACAGTAGCTATGACCCAATCGGAGCACCACATGTCATTGATGTTAGAAGTGAACGTCAGCTACAAAGGTGTTCAAGAGCGGACTGATGTCCTGCAGTGGAGCAGCTCATCTCCCAAATGAACCAGGGGGCTACCAGATGTGTGTCTAAAACAGTTCAGTGACCCCTACTGCGTATGGAGCCCCTAAGCAGATAGATGGTCACTGAACTGTAACAAAGTTGCATCATGAGAAAAGGCTTCAATTTTCATGGCAGTATCAGAATTGTACTTCCACTGATTGGCAAAGGGTTGCCTTATCCGTTGAGTCACGTTTTCTGCTTCATCGAACGGACGGACGTTGGCATCGCAGGCGAGAAACATCAGAGAACAAACACCCTGCAACCATTGCTGGAAGAACACAAGCTGGTGGTGGCAGCATTACGGTCTGGGGAAAGTTTTTGTGGCATTCTCTGGACCCACTCCTCCATGTAAGAGGAAGGCTCAGCCGATTTGTGTATGAATCCATCTTTGCAGATCACATTCACGCATACAATGCTGATTGTCTTCCCTGGGGTTTCTTTTAGCAAGACAATGCGACATGTCACACAGCTAGAAATGTCTGAGATTGGTTGGAAGAACATGACCAAGACTTCCAAATACTATGGCACCCTAATTCCCCAGACTTTTACCTAGTTGAGCATCTGTAGGACCACTTCGATGGTTGAGTTCGCTCTATGGATCCTTTCCCATGAACCATCCAGCCGCTGTGGGATGCACTTCAGTCAGCATGGCTCCAGATACCTGTGACAACCTACCAGGACCTTGTTGACTCGTTCCCATCAGCCCATCTAGCTTCTGTCTGTGCTGTGCATGGCGGTAACTCTGGATGTTAGCTGATGGTCAGAATAATTCACCTTGAGTGTGTGTTATTTCTGTATGACCATATTTTTAATTGGTGTCCATAAATATTAAACCTGTTTTCTCCGAGGCTTTGAATTTATTTATTTACTTTTATTCTGCTTTGTATAGGCTTTAAAAAGAATGTTGAGCCCCTTTAAGACTTTTTCTTCTTCTAACTAATTTCATTTTTTCTCATGGAATTTTTGAGAAGTGTGTTTATTCCTTGGCATAAAACAGCATTTCAGTTATAAATATGCAGTTATATTGAGTAATATTTTTTCCTTTAGATTCCAAGACATCCTGTCATTTATCACACTGGATTATTTTTTCAATGTTAACATTGGTATTTTAGTCTTCTCGTTCCCATTGCTTGTCCTGGAAGGAAACATAAACTAATGCTAACTCACAAATCTCATACATGTACATTATAACTCCATATAAAGCTGCGCCTACATGGTCTAGCTCTCCAATGTCTAAATGTACAGCACTTAAAGGAGTTAAAACCACTTTCATATGAAGCCAACAACCAGGCACACAGATGTTTTCTTTTAGTTCTACATGTCGGCCATTCAGATGACAGATCGCTCTCTGTTCTGACTCGTGGGGGGATCCCAAGAAAGTACCTCTACCCTCTATTCTATTTTGCTCATAGGGTCTTGCTAATATGCTATATAACTTTACTCCCTAAAGCCTTGTTCACACATCAGTGTTTTGGTCAGTGATTTATATCAGAGATTGTAAGGCAAAACCAGGATAGGAGCCTCCACAGCCATAAGGTATAGGGGAAAGATCTGCACCTGTTCTATGTTTAGATCTGCACCTTGTTTTGGCTCAAAACCACTGATGGAAATCACTGACCGAACACTGACGCCTGAATGAGGCATAAAGAAAGAAACAGTCTCTCTAATGCCACTTATAGAACACTGACATATTCTGCAGTGCTTTACAGACCTTATCATCACTCGCTCTCCCCAGTGAAGCTCACAATCTAGATTCCCTATCAGTATGTCGTTGGAAACCCACACAAACACAGGGAGAACATACCGACTCCATGCAGATGTTCTCTTTGGTCAGATTTGAACCCAGGACTCCAGAGTTTCAAGGCACCAGTGCTGAGCCAGGGGGCTGTCTAAGTAAATGTTGATCAAAGAGTCTTTAAACCTGACTAGTGATATCAGCAATTTTTGTTCTCGGTGAACATAGCCTGTAAGACTCAGTACAGCAGCAAAGCAAACATGTACCCCATGAGTGGGGTACACAGCCCCCTTAAGGACCAAGCCTAATTTTGCAAATTTGACATGTCATTTTATGTAGTAATAACTTTGGAATGCTTTTACTTATCCAAGCAATTTTAAGCTTTTTTTTTTTTTTTTTTTTCTTTCGTGACACCTCGTGCTTCATGTTAGTGGTAAATCTGGGTCGATAGGTTTTGCTTTTATTTTTTAAAAATCCAAAAATGCAGAAAAATTAGCAATTTTCAAAATTTTAATTTCTTTGCTTTTAAGACTGTGATGCCTCATAAAATAGTTATTAACATTCCCCATATGTCTACTTTAAGTTGGCATCATTTTGTAAATGTCATTTTATGTTTGAGAAGGCTTCGAATTTTAGATTAATTTTTTTAAAGTTTTCAAGAAAATGTCCAAGACTGATTTCAGTTCTGAAGTGACCTTTGAGGTGCTTACATAATGGAAAGTACCCATAAATGACCCCATTTTAGAAACTACACCCTACAAATTATTCAAAACAGATTTTAGAAACTTTGTTAACCCTTAATTTGTTCCACTGAAATTAAAGCAAAATGGTGAAATTTAATTATTTTTTTTTTGTAGATTTTCCATTTAAATCCATTTTTCCTGTAACACAGCAAGGGTTAGCAGCAAAACAATCCTCAATATTTATTAACCTGATTCTGCCGTTTACATAAACACCCCATATGCGGTCATAAACTGCTTAAGGGGCACACCGCAGGGCTCAGAAGGGAAGGAGCGCCATTTGGCTTTTGGAGGGCAGATTTTGCTGGAATGGTTTTCAGGCACAAGTCACATTTGAAGAGCTCCTAAGGTACCCCCTACAGAGAAAATCCCCAAAAAGTGACTCTATTTTGAAGAAAAAACTCCAAGGAATATATTGAGGGGTGTAGTAAGTGCTTTGACCCCACAAGCATTTCATAGAATTTGGCTGTGAAAATGAAAAATTACATTTTATTTCAATTCTATTTAGTTTTGAGTTTCAAATGTTTGTTTTGATTTTCACAAGTGTTAATAGGAAAAAACTCCCCACATGTTATTACATAATTTTTCCCTAGTAAAACAACCCCTAACTCACACTACAGAGTCGCAGTGTATTTTTATAACATGCAGCTTCACACTGCTGTGCTCTGCCTTCTGCTTGTGATAGGTTTCTTTGTCAGCTCTTGCAAACCAAAGGCAGGAACAGTGTTGGCAGCATCTCATAGGATACACTGGATATCCTGCACACACTGATATTATAGAAAGGCAGTGTAAAGCCCCTATTAGACCTCTCAATAGTCGGGCAAATTATTGCAAACAAACATTCATAGGAAAGCTCATTCCTAGTTATTGGCTTATATAATCAAGCTGTCAATTAACAAGCAAATGTCTGATGAAAAATGCGTGATTATTGGCAGCACATTTCCCTGTGTAATGCCTTGCTAATACGTCAGTGTTTGGTCAGTGATTTCTATCAGTTATTTTGAGTCCTAACCAAGTGCGGCTCTAAACACAGAACAGGTGCAGATCTTGTCTGTGGAGGCTCCAATCCTGGTTTTGTCTCACAATCGCTGACGTGTGAATGAGGCATAATCAGGGATGTGCTGCTGATAATGAAGAGGACAGAATGAGGGAGCAACAAATTGTTCCTCTACATAGGCTGATGCAAACAGCGTGAATCAAGCCGATGCAAACGAGCTTGATGGATGTGTTATCATCCAACGGCGCTTGAACATCCCGAACATCAGGCAGTGTAATACAGCCCTAAGTCAGGAAGTTTTATAACTCTGCAGCTAATCATTGTAAGGACTTGCCTACTATATCACTGAACTCCTCAGCAGCACGTTATGCATAGAGGAAGATACAATGGTGGAGATGAGTGGGTAGATGAGGAGTTTGAGAGCTGCTAAGAGGGATTTGATAGATGATGAGTTAATCCTATCTTTCACAGGATATCAGCCACACAGGAGAGACTGATCTCCTGTCTACACAGGCCAGCATGGTCTGGTAGTCAGACTGGTGATCAAAATATATTGCTGCAACTAAACCTTTTACACTGCTAGAATATTGAGTTGGCCTAATACATCAAACATAATTGCTGGAGTGCTTCTTAAAGGGAGTCTTTCACCTAAAATGACCATTATAGTACACTAACACCATGATCTGCATTATAGTCCCCATATTGGAATGCTACTTACCGTCTAGCTGTCCGTTGCTTATTTTCGCTAAAAAACACGTATTCAAATATGTTAATTAGCTCTGAAGGTGCCCAGGGGTGGCGTGCAAGCGGCCGGTGCCCAGGCCCCTTGTCGCTTTTCATATGAAACCCCTCCCCTTTAACCCCTCTGGCCCGGCCTAGGTTCTTCAGAATTCCAGCACCAGTGCCGTTCACAAGATTCGCCGCGCCTGCACACTTAATTCCCCATTATGGGCAGAGGCACAAGAGCGTTTAATGCGCATGTGCCGGAATGGGGAATGAAGTGCGCAGGTGCGGTGAATCTTGTGAACAGAGCTGGATTTCTGAAGAACCTAGGGCGGGCCAGAGGGGTGAAAGGGGAGGGGTTTCATATGAAAAGCAATGAGGGGCCTGGGCACCGCCTGCTTGAACGCCGCCCCTGGGCACCTTCAGAGCTAATTAACATATTAAATAAAAGTGTTTTTTAGCGGAAATAAGCGTCGGACAGCTATACGGTAAGTTGCATTCCAATGTGGCGACTATAATGCAGATCATGGTGTTAGTGTTCTATAATGGTCATTTTAGGTGAAAGACTCCCTTTAAGAAGTACAAAATGAGTCTGCTCATAGCAGGTGGAGAATTAAAATTTCTGTCTCTCCATCAGTTCAAAATGTGCCGATTTTATTGCAAGATATGCACTTTTTAATAAATTTGACGCATATCATCTCCTGTACCAAGACTGGCATAAAATACACGTGCCTCGGTAAATACAGATCCACTGTGTTGTGCTTATTGCAGGTCCTGAGGGTGTAGTGTCTGATACAGAGGTTCTCTTCCTGATGTTCGTTGGATCCTCGTATCATGTGTAGCCCATCAGGGTCCCCAATAGGTATAAGGGTACTTTCATACTTGCGTTAAAGTTTTGCGGCATAGAGTTCCGTCACAGGAGCTCAATACCGGAAAGAAACTGATCAGTTTTATCCTAATGCATTCTGAATAGGGAGCAATCCGTTCAGTATGCATCACTTCAGTCTCTCTTTAGTTTTTGGGACGGAGAAAATACCGCAGCATGCTGCAGTTTTCTCTCCGGCCACAAATACTGATCACTTGCCGGATCCGGCATTAATTCACATTGAAGTGTATTAGTGCCGGATTCAGCATTAAGTGTTCCGGCAAAACGGATCCGACTCAGACCTTTAAAAATGCGGAAAAAAATAATAATACCGGATCCGTTTTTCCAGATAACACCGGAGAGACGGATCCGGTATTGCAATGCATTTGTGAGACGGATACGCATCTGGATTAGTCTCACAAATGCATCAGTTTGCGGCCGGATTGCCGGATCGAGCGACGGAACTGCCTGCCGGAATCCTCTGCCGCAAGTGTGAAAGTAGCCTAACAGAGTTAAATCGGGAAAGTAATAAATATCCACAAATATTGTGTGCCCTTAAAACGATCTAGCCAAACTAATCTGATGTCCTTCTGCTTTCTTCTAGGATCGAGTCTAAAATATGGTCGCCTCTTGTAACGGAAGAAGGCAAAGCAAACCCATATAAGATGAATTTGGCATCAAATCCTCAGGTATCCTGTATCACTGCGTTGTTAACCCTTTGCTGTGCGGTTTGGGCGACAGTTGATAGAACTTGATACACAAGGCGATGCGGGGCGTGCCCACGTTCACATTGGTGGGGAAGCAGCAGGCAGGGATTTATGGGTTGGTTGCTTGTCTTTGTGCAGTGAGTGAACCTGTTCCCTTAGGTTAATATGCAATACAATTCTTCTCTGCTTGCTGGCTGTAATGATCCACTGCAAGGGGCGTCTGAAGCACATTGCAAACAGTGTAATCACTCCTCCAATGTTACTCAATGGGGCGAGAACATTTCTACTAGTTGAGGATGACAGATTGGTCACTTGAGTTGCTGTATATACACGGCTGTGTAGCTGTACTTCATGCTATTGCACCTATTGTATATTCTCCCTAATGATGGAGTGTGTATATAAAGCACAGCTGGGACTCAGTCCAGGGTAAGCTGTGCTCTCATCTACTTTAGAGCTAAAGGTTATTTGACATTAATCTGCACATTCCAATGACTAAAACCAAAAGACTAGAGTTTTAGTTCATTTCATGTTCCCAATGGTCCAATTACAGGGGCTGATAAACAGGGTAACGATCAGGAACCAACAGTTTGTTCCAGATCGCTGCCCGCTTGTGTGAGCTGTATTTACATGCAGCGATCATCTCTTCTGTATGGGGACAAATGATTAATACGATCATTCTTTCCCATACAGATTCATTACTTGCTGGCAGTACGTGCCTGTTTACACAGAGTGATGTGCTGCCATGATAGGGTGGTTTTATGTGCTACATAAACAATCAGGTCACCCGAAAAAATGGGCGTTTTGGTAGTTTCTCAGGTGATCGGCAACATATTCACATGAGTTATCGGGAACAAGCATTTGCATGAACTCCTTTCCTGATAATTGGCCCGAACTTCTACTGTGTAAAATGGACTTAAAGGGATTCTGTCACCTCGTTTTCGGTTAGAGAGCTGCGGACATGCACGGCTAGATCGCCGCTAGCATGTCCGCAATATACCTGTCCTATAGGGCTGTGTGCTTTTATTTTGTTTAAAAAAGGATTTTAGAGATATGTAAATTTGTCTTGTAAGGTGCCCAAGGGGCTGTATTGACCTTCTTGGTGCCCATCCACGCCCGCCTGTGAAGGAGCCTAGCACCGCCTATGTCCTTTCGACACAGTTAGATTGCCGTAATCTCGCGATGCGGGAGCTCGCGCATGCGCAGTGCCGGTATAGTGTTCCTTCCCTGTGCTGGCATCAGCCTCAGGGAAGGAACTGCGCATGCGCGAGATTGCGGCAATCTATCTGTGAAGAAAGGAGGAGATTCGGAGGACGCAGGCGGTGCTGGCCTCTTTCACAGGGGGGTGTGGCTGGGCTCCAGGAAGGTTAGTACAGCCCCTTGGGCACCTTACAAGGCTCATTTACATATCTCTAAAATAATTTTTAAAAGCACACAGCCCTATAGGACAGGTATATTGCGGACATGCTAGCGGCGATCTAGCCGTGCATGTCCGCAGCTCTATAACCGAAAACAAAGTGACAGAATCCCTTTAAAAGGGTTTTCCAAGACTTTAATACTGATGACCTATCCTCTGAATAGGTCATCAGTATCTGATCGTGGGGGTCTAATACCAGAGACCTCCGCCGGTCAGCTGTTTCAAGAAGGCATCAGTGAATGCTGCGGCCTTCTGAGCTTGCCAAACACAGCGCCATACATTGTATAGTGGCTGTGCTTGGTATCGAGCTCGGCACCATTCACTTCTATGGGGCTGAGCTGTAAATAGACCACGTGACCAATGACCGTGTCATCACTGGCCTAGGAAAAGCTGAGCGAAGGCCGCAGCACTACTGCGAGCGCCGGTGCCTTTTCAAACAGCTGAGATGACGAACCCCCACCGATCAGATACTGATGATCTACTAAGAGGATAGGTCATCAGTTATAAAGTCTTGGAAAACCCCTTTAATTCTGAAGAACTTGACAAGGCTACATGCATGGACCCTGTATGGCGGTACATGAAGACTCTATGGGTTTGCATTACTGTCTCATAGGCACTTCATATGCCACTTCACAGTCCCTTCATGAGGCACCATATTCAGTCCTAGAAGTGCTGCCCCTACTAGAGAATATGTCCATAATGTGGCTTACAGTCAAGCATGCCATTCTTTTTCTCATGAATTCTTAAAGAATTTGTGAGAAATAAAACCATGTTGGCATGTGTAGATCCTGTATTGTTGACCTTTTACAGATACATACAGGAACCTATAACACTACTGAGTGCATGAGACCTTAAGGGCTATGGACACCTTTGGGGGAATTTTTATTTACATTCTACTCATTTTGGGCTACAAATTATATATTTTTTCAATTGGGCTTTATAAAAAAAAAAGTCAGCCTTTTTATTCCTTACAGATGTCCCTTTCTGTGTATTTGCAGAGTAGCGGGCTTTTTTCAGTGAGTCCCATCAGACAGAAGCCCTGACAGCTCCCATGTAGCCCTTATCTGAACTGCTGGCAGCTCTTCAACACTCATTATAGCTGAGTTCTTATCAAACTGATAAGTATTTAGCTTAACACTTTCTACCCTGGAGGTTTTTTTTGCATTTTTGTTTTGCGCTCCCTGCCTTCCCAGAGCCATAACTTTATTTTTCTGTTCACATAGCCATATGACGGTTTGTTTTTTGCAGAACAAGTTGTACTTTCCAAAGCCACCATTTAATATTGCATATGATGTAGTAGGAAGCGGGAAAAAAAATCTTAATGGGGTGAAATTGCAAAAAAATAAAAATGTTGCGCCACAGTTTTAGTTTTTTTGAATTTAAGACGTTTGATCTGTGATAAAACTGACCAGTAACTTTCATTCTACAGGTCAGTACGAATCCGGAGATACCTTTTTATATGTATAGTTTTTCTTGCGTTTTTATCACTTTTTATGTAATTTTTTTGTAGAAAATGAAGCGACAAAAAATGGCGAATCGGCCATTTTGACACTTTTTTCCGTTTCGCTGTTTGTCGTATGGGGGAGATCTTTTTATATTTTTATACTATTGACGTTTTTGCACATGGCGATACCCATGATGTGTATTTTTTCTTTTAGATTTTATTTAGGGGGTGATTTAGAATTATTATTTTTTTTTTTTTAACCCCTTAAGGACCGGGCTCATTTTCACCTTAAGGACCAGGCCATTTTTTGCAAATCTGACCAGTGTCACTTTAAGTGCTGATAACTTTAAAACACTTTGACTTATCCAGGCCATTCTGAGATTGTTTTTTCGTCACATATTGTACTTCATGACACTGGTAAAATAAAGTCAAAAAAATTAATTTTTTTGCATAATAAAATACCTAATTTACCAAAAATTTAGAAAAATTAGCAAATTTCAAAGTTTCAGTTTCTCTACTTCTGTAATACATAGTAATACCCCCAAAAATTGTGATGACTTAACATTCCCCATATGTCTACTTCATGTTTGAATTATTTTGGGAATGATATTTTATTTTTTGGGGATGTTACAAGGCTTAGAAGTTTAGAAGCAAATCTTGAAATTTTTCAGAAATTTACAAAAACCCAATTTTTAGGGACCACTACAGCTCTGAAGTCACTTTGCGAGGCTTACATAATAGAAACCGCCCAAAAATGACCCCATTCTATAAACTACACCCCTCAAGGTATTCAAAACTGATTTTACAAACTCCGTTAACCCTTTAGGTGTTGCACAAGAGTTATTGGCAAATTGGGATGAAATTTGAGAATTTCATTTTTTTGCCTAATTTTCCATTTTAACCCATTTTTTCCACTAACAAAGCAAGGGTTAACAGCCAAACAAGACTGTATCTTTATTGCCCTGACTCTGCTGTTTACAGAAACACCCAATATGTGTCCGTAAACTACTGTACGGCCACACAGCGGGGCGTAGAGTGAAAGGTGCGCCGTATGGTTTTTGGAAGCCAGATTTTGCTGGACAGTTTTTTTGACACCATGTCCCATTTGAAGCCCCCTGATGCACCCCTAGAGTAGAAACTCCATAAAGTGACCCCATCTAAGAAACTATACCCCTCAAGGTATTCAAAACTGATTTTACAAACTTCGTTAACCCTTTAGGTGTTGCACAAGAGTTATTGGCAAATTGGGATGAAATTTGAGAATTTCATTTTTTTGCCTAATTTTCCATTTTAACCCATTTTTTCCACTAACAAAGCAAGGGTTAACAGCCAAACAAGACTGTATCTTTATTGCCCTGACTCTGCTGTTTACAGAAACACCCCAAATGTGGCCGTAAACTACTGTACGGCCACACAGCGGGGCGTAGAGTGAAAGGTGCGCCGTATGGTTTTTGGAAGCCAGATTTTGCTGGACAGTTTTTTTGACACCATGTCCCATTTGAAGCCCCCCTGATGCACCCCTAGAGTAGAAACTCCAAAAAAGTGACCCCATCTAAGAAACTACACCCCTCAAGGTATTCAAAACTGATTTTACAAACTTTGTCAACCCTTTAGGTGTTGCACAAGATTTAATGGAAAATAGAGATACAATTTCAAAATTTCACTTTTTTGGCAGATTTTCCATTTTAATATTTTTTTTCCAGTTACAAAGCAAGGGTTAACAGCCAAACAAAACTCATTATTTATGGCCCTGATTCTGTAGTTTACAGAAACACCCCATATGTGGTCGTAAACTGCTGTACGGGCACACGGCAGGGCACAGAAGGAAAGGAATGCCATACGGTTTTTGGAAGGCAGATTTTGCTGGACAGTTTTTTTGACACCATGTCCCATTTGAAGCCCCCCTGATGCACCCCTAGAGTAGAAACTCCAAAAAAGTGACCCCATTTTAGAAAGTACGGAATAGGGTGGCAGTATTGTTGGTACTAGTTTAGGGTACATATGATTTTTGGTTGCTCTATATTACACTTTTTGTGCGGCAAGGTAACAAGAAATAGCTTTTTTGGCACTTTTTTTTTTTGTTATTTACAACATTCATCTGACAGGTTAGATCATGTGGTAATTTTATAGAGCAGGTTGTCACGGACGCGGCGATACCTAATATGTATACAATTTTTTTTATTTATGTAAGTTTTATACAATAACTTCATTTTTAAAACCAAAAAATTGTTTAGTGTCTCCATAGTCTAAGAGCCATAGTTTTTACAGTTTTTGGGCGATTATCTTGAGTAGGGTCTAATTTTTTGTGGGATGAGATGACGGTTTGATTGGCACTATTTTGGGGTGCATATGACTTTTTTTGATCGCTTGCTATTACACTTTTTGTGACGTAAGATGGCAAAAAATTGCTTTTTTTACACTTTTTTTTTCTTTTTTTTTTACGGTGCTCACCTGAGGGGTTAGGTCATGTGATAATTTTATAGAGCCGGTCGATACGGACGCGGCGATACCTAATATGTATACTTTATTTTTATTTATAAAAGTTTTACACAATTATTTTATTTTTGAAACAAAAAAAATCATGTTTTAGTGTTTCCATAGTCTAAGAGCCATAGTTTTTTCAGTTTTTGGGCGATTATCTTGAGTAGGGTCTCATTTTTTGCGGGATGAGATGACGGTTTTATTGGTACTATTTTGGCGTACATGCGACTTTTTTGATCACTTTTATTACCTTTTTTGGGAAGTAAGGTGGGCAAAATTTCAATTTTCTCATAGTTTTTATTTTTTTATTTTTATGGCGTTCACCGTGCGGGGAAAGTAACATGACCGTTTTATAGATCAGGTCGTTACGGACGCGGCGATACCTAATATGTGTAGTGTATTTTTTTATTTTTATTTTTATTCAGTGATAAATGTTTTTTTATTTTATCTTAACTTTTTTCACTTTTTTTAAAAAAAATTGGACCCAGACCCACTTGGTTCTTGAAGATCCAGTGGGTCTGATGTCTGTAAAATACAGTACAGAAACGATATAGGTTTCTGCACTGTATTTTACTTACACTGAACAGATCTATGCTTTCAGCACAGATCTGTTCAGCACCATGGACAGCAGGACGCCTGAGCAGGCGTCCTGTTGCCATGGGAACCTTCCCCGTCTGTCACAACTTCGCAGACGGGGAAGGGTGAGGACGGGGCTTCGGGGGGCTCTCTGGGGGCTCTCTCCCTCTCCCATCGGGGGGCTGCAAAGGCACAGCAGCCCCCCGATCGGAGAGGGAGGGAGCTCCTTGCGCTGTTAACCTTTTCCATACAGCGGTCCGTACGGACCGCTGCATGGAAAGGGTTAAACGGCTGACATCGCATCACCGATGTCAGCCGTTTATACCAGGGTGCCAGCAATGTGCTGGCACCCTGGTATAACCCACTAGACGCCAACGATTATGCAATGGGAGGCGGGCGGGGGATCGCGATCCCGCCTGCCGCACCGCCCGCCTCCCGCAACGCCCCCACCGCCTGCGACACCCCCCCTGCACCACCCGCCGCCATCAAATCATGCAGGGGTGCAGGGGGGGGTGCGCAATATTGATTTTAGGCACTCTGAAGTTTCTTGATCAGAAACTGCAAAAAGCGCAGCAAACCGCAGGTCTGAATTGACCTGCGGTTTGCTGCGATCGCCGACACGGGGGGGGGGTCAAATGACCCCCCCCTGCATTGTTACGGGATGCCGGCTGAATGATTTCAGCCGGCGTCCCGTTCCGATTAACCCCCGCGGCGCCGGAATGCAGATTTTAAGTCAGGACGTACCGGTACGTCCTCGGTCCTTAAGGGGTTAAGGGAACTATAGCAAGCAATCATTTGATTGCTATTCTCATAGACTCCAACGCACTTGCATTGGAGTCTATGAGAAAATTGCTAGTTTCCTATGGAGCCCTATTACAGGCAAGGGCTCCATAGGAAATACTATGCCGCAGCCTCCTGTCATTCACAAAGACAGAGGTTGCTGCACTCAAGCTCCGGCTCCTCCGATCGCCGCACAGGGGAGCCGGAGCATGACTGGAAGCGCGCGCTTCCAGTGCTTTGCGCGCTCAGATGCCATGGTCAGGATTGACCACGGCATCTTTAGTGTAAAATGTCGACGACCGGCATTACCGCTGGTTGCGGACACCAACGGCGGCGGCAGCGGGCGGCATCTTCAGACCATGAGAAACACCCTGGGCACCTTAACTACATGACTGACAGGTTAGATAAAAGTTTTTTTTATCAAAACGAGCCAGCAGATTTAGCTTATAAGAACACCTTAGTAATCACAAGGGCTCCATGGACAGAACAATAGTTTTAAAAGTGGGGGTTAGAAACTGGTGACAGAGTCCCTTTAAGCATTCTGTCTTAAGAATGCTATTATTTTCCGTTATAACCATGTTATAACGGAAAATAATAAAGTGAAGTTCGGGTCCCCTTTGACTTTAATGGGGTCTGGGTTTGGGGTCAAATTCAGATCCCGAACCCGAACCCGAACTTTGACCTGAAGTTCGGGCGAACCCAAACTTCCACGTGTTCGCTCATCCCTATTTATGAGCTGTAAGGCATTCAGAGATGAGGGCTACACCAGAGCCTCGTCAGGGCTTCCTTCCGACGGGACTCGGAAGGAATCTTGCCACTCACAGAAACCATCTGTAAGGAAAGAAGGGCTGATTAAAAAATTTTTTTTTATATAAAGACCAATTGAAAAAATGATTTGTAGCCTAAAATAAGTAGAATTCAATAATAATAATAATAAAAAATGAAAAAAATGCCCCCAAACGTATCCATATCCCTTAAATTGCCTAACCAATGAATGAAGCTCTGGTTGTATAACCCTGTTGCCTTTAATCAAGTGATTACAATGAATAAAATTATTTTCTCACAAATCTGTACATTAAGGAAAGAATAAATACAAATATTCACACTAATAAGGACTGCATGTGCCCTACGCATGTGACGGGGTGGATGCTGGCACGTAACCGTTCTCCTCACAATAAAAATCCTTCATTGCACAAAGAACCTGAATGAATCACAACTTGGCATGAGACGGGCTGCATGCATGGCACTAGCTCTGTAATCGTTTTTATGCTTTTAGATTGTCATGCGCGTACTCCCTTTACAAGTGCTTGAACCCTTCATGATGTTTTGTAGAAAGAAATATTTTATGATGGATTAGTAATTGGAGCTCTTCACTGCGGTAAATTACACACGAACTCTATGGAAAAGTTTATATAGAAATATTACTTTGCTTCTTTTACTATCCATATATTGCACACCAATTGGCTCCGAAGTGTTGACCCGGAGCAATAAGAAGTGAATTCACGCCATGAGTTAGGCCTCATGCATTCGACCGCATTTGGGATCCATGTCCGAACCATGTATTTTGGGAGTCGGACTCTCTTCCCATTCTTTTCTATGGGGGTCCACAAAAAAGTGACCGCACACGGATGTCATTAGTGTGCTGTCTGCATCCGTATGGCCGTTATGCAAATTACAGAACATGTCCTGCTCCGGTCTTTTTTGAGGACCAGAGAAGCTATTTCTATTGATAAGGGTAAGAAAATTTTGGCACGCACGTGGATGGTATCCATATTTTCTGGCTCTGTGGATTGCGGACCAGAATTCGGATACGGTCATGTTAAACAACTGGACCTAGGCTGAGTTCACATCATTGTTTGTTTATTTTTCCGTTCTTCTGATCCATCAGAAAGCTAGAAAAATAAAGAAAACAATGGATCCTGTAAAAAAAAAAAACAAAAAAAAAAAAACAAACGGATCCTGTGCATCAGTTATGCAAATTTAGCATCTGTTTTGAGCCATTTCCATCTGAGATCCTTTATTTAGACAGAACTGCATAAATAACAGATCTCACATGGCTCAAACGCATAACTGATGCCCAGGATCCGTTTTTTTCTTTATTTTTCTGTTCTTCTGATGGATCAGGACGGAAAAGTAAGCAGTGATGTGAACGCAGCCTTACCTGTGTCCCAGGGGTTGGGGCCTTCAGGAAAATGTGTCTTGATAGCATAACTGGGATAGTTCTAAGGAATATTAAAATATATATTTAACTTTTTCCCCCTCCTTGGTTATCATTTAGGGAGGCAGTTTAAGGGTTCATGCACACGGTCTTGTTTTGGGTCCGCATCCTATCAGTATTTTTTGCGGGTTGGATGTGGACCCATTCACTTCAATAAGGGGCGGAAAATATGCTGCCCGCGTCTGTTCCGAACATGGGATGGGACGGATCGAGACCCATTGTCCGTAATACGGACAATGATAGGACATGTTCTATCTTTTTGCGAAACAGCAATGCGGACATACGGAAGCGGAATGCACACGTGTCATTTCCGTACACCTAAAAATAAATATGTACGGCCCTAAGGCCTCATGCACATGACCATGTCCATATTTCGTTCCTCAAACCACAGATCCGCAAAATATAGACACTTTCCGTGAGCAATCTGCATTTTTCTCAATCCCGTCACTAGAAATGGCTATTCTTGTCCGCAATATGGACACACGGATGCGGACAATACATAGATGACTATAGGTCTCTGTGCTGTCCACAAAAAAATGCAGATCAGACACGGATGCAAAAGGCAATTGTGTGCGTGAGGCCTTAGGCTGGGACTTCACCTAGGGGGAGATTTATCAAGTTGGTGTAAAGTAGAACTGGCTTAGTTGCCCATAGCAACCAATCAGATTCCTCCTTTCATTTTCCAAAGGAGCTGTGAAAAATGAAAGGTGGAATCTGATTGGTTGGTATGGAAAACTAAGCCAGTTCTACTTTACAGCAGTTTTGATAAATCTCCTCCCTAGACTTTTTGCAGCACTTTTGTCCAAAGCAAAATATTGACTTGTATGCGATATTGCGCACTGCAGCTGTCACTCGACAAGTCAAGCTTGTACTCCCAGCCGAATTAGGCACAATTGCCCCTGTACTTCAGCTGTATTAAAATCTACTACAGACATAAGGCTTGTTTCACACTTGTGTCTACTGCTCCAGCAGGCCGGACTGCTGTCTGGTGACTGGTCCCAATCACTATAATGGGCTTCTGGCGATGATCCAGCGAATATGCCGAGAAGCAGCCGGACAAACACCGCTGTGCGCAGCATTGTATGCCGGAACAGCCTGCCGGCAGTGTGAAGCATGCCTAAGATAGAGGTTGAACCACTGATAGTTTGGCTAGCATCTGTTTTCTTTGGAAACCTCGTTAACATGTTCATTTGATTTGAATAGCAGGCATGTTATTTCTATTTGGAAAAGTGATAAGTGGATGCCAGACAGGCTTAATCAAATTCATCCCTCGGAAAACAATGATCCAATTTGTCCACTATCCAGGATCTAACTAGCTTCATCCACTACACAACGTACGGAGCTGTGTGGTTCCAGCCCCTACATCCGGTGCCTGAGCTGCTCCCAAACAGCTGATTGTGGGGGTCCCGGGAGTCTTCCCCCAACAGATCAGATATTGATGGTCTGTCCTGAGGCTAGGCCATCAATATAAGGCCTCTTTTATGGCTATTTCAGTGTTTTGCGGTCTGTTTTTCACGGATCAGTTTTTCTGTTTCCGTTCCATTTTTCCGTTCCGTTTTTCCATATGGCATATACACTGTACAGTAATTACATAGAAAAAATTGGGCTGGGCATAACATTTTCAATAGATGGTTCCGCAAAAACGGAACGGATACGGAAGACATACGGATGCATTTCTGTATGTGTTCCGTTTTTTTTTTTTTGCGGACCCATTGACTTGAATGGAGCCACGGAACGTGATTTGCGGGCAATAATAGGACATGTTCTATCTTTGAACGGAAATACGGAAACGGAATGCATACAGAGTACATTCCGTTTTTTTTTTGCGGAACCATTGAATGGTTCCTTATACGGACTGTATACGAAACGCCCCCCAAAAAAACAGCAAAACGGAAAAAAAAAAACATAGTGTGAAAGAGGCCTAAAAGGAACACTGCCAGTCTCTTAATTGATTCTGTCAAAAATGGATCTACTACCTACAGGCGACTAGAAGCAGATTGTCCTATTTATGAGTATAAAAAGGAACTAAACCTGACAGATTTCGGTGGCAGCTGCGTTTTCTGGGTAATTTACAGAGAAGTAATTCTTACAGGCCTCTGTGGGAAACTGATGTAATCTGGTCGGTGTTCAAGAGAAATACATTACTATTTATGTCTGAGGCCAGATCTAAACCCTTCTGAGCTCATTTATAACACTTGACAAGGCCATTCTAGGATAACCGTTACTTTAATGAACACGCATTGCATAAATTATAGTCTGTTCTCCATATGGAGAGAATTTATTTTTGCTTAGATGTAGCAGAGCTTTATCTGGCATTTTGTGTTCTGCTAATTGTCTGACTTAGGCCTCATGCACACGACCGTTGTGTGCATCCATGGCCGTTGTGCCGTTTTCCGTGATTTTCTACTTTCAATGGGTCTGTTGAAAACTCGGAAAATGCACCGTTGTTCATCCGTGTCCGTGATCCGTGTTTCCTGTCCGTCAAAAAAATAGGACATGTCCTATTTTTTTGATGGACAACGGTTCACGGACCCATTCAAGTCAATGGGTCCGTGAAAAAACACGGATGCACACAAGATTGTCATCCGCGTCCGTGATCCGTGTCCGTATGCTACTTTCACACAGACGGATCCGAAGATCCGTCTGCATAAAAGATTTTTCAGAGCTGAGTTTTCACTTTGTGAAAACTCAGATCCGACAGTATATTCTAACACAGAGGCGTTCCCATAGTGATGGGGACGCTTCAAGTTAGAATATACTACGAACTGTGTACATGACTGCCCCCTGCTGCCTGGCAGCACCCGATCTCTTATAGGGGGCTGTGATCCGCACAATTAACCCCTCAGGTGCCGCACCTGAGGGGTTCATTGTGCAGACCCCCCTCCCTCCCCAGTTTTAATTTCATTGGTGGCCAGTGCGGCCCCCCCTCCCTCCACTGTATTAATTTCATTGGTGGCCAGTGCGGTCCCCCCCTCCCTCCCCTGTATTAATTTCATTGGTGGCCAGTGCGGCCCCCCCTCCCTCCCTCCCTCCCTCTACTGTATTAATTTCATTGGTGGCCAGTGCGGCACCTGAGGGGTTAATTGTGCGGATCACAGCCCCCTGTAAGAGATCGGATGCTGCCAGGCAGCAGGGGGCAGTCATGTACACACATGGGAACGCCTCTGTGTTAGAATATACTGTCGGATCTGAGTTTTCACTATGTAACTCAAATCCGATGGTATATTCTAACATAGAGGCGTTCCTATGGTGATGGGGACGCTTCAAGTTAAAATATACCATCGGATTGGAGAAAACGCTGATAGGGACTCCTGACTTTACATTGAAAGTTAATGGGGGACGGATCCGTTTGCAATTGCACCATATTGTGTCAACGTCAAACGGATCCGTCTCCATTGACTTGCATTGTAAGTCAGGACGGATCCGTTTGGCTCCGCACGGCCAGGCGGACACCAAAACGACTTTTTTTTTTTTAACTTTCCTTCATGTCTGGTGATCCTCCAAAAATCACGGAAGACACACGGAAGAAAAAACGGACACGGATCACCGAACAACGGAACCCCGTTTTGCGGACCGTGAAAAAATACTGTTGTGTGCATGAGGCCTTAGGGTACTTTCACACTAGCGTTTTTGCTTTCTGGTATTGAGTTCTGTCCTAGGGACTCAATACCGGAAAAAAACTGATCAGTTTTATCCTAATGCATTCTGAATGGAGAGCATTCCGTTCAGGATGCATCAGTTCAGTCCCTCTTACGTTTTTTGGACAGAGAAAATATCGCAGCATGCTGCAGTTTTATCTCCGGTCAAAAATACTGAACACTTGCCGGAATGCCGGATCCGGTATTATAATTTACTTTGAATTGTATTAGTGCTGGATCCGGCCTTAAGTGTTGCGGCCAAACGAATCCGAGTTTTCGGTCTTTGCATGCGCAGACCTTTTAAAAATGCAAAAAAAAAAAAATGAATACCGGATCCGTTTTTCCTGGTGACACCAGAAAGACGGATCCGGTATTGCAATACATTTGTCAGACAGATCTGCATCTGCAACATTTGTCAGACGGATGCGGATAAATGTTTACTTTCTGTATCGATTACTGAAGGTTTTCAAGATCTCTGCTTGCAGTCACTTGGTGGTAACCATGTGATGATCACACAGGTGTTCAGCTCAGTACAAGAGACTACTGCGTATTTTTTGTTCTTCTGAAGTGCCTATGAAGTGTATCCGGCATTAATTTACATTGAAGTGTATTAGTGCCGCATCCGGATCCGTCTGACAAATGCTATCAGTTTGCGTCCAGATCTGCCTGCCGGAATCCTCTGCCGCAAGTGTGAAAGTACCCTTAGGGACCCCAAAAAGGCACCTAATAAAAAAATAAATAATAATCATCTTGTGTGTTCTGCATTTCCTATTTCTCATAGACTTTCAGCTAACATCTGGAACTGGGTGTTTTTACAGCAAAAAACAAACAAAAAAAACACAGGCAAAAAAAGCAACAAAAATGATAGTGCAGTAAACACTATTATAAATCAATGTGAATCCCCTGTAAAAGTGTACTACAGTATAATTTCCTGTGAAACCTCCTACATAATCAGAGGAAACGGGGGTGCACACGGCACTCATAGTTTTGGCGTTTTGTGCTGTTTTTGTCCTTGTTGATCCGTTTCCCGAGAGACAAGATGTAAGGACAAGGGTGTGTCAGCCAGCGGCTGGGTGTGATAAGGGCAAAGCGGGCACAAGATATAACAGGACTATTGTTTCATGCACTGGAGCCATAATGACCTCATTAGCATGGATTGTCACGGGAATAATGTTTTTTTTTAAAACTTGATTTAACACATTCAATACCAGTCCTATCTGATTGGTATATGACATTCCCATAACAGATTTCAACAACTAAAGGTTATCCTTTGTATAATGAAAAGCTGTACAATCTTTCAATTTACTTTCTGTATCGATTACTCAAGGTTTTCAAGATCTCTGCTTGCAGTCACTTTGTGCAGACATGCGATTTGCAGTCATGTGCAGGAGGCCAAAAGGGGATATTTTTAGGATTTTCATGGTAAAGGTCTATCCTCAGCACAGGCCATCACTGTCAGACCAGCGAGGGTCCAGCACTCTGCACCCCAGTGATCGGCTGTTTAGTTGTAGCTCTGGTGCCGTCCATTGTGTAGTGGATGGAGCTGGTTACTGCAGCGCTGCTCGATTTCACGTCATAGGGAGCAGCTGATCCGCAGGTGTGCAGTGTCGGGCCCCTGCTGATCTGACAATTATAACCTATCCTGAGGACAGGCCGTCAATGTCAACATCCTGGATCAATGAGATAGTCTCTGTCCCTGCCTGACACCGATATGTGTGATCTGTGCAAACAGGAGAGGATGGTGAGAGATCATTCAACTCATGGAGAGGACTGCGAGAAACCCTGCCCAGGCAGCAGGGAATACATGTAGCTATGATAATATCACTAGTGGGAGGAGTCAGACCAGTAAGAAGAGGACGTATAGTACTGTACACTGTAACTTGGGATGTTGATACTCCTATCATGTTCCATTGATGTTTTTTTTTTTTTTTTTTTTTTTTTTTTTTTTTTTTATGGTCAAAAGATGACACACTAGTACTAACAAGAGCTGATTTTAAACTATTAAAGGGTTTCTCCAGGAATTATTTAAAATGGTCAACAGCAACCTGTCCTTGAATGTGAGCAGGACTGGTTATTCTACGACAAGTTGCTGGCAGCCATTTTAAAGAATCCCTTTAACCTCCTCTACCTTAGACTAATAAAGTTAGTGGCATTGACCAAAACACATTTAATTACCAGGCACATTTTCAATAAAAAAAAATATATATTTTCTAACTTCCTGTTGTCTAAACCTGTGATTGGGGGGGGGGGGGGGGGGGCGCGCGTCGTGTCGTCTTATGGTCAGGTGCATCTTATTGTACAAAAATATTGTAGTTACACATGGGTGTTCTGGACCAGAATCGGTGACATTGATGCCCAATTTTAGTGGTAAGAGGTTTAAATCACATCTTGAAAAATCTGTTTTTTTAAAGGGGTTAAATCTGATACCATATCGTACATGACAACCTTTATAACAAAACTAAAGCCAGCCCTGTACCTCACATGGATCCAGAGATCTCCTCACCTTTCATTGCTCCAATTGTTCTGCTAGATTCAATGCAGGTTGGCAGCTCAATGGGCCTATCCTTTCTGCTGTAGCTCTTTCCCTTCAATGGCCACAGATATCTCTGGTGAGAGTAGAAGATTTAGGCTAGGGCTACACGACGACATGTGTCGCGCAACACATAGGGCACAACTACACTGCAACATTTGTTGCACCAATATTGCGCGACAATTTTTATAATGATAGTCTATGGTGTCGCACTGCTACATGCTGCGACTTCGAACGCGACAGTCGCAGAAAAATCAATTTTGAATAGATTTTTTGCGACTGTCGCATCGCAGTGGCAGCACGTCGCAGTGCAACACCATAGACTATCATTATAAAAATTGTCGCGCAATATTGGTGCAACAAATGTTGCAGTGTAGTTGTGCCCTATGTGTTGCGCGACACATGTCGTCGTGTAGCCCTAGCCTTAAACTGAGCTTGTGCGACCACCTCAGTGAGATGGTCGCAGAAGCTCATAAAAGAACAAACAGCAGGTGGCGCAATACTGATACATTTTATTGGATAGCTCATTGGCTATGCTAAAATTTAAAAAAACATGCAATTACATCCAGGTGCTGGTTTGAAAAATGTAGAATGTATTTAGTGGCACAACCCCTTTTAAATGTGAGGACTGGTGTGGGGGCTTCTATTTTGCCCAGGGTATACTCCATCACTGACCGATAGATGGAGTCATGTTGATCGGCATTGCATGAACATTGGCTTGTCACTCCACGCGTGCATGTTAGAAACACTTCTGATTTTCCTTCTGGTCCCCTTGCATGCAGGAAGTAAAACAGATAGGAACTGCACACAATCGAAGTGCTATGCCGTTCACTGCCGCTTCCAGCACCCCCAAAGTGATCACTGCTCAGTACAACAACCCGGCCGGCCTCTATTCCTCTGACAACATCCAAAACTTCAATAACACTTTGGAGACCAAATCCGCTGGTGCCCACGTGCCAAGTAAAGAGTAAGTATCCTGGAGCTGGTAATGCCAATGATCTATACATTCTATAGTGTGTACGGTCAGGGCGTATAATGTGGTTTCCTTTCTAGCGGCTATAAAGAATAATCCTGATTAAATGTATTGACCTCTGACTATTTTCTGCCTCTTCATTCACAAGCATTCTACGGCTGATCGACAGATGGGAAACTAACCGTATGTTTTTTTCATTTACCAGAGACCTGTCAAATTTCAGCGTGCTTTCAGCATGACTTACCAGCCACTAAAATCGCCAACAGACTCCATCAGGTGCTTTCTCCTTTAAACGGACTGCTCCTAGTTTATAGTAGGCCAGTCAGTGACATAAGATTGACACCATGAACGCTATTTATACGTTATTTCACATAGTCCCTCGGGCCATGCACTATTCTGGCCCGTTTCTCACGGAACATGGACAAGGAGACAATGGTTTCCGATATTCGCCAGGTCTACCTCTTACTCATACATACATACCGTTATATTAATAATCGTTCATATGACCTCTTTAGAGGGTTAAGTGTGTACTAGTTAAAGGGCATCTGTCAGCAGATTTGTACCTACGACACTGGCTGACCTGTTACACGTGCGCTTGGCGGCTGAAGGCATCTGTGTTGGTCCCATGTCCATATGTGCCGCATTGCTGAGAAAAATGTTTTAATATATGCAAATGAGCCTCTAGGAGCAATGGGGGCGTGGGCATTACTCCTAGAGGCTCAGCTCTCTGTGCACTTTTATTGATAGGGTCAGGTAGACGTAATCACGTTAACGCTGCCGGGCCCTGTCAACCAAAGTGGAGAGGGCCATGGTTTCCAAGTGTCCAGAAATTCCGGGAAAGCCTCTAAAAATAGGTCACTTTTTCAGAGTGTTCGTGAAAAAAATGGACGTGATGAATTTTTTTTTTTTTGTGGCAGGTGGTACTTGAGCAGATCAATATTGTGACTGCTAATGTACCAAGCCCTAGACATGTATTACTTGTTTTTTAATCTGTCCGTAAAAAATATTATCTGTCCATGATTTTTGGATACGTTGTCCAGAAAAGGGAGAGATGATCCTCTAGGTGTAATGGCAACGCCCCCGTTGCTCCCAGAGGCTCATTTGCATATAGTAAAACATCATTTTTCTCTGCAATTCAGACACATATATGAACATGGGACCAACACAAATGCCTTCAGCTGCCAAGCGCACATGTAACAGGTCAGCCAGTGTCAAAGGAGCAAAACTGCTGACAGATGCCCTTCAAAATACCGTACAGCATTTTAATGCCAGTGACTGGCACAATGTATGGCCATCATTGTAACTGCTCATTTACAGTTCTCAATATTTTACAAATTATTAAATTATCTTCTAGAATAGTTAATAAATAATCATTTAAACTTGGCTAGAAGGGTCATATATTAATTGAGCGGAGGATAGCTGAGACGTTGTATAGGACAGTGATTGCCGTGTGCATCTGTTACACAATATTAACTTTTACATTTCCTTCCTTTGTTCATCTGTCATGACTATTTCTCTTTCTATGAACTCTAACCTCCCCCCTGGTTTCTAGTCCTGTTTCTCCTTCTGCCATGTTTAAAGCTCCTTTGGCTTCTGTCTATAACCCTCTTCAATCACGTGGTGCCCCTGGCTCTTTGCTAAGGAGGCACAGCACCTCCTCTATCCCAAACCAAGTGCGAGTGGTACCCGAAGAGTTAAAACAAGCTGCACAGATCTGTCCCACCAGCCCTGTGGAGGTGGATGTTCCCGGACTCAAAGTCACCCACATCCAGTTTAACTCCCCATTACAGCTCTATTCCCAGGAAAACATTATGGATACATTGCAGGGGCAGATCTCTTCCATTAACCCAACTTACTCCAGGTAACATTGCCTGTGTGCACAACTACCTGGCACTGTGCATGCGTGTTGTGGATTGGCACTGCCTGCCTCTTAGTTGGCATCTCACCGTAACACCTTGTAATACTGTACTTCTTCCTCACATCATCCTCTTCATCAACAAGACTGCTTTTTAGTTTGAAATTCATGTGCCTGCATTAATGTGCTACACGCAACGCAAATATCCATGTCAAACATGTTAACTGATTTGCAACTGATTTTTTTTTTTTGTACCTAAATGTGCATGTTTTAAAGCATTTTACACTGGAGATTATTAATATATTTTATTATTCTATATTATGAATGGGTAATGTATGACTAGACACTCCAAAGCCATAACTTCTTCGCTCCCTACACCCTTGGCATACATAAAATAGTGAGGGATCCATAGTGGAAATAAGAATGGCGTCCCCATGAAGCTTGTACATGCCACTACACTCTCCACCCAAGAGAGCTTGTCTCGGGCAGGACAGAAATGCAGTGTGCCCCCAATGGCAGGTTTCTCCTTATGGGTGTGAAGAAACCAGTCTTAGTAAAAAAACCTCACTAAAGAAAGACTAATTTATTAAGACGAGGTGCACGTGGCTTAATAAACTTGTCATGTCTTCTGCTGTCTATGCTCCAGAACTGAAATCTGCTCCATCCATGGCAATACATAGCATATACGCCCCATAAATTGTACAATACAAAACCCAAACACTTAATAAAGAAATAATAAATAAATGCACAGACTAGAGATTAAAAAAAAATGGAGGTAAAAAATGGCCATGGCCTTGACCATACAAATTATGAGCCTAGTCATAAACTCAGACTCAATCAAACCATAACAATACATCAGAGTCCATCCCATCACGGGATGACTATCCTTAAACCACCCTTCTCACCGCCATGGCCATATCCAAAATATAGGGCTGGGGGCATAAAAGGTCCGGCTCCACGGGCATATGCAGGCCGTGGAGGTCGGACAATTATAGCCCGCTTACCAAACCCCCTCCACCAATTAGACCTTTGTTACCAGGGTCCGGAACTCTGGGACACAATAGGTCGTCTAATTAACCAATTAAGGGCATCACAAGGGCATCTGCCCAGTGATCCTGACTAAAGCGGGAACACTTTCCCTCCAAAACCCCAGGCTAAAAATAGCCTTACAATCACTGGGCAGAAAACCTCCTAGCCCAATGACGAGAATACAGCCTTCAAAAGGCAATGCATGTATTGCCATGTGTACCCCTCTTTAATGTCTGGGGTCCCTCCAGGAGTTGGTGAAGATTTCTGACGTAAAGTGTACCAATTTTCTCATGCATATGTGAAGAGTCCTCCTCCTACCTACACCCATGTCACTGTTTGGAAAAGTGGCGAGGGTGTCTGAAAAAAGCTACACTAGTGGCGAGGGTGTCTGAATAAGTCTACACCAGTTTTTGTGGAGCCATATTAAAGGAAACCCAGTGTGCCTCATTTACACGAAACATCCATACCCGCAATGTTAAAAGTTAATGATTCCACTGAAATCGACTGCTGTTAAAGAGCATCTGTCAGCAGTTTTATGCTGTCCTTAACTAAGGGCAGCATAAACTGCTGACAGCCACCCTGATGAGAATGTTGGCTCATTTACTTGAATTGACCCAGTATTGAGCAGTCCCGTGTGAGCGGAGTCCGCTCAATAGACGGCACAAGCTCGGGAGTCCCGAAATTCATGAGGTCCCGACTCTCCTCGCCCCCTCTGTGCCACTAATATTACTGTGTATCAGAAGAAGGCTACCATTTGGCGGCATGGATCTGAAGAAAATCTCTTCTATGGTCAAGAATGCTTATCGTGCAAATTTTTCATGCTGGTTTGTGGTAAATTTTGATGATCATACAGTTTCAATGCAGAATCAAAACTGCTTTTAGAAATAGGGCCGAAAATAAATGTCAACCAGGTGTTGAATGACTAGTAAGTAACGGACCCATCAGAACACAATATTGGCTTTCCTCTAGTGCTGTATGTGTTTCTATATGTGTGTTTTCTCCAGTTGCAGTACTAGTATTGTCAATGTGTGACAGGGTCTGCCCCAAGAAACAGCGCCACTGTAGGCCCTGGCTGTTCTTGGTATTGCAATTGAGCCTCATCGGGCACAAATGATTAAGTAGCGCTGTTTCAGGGGACTAAAGCAGACCTTTTTATGCCAATCTCCTGCAGGATGTATACTGATAGGCTCCCGCTTGTCTTTTGATTTCTGTCACCTTCAGCATTGGGCAGCCGCAGCCAACCGGTACTCAGGCCATTGACAAGGATTCTGAGGTTTACAAGATGCTGCAGGAGAACCAAGAGGCCAATGAACCACCGAGACAATCAGCTTCCTTCCTGGTACTGCAGGAGATTTTAGAGACCGACGAGACAGGCAAGTAGCCACTAAATTACTGGAATCCCATGGAATGTGTTTTTTTATTAGAAAAAAAAACAAAACTGCTGGACAAAAAGACCATTCTAACTATTAAGTGAGACGTCTGTGGGCTGTGCAAAAGTTGCTCAATTTAATTTAGGTCAGTAAAGCCAAGAGATGCAATACCATATACAGCCAATGGACAGGAGTGGCGCTGTTTGGAGATAAAGCAGTTTGCCCAACCTGCAGGGCCCTCCATCTGTTGCAAAACTACAACTCCCACCATGCCCTGCTGTAGGGTGATAGCTGTAGGCTGTCCAGGCATGCTGGGAGTTGTAGTTTTGCAACAGCTGGAGGGCCACAGGTTGGGCATCCCTGGGCTAAGAGATTAGTTTTTTCTGTCTTTTTTACATTAAAAAAAAAAAAAAAAACGATTAAAATGGTGTGAAATAATAAAAGAATTAATACTGTTGTGGGAATTCTTTTAACATTTCCCATTATTTCTCATTCCAACACTTTTCCAGCCTCTGCATTTCCTGGTCCACCCCTGGAATGCTGGATATCACTGAATTTAATATTAGAAGCAGTGTTGGCCCCTTTGCAGATTACCAGTAAGCATGCATCGATGGCGAGAAAACCTGACCTTTCACACGTCTCTGCTATGAAACACTTTGGACTGGTATGAAACGCCACTGCAAGAGCCAGCGAGGAGATAAATGGCTATAATCAGCTAAATGACGTAGGAAAAAAACACAGTATAGAAGATATCTGGTCTGAACCATGTGTTCTTCAGCCCTAGATCAATACGTTCAATATTATTGTATGCGGTATAATGGAGAATACAGTATATACTTACCAGTGCTGCCGCGTAGCGTAGGCTCAAAGGTTGATTCGTCTTTCCCACCCTGCCACAACTGAAAAATGACAGTGTCAGTTTCTACTACCAGTTTCTTTACTCCCGTCATATTCTAGATATGGCTTTATTTATTAGGTAGTGTCCTAGGTTTCAGATTATTGACCCAACAATGCCACCTGCAAGGTCTGCTAAATTGACCTCAGTAATGTGTGATACAGGTCCCGCAGTCTGCAAGTATTTAGGCGCAGCAATCGGACACCGTTCCAGAGGGGATTTAGAATCCGGAGACTGCACAAATTAAATTTTTCGTACATTACGACTCTGGATGATGTAATAAATGGCTGACAATATTTTGCATAAATGGTGGAAAGTTTTCCTAGCAACACATGAACCAAAAATGAAATCCTTGATAAGACACGTCCTAGAACATAATAATTTATCATTTCTCGTCAACATGCCTTTTATAAAAAAGTGTTTTTTCCTTGAGATAAGTAATCAATGTCAGATTGGTGAGGTTCAAACAACCGGAACCCCAACCAATCAGATGGTTTGATAGGTGCCGGTGCCAGAAACTATATAGTGGATTAGGGTGGCCACTTGCTTCACTCAAAAACAAGGAGGATATTCTAGACCACAACTCTCTCTCTGTAACGATGCCCGGCAAAAGGAATAAAAAACAAAAAAAAAACGGAAATTCTTTATGTTGAGCTGTGCGCAGGCCCTGAGTGCTGCTCTCACCCTCACATAGTGACATGTCGGCTGGCTCTAATGACTGACTGGGGGTGAGAGAAAGCCTCAGTCAGTAAGTTGGTGGTTGCTGTCTGAACGTGGAGCTACAGAAAAAGAGGACACCCCAGCGTCTGGCCAGTCCCTGTGCCGGACGGAGGACCGGGTGCCAGGAAACCGGATTGCCTGGCCTAAAGCTGGACGTCTGGCCACCCTACAGTGGATGTAGCCAGAAGCACAAAGTCCCGTCCACTGTGAAGTGGCCATGCTGGGGTACTGATTCTCCGCTCCTATTCAACTGAATGGGAGCTGAGCTGCAGTACACTGGCATTAGAAAACACTACTGTTTCCGGTACCAGCAGCTGCCCAAAACGGCTGATTGGTGGGTTTTTTAGATGTCGGACCTGACAATCAGATATTGATGACCTACTGTAGCCTGAGGATAGCACATCAATAGGTAAAGGGCCCTTTATATGGGCCGAGAATACGCCAGCTAGTCGCTAATGAGCGTTCATAGGAAAGCTCGTTGGTGACTATCTGGTGGTTTAAAGGCTCCGCTGATTACTCGATGCACGAGCGAAACACTAATTTGCCGGGAAATGTAATAGTTTGTGTAGGCACCTAAATCGTCATTTGCTGGCAGCAGATTGTGCTGTGTAAACAGCTGCTGTCGGCAATAAATAATTCTGTATGGGGATGAGCGATGACATTAGCGAGCGCCCCTCCCTATACTGTGGAGGAGATCGCTGCATGTAATAGCAAAGGTCTCCTCTGCTGACAAACAGCAGATTGTTGGGAAGAAACGCTTCCTTCCTGACAATCGCCTGCTAAATTGTTTTGTGTAAAGGGACATTAAGTTGAAACGCCCAGTTGTTAATTTACTTATGTACTTCCATGAGGAATAACGTAAAAGTACCTCCAAACAGAATTCTAAGAAAAGATGATCCATCATTGGTATTTTATGGGGAAGACAAATATTTAGTGAGAGATGTCAGGAGAGCGGTCTAATAAACATCCGTTTTCTGTATATGATGAGCGGAATGTGAAGAGGCAGAAGGTTTTTCCCAGCGTAAGTTATTACTATGTAAAGACGCCATAACAGTCATTGTGCATATCTGGTAAGTGACCTAAGCTCATGTACTATAGAGGGCTTCTACCCAGGGCCGGCGCAACCATATAGGCAAACTAGGCGTTCGCCTAGGGCGCCGGCCTGCTGGGGGCACCCTGGAGGGCTCCCCCTGACTTCGGCTGCAGCCCTGGGCGACAGGGCGAGCGGCTCTTGAGCCGCCCCCAGCGCCGTTACAGGGGGGCCAGGAGGTGGAGGTCCTTCTTAAATATGGCAGAGCAGGCATCTGCTTACCCTGATGGCAGGTTCCTGCTCTGCCAGTAAATTACCGGAGGAGAGGAGGCGGGCGGCAAGGGAGGCTGTTCTAGCAGCTCCCCACTCCTCCCTGGTGCGCCCTCTGTGATGCCGGACTATGACGTCATTCTGGCCCCGGCATACTAAACGGCGCGCTGGAGGACTGAGGAGCTGCACCACACTGGACCCCAGGGAGGTGAGTGTTTAAGTGTTTGACTGAGTGAGTGTCTGCCTGTGTATGTATGTATGTGAGTGAGTGAGTGTATGTATGTCTGTCTTTCTGTCAGTAAATGTATGTGTTTCTGTCATTGAGTGTCTGTGTGTGTATGTCAGTGAGTGAGTGTATGTCAGTGAGTGTGGCTGTCTGTTGGTCAGTGAGTATATGTGTGTGTTTGTCTGCCAGTGAGTGAGTGTCTGTCAGTGAGTTTCTGTGTCTGTGTGTTTCAGTAGGTAGCTGTATGTCTGTCAGTGAGTGTGTCTGTCAGTGACTGTCTGTGTGTCTGTCAGTGACTGTCTGTGTGTCTGTCAGTGACTGTCTGTGTGTCTGTCAGTGACTGAGTGCGTGTCTGTCAGTGAGTATGTGTGTGTGTCTGTCAGTGTGTGTCAGTGTGTGTGTGTCTGTCTGTCAGTGTGTGTCTGTCTGTCAGTGTCTGTGCGGGGCCCTGCTTCTACCCTTCCTAGAATAATAGAAATACGTATCTGCTTACTTTCCCACAAACATACAACAGAGGGCTCACATAGCGGTATAGTCAATAGCATGAGTATTTCATGTGATAGAATCGGGTGTGTCAGTACTGAGGGGTGGGGGGTGGGGCACAGAATAGCTCTATAACCATTACCATAATCCGGTTAGGAGGAAATAGCCAGGGGGTAATGTCAGCCTCCTCTTACATGGGATGGAAATAAATGGGACAGAACAAGGGCTGGGGTATATGCAAAATGGCCTGCATATACTGTATGTATTAGACTGTTAATTATTTGACATATGCAGATGAGGAGGTCACCTTAAAGGGGTTTTCCAAGTGTTTTATACTAAAGACCTGTCTGATTAGTGGGGGTCTGACACCTGGGATCCCTGGTGCGGAAGGTGCGGCCTCCTCGGCGTTTACCAAGCACAGGGCAGTCCTTTGGTTTCACAGCTGAGCCCTATTTACTTAAATGGGGCTGAGCTGCGCCTAAGCCATGTAACCAATGAATGTGATGTCACATGACCTAGGGTAAGTTGCGAGAAGGCTGTGACGCTCAGATGACTAGCAGGAGTTCGGGGTGTCGGACACCCACCGATCAGATACTGGTGACCTATCCTGAGGATGGGTATTCAATTTAACCACCTCCGGACCGCCTAACGCACATGTGCGTTCCGGAGGTGGCAGGCTGGCGCACAGTCACGCATATATGCGTCATCTCGCGAGACGCGAGATTTCCTGTGAACGCGCGCACACAGGCGCGCGCGCTCACAGGAACGGAAGGTAAGCGAGTGGATCTCCAGCATGCCAGCGGCGATCGTTCGCTGGCAGGCTGGAGATCCGAATTTTTTAACCCCTAACAGGTATATTAGACGCTGTTTTCATAACAGCGTCTAATATACCTCCTACCTGGTCCTCTGGTGGTCCCTTTTGTTAGGATCGACCACCAGAGGACTCAGGTAGGTCAGTACAGTCGCACCAAACACCACACTACACTACACCCCCCCCCCCCCCCGTCACTTATTAACCCCTTATAAACCCCTGATCACCCATGATCACCCCATATAAACTCCCTGATCACCCCCCTGTCATTGATCACCGCCCTGTCATTGATCACCCCCCTGTCAGGCTCCGTTCAGACGTCCGTATGATTTTTACGGATCCACGGATACATGGATCGGATCCGCAAAAAGCATACGGACGTCTGAATGGAGCCTTACAGGGGGGTGATCAATGACAGGCGGGTGATCACCCATATACACTCCCTGATCACCCCCTGTCATTGATCACCCGCCTGTAATTGATCACTCCCCTGTAAGGCTCCATTCAGACGTCCGCATGATTTTTACGGATCCATGGATACATGGATCGGATCCGCAAAACACATGCAGACGTCTGAATGGAGCCTTACAGGGGGTGATCAATGACAGGCGGGTGATCACCCATATACACTCCCTGATCACCCCCCTGTCATTGATAACCCCCCTGTAAGGCTCCATTCAGACGTCCGCATGCGTTCTGTGGATCCGATACATGTATCCATGGATCCGTAAAAAATCATGCGGATGTCTGAATGGAGCCTTACAGGGGGGGTGATCAGTGACAGGGGGGTGATCACCCTGATCACCCCCTGTCATTGATAACCCCCCTGTAAAGCTCCATTCAGACGTCCGCATGCGTTCTGTGGATCCGATACATGTATCCATGGATCCGTAAAAAATCATGCGGATGTCTGAATGGAGCCTTACAGGGGGGGTGATCAGTGACAGGGGGGTGATCACCCTGATTACCCTGATCACCCCCTGTCATTGATAACCCCCCTGTAAGGCTCCATTCAGACTTCCGCATGCGTTCTGTGGATCCGATACATGTATCCATGGATCCGTAAAAAATCATGCGGATGTCTAAATGGAGCCTTACAGGGGGGTTGATCAGTGACAGGGGGGTGATCACCCTGATTACCCTGATCACCCCCTGTCATTGATAACCCCCCTGTAAGGCTCCATTCAGACGTCCGCATGCGTTCTGTGGATCCGATACATGTATCCATGGATCCGTAAAAAATCATGCGGATGTCTGAATGGAGCCTTACAGGGGGGGTGATCAATGACAGGGGGTGATCAGGGAGTCTATATGGGTGATCACCCCCCTGTCATTGATCACCCCCCCCCCCCCCCCACTGGTAAGGCTCCATTCAGACATTTTTTTTGGCACAAGTTAGCGGAAATTTTTTGTTTGTTTTTGTTTTTGTTTTTCCTTACAAAGTCTCATATTCTACTAACTTGTGTCAAAAAATAAAATCTCACATGCACTCGCCATACTCCTCACGGAATCCAAATGCGTAAACATTTTTAGACATTTATATTCCAGACTTCTTCTCACGCTTTAGGGCCCCTAAAAAGCCAGGGCAGTATAAATACCCCACATGTGACCCCATTTCGGAAAGAAGACACCCCAAGGTATTCCGTGAGGGGCATATTGAGTCCATGAAAGATTGAAATTTTTGTCCTAAGTTAGCGGAAAGTGAGACTTTGTGAGAAAAAAAACAAAAAAAAAATCAATATCCGCTAACTTATGCAAAAAAAAAAAATTCTAGGAACTCGCCATGCCCCTCATTGAATACCTTGGGGTGTCTTCTTTCCAAAGTGGGGTCACATGTGGGGTATTTATACTGCCCTGGCTTTTTAGGGGCCCGAAAGTGTGAGAAGAAGTCTGGGATCCAAATGTCTAAAAATGCCCTCCTAGAAGGAATTTGGGCCCCTTTGCGCATCTAGGCTGCAAAAAAGTGTCACACATGTGGTATCGCCGTACTCAGGAGAAGTTGGGGAATGTGTTTTGGGGTGTCATTTTACATATACCCATGCTGGGTGAGGAAAATATCTTGGTCAAATGCCAACTTTGTATAAAAAAATGGGAAAAGTTGTCTTTTGCCAAGATATTTCTCTCACCCAGCATGGGTATATGTAAAATGACACCCCAAAACACATTGCCCAACTTCTTCTGAGTACGGCGATACCAGATGTGTGACACTTTTTTGCAGCCAAGGTGGGCAAAGGGGCACATATTCCAAAGTGCACCTTTCGGATTTTGCAGGCCATTTTTTACACATTTTGATTGCAAGGTACTTCTTACACATTTGGGCCCCTAAATTGCCAGGGCAGTATAACTACGCCACAAGTGACCCCATTTTGGAAAGAAGACACCCCAAGGTATTCCGTGAGGGGCACGGCGAGTTCCTAGAATTTTTTATTTTTTGTCACAAGTTAGCGGAAAATGATGATTTTTCTTTTTTTTTCTTTTTTCCTTACAAAGTCTCATATTCCACTAACTTGCGACAAAAAATAAAAAATTCTAGGAACTCGCCATGCCCCTCACGGAATACCTTGGGGTGTCTTCTTTCCAAAATGGGGTCACTTGTGGCGTAGTTATACTGCCCTGGCAATTTAGGGGCCCAAATGTGTGAGAAGAACTTTGCAATCAAAATGTGTAAAAAATGCCCTGCAAAATCCGAAAGGTGCACTTTGGAATATGTGCCCCTTTGCCCACCTTGGCAGCAAAAAAGTGTGACACATCTGGTATCGCCGTACTCAGGAGAAGTTGGGAAATGTGTTTTGGGGTGTCATTTTACATATACCCATGCTGGGTGAGAAAAATATCTTGGTCAAATGCCAACTTTGTATAAAAAAATGGGAAAAGTTGTCTTTTGCCAAGATATTTCTCTCACCCAGCATGGATATATGTAAAATGACACCCCAAAACACATTCCCCAACTTCTCCTGAGTACGGCGATACCAGATGTGTGACACTTTTTTGATGCCAAGGTGGGCAAAGGGGCACATATTCCAAAGTGCACCTTTCGGATTTCACCGGTCATTTTTTTACAGATTTTGATTGCAAAGTACTTCTCACACATTTGGGCCCCTAAATTGCCAGGGCAGTATAACTACGCCACAAGTGACCCCATTTTGGAAAGAAGACACCCCAAGGTATTCCGTGAGGGGCACGGCGAGTTCCTAGAATTTTTTATTTTTTGTCACAAGTTAGCGGAAAATGATGATTTTTCTTTTTTTTTCTTTTTTCCTTACAAAGTCTCATATTCCACTAACTTGCGACAAAAAATAAAAAATTCTAGGAACTCGCCATGCCCCTGACGGAATACCTTGGGGTGTCTTCTTTCCAAAATGGGGTCACTTGTGGCGTAGTTATACTGCCCTGGCAATTTAGGGGCCCAAATGTGTGAGAAGAACTTTGCAATCAAAATGTGTAAAAAATGCCCTGCAAAATCCGAAAGGTGCACTTTGGAATATGTGCCCCTTTGCCCACCTTGGCAGCAAAAAAGTGTGACACATCTGGTATCGCCGTACTCAGGAGAAGTTGGGAAATGTGTTTTGGGGTGTCATTTTACATATACCCATGCTGGGTGAGAAAAATATCTTGGTCAAATGCCAACTTTGTATAAAAAAATGGGAAAAGTTGTCTTTTGCCAAGATATTTCTCTCACCCAGCATGGATATATGTAAAATGACACCCCAAAACACATTCCCCAACTTCTCCTGAGTACGGCGATACCAGATGTGTGACACTTTTTTGATGCCAAGGTGGGCAAAGGGGCACATATTCCAAAGTGCACCTTTCGGATTTCACCGGTCATTTTTTTACAGATTTTGATTGCAAAGTACTTCTCACACATTTGGGCCCCTAAATTGCCAGGGCAGTATAACTACGCCACAAGTGACCCCATTTTGGAAAGAAGACACCCCAAGGTATTCCGTGAGGGGCACGGCGAGTTCCTAGAATTTTTTATTTTTTGTCACAAGTTAGCGGAAAATGATGATTTTTCTTTTTTTTTCTTTTTTCCTTACAAAGTCTCATATTCCACTAACTTGCGACAAAAAATAAAAAATTCTAGGAACTCGCCATGCCCCTCACGGAATACCTTGGGGTGTCTTCTTTCCAAAATGGGGTCACTTGTGGCGTAGTTATACTGCCCTGGCAATTTAGGGGCCCAAATGTGTGAGAAGAACTTTGCAATCAAAATGTGTAAAAAATGCCCTGCAAAATCCGAAAGGTGCACTTTGGAATATGTGCCCCTTTGCCCACCTTGGCAGCAAAAAAGTGTGACACATCTGGTATCGCCGTACTCAGGAGAAGTTGGGAAATGTGTTTTGGGGTGTCATTTTACATATACCCATGCTGGGTGAGAAAAATATCTTGGTCAAATGCCAACTTTGTATAAAAAAATGGGAAAAGTTGTCTTTTGCCAAGATATTTCTCTCACCCAGCATGGATATATGTAAAATGACACCCCAAAACACATTCCCCAACTTCTCCTGAGTACGGCGATACCAGATGTGTGACACTTTTTTGATGCCAAGGTGGGCAAAGGGGCACATATTCCAAAGTGCACCTTTCGGATTTCACCGGTCATTTTTTTACAGATTTTGATTGCAAAGTACTTCTCACACATTTGGGCCCCTAAATTGCCAGGGCAGTATAACTACGCCACAAGTGACCCCATTTTGGAAAGAAGACACCCCAAGGTATTCCGTGAGGGGCACGGCGAGTTCCTAGAATTTTTTATTTTTTGTCACAAGTTAGCGGAAAATGATGATTTTTCTTTTTTTTTCTTTTTTCCTTACAAAGTCTCATATTCCACTAACTTGCGACAAAAAATAAAAAATTCTAGGAACTCGCCATGCCCCTGACGGAATACCTTGGGGTGTCTTCTTTCCAAAATGGGGTCACTTGTGGCGTAGTTATACTGCCCTGGCAATTTAGGGGCCCAAATGTGTGAGAAGAACTTTGCAATCAAAATGTGTAAAAAATGCCCTGCAAAATCCGAAAGGTGCACTTTGGAATATGTGCCCCTTTGCCCACCTTGGCAGCAAAAAAGTGTGACACATCTGGTATCGCCGTACTCAGGAGAAGTTGGGAAATGTGTTTTGGGGTGTCATTTTACATATACCCATGCTGGGTGAGAAAAATATCTTGGTCAAATGCCAACTTTGTATAAAAAAATGGGAAAAGTTGTCTTTTGCCAAGATATTTCTCTCACCCAGCATGGGTATATGTAAAATGACACCCCAAAACACATTCCCCAACTTCTCCTGAGTACGGCGATACCAGATGTGTGACACTTTTTTGATGCCAAGGTGGGCAAAGGGGCACATATTCCAAAGTGCACCTTTCGGATTTCACCGGTCATTTTTTTACAGATTTTGATTGCAAAGTACTTCTCACACATTTGGGCCCCTAAATTGCCAGGGCAGTATAACTACGCCACAAGTGACCCCATTTTGGAAAGAAGACACCCCAAGGTATTCCGTGAGGGGCATGGCGAGTTCCTAGAATTTTTTATTTTTTGTCGCAAGTTAGTGGAATATGAGACTTTGTAAGGAAAAAAGAGAAAAAAAAAAAAATCATCATTTTCCGCTAACTTGTGACAAAAAATAAAAAATTCTAGGAACTCGCCATGCCCCTCACGGAATACCTTGGGGTGTCTTCTTTCCAAAATGGGGTCACTTGTGGCGTAGTTATACTGCCCTGGCAATTTAGGGGCCCAAATGTGTGAGAAGTACCTTGCAATCAAAATGTGTAAAAAAATGGCCTGCAAAATCTGAAAGGTGCACTTTGGAATATGTGCCCCTTTGCCCACCTTGGCAGCAAAAAAGTGTGACACATCTGGTATCGCCGTACTCAGGAGAAGTTGGGGAATGTGTTTTGGGGTGTCATTTTACATATACCCATGCTGGGTGAGAGAAATATCTTGGCAAAAGACAACTTTTCCCATTTTTTTTATACAAAGTTGGCATTTGACCAAGATATTTTTCTCACCCAGCATGGGTATATGTAAAATGACACCCCAAAACACATTCCCCAACTTCTCCTGAGTACGGCGATACCAGATGTGTGACACTTTTTTGCTGCCAAGGTGGGCAAAGGGGCACATATTCCAAAGTGCACCTTTTGGATTTCACCGGTCATTTTTTACACATTTTGATTGCAAAGTTCTTCTCACACATTTGGGCCCCTAAATTGCCAGGGCAGTATAACTACGCCACAAGTGACCCCATTTTGGAAAGAAGACACCCCAAGGTATTCCGTGAGGGGCATGGCGAGTTCCTAGAATTTTTTATTTTTTGTCGCAAGTTAGTGGAATATGAGACTTTGTAAGAAAAAATAAATAAATAAAAATCATCATCATTTTCCGCTAACTTGTGACAAAAAATAAAAAGTTCTATGAACTCACTATGCCCATCAGCGAATACCTTAGGGTGTCTACTTTCCGAAATGGGGTCATTTGTGGGGGTTTTCTACTGTTTGGGCATTGTAGAACCTCAGGAATCATGACAGGTGCTCAGAAAGTCAGAGCTGTTTCAAAAAGCGGAAATTCACATTTTTGTACCATAGTTTGTAAATGCTATAACTTTTACCCAAACCATTTTTTTTTTGCCCAAACATTTTTTTTTATCAAAGACATGTAGAACAATAAATTTGGCGAAAAATTTATATATGGATGTCGTTTTTTTTGCAAAATTTTACAGCTGAAAGTGAAAAATGTCATTTTTTTGCAAAAAAATCGTTACATTTTGATTAATAACAAAAAAAGTAAAAATGCCAGCAGCAATGAAATACCACCAAATGAAAGCTCTATTAGTGAGAAGAAAAGGAGGTAAAATTCATTTGTATGGTAAGTTGCATGACCGAGCGATAAACGGTGAAAGTAGTGTAGTGCCGAAGTGTAAAAAGTGCTCTGGTCATGAAGGGGGTTTCACCTAGCGGGGCTGAAGTGGTTAAAACGGTCAGAAAACCCTTTAAAGGGCATCTGTCAGCAGGTCTGTACCCATGAAACTGGCTTACCTGTTACATGTGCGCTTGGCAGCTGAAGGCGTCTGTGTTGGTCCTATGCTTATATGTGCCCGCAATGCTGAGAAAATGAAGTTATAATATATGGAAATGAGCTTCTAGGTGCAATACTTAGAGACTCTCTCTCCAACTGCTACTGTACTTTGACAGGGCTTGGTGTTATGAAGTTTTCACTGCCTGGTCCTGTCAATCAAAGTGCAGAGGGCACAGCAGTTGCAGAGAGAGCAGAGCCTCTAGGTGTAATGGCAATGCCCCCGTTTCTCCTAGAGTCTCATTTCCATATATTAAAACTTCATTTTTCTCAGCATTGAGGCCGAGGGCACATATGAGCATGGGACCAACACAGATGCCTTCAGCTGCCAACCGCACGTCAGGTCAGCCAGTTTCATAGGTACAAATCTGCTGACAGATGCCCTAAAGCTATCATTTACTGGTTATGAGTAAATCCGCAGTCATCGTCCAAGCGGATTTTGCTGCACATTGGCGCACATTTTACCCTATGCATTTCTGATGGTGAAATCTGCAGTGAAAATCCACAGTGTAAGGGCTGTTTCACATGAGCGTGTGCCGTCCGGAAAGCGTAATCGCCGTTCTGGACACTGCTCATCTTGCAGGAGCGAGTGTCATTATAGTGGTTTATAAGGCTATGTGTCTCTGCATGACCTTATTGCTACAGATTCATAGTGACAGCTTTATGTCAGTATGATCCTGTAGAAGGAAGGTCATGCAGAGACACATAGCCTTATAAATCAGTATAATGCCCTGTGCTCCTGCAAGATGAGCAGTGTCCAGAATGGAGGATCACGCGCACACAGAACGTGATTTCTGGACTGCACACACTCATGTGAATGAGCCCTAAACATGACTTGCTGGGGACTGACCACTGCAGGTCAATATCTGCACAGATTTTTCTTCTTCTGCAACATGTGAATGAGATTTGGTAAAATTTCATCTACTTTGCTGCCGCTGTAAATGCTGCAGATTTTCAACCTGCAATTCCACTTTGGATATCCACAACGTATCCGCTCTGTGGCAGCATACCCTTTATATAGCATTTGAAAAAATGACATGAGATCTCTTCCAAGTTTATAATGCAAGATTTAAAACTCTTACAAATAGAAACACTTAAAGGGGTTGTGCAGCCTGTTTGTATTGATGACTTATCCTCCGTATGGGTCATCAATATCTGATCGCAGGGCATCTCACACCCAGCACCCCCACTAATCAGCTGTTTGAAGGAGGCGGTGCTCCATGTGAGTGCTACTTCCTGTACATTATACTGCCCATTGTCTCCTAAGTGCATTGTAATTACAAGTATTGATTCCTTTCGTTTGAATGGAGTGAGTACTTGTAATTACACTGCACTGCCGCTACAGGAGAGACAACGCATAATGTATCGAAGAGGAAGCAGCACTCGCATGGAGTGCTGTCTCCTCTTCAAACAGCTGATCGGTGGTGGTGCCAGGTATCGGACCCCTGCCAATCTGATATTGATACTGGTTGCACAACCTCTTTAAAGAGGACCTGTCACCTCTCCTGACATGCCTGTTTTAATAGCTTCATGCATTCCCCATGTAATAACAATTCTGGAGCATCTATTCTTATGGCTCTATGCTGTACTATTCCGTTATTTCTACTAGAAGTTATGAATGAATTGCTAGCAGTCTGCAGTAAGGGTACAAAGGGGTTTTACCGGTTTGGGGGGGGGGGGGGTGTACCTGCACAGTCTGACAATGGCAGCACTGATTGGATAGAGTCAGACTGTGCAGGGACACACCTCCAACTGGTTACCACCCCTTTGTACCCTTACTGCAGACTGCTAGCAATTCATTCATAACTTCTAGTAGGAATAATAAAGGAATGGCACCACATAGAGCCATAAGAATAGATGCTCCAGAATTGTTATTATATGGGGAATGCATGGGGCTATTAAAACAGGCATGTCAGGAGTGGTGAAAGGTCCTCTTTAATACTGGAAAAGGAGATTTTCTAATGTGTGAAGGTTACTCCTCTGATGCCACAGCAGTTATCTGAAGTATAACTTTGACAGTGATATATGCAGGTAATAAGCTTTTTTTTTTACTGGCGAGAAATAAGGTATAGTCATGTCTACTGGCTGGACGGAGGACAAATGGACACTATTTTGGCCTTCATTGGGTAAATGGTAGCTTTTCCCAATGAATATGCCAAATGTAAGCACCAAACATGATGTGAATACAGCCTTATACGTATGGTCTGTACACACAGTTACACAATGGCTGTGCACGTGAGATGTACTGTATATAATAGTCTAAATGATTTACCATTCTCTCCTGTCGCCAGATTTTGAGGGCACAGAAATTGCATACACAGGTCCTGCAAGTAACCATGTTATAGATCAAGGTAGAGGATATGGAAGGATACTCTCTATCACTTGCAAGTGAAAGCTGCTCACTTCTGTCACCACGTGCGCTATTCCTGTGGCGAACTGCATGTTATCTCTATGAAGGGAAGGCAGGACAAGGTGCATGATATGGCAGTGACCAGGCTCATATCTGCTCTGCGATCTCTTTCTTAGAATAGCATCAATTTTCAGTAGTTTTCAGCTAAAAATGAATTATTTAAATTTATGAATGGAATTGGAATCTAGTGAAAATATCACAAAGCAAAACCAGCCCGAAAACCATTAACACGTTTATTTATTGGGCTTTTCAAGTGGATATCCACCTTTTACCAATTATGCTAATTATTTTTTTTATATTTTTTCGGTAGCTGGAGCTCCAAATAAACTGTATAGTCACATAGTTAAAATGCTACTTCCCTCGCTTGTGGCAGCAGCAGCTAGCTAAAGTTTGAATTCCCACAAATCCCCATTAAAATATTTTGCAGGAGGTCGGGAATATTCTAAAAGAAAAATAAAAATAAAAAAATAGCTCATCAACTCAGTCCCCTTCCTTCCAGCAACGCCACTTTACTTCCAGCGCTGCGACAATGACATCACTGACTATTTCACGTGATCGCTGCAGCCAGTTTCTGACCTCAGCTGTCACCTGAGGTAGTTACTGTAGGCACATCAAGAGTGGTGTACCCATTTACCCGTTTAGCTTTAGCAATCACATGGAGTAGTCGGTGACATAATCACTGCTGTGGCGTAAACAAAGACGGCCGGGACCACCCTAGCAGCAGCCGTGTACCGGTCAGTAATTGAGCGTGTGAGTACGTTTTATTTTTAACTTAAAAACTTTTCTGGCCTTCTGCTAAATTTTTGAGGACCCCAGAAAACCCCTTTAAGAACTTACAGCATACTTTTTACACAATCAATGGCATAATAAAACAGCATAAAGTAAACTCCTTAGCGCCCCCTAGTGTTTCAAACAATGCAACACTAAAATAGAATACAGTAAACTTCTGCTTGACCTGTTGTGGGTGCAGGTAGTCAGGAAGTTCATATTTAACCGTGTCTATTGAGGGCATTTGGAGATGGTAGGTCCATACTATAGCGGCTGTGTCCTGCAGTACAGTTTCTGTGCACATTGCTAGTATCTTTTTCTATAATTAGTTAAAAATCATCAATTTTTAAAAGGGAAGAGAACTTGCTCACTGCTACCATGACATGTCCTGCCTACTACAACTTCATGAATTCACAGTTCAAAGGCATTGCAGCTTCTAAGTTTCACATGGTCAAATGCAAAATATGATATTTTTCTATGTCAATAGGCTAATCTGGATGTTCTGTATTTTTTTCATTACTGATACAGGGGAGAAACCTTCTGGGTTCCGTAGTGTAAGAGCTCCTACTACCAAAGTGGCTGCCTCAATCGGCAGTGGACAGAAACTGCCCATATGTGATCACTGTGGAAATGGGATTGTGTAAGTAGCATTTTACTGTATTTAATCTCCTTTATATACACAGGATTTAATTTCAAACACTGCTGTATACATGCTCACTGGATCTAGTCAGGGGTTAAGTAGACCATAGGCTCTGAGCAGTTTGGAGTTGTTTACTTTCCTTTTCTTCTCCATCTGGCCCGGAACTCCTGGTGACTAAAGAATTTGCTGCAGCGACAACTTTGGTCCAATGCTTCTGCGGCCATTCCATAGCGACACAAGTTAATTCAGACCCTTCCTCCAAATGTTTTACCTTTTTAGCATAATAGTCGATCACGGTACTACTGTATCTGATGGAGATAACCACTACTTTTCATTTTCACCATATCCCTGCTCCACTTTTCTTTTGCGATCCCCCTCTTCCCCTTTCCTCTTTCTTCCAAAACCCCCTTTTCTTCCTTTGCTTTCCTTCCCTTCCTTTCCTTTCTTTCTCTTTCTTCTACACTCTTCTATCGCTTTTTTCTTCTTCTGTGTGAGAGACATGCTCTCGTACTTTTGGACAATATTTACTAGAGTGAAGTTAAATTAATTCAGAGTGACGCAGAAATAAATACAAGGCCCCCTAAACGAATACAGACTCCATACCAGACCCCTTTTAACTAAGACAGTTCTCTTAGAGAAGACCCCAAACACTTACACAGCAGCTATTTCTCTGCCTCCTGGCAGTTCTCTCCTCTGGCTTCAGGACCTGCATGCAGGTCCTTCAACACCAACAACTCCTCCACACATTTGGTCTCAAAGCAGTTTTGTCATCATTTGTGCCACACTTCACTGTAAAAAAAAAAAAAACAATAACACCATATGTGTGAGTGATATGTGTTGGCGTTTTGGGAAGGTGTACTTTCCCTATAAGAAATACGATAGAAATGCAAAAAAAAAAAAACACTGGACAAAACATTTTTTGAGGCTTTTCATGGCAAAAAAAAACTGTGTGTGTAAAGGAACCCTTACAATGTTTTTGCGTTTCTCAGGGGTATCTTTGTGAAGATCCGGGACAAGCCTCGTCACCCCGAATGCTACGTGTGCTGTGACTGTGGAATGAATCTCAAACAGAAGGGGCACTTTTTTGTAGAGGATAAGATGTACTGTGAAAAGCATGCCCGGGAACGTATGACACCGCCTGAAGGATACGAAGTGGTGGCAGTGTTTCCAAAATAAACACAACCTCTCTGCAGCTGAAAAGTGACATTCTGTAGCCTGTTTTAATGCTAAGCAAGGCCTCTGTGTAACTAAACATGAATGTTTGCAGTAAAGCTTCTTGAGAAAATACCAGGGGTGACTTATCAAAACTGTCTACAAGTTAATCTGGCCTTGCTGCCTATAGCAACCAATATGAGTCCTCAGCGCCACATATGTCCATAGGTTGTGTCTGGTATTGCAACTCCACGGAAGTGAATGAGACTGAACTGCAATACCAAATACAACCTGTGGACAGGTGTGGCCCTGTTCATGAAAAAAAAATACAGCCATGGAAAAATAAAAGCTACCCTGTGATTGCCTGCCTTGCAAAACTAGGCCAGTTTTACTTTTAGACCGTTTTGATAAATCTGCCGGTGGACGCCTGTGGAAACTTTCTACATGATGGTAATTTCAAACCAACATCTATGATGTTTTTTCATCTTTGCTTTTGTTGATATTCAATACAGAAAATCTTTATTACAGAGATGTGAGTCGCGTGATTTTTATAATGGTCTGTAGCTATTTAGTGTCCATTACTAGCAGAACAAGGGGATGGTGGTAACGTGTCCTGTGCTGGAAAATCACTGAATACGAGTGGAATGTAGAGGCAGAAGAAAATAATTAGAATACATGAAAACACTTTATTGCTGCAGCCAAGATGTAGTAGTACCTTAGAACCGAAGCAGAGTTCAGTTTCAAGTTTTAAAGTGGTTTTCCGCTTTAAAAATCAACTACTGGGGGCGCATGCATGCAGTTCACAGGAGCGGATGTGCACTGTGTGAGCCCAGGGCCCGCCACTGCTAAAGGACTGATTTAGCGCTGCTTTGCAGCTTCACAAGTACTGACCAGAACACCCATCCACTTGGGATTATGACTTGGGATTAAGTCCCAAAAATCGGGCGCTACGCTGACCTTTCAGCCTCTATCTCAATCCATTACGGCTATCTTTGCCTCGCAAGCGGCCTCCAAAATGGCGGACCTGCCTGCTCCTGCTAACAACAAGGACTCTAATCATGGAGTGCCATGATCCCCACCACCAGCTCCCTCCTCGCCTACTGCTTCTCCGCTGAGGGATCTCTACCAGAACATCAGACAACTGTTCTGAGACGAGCTAGCTAAGGCGGTGGCGGAGTTTACTTGCCAAATTCACAACCTTGGCCAATGGGTCGCAGTATAGTGGATGCCATAGGAGCGGATAGATTAAAACATTGATACCCAGGCAGCATAATTAGAGGCTTTGGAGCTAAAAATTCAGGACTTGGAGAACCGCTCCAGGAGAGTGAACCTCCACATCTGGGAAATCCCCAAAGACTATACCTTATTGCACCGAACAGCCATGGATCTCTTCAATTCGGAACTCCCTGTTCAGAATTGATCGGATTCACGGAGCTCTGGGCACTCCAAAGAACTCAGATTTTCCCAGGGACATTGTACTGAAACTCCACTACTCAGAGGCCCGTGACCAGCTGCTCGCAATCTACCAACGCTGCTGGGCCTACCACCCACGGCATGGCTGTACTCTGACCTGGCTCCTTCTACCTTGGGGCACCACAGGAACTTGAAGCCCGTCACAATGGCTCTCCAGCAGGCCCAGGTATGCTACAATTGGGGCTTTCCATTCTCCCTGACTCTTTTATAACTCCAGAACCTACCTGATCCGTTCTCTTTACGAAGGCAAGGAGGCTCTGGCTAAAGCGGGAATCCCCATGGAGATATTGGCACCTCTCCCTTTTTCAGGCACAGTTGTATGTTGTACATTAAACCAGCTGTATTACAACCAGTGTCCCATGACAAAATGGAGGCTGTTGTGAAGAATCTACAGCAGCGAGAGACAAACCTGCAGCAAATCAAGGCTAATAAGCAGCAGCAGGAGACTAACCAGTTGCTGCTACAAAACGTGATGGCTTTGCAGATAGCAGGAGCAACCCCGAGCGTCCACGATGCCCGGAAAGCAGTCCGTGCCGCGATTTATAATATGACCCCTGCAGACGACATTGAAACTTACCTGACGATGTACGAGAAAGTGGCCATCAGGGAAAAGCTACCCCGTGACCAGTGGGCTGAGGTCGCCGCTCCATTCCTGGCATCCGATTCCCAGCGGGTGTATTTCGACTTGCCGGACGGTCAAGCGGCCAAGTGCCAAAAAGTAAAGGGTGAGATTTTGGCAAGACTGGGGGTGAATGTGTTGGTCCGGGCCCAGCGGGTACATCAGTGGGGGTTTAAGCCGGCTGAGCCTGCGAGGACCCAGTATTATAAGTATTAAGTGGCTACAGCCTGATGTGCTGAGTCCCATGGCTATGCTGCATAGACTATTGGTTGATATGTTCTGGAGGGCTCTGCCAACCCCTCTCCAGCACTGGATCAGCCAGTTTTCTCCTGGCAACGCCCTAAAAATGGTGGACCTGGTGGAGCACTACGAGGCTACTAAGACTGTTACAGGGGGGTCTGTTCGGAGGGGGTTAGTCAAACCCTGTAAATCTCCATCCCAGACCCGACGACTTGTATCAATCAAACCCACCCGGGGTGTACCCTCTATGGACCTGGCTCCAATAGTCTGCTGATGGTGTCAGGAGCCGGGGCATGGAAGAGCTGACTGTCCCCATCAGGTGGAACCCATGGAACTAACTATGGCTACCGTCAGTCACTATATGCCAGGAAGGTACCCCAAAAATGATAAACCACCTGTGCCAGGTGGAGGTAGGAGATACTCCGGCGGAGGCTCTGCTGGACTCGGGGAGTCCGGTGTCCCTAGTAAGGGCTCCACTGGTACGGTCAGGCCGGAAAGTTGGGGTCATGTGCATCCATGGAGACTTAAAAGACTATCCCACCGCCCTGGTGTCTCTAACCACGGGCTGGCAGATGGAGTACACTACAAACTTATAATAGGGAGAGGTTTCCCGGCACTATGGCCTGTTATGAGAGTGACTGATACCCATGAGACAGGGGTAACCCTAGCAGAGTGGCCTGGCTCAGGGGGGAGACCAAAACCCTGGGAACCTGAGACCGAAGGGACAGCGATAGAGGTGACCGCCACTTCGGTGGAAGAGGGGTAGACAACTTCACTAAGTGTGATGGTAGTAGGAGATGTGGAGGACTTGCCACCAGGTCTTGAATTGGCAGACCTCAATATCTTTGGGGATAATTTTGGTCCCGCCCAACGTCGGGACCCAACTCTATTGCGCCTTGGAAAATGTGTTAATAGTAGATGGTGAACCACAACAACCTGGGGCAGAGTCAGTGTTTACCCGTTTTGTGGTTCATCAGGATATGTTGTATCAGGTAAACCAACTACGGGGTGAGCCTATTGAACAGTTGGTGGTCCCCAAGGCTTATCGCAAGCTTGTGTTAGATCTAGCCCACCAACATGTTCTCGGTGGTCACCTGGGGCTGCAGAAAACTCAGGATCGTATTCTACAGCGGTTTTACTGGCCCAGCATATTCAAAGAAGTGGAAGAGTTTTGTAAGTCTTGCCCGACCTGCCAGATAACTAGCCCCCAGCCACATTTCCGTAGTCCCCTAGTACCTCTCCCGATTATCGAAGTATCGCTTGACTGAATAGTTATGGACATCATAGGCCCAGTACCGAAGTCCGCCAGAGGGCATCAACACATCTTAGTCATTCTAGACTACGCCACTCGGTACCCGGAGGCAGTGCCACTGCGACATACCTCAGCCAAACTCATAGCTAAGGCTACTTTCACACTAGCTCAGGACAGATCCGACAGGCTGTTCACCCTGTCGGATCCGTCCTGCCGCTATTCTGCCGTGCCGCCGGACCCGGCTCCGGCGCAGCACGGCAGTGCACGGTCAGAGGCCGCCGGACTAAAAGTACTGCATATCTGATTTTTTAGATCCGCCCTGTCCCCATTATAGTCAATAGGGACGGAGCAGTGGCACGGCAAAATAGCGGCAGGACAGATCCGACAGGGTGAACAGCCTGTCGGATCCGTCCTCCCGCTAGTGTCAAAGTACCCTAAGGAGTTCATGGAGATGTTTTCCCGAGTAGGACTACCTAAAGAGGTTCTGACCGACCAAGGGACCCTTTTTATATCCAAGGTGATGAGGGAACTATGTAAGTTGCTGCACATAAAACAACTTCGGACGTCTGTTTACCATCTGCAAACAGACAGTCTGGTAGAACGGTTTAACCAAACATTAGAAAATATGTTGAAAAAGGTAGTATCTAAAGATGGGAAGGACTAGGGCCTCCTTCTGCCCTATCTCATGTTCGTAGTGCAAGAGGTACCCCAGGCCTCTACTGGGTTCTTGTCCTTCGAACTGCTATATGGCAGACACCCTCACGGTCTCTTGGACGTGGCCAAAGAGGCATGGGAACAACAACCCACTCCACATAAGTGTCATTGAGTACATTACCCAAATGCAAGATCGGATAGAGACAGTGTTGCCTCTTGTTAGGGAGCATATGGAGCCAGCTCAGCGAGCCCAGAGTCGGGTCTATAATCGGCAGGCTCGGGTCAGGATCTTTAACCCGGGTGATCAGGTTTTGGTTCTGACCGTGGACAGTAAGTTCCTGGCCGGGTGGCAGGGGCCCTATGAGGTACTCAAGAAAATTGGGCGGCGAAAGCCAGAGCAGGTTTACCATATGAATTTACTCAAACCGTGGAAAGATAGGAAAACCTGTACAAGAGACAGCCTGCGGCCGGGTTTTCTAGGAGAAGAGGTACCGGCCCCTCTGTCTGATGCAACAGAGGCGGCTGCCACTGTAAAAATTTGCTGGCAGCCTCTCCTCTAAACAGACTCAGGAGGCCAGGGAGTTCGATAGTCGGAACAGGGATGTGTTCTCGGACCTCCCTGGACGCACTTCTATAATCCAGCATGACATTGTCACTGAGCCTCAGGCAAAAGTTCGATTAAAATCATACCGGGTGCCCAAGGCTTGGTGACAAGCCATATCGGAAGAGGCTTTTGCCGCTTTGAAGTCGGCCTGTGTGGGTCACCGGTTTTGGTGACGCCGACTTCAAGAGGGAGTTTGTGGTACAAAAGGATGCCTCCGAAGTAGGCCGTGATGAGGTACTCTCTCAGGAAGTCAACGGGGAGGAGCATCACGTTGTCTTCCTAAGCCGCAAGCTCACACCAGCCGAAACCAGTTACAGTATAGTGGAGAGAGTATGCCTGGCTAGGCTATCAAGTGGGCACTCAAGTCTCTCCGCTACTATTTGTTGGGGATAAAGTTCCGCCTGCAGACCGACCACTCCCCTCTAAAGCGGATGAGCCGGGCCAAAGACAGGAATGCCAGGCTCACCGGATGTTTTTTGTCTCTGCAGAACTTTAAGTTCTCGGTAGAACCCAGAGCAGGCCGGTTGCAGGGAAACACGGATGACCTGTCCCAGGTGCATTGTCTGGCATGTATCCACCCCCTCAGGGTTGAACAAAGGGGGGGGGGGGATATAGCAAGGCAGGTATTTTCCTCCCAGCATGTGCGGCTGGGCTGGTTTCCAGCCAGGTAGGTCAAATACCGGACCGGAGTTTAAGTGCCAGTCTGGGATTTGGCAGCAGCTGGCTGTCCTTAAATAAGCAGCTGGGCTAAGCATAGCTGCAGGGAGAAAGTGACCATCCCTCCCACCCCTGCAGCTGACAGAAGTTGTATTTTTACCTTCATTTTTTAATCCCTGTATGCTGCGGAGAGGGAGTCCTTGCGGTGGGGTTTTTAAGTCCGTCTTTTGAGGGTGGCCTGAATGGCCATCCTACCTGCCTCTGAACTGTCACCTCCACAGAACTCCGCTCCCTTAACAGTGTCATCCACAGCGCCCTGCCCCTTTAAAGCTTACCTGCATAAGTGAAGAAAAATGGCTGGGTTGTTTTGGAAACCTGGTGTAAAACTGTGTGTATGTGGAGACTAAGGACCTGCGAGCTTGAAATGGCTTATAAGGGCCATGTGACCGTGTGTATGGCAGTTGGGATATGAAGAGAAAGACCTGCAGGCCTCTATTGGCTAATGTAGGTGATGGGATGTACCATATTTGCATTTTTGGGGAATATCTTAGGAATGGTATGTGCTAGAGAGCTGTGACCCCCACAAGATTTCTTTCCAGGTAGCAAGGGATGTGTATACCAAGTTTCATTGAAATCAATAGTTGTGTTTTTGAGTGATTGCGGAACATACATACATACATCCTTCTTTTTATATATATATATATATTTATATGATTCTGAGGAAAACAAAAGAATAAAGTGGTGCAGAGACACCGAAGACTACAAAAAGGGCCACATCTACAATTGGCAGTCGGAGCGACAGTTTAACATACAGAAGGATGTGAGGAAAAGAAGGAAGAACACACAAATCTCTCCAAATAGTGAGCAGTCTTTTTTAGATCTGGCTCCACAGACCCCGGTGGATCGAGGAGACGCATCAGGAGAGGTGGACGTGGGCACGGAGGGTCCAAACAGGTCACGCAACAAGAACTGTCCTGTGGTAACCAGGAGCAACGTGGGGAAGAAAAGATGACTGTGATCAATTTGTCTTCCAAAGAACTGACTTCCACGCAAGTGAGTGTCCTATCTAAAGGATTTTCATTCTGTCCCAGCTCCTCAGTGAACTGGTTTGAACTTGAATCTAACTTGTTTTCTTTTTTTCGCCGCATCAAACTTAAAGTATGGCATCACAATAGGATCAGTATTGAGAGACCCCAGACTAGTGAATTCACATTGGGATCTCTCAATCTCTTTCTGAAAAGTAATTTTACACCCAATGTCCACGAACCAGCCATTGAGGCTTATATTAGTGCAGTCCGACGGGGGCTTTCTGAGCTCAGGTCCTCCGCACAGGGGGGTCCTGACTTCAGACATCCGAACCTGACCAGTGCTGAGGTTGAGGCTCTGGAAGCCTTGAGAACTGACTCCACCCTTGTTCTTAAACCTGCGGATAAGGGTGGAGCCGTTGTGGTGATGGACACCAGCAAATACACACAAGAGGTTATGCGACAGCTAGGTGACCAACAGGTCTATAAAGTCTTGGATGCTGATCCCAGATTCAAGATAGCTGGTGTTATCCGCAATTGCCTGAAGGACGCTATGGTTGCTGGTATTATCGATGGGGGTCTTTGTGAATTTCTTGAGGTGGCACATCCAGTTACTCCGGTGATCTATGTGCTGCCCAAGATCCACAAGACCCTCATCGATCCCCCGGGACGTCCCATCGTCTCGGGCTCGGATTCCAGCCTCAGCAACATAGCTATCTTTCTGGATAAAATATTGCGTGAATTTTCCACTGGTGGGTCCTCTTATATACAGGACACATCAGACTTTCTTGTGAAACTACGGGATACTGATGTGTCACAGGTCCATTCAATACTTCTGGCATCATTCGATGTCACATCACTCTACACGTCTATTGCACATGATAGTGGTGTCATGGCTGTCAGGAAAGTGCTCATGAAGTCCCCATATACTTCGGATGCTATTGATTTCATTATAGATTTGCTTAATATTGTTCTCCGGTACAATTACTTTCTTTTTCAGGATGTGTATTATTTGCAACAGCGGGGTGTGGCCATGGGGTCTCATGTGGCCCCCACCTATGCGAATATATTCATGCGAAATTATGAGGAAGATGTCGTCTATCCGTCCCACCACTTCAGCCATGTGCTGAGGTGGTGGAGATATATCGACGACATCTTCCTCATATGGACAGGTAACGAGGTGGAATTGAGTGGGTTTCATGCCTTTCTTAATGGTCATGACCCTAACTTACAATTCACTCTCGTACATTCAAGAACGGACATTCAGTTCCTGGACACCAGGGTTGTATATAATGAGGGAGTATTACATACGGAATTATACACCAAACCCACTGATACTAACACCTTCCTGTGCTACAATAGCTCCCATCCCAGGAGAATGATACAGTCACTTCCCTTTTCACAGTTCCTGAGGGTTAGACGAGTCGTCTCTGATGAACACAAATCAGATGCAACCCTGGAGTCCATGGCCGTGAGATTCCGAGATAGGGGATATCCCAAGCGATTGCTAAACCAGCATATGGATAGAGCACGGGCTATGGACAGGGAGATATTATTGACCCAGCGAAAAACTGCACAGAGATCAGCCAGGATCCCTTTTGTGTCAGTTTTCAGTGAGCTCAGCCCGTCTATCAATAGGATTGTCAGGAAACACTGGGATCTACTTGGGACTTCTTTCAAGGGGATACCAGAGTTTCAAAGCCCGCCATTGTTCTCCTACCGCCGTTCCAGAAATCTTCGTGACCAGCTGGTCAAGGCGGATATTGGTCCTAAGAAATCCTTCAGACAGACAGCATTGACGCAGCCGGGCTTGGGTTGTTTTCCCTGCTTAGGGTGCGTCAATTGTAGATACATCCAAAAAGCAAAAACATTTATAAATCCTCATACAGGTGAATCCTATGGGATATCATTTCATCTCACGTGCAACTCCAACTACGTGATTTACGTGTTGTCATGTCCATGCAACCTACTCTATGTTGGAGAGACAACAACAGACCTGAAGACCCGCCTTAACAACCATCGCCTGAGCATTCGTAAGAAACGTCTCGATTTACCAGTTTCTAAACATTTTTCTGAGGCTGGGCACAGGGAGGGTGATCTGACAGTTTGGATCATCGACCATGTGCCACAACCCAGACGTGGCGGTGACAGGTCTAAGTTGCTTAAACGTAGGGAGTTGTGCTGGATCCACAGGCTTAACAGCCTTAGACCCAATGGATTGAATGTAGAATTTAACTTTGGGGAGGTGGTGTGAGGAATGGCTTGCCTCCTGTGTTATGCTGATTATGCCAAGGTACTTTTGTGTACACACTGTGTTTATTTATTATTTTTTAAAACTGTTGGACTAACAGTAATTTTTTCTTCTCTTTTTTGCACACAGATCACCAGCATTTCACATATTGAGGGGTGGAGCTCAAGGATGAAGTGGACACATCTTTATACATATGAGGTGGATACCTCTAGAAACTATATGTTTTTTTTCTTTTTTATTCTATTAAAGAAGTTTTGATCTAATTTTTATATGAAAATTTTTTCACTGTCGGATTCGGTACGCATCATGAGTACTACAGTTGGGCTGTGATGGTGCTATAATTGCTTTTCCATCATGTTGGTATGGCTTTGCTCCCTGTGATACCTGGGCACTAATTGGAGGAGAACCCTCCTTGGGTATATATGCGACCAGACACCCCTGATGGAGATCTTCCTGTACATAACGGGTTTTCCGTATTGTCAGTGGCCTCTAATCAGGGTGCAGCATGAGGGCAATCTGGTTACCGGGCTGCCCGTGCTGGTCTAATTTGCAATACCCTGCTGGTGGCCGCATACAGGTAAGGGCTGCTTTTCCAATTTCCAAGATGGCGTCCTGAGAGTGTCTATGGACGGAGCATGCGCCGCAATACGCCCAGACTGACTGCGGTGGCGCTGTGGTGACGTAGGAACGTGGGCCGCTTCTGATGACGCTCGGCGTCCTGTAGTAGATGTCATCACTACTTCCTGTCTGATGCTATGCCGCTCCGATGTAAGTGTATGTGTATAGACAATCTAGTGTACGCCTGGAAGGAATTCTTTAATGTTTGCAGGTGTCCTTTAACACGTCCCTCAGCTCCTCCCCCTCGGTGTGTTTCCATGTACACTGGACATACCCACGGGTTGTGCACTTGTATAAGAGTGCGATCGATGGGTCTGTCCTCTTTCACTTTAATACGCAAATGTCTGATTTTGTACTTGATTACAGTTTCATGATGTATTATCACTAGATATATGACATTTGCTCTAGTTTTGCACTTGCACTGTGCATCTCATGTTCTATGCAATGGTATTTTTTGAACACGCCCCTATGGGTGTGGTGTGATCACATGATGTGAATTTTAATTAACTCACCTATATAATTGCAATCACTTGATTTGTAACACTGCTTGAGAAAGGCTCAGTGGAGCCGAAACGTTGCACCGCATGGTTGAATAAAGAACTTTTCTACTTTTACAAGACCGGAGTGCCGTCCTTTTTCTGGATATATATATATATATATATATATATATATATAAATACGCATACACTAGTACAATAATTGTACTTTATATTTGTGTGCGGGGCCCAGTTCTGAGATTCGCTATGGGGTCCCTCAATTTCCATGTACTCCCCTGGAAGGGACATCTGCCTCTTCCTTCACTAGGCGGGGAAGTAGTGATGAGGAGAGTGGCGTGGGAGCTGGTGTTGCGAGCAGTGAGGCTCCTGACCCAGAGACCGTTGAGGAGGACATCAGTGAAGTGCAGACAGTACTCTGTGGTGATGATGATGTAGCTGATTGCACTTGGGAGCCGGGTGAATTAGGGGCTTCATCATCATCCGGAGAAGAGGGTGGCAGAGCCAGCAAGTCGCTAGCAAGGCTGGGAGTCAGCAGGGTGGCAGCAGTAGGAGGTCAGTAGCCAAAGGTGCCCGGAGTAGACCACCTGCTTCGCAGGAGCCTACCTGCCCGGAAAGTAGTGGTGCAAGGGTTCACGGAAGCAGTGGCGGTAGCAGTCAGTCAGTGCGTAGTGTTGGGGGTAAAATCACCTACTCAGCGGTGTGGCAGTTTTTTGTTAAGCCGACGGAGGAGGTGAACATGGCCATATATAGAATCTGTGGGCAGAAGGTGAAGTGTGGCCGGGGTGCCAATGTTGGCACCACGGCTCTGTATCAACATATGCAGCTTCACTATAAAGTGGCCTGGGAGAACCGTGGCTCTGATGTGGTGGTCCAGCCCGCCGCAGCAACCACTGCATCACCCAGTGGCACACGCCCGCTTTCAGGCAGTCAAGGCTCTACCACCTCAGCCAAAGGGAGCAGTCTGTCCTTCCCATCATCTGCTGGTCCTGATGCTCCTGCTGCTCCTCCTACTCCGCGTCAGTCATTCCGTCAGCAATCGATCACCAAAGCAATTGGCAAGACACAACAGTATACGTGCACTCATCCAACAGCGCAGAAGCTGAATGTGCTCCTGTCTAAGTTGCTGGTGCTGCAGTCCCTCCCTTTCCAAGTGGTGGATCTTTCAGAGAACTGATGGCTTGTGCTGAGCCGAGATGGAGAGTCTCAAGCCGGCATTTCTTTGCCTAAAAGGCAGTACCAGCCCTGCACACACATATAGAACAGAAGGTGGGCCAGTCTTTGAGCCTGTCGCTGTCTGCCAAAGTGCACGGCAGCGCCTACATGTGGAGATTTAACTATGGTCAGGAACAATACATGTCCTTTACGGCCCACTGGGTGAATGTGGTTCCTGCACAGCCACACCAGTAACTTGGCCAGGTGATGCCGCTTCCGCCTCCACGTTGTCATGCCGTTGGTCCTGCGACAATGTCCGCCTCTGCCTCCTCATCCTCCACCGTGTCCTCAGCCTCTACTGCAGGGACAATTCACAGTGCCTCTCCAGCATACCACATGTGCAGGGCACTGCGGTGTCACGCTGTTCTGCACCTTGTTTGCCTGGGCAAATGGAGTCACACAGGGGAGGAACTGCTCTGCTCCATGTCTTTGGAATCAAGAAATCAAATCCTGGGGAGCAAGAGGAGCAGCGCTGGGAGCAGGACGTGCCATCTTACTGCTCCGGCGGAGCCCAACTATATCCCGCTCCATCAGCCACTTTGGAGGGCTGCCATCACACCGCCAGCTATCTGGGTGCTCAGCTGCCCTCAAGAGCTTCGGATCGGTGCCCGTTGGACCCGCCTAGACCTCGTTTTAAGGCCTTTCCGCCTGCGGCCTGTGCAGGCCTGTGAAGCCGCGGCCTGGAGTAGCGGAGCGCGCCGAGTCGGCAGACGCACCGCCTGCGGAGGAGCGGCCCCAACATCGCGGCGCTCACTGGGGGACAGCTGTTAGGCCTCCCCCCCATCTAACATCGGTGGCCAGCGGCGGAGGAGGAGGCAATCTGCTGACGGCGCAGGGGGACCGGCGGCGACCCGTGGACGGAGCTGACAGGCCGGAGCCATTACTCAGGTGGGAGACTGCACTGATCCCCTTATCCCGGTGCTGCCCCTTGTCTACACTCTCCCGGGCACCTACTCCAGCTCAGCTCTCTTCCTGGCATGGTTTTGGGACTGCATCTGCCTTGTTGAAGCCCTGCCATCAAAAATCTTAAAGGGCCACTGACCCTATTTTCGCTGTTGGGCACACACCACTGAACCGTACGCTGCCGTTTCATTGACAGAGGTTACATCTGTCCTGTGAGCATAGCCTAACACCATCAGCCTCCCCAGGTCCTCTGGATTGCGGACGCACAAGTCCGCTTTTTATATGAGCCCCGGACCCCCTGTTTAATCGTGTCCGGATAAGGGCTGGACAAGGGCGCATTGAACTACCTCGACGCCCGGCTCTCCTCCTTGCCAGGGGACTTAGAGGCCATCGGTCTCGACCTGATAGGTGCCCAGGGGGCACCCTCTTCAAATTGCGCATAAAGAGACCTTCCTGTTTTCTGCTATAAGCGTACATCGCCGGTGATTACCCGGCTCCTTCCATCCCTCTCCCTTCTGCTATATGCGTTTTTTATAAGCTCTCTTATGGACTCTAATCAATCTCTCATGTAGTGTAAGTTGCTTGGCAACTCCACCATTGTGTACTTTGTGAAGCCTGCCTCACCTGTGGCCTTTAACCACCTACAGCATCTATGGATAAATTTGTTGGGAAAACTCCCTCTGCAAAAGGGCTCAGGTCATCGGTCAGGAGCCAAGCCCAGTCCTCTCCGACCAAAGCCATGGAAGATCCCACTGTTGATTCTTCAAAAGCTACTGCTCAGGCCATCTTGGATCTCCTGATGCCTACCATCGATACGAGACTAGCGGCCTTTCAATCTTCATTGGACATCATAGTCACCCAAGTTACATCTCATTCCACTCGCCTTGCGGAGGTGGAGCAAAGAATATCAGATTTGGAGGACACTGTGACGGTCTGCAAGGAACGATTTGATTCCAAGGACACTTTGATAGCTACTCTGCAAGATAAAATAGATGACCTGGAGAACCGCTCTAGGCGCAACAACTTGCGGCTCATCGGGGTCCCGGAATCCGTCCGTTCCAGTGAGTTACTATGGCTTACCTCGGAGTGGCTACCCCAGACGCTCAAACTGGAGACAACCTCGTCAACTATATCAGTGGAAAGGGCTCACAGGGTAGGTCCTCCGCGTACTGGGGACTCTGCTAGGCCCCGTCCAGTTATCTTCAAAGTTCTCAACTATCAGGACAAGCTGAAACTCCTGACCGCCTACCGCCAAGCGTCCTCTCTTCAGTACGAGAACTCTAAACTTCTGATGTTCCAGGACTTTTCTTCAACGGTAGTGGAAAAAAGACGGGCCTTCAGTAAAGCATGCAAGATCCTGCTAGACAAATCCATACGTTTTTCTCTCCAATACCCGGCGGTCCTCCGGTTCTCCATGGAGGGTAAAGCATGGGTCTTTGATGACCCCCAGAAAGCTTTGGCGTTGCTGGAACCTTCTCCCCAGGCTTCACCTACCCATGCCACTGCGTCAACCTGATGGTGGAGTTCCTTTGCGTGCTCCAGCCCACCCGGGACTAACGACTGTTTACTCGGTTTGATAACCTAACTTGTTGTTTTCCTACTATGGGTTGTGTTTTGTTACTACTGTTATGTGTCACTGTAGTGACATTGCCCCTAAATTTTATTTGGCAATGTCATGATGTTGCACTAGTTATACCTTGTTGTGTTGTTGGGGATGTTTGTGCACACTACTGCTGGGTTCCTCGCGACTTCCTGAGGGAGATGCCTGCTCGCTGGGACAGGTACCCTCCTCATTGCTTGATGTTGTATTCTTGCATATCATGGCCACCGGCTGGCATTGGTTAAAATGACGGCTCCTGGTACTACACATGTCTCTTCTGTTTCTTCTCTGACCTGGTGTACTTGGAACGTTAATGGGCTGAATGCTCCGGTCAAACGAAGAAAAGTCCTGAATCACCTGAACAAATTGCAGGCCCACATAGTCTTCCTTCAGGAGACGCACTGGATCAGGGGTAAACATCCCGCCCTTCGGAATCGGAAATTCCCCACATGTGTGGAGGCTTCCTTCTCAAAAAAAATGAGAGGCGTGGCTATTTTGTTTAGTTCCTTGATCCAGCCCGAAATTCTTGATACAGTTGAGGATCCTGAGGGTCGCTATGTTATGGCCCAGGTTAAAATCGACGGTACTATCTACTGTTTGGTCAATATCTATGCACCTAATGCTTCCTCCTCAGGTTTCTTTGCTTCCCTGGTAAATGTTATGTCCAACTGGAACTTACACAATCTGATTATTGGGGGTGATTTTAATATTACGCATGATGCATGTTTAGATAGCTCATCTGCCAGAACCCATGTGTCCCTATCCCAAATGAATGCTATTCAATCTTTAATGGATCAATTAGGTTTGATAGACCCCTGGAGATTGTTGCACCCTATTGACAGGGAATACACTCACTACTCGCCGGTACATGACTCCCATGCGAGGATTGACTATTGGTTGATTCCCCATACCTCTATTCATTTATTACGTTCTTCTAAGATTTTGGATATCTATATTTCTGATCATGCACCTGTCTTGTTTGAACTTGCATTGAATGCTCCAATCCCGTTCTCCAAAAAATGGAGGTTTCCGGCATACCTGTACACCTCCCAAGAATTTAAATCTTTGATTTCGGGATTCTGGTATTCCTATGCGGAGGACAACGCGGGCCACGTGGATGATATTAATCTCTTCTGGGCGGCCTCTAAGGCGGTACTACGGGGACATATCATTTCCCATATAGCTCATAAAAAAAAAAGATAGCTGCCTCATTGCTGGATGTACAGTCTGCGCTCACTCAATCTTATAAACTGTTTAAGCTCCATAATACCCCTGAGTCGAAACAACGTTATTTAGACGCTAAAATTGCTGCAGAGGCGGTGGCACACGAGCGTGCGTTAATGGATGTTAATTACCAGAAGCACAAATACTTTAGGTGGGGAAACAAACCGGGTAGATTACTTGCCTCCATGACTAAACCATTTCGATCCGCCACCAAAATCCCTACAATAAAATCGCAGTCCGGTAACTACCTTACGCATCCCGCCGATATAGGGGAACATTTTAGGGTTTTTTTTGAGTCCCTTTATACAGCGCCTGTGGAGTCTACCTCTTCAGAGTCTCCATTTTTGGCAGACCCATTCATTCCGGCGCTTTCGGATGATCAAAGGGCGCTGTTGAACGGACCCATATCTTTGGTGGAAGTGCAGGATACTATCAAGTCCCTCAAGCTATCAAAGGCCCCTGGACCTGACGGCTTTAGTAGCGAATACTATAAACTGCTCAGCCCATCTTTGAGCCCCCATCTCAAATCTCTATTTAATACTATTGTTTCCGCGGGCTCGATTCCAGACGGGTTCAATGACGCCTTAATTACGGTAATCCCGAAACCGGGTAAAGACCATTTATTGGTTGAATCTTACCGCCCTATTTCTCTGCTCAATGTAGATTTTAAAATATTCTCCAAAATTATGGCGAACAGGTTACAGAAAATCCTGGCGGATGTTATTCACCCGGCGCAAACTGGTTTTATGCTCGGTAAATCTATCACCTATAATATCCGAACGGCAGTGGGAGTAATATCGTCCTCCAGGGTTAATAGGCAAATGTCCAATATCCTGGTCAGCCTCGATGCCGATAAGGCGTTCGATCGGGTGTCCTGGAGCTTCCTGCAGTCCCTTCTAGAAAGAAGAGGTTTTGGCCCGGTGTTCTGCACAGCGGTCCGGATGATGTATCATCTGCCTAGATCCTCAATTTGGGTCAACTCGATATCTTCCACGCCATTTACTGTCCATAGAGGAACTAGGCAGGGATGCCCTCTTTCCCCGTTGTTGTTTAATATAGCGCTAGACCCACTTATTCGGACGCTACATTCCCTCCCATCATTTACGGGGATTAAGACAGGCTCACAGGTGACCAAACTACTGGCTTTTGCGGACGACATAATACTCTTCATAGCTAATCCTCGCCAAGCCGTACCCGCCATTATGTCCACTATTGAAGCCTTTGGTGCTTGCTCTGGTTTCCGGGTTAACTTCCAGAAGTCAGAAGCGCTCCCGATATTCCGTACTGCCAAACGTCTCGGGGGCCCAGACTTCCCTTTCGCGTGGCGACCTGAATCCATCTCCTACTTAGGTATCCAGCTCACAGCTAACCCGGCGCTTTTATATCAATCTAATTATAAACCACTCATCGCCTCATTAATATCTCAACTACAATCCTGGCGTCATTTCTCCCTAACATTTTCGGGCAGGTGCCACTTACTTAAAATGGTACTTTTCCCCAAATTACTGTATTTAATTCAGACCCTACCGCTCCTATTAAGACAAACTGATATTAAACTTCTCCAGAAAGCTTTTAGGCAATTTATTTGGAATTCTACAGTGCGTAGTCGGTTTAGCCTTTTTAAACTTCAGCAACCTAAAGTACTTGGAGGACTTAATCTCCCTGATATTAGGTTATATAATCAGGCGGCCATTTTTCGGTACGTCTTAGACTGGATTAGAGGCAGGTCTCACTTCGCCAATGTTTCCTTGGAGAGTCAGATGTGCCCTAATTTGTCACTGTCGATGCTGCTACATTTACCACGGGACAAGCTCCCCCCCGACATTACTCTATTACCGGTCCTGTGGCATACTATATTGGCCTGGCATAGGCTGCGGAAGATGAATGGTCTGACCTCAACCAATACACCATTTCAAACCTTTCTGGGCAACCCTAACTTTTTAAATGGCAACCCACCTAGAACATACAATACTCTAGCTACACAGGGCTGCGTCTACATTTTAGACATGCTTGACTCTGACCATTCTCTTCTCTCCTTTGCTACGGCCTCTCAGAAATTTCCTCTCTTTAACCATAACCCATTCTTATTTCTTCAGGCGCGCAGCTTTGTCCAGCAATGTCTACGCCGGTTCCCAGAGAATTACAGTCTGACTGGTTTAGATGTCCTTATCAAGAACGCTAGATCCCAAGTCTCATCCACTAGTCGTATTTATAATTTTATTAGACCCCTGATAAATTGGGAAACTGCCACAACTGGTCCGTGCAAATGGCTTCCGGATTTGCCCGATTTTGACACTAAACAACTCCTGGAAGCGACGTTGAAAATCCATAAACACACCCCGGTCAGTAGTTACACTGACATGGCTACTTTGGTATTCCATAGGGCCTATATAACTCCATACCTTAAAAATAAAATGTCGGGGGATGGCAGCTACTCATGCTCCAAGTGTGGCAGTCCCAACACAGATCTTTTTCATCATCTGTGGGATTGTACTAAGGTTAAAGATCTGTGGGACCAGGTCAAAGCTCACATGCTATCCACCTATAACATTTCATTTCATGTAGTTCCCCAATGGGCCATCTTCAATATCCTTGCAGAAGAGGACCGTGGTCTTTCCAGAGGGAAGAAAGCCATGCTCCATACTTGGGCTGCAGCTACAAGGAAAAGCATTTTGCACCTGTGGCTGGACCCCAATGTTCCTACTATTCCTTTTATATTGACCAAGGTACACTTTCTCTTCCAGATGGACTGGATCTTTACTCTGTCTGAAAAAGAAAAACTAACCAAACGTTTCTTTGAAAAGTGGTCTTTATTTATGCATACTCTATCACCTTCCATGACATCCAAACTCATCACTCACTTTGAAAACACCACCTGGTATATGTACGAAACACTCCACGGCCGTGTTCCCTTGTCCGTGACGCCGGTGTAGTGGGGTGCATCAGCAGCAGATTTTTATAGTCATTGCACAAACTGTTGGGGGGAAGGGGAGGGGGGGTTGTTGTGTTTCTTGTATTCATACCCATGTCAGTCTTATAAGCTGTATCTGTATCATCTTGCATTTTATGATGCTCTCTTTTGTACTGACTGTTACGTTGCAAAACTTAATAAAAAAGATTGTTTAAAAAAAAAGAAATCAAATCCTGGCTTTCTCCGCGACAACTGAAAATCTGAACCATCGTGACAACGGGAAGAACATGGTGTCGGCACCACGTCAAGGGGGGCTGAGCCATGTGCCCTGCATGGCACATGTGTTCATTCTGGTTGTCAAGCGGTTCCTGAAGTCTTCAACCCATCTGCAAGACATCCTAAAAATGGCCAGAAACTTTGCATGCACTTCAGCCACTCGTACACCGCAAAGCACACCCTCCTTAAGCTGCAGCGGCAGAACGGCATCCCCTAACTTAGGCTGATATGAAACGTTAGAATTCCACCCTCCATACAGGTATGTTGGACCGACTATACGAACAGAGAAAGTCCATAAACAATTTCTTGATGATCCAAGCGGACAGGAGTACTCCCCTGTGTAACTTCGATGTTAGCCAATGGCAGCTCATGCATGACACCTGCCGTTTGCTCAGGCCCTTTGAGGAGACCACGTTATTTGTCAGTCACCAGGACTACGGGATGAACGTCATTCCAATGCATGTCCTGGAACAGATGCTGATAAATCTGGCTGGTCAGGAGACTGGAGATGTGGCGAATAGATCTCACGACTGCATGAGCCCTGTGGGGGCTGAACTGGAGGAGAAGGAGGAGGAGGACATTGGAGCACAAGCAATATGTAGCGAAATGGGTGGTTTTTACACGCAGGTGACAGGAGAGTAGAAGCAGGAGCAGCCAGAGGAGCTACAGGGCGATGAGGAAGACGAGGCAGAGGACCCAGACACACCTCGGCAGTATGCAGTGGAGATGGAGGCAGGGAGTCCCTCCAAGTCACTTGCACAAATGGCCCGATGCATGCTCACTTGTTTGCGTAGTGACAGCCGAATTGTCAGCATTCCGCAGAGGGATGACTTCCGGCTCTCCGCCTTGTTGGACCCTCCCTACCGGTCCAAAATGGGGGCCTTTTTTACACCCGCTGAGAGGAAGGACAAAGTGAACTACTATAAAGACATCTTATGTTGTGAATTGGCCGCTGCTTATCTGTTCCATCGTCTATCCTCTCGCAGGTCTGACCAGGGGGGCCCTCTGAGCTCACGTTCGTCTGCCATGGCTGCTGTGGCAGGAGGGGGATAGGAGCAGTTCCAGCTCCATCAGCAGCAACTTGAGTCTAGAGTCACTGATGAGTAGATTTCTTCACCCGCCTAGTTAAGAAACTACTTACCGGCAGCAGCAGCTAGACCTGGAGCAGGACCTGAATCAACAGGTGGTGGCTTACCTTGACAGTACCCTGCCACACCATATTGAAGATCCGCTGGACTACTGGGCAGCCAAACTGGATTTCTGGCCGCAACTTGCAGAGTTTGCCCTGGTAAAGCTGTTCTGCCCGGCCAGTAGTGTGGCATCAGAGTGGGTGTTTAGTTCGGCAGGGGCCATAGTTACCCCAAGAAGAACTCACGTAGAGAGACTGACCTTTGTCAAGATGAATCGGGAGTAGATCAGTCAGGATTTCCACACACCAATGCCTGATGCATCAGACTAGATCATCCATTGTGCCACACCAACACTTTGACAAAAGAGAACAGTTTCTTCTGGCTACTTGCCTCAGCTACTATTCTGATGCTGCCACCTGCCTGATTCCACACATCTGATGCCAAGTGTTCCTTCTTTCACCCACCATCTTCAGCTGGTATTCGTATTGCCACCCACCGCCCTACTCTGTCAACGGGTCACTTTGTAGTCTTCTGATGCTGCTGCCACCTCCTCACTATGTCACCTTGCCACTCAGGGGTCTCCTGATGCTGCTGCCACCTCCACACTATGTCACCTTGCAACTATGTGGTCTGCTGATTCTGCTGTCACCTCCGCACTATATCACCTTGTCACTCTGTGGTCTCCTGATGCTGCCACCTCCACACTGTTATTGTGCAACTCTGTGGCCTCCCGATTGTCATGCCCTGCTCAGGTTATGGGCGGATGTCTGCCAGGTTAGCAGCACGAGTGTAGCCTTTTGTTTTTGTTTTGGAGTGAGCTGTATCCGCCTCCCTTCAGGTTCTCTGGGTGGGGTCGTTGGTATCAGTTTAAATTACGCCCACTCCCAGTGTCCTGTGCGGGTTATTGCTTCTGTCTTGCTGAGAGGAAGGAAGGAAGGATTTGCTGTTCCTGCTCCTGTTCACTTACAATATTAGTTGGTTTTGTGTTTCTTGTTATTGTCTGTCTCAGCTGGAGTGCTGAAGGTTGCTGACCACTGCACTAGTAGAACGAGAATTTGGCTTCCATACTTGCCCCAGTAAACTATCTTACCTAGGCATTCACCTTACTCCCCAGCTGTCCAATATCGATAGAGTAAACTATCTTCCCCTATACTGAGAGATCAAGTCTGATATGGGCAAATGGGACTTGCCTCTGTTATCCTGGTTAGGCAGAATCCACGCCATCAAAATTGTAATATTACCGTGTTTGTTATACCTATTTAGGATTCTGCCAATTCCAGTCCCCCTGGCAGATCTCTACTGGCTCCATCGAGACCTTTCCTCCTTCATCTCGTCGTGTCGAAGGCTGGGGATCAAGCTAGAAGTCATGTTCCTACACAAGCAAATGGGAGGCCTCTCAGTCCCCAATTTCACAAAGTACTATAAAGCAGCACGACTAGCACAGCTTTTCCTGGTCCACGGTTGTCGAAGCCCTAAGATGTGGGTAGCCCTGGAGACATCCATGATCTCCCCCTCTCCTGGCCTGCATTATTTTGGAACACAAACCCTCTTCCCTCTGACCTTAGGTCTAGGGCCCTGTTATCTTTTTATGCCCTACAACTATGGAGGTCTGTACGCTTCAAGGTTGGTCTCCAGTCAAGACCTGCTCTGCTCCCCTCACCCCACTATTGGCCAACCTGATTTTCCCACCAGTGGCGGACCTAGGGGCTTCCTCCTGGTGGTCCACCAATCGCCTCACACGTTTGCATGACTTCCTTATTACTGGAAAATTACCCTCAGCAGCCCAACTGCAATCTAAACACTCTATCCCCACATCTGAGGATTATAGATTGGTCCAAGCATTGTCCTTTTGGCAGTCCATCATGGGGACCTCCTCGTTCATTACATATACTCCTTTTGAACGTTTCCTCATATATTCTTTAGAGAGGGTGGGGCTGGTTTCTCACCTCTATTCATTGTTAAACACCCCATCTAATTACAACAAGTTGCCTTTCATGTCAAAGTGGTAGGAGGACACCCACTGCTCGATATCCTTATCTAGGTGGCATGCATGCTGTGAAACTATGACCAGGGGCAGCTGGCAGGTATACCTAGTCGAGACTTCGCTTAAGGTTCTTCATAGGGCTTATTTCGTGCCCGAAAGATTGTACCATATCTATCCATCGGTTACACCCTTTTGCTTCCGAGGCTGTAATTCCATTGGATCGATGTATCATATGTGGTGGGCATGCCCTATAGTGAGTTCTTTCTAGTAGAGTGTCTGTTCAATTATATCAGATGTTCTGGGCACCACTTTTCACAAAATTCCATCTGTGTCTCCTAGGGGATAAACCTATAAGCCTAAAATACGCACCATTTAAAGTAGCTCAATTCCTTCTACTCACGGCTAGCATACATATCGCGGCCAAATGGTGAACTAACACCCTCAACCTTTCTGAGGTCATGCAGCAGATAGCTAGAATGGCCATATATGAAAAAATTGCTGCTACTATAGGGGACACGGTTGACTCACATTTAAAGTTATGGCAGCCCTGGCTGTCCTTCTTCCTCTCAGCTCACAGGCTACCATATCTAACATTATAATATTGAAGGGAAGGCTTTGATTTATTACTTGCATCGCTTATAGATAGTGGGGATATTCTATGATTACACTGCCCAACTTATGTCTATTTATGCTTGCTTACAATAACCCCATAGCTATGTTCTCCTAAGGATATCTCTTTTTGTGTTTGCTGTTGTTTTCTTTTTTATTTATTTATTTTGTTCTGTACTTTGTAACTGAATGTGTATCAACAAAGCTCTACTGTCAGCCACCTCCTGCTTGGGGCCTTGCATTATGGTACTGTCTTTAGTTATGTTCCCCAGATTTTGTACAATCCTTTAATAAACCATTTTTGAAACTAAAAATCAACTACCGAAGTTATTCAACGAAGTCACGCGTGACTTCGCGAATAACCTACTTTGACTCATTGGAGCACATACAGTATTATTCCGAAGCTTTGGATGAAGTGACTTCGGATGAAGCATCCGAAGCTCGCTTCACTCAACACTAGTACTGAGCTCCCGCTAGAGGTTGCTGCAGGCAGACAGCTTTGTGAAGTGAAGCAAGAGATTTATCAATGTATTTATGGCAGCTGTCTGGTGTAAATAATGAGATATAATTTTGAAGCACCAGTTTAACCTTTTCTGATGCAGAACATTATTAATATCTCTGATAACATCTAAGACACCAAAGTATTGATTATGCTGATTCTGTAAACGAGCATGCATCATTTGATAGTGGTACACACTCCCCTTGTCATCACAGCAAATGTCTTCGACAAGATAGCCATTGTGATGTCTTCCAAAGGGTCCTGGAAAAGCATCAGAGTGAGGAATGAACTAGAACACTGAGCAGTACCGGGGTCCATTACACCAAGAGACTAACCCTGGCACTCTCATAGACAAAAGTGGATCAGTCCCACTTTACAATCTTGATGCATAAGGGCTCTGCGGATGGGCAGAGGTCTCATGAACTACTGGTGTCACCCTAACAGCACAGGATGAGTGAAAAAAGCAAGGTAACTCCTGTACAGTAATATGGAGGCAGATTATGTACTAAAAATCTATCGTACGCCATCTAATGCTGTAATATGGAGGTATTTTACCTATTGCTTGTAGGCGAGAATTTCTCACACGGTACCGGATAGGGCATGGGACAGTAGCTAAGAAGTCTCTAAATCTCTGGGCACACTGGGCACACTGGGCACCCCATAGACACGAGGTCTATCTGAATAAATAACTTCAGGTTATTACCAGTTTTGTGTCATTGGGTCAGTTTAAATGCTTATAGTAGTCCAATTTAAGTTCCTCATAGGCCTTAAACTGAAGGGCTCCATGGGATGTTCCCAGCAAGTAGAAATCTCTGCAGATACAAGACATGATGGTTATCGATGGAAAGGTTTTGAGGTAGCACCTAAGATAAGTGGTACACTCTAACCCAAGAACAGTGCAGAGGGATGGGTATGCCCTGGATGATCGAGTGATGTTCAGAGCCAAGCGGCCATCTGGGAAGCTGGATGGGTGGAGGGAGGCGGTCCCATACATGGTGAAGATGAGGGTAGACCCTGCCATCCCGGTCTATGAGGGAAGAGCCAATAGGGACTGAGGCCCTCACGAAACTTGCATCGTAACATGTTTAGGCGTTGTAATATTGATGAGCCCGTGTGCGTGGAGGAGATGCCACCTCCTGCTGAGAGTACAGAGGAAATCCTCGAGGAGGAGGAATGGTTCCCAGATTAGTAATGCCAAAACCTCGACCGTCCCTGCCCCGGTACCCACAGAGGCTCCGGTCATGGTTTGCCAACCAGGGAAAGTGTTGAGCAGTCAGCAGCTCCTTCCCCAGTGCTTCTGAGGCTATCACTCTGCAAAGGTCAACAAAGCCCAATGCTGGTGTGCCCCCACAGCGCTATGCCCAGGATGAGTTTGTATGGGGAGGGTTGTCATGTGAGATGAGGAAACAGCTCTCATTGTCTGAACACTGTTTTTTGTAAATTAAGATAAATATCTGGACTGACATTCTGCTGTTAGGCCACAAGATGGCGCTGTTTCCTAAACACAGCTAACAAACTGCATATTTTTCCATATTCACGAGAGGTGGGGTTACAAAGCCTAGAGAGGAAGAGATAGAGCAGCCATCTTGGGGAGAGCTTGAAAGAGGATCCAGGAGCTGTGTGTGAGGAGAACCCATTGACATCCAGCTGTGGGAGCACCCTTCAATGACCATAACTACAGCCCAGTGAAGCTGAGTGTGTCCAAGGCCCTGATCCTGTCCAGAGGAACGGCGATTGCTTTCAGTAATGCTGATGAGAGCTGAGGAGCAAAGCAACATACACTGCGGTACCGCATGCTTGTTGGAGAAGCTTTTGGTCAGTTCACAGTCACCAGCAGACCCACAGTGTTGGCGCCTAAAATCCTAGGGACTGAGACCAGGCCTGTAGTTAGTTAGATAGGATTTCTGTTTGTGTAAGGCCTTGGGTTGGGTGTATGTAAATTTATTGTATGTTTCCAGCATTTGTCATTTGAATGGGGCAGCAAGGACATGGATTTCTGCAAGCCCCATTAAGGTGAATAGTACAGATTTTCAGTCGCAGAATTTTCTGCCACAAAATCTGACGTATGTGAAGGCTCCCTAAGAACATTGGTTAAAAGAATACCTAAAAAAATGACGGGTCCATTAACCCCTCAAAGCTATCCTATCCTCTCCAAAATAGGCGTTTCTCCCATTTAAACAGAATGGGGCACATTTTCTAAGGGACTTAAAACTATTTTAGGTATAAAATAGTCACAAGTCCTCTTATTTAAAGGGGTTCTGCACTTTGTTTAAACTGATCCTCTGGATAGATCATCAGCATCTGATCGGCAGGGGTCCGACACCCAGGACCCCCGCCGGTCAGCTGTTTGAGAAGGCAGAGGTGCTCCAACCGCTGGCCGAGTGACGTCACGACTTGTATCAACTGGCCTGGGCGGGGCTAAGCTCCATTCAAGTGAACAGAGCTTAGACGCGCCCAGGCAAGTGATACTAATCGTGACGTCACTGGGCCTGCGGTAAACAGTGAGACGGCCACGGCGCTACTGGAGCACCTTTGCCTTCTCAAACAGCTGATCAGCGGGGGTCCCGGGTGTCGGACCCCCACCGATCAGATGCTGATGATCTATCCAGAGGATAGGTCGTCAGTTTAAACAAAGTGCAGAACCCCTTTAACCGGCCATGCAACAATATTTATTGCACGGACGTTTTTACGCCATGTCTGCCAGTTGGGAATAACTGGGTGGGACTAGGGCATGTCAGGGGCCGGGACTCTAGACCTGACATATTTACTAATGTTTATGCCTGGAAACAAGCGCAAATGTTAGTGAAAAACGACACCAGCCAGCCATAATCTGTAAGGCCCCTGTATGTGCAGCTGTACTTCTGATGGGAAATGGGGGTTACATAATTTGCATTGGGACTCATGTTACCCCTCTCCTTGTACAACAACCACTGGGGAATGGAAGGCCAAAAGGTGCAGACCATCAATGCAGTCCAGCTGCTAGAACTAATCATGGTTCCAGCATTATTTCAGTGAGTACATAAGGTACCTGTGCAAGTTTTGGCCACCAGGTGGCAGCAAAGCTCGATGGATAGCTATAGGTTATGCTAAAAAGAGCTCTTCTTGTTTGCAATATAATTCTATAATTTGCAGAACAGCCACACGAATCTTCAAAAATAACGGATATGTCTAAATACCCATAGAAAAGAATGGGTCAGTGTGCTATCTGCACAAAATGCAAGGAATAGAAAAATGTGGTTGTGTACATGAGCCCGCTGTGGAAAGGGAGCCTTCACACACGTTAGATTTTGCTGCAGAAAATTTCTGCGACTAAGAATCAGTTCCATTCACTAGTGTTGAGCGCAAATATTCTAATCACAAATTTTTATATATCGGCACGTCTCGAATTCGTGAAAATCTAGAATATAGTGATATATATTCGTAATCGCGAATATTCTAGTTTTTTTTTCATCAGTAACCTCCCTTCTTTCTTGTGGGCCAATGAGAAGGCTGCAATGTCTTTGTCAGAGCTTAGCAACATCCCTAGCAACCAATGGGAAAGTTGCCTACCCCTTACTATATAAGAAACTCCCCAGAAGCCATTTTCGGCTGTTTTGTCAGTTCTGAGAGAGACAACAGTGACATTGCTGTGCTCTGTGCTTTACAGACTCGTCTTTATCCTTATTTAATTACATTAGATAGTTAGTTAGCTTATATATATAATACAGATAGTTAGTGGGAGATAGTCAGTGTAGGTTATATCCTGATATAGCTGTTCCAGTGCAGGGTGTTAGGTAGTGTGATAGGAGTTACTGTTTCTCTGCTGTCCATACATACATGCTATAGACATAGTGCTGTGATGTCACAACAATACAGTAATATCTACTCAGACCTGATAAAATGTGAAGTTTCATGTATTGTTAAAAATATGCGCATCATTAGTGCTAATTTGTGCAATTGCAAAATTATTGGAGCACTCTATCTGCATATAAAGCTATTGTTCTGCCATGCATGTGAAATGTAAATCAAAAACAGTGCTGTAATGTAAAATTACTTACAGTGATCAGGAGTTCTTCCTCACACTCACGAAAGTTGCTGCCAACCATCTTCTCCAGTTTTAGGAAACTTCTAGCAGCTTGATAAATGTAGCAAAAGTGAGCCACGCTTGTACTGCGCGCGCAATACGTGCAAACTACATTGATGATTTTTGCAATTGCAGTGGCCAGGGGTTGTTAAATGTTCTGTATTTCTCGTGACGCCAATTGCAGCGTGCTCAGGGTACTATCAGAGGGCCTCCCAAGGTGTTATAACGCACGTCCCAGGTTAGGAATGCCAGAGTGGTGTGATTCCATATAATGTCTCTATAGGTGGTAGTAATGGTGTCAACGGTGTCTCCTACCTGGGTAGGGCTGGACTCCTGGCTCACTTGCAAAAAATTGAGTGTAGTGATAGTAGGAGTAATAGAGGGATTTTGCAGCAGAAATTACAAACCGGATTCCCAAAAAGTTGGGACACTATACAAATCGTGAATAAAAACTGAATGCAATGATGTGGAGATGCCAACTTCTAATATTTTATTCAGAATAGAACATAAATCACGTAAAAAAAGTTTAAACTGAGAAAATGTACCATTTTAAGGAAAAAATATGTCAACAAATCCCAAAAAAGTTTGGAACAAGGCCATTTTCACCACTCTGTGGCATCTCCCCTTCTTCTTACAACACTCAACAGACGTCTGGGGACCGAGGAGACCAGTTTCTCAAGTTTAGAAATAGGAATGCTCTCCCATTCTTGTCTAATACAGGCCTCTAACTGTTCAATCGTCTTGGGCCTTCTTTGTTGCACCTTCCTCTTTATGATGCGCCAAATGTTCTCTATATGTGAAAGATCTGGACTGCAGACTGGCCATTTCAGTGCCCGGATCCAGGGGCGTAACTAGAGGTGACTGGGCCCCACAGCAAATTTTTGCATGCCCCCCCAACCCCCCCGTGTAGGAGCGGGGTGCTCCTTTGGCTAGTCACGATCTAGACCAGACCAGGCTGCCACGCCATCCTTTTCCTATTATATATATTATATACATACACACACACCCTATCTATCATGTAGTGTCATTCTATCATACTGTTGTAGGGGCCGTGTCAAAGTCTTAGGCCCCTTTGACACGGGCGAGTTTTCCGCGCGGGTGCAATGCGTGATGTGAACGCATTGCACCCGCACTGAATCCGGACCCATTCACTTCAATGGGGCTGTGTACATGATCAGTGATTTTCACGCATCACTTGTGCGTTGCGTAAAAATCGCAGCATGCTCTATATTCTGCATTTTTCACGTAGCGCAGGCCCCACAGAAGTGAATGGGGCTGCTTTAAAAGCACGGATGCATTGCGATTTTCACGGATGGTTGCTAGGAGATGATAGGGACCCAAACTTTATTATTTTCCCTTATAACATGGTTATAAGGGAAAATAATAGCATTCTTAATACAGAATGCTAAGTAACATGTGGCTTGAGGGGTTAAAAAATAATACAATATTTCATTATTCACCTCATCCACTTGATCGCGCAGCCCGGCTCGTCTTCTTTCAGGACCTGGCAGGAAAAGTACCTTTGGTGACGTCTTCATTCAGCAGGACCTGCGCCGACATCGAGATATTGGAGATATTGTTTGTAAACTTTTAGTTTTTTATACTAATAATAATTAGCACTTTTAGTTTTTTATCACCTGCATGAAAAACGCATCAAAACGCATTGCACCCGCATAGAAAAAACTGAACGCAATCGTAGACAAAACTGACTGAACTTGCTTGAAAAATGGTGCGAGTTTCACTGAATGCACCCTGAACGCATCTGGAGCCAACCCATATCGTTTGTGTGAAAGGGGCCAGCCATTCCTGTATTGCGGACCGCATATGCGGATCAGCAATAAATGGGCACCCTTCTGTGTGCATTCCGCATCACGGATGTGGACCCCTTCACTTCAATGGGTCCACAAATCCGGAGATGCGGAAGGGTGCGAAACGGAATCACGGAACGGAACACTACGTAAGCACTACGCAGGGCTTCCGTGGGGTTCCATTCCGCACTTCCATTCCACCAAAAGATAGAACATGTCCTTTTTGCAGAATTGTGCTTTCCTGGATAATATACCCGGAGAGGTGAACATGACATCACACTACACTGTATGTACAGCACAGTATGACCCCTGCTGTAGGATAGGTGCCCATTCTATGTATTGCTGCAGGGCTGACACCGACTGTAGTCAGTCCCCATGCTCTGAACCCCTGGTAACCAGTGGAGTCGCTAGAAATGACTGGGCCCCACAGCAAATTTTTAAACGGGCGGGCAGGCGTCATACAGTGGCATTTGGCTCTTTAACATACATGTGTTTTTACTGGACTATGATGTACACAATACAAAAATGCAGTACTCCACGTTCGTGTATGGATACATTCATTTTTATTTTTTTTTTACAGTGAAACTCTATGGTGAACGGATGTCACTGTCATGGCATCAGTATGAGGCATCCGAATATGTTTTTTTGTATACGTTAAATGGATGGGAAAACAGTGATGTGAACCCAGCCTTAAATGTGGGACAAAAATGTGATGTGAACTAGCGGTGCATTGTACAGTTGTTGAAAAAACCATACTCGCCTGCTCCCCGCCGCTCCGTGATCTCCCAGTTCTTATTCTGGCCTCATACTGGTGTCCCCAAGCTGCACATCGGCGCCCAGAGGAGTGTGGCATCAGATGGATAGGGGGCCTAGAGGGCAGGGCATCAGATAAGTAGGGGGCTCACAGGACAGGACTGGGGGGGGGGGGGGCTTCTGAAAGGACAGCAGATGAATGCAGCTGGGGGGGGGGGGGGGGCTACATGAGATGCAGGACAGCTAGGGTTGGCAGGCATAAGCCTGGAATGTATGGGCTCCTGATAGTGACAGCATCTTCTTTCTGCAGCACTTCCTGTCACTATTCAGTCTCCCCTCTCCCTCCTGTTACTGCCGACTACAGAGCAGTCTCTGTAGCAGAAGCTGGGCTGTACTAAAAGTTAGGAGAGGGAGGGGAGACAGGATCTCCCTGTAGCACACTGTACTGAGCCCTGGCTGCACTATTAAGCAGCCAGGCTCCTCTATTAATGGTCCGTGCTGATGGGCGGGGCTTAGCTCCCTGCTCTGCTCCGAGGACAGTGTAGAGGGGGTGTGGCCAGTCTGACTGTTTACTACTGCTCCGGGCCCCTTGTCAGCCCGGGCCCCGAAGCAGCTGCTTCCCCTGCTTCCCTGGTAGGTACGCTACTGCCCGGATCCTTCTCCTACGCAGCCATGATGTTGTGATTGATGCAGAATGTGGTCTGGCATTATCTTGTTGAAAAATGCAGGGTCTTCCCTGAAAGAGATGACGTCTGGATGGGAGCATATGTTGTTCTAGAACCTGAATATATTTTACTGCATTGATGGTGCCTTTCCAGACATGCAAGCTGCCCATGCCACACGCACTCATGCAACCCCATACCATCAGAGATGCGGGCTTCTGAACTGAGCGTTGATAACAACTTGGGTTGTCCTTGTCCTGTTTGGTCCGGATGACATGGCGTCCCAGATTTCCAAAAAGAACTTCGAATCGTGACTCGTCTGACCACAGAACAGTCTTCCATTTTGCCACACTCCATTTTAAATGATCCCTGGCCCAGTGAAAACGCCTGAGCTTGTGGATCTTGCTTAGAAATGGCTTCTTCTTTGCACTGTAGAGTTTCAGCTGGCAACGGCGGATTGTGTTCACTGACAATGGTTTCTAGAAGTATTCCAGTGCAGCCGGACTAGAAGCGCAGCCTAAGGGGAGGCTGACATGAGAGGTTGGGGGGACGAGGGGACAGCAGGGTTAACAGGGAGCTAGAAAGAGGGTAGGAAGGGGTTAAGGAAGTAGGAGGCCGGGTTAGCGTAGGGGGCGTAGCTTTAGGTTTAAAAGGAGAAAGTGCGGGAAAACGGGCACCATTTTAGGTGTAGAAACTCCGGGACAGGTAGCGTGGACGTACCGGCAATGGAGGCGCTTTTGAATAGACTGCGGGAGGCGGCGGAGTCGCGGGCCCGGAATGTTTAGAGGCACAGGTTGCAGGAGTGCTTAGTGGGGAGGCGGCAGGCACAGCTAGCGTGGCGCCGGAGGGCAGACGGCCGCGGCGGGCACGGCCGCCGGCGCACCTTAGCCCTAGTGAAACCCCACGGGCTCGGCGCCGGATTGGGAGCCCCTCCAGGGACCCTTCGCGCCGGGGAGGCTCTTTCCCCCCCCCCCTGCTCTCTCCAGCTTGCAGCGAGGGATCTGGACCAGGCCCTGCGGGATCCCCACTCTCACCTGGGGTGGGGAGGCCTGCGCGGCGAGGGAGCGTGCAGCAGAGCAGTCACGAGGCTGGGCTTGCTGCTGGGCGGCAGGGGTCCAGGCCTTCAGAGGAGGGCAGAGAGGTGGAGAGCGCTGGTAGGAGCCGGCCAGAAGAGGCATCGTCATCGTGCGTACCCAGCACTGTGGAGGCTGGGGTGCTGGGATCCGTATCCGTGGAGGTGCCGGTGCAGGAGGACGAGGCCTTGCTGAGGAGGAATCTGCTGGAGTCAGGACTGATGGCTGCGGGGTTCACAGCGCCCGGGCAGCCAGGTAAGAGCACTGTGGGACCTTTGTGTGCGTTGTTGGGGGCTCCCGGGGGGGTGGGGGCTGTGGGGGGACAAGGGGAGTTAGTTGGGGGCCTGAGTCAGTTGTTGGGGAGCCTGGCGGGTTGGGTTGCGGGTCTTGGGGGAGCGGGGTTGTCTCCGCTGCCTGCTTGGGGGGTTGGGGGGGCCCCTACGGTGTCGGTTCTGGGGAGCGCGGGTGTGGTTGGTGCGCAGGTTCGGGGGGGGAGTCGGTGTCGGTGCAGACGCAGGCGGGGGGCGATGAGGAGCGGCGTAAGGTGGATGACACGGCTAAGGGAGAGGTGTATGTTTGCTTTGAGGGCCCATTGGGGGCGCATTTGAAGGCGGAGGTGAGGGAGCGGATTTGGAAGGGGGAGTATATCGAGATTTTTTCGTTGTTGCCTTTGGAGAGATTTCAGTTGGATAGAACGCGGCGGGAGGAAGGGAAGAAGGAGGAGGAGGAGAAGCGCAGACATCGGTTGATTCCGCGTACTTTTTCTAATTGGCTGCAGGCGTTTGCTATCTTGGCGAGCGTCATTGGGGAAAAGGCGCCGGAGTGCTGCTCCGCGCTGTTTTGTTATATGGACGCGATCGGAGAGGCGTATCGGGTGTATGGGGGTGTGGGCTGGCTGCGCTATGATGAGCAGTTTCGGCAGAGGAAGGCGGTCCTCCCGAATATGCGGTGGGACCATAAGGATATTGGTTTGTGGATGCGGGTGGCGGCGGCAGGGGCAGTTCTTTCGGGGGGACGCGGGTCGTGGAGCGGGTCAGTCGGGATTGTCAACAGCTGCGGCAAAGGGTTTGGGGCAAAGTGCAAGTTCAAGCACGAGTGCACTTCCTGTGGGGGGGCTCATGGGGCGTCCAGATGTTTTCGAGGGGGAAGGCCGCGGTGGGGGGGGGGGATGCTGGTGGAAAGGGGTCTGACGCCGGTGCGGGTGGAAAGGATGGAGCCGTATTTAAATAGGTATCCGGTTCGGGCTGCGGCCCAGTTATTGTTGGACGGTTTTAAGTTTGGTTTTCGGATCCCGTCGGACGCAGGTCCAACCAAGTTCACTGGTAGGAATTTGCGGTCAGCAGGGGAGCATGCGGCTGTAGTGTCGGATAAGCTGAAAAAGGAGGTTTTAATGGGGCGGATGGATGGCCCGTTTGAGTATCCGCCGTTACCTGACTTTAAAATTTCACCGCTTGGGGTGGTGCCGAAAAAGGAGCCGAACAAGTTTCGGCTGATTCATCACTTGTCCTTTCCAAAGGGGGCGTCGGTCAATGATCTCTAGACCGAATCACAGACTGTAATAGACGACCTACATTTGAGAAATCCACTGCCGCAAACTCTAACTAGAAACAACCAGTAAAGGTAAATACCAAGACCTTGCCATAGCCGCACAAAAATGCTGCGATGTATGACACACTTCCCCCGCTGTCCCTTCAGTGTTAGATCCTCTCATTTTGAGAACTCCAATCCCTTCTGAGCGTAGCAGCCAACCAGAGCCCGAGTGTCACAGCAAAACATATTTCATCACCTGCAGTAATTCAGAGCGCAGCCCAGGAGAGCGCTCCCCCCCCCCCCTCCCACCTTACCATGCTGCCGTTCGAAAATAAATCATACTGCCACCATAGTCTGCCATATACAGGCTCTCAGGGCGCCACTTAGATCTGACCCCCCTACTTTACAGTGCCGTCAGCAGCCTACTTAATAAATAGCACTAGACAACTAAGTTTAAACTGCTGCATACCGTGTCAACATTAAAAGACGGCCAGTTCACATAAACACTGATCTGAAGCCACATAGATCATATAACCAGTCACCATAATAATACGAACTATCAAATCCCCAGTGACAGATAACTGTGGGCGTTCCCTACCTGACGTCACACACTCCAACCCCCTGCCTAGCGAATCACTGGCCTGCGCGCCAAAATACTTTTAAAAGACAATGTTTTACTGTGACTCAACATATGCTTTTATTGTCCTGATGAAGAGGGCTGTGAGCCCTTGAAACGCGTTGACAAAAGAATAAATAGTTATTATTTTTTTCTTTAAAAAAAAATACTACATGAGAACTTGGTTCCTGCTTTCAGCGCCGTCAAAAAGGTTCAGAAAAACCATTCTTTTTTATCGTCGGTCAACGAGGGTATTGATCCTGAATTGTGTTCGGTGGTCTATAGCTCGTTTGATGCGGCTGTGGATTGGGTGCAGCGTTTGGGTCCGGGTACGCTGTTGGCAAAGACGGACATCGAGGCGGCTTTTCGTTTGCTCCCGGTGCATCCGGATAGCTTGCATCTTTTGGGGTGTTATTGGGATCGGGTTTTTTATGTGGATAGGTGTCTGCCGATGGGCTGTTCTTTGTCATGCGCGTACTTTGAGGCTTTTAGTTCCTTTTTGGAATGGGTGGTGGTGGATGTCGCGGGTTGTCGGTCGGTCATCCATTACCTGGATGATTTTTTGTGTTTGGGTCCGGCGCATTCGCGGGTGTGTCAGTTGTTGCTTTCCACGTTACAGTCGGTGTTTGTGTCCTTTGGTGTGCCGCTGGCGGAGGGGAAGACGGTTGGGCCCACAACGGAGTTGAGTTTTTTGGGGATTGTTTTGGACACGGTGGCGATGGAGTGTAGGTTGCCGGAGGATAAGTTGTGCGACTTGCGGGGGGAGGTTGACAAGGCGAGGAGGTCGGTTAAGATTCGTTTGCGGGATTTGCAGTCGTTGTTGGGGAAATAGAATTTTGCGTGTCGGATCATGCCTATGGGTTGGATTTTTTGCAGGCGGTTGGCGGCAGCTACCGCGGGTGTGACGGCAGCGCAGCATTTTATTCGTTTGGGTCGGGAGCTGCGGCGGGATCTGGATGTCTGGGCTTGGTTTTTAGCAGAGTTTAACGGGAGGGCGTTGGTGTTGGGGGATACAGTGGACAGTGTGGATTTTGAGCTGTTTTCGGATGCGGCAGGGGGGGTTGGATTTGGGGTTTATTGTAACGGGCAGTGGTGTGCGGACCGCTGGCCTGGGTCATGGGAGGGGAGGGGATGGACTCGAAATGTGGCGTTATTGGAGCTTTTTCATATTGTGTTAGCTCTGGAGTTGTGGGGGATGTGTTTCGCAACCAAAAGGTGAGGTTTCATTGTGACAACATGGGGGTGGTGCAGGTGATTAACTGTCTGTCGGCTTCATCTCCTCCGGTGGTTAGGTTGTTACAGCATATGGTGTTGCGTTGTTTGGAGCTGAATGTGTGGGTGGTTGCAGTGCATGTTCCAGGTGTTTCTAACGGTATTGCGGATGCTCTTTCTCGTTCGCAGTGGGAGCGCTTTCGGCGGTTGGCACCAGAAGCGGAGGTCGACGGGTTGAAATGTCCGGTGCTGTTGTGGGAGATCTTGGAGGTACTGTGAGCGGGTTGTTCACGGCCTCTTTTGTCGGATGGGACGTGGGCGGCGTATGAGGGTGCTTGGGAGTGTTGGGTTGGTTGGTGTAGCCTTCTGGGGGTAGGGGTAGAAGCATGTGAGGTGCCTTTGCTATTGTTCTTGGGGGAGAAGAAGGAAGAGGGGTGGTCGGTGGCGCAGGTGAACAAGTGCATGTCGGGATTAGCGTTTGGCTTCAAGTTGCGGGATTGGTGGACTGTACCAAGGCCTTTGTGGTGCAGCAGGTGTTGAAGGGTTGGCGGCGGGGTTGTCGGACATAGGACAGGCAGTTGCCGGTATCGTTTGAGCTGCTGTTGAATCTTGGGGGTAGGTTAGAGATGGTGTGTAGCTCTGGGGGGGAGGTACGGCGTTTTCACTGGCCTTTTTCGGTTGGGGGAGTTGGTGAGTAGGAGTGTTTGTTGTGCCGGGGGCTTGATGGATGAGGATGTGGAGGTGTTGGAGGACAGGGTGGTTGTCTAGTTACGAAGGTCGAAAATGGATCAGGAGGGGAGGGGGTGTAGGATTTGCCTGTTTGCGGTTCCGGGTTGCTCGATGTGCCCGGTGAGTTGCGTGGGACAGTATCGGGTTGGTAGGGGGACGGGAGCGGTCCCTTTGTTGCGGCATGCAGATGGGTCTTTTCTGTCCAGATTCCAGTTCGTAGCGGTATTGAAGAGGTGCTTGGGGGAGTTGGGGGTGGATTTGAAGCGTTATACGGGCCACTCGTTTAGGATTGGGGCGGCGACGGAGGCGGCCCGCCTGGGAATGAGCGAGGAGGTTATTAAGAGGATTGGGAGGTGGGAGTCAGGACGATTTTGTTCGTATGCTCGCTTAGGAGGTGTGTAGGGGCGGTGGATTTGGGCCCTGGCATTAATGTGGTTGTTTTGTTTTGCTTATTTCGTTGCAGGAGTTTCCCCGGCTTTGGTGTGGATTATCGGCCATTCTTTTGTTTTTTTGGGGGAGTTGAGAGCGGATGTGAGGCCTAATGGTCGTCAGTTGGGCTTTGATAGGGAGGTGGCGGCCATCCGGTGGCTGGGTTATAGAGGTATGTTGTGGGGGGGGGTTTTGAGAGAGGTTCACAGGTTTGTTCAGCTGGATCGGCCTCCGGATGTCTTGGTGTTGCATGCGGGGGGGAACGATTTGGGTATGAAGCCGGTGAGGGAGCTAATCAGGGATGTGAAGTTCGACCTGTTGCGGTTGTGGGCGTTGTTTCCCGGGATGGTGGTGGTGTGGTCAGATATAGTTCCCAGACGGCGGTGGCGGGAGGCACGTTCAGTGGAGAGGATAAACAAGGCCCGGATTAAAGTGAACAGGGCGGTTGGTAAGTTTGTGGCGCAGAATGGGGCAGTGGTGGTGCGGCATGTGGAGTTGGAACCCGGTATTGGTGAGTTTTGGAAGGCGGATGGTGTCCACCTCAATGCGGTGGGTATTGATTTGTGGTCGTTGGGTTTGCAAGGAGGGATCGAGCGAGCCTTGGGTGTGTGGAGGGCCGCGCAAGCTTGAGGTTAAGGATCAAGTTGCGCGTCTGTGGCGGTAGGAGGTCCTGGAAGACGGTGGTAGGGCTTGGTGTTTGTGGATGGGAGGGCCTCAAATGGTGGGGCTGGACTCCCAGGTGTGGAAAGTTGGTTGGTTTCAGTGGGTGACCATCACTCGGTGTCTCCGAGCTGGAGTGATACGGCTGGAGGCAGGGTGGATTAACCGGGTGTTTGGGGCACCAGCTGGAATCGAATCGGGGCTTCTAGGACCTCCTTCGTCAGGGTTTATATATATATATTGTTATATATATATTTATATGGATATTTACATGTTATGTTTGTATTTAATAAAAGGCTGCTGTGGCCATTTAATTCCAACATACGGTGTTGTGTCATTTTTGGTGGGGTTTAAGGGGTGGTATAGGTAGTTGGCGAATTGAGGTTACAAGGTGGGTGTAGAGGACCCGAGGAAAATCCCTAATAACCCTATCATGAGCCCATTCTGTGATTTCCTTTACAGTAGCATTCCTGTTTGTGGTGTAGTGTCGTTTAAGGGCCCGGAGATCACGGACATCCAGTATGGTTTTATGGCCTTGACCCTTACGCACAGAGATTGTTCCAGATTCTCGGGATCTTCGGATGATGTTATGCACAGTTGATGATGATAGATGCAAAGTCTTTGCAATTTTTCGCTGGGTAACACCTTTCTGATATTGCTCCACTATCTTTCTGCGCAACATTGTGGGTATTGGTGATCCTCTACCCATCTTGGCTTCTGAGAGACACTGCCACTCTGAGAAGCTCTTTTTATACCCAATCATGTTGCCAATTGACCTAATTAGTGTTAATTGGTCTTCCAGCTCTTCGTTATGCTCAAATTTACTTTTTCCAGCCTCTTATTGCTACTTGTCCCAACTTTTTTGGGGTGTTGTTGACACCGTGAAAATTTGAATCAACTTATTTTTCCTTTAAAATGATACATTTACTCGAATTAAACGTTTGATCTGTCATCTACGTTCTATTACAAATAAAATATAGACATTTGCCATCTCCACATCATTGCATTCAGTTTTTATTCACAATTTGTTTAGTGTCCCAACTTTTTGGGAATCCGGTTTGTAATATCCAGACCTTTAGTGAAGTTCAAACTTGTCTTTACTGAAGATAACTTTCACCCAAGCAATGTACAGCTTTGGTCTAAGGTCCCAGCAGGCTTTGGCAATGGTTGGCAGGAATTAATCTTCTGCTCTATAAACCTAGAGCTTGCAGGAAAGGACGTCTGCTTAGTAACTCTAAACTGTGGTAGGAATTTGGCTTCTGCACTTCTCTTTATCTTCTGCTTTATGGGGACTGACAAGCTGAGGAGGAATATGGCTTCTCCTGCGTCTCTGGACTTTACTCACAGTTATATTCTCAGGGGATGCTTTCTGTCTGGAACTGGAGGTTGTCTGCTTGCTTCATCCAGCTGATGCTGCAGGGCTCAGGCTGGGGATTTGATCAATGTCTCAGCCCAGACAAGATCCTGGCTTTGTTCCCTATATCGGGGAGCTCCTAACACACACACACACACCCTACCCCTAGTCCACACCTCCACAGAGGGGAGCTAAACTGGAATTGCTGCCACCTGCTGGTGAACATGGAAATTACAACAATAATTTACATTTAACATGGTTTATGCACATTTGTGAATGACATAATGTAATCATATCAGATGACAATATAAAGGCTCTTAACAGATAGTAGCGGGGTAAAAGAGTGTTGTAACACAACTCTGGGGTGTTACACAATCAGGAAAATAATGACTGGAGATCGCAAATTCTCGAATTTGCTAATTTATGGCGAATATTAAGCCATCAATTTGCGAAATATCACGAAAACGAATATTGCCTATGCCGCTCATCACTACCATTCACCTGAATGGGGCTTGCAATAAGCCATGTGCTTGCTGCCAAAACAACCCCCTTCAAAGGAATGGAAATGATTTTCAGTCGCTTAAATTGTCTGCAACAAAATCTGCTGTGTGAAGGCATCCCTAAGACTTACGACCTGAGCTCTATGAGCCATCAATTAATAGGAAATTAGATTGTAGCTTTGGATGTGAATAGAGTATCAAATGAGATCCTCTTAACAAAAGTAAGGAAAGCTTCAGAACTTTTATGTGGATTTTATGTTGTTCAATACTGGAATGAAACCCTAAGCATGGGCTCGAGGTCCCTTATAGAGGGCTGTGACCCTCATGTTGCCTGCTTCTCTATTTGGATCCTGTGGGCTGTTGTCACTTTTCTGTATTCAGCATGCCCACTCGCTCAGTATCCTGATTCATGGCTCCTCTTGTATCTCCTCCTGTAAATTCACAGGCAGTGTAAAAAGAAAGGTGCAAAAGTGCTCCTACCATAAATTCACAGGCAGTGTAAAAAGAAAGGTGCAAAAGTGCTCCTACCATGACAAAGTATGTAAAAAAAAGCCAAAAAATGCAGCTGAATTATTTGTAATACTTTTCTAATACATTTGATGGCAGTACTATACTGTATCCCTCTAGTACTAGGCACCGCACCACTTTTAATGACATAAGCTCCTACGACCAGTGTTGAAGAGAGGCAGGGACACAACAAAGTCATTTCAATATGGTTTAATGATATTTCCAGCCAACTTACAGCGTAGTGCAGCCGGGTCAGGTAGTCAGTCCATAACACCAGAACAAAGTAATACAGGCTCGGGTCTCCCTTAGATCCGTTCTCAGGCCAGTGTTACTTCACAAACACACCTTGTGCTCTGAGATCTGTAAGCCTCTCACTCCTAGGCCTCATGCACACGACAGTTCAGTTTTTTGCGGTCCGCAAACCGTGGGTCCGCAAAAAACTGAAGCAATTCGTGGAAAGGGTGGCCCATTGTCGAAATGCCTATTCTTGTCCGCAAAACGGACAAGAATAGGACATGCTATATTTATTTTTGCGGGGCAACGGAATAGAGCAACGGATGCGGACAGTACATGGAGTGCTTTTGCGACCCCATTGAAGTGAATGGGTCCGAACCCGAGCCGCAAAAACTGTGGCTCGGATGCGTACAAGAACTACGGTCATGTGCATTAGGCCATACAGACACACTGCTTCTTACTGCTGACTTTTGAATGAGAACCGTGGACATGGGCCACCTGTGAAACCCAGAGTGGATCGTGGGGAATAAGCACCCTCCCAGCTCTTTACTTATTTCCAATAAAACCCAGGCCTAGATGAGCTGAAACCAGCTAAGTAACAAGAGCATCCACTATCTATTCTAGTGGACACACTAGCTACGTCCCAGGTGAAAACATAGCAAACAGGGCCGGCGTCAGCACTCGGCAAACCCAGGCCCATGCAGAATATTCGCTGTACGGGGAATCCCCCAGTGTTACTGAACAGTCAGAAGGGAGTCTGACTCCATATATGGCTATGTCTATATATGGAGTCAGTGCTATGAACATGAAGAAGGTATCACCCAGCATTATCAGTATGCTTGGGGACACCCAGTGTATTTAAGTCTAATTTAGCCTCTATTTCTGAAATGTTTCTGCCAGGATTTGAACTCACAATGTTCTACATTAGAGACAAGAACCTTAACCACTGAACTATGAAGCTCAATGCTAAACTGTGCTAGAAAAACCTCATAGTAGTTTTTCATGTATTAGGTATTTATAATTATTATTATTATTGTGAGTTTGTATCCCAGCATAATCATTTCAAAAATAGAGGTTAAATAAAACATAAATAGACACTTCCTGGCTCGATGTTCCATAGAGAAATAAAAATTCTGCAAGGAGTGAAACCACCCGGTGACCTGAGCATTACTCTCTTTGGAATTCCTCATCCAGACCAATGGTGAATGTTTCGTCACCAGGTAAAAATGTCGCCCTAGCAGATAGTACTGTAAGTACTCCAAGGCCCACTTGATGGCTAGGCACTACTTCTTCACTACGTTATAGTTATTTTCTGCTGGGGTAAGCTTTCTGCTCAAATAAGTGATCGGATGTTCTTCTCCGTTAAGCTTCTGAGATAAAACTGCTCCTGGACCTACTACAGATGCATCTATTTGGACGATGAATTTGTCCTTAAAGTTGGGGTTGGAAAGGGCGGGTTGTTTATGCAGCGTCCCACATATGTGTGTAAATGGAACACTTCAAAACATCTGAATATACACTCACCTAAAGAATTATTAGGAACACCTGTTCTATAGGGATGAGCGAACTCGAACTGTATAGTTCGGGTTCGTACCGAATTTTGGGGTGTCCGTGACACGGACCCGAACCCGGACATTTTCGTAAAAGTCCGGGTTCGGGTTCGGTGTTCGTCGCTTTCTTGGCGCTTTTGTGACGCTTTCTTGGCGCTTTTTGAAAGGCTGCAAAGCAGCCAATCAACAAGCGTCATACTACTTGCCCCAAGAGGCCGTCACAGCCATGCCTACTATTGGCATGGCTGTGATTGGCCAGAGCACCATGTGACCCAGCCTCTATTTAAGCTGGAGTCACATAGCGCCGCCCGTCACTCTGCTCTGATTAGCGTAGGGAGAGGTTGCGGATGCGACAGTAGGGCGAGATTAGGCAGATTAACTCCTCCAAAGGACTTCACTTGATTAATCGATCGATCTGCAGCTGTGCATCATTGAGCTGCTGAAATTCAAATGCTCACTCACTGTTTTTAGGCTGCCCAGACCGTTTGTCAGTCACTTTTTTCTGGGGTGATCGGCGGCCATTTTGTGTCTTGTGCGGTGCTGCGACCAAGTGCATCCAAGCTGCAACCAAGTGCATTTAACCCTCAATGGTGTGGTTGTTTTTTGGCTAAAGCCTACATCAGGGTGAAGCTGTCACACCAAGTGCATTTAACCAGCAATAGTCTGTTCATTTTTTTGGCCATATACTAAATCAGGGGCAAGCTGCGCCTGTCACCAAGTGCATTTAACCCTCAATGGTGTGGTTGTTTTTTGGCTAAAGCCTACATCAGGGTGAAGCTGTCACACCAAGTGCATTTAACCAGCAATAGTCTGTTCATTTTTTGGCCATATACTACATCAGGGGCAAGCTGCGCCCGTCACCAAGTGCATTTAACCCTCAGTAGTGTGGTGCGTCAAGCTGTGACACCAAGTGCATTTAACCAGCAATAGTCTGTTCATTTTTTGGCCATTTACTAAATCAGGGGCAAGCTGCGCCCGTCACCAAGTGCATTTAACCAGCAATAGTGTGGTTATTTTTTGGCCATATCCCAGTCTAATTCTGTCACTAAATCCATACTGGTCACCCAGCGCCTAAATACTAGGCCTCAAATTTATATCCCGCTAAATCTCTCGTTACCGCTGTCCTGTTGTGGCTGGGAAAGTTATTTAGTGTCCGTCAAAGCACATTTTTTGTTCTGGGTTGAAGTACAATTCCCAATTTAGCAATTTCATAATTTAGTGGTTCCTGCTATATCAGAGCTATTTGAAATCTATCCCTAAAAGGGTATATAATATTCAAGGTGCACATTGGGTCATTCAGAATAACTTCACACACACCCGCTACTGTGTATTTCCAAGTCTAATTCTGTCACTAAACCCATACCTGTCACCCAGCGCCTAAATACTAGGCCTCAAATTTATATCCTGCTAAATCTCTCGTTACCGCTGTCCTGTTGTGGCTGGGAAAGTTATTTAGTGTCCGTCAAAGCACATTTTTTGTTCTGGGTTGAAATACAATTCCCAATTTAGCAATTTCATAATTTAGTGGTTTCTGCTATATCAGAGCTATTTGAAATCTATCCCTAAAAGGGTATATAATATTCAAGGTGCACATTGGGTCATTCAGAATAACTTCACACACACCCGCTACTGTGTATTTCTAAGTCTAATTCTGTCACTAAACCCATACCTGTCACCCAGCGCCTAAATACTAGGCCTCAAATTTATATCCTGCTAAATCTCTCGTTAACGCTGTCCTGTTGTGGCTGGGAAAGTTATTTAGTGTCCGTCAAAGCACATTTTTTGTTCTGGGTTGAAATACAATTCCCAATTTAGCAATTTCATAATTTAGTGGTTTCTGCTATATCAGAGCTATTTGAAATCTATCCCTAAAAGGGTATATAATATTCAAGGTGCACATTGGGTCATTCAGAATAACTTCACACACACCCGCTACTGTGTATTTCCAAGTCTAATTCTGTCACTAAACCCATACCTGTCACCCAGCGCCTAAATACTAGGCCTCAAATTTATATCCTGCTAAATCTCTCGTTAACGCTGTCCTGTTGTGGCTGGGAAAGTTATTTAGTGTCCGTCAAAGCACATTTTTTGTTCTGGGTTGAAATACAATTCCCAATTTAGCAATTTCATAATTTAGTGGTTTCTGCTATATCAGAGCTATTTGAAATCTATCCCTAAAAGGGTATATAATATTCAAGGTGCACATTGGGTCATTCAGAATAACTTCACACACACCCGCTACTGTGTATTTCCAAGTCTAATTCTGTCACTAAACCCATACCTGTCACCCAGCGCCTAAATACTAGGCCTCAAATTTATATCCTGCTAAATCTCTCGTTAACGCTGTCCTGTTGTGGCTGGGAAAGTTATTTAGTGTCCGTCAAAGCACATTTTTTGTTCTGGGTTTAAATACAATTCCCAATTTAACAATTTCATAATTTAGTGGTTTCTGCTATATCAGAGCTATTTGAAATCTATCCCTAAAAGGGTATATAATATTCAAGGTGCACATTGGGTCATTCAGAATAACTTCACACACACCCGCTACTGTGTATTTCCAAGTCTAATTCTGTCACTAAACCCATACCTGTCACCCAGCGCCTAAATACTAGGCCTCAAATTTATATCCTGCTAAATCTCTCGTTACCGCTGTCCTGTTGTGGCTGGGAAAGTTATTTAGTGTCCGTCAAAGCACATTTTTTGTTCTGGGTTGAAATACAATTCCCAATTTAGCAATTTCATAATTTAGTGGTTTCTGCTATATCAGAGCTATTTGAAATCTATCCCTAAAAGGGTATATAATATTCAAGGTGCACATTGGGTCATTCAGAATAACTTCACACACACCCGCTACTGTGTATTTCCTAAGTCTAATTCTGTCACTAAACCCATACCTGTCACCCAGCGCCTAAATACTAGGCCTCAAATTTATATCCTGCTAAATCTCTCGTTAACGCTGTCCTGTTGTGGCTGGGAAAGTTATTTAGTGTCCGTCAAAGCACATTTTTTGTTCTGGGTTTAAATACAATTCCCAATTTAACAATTTCATAATTTAGTGGTTTCTGCTATATCAGAGCTATTTGAAATCTATCCCTAAAAGGGTATATAATATTCAAGGTGCACATTGGGTCATTCAGAATAACTTCACACACACCCGCTACTGTGTATTTCCAAGTCTAATTCTGTCACTAAACCCATACCTGTCACCCAGCGCCTAAATACTAGGCCTCAAATTTATATCCTGCTAAATCTCTCGTTAACGCTGTCCTGTTGTGGCTGGGAAAGTTATTTAGTGTCCGTCAAAGCACATTTTTTGTTCTGGGTTGAAATACAATTCCCAATTTAGCAATTTCATAATTTAGTGGTTTCTGCTATATCAGAGCTATTTGAAATCTATCCCTAAAAGGGTATATAATATTCAAGGTGCACATTGGGTCATTCAGAATAACTTCACACACACCCGCTACTGTGTATTTCCAAGTCTAATTCTGTCACTAAACCCATACCTGTCACCCAGCGCCTAAATACTAGGCCTCAAATTTATATCCTGCTAAATCTCTCGTTAACGCTGTCCTGTTGTGGCTGGGAAAGTTATTTAGTGTCCGTCAAAGCACATTTTTTGTTCTGGGTTTAAATACAATTCCCAATTTAAGCAATTTCATAATTTAGTGGTTTCTGCTATATCAGAGCTATTTGAAATCTATCCCTAAAAGGGTATATAATATTCAAGGTGCACATTGGGTCATTCAGAATAACTTCACACACACCCGCTACTGTGTATTTCCAAGTCTAATTCTGTCACTAAACCCATACCTGTCACCCAGCGCCTAAATACTAGGCCTCAAATTTATATCCTGCTAAATCTCTCGTTAACGCTGTCCTGTTGTGGCTGGGAAAGTTATTTAGTGTCCGTCAAAGCACATTTTTTGTTCTGGGTTGAAATACAATTCCCAATTTAGCAATTTCATAATTTAGTGGTTTCTGCTATATCAGAGCTATTTGAAATCTATCCCTAAAAGGGTATATAATATTCAAGGTGCACATTGGGTCATTCAGAATAACTTCACACACACCCGCTACTGTGTATTTCCAAGTCTAATTCTGTCACTAAACCCATACCTGTCACCCAGCGCCTAAATACTAGGCCTCAAATTTATATCCTGCTAAATCTCTCGTTAACGCTGTCCTGTTGTGGCTGGGAAAGTTATTTAGTGTCCGTCAAAGCACATTTTTTGTTCTGGGTTGAAATACAATTCCCAATTTAGCAATTTCATAATTTAGTGGTTTCTGCTATATCAGAGCTATTTGAAATCTATCCCTAAAAGGGTATATAATATTCAAGGTGCACATTGGGTCATTCAGAATAACTTCACACACACCCGCTACTGTGTATTTCCTAAGTCTAATTCTGTCACTAAACCCATACCTGTCACCCAGCGCCTAAATACTAGGCCTCAAATTTATATCCTGCTAAATCTCTCGTTAACGCTGTCCTGTTGTGGCTGGGAAAGTTATTTAGTGTCCGTCAAAGCACATTTTTTGTTCTGGGTTGAAATACAATTCCCAATTTAGCAATTTCATAATTTAGTGGTTTCTGCTATATCAGAGCTATTTGAAATCTATCCCTAAAAGGGTATATAATATTCAAGGTGCACATTGGGTCATTCAGAATAACTTCACACACACCCGCTACTGTGTATTTCCAAGTCTAATTCTGTCACTAAACCCATACCTGTCACCCAGCGCCTAAATACTAGGCCTCAAATTTATATCCTGCTAAATCTCTCGTTACCGCTGTCCTGTTGTGGCTGGGAAAGTTATTTAGTGTCCGTCAAAGCACATTTTTTGTTCTGGGTTGAAATACAATTCCCAATTTAGCAATTTCATAATTTAGTGGTTTCTGCTATATCAGAGCTATTTGAAATCTATCCCTAAAAGGGTATATAATATTCAAGGTGCACATTGGGTCATTCAGAATAACTTCACACACACCCGCTACTGTGTATTTCCAAGTCTAATTCTGTCACTAAACCCATACCTGTCACCCAGCGCCTAAATACTAGGCCTCAAATTTATATCCTGCTAAATCTCTCGTTAACGCTGTCCTGTTGTGGCTGGGAAAGTTATTTAGTGTCCGTCAAAGCACATTTTTTGTTCTGGGTTGAAATACAATTCCCAATTTAGCAATTTCATAATTTAGTGGTTTCTGCTATATCAGAGCTATTTGAAATCTATCCCTAAAAGGGTATATAATATTCAAGGTGCACATTGGGTCATTCAGAATAACTTCACACACACCCGCTACTGTGTATTTCCAAGTCTAATTCTGTCACTAAACCCATACCTGTCACCCAGCGCCTAAATACTAGGCCTCAAATTTATATCCTGCTAAATCTCTCGTTAACGCTGTCCTGTTGTGGCTGGGAAAGTTATTTAGTGTCCGTCAAAGCACATTTTTTGTTCTGGGTTTAAATACAATTCCCAATTTAACAATTTCATAATTTAGTGGTTTCTGCTATATCAGAGCTATTTGAAATCTATCCCTAAAAGGGTATATAATATTCAAGGTGCACATTGGGTCATTCAGAATAACTTCACACACACCCGCTACTGTGTATTTCCAAGTCTAATTCTGTCACTAAACCCATACCTGTCACCCAGCGCCTAAATACTAGGCCTCAAATTTATATCCTGCTAAATCTCTCGTTAACGCTGTCCTGTTGTGGCTGGGAAAGTTATTTAGTGTCCGTCAAAGCACATTTTTTGTTCTGGGTTGAAATACAATTCCCAATTTAGCAATTTCATAATTTAGTGGTTTCTGCTATATCAGAGCTATTTGAAATCTATCCCTAAAAGGGTATATAATATTCAAGGTGCACATTGGGTCATTCAGAATAACTTCACACACACCCGCTACTGTGTATTTCCAAGTCTAATTCTGTCACTAAACCCATACCTGTCACCCAGCGCCTAAATACTAGGCCTCAAATTTATATCCTGCTAAATCTCTCGTTAACGCTGTCCTGTTGTGGCTGGGAAAGTTATTTAGTGTCCGTCAAAGCACATTTTTTGTTCTGGGTTTAAATACAATTCCCAATTTAACAATTTCATAATTTAGTGGTTTCTGCTATATCAGAGCTATTTGAAATCTATCCCTAAAAGGGTATATAATATTCAAGGTGCACATTGGGTCATTCAGAATAACTTCACACACACCCGCTACTGTGTATTTCCAAGTCTAATTCTGTCACTAAACCCATACCTGTCACCCAGCGCCTAAATACTAGGCCTCAAATTTATATCCTGCTAAATCTCTCGTTACCGCTGTCCTGTTGTGGCTGGGAAAGTTATTTAGTGTCCGTCAAAGCACATTTTTTGTTCTGGGTTGAAATACAATTCCCAATTTAGCAATTTCATAATTTAGTGGTTTCTGCTATATCAGAGCTATTTGAAATCTATCCCTAAAAGGGTATATAATATTCAAGGTGCACATTGGGTCATTCAGAATAACTTCACACACACCCGCTACTGTGTATTTCCTAAGTCTAATTCTGTCACTAAACCCATACCTGTCACCCAGCGCCTAAATACTAGGCCTCAAATTTATATCCTGCTAAATCTCTCGTTAACGCTGTCCTGTTGTGGCTGGGAAAGTTATTTAGTGTCCGTCAAAGCACATTTTTTGTTCTGGGTTTAAATACAATTCCCAATTTAACAATTTCATAATTTAGTGGTTTCTGCTATATCAGAGCTATTTGAAATCTATCCCTAAAAGGGTATATAATATTCAAGGTGCACATTGGGTCATTCAGAATAACTTCACACACACCCGCTACTGTGTATTTCCAAGTCTAATTCTGTCACTAAACCCATACCTGTCACCCAGCGCCTAAATACTAGGCCTCAAATTTATATCCTGCTAAATCTCTCGTTAACGCTGTCCTGTTGTGGCTGGGAAAGTTATTTAGTGTCCGTCAAAGCACATTTTTTGTTCTGGGTTGAAATACAATTCCCAATTTAGCAATTTCATAATTTAGTGGTTTCTGCTATATCAGAGCTATTTGAAATCTATCCCTAAAAGGGTATATAATATTCAAGGTGCACATTGGGTCATTCAGAATAACTTCACACACACCCGCTACTGTGTATTTCCAAGTCTAATTCTGTCACTAAACCCATACCTGTCACCCAGCGCCTAAATACTAGGCCTCAAATTTATATCCTGCTAAATCTCTCGTTAACGCTGTCCTGTTGTGGCTGGGAAAGTTATTTAGTGTCCGTCAAAGCACATTTTTTGTTCTGGGTTTAAATACAATTCCCAATTTAACAATTTCATAATTTAGTGGTTTCTGCTATATCAGAGCTATTTGAAATCTATCCCTAAAAGGGTATATAATATTCAAGGTGCACATTGGGTCATTCAGAATAACTTCACACACACCCGCTACTGTGTATTTCCAAGTCTAATTCTGTCACTAAACCCATACCTGTCACCCAGCGCCTAAATACTAGGCCTCAAATTTATATCCTGCTAAATCTCTCGTTACCGCTGTCCTGTTGTGGCTGGGAAAGTTATTTAGTGTCCGTCAAAGCACATTTTTTGTTCTGGGTTTAAATACAATTCCCAATTTAACAATTTCATAATTTAGTGGTTTCTGCTATATCAGAGCTATTTGAAATCTATCCCTAAAAGGGTATATAATATTCAAGGTGCACATTGGGTCATTCAGAATAACTTCACACACACCCGCTACTGTGTATTTCCAAGTCTAATTCTGTCACTAAACCCATACCTGTCACCCAGCGCCTAAATACTAGGCCTCAAATTTATATCCTGCTAAATCTCTCGTTAACGCTGTCCTGTTGTGGCTGGGAAAGTTATTTAGTGTCCGTCAAAGCACATTTTTTGTTCTGGGTTGAAATACAATTCCCAATTTAGCAATTTCATAATTTAGTGGTTTCTGCTATATCAGAGCTATTTGAAATCTATCCCTAAAAGGGTATATAATATTCAAGGTGCACATTGGGTCATTCAGAATAACTTCACACACACCCGCTACTGTGTATTTCCAAGTCTAATTCTGTCACTAAACCCATACCTGTCACCCAGCGCCTAAATACTAGGCCTCAAATTTATATCCTGCTAAATCTCTCGTTAACGCTGTCCTGTTGTGGCTGGGAAAGTTATTTAGTGTCCGTCAAAGCACATTTTTTGTTCTGGGTTTAAATACAATTCCCAATTTAACAATTTCATAATTTAGTGGTTTCTGCTATATCAGAGCTATTTGAAATCTATCCCTAAAAGGGTATATAATATTCAAGGTGCACATTGGGTCATTCAGAATAACTTCACACACACCCGCTACTGTGTATTTCCAAGTCTAATTCTGTCACTAAACCCATACCTGTCACCCAGCGCCTAAATACTAGGCCTCAAATTTATATCCTGCTAAATCTCTCGTTACCGCTGTCCTGTTGTGGCTGGGAAAGTTATTTAGTGTCCGTCAAAGCACATTTTTTGTTCTGGGTTGAAATACAATTCCCAATTTAGCAATTTCATAATTTAGTGGTTTCTGCTATATCAGAGCTATTTGAAATCTATCCCTAAAAGGGTATATAATATTCAAGGTGCACATTGGGTCATTCAGAATAACTTCACACACACCCGCTACTGTGTATTTCCAAGTCTAATTCTGTCACTAAACCCATACCTGTCACCCAGCGCCTAAATACTAGGCCTCAAATTTATATCCTGCTAAATCTCTCGTTAACGCTGTCCTGTTGTGGCTGGGAAAGTTATTTAGTGTCCGTCAAAGCACATTTTTTGTTCTGGGTTGAAATACAATTCCCAATTTAGCAATTTCATAATTTAGTGGTTTCTGCTATATCAGAGCTATTTGAAATCTATCCCTAAAAGGGTATATAATATTCAAGGTGCACATTGGGTCATTCAGAATAACTTCACACACACCCGCTACTGTGTATTTCCAAGTCTAATTCTGTCACTAAACCCATACCTGTCACCCAGCGCCTAAATACTAGGCCTCAAATTTATATCCTGCTAAATCTCTCGTTAACGCTGTCCTGTTGTGGCTGGGAAAGTTATTTAGTGTCCGTCAAAGCACATTTTTTGTTCTGGGTTTAAATACAATTCCCAATTTAACAATTTCATAATTTAGTGGTTTCTGCTATATCAGAGCTATTTGAAATCTATCCCTAAAAGGGTATATAATATTCAAGGTGCACATTGGGTCATTCAGAATAACTTCACACACACACGCTTCTGTGCATTTCCAAGTCTAATTCTGTCACTAAATCCATACCGGTCACCCAGCGCCTAAATACTAGGCCTCAAATTTATATCCCGCTGAATTTGAATACAATACATTGGGCCAAATAATATATTTGTTGTTGTGGTGAACCATAACAATGAGAAAAACATCTAGTAAGGGACGCGGACGTGGACATGGTCGTGGTGGTGTTAGTGGACCCTCTGGTGCTGGGAGAGGACGTGGCCGTTCTGCCACATCCACACGTCCTAGTGTACCAACTACCTCAGGTCCCAGTAGCCGCCAGAATTTACAGCGATATATGGTGGGGCCCAATGCCGTTCTAAGGATGGTAAGGCCTGAGCAGGTACAGGCATTAGTCAATTGGGTGGCCGACAGTGGATCCAGCACGTTCACATTATCTCCCACCCAGTCTTCTGCAGAAAGCGCACAGATGGCGCCTGAAAACCAACCCCATCAGTCTGTCACATCACCCCCATGCATACCAGGGAAACTGTCTCAGCCTCAAGTTATGCAGCAGTCTCTTATGCTGTTTGAAGACTCCGCTGGCAGGGTTTCCCAAGGGCATCCACCTAGCCCTTCCCCAGCGGTGAAAGACATAGAATGCACTGACGCACAACCACTTATGTTTCCTGATGATGAGGACATGGGAATACCACCTCAGCATGTCTCTGATGATGACGAAACACAGGTGCCAACTGCTGCGTCTTTCTGCAGTGTGCAGACTGAACAGGAGGTCAGGGATCAAGACTGGGTGGAAGACGATGCAGGGGACGATGAGGTCCTAGACCCCACATGGAATGAAGGTCGTGCCACTGACTTTCACAGTTCGGAGGAAGAGGCAGTGGTGAGACCGAGCCAACAGCGTAGCAAAAGAGGGAGCAGTGGGCAAAAGCAGAACACCCGCCGCCAAGAGACTCCGCCTGCTACTGACCGCCGCCATCTGGGACCGAGCACCCCAAAGGCAGCTTCAAGGAGTTCCCTGGCATGGCACTTCTTCAAACAATGTGCTGACGACAAGACCCGAGTGGTTTGCACGCTGTGCCATCAGAGCCTGAAGCGAGGCATTAACGTTCTGAACCTGAGCACAACCTGCATGACCAGGCACCTGCATGCAAAGCATGAACTGCAGTGGAGTAAACACCTTAAAACCAAGGAAGTCACTCAGGCTCCCCCTGCTACCTCTTCTGCTGCTGCCGCCTCGGCCTATTCTGCTGCTGCCGCCTCGGCCTCTTCCTCCGCCTCTGGAGGAACGTTGGCACCTGCCGCCCAGCAAACAGGGGATGTACCACCAACACCACCACCACCACCTCCGTCACCAAGCGTCTCAACCATGTCACACGCCAGCGTTCAGCTCTCCATCTCACAAACATTTGATAGAAAGCGTAAATTCCCACCTAGCCACCCTCGATCCCTGGCCCTGAATGCCAGCATTTCTAAACTACTGGCCTATGAAATGCTGTCATTTAGGCTGGTGGACACAGACAGCTTCAAACAGCTCATGTCGCTTGCTGTCCCACAGTATGTTGTTCCCAGCCGGCACTACTTCTCCAAGAGAGCCGTGCCTTCCCTGCACAACCAAGTATCCGATAAAATCAAGTGTGCACTGCGCAACGCCATCTGTAGCAAGGTCCACCTAACCACAGATACGTGGACCAGTAAGCACGGCCAGGGACGCTATATCTCCCTAACTGCACACTGGGTAAATGTAGTGGCAGCTGGGCCCCAGGCGGAGAGCTGTTTGGCGCACGTCCTTCCGCCGCCAAGGATCGCAGGGCAACATTCTTTGCCTCCTGTTGCCACCTCCTCCTTCTCGGCTTCCTCCTCCTCTTCTTCCACCTGCTCATCCAGTCAGCCACACACCTTCACCACCAACTTCAGCACAGCCCGGGGTAAACGTCAGCAGGCCATTCTGAAACTCATATGTTTGGGGGACAGGCCCCACACCGCACAGGAGTTGTGGCGGGGTATTGAACAACAGACCGACGAGTGGTTGCTGCCGGTGAGCCTCAAGCCCGGCCTGGTGGTGTGTGATAATGGGCGAAATCTCGTTGCAGCTCTGGGACTAGCCAATTTGACGCACATCCCTTGCTTGGCGCATGTGCTGAATTTGGTGGTGCAGAAGTTCATTCACAACTACCCCGACATGTCAGAGCTGCTGCATAAAGTGCGGGCCGTCTGTTCGCGCTTCCGGCGTTCACATCCTGCTGCTGCTCGCCTGTCTGCGCTACAGCGTAACTTCGGCCTTCCCGCTCACCGCCTCATATGCGACGTGCCCACCAGGTGGAACTCCACCTTGCACATGCTGGACAGACTGTGCGAGCAGCAGCAGGCCATAGTGGAGTTTCAGCTGCAGCACGCACGGGTCAGTCGCACTACAGAACAGCACCACTTCACCACCAATGACTGGGCCTCCATGCGAGACCTGTGTGCCCTGTTGCGCTGTTTCGAGTACTCCACCAACATGGCCAGTGGCGATGACACCGTTATCAGCGTTACAATACCACTTCTATGTCTCCTTGAGAAAACACTTAGGGCGATGATGGAAGAGGAGGTGGCCCAGGAGGAGGAGGAGGAGGAGGAAGAGGGGTCATTTTTAGCACTTTCAGGCCAGTCTCTTCGAAGTGACTCAGAGGGAGGTTTTTGGCAACAGCAGAGGCCAGGTACAAATGTGGCCAGCCAGGGCCCACTACTGGAGGACGAGGAGGACGAGGATGAGGAGGAGGTGGAGGAGGATGAGGATGAAGCATGGTCACAGCGGGGTGGCACCCAACGCAGCTCGGGTCCATCACTGGTGCGTGGCTGGGGGGAAAGGCAGGACGATGACGATACGCCTCCCACAGAGGACAGCTTGTCCTTACCCCTGGGCAGCCTGGCACACATGAGCGACTACATGCTGCAGTGCCTGCGCAACGACAGCAGAGTTGCCCACATTTTAACCTGTGCGGACTACTGGGTTGCCACCCTGCTGGATCCACGCTACAAAGACAATGTGCCCACCTTACTTCCTGCACTGGAGCGTGATAGGAAGATGCGCGAGTACAAGCGCACGTTGGTAGACGCGCTACTGAGAGCATTCCCAAATGTCACAGGGGAACAAGTGGAAGCCCAAGGCCAAGGCAGAGGAGGAGCAAGAGGTCGCCAAGGCAGCTGTGTCACGGCCAGCTCCTCTGAGGGCAGGGTTAGCATGGCAGAGATGTGGAAAACTTTTGTCAACACGCCACAGCTAACTGCACCACCACCTGATACGCAACGTGTTAGCAGGAGGCAACATTTCACTAACATGGTGGAACAGTACGTGTGCACACCCCTCCACGTACTGACTGATGGTTCGGCCCCATTCAACTTCTGGGTCTCTAAATTGTCCACGTGGCCAGAGCTAGCCTTTTATGCCTTGGAGGTGCTGGCCTGCCCGGCAGCCAGCGTTTTGTCTGAACGTGTATTCAGCACGGCAGGGGGCGTCATTACAGACAAACGCAGCCGCCTGTCTACAGCCAATGTGGACAAGCTGACGTTCATAAAAATGAACCAGGCATGGATCCCACAGGACCTGTCCGTCCCTTGTCCAGATTAGACATTAACTACCTCCCCATAACCATATATTATTGGACTCCAGGGCACTTCCTCATTCAATCCTATTTTTATTTTCATTTTACCATTATATTGCGAGGCTACCCAAAGTTGAATGAACCTCTCCTCTGCCTGTGTGCTAGGCCTAAATATATGCCAATGGACTGTTGCAGTGGTGGCTGACATGAAGCCTGATTCTCTGCTATGACATGCAGACTAATTCTCTGCTGACATGAAGCCAGATTGTCTGTTACGGGACCTATCTCCTCTGCCTGGGTGCTGGGCCTAAATTTATGACAATGGACTGTTGCAGTGGTGGCTGACGTGAAGCCTGATTCTCTGCTATGACATGCAGACTGATTCTCTGCTGACATGAAGCCAGATTGTCTGTTACGGGACCTCTCTGCTCTGCCTGTGTGCTAGGCCTAAATATATGCCAATGGACTGTTGCAGTGGTGGGTGACGTGAAGCCTCATTCTCTGCTATGACATGCAGACTGATTCTCTGCTGACATGAAGCCAGATCGTCTGTTACGGGACCTCTCTGCTCTGCCTGTGTGCTAGGCCTAAATATATGCCAATGGACTGTTGCAGTGGTGGGTGACGTGAAGCCTCATTCTCTGCTATGACATGCAGACTGATTCTCTGCTGACATGAAGCCAGATTGTCTGTTACGGGACCTCTCTGCTCTGCCTGTGTGCTAGGCCTAAATATATGCCAATGGACTGTTGCAGTGGTGGGTGACGTGAAGCCTCATTCTCTGCTATGACATGCAGACTGATTCTCTGCTGACATGAAGCCAGATCGTCTGTTACGGGACCTCTCTGCTCTGCCTGTGTGCTAGGCCTAAATATATGCCAATGGACTGTTGCAGTGGTGGGTGACGTGAAGCCTCATTCTCTGCTATGACATGCAGACTGATTCTCTGCTGACATGAAGCCAGATTGTCTGTTACGGGACCTCTCTGCTCTGCCTGTGTGCTAGGCCTAAATATATGCCAATGGACTGTTGCAGTGGTGGGTGACGTGAAGCCTCATTCTCTGCTATGACATGCAGACTGATTCTCTGCTGTCATGAAGCCAGATTGTCTGTTACGGGACCTCTCTGCTCTGCCTGTGTGCTAGGCCTAAATATATGCCAATGGACTGTTGCAGTGGTGGGTGACGTGAAGCCTCATTCTCTGCTATGACATGCAGACTGATTCTCTGCTGACATGAAGCCAGATCGTCTGTTACGGGACCTCTCTGCTCTGCCTGTGTGCTAGGCCTAAATATATGCCAATGGACTGTTGCAGTGGTGGGTGACGTGAAGCCTCATTCTCTGCTATGACATGCAGACTGATTCTCTGCTGACATGAAGCCAGATTGTCTGTTACGGGACCTCTCTGCTCTGCCTGTGTGCTAGGCCTAAATATATGCCAATGGACTGTTGCAGTGGTGGGTGACGTGAAGCCTCATTCTCTGCTATGACATGCAGACTGATTCTCTGCTGTCATGAAGCCAGATTGTCTGTTACGGGACCTCTCTGCTCTGCCTGTGTGCTAGGCCTAAATATATGCCAATGGACTGTTGCAGTGGTGGGTGACGTGAAGCCTCATTCTCTGCTATGACATGCAGACTGATTCTCTGCTGACATGAAGCCAGATTGTCTGTTACGGGACCTCTCTGCTCTGCCTGTGTGCTAGGCCTAAATATATGCCAATGGACTGTTGCAGTGGTGGGTGACGTGAAGCCTCATTCTCTGCTATGACATGCAGACTGATTCTCTGCTGTCATGAAGCCAGATTGTCTGTTACGGGACCTCTCTGCTCTGCCTGTGTGCTAGGCCTAAATATATGCCAATGGACTGTTGCAGTGGTGGGTGACGTGAAGCCTCATTCTCTGCTATGACATGCAGACTGATTCTCTGCTGACATGAAGCCAGATTGTCTGTTACGGGACCTCTCTGCTCTGCCTGTGTGCTAGGCCTAAATATATGCCAATGGACTGTTGCAGTGGTGGGTGACGTGAAGCCTCATTCTCTGCTATGACATGCAGACTGATTCTCTGCTGACATGAAGCCAGATTGTCTGTTACGGGACCTCTCTGCTCTGCCTGTGTGCTAGGCCTAAATATATGCCAATGGACTGTTGCAGTGGTGGGTGACGTGAAGCCTCATTCTCTGCTATGACATGCAGACTAATTCTCTGCTGACATGAAGCCAGATTGTCTGTTACGGGACCTCTCTCCTCTGCCTGGGTGCTGGGCCTAAATTTATGACAATGGACTGTTGCAGTGGTGGCTGACGTGAAGCCTGATTCTCTGCTATGACATGCAGACTGATTCTCTGCTGACATGAAGCCAGATCCTCTGTTACGGGACCTCTCTCCTCTGCCTGGGTGCTGGGCCTAAATTTATGACAATGGACTGTTGCAGTGGTGGCTGACGTGAAGCCTGATTCTCTGCTATGACATGCAGACTGATTCTCTGCTGACATGAAGCCAGATCCTCTGTTACGGGACCTCTCTCCTCTGCCTGGGTGCTGGGCCTAAATTATGACAATGGACTCTTACAGTGGTGGGTGACGTGAAGCCTGATTCTCTGCTATGACATGAAGACTGATTCTCTGCTGACATGAAGCCAGATTGTCTGTTACGGGACCTCTCTCCTCTGCCTGGGTGCTGGGCCTAAATTTATGACAATGGACTGTTGCAGTGGTGGCTGACGTGAAGCCTGATTCTCTGCTATGACATGCAGACTGATTCTCTGCTGACATGAAGCCAGATTGTCTGTTACGGGACCTCTCTGCTCTGCCTGTGTGCTAGGCCTAAATATATGCCAATGGACTGTTGCAGTGGTGGGTGACGTGAAGCCTCATTCTCTGCTATGACATGCAGACTGATTCTCTGCTGACATGAAGCCAGATCGTCTGTTACGGGACCTCTCTGCTCTGCCTGTGTGCTAGGCCTAAATATATGCCAATGGACTGTTGCAGTGGTGGGTGACGTGAAGCCTCATTCTCTGCTATGACATGCAGACTGATTCTCTGCTGACATGAAGCCAGATTGTCTGTTACGGGACCTCTCTGCTCTGCCTGTGTGCTAGGCCTAAATATATGCCAATGGACTGTTGCAGTGGTGGGTGACGTGAAGCCTCATTCTCTGCTATGACATGCAGACTGATTCTCTGCTGACATGAAGCCAGATCGTCTGTTACGGGACCTCTCTGCTCTGCCTGTGTGCTAGGCCTAAATATATGCCAATGGACTGTTGCAGTGGTGGGTGACGTGAAGCCTCATTCTCTGCTATGACATGCAGACTGATTCTCTGCTGACATGAAGCCAGATTGTCTGTTACGGGACCTCTCTGCTCTGCCTGTGTGCTAGGCCTAAATATATGCCAATGGACTGTTGCAGTGGTGGGTGACGTGAAGCCTCATTCTCTGCTATGACATGCAGACTGATTCTCTGCTGTCATGAAGCCAGATTGTCTGTTACGGGACCTCTCTGCTCTGCCTGTGTGCTAGGCCTAAATATATGCCAATGGACTGTTGCAGTGGTGGGTGACGTGAAGCCTCATTCTCTGCTATGACATGCAGACTGATTCTCTGCTGACATGAAGCCAGATCGTCTGTTACGGGACCTCTCTGCTCTGCCTGTGTGCTAGGCCTAAATATATGCCAATGGACTGTTGCAGTGGTGGGTGACGTGAAGCCTCATTCTCTGCTATGACATGCAGACTGATTCTCTGCTGACATGAAGCCAGATTGTCTGTTACGGGACCTCTCTGCTCTGCCTGTGTGCTAGGCCTAAATATATGCCAATGGACTGTTGCAGTGGTGGGTGACGTGAAGCCTCATTCTCTGCTATGACATGCAGACTGATTCTCTGCTGTCATGAAGCCAGATTGTCTGTTACGGGACCTCTCTGCTCTGCCTGTGTGCTAGGCCTAAATATATGCCAATGGACTGTTGCAGTGGTGGGTGACGTGAAGCCTCATTCTCTGCTATGACATGCAGACTGATTCTCTGCTGACATGAAGCCAGATTGTCTGTTACGGGACCTCTCTGCTCTGCCTGTGTGCTAGGCCTAAATATATGCCAATGGACTGTTGCAGTGGTGGGTGACGTGAAGCCTCATTCTCTGCTATGACATGCAGACTGATTCTCTGCTGTCATGAAGCCAGATTGTCTGTTACGGGACCTCTCTGCTCTGCCTGTGTGCTAGGCCTAAATATATGCCAATGGACTGTTGCAGTGGTGGGTGACGTGAAGCCTCATTCTCTGCTATGACATGCAGACTGATTCTCTGCTGACATGAAGCCAGATCCTCTGTTACGGGACCTCTCTCCTCTGCCTGGGTGCTGGGCCTAAATTTATGACAATGGACTGTTGCAGTGGTGGCTGACGTGAAGCCTGATTCTCTGCTATGACATGCAGACTGATTCTCTGCTGACATGAAGCCAGATCCTCTGTTACGGGACCTCTCTCCTCTGCCTGGGTGCTGGGCCTAAATTTATGAAAATGGACTCTTACAGTGGTGGGTGACGTGAAGCCTGATTCTCTGCTATGACATGAAGACTGATTCTCTGCTGACATGAAGCCAGATTGTCTGTTACGGGACCTCTCTCCTCTGCCTGGGTGCTGGGCCTAAATTTATGACAATGGACTGTTGCAGTGGTGGCTGACGTGAAGCCTGATTCTCTGCTATGACATGCAGACTGATTCTCTGCTGACATGAAGCCAGATTGTCTGTTACGGGACCTCTCTGCTCTGCCTGTGTGCTAGGCCTAAATATATGCCAATGGACTGTTGCAGTGGTGGGTGACGTGAAGCCTCATTCTCTGCTATGACATGCAGACTGATTCTCTGCTGACATGAAGCCAGATCGTCTGTTACGGGACCTCTCTGCTCTGCCTGTGTGCTAGGCCTAAATATATGCCAATGGACTGTTGCAGTGGTGGTTGACGTGAAGCCTCATTCTCTGCTATGACATGCAGACTGATTCTCTGCTGACATGAAGCCAGATTGTCTGTTACGGGACCTCTCTGCTCTGCCTGTGTGCTAGGCCTAAATATATGCCAATGGACTGTTGCAGTGGTGGGTGACGTGAAGCCTCATTCTCTGCTATGACATGCAGACTGATTCTCTGCTGACATGAAGCCAGATCGTCTGTTACGGGACCTCTCTGCTCTGCCTGTGTGCTAGGCCTAAATATATGCCAATGGACTGTTGCAGTGGTGGGTGACGTGAAGCCTCATTCTCTGCTATGACATGCAGACTGATTCTCTGCTGACATGAAGCCAGATTGTCTGTTACGGGACCTCTCTGCTCTGCCTGTGTGCTAGGCCTAAATATATGCCAATGGACTGTTGCAGTGGTGGGTGACGTGAAGCCTCATTCTCTGCTATGACATGCAGACTGATTCTCTGCTGTCATGAAGCCAGATTGTCTGTTACGGGACCTCTCTGCTCTGCCTGTGTGCTAGGCCTAAATATATGCCAATGGACTGTTGCAGTGGTGGGTGACGTGAAGCCTCATTCTCTGCTATGACATGCAGACTGATTCTCTGCTGACATGAAGCCAGATCGTCTGTTACGGGACCTCTCTGCTCTGCCTGTGTGCTAGGCCTAAATATATGCCAATGGACTGTTGCAGTGGTGGGTGACGTGAAGCCTCATTCTCTGCTATGACATGCAGACTGATTCTCTGCTGACATGAAGCCAGATTGTCTGTTACGGGACCTCTCTGCTCTGCCTGTGTGCTAGGCCTAAATATATGCCAATGGACTGTTGCAGTGGTGGGTGACGTGAAGCCTCATTCTCTGCTATGACATGCAGACTGATTCTCTGCTGTCATGAAGCCAGATTGTCTGTTACGGGACCTCTCTGCTCTGCCTGTGTGCTAGGCCTAAATATATGCCAATGGACTGTTGCAGTGGTGGGTGACGTGAAGCCTCATTCTCTGCTATGACATGCAGACTGATTCTCTGCTGACATGAAGCCAGATTGTCTGTTACGGGACCTCTCTGCTCTGCCTGTGTGCTAGGCCTAAATATATGCCAATGGACTGTTGCAGTGGTGGGTGACGTGAAGCCTCATTCTCTGCTATGACATGCAGACTGATTCTCTGCTGTCATGAAGCCAGATTGTCTGTTACGGGACCTCTCTGCTCTGCCTGTGTGCTAGGCCTAAATATATGCCAATGGACTGTTGCAGTGGTGGGTGACGTGAAGCCTCATTCTCTGCTATGACATGCAGACTGATTCTCTGCTGACATGAAGCCAGATTGTCTGTTACGGGACCTCTCTGCTCTGCCTGTGTGCTAGGCCTAAATATATGCCAATGGACTGTTGCAGTGGTGGGTGACGTGAAGCCTCATTCTCTGCTATGACATGCAGACTGATTCTCTGCTGACATGAAGCCAGATTGTCTGTTACGGGACCTCTCTGCTCTGCCTGTGTGCTAGGCCTAAATATATGCCAATGGACTGTTGCAGTGGTGGGTGACGTGAAGCCTCATTCTCTGCTATGACATGCAGACTGATTCTCTGCTGACATGAAGCCAGATTGTCTGTTACGGGACCTCTCTCCTCTGCCTGTGTGCTAGGCCTAAATATATGCCAATGGACTGTTGCAGTGGTGGCTGACGTGAAGCCTCATTCTCTGCTATGACATGCAGACTAATTCTCTGCTGACATGAAGCCAGATTGTCTGTTACGGGACCTCTCTCCTCTGCCTGGGTGCTGGGCCTAAATTTATGACAATGGACTGTTGCAGTGGTGGCTGACGTGAAGCCTGATTCTCTGCTATGACATGCAGACTGATTCTCTGCTGACATGAAGCCAGATCCTCTGTTACGGGACCTCTCTCCTCTGCCTGGGTGCTGGGCCTAAATTTATGACAATGGACTGTTGCAGTGGTGGCTGACGTGAAGCCTGATTCTCTGCTATGACATGCAGACTGATTCTCTGCTGACATGAAGCCAGATCCTCTGTTACGGGACCTCTCTCCTCTGCCTGGGTGCTGGGCCTAAATTTATGAAAATGGACTCTTACAGTGGTGGGTGACGTGAAGCCTGATTCTCTGCTATGACATGAAGACTGATTCTCTGCTGACATGAAGCCAGATTGTCTGTTACGGGACCTCTCTCCTCTGCCTGGGTGCCGGGGCCTAAATATCTGAGAATGGACTGTTCCAGTGGTGGGTGACGGGAAGCCAGATTCTCTGCTATGGAACCTCTCTCCAATTGATTTTGGTTAATTTTTATTTATTTAATTTTTATTTTAATTAATTTCCCTATCCACATTTGTTTGCAGGGGATTTACCTACATGTTGCTGCCTTTTGCAGCCCTCTAGCCCTTTCCTGGGCTGTTTTACAGCCGTTTTAGTGCCGAAAAGTTCGGGTCCCCATTGACTTCAATGGGGTTCGGGTTCGGGACGAAGTTCGGATCGGGTTCGGATCCCGAACCCGAACATTTCTGGGATGTTCGGCCGAACTTCTCGAACCCGAACATCCAGGTGTTCGCTCAACTCTACTGTTCTATTTCTCATTAATGCGATTATCTAGTCAACCAATCACATGGCAGTTGCTTCAATGCATGTAGGGTTGTGGTCCTGCTCAAGACAATCTCCTGAACTCCAAACTGAATGTCAGAATGGGAAAGAAAGGTGATTTAAGCAATTTTGAATGTGGCATGGTTGTTGGTGCCAGACGGGCCGGTCTGAGTATTTCACAATCTGCTCAGTTACTGGGATTTTCACACACAACCATTTCTAGGGTTTACAAAGAATGGTGTAAAAAGGGAAAAACATCCAGTATACGGCAGTCCTGTGGGCAAAAATGCCTTGTTGATGCTAGAGGTCAGAGGAGAATGGGCTGACTGATTCAAGCTGATAGAAGAGCAACGTTGCCTGGAATAACCACTCGTTACAACCGAGGTATGCAGCAAAGCATTTGGGCGTTGAGGCGCATGGGCTACAACAGCAGAAGACCCCACCGAGTACCACTCATCTCCACTACAAATAGGAAAAAGAGGCTACAATTTGCACGAGCTCACCAAAATTGGACTGTTGAAGACTGGAAAAATGTTGCCTGGTCTGATGAGTCTCAATTTCTGTTGAGACATTCAAATGGTAGAGTCCGAATTTGGCGTAAACAGAATGAGAACATGTATCCATCATGCCTTGTTACCACTGTGCAGGCTGGTGGTGGTGGTATAATGGTGTGGGGGATGTTTTCTGGGCACACTTTAGGCCCCTTAGTGCCAATTGGCCATCGGTTAAATGCCACGGGCTACCTGAGCATTGTTTCTGACCATGTCCATCCCTTCATGACCACCATGTACCGATCCTCTGATGGCTACTTCCAGCAGGATAATGCACCTTGTCACAAAGCTCAAATCATTTCTAATTGGTTTCTTGAACATGACAATGAGTTCACTGTACTAAAATGGCCCCCACAGTCACCAGATCTCAACCCAATAGAGCATCTTTGGGATGTGGTGGAACGGGAGCTTTGTGCCCTGGATGTGCATCCCTCAAATCTCCATCAACTGCAAGATGCTATCCTATCAATATGGGCCAACATTTCTAAAGAATGCTATCAGCACCTTGTTGAATCAATGCCACGTAGAATTAAGGCAGTTCTGAAGGCAAAAGGGGGTCCAACACCATATTAGTATGGTGTTCCTAATAATTCTTTAGGTGAGTGTATATATGTATTAAATTGCAATGTATGGTATTCTCTATTATCTGGCTGGCAAGTTCATTTACATCCATTCGCCCCTAGGTGGTGCTGGCACCAAATAATATTTATAGTGTGGGTGTGTTTAGCTGAGAGGATTAGAATGTAGTCAGAGTTAGAATCAAGTTCATGGAGGAGAAAAACAGGCTAAAGTTATCATGTAGCTGTTTTCTTTTCCTCTGGACCCTGATCAAGCCTGGAGAGACTACCATAGCAACCAAGCACCAGACAGTGAGTCTATGTACAAAGATGCAGATAGCCTAGCGAGGGTAACAGCTAAACTTAGCTTATCGACTTCATTAGCACAGGTGACCAGGAGTAGCTTTCCGAGTGCCTGGACACAACTGGATGATTAAGGCCATAATTGTCCTTATCCACTACACAAACATTCCTGGTAGTAGTGAAAACCAAAAACCTTTCTAGAAGAGTATTCTGCAAATAATGTTTGCCTGCCACAAGGGAGATCGCCCTTAGGCCTCTTTCACACCCGTTGCTGTATTGCGGACCGCATTTGTTGATCCGCAATACACGGGCACCGTTCCGTGGCCATTCCCAACACAGATGCGGACCCATTCACTTCAATGGAGATGCGGAATAGTGCGGAACGGAACCCTACGGAAGCACTACAGAGTGCTTCCATGGGGTTTTGTCCCATACTTCCGTTCCGCAAAAAGATAGAACATGTCCTATCTTTTTGTGGAATGGCCGGATCGCGGACCAATTCAAGTGAATGGGTCCGCGATCCACTGCGGCTGCCCCACGGACTGTGCTTGTGCATTGCGGCCCGCATTTTGTGGGCCGCAGCACGACCACGGGGCACACACGCCCGTGGGAAAGAGGCCTTAAAGGATAGCTCATAGTAACTATATACAGGTGAAACTCGAAAAATTAGAATATCGTGCAAAAGTCCATTTATTTCAGTAATGCAAATTAAAAGGAATTGCATTAATGCAGCTTAAAATTAGAATTTTGTGAAAATGTTCAATATTCTAGGCTCAAAGTGTCACACTCTAGTCAGCCAATTAATCCATATCCACTGAGCAAAGGGTACCTGAAAATTGTGACTTTGGGGTTTCATAAGCTATAAGCCATAATCATCCAGAGTATAACAAATAAAGGCTTGAAATATCTCGCTTTGCATGTAATGAGTCTATCTCATATATTAGTTTCACCTTTTAAGTTGCATTATTAAAATAAATAAACTTTGCACAATATTCAAATTTTTCGAGTTTCACCTGTATATACAGGTCCTTCTAAAAAAATTAGCATATTGTGATAAAGTTCATTATTTTCTGTAATGTACTGATAAACATTAGACTTTCATATATTTTAGATTCATTACACACAACTGAAGTAGTTCAAGCCTTTTATTGTTTTAATATTGATGATTTTGGCATACAGCTCATGAAAACCCAAAATTCCTATCTAAAAAAATTAGCATATCATGAAAAGGTTCTCTAAACGAGCTATTAACCTAATCATCTGAATCAACTAATTAACTCTAAACACCTGCAAAAGATTCCTGAGGCTTTTAAAAACTCCCAGCCTGGTTCATTACTCAAAACCGCAATCATGGGTAAGACTGCCGACCTGACTGCTGTCCAGAAGGCCATCACTGACACCCTCAAGCAAGAGGGTAAGACACAGAAAGAAATTTCTGAACGAATAGGCTGTTCCCAGAGTGCTGTATCAAGGCACCTCAGTGGGAAGTCTGTGGGAAGGAAAAAGTGTGGCAGAAAACGCTGCACAACGAGAAGAAGTGACCAGACCCTGAGGAAGATTGTGGAGAAGGACCGATTCCAGACCTTGGGGGACCTGCGGAAGCAGTGGACTGAGTCTGGAGTAGAAACATCCAGAGCCACCGTGTACAGGTGTGTGCAGGAAATGGGCTACAGGTGCCGCATTCCCCAGAAACAGCGGCAGAAGCGCCTGACCTGGGCTACAAAGAAGCAGCACTGGACTGTTGCTCAGTGGTCCAAAGTACTTTTTTCGGATGAAAGCTAATTTTGCATGTCATTCGGAAATCAAGGTGTCAGAGTCTGGAGGAAGACTGGGGAGAGGGAAATTCCAAAATGCCTGAAGTCCAGTGTCAAGTACCCACAGTCAGTGATGGTCTGGGGTGCCATGTCAGCTGCTGGTGTTGGTCCACTGTGTTTTATCAAGGGCAGGGTCAATGCAGCTAGCTATCAGGAGATTTTGGAGCACTTCATGCTTCCATCTGCTGAAAAGCTTTATGGAGATGAAGATTTCATTTTTCAGCACGACCTGGCACCTGCTCACAGTGCCAAAACCACTGGTAAATGGTTTACTGACCATGGTATTACTGTGCTCAATTGGCCTGCCAACTCTCCTGACCTGAACCCCATAGAGAATCTGTGGGATATTGGGAAGAGAAAGTTGAGAGACGCAAGACCCAACACTCTGGATGAGCTTAAGGCCGCTATCGAAGCATCCTGGGCCTCCATAACACCTCAGCAGTGCCACAGGCTGATTGCCTCCATGCCACGCCGCATTGAAGCAGTCATTTCTGCAAAAGGATTCCCGACCAAGTATTGAGCGCATAACTGAACATAATTATTTGAAGGTTGACTTTTTTTGTATTAAAAACACTTTTCTTTTATTGGTCGGATGAAATTTAGGAAATTTGGGTTTTCACGAGCTGTATGCCAAAATCATCAATATTAAAACAATAAAAGGCTTGAACTACTTCAGTTGTGTGTAATGAATCTAAAATATATGAAAGTCTAATGTTTATCAGTACATTACAGAAAATAAAGTGAGGCCGGACGGAGCGGTACGCTTCAGGGAAGGCCGGCATGAGGGGTTGTGGCAGCGAGGGCTAGGGGAGGCAATGGGTTAACGGGGTGACGTGCTGGGGGGGGGGGAGGAGCCAGGAAGAGGCGGGGAGCGGCGCGCTTAAGGAAGGGTGAGGCGAGGTAGCGCCCGCCATTTTGTCTGAGCGAGGAGCCGGCATCACATCTATCTATCTCTGCAGCATCGCATACTGCCATGTCGGATGCAGTGGAAGCGATGCTGTGGCGGCTGAGAGAGGCGGCGGTCTCCAGGGGCCCGGAATGGTTAGAGCAGCAGGTGATGGATTTACTGGGGGGAGCGGAGGGGGGTACAGCTAGCCCCAATCCCATTGCTACACGGTCGCGGCGGGTACGGCCGCCGACGCGCCTGAGCCCTGATCTACCCCCCCGGGTCCGGCGCCGTGTCAGGAGCCCCACAAGGGACCCTCCACGCCGGGGGCCTTCTAGCATCCCCGCTCCTACGGCCCCCCGGCGTGGGAGGAATCCATATGTCCGGCGGGACCCTGAGGAGGCTGCGGGGCCTCCCCCTCAGCGCAATGCAGCCGCGTCTAGGGAATCCGGACCAGGTGCTGCGGGATCCCCTCCTGTCCCCGGGAGGCAGAGGCCTGCTCAGCGTGGGAGCGGCAGCAGTGGCGGCGGCGGGGCTGCGCGGTCGGCCAGGGCGGCCCGGCGCAGGCCCTTACAGGATGAGCCCCTTTCATTGGCACACGAGGCTGCGCCTGGCGGTGCCAGGGACGGGCGCAGGCCTTGCCAGGATTCACCACCTTCGGAGGAGGAGGACGAGGTTGCTCTGGACGCCCCCCTTACACAGAGCAGGCCTCTTGGGCGGGAAGATAGGCGCGAGGCTGCGTATGTGGAGGTCAGGGACATGTGCAGGCCTTTGGCGGCGGGCGGACAGCTTTCTGCTGGTCCGGACGGCGTGGAGGACAGAGGGCTTCCCAGAGTCATTCCTAACGCGCCCAGCAGCGTCCTGGCTGGGGCGCAGCCTACGAACACCGCCAGTGACCGTACCGGGACCGTCGCGGATCCAGGAGCCGTCCGTCAGGAATCTGGATCTTTGGCTGCCGGGCTCACAGCACCCGGGCAGTTAGGTGAGACATCACTGGGAACTTTGATATCTTTATTTAATGGGGCGCCCAATGCAGATGGGAGCAATAGTGATATTATCGGGGGTTTGGGGCGCTTGCTGTGTGGTTTAGCCGGGGTTAGTCAGGATAGGGGTGGAGTGGGGGCCACCCCCTTAACAGCGTGGGGGTTGGGGACAGGAAATAGCAATATACCGCAGCCAGCGAGCACGGGTATGGCGGAGGCAGTGTCAGTGCAGACGCAGGCGGGAGGTGAGGAGGATAGGCCCAGGTTAGATGATGCGGCTAAAGGGGAAGTGTATGTCTGCTTTGAGGGTCCCTTGGGAGCGCATTTGAAGGCGGAGGTACGCGAAAAGATTTGGAAGGGGGAATATGTAGAGATCTTCTCGCTGCTCCCGTTGGAACGGTTCAATCTAGACGTGGTAAAGAAAGATGGTGTAAGGAAGGAGGATGAGGATAAATGGCGTTTTCGCCTTATCCCTAGGTCATTTAGTAATTGGCTGCAGGCCTTTGCTATTTTGGCCAGTGTTATTGGGGAGAAGAGTCCCGAATGTTGCTCCCCTTTGTTCTGTTATCTGGATGCTATCGGGGAGGCCTATAGGGTATATGGGGGATCAGGGTGGCTACGTTATGACGAGCAGTTTCGTCAAAGGAAAGCGGTCCGCCCCAATATGAGATGGGACCATAAAGACATTGCGTTGTGGATGAGGGTGACAGCGCCAGGTAGGAGTGGTCAGTCCTTTCGGACCGACTCAGGGGCGGGAGGGCAGCAAGGTACAGGGGCACCCCCAGTTGGGAGGGGTTTCTGCTTCCTTTTCAATGAGGGAAATTGTAAATTCGGCCAGAAATGTAAATTTAGGCATGAATGTTCCGTGTGTGGAGGTGCCCATGGGGCTAGCAGATGTTTTAGAGGGGGCAGACAAAGGGGAGGGGATAGTTTTGCAAAAGGGGCTGACTCCGGTACGAGTGGAAAGGATGGTGGATCATCTAAATAGATATCCGAACCGGGAGTTAGCGGACTTTTTGTGTTTAGGGTTTAGGTTTGGTTTTCATATTCCCTCTCACCCGGTACCAGTGGCGGAGAAGCGGAAGAATTTGCGCTCAGCATTGGAGTTCCCGGACATAGTGGCAGAGAAGTTAGCTAGGGAAGTTTCTCTGGGAAGGATGGATGGTCCGTTTGATACGCCACCCATACGTAATTTGCGGGTCTCCCCTTTGGGTTTAATCCCTAAGAAGGAGCCGCACAAATTTCGGCTTATCCACCATTTATCATTCCCTAAGGGAGCGTCGGTCAATGAGGGCATTGACCCGGAGCTTTGTTCCGTGGTTTATGCTTCCTTTGACGCGGCTGTGGAATGGGTAAGGAGGTTGGGTCCTGGTACCCTGTTGGCAAAATGTGACATTGAAGCGGCATTCAGATTGTTACCGGTCCACCCGGATAGTCTACATTTACTGGTTTGTTTTTGGGATGGCGGCTATTTTGTGGACAGGTGTTTGCCAATGGGCTGTTCCATATCGTGTGCATATTTTGAGCGTTTCAGTTCCTTTCTGGAGTGGGTGGTTGTTCAGGAATCAGGTTGTCGTTCGATCATTCACTACTTGGATGATTTCCTGTGTTTAGGGGCGGGAGGATCTAGAGTTTGTTCTTTGCTGTTATCAACATTGCAGTCTGTTTTTGAGTTTTTCGGAGTCCCGTTGGCGGTGGATAAGACGGTGGGGCCGACTACTGAGCTGAGTTTTCTGGGTATTGTCATTGATACGCAGCGGATGGAGTGTAGGCTGCCGGTAGAGAAGGTGTCAGATTTGAGAGCAGGAGTGGCGGCTGCATTGGGGGCTAAGAAGATTCGCCTGCGGGATCTGCAGTCATTATTGGGAAAATTGAATTTTGCTTGTAGGATCCTTCCCATGGGCCGCATTTTTAGTAGGAGGTTGGCCTCTGCGACTGGGGGTGTGGTGTCTCCGCATCATTTTATTAGGCTAGGCAGGGAGTTAAAAGGGGACTTGAAGGTTTGGGATTCTTTTTTACAACAGTTTAACGGCAGAGCATTGGTTATGGGCGGTGTGGTTGATGCCTTTGATTTTGAATTGTTTACGGATGCTGCGGGTGGAGTTGGTTTTGGGGCCTTCTGTGAGGGACAATGGTGTGCGGGTGAGTGGCCGGAGTCTTGGGTGCTGAAGGGGTGGGTTAAGAATGTGGCGTTGTTGGAACTCTTTCCCATTGTGTTGGCAGTCACGCTCTGGGGGGAGAAGTTTAGGCACAAGAAGGTTAGGTTCCATTGTGACAACCTGGGCGTGGTGCAAGCCATCAATAGCGTAACTGCTTCTTCCCCCCCAGTTGTTTGCCTGTTGCAACAGTTGGTCCTGAGGTGTTTGTCCCTGAATGCTTGGGTGTTGGCGGTGCATGTTCCTGGTTCTTCTAATGGCATAGCTGACGCACTTTCTCGTTTTCAGTGGGAGCGGTTTCGCCAGTTGGCCCTGGAGGCGAGTCGGGTCGGGATGGTGTGTCCGGAGTCATTGTGGGAGATCTTGGAGGTACCTTAGCGTTTCTGTTGCAGGCGTCATTGAGTGAGGGGACTTGGAAGATGTACGATAAGGCGTGGAGTATGTGGCAGCGGTGGTGTGCTGACCTGGAGGTCGAGGTGCTGGCCGGGGAGATTCCGTTGTTGCTTTTCATTGGCCATGCGAAGGAACAAGGTTGGTCAGTGGCAAAGATCAACGGCTGCATCGCAGGCCTGGCCTTTGGATTCAAGTTGAGGAGTGCTCCGGACGTTACTAAGTCCTTTTTGGTTCGGCAACTTCTGAAGGGGTATAGAAGGTTTCAGCGCGTCAAAGATTCCCGTCTCCCGGTGTCTTTTTCATTGTTATTGCAGCTGGGGGAGCAGGTGTCGGCAGTGTGTCATTCGGTTTGGGAGGTCAGACTGTTCAGATTAGCTTTTGCGCTTGCCTTTTTCGGGGCCTTCCGTTTGGGGGAGTTAGTGTGTGCGAGTGTGCGGAAGGAGGGGGGTCTGAGATGGGAGGATGTCAGTTTATATGACGACAGGGTGGTGATATTTCTGAGATTTTCCAAGATGGATCAGGACGGTAGAGGTCGTTTTATTTCCTTGTTTGAGGTGCCGGGATGTTTGTTGTGTCCGGTACGGTGTTTGCGGGATTTTCAAGGAGGGGCTGGTGTCGCGGCTGGCCCGCTTCTCAGGCACGAGGATGGTTCTTTTCTATCGCGATTTCAATTCATAGCAGTTTTTAAGAAATGCTTGCGTAATCTGGGAATGGACTCTGCCAAATATACGGGTCATTCCTTCAGAATTGGGGCTGCCACGGAGGCTGCTCGTTTGGGGGTGCAGGATGAGGTGATCAAACGTATTGGGAGGTGGGAGTCGGAGCGTTTTCGGCTGTATGTCCGTTTAGGGGCGGTTTAGGGCTGTGCTAACCGTCTTTGTCTTGTCTTTGCAGGTGCCGCACCGTTGTTAGTATGGATTTTGGGCCATTCCTTCGTTTTTTGGGGGGCCTTGAGGGCGGACGTCCGACAGAATGGGCGCCAGTTGGGGTTTGAGCGTGGGATGGCCGTGGTGAGATGGATCGGGCGTAGAGGTATGTTGTGGGGTAGTGTGCTTCAGGAGGTTCATCGTCACGTTAGACTGGATAGGGCCCCGGATGTCTTGGTATTACATGTTGGGGGGAATGACCTTGGGGTCCGTCCCTGCAGGGAATTGATTAGGGATATTCGTTTCGATTTCTTGCGTTTATGGTCCCTTTTTCCGTCAATGGTCACGGTATGGTCTGACATTGTGCCCAGGAAGGTCTGGAGGGAGGCGAGATCTGTGGACAAGCTCAATAAGGCCAGGATTAAACTGAACCGGGTTATTGGGCGGTTTTGTGCCAAGCATGGTGCAGTGGTGGTGCGGCACCCTGAGTTGGAAGCAGGGACTGGAGGTTTTTGGAGACAGGATGGGGTCCACCTTAATGCGGTGGGTATTGACTTGTGGTCCCTTGATTTGCAGGGAGGTGTTGAGAGGGCCCTCCGGGTGTGGCGGAACGCGCGAGCTTAAGGTTGCGGTCAAGCTGCGCGTTGTTGGCGGGGGGAGGTCATAGAAGCTGGGGCTACTGGATGGTAACGGTGAATGAGAGGGCCTCAATGGTGGGGCTGGACTCTCAGAGTTGGGGCACCTGGTTGGCTTGGTACGGCGTCCGTCAGTTGGTGTCCCCGAGCTTGTGGTACGCGGCTGGGGGCAAGATGGAATAGCCGTGGTGGTTTGTGGTCGTTTAAGGTGCAGTTAGGCGGCTTCTAGGACCTCCCTCGTCAGTTATATATTTATACAAATGTTTATGTTTTGTTCATGTTATTTATATTATTTAATAAAGAACGGCTGCTGTGGCCGATTTAATCCAAACAGTGGCTGTGTGTGGTTATTAGGGATGGTAAGTGGGGGTGGTTTAGTTAAATGGGTCAGGTAGAGGGACCCGAGCATAGCCAATAACCCTACTCAAGTGAGGCCGGACGGAGCGGTACGCTTCAGGGAAGGCCGGCATGAGGGGTTGTGGCAGCGAGGGCTAGGGGAGGCAATGGGTTAACGGGGTGACGTGCTGGGGGGGGGAGGAGCCAGGAAGAGGCGGGGAGCTGCGCGCTTAAGGAAGGGTGAGGCGAGGTAGCGCCCGCCATTTTGTCTGAGCGAGGAGCCGGCATCTCCCACCCTCCCGCCCCTAGGGTGTAGGGTTCAAGGATTCCAGTTCCGTTTGTCGCGGCAGTCGTGGCGGGGGGAGGTCATAGAAGCTGGGGCTACTGGATGGTAACGGTGAATGAGAGGGCCTCAATGGTGGGGCTGGACTCTCAGAGTTGGGGCACCTGGTTGGCTTGGTACGGCGTCCGTCAGTTGGTGTCCCCGAGCTTGTGGTAAGCGGCTGGGGGCAAGATGGAATAGCCGTGGTGGTTTGTGGTCGTTTAAGGTGCAGTTAGGCGGCTTCTAGGACCTCCCTCGTCAGTTATATATTTATACAAATGTTTATGTTTTGTTCATGTTATTTATATTATTTAATAAAGAACGGCTGCTGTGGCCGATTTAATCCAAACAGTGGCTGTGTGTGGTTATTAGGAATGGTAAGTGGGGGTGGTTTAGTTAAATGGGTCAGGTAGAGGGACCCGAGCATAGCCAATAACCCTACTCATGAACTTTATCACAATATGCTAATTTTTTTAGAAGGACCTGTATACCATAATACTTTAGTACCAGAGTGCTATAGAGTGAATTTAGGATTACCACCGGGATCCTCCAGTGACAACTGCCACTACCTGATAATAGGAGCACAATTAAACTTATTATTACTATACAAAATGCTTTCCATTGATGAACTGTACCAGAGACAATTGATTTAGTAAATGTTCAACTGGTTTACAACAAACGACTCCTCATTCTTACTACTACTCTCAACATTTGCACCTAACGGTGCTGGCATCATGAACCAGGGGCCCAGCCGCAAAAGAACCTAACACCAATTACCATCAAGGGCACCTCAACTTCCATCTGGCTGGTGTTCCCTGCAACCGAGAGTGCCCCAGAGGATTTTGTGCTGTCTTCCTATCCACTGTAAGCCAGCCCAGGGAGGCATCTGCTAACCGTGAGTAGATGAACTATTGTACCCATCGGCCCACCATAAGCCTCACGTGTTTTCCCCTGTGGTTTGGTATGCTACATTTACATAGGACCAATTTCAGGGCCTGAGATGTTTCTTCTGCCTGAGGATTCCACCAAATCCTGATTGACTTCCTTCCTTTCAGCAGATTGGTCAGGTGTGCAGCCCTCCCGGCAAAATTTGGTATAAACCGCCTACAATACCCAACAATGCCTTGAAACCCTTTCACTTGCTTTGTAGTGATAGGTCGGGGCCAATTTTAAATGGCCTCAACTTTGTTTATTTGGGGTTTGATGATCCCACGGCCAATCACGTACCCCAAATAACGGGCCTCCTCTAGACCTATTGCACAATTTGGAGGATTCGCAGTCAAGCCCGCATATCGGAGTGACTGCCTGAACATGGGACTGCCAGTCTCCACTGTGAAAAAAAATATAATCTAAGTAGGCAGATGCATACTTCTGATGGGGTTTTAAGACTACGTCCATCAGCCTTTGGAACGTGGCAGGGGCCACATGTAACCCAAAAGGTAAAATTACATATTAATAAAGTCCCTCCGGTCTGACAAAGGCGTTCTTTTCCTTTGCCGACTCTGTCAGAGGTACCTGCCAGTAACCCTTGGTTAAACCAAGCGTCGTGAAGTACTGGGCCTGGCCACCCGGGGCATTGGATAAAGGTTGAACTTTGACACCTCATTCAATTTCTGAAAATCGTTACAATATCATAACGATCCGTCCGGCATTGGAATCAACACAATGGGACAAGACTACTCGCTCTTGCATTCCTCGATAACTCCGAGGTTAAGCATTTTATGTACCTCTTCCGTAATGGCTTGTATCTGGGCCTCTGGCACATGGTACGGTTTCACTTGTAACCTTACCCGCAGCTCGGTGACAATGTCATGCTGGACCACCACTCTACGGCCAGGCTTTTCTGAAAAGATGTCGGTATTCTGCTACACTAACTTCCTGACCTCACTTTTTGTTGTTTTGACAGGGATCCTGCTATTTTTACGCTGACCTCTGTCGGGCTGGCATTAGAGGGTCTACATTAGTCAGTACCAGCGCCTCAGTGGCCCACAGGAATTCTCGGTCCTTCCACGCCTTTAGCAATTTTGCATGATATATTTGTTCTGGTTTTCTCCATATATGATATATTTTAAAGTTAACTTCACCAACTTTTTCCTGCACTTCATAGAGCCCTTGCCACTTGGCCAGTGGGTACGAGCACGAGTACTCTATCTCCTGGGGAAAAGGTCCTGACTGTGGCTTTTCTATTATACCCACGGCTCTGAGCTGCCTGAGCCTCTACTAGATGTTCTCTCACAATGGACATCACTGACACAATCCGGTCATGCATATCTGCAATGTGTTTTATTACACTCTTATGGGGAGTAGGCTCTTGCAGCCCTCTGGGATATCTGCCATATAACAGTTCGAATGGGGAAAAATCCAGTTGAAGACTGTGTTACCTTTCAGATGGCGAACAACAAATATGGCAGCGACAAATCCTAGTCCTTACCTTCTTCGGGTACTACCCTTTTTAACATACTTTTTAGGATTTTATAAAATCTTTTCACCAGCCCATCTGTCTGAAAGTGGTACACTGACGTGTGTAACTGCTTGATTCGGAGCAGCTTGCACATTTCTTTTGTCACTTTGGACATGAAAGGCGTACCTTGATCCATAAGGATCTCTTTGGGCAACCCAATGCGGCAAAACATGGCAAATAGCTCCCTGGCAATACGTTTTGCTGTGGTATGCCAGAGAGGAATAGCCTCCTGATAACGGGTTGCACAGTCGATTACCACTAATATGTGTTGGTGGCCCCAGGCAGACTTTCCCACGGGCCCCACTAGATCCATAGCGATCCACTCAAAAGGTACCTCTATAATGGGAATAGGTACCAGTGGACTTCAGAAAATCATAACCTGACACTCTGGACATGACTCAGAAAACTTCTTAACCTTTTTATAGAAACCAGGTTAAAAGAACCGCTGGAGTATGCGCTCTAGTGTCTTTTTGACCCGAAGATTACCTTCCATTACATGCTCCACTACATCCTGTCGGACCTTGTCCACCCGGTACAATAAATCCTGGGAAACAGCCATGTGGGGAAACACCGCTTCTGCACCCATTTGTTGAGGTACCCCACTGTCACCGCCTCACACCCTACACACAGCCCAACATTAACTAATGACAGTGCACCTAGACAATGTGGTGATCTTTGCCAATATTAGGTGCAAATTGGCCATATATGGTAAATGGGTGCATCTATTTTTTGAGAAATTCTTTGCACCTGGCTTTTCAAGGGGAGTGGCTTACAAAAAGGGGTGTGGTTTTATAGGGAAAGGAGAGCAGCCTTATGTGAAATTTAGCATACAATTGCGCCACATTCCAACATAAAATTCTGCTTCAGACTAAGCCAAACAGAAATTGGTATACAGTTTTACAAAAGCGTTCTTGCATCAGTCGGCGCATGCGCACTTCACTCAACGAAGCTGCTGTCAGGAGTCCGCGGCGCATCAGGCACATTTGTTTTTTGTGCAAATAGAGCCATAGTGAAGTTTAATAATGCCTGCTTAGGATTCTTATTATTACTCTGGACATGAGCATATGTTTAGGTTATAGGGGTAAAATCTCATGACAGAATCCCTTTAAAGTTACTTTTCTTCAACCAGCAAGTAATTTTTTGACGGAAAATGACATAGGTGTCTCCCAAAAGATAATAAGACGATGTACATTGTTTTATTGACATTTGAGCAAAAAGTGTCCAGTCCAAAATTATTCATACCCTTCTCAATAATCAATAGAAAAGCCTTTATTGGCTATTATAGCAATCAAACGCTTCCTATAATTGCAGACCAGCTATTTGCATGTCTCCACAGGTATTTTTGCCCATTCATCTTTAGCAATGAGCTCCAAATCTTTCAGGTTGGAGGGTCTTCTTGCCATCACCCTGATCTTTAGCTCCCTCCACAGATTCTCAATTGGATTCAAGTCTGGACTCTGGCTGGGCCACTCCAAAACGTTAATGTTGTTGTCTGCTAACCATTTCTTCACCACTTTTGCTGTGTGTTTTGGGTCATTGTCATGCTGAAATGTCCACTGGTGCCCAAGGCCAAGTTTCTCTGCAGACTGCCTGATGTTGTCGTTGAGAATCCTCCTGTATTGCTCTTTTTTCATGGTGTCGTTTACTGTGATTAGGTTCCCTGGTCCACTGGCTGAAAAACACCCCCAAAGCATTAGGTTCCCACCACCATGTTTGACAATAGGGATGGTGTTCTTTGGGTTGAAGGCTTCTCCTTTTTACGCCAAATGAAGGAAACATCATTGTGACCAAACAATTCAATTTTTGTTTCATCTGAACGTAACACAGAAGACCAGAAGTCTTCTTCTTTGTCCAGATGAGCTTTTGCAAAGGCCAAGCAAGCGTTTGTGTGCCTTATCTGGAGAAATGGAACCCAGCAGTGTGCAGTGTCAGTTGGATTGTCTGCCTTGAGACATTGCCACCAGCAGAGCTCAGATTCACCAGGATGGCCTTGGTGGTGATCCTTGGATTCTTTTTCACCTCTCTAACTATCCTCCTGGCCAGCACAGGTGTTACTTTTAGCTTCCGACCATGTCTTCTGAGATTTTTCACAGTACGGAACATCTTGTATTGTTTAATAATACTTTGCACTGTAGCCACTGGAACTTGAAAACATTTAGAAATGGCCTTGTAGCCCTTTCCTGACTTGTGAGCAGCCACAATGCGCAGCCGCAGGTCCTCACTGAGCTCCTTTGTCTTAGCCATGACTGTCCACAAACCAACTGCAGAGAGCTGCTGTTTTTCACCTGTTGAGTTGATTGAAACAGCTGTTCCCAATTAATCAGGGTAATTAGGATGCTTTAGAACAGCTTGGACCATTTGGAATGGTATAGAAGTGCCCTTACCCAGCATGGCTGCCTGCTGGCATGGTGCCGCGATTTCCCTCCGATCCTCCCCCAGAGCCCGCGGACCTTGTGCCGTACATGTACGTCTCTGGTCCTTAAGTCACGTCCGGCTGCGCCTTAATGTGACTGTCAGATTCTGCAATGAGTGGTGAACGCGGCATCTGAGGGGTTCAATGATGGGGGGCAGTGCGGTCGCTGTTCCCCGTCATTGCGCCCGCTACATATAATGGAATGCGATTTGTGACAAAGTAATTTGTAATAAAACAAATTTCTTTGTGAACTTCAGCAAAGCAGCCGAATGAAATTTTTTATAACTTTGCTCATCTCTAATTACAGTTCAGTGGAAAACTGTGCCACAAAATAGATATAATTTTTTTGTAACTTTTTTCTTAATTTAGGCTAGGTTCACACGTGATTAGCTACAGTTTTTTTTACAGCAGAAAATCTGCAGCATTTCTGCTTCTAATCTGCAGTTGAAAGAAACACACGAAAGCCTTCACACGCTGCCGATTTTATTGCAGAAAAGCTCCGATTAGACACAGTTTCAATCTTTGCATTGGAAAAGGTGAAATCCGCAATGAAATCTGCAGTATAAATTCTGAAATTGTCATCCACTTTGCTGGTACAACGCTACGGATTTACCGCATGAAAATCCACAAGGGCAAATCTGCAGGTAATCCGTCACGTGTGAACCCAGCCTTGTGAAATTGGTTAAAGCACACCTAAAAAAAATCCTCCATTAAACCCTAAAAAGCCATCCTATCCTCTCCAAAATAGGCGTTTCTCTGCACATTTATTAAGGGACTTGTAACTATTTTAAAATGTCCTTTTTTTATGCTGTGTCCGTCATTTGGGTGTGACGCGGTTGGACGTTTCAACATTTATGCCTGGAAACAAGTGGAAATGTTAGTGAAAAAACGACTCCAGTCACCCTTGTCTGTATGTGCAGTTATATGCTGATGCGAGTGGGGGTTACATCATTTGCAGTGGCAACCATGTTTCCCCTCTCCTTGTACAACACCCACTGAGGACTGTAAAAGCAATAGGGTGCAGACCATTAATGCAGTCCAGCTGCTAGAAGTAATCATGGTTTAATATTTGCATTATTTCTGTGACTATATAAGGTGCTTGTGCAAGTTCTGGCCACCAGGTGGCAGCAAAGTGCAATGAATAGCTATAATATTGGTTACACTATAAAGGGCTCTTCTTGTCTGCAATACGGAGAAGAATAGGACATGTTCTATAATGTGCAGAACGGCCACACGAATCTGCAATAATAACGGATGTGTGCATATCCCCACAGAAAAGAATGGGTCAATGTGCTATCTGCAAAAAATGCGGATAGCGCAGGGATGGCAAATATAGCTGTGCATGAGCCCTCAACACAGCTGCAGTAAGGGAGCCTTCACACATGGCAGATTTTGCTGCAGAAAATTTTTGCAACTGAAAATCAGTTCAATTTACCTGAATGGGGCTTGCAATAAGTCATGTGCTTGCTGCCAAAATCTCCCCCTTCAAAGGAATGGAAATGATTTTCATTTGCTGAAATTGTCTGCAATGAAATCTGCTGTGTTTGAAGGCATCCCTAAGACTTACGACCTGAGATCTTACTACTGTATGTAAGGGAGTAAGAAATTAGCAGAATTTTGATTGTAGCTTTGGATGTGAATGGAGTATCAAATGAGATCCTTATATGAAAAGTAAGGAAAGCTTCAAAAAATTTTATGTGAATTTTATATTGTACAAAACTGGAATAAAACTCCAAGCATGGGCTCGAGGCCCCTTATTGAGGGCTGTGACCCTCATCTCTCCTGCTTCTCTATTTGGATCCTGTGGGCTGTTGTCACTTTTCTGCATCCAGCATGCCCACTGGCTCAGTATCCTGATTCACGGCTCCTCTTGTATCTCCTCCTGTAAATTCACAGGCGGTGTAAAAAGAAAGGTGCAAAACTTCTCCTCCCACAAAATGTATGTAAAATTGCAACTTGCCGAAACCCCCCCCCCCCCACCCACAGCCCTAATGCGTCCCAGGTTTAGTGGGATTAGTGATGAGCGGCAGGGGCTATATTCAAATTCGCGATATTTCACGAATATTTTGTAGAATATTTGTCATATATTCGCGAATTTGAGATTATTTTATTGAATGCGAAAAATCAGCAATGAAAAAATCGTGTAATGCGAATTTGTAACGTGAAATACAGGCGTGCATCACTTTGGTTACATTTTTCAAGCTACTAGAAGTTTCATGAGTTTCTCCTGAGACTGGAGAAAATGGTTGGCACAGCAGAACATTACAATTACATTTTATGCAGATAGAGTCAAGTGCTCCAATATATTCGCGATTTCGCTAATCGATAGTAATTAGAATATTTTTTCGCACTATGTGCAACTTCACATTTTTGCGGGTCTGACTACAGTTTACTGACTGGTGCACTAAGTATTGTTGTGAATTTGACATTGCTTCCTTCTCATTGGCCCACAAGCAAGAAGCAGAGAGGAATCGTATGTGCAAATGCTGAATATTCGATATAACGAATATATAGCACTATATTCAAAATATTTGCTAAGTCTCAAAGTGGCGATATTCGCGATAAAAATTTGCTATTCGAATATTCACACTCAAGTGGGATGCCGAGTGGTGTGGTGCGGCCCATCTGGTCACGGTCTTGTCACGGTGCTCCTATCTGGATAAAAAGAGAAAAGGGTCCAGCTCGATTGAAATGTTACCTTTATTTTTCAGTGCAGATAAAAGCCAGTTACAAAGGATACAGCGGGAACCCAGGCTTAGGCTCCGAAGCAAATAAAGGGATTGTTGAGTTAGAGGATGAAGAATAACTTGAGTCCAGACCTTGATAAACTTTAACAGCAGCTTTACTTGGGTAAACGTGATTACAGATAATATTAAGGCTTTTCTCACATTCAGGTTTTCTATTGGTTCCAGCAGGTTTTGGCATAAACTGGCTGGCAAACCTGGTAACTGTGATATCTCTCTTTCTCTGCTGAGCTGACAGGCTTGCTTAATAACTCTACAGTACTTTGTTTATCTCTGCTGTGATAATTAACACAACCAATGTATCTGTCACGACTAGGGATGAGCGAACTCGAACTGTATAGTTCGGGTTCGTACCGAATTTTGGGGTGTCCGTGACACGGACCCGAACCCGGACATTTTCGTAAAAGTCCGGGTTCGGGTTCGGTGTTCGTCGCTTTCTTCGCGCTTTTGTGACGCTTTCTTGGCGCTTTTTGAAAGGCTGCAAAGCAGCCAATCAACAAGCGTCATACTACTTGCCCCAAGAGGCCATCACAGCCATGCCTACTATTGGCATGGCTGTGATTGGCCAGAGCACCATGTGACCCAGCCTCTATTTAAGCTGGAGTCACATAGCGCCGCCCGTCACTCTGCTCTGATTAGCGTAGGGAGAGGTTGCGGCTGCGACAGTAGGGCGAGATTAGGCAGATTAACTCCTCCAAAGGACTTGATTAACTGATCGATCTGCAGCTGTGGATCATTGAGCTGCTGATCCTCAATTGCTCACTGTTTTTAGGCTGCCCAGACCGTTTGTCAGTCACATTTTTCTGGGGTGATCGGCGGCCATTTTGTGTCTTGTGGTGCGCTAGCACAAGCTGCGACCAAGTGCATTTAACCCTCAATGGTGTGGTTGTTTTTTGGCTAAAGCCTACATCAGGGTGAAGCTGTCACACCAAGTGCATTTAACCAGCAATAGTCTGTTCATTTTTTGGCCATATACTAAATCAGGGGCAAGCTGCGCCTGTCACCAAGTGCATTTAACCCTCAATGGTGTGGTTGTTTTTTGGCTAAAGCCTACATCAGGGTGAAGCTGTCACACCAAGTGCATTTAACCAGCAATAGTCTGTTTATTTTTTGGCCATATCCCAGTCTAATTCTGTCACTAAATCCATACCGGTCACCCAGCGCCTAAATACTAGGCCTCAAATTTATATCCCGCTAAATCTGTCCTTAGTGCTGTAGCTGGGCGAGTTATTTAGTGTCCGTTCAAGCACATTTCTTGTTCTGGGTTGAAATACAATTCCCAATTTAGCAATTTCATAATTTAGTGGTTTCTGCTATATCAGAGCTATTTGAAATCTATCCCTAAAAGGGTATATAATATTCAAGGTGCACATTGGGTCATTCAGAATAACTTCACACACACCCGCTACTGTGTATTTCCAAGTCTAATTCTGGCACTAAACCCATACCTGTCACCCAGCGCCTAAATACTAGGCCTCAAATTTATATCCAGCTAAATCTGTCCCTAGTGCTGTAGCTGGGCGAGTTATTTAGTGTCCGTTCAAGCACATTTCTTGTTCTGGGTTGAAATACAATTCCCAATTTAGCAATTTCATAATTTAGTGGTTTCTGCTATATCAGAGCTATTTGAAATCTATCCCTAAAAGGGTATATAATATTCAAGGTGCACATTGGGTCATTCAGAATAACTTCACACACACCCGCTACTGTGTATTTCCAAGTCTAATTCTGGCACTAAACCCATACCTGTCACCCAGCGCCTAAATACTAGGCCTCAAATTTATATCCCGCTAAATCTGTCCTTAGTGCTGTAGCTGGGCGAGTTATTTAGTGTCCGTTCAAGCACATTTCTTGTTCTGGGTTGAAATACAATTCCCAATTTAGCAATTTCATAATTTAGTGGTTTCTGCTATATCAGAGCTATTTGAAATCTATCCCTAAAAGGGTATATAATATTCAAGGTGCACATTGGGTCATTCAGAATAACTTCACACACACCCGCTACTGTGTATTTCCAAGTCTAATTCTGGCACTAAACCCATACCTGTCACCCAGCGCCTAAATACTAGGCCTCAAATTTATATCCCGCTAAATCTCTCGTTACCGCTGTCCTGTTGTGGCTGGGAAAGTTATTTAGTGTCCGTCAAAGCACATTTTTTGTTCTGGGTTGAAATACAATTCCCAATTTAGCAATTTCATAATTTAGTCGTTTCTGCTATATCAGAGCTATTTGAAATCTATCCCTAAAAGGGTAGATCATATTGAAGGTGCACATAGGGTCATTCAGAATAACTTCACACACACGCTTCTGTGCATTTCCAAGTCTAATTCTGTCACTAAATCCATACCGGTCACCCAGCGCCTAAATACTAGGCCTCAAATTTATATCCCGCTAAATCTGTCCTTAGTGCTGTAGCTGGGCGAGTTATTTAGTGTCCGTTCAAGCACATTTCTTGTTCTGGGTTGAAATACAATTCCCAATTTAGCAATTTCATAATTTAGTGGTTTCTGCTATATCAGAGCTATTTGAAATCTATCCCTAAAAGGGTATATAATATTCAAGGTGCACATTGGGTCATTCAGAATAACTTCACACACACCCGCTACTGTGTATTTCCAAGTCTAATTCTGGCACTAAACCCATACCTGTCACCCAGCGCCTAAATACTAGGCCTCAAATTTATATCCCGCTAAATCTGTCCCTAGTGCTGTAGCTGGGCGAGTTATTTAGTGTCCGTTCAAGCACATTTCTTGTTCTGGGTTGAAATACAATTCCCAATTTAGCAATTTCATAATTTAGTGGTTTCTGCTATATCAGAGCTATTTGAAATCTATCCCTAAAAGGGTATATAATATTCAAGGTGCACATAGGGTCATTCAGAATAACTTCACACACACCCGCTACTGTGTATTTCCAAGTCTAATTCTGTCACTAAACCCATACCTGTCACCCAGCGCCTAAATACTAGGCCTCAAATTTATATCCCGCTAAATCTCTCGTTACCGCTGTCCTGTTGTGGCTGGGAAAGTTATTTAGTGTCCGTCAAAGCACATTTTTTGTTCTGGGTTGAAATACAATTCCCAATTTAGCAATTTCATAATTTAGTCGTTTCTGCTATATCAGAGCTATTTGAAATCTATCCCTAAAAGGGTAGATCATATTGAAGGTGCACATAGGGTCATTCAGAATAACTTCACACACACGCTTCTGTGCATTTCCAAGTCTAATTCTGTCACTAAATCCATACCGGTCACCCAGCGCCTAAATACTAGGCCTCAAATTTATATCCCGCTGAATTTGAATACAATACATTGGGCCAAATAATATATTTGTTGTTGTGGTGAACCATAACAATGAGAAAAACATCTAGTAAGGGACGCGGACGTGGACATGGTCGTGGTGGTGTTAGTGGACCCTCTGGTGCTGGGAGAGGACGTGGCCGTTCTGCCACATCCACACGTCCTAGTGTACCAACTACCTCAGGTCCCAGTAGCCGCCAGAATTTACAGCGATATATGGTGGGGCCCAATGCCGTTCTAAGGATGGTAAGGCCTGAGCAGGTACAGGCATTAGTCAATTGGGTGGCCGACAGTGGATCCAGCACGTTCACATTATCTCCCACCCAGTCTTCTGCAGAAAGCGCACAGATGGCGCCTGAAAACCAACCCCATCAGTCTGTCACATCACCCCCATGCATACCAGGGAAACTGTCTCAGCCTCAAGTTATGCAGCAGTCTCTTATGCTGTTTGAAGACTCCGCTGGCAGGGTTTCCCAAGGGCATCCACCTAGCCCTTCCCCAGCGGTGAAAGACATAGAATGCACTGACGCACAACCACTTATGTTTCCTGATGATGAGGACATGGGAATACCACCTCAGCATGTCTCTGATGATGACGAAACACAGGTGCCAACTGCTGCGTCTTTCTGCAGTGTGCAGACTGAACAGGAGGTCAGGGATCAAGACTGGGTGGAAGACGATGCAGGGGACGATGAGGTCCTAGACCCCACATGGAATGAAGGTCGTGCCACTGACTTTCACAGTTCGGAGGAAGAGGCAGTGGTGAGACCGAGCCAACAGCGTAGCAAAAGAGGGAGCAGTGGGCAAAAGCAGAACACCCGCCGCCAAGAGACTCCGCCTGCTACTGACCGCCGCCATCTGGGACCGAGCACCCCAAAGGCAGCTTCAAGGAGTTCCCTGGCATGGCACTTCTTCAAACAATGTGCTGACGACAAGACCCGAGTGGTTTGCACGCTGTGCCATCAGAGCCTGAAGCGAGGCATTAACGTTCTGAACCTGAGCACAACCTGCATGACCAGGCACCTGCATGCAAAGCATGAACTGCAGTGGAGTAAACACCTTAAAACCAAGGAAGTCACTCAGGCTCCCCCTGCTACCTCTTCTGCTGCTGCCGCCTCGGCCTATTCTGCTGCTGCCGCCTCGGCCTCTTCCTCCGCCTCTGGAGGAACGTTGGCACCTGCCGCCCAGCAAACAGGGGATGTACCACCAACACCACCACCACCACCTCCGTCACCAAGCGTCTCAACCATGTCACACGCCAGCGTTCAGCTCTCCATCTCACAAACATTTGATAGAAAGCGTAAATTCCCACCTAGCCACCCTCGATCCCTGGCCCTGAATGCCAGCATTTCTAAACTACTGGCCTATGAAATGCTGTCATTTAGGCTGGTGGACACATACAGCTTCAAACAGCTCATGTCGCTTGCTGTCCCACAGTATGTTGTTCCCAGCCGGCACTACTTCTCCAAGAGAGCCGTGCCTTCCCTGCACAACCAAGTATCCGATAAAATCAAGTGTGCACTGCGCAACGCCATCTGTGGCAAGGTCCACCTAACCACAGATACGTGGACCAGTAAGCACGGCCAGGGACGCTATATCTCCCTAACTGCACACTGGGTAAATGTAGTGGCAGCTGGGCCCCAGGCGGAGAGCTGTTTGGCGCACGTCCTTCCGCCGCCAAGGATCGCAGGGCAACATTCTTTGCCTCCTGTTGCCACCTCCTCCTTCTCGGCTTCCTCCTCCTCTTCTTCCACCTGCTCATCCAGTCAGCCACACACCTTCACCACCAACTTCAGCACAGCCCGGGGTAAACGTCAGCAGGCCATTCTGAAACTCATATGTTTGGGGGACAGGCCCCACACCGCACAGGAGTTGTGGCGGGGTATAGAACAACAGACCGACGAGTGGTTGCTGCCGGTGAGCCTCAAGCCCGGCCTGGTGGTGTGTGATAATGGGCGAAATCTCGTTGCAGCTCTGGGACTAGCCAATTTGACGCACATCCCTTGCTTGGCGCATGTGCTGAATTTGGTGGTGCAGAAGTTCATTCACAACTACCCCGACATGTCAGAGCTGCTGCATAAAGTGCGGGCCGTCTGTTCGCGCTTCCGGCGTTCACATCCTGCTGCTGCTCGCCTGTCTGCGCTACAGCGTAACTTCGGCCTTCCCGCTCACCGCCTCATATGCGACGTGCCCACCAGGTGGAACTCCACCTTGCACATGCTGGACAGACTGTGCGAGCAGCAGCAGGCCATAGTGGAGTTTCAGCTGCAGCACGCACGGGTCAGTCGCACTACAGAACAGCACCACTTCACCACCAATGACTGGGCCTCCATGCGAGACCTGTGTGCCCTGTTGCGCTGTTTCGAGTACTCCACCAACATGGCCAGTGGCGATGACACCGTTATCAGCGTTACAATACCACTTCTATGTCTCCTTGAGAAAACACTTAGGGCGATGATGGAAGAGGAGGTGGCCCAGGAGGAGGAGGAGGAGGAGGAAGAGGGGTCATTTTTAGCACTTTCAGGCCAGTCTCTTCGAAGTGACTCAGAGGGAGGTTTTTGGCAACAGCAGAGGCCAGGTACAAATGTGGCCAGCCAGGGCCCACTACTGGAGGACGAGGAGGACGAGGATGAGGAGGAGGTGGAGGAGGATGAGGATGAAGCATGGTCACAGCGGGGTGGCACCCAACGCAGCTCGGGTCCATCACTGGTGCGTGGCTGGGGGGAAAGGCAGGACGATGACGATACGCCTCCCACAGAGGACAGCTTGTCCTTACCCCTGGGCAGCCTGGCACACATGAGCGACTACATGCTGCAGTGCCTGCGCAACGACAGCAGAGTTGCCCACATTTTAACCTGTGCGGACTACTGGGTTGCCACCCTGCTGGATCCACGCTACAAAGACAATGTGCCCACCTTACTTCCTGCACTGGAGCGTGATAGGAAGATGCGCGAGTACAAGCGCACGTTGGTAGACGCGCTACTGAGAGCATTCCCAAATGTCACAGGGGAACAAGTGGAAGCCCAAGGCCAAGGCAGAGGAGGAGCAAGAGGTCGCCAAGGCAGCTGTGTCACGGCCAGCTCCTCTGAGGGCAGGGTTAGCATGGCAGAGATGTGGAAAACTTTTGTCAACACGCCACAGCTAACTGCACCACCACCTGATACGCAACGTGTTAGCAGGAGGCAACATTTCACTAACATGGTGGAACAGTACGTGTGCACACCCCTCCACGTACTGACTGATGGTTCGGCCCCATTCAACTTCTGGGTCTCTAAATTGTCCACGTGGCCAGAGCTAGCCTTTTATGCCTTGGAGGTGCTGGCCTGCCCGGCAGCCAGCGTTTTGTCTGAACGTGTATTCAGCACGGCAGGGGGCGTCATTACAGACAAACGCAGCCGCCTGTCTACAGCCAATGTGGACAAGCTGACGTTCATAAAAATGAACCAGGCATGGATCCCACAGGACCTGTCCGTCCCTTGTCCAGATTAGACATTAACTACCTCCCCATAACCATATATTATTGGACTCCAGGGCACTTCCTCATTCAATCCTATTTTTATTTTCATTTTACCATTATATTGCGAGGCTACCCAAAGTTGAATGAACCTCTCCTCTGCCTGTGTGCTAGGCCTAAATATATGCCAATGGACTGTTGCAGTGGTGGCTGACGTGAAGCCTCATTCTCTGCTATGACATGCAGACTGATTCTCTGCTGACATGAAGACAGATTCTCTGTTACGGGACCTCCCTCCTCTGCCTGGGTGCTGGGCCTAAATATATGCCAATGGACTGTTGCAGTGGTGGCTGACATGAAGCCTGATTCTCTGCTATGACATGCAGACTAATTCTCTGCTGACATGAAGCCAGATTGTCTGTTACGGGACCTCTCTCCTCTGCCTGGGTGCTGGGCCTAAATTTATGACAATGGACTGTTGCAGTGGTGGCTGACGTGAAGCCTGATTCTCTGCTATGACATGCAGACTGATTCTCTGCTGACATGAAGCCAGATTGTCTGTTACGGGACCTCTCTGCTCTGCCTGTGTGCTAGGCCTAAATATATGCCAATGGACTGTTGCAGTGGTGGCTGACGTGAAGCCTCATTCTCTGCTATGACATGCAGACTGATTCTCTGCTGACATGAAGCCAGATTGTCTGTTACGGGACCTCTCTGCTCTGCCTGTGTGCTAGGCCTAAATATATGCCAATGGACTGTTGCAGTGGTGGCTGACGTGAAGCCTGATTCTCTGCTATGACATGCAGACTGATTCTCTGCTGACATGAAGCCAGATTGTCTGTTACGGGACCTCTCTGCTCTGCCTGTGTGCTAGGCCTAAATATATGCCAATGGACTGTTGCAGTGGTGGGTGACGTGAAGCCTCATTCTCTGCTATGACATGCAGACTGATTCTCTGCTGACATGAAGACAGATTCTCTGTTACGGGACCTCCCTCCTCTGCCTGGGTGCTGGGCCTAAATATATGCCAATGGACTGTTGCAGTGGTGGCTGACATGAAGCCTGATTCTCTGCTATGACATGCAGACTAATTCTCTGCTGACATGAAGCCAGATTGTCTGTTACGGGACCTCTCTCCTCTGCCTGGGTGCTGGGCCTAAATTTATGACAATGGACTGTTGCAGTGGTGGCTGACGTGAAGCCTGATTCTCTGCTATGACATGCAGACTGATTCTCTGCTGACATGAAGCCAGATTGTCTGTTACGGGACCTCTCTGCTCTGCCTGTGTGCTAGGCCTAAATATATGCCAATGGACTGTTGCAGTGGTGGCTGACGTGAAGCCTCATTCTCTGCTATGACATGCAGACTGATTCTCTGCTGACATGAAGCCAGATTGTCTGTTACGGGACCTCTCTGCTCTGCCTGTGTGCTAGGCCTAAATATATGCCAATGGACTGTTGCAGTGGTGGGTGACGTGAAGCCTCATTCTCTGCTATGACATGCAGACTGATTCTCTGCTGACATGAAGCCAGATTCTCTGTTACGGGACCTCTCTCCTCTGCCTGTGTGTGTGCTGGGCCTAAATATATGCCAATGGACTGTTGCAGTGGTGGCTGACGTGAAGCCTGATTCTCTGCTATGACATGCAGACTGATTCTCTGCTGACATGAAGCCAGATTGTCTGTTACGGGACCTCTCTCCTCTGCCTGTGTGTGTGCTGGGCCTAAATATATGCCAATGGACTGTTGCAGTGGTGGCTGACGTGAAGCCTCATTCTCTGCTATGACATGCAGACTAATTCTCTGCTGACATGAAGACAGATTCTCTGTTACGGGACCTCTCTCCTCTGCCTGGGTGCCGGGGCCTAAATATCTGAGAATGGACTGTTCCAGTGGTGGGTGACGGGAAGCCAGATTCTCTGCTATGGAACCTCTCTCCAATTGATTTTGGTTAATTTTTATTTATTTAATTTTTATTTTAATTCATTTCCCTATCCACATTTGTTTGCAGGGGATTTACCTACATGTTGCTGCCTTTTGCAGCCCTCTAGCTCTTTCCTGGGCTGTTTTACAGCCTTTTTAGTGCCGAAAAGTTCGGGTCCCCATTGACTTCAATGGGGTTCGGGTTCGGGACGAAGTTCGGATCGGGTTCGGATCCCGAACCCGAACATTTCCGGGATGTTCGGCCGAACTTCTCGAACCCGAACATCCAGGTGTTCGCTTAACTCTAGTCACGACCCTTGGTCATGGTCGTGACTCCTGTAACCGCATGCAGTTGCCTGCGTTCTTGGTGTTGTTGTCAATCACAGGTGAGGGCTATTGTATGTTGCCTCACCTGTGGTTGCCACTGGGAACATTGTGTATGTGGCAGCAGAGCAGCCTGAGCGGTGCTAGGCAGCTTGCTGCACCTGGCAACCTCTCTTTCTAGGTGTGCCTTTTATCAGTGTGCACGGGGTGTTATATGTGTTGTGTGCACTTCCCCTTTAAGTTGATGTTTTCCCTTCCCTGGTGTTGGAAGGGTTAACTTCCTTCCTAGTGTGTGTGTGCACTGGGTGTGTCTGACTGTGGGTGTGGCTACTTGGCCCTATAAAGCCTCGGTAGAAGGCAGTAGTCAGAGAGGGTGCTTCAGCTATGCTTGCTGGAGAAATCCTCCTGGTTATTTACCATCTGCCAGTGAGGGCCACCCTGGTGGTCATAAACTTTATGTCTGGTGTCAGTTTATGGTTTATGTGTTATTGCAGCATATGGTTTACTGGATTCCCGTGTGATGTCTGTTGTGTGCTGTGTCCTTGGTGTTGGTTGTGGATAGCAGCACTTGCACGTGGGTTCCAGGTTGTGTGTCTGTGGCAGGTAAGTGTGGTACTAGTCTCACTTACCTGTCAATGCCATATGTCTGTTTATGTTTCCCCTTTCTATGTAGCTTGGCCAGTGAGACTCCTGTTCCTCCGTGTCTAGGAGGAACGGGTCGTCTTACCCTGCTGCTAGTCCAGGGCCACCCTGAGGGCGAGCAGGAATATCAGGTTCCGGAGTATGAGCCCTCCTACCTTCAGGGTCAGCTCATACGGATAGGAGACAGGGTCAGAATTAGGGATGTGTAGGAGGTGACCAGCTCCCTAATTCTCTGTCCTGGCCTTACAGCAACTCCATCTGCTGATACCGCACAGCTGAGGGTTTTCCCCATCCTCAGCCGTGACAGTATCAATGGTCAATCAGATAATAATGATGGGCAACCCCAGAATTATCAACAATACAAATATAGTGGGGGACCTCTTATTAATACTTAACTTTTAATAAATAATTAATTATTAAATGACAGCCCATTCAACAATAAAAAGTTAAGCACTCTTGTGCAATGTTTATCCGTGCAGAGATAAAAAAGAGAGAAAGGTCTTACCAGGTTCTTGGTCCCTATAGGGGATCCCTAGTGTCCGGGTACTGGGTCTCTGACCCTATTCACCTCTGGTTAACTTGAGCTAGTATTTACGCTTAGGGAGCAGAGCGCTCACCCTGACAATGGCAACCCCACTGAGCCATCTCTTAGGTCTAACTAGGAGTCCCTGCTTGCCCCTAATGAACTTTTGACTGCCCAGCTTCATCAGGGTAATACCAGGGGGACCCTAGTAATTAGATAAATCTTGTCCTGATGTGTTTCCTTGGAGTTAAACCAAATGTTGAGGACAGGTTACAGCGTTAGTCGTCGTCTGAGCCTGGAAGGGTAATGCCCTAAAGCAGTGATAGGCAAACTGCGGCTCTCCAGCTGTTGCAGAACTACAGCATGTAAAGACTGCCTACAGCAGGGCATGGTGAGAGTTGTAGTTTTGCAACAGTTGGAGAGCCGCAGTTTGCCTATCACTGCCCTAAAGTGTCATGCTGATGTGGACAGCAGAGTAATGCGCATTTGTTCTCTCTTTTTTATCTCTGCACGGATAAACATTGCGCAAGCGTGCGTCACTTTTTATAGTTGAATGGGCTGTCATTTTATAATTAATTATTTATTAAAAGTTAAGTATTAATAAGAGGTCACCCACTATATTCGTATTGTTGATATCTCTGCTGTGCTAAACTCTGCTTGGGTCTGGGTACTGGACTTTTGGTTTGTTCTGGTATCTTTGGATTGGGGTGCCTTCAACTGTTATCCCCCTCTTGACTCTCAGTAAATAAATTAGCAAGGAGTGAGGGGGCTCTATGAGCTACTTCCCTTTGGAGAGACTCCTGCCGCAGCAGGAGAAGATTTTCCTCTTGCTGCTACTTCTTTTCTTCTCAGATCAAATATGGAGTCTAAACTGGAACCAACTAGCAGGACTTGCCCACTCCTGCCCGAAGGGGGGGAGAATGGCATGGTGAGTTCTATCTAAGAATAGCTCTGCCATACATGCTACCACCTGCTGGTGAACCAGGCACATTTAAATAAACATAACGGTTTCATAACAATATTATTAATGCACAATGGTGAAGAACCTGGAAATAAATACAAAAATTACATTTGTGTTAGACCATTAGAGACAGTAGCAGGGTGAAGGAATGGTAATACTACTTTGGGGTATTACAAAAATAAAAAATAAATGCAGCTGAATCGTTTGTAATACTTTTCTAATACATTCGATGGCAGTACTATACTGTGTCTCTCTAGTACAAGGCACCGCACCTCTTTTCCAATACACAGAGCCCCATATTTACTAATGTCAGTGCACCTACACAATGTTGCTAACTGCACCAATATTTAGTGCAAATTGGCCCTATATGGTGCAATTTTTCAGAAATTAGGTGCATCTAGTTTTTAAAAAAAATCCTCTGTACCTGACTTTCCAAGGGGTGTGACTTACTGAAAAGGGGTGTGGCTTTAGAAAGACTCTTAGGAGTCAAAATGTTGCACGGTGGGTGAATAAAGCTCTGCATATTGTGAAGACATTGAGTGCCGCAGTCTTCTCTCCATCTTGTGTGGCATTGCATGCCATTTACAGGATTACAAAATCTGCACCACTGTTTAAATTCTAAGCTTCCTCTTACTGCCATTGGGGGGCGATCTGTATGCAGATCAGTAGAAGCCTTACACAGCTTTACACACATCAACTATGGGGCATGGGTGGTTTGAGTTGGTGGATGTGAGACCTGGAACTGAACTACTTCTGTTCCCAAAATGTCATTATCATCTCAGTGCAATGAGATTGTTATAGGTTTCATTGCAGCCATTAGTAACTGTGTAAAGACCTATGCACTGAGCTCCCCCTAGTGGTGGCTTCTGTCAGACAGTTTTATAATAAGCTATATGAGGGAAGCAGGAGATCTAGACCCAGATTTACTAATCCTATAGGTTAAAGTGACTGTCTAGAACAGCACGATTTATCACAGGGGCTCAGGCTGGATGATAAATGTGGTGGAGGGACAGGCACTTTTCTCTTAATTTGTGCCAACTATTGGTTGGCTTATATTGAGACAGATTTTATGCCAGAATTGCGGTGCAATTTTGGTGCAAAATGGTCCATCTTATTAAAAAGTGGGTGGAGCTTAGCAGAAGATATCGGCGCCCAAAACATTTACTGCAATTTATGCCTGAGGGCTCTTTCACACCTGCGTTCTTTTCTTCCGGCATAGAGTTCCGTCGTCGGGGCTCTATGCCGGAAGAATCCTGATCAGTTTTATCCTAATGCATTCTGAATGGAGTGAAATCAGTTCAGGATGCATCAGGATGTCTTCAGTTCCGGAACGGAACGTTTTTTGGCCGGAGAAAAAACTGCAGCATGCTGCGCTTTTTGCTCCGGCCAAAAATCCTGAACACTTGCCGCAAGGCCGGATCCGGAATTAATGCCCATTGAAAGGCATTAATCCGGATCCAGCCTTAAGCTAAACGTCGTTTCGGCGCATTACCGGATCCGACGTTTAGCTTTTTCTGAATGGTTACCATGGCTGCCAGGATGCTAAAGTCCTGGCAGCCATGGTAAAGTGTAGTGGAAGCCGCACGGACGGTAAGTATACTGCTCCCCCGCTCCCCACTACTACTATGGCAACCAAGACTTTAATAGCGTCCTGGCTGCCATAGTAACACTGAACGCATTTTGAAGACGGATCCGTCTTCAAATGCTTTCAGTTCACTTGCGTTTTTCCGGATCCGGCGTGTAATTCCGGCAAATGGAGTACACGCCGGATCCGGACAACGCAAGTGTGAAAGAGGCCTGAAAACTGTCATAAATTATAACTGAAATCTACGCCAGCTCTTATCTGGTATAGATTTCAGATTCTGTTACACGGACATCACAGATGTGATCTTAATAAATTGGTTGCATCTTATGCTGGCGGGCTATTTACTAACACTGCCATGTGAAATGACAGTCTTTAGTTAATGACCCCCATAAAACTGTATAGGGGAGATTTCTGACTGTACTTATGCTAGTTGTCTGGTGTAAATGCATTCAGAAATATATGATGTTCAGAATAAGCGACATATTTATGAAGCACCTATTTTTTCAAATATAGTAGTCCGATAAAGTGGAAAAGGGCCTTTATTATAAAAAATGTGCTCCATTTGATAAAAAAAAGTCCTAAATTCATCAGAAATCCTGCCAATCCATGCTGTACTCTATACAACCCTTAGGCCCCTTTCACACGGGCGAGTATTCCGCCCGGATGTGATGCGTGAGTTGAACGCATTGCACCCGCACTGAATACCGACCCATTCATTTCTACGGGGCTGTGGCCCGCATACGGTCGGTCCGCAATAAACGGCATTGGCTGTGTGCATCCAGCATCACGGATCGCAGACCTATTCACTTCAATGGGTCCGCAATCCGGGAGATGCGTAACGGAGGCACGGAACCAAAGCCCACAGAAGCTCTAAGGAGTGCTTCCGTGGGTTTTCTGTCCGTGCCTCCGCACTGCAAAAAAGTAGTGCATGCACTACTTTTTTTGCGGTGCGGACAGATCACGGACCCATTCAAGTTATATGGGTCTGTATCTGTCTGTGGCCGCAGCACGGATGTTGCCGTGCATTGGGGACAGCAAATTGCGGTCCCCAATGCACGGAACGGCCAGCACACGGTCGTGTGCATGAGCCCTTAATCTGTCGAAGGGATCAGCATCCTCTGGCACGCCAGCTGTTCTGTAACTACAACTCCCAGAATCCTCTTTTCACTTGTATGGGAGTAATAAAAACAGACAAGTATGTGTGCATGCTGGGAGTTGTAGTTTCACAGGTTGTTCATCCCTGTTCTACTGAATGACTATGACTGAGGCTATTTACACATCTGTGTTGGAGGCTATTTTTCATATCACAATGGCAAACACCTCAGTGGACCCCACTATAAATCAGTGTGATCTGTTGGGTGTCACTGGAAGGAACCATGATGCAGATGTGAACAGAACCAAAGTGACTTATTATTCAGGTATACTCCGTATTTATATAAACTGTGGAGTGACATATTCTCCCTACACCTTCAAAATGTAACATGAGGTTCTTAGCGCACAATGTAATGAAATTGTGCGAGCCCATCTGCCCCGTCACGGCGACCTCAATTCAGATGGGTCCCTACCCTAAGACTTTTTTGTTTAACTGCACACCCAGAGATATAGCACACATGATCCTGATAACAGATCGGCATTGATACAATGTAAAGTCTGTGGGGTCTGGGGTCAGAAGATGCCTACAGCAGCTCCACTTAACATTACCTGTTCTAAAAGTGTTAGTGTAGGGACCCATCTGATAAAGGTGCCATAAGGTTTGGCAGATGGGATCACACGACTTTATTAATTGTGTGATAAAAGACAGGACCTTCCATTTTCCTTAAAAAGGAAGACCCCAGGGAACTGTCACCCAATTTTTTCCCTTTTTTTTGGCCAAATATTGCGTAAAGGGACTCCATCACCAGATTTCTGCTGCCCTCACTTTTAAACCCTAACACCTCCAGTGCACGCTGATGAGTCCCCGTAGTCATGAGATCACGGCCTCTTTACCCCTGATTTTCCCAAATGAATGAATAGCAGGTGAGAGGGGAAAGCAAGGGGCTCAGGAATATTCAGGACTCAGCATGCGCTGGAGCTGTTCAATAAAAGACTTTGGCAAAAAAGCTGGTTAGGTACAGAAAGTGAGCCAACATTTTGTTAAGGGGATCTGTCACTTGATTAGGTTGCCCTTAGGACACCATAAATCTGGTGACAGATTCCCTTTAAAGTCATAGCTTTGAGGAGTTGCATGATCATATGACAGCAATCACTCGCTAAGTCATCTCTGCTCCCAGAATACATATAGACTACACTCTATACATACCCTAAAGATATTACACTTACTCTATATACAAACTATATACACACTATATACAGTACAATTACCTGGTACACACATAATATAGATTACAGTTGCCCTATATAATTATTATATAAAGTATTGTACCCTATACAAATGCTATATAAACTACACTTACCCTATTCAAGCGCAATATAAACTACACTTCCCTGTACAAACACTATATATACTGCTTACCCTATACAAACGCCATATACATTACACTTACCATGTACAAACACCATATACATTACACTTACCATGTACAAACACTATATACTACACTTACCCTATACAAACACCATATACACTACACTTACCTAGTATAAAGGCTATATACACTACATTTAACCTATACAAACACTATATATACTACAATTACCTTATACAACCACTACATCCCCTACATTTCCCTGTAGAAACAATATATACACTACAATTACCCTAAACAAACGCTATATACACTAAAATGATCATGTACAAACTCTTTATACCCTACACTTCCCTGTACAAATGCTATATACACTACACTTATCCTATTCAAAATCTATATACTCTACACTTACACTATACAATTGTCACATACACTATACTTACCCTGTACAAACACTATATACACTACAATTACCCTATTGAAGCACGATATCCACTAAAGTTACCCTGTAGAAACACTATATACACTACACTTACCCTATACAACCACTATATACACTACACTTACTCTATACAACCACTATATACTCTACACTTACCCTGTACAAACGCTATATACACTATACTTACCATGTACAAACACTATATACACTACACTTCCCTGTAGAAACACTATATACACTACACTTAACCTGTACAAATGCTTTATACACTACACTTACCCAGTACAAACGCTATATACACTACACTTACTCTATACAACCGCTATATACACTACACTTACCCTATACAAACGCCATATACACTACACTTACCATGTAAAAACACTATATACACTACACTTACCCTATACAATGGCTATATACACTACACTTACCCTGTACAAACACTATATACACTGCTTACCCTGTACAAACACTATATATTACACTTACCCTATACAAACGCCGATAACACTACACTTACCTAGTATAAAGGCTATATACACTACATTTAACCTATACAAACACTATATATGCTACAATTACCTTATACACACTAAAATTACCTTATACAACCACTATATACACTATACTTACCCTGTACAACCACTATATACAGTATACTTACCCTGTACAACCACTACATCCCCTACACTTCCCTGTAGAAACAATATATACACTACAATTACCCTAAACAAACCAAATATACACTAAAATTATCATGCACAAACTCTGTATAAGCTACACTTCCCTGTACAAATGCTATATACACTACACTTATCCTATTCAAAACCTATATACTCTACACTTACACTATACAATTGTCACATACACTATACTTACCCTGTACAAACACTATATACACTACAATTACCCTATTGAAGCAAGATATACACTAAAGTTACACTGTATAAACACTATATACACTACACTTACCCTATACAACCACTATATACACTACACTTACCATAAACACACGCTATATACATTATATTTACCCTATACAAATGCCATATGCACTACACTTAAAATGTGCAAGCACTATATACACTACACTTAACCTGTGCAAATGCTATATACACTACACCTACTTTATACAACCACTATATACACTACACTTACCCAGTACAAATGCTATATACACTACACTTACCCAGTACAAATGCTATATACACTACACTTACCCAGTACGAATGCTATATACACTACACTTACCCTATGCAACTGCTATATACACTTCACTTACCCTATACAAACGCCATATACACTATACTTACCATGTGGAAACACTATATACACTGCTTACCCTGTACAAACAGTATATACACTACACTTTCCCAGGATAAAGGCTATATACACTACATTTAACCTATAAAAACACTATATATAGTACATACTTACCCTGTACAAACACTATATACACTACAATTACCCTATTGAAGCACGATATCCACTAAAGTTACCCTGTAGAAACACTATATACACTACACTTACCCTATACAACCACTATATACTCTACACTTACCCTGTACAAACGCTATATACACTACACTTACCATAAACACACGCTATATACATTATATTTACCCTATACAAATGCCATATGCACTACACTTAAAATGTGCAAACACTATATACACTACACTTAACCTGTGCAAATGCTATATACACTTATCCTACTTTATACAACCGCTATATACACTACACTTACCCAGTACAAATGCTATATATACTACACTTACCCTATGCAACTGCTATATACACTTCACTTACCCTATACAAACGCCATATACACTATACTTACCATGTGGAAACACTATATACACTGCTTACCCTGTACAAACAGTATATACACTATACAAACACCATATACACTACACTTTCCCAGGATAAAGGCTATATACACTACATTTAACCTATAAAAACACTATATATACTACATTTAACTAATACAAAAAGTATATACATACACTACACTTACCTTATACAAACACTATATACACTATACTTACCCTGCACAAACACTAAATACACTATACTTACCCTGTACAACCACTATATCCCCTACACTTCCCTGTAGAAACACTATATACGCTACACTTAACCTGTACAAATGCTATATACACTACACTTACCCAGTACAAACGCTATATACACTACACTTACTTTATACAACCGCTATATACACTACACTTACCCTATACAAATGCCATATACACTACACTTACCATGTAAAAACACTATATACACTACACTTACCATGTACAAACACTATACTTACCGTATACAAATGCCATATACACTACACTTACCATGTACAAACAGTATATACACTACACTTACCATGTAAAAACAGTATATACACTACACTTACCCTGTACAAACACTATATACACTGCACTTACCCTATACAACCGCTATATACACTACACTTACCCTGTACAAACACTATATACACTACACTTACCATGTACAAACAGTATATACACTACACTTACCCTGTACAAACACTATATACACTGCACTTACCCTATACAACCGCTATATACACTACACTTACCCTGTACAAACACTATATACACTGCTTACCCTGTACAAACACTATATAATACACTTACCCTATACAAATGCCATATACACTACATTTAACCTATACAAACACTATATATACTACATTTACCTTATACAAACACTATATACACACACTACACTTACCTTATACAAACACTGTATACACTATACTTACCCTGTACAAACACTATATACACTATACTTACCCTGTACAACCACTACATCCCCTACACTTCCCTGTAGAAACAATATATACACTACAATTACCCTAAACAAACGCTATATACACTAAAATTATCATGTACAAACTCTGTATAAGCTACACTTCCCTGTACAAATGCTATATACACTACACTTATCCTATTCAAAACCTATATACTCTACACTTACACTATACAATTGTCACATACACTATACTTACCCTGTACAAACACTATATACACTACAATTACCCTATTGAAGCACGATATCCACTAAAGTTACCCTGTATAAACACTATATACACTACACTTACCCTATACAACCACTATATACTCTACACTTACACTATACAATTGTCACATACACTATACTTACCCTGTGCAAACACTATATACACTACAATTACCCTATTGAAGCACGATATCCACTAAAGTTACCCTGTATAAACACTATATACACTACACTTACCCTATACAACCACTATATACTCTACACTTACCCTGTACAAACGCTATATACACTACACTTACCATAAACACACACTATATACATTATATTTACCCTATACAAATGCCATATGCACTACACTTAAAATGTGCAAGCACTATATACACTACACTTAACCTGTGCAAATGCTATATACACTACACCTACTTTATACAACCGCTATATACACTACACTTACCCAGTACAAATGCTATATACACTACACTTCACTTACCCTAAACAAACGCCATATACACTATACTTACCATGTGGAAACACTATATACACTGCTTACCCTGTACAAACAGTATATACACTACACTTTCCCAGGATAAAGGCTATATACACTACATTTAACCTATAAAAACACTATATATAGTACATACTTACCCTGTACAACCACTATATCCCCTACACTTCTCTGTATAAACACTATATACACTACACTTAACCTGTACAAATGCTATATACACTACACTTAACCAGTAAAAACACTATATACACTACACTTACTTTATACAACCGCTATATACACTTCACTTACCCTATACAAATGCCATATACACTACACTTACCATGTAAAAACACTATATACACTACACTTAACCTGTATAAACACCATATACACTACATTTACCCTGTACAAACACTATATACACTACATTTACCATGTACAAACACTATATGCACTACACTTACCCTATACAACCGCTATATACACTACACTTACCCAGTACAAATGCTATATACACTACACTTACCCTATGCAACTGCTATATACACTTCACTTACCCTATACAAACGCCATATACACTATACTTACCATGTGGAAACACTATATACACTGCTTACCCTGTACAAAGAGTATATACACTATACAAACACCTTATACACTACACTTTCCCAGTATGAAGGCTATATACACTACATTTAACCTATAAAAACACTATATATACTACATTTACCTAATACAAAAAGTATATACACACACTATACTTACCTTATACAAACACTATATACACTATACTTACCCTGTACAAACACTATATACACTATACTTACCCTGTACAACCACTATATCCCCTACACTTCCCTGTAGAAACACTATATACGCTACACTTAACCTGTACAAATGCTATATACACTACACTTACCCAGTACAAACGCTATATACACTACACTTACTTTATACAACTGCTATATACACTACACTTACCCTATACAAATGCCATATACACTACACTTACCATGTAAAAACACTATATACACTACACTTACTATGTACAAACACTATACTTACCCTATACAAATGCCATATACACTACACTTACCATGTACAAACAGTATATACACTACACTTACCATGTACAAACAGTATATACACTACACTTACCCTGTACAAACACTATATACACTGCACTTACCCTATACAACTGCTATATACACTACACTTACCCTGTACAAACACTATATACACTGCTTACCCTGTACAAACACTATATAATACACTTACCCTATACAAATGCCATATACACTACATTTAACCTATACAAACACTATATATACTACATTTACCTTATACAAACACTATATACACACACTACACTTACCTTATACAAACACTGTATACACTATACTTACCCTGTACAAACACTATATACACTATACTTACCCTGTACAACCACTACATCCCCTACACTTCCCTGTAGAAACAATATATACACTACAATTACCCTAAACAAATGCTATATACACTAAAATTATCATGTACAAACTCTGTATAAGCTACACTTCCCTGTACAAATGCTATATACACTACACTTATCCTATTCAAAACCTATATACTCTACACTTACACTATACAATTGTCACATACACTATACTTACCCTGTACAAACACTATATACACTACAATTACCCTATTGAAGCACGATATCCACTAAAGTTACCCTGTATAAACACTATATACACTACACTTACCCTATACAACCACTATATACTCTACACTTACCCTGTACAAACGCTATATACACTACACTTACCATAAACACACGCTATATACATTATATTTACCCTATACAAATGCCATATGCACTACACTTAAAATGTGCAAGCACTATATACACTACACTTAACCTGTGCAAATGCTATATACACTACACCTACTTTATACAACCACTATATACACTACACTTACCCAGTACAAATGCTATATACACTACACTTACCCTATGCAACTGCTATATACACTTCACTTACCCTATACAAACGCCATATACACTATACTTACCATGTGGAAACACTATATACACTGCTTACCCTGTACAAACAGTATATACACTACACTTTCCCAGGATAAAGGCTATATACACTACATTTAACCTATAAAAACACTATATATAGTACATACTTACCCTGTACAAACACTATATACACTACAATTACCCTATTGAAGCACGATATCCACTAAAGTTACCCTGTATAAACACTATATACACTACACTTACCCTATACAACCACTATATACTCTACACTTACCCTGTACAAACGCTATATACACTACACTTACCATAAACACACGCTATATACATTATATTTACCCTATACAAATGCCATATGCACTACACTTAAAATGTGCAAACACTATATACACTACACTTAACCTGTGCAAATGCTATATACACTTCACCTACTTTATACAACCGCTATATACACTACACTTACCCAGTACAAATGCTATATATACTACACTTACCCTATGCAACTGCTATATACACTTCACTTACCCTATACAAACGCCATATACACTATACTTACCATGTGGAAACACTATATACACTGCTTACCCTGTACAAACAGTATATACACTATACAAACACCATATACACTACACTTTCCCAGGATAAAGGCTATATACACTACATTTAACCTATAAAAACACTATATATACTACATTTACCTAATACAAAAAGTATATACACACACTACACTTACCTTATACAAACACTATATACACTATACTTACCCTGCACAAACACTATATCCCCTACACTTCCCTGTAGAAACACTATATACGCTACACTTAACCTGTACAAATGCTATATACACTACACTTACCCAGTACAAACGCTATATACACTACACTTACTTTATACAACCGCTATATACACTACACTTACCATGTAAAAACACTATATACACTACACTTACCATGTACAAACACTATACTTACTGTATACAAATGCCATATACACTACACTTACCATGTACAAACAGTATATACACTACACTTACCATGTACAAACAGTATATACACTACACTTACCCTGTACAAACACTATATACACTGCACTTACCCTATACAACCGCTATATACACTACACTTACCCTGTACAAACACTATATACACTACACTTACCATGTACAAACAGTATATACACTACACTTACCCTGTACAAACACTATATACACTGCACTTACCCTATACAACCGCTATATACACTACACTTACCCTGTACAAACACTATATACACTGCTTACCCTGTACAAACACTATATAATACACTTACCCTATACAAATGCCATATACACTACATTTAACCTATACAAACACTATATATACTACATTTACCTTATACAAACACTATATACACACACTACACTTACCTTATACAAACACTGTATACACTACACTTACCCTGTACAACCACTATATACACTATACTTACCCTGTACAACCACTACATCCCCTACACTTCCCTGTAGAAACAATATATACACTACAATTACCCTAAACAAACGCTATATACACTAAAATTATCATGTACAAACTCTGTATAAGCTACACTTCCCTGTACAAATGCTATATACACTACACTTATCCTATTCAAAACCTATATACTCTACACTTACACTATACAATTGTCACATACACTATACTTACCCTGTACAAACACTATATACACTACAATTACCCTATTGAAGCACGATATCCACTAAAGTTACCCTGTATAAACACTATATACACTACACTTACCCTATACAACCACTATATACTCTACACTTACACTATACAATTGTCACATACACTATACTTACCCTGTACAAACACTATATACACTACAATTACCCTATTGAAGCACGATATCCACTAAAATTACCCTGTATAAACACTATATACACTACACTTACCCTATACAACCACTATATACTCTACACTTACCCTGTACAAACGCTATATACACTACACTTACCATAAACACACACTATATACATTATATTTACCCTATACAAATGCCATATGCACTACACTGAAAATGTGCAAGCACTATATACACTACACTTAACATGTGCAAATGCTATATACACTACACCTACTTTATACAACCGCTATATACACACTACACTTACCCAGTACAAATGCTATATACACTACACTTACCCTATGCAACTGTTATATACACTTCACTTACCCTAAACAAACGCCATATACACTATACTTACCATGTGGAAACACTATATACACTGCTTACCCTGTACAAACAGTATATACACTACACTTTCCCAGGATAAAGGCTATATACACTACATTTAACCTATAAAAACACTATATATAGTACATACTTACCCTGTACAACCACTATATCCCCTACACTTCTCTGTAGAAACACTATATACACTACACTTAACCTGTACAAATGCTATATACACTACACTTAACCAGTAAAAACACTATATACACTACACTTACTTTATACAACCGCTATATACACTACACTTACCCTATACAAATGCCATATACACTACACTTACCATGTAAAAACACTATATACACTACACTTAACCTGTACAAACACCATATACACTACATTTACCCTGTACAAACACTATATACACTACATTTACCATGTACAAACACTATATGCACTACACTTACCCTATACAACCGCTATACACACTACACTTACCCAGTACAAATGCTATATACACTACACTTACCCTATGCAACTGCTATATACACTTCACTTACCCTATACAAACGCCATATACACTATACTTACCATGTGGAAACACTATATACACTGCTTACCCTGTACAAAGAGTATATACACTATACAAACACCTTATACACTACACTTTCCCAGTATGAAGGCTATATACACTACATTTAACCTATAAAAACACTATATATACTACATTTACCTAATACAAAAAGTATATACACACACTACACTTACCTTATACAAACACTATATACACTATACTTACCCTGTACAAACACTATATACACTATACTTACCCTGTACAACCACTATATCCCCTACACTTCCCTGTAGAAACACTATATACGCTACACTTAACCTGTACAAATGCTATATACACTACACTTACCCAGTACAAACGCTATATACACTACACTTACTTTATACAACCGCTATATACACTACACTTACCCTATACAAATGCCATATACACTACACTTACCATGTAAAAACACTATATACACTACACTTACTATGTACAAACACTATACTTACCCTATACAAATGCCATATACACTACACTTACCATGTACAAACAGTATATACACTACACTTACCATGTACAAACAGTATATACACTACACTTACCCTGTACAAACACTATATACACTGCACTTACCCTATACAACTGCTATATAAACTACACTTACCCTGTACAAACACTATATACACTGCTTACCCTGTACAAACACTATATAATACACTTACCCTATACAAATGCCATATACACTACATTTAACCTATACAAACACTATATATACTACATTTACCTTATACAAACACTATATACACACACTACACTTACCTTATACAAACACTGTATACACTATACTTACCCTGTACAAACACTATATACACTATACTTACCCTGTACAACCACTACATCCCCTACACTTCCCTGTAGAAACAATATATACACTACAATTACCCTAAACAAACGCTATATACATTAAAATTATCATGTACAAACTCTGTATAAGCTACACTTCCCTGTACAAATGCTATATACACTACACTTATCCTATTCAAAACCTATATACTCTACACTTACACTATACAATTGTCACATACACTATACTTACCCTGTACAAACACTATATACACTACAATTACCCTTATGAAGCACGATATCCACTAAAGTTACCCTGTATAAACACTATATACACTGCACTTACCCTATACAACCACTATATACTCTACACTTACCCTGTACAAACGCTATATACACTACACTTACCATAAACACACGCTATATACATTATATTTACCCTATACAAATGCCATATGCACTACACTTAAAATGTGCAAGCACTATATACACTACACTTATCCTGTGCAAATGGTATATACACTACACCTACTTTATACAACCGCTATATACACTACACTTACCCAGTACAAATGCTATATACACTACACTTACCCAGTACAAATGCTATATACACTACACTTACCCTATGCAACTGATATATACACTTCACTTACCCTATACAAACGCCATATACACTATACTTACCATGTGGAAACACTATATACACTGCTTACCCTGTACAAACAGTATATACACTACACTTTCCCAGGATAAAGGCTATATACACTACATTTAACCTATAAAAACACTATATATAGTACATACTTACCCTGTACAACCAATATATCCCCTACACTTCTCTGTAGAAACACTATATACACTACACTTAAACTGTACAAATGCTATATACACTATACTTAACCAGTAAAAACTCTATATACACTACACTTACTTTATACAACCGCTATATACACTACACTTACCCTATACAAATGCCATATACACTACACTTACCATGTAAAAACACTATATACACTACACTTAACCTGTACAAACACCATATACACTACATTTACCCTGTACAAACACTATATACACTACATTTACCATGTACAAACACTATATACACTACACTTACCCTATACAACCGCTATATACACTACACTTACCCAGTACAAATGCTATATACACTACACTTACCCTATGCAACTGCTATATACACTTCACTTACCCTATACAAACGCCATATACACTATACTTACCATGTGGAAACACTATATACACTGCTTACCCTGTACAAACAGTATATACACTATACAAACACCTTATACACTACACTTTCCCAGGATAAAGGCTATATACACTACATTTAACCTATAAAAACACTATATATACTACATTTACCTAATACAAAAAGTATATACACACACTACACTTACCTTATACAAACACTATATACACTATACTTACCCTGTACAAACACTATATACACTATACTTACCCTGTACAACCACTATATCCCCTACACTTCCCTGTAGAAACACTATCTACTCTACACTTAACCTGTACAAATGCTATATACACTACACTTACCCAGTACAAACGCTATATACACTACACTTACTTTATACAACCGCTATATACACTACACTTACCATGTACAAACACTATACTTACCCTATACAAATGCCATATACACTACACTTACCATGTACAAACAGTATATACACTACACTTACCCTGTACAAACACCATATACACTACACTTACCATGTACAAACACTATATACACTACACTTACCATGTACAAACAGTATATACACTACACTTACCCTGTACAAACACTATATACACTGCACTTACCCTATACAACCGCTATATACACTACACTTACCCTGTACACACACTATATACACTGCTTACCCTGTACAAACACTATATAATACACTTACCCTATACAAATGCCATATACACTACATTTAACCTATACAAACACTATATATACTACATTTACCTTATACAAACACTATATACACACACTACACTTACCTTATACAAACACTGTATACACTATACTTACCCTGTACAAACACTATATACACTATACTTACCCTGTACAACCACTACATCCCCTACACATCCCTGTAGAAACAATATATACACTACAATTACCCTAAACAAACGCTATATACACTAAAATTATTATGTAAAAACTATTTATACCCTACATTTCCCTGTACAAATGCTATATACACTACACTTATCCTATTCAAAATCTATATACTCTTCACATACACTATACAATTGTCACATACACTATACTTACCCTGTACAAACACTATATACACTACAATTACCCTATTGAAGCACGATATCCACTAAAGTTACCCTGTATAAACACTATATACACTACACTTACCCTATACAACCCCTATATACTCTACACTTACCCTGTATAAACGCTATATACACTACACGTACCCTGTACAGATGCCATATACACTACACTTAAAATGTGCACACTATATACACTACACTTTTTTTTTTTTTTTTTTTTTTAAATTAAGTTTATTGGAAAAATTACAAAACATTAACAGCAAATTTTTTTACAACCCCTCAATTATTAATGATTTATATACACTACACTTAACATGTACAAATGCTATATACACTACACTTTCCTTATACAACCACTATACACACTACACTTACCCAGTACAAATGCTATATACACTTACCCTATACAACCGCTATATACACTACACTTACCATGTACAAACAGTATATACACTATACTTACCCTATACAAACGCCATATACACTGCACTTAACCTGTACAAAAACTATATACACTCCACTTACCCTATACAACCGCTATATACATTACACTTACCCTGTACAAACACTAAATACACTGCTTACCCTGTACAAACAGTACATACACTATATTTACACTATACAAACGCCATATACACTACACTTTCCAAGAATAAAGGCTATATACACTACATTTAACCTATACAAACACTATATATACTACATTTACCTTATACAAAAACTATATACACACTTCACTTACCTTATATAAACACTATATACACTATACTTACCCTCTACAAACACTATATACAGAGTCCAACAGAGTATAGGGAACAGGAGGATGATGAAGTCGGCTACCCGACAGATTATACGGCTTAACGCAGCCGCAAGTACTGTAGATAATGATATACTGTAGGTGCTTACTGTACACATACAGGGGGGCTGCAGTTTACAGCCTACTCTCCCATGTACTATAGTTCCAAGCGGGTCCCGGGTAGTTCTAAGCGCCATCTGGTGTTCACTCAGCAAAATTGCACCACCAAGCGCTTCGGGTTTACAAATGAAATTCGCTATCGTTATGCGCTGAAGCGAGTCTGCAGGGAGCGCTAACGATGATACAACTGTACATTATACTTACCATGTTCAACCACTATAGTCCCTACACTTCCCTATAGAAACACTATCTACACTACAATTACCCTATTCAAAACCTTTATACTCTACACTTACACTAAACAATTGTCAGATACACTACACTTACCCTGTACAAACACTATATACACTACACTTACCCTACACCAGGGATGGGCAATCTGCGGCTCTCCTGCTGTTGTAAAACTACAAATCCCATCATGCCCTGCTGTAGACTGATAGCTGTAGGCATACTGGGAGTTGTAGTTTTACAACAGCTGGAGAGCCGCAGTATAAGGTAATACTACAATTACCTTATACACACTGAACTTACCTTATACAAACACTATATACACTATACTTACCCTGTACAAACACTATATACACTATACTTACCCTGTACAACCACTACATCCCCTACACTTCCCTGTAGAAACAATATATACACTACAATTACCCTAAACAAACCCTATATACACTAAAATTATCATGTACAAACTCTGTATAAGCTACACTTCCCTGTACAAATGCTATATACACTATACTTACCCTGTACAACCACTACATCCCCTACATTTCCCTGTAGAAACAATATATACACTACAATTACCCTAAACAAACCCTATATACACTAAAATTATCATGTACAAACTCTGTATAAGCTACACTTCCCTGTACAAATGCTATATACACTACACTTATCCTATTCAAAACCTATATACTCTACACTTACACTATACAATTGTCACACACACTATACTTACCCTGTACAAACACTATATACACTACAATTACCCTATTGAAGCACGATATCCACTAAAGTTACCCTGTAGAAACACTATATACACTACACTTACCCTATACAACCACTATATACTCTACACTTACCCTGTACAAACGCTATATACACTACACTTACCATAAACACACGCTATATACATTATATTTACCCTATACAAATGCCATATGCACTACACTTAAAATGTACAAACACTATATACACTACACTTAACCTGTGCAAATGCTATATACACTACACCTACTTTATACAACCACTATATACACTACACTTACCCAGTACAAATGCTATATACACTACACTTACCCAGTACAAATGCTATATACACTACACTTACCCTATGCAACTGCTATATACATTTCACTTACCCTATACAAACGCCATATACAATATACTTACCATGTGAAAACACTATATACACTGCTTACCCTGTAAAAACACCATACACTACACTTTCCCAGAAATAAAGGCTATATACACTACATTTAACCTATAAAAACACTATATATACTACATTTACCTTATACAAAAAGTATATACACACTACACTTACCTTATACAAACACTATATACACTATACTTACCCTGTACAAACACTATATACAGAGTCCAACAGAGTATAGGGAACAGGAGGATGATGAAGTCGGCTACCCGACAGATCATACGGCTTAACGCAGCCGCAAGTACTGTAGATAATGATATACTGTAGGTGCTTACTGTACACATACAGGGGCACTGCAGTTTACAGCCTACTCTCCCATGTACTGTAGTTCCAAGCGGGTCCCGGGTAGTTCTAAGCGCCATCTGGTGTTCACTCAGCAAAATTGCACCACCAAGCGTTTCGGGTTTACAAATGAAATTCGCTATCGTTATGCGCTGATGCGAGTCTGCAGGGAGCGCTAACGATGATACAACTGTACATTATACTTACCCTGTACAAACACTATATACACTATACTTACCCTGTACAACCACTATATTCCCTATACTTTCCTATAGAAACACTATCTACACTACAATTACCCTACACCAGGGATGGGCAATCTGCGGCTCTTCTGCTTTTGTAAAACTACAAATCCCATCATGCCCAGCTGATAGCTTTAGGCATACTGGGAGTTGTAGTTATACAACAGCTGGAGAGCCGCAGTTTGCCCATCCCTGCCCTACACAAACACTATATACACTATACTTACCCTGTACAAATGCTATATACACTACACGTACCCTATTCAAAACGTATATATTCTACATTTACACTAAACAATTGTCAGATACACTAAAGTTACCCTGTACAAACACTATATACACTATACTTACCCTATACAACCACTATAAACTCTACACTTACCCTGTGCAAACGCTATATACACTACACTTACCCTGTACAAACACTATTTACACTACACTAACCTTATTCAAAACCTATATACTCTACACTTACTCTGTACAAACGCTATATACACTACACTTCCCTGTAGAAACACTATATACACTAAAAATACCCTATACAAATGCTATATACACTATACTTACCCTTTACAAATGCTATATCCACTACAGTTACACTGTAGAAACACTATATACACTACACTTACCCTATACAAAACCAATATACTCTACACTTACTTTGTACAAGCACTATATACACTACAATTACACTGTACAAATGCTTTTTACACTACACTTCTCTGTACAAACGCTATATACACTACAATTACCATGTACAAACGCTATATACACTACACTTACCCTATACAACCGCTATATACACTACAATTACACTGTACAAATGCTTTTTACACTACACTTCTCTGTACAAACACTATATACACTACACTTACCCTATACAACCACTATATACACTACACTTACCCTATTCTAAACCTATATACACTACACTTACGCTATACAAACACTATAAACTCTACACTTACCATGTACAAACACTATATACACTACAATTACCATATACAAACGCTATATACACTATACCTACCCTGTACAAATTCTATATTCACTACACTTACCCTATTCAAGCGCGATATCCAATATTGTTACCCTGTAAAAACACTATATACACTATACTTACCCTATACAACCACTATATACTCTACACTTACCCTTTACAATCACTATATACACTACACTTAACCTGTTCAAAATCTATATACTCTATACTTACTTTGTACAAACACTATATACACTACAATTACCCTATACAAAACCTATATACCCTACACTTAACCTATACAAACGCCATATAAACTGCACTTAACATGTACAAACACTATATACACTAAAATAACCCTATACAAACACTATATTCACTATACTTACATTATACAAACACTTTATACACTACGCTTACCCTATTTAAAACCTATGTACCCTACACTTACACTATACAAACACTATATACACTACACTTACCCTGTATAAACACTATAAACTCTACACTTACCCTATACAAACACTATATACACTACACTTACCCTGTATAAACACTATAAACTCTACACTTACCCTATACAAACACTATATACACTACAATTACCATATAGAAACGCTTTATACACTACAATTACCCTATACAAATGCTATATACACTACACTTACTCTATACAAACTCTATATACATTATTCATTCCCTGTACAAATGCTATATACACTAGACTTACCCTATACAAACGCTATATACACTACACTTACACTATTTACAACATATATACTCTACACTTACTTTGTAAAAACACTATATACACTACAATTACCCTGTATAAATGCTTTGTACCCTACACTTCCATGTACACACGCTATATACACTACAATTACCATATACAAACACTATATACACCACACTTACCCTATTCAAAACCTATATACCCTACACTTACGCTATACAAATGCTATATACATTACACTTACCCTTTTTAAACACTATATTCACTACACTTACCCTGTACAAACAGTATATACACTACACTTACCCTGTACAACCACTATATTCTCTACACTTACCCTGTAGAAACACTATATACACTACAATTACCCTATGCAAACGCTATATACACTATATTTACCCTGTACAAACACTATATACACTACACTTACCCTATAAAAACTGTATACACACTACACTTACCATATTTAAAACCTATATACTCTACACTTACCCTGTATAAACACTATATACACTACACTTATGCTATTAAAATGCTATATACACTACACTTACCCTATTCGAAACCTATATACCCTATGCATACACTATACTACCTCTATATACTCTACACTTACCCTGTACAAACACTATATACTCTACACTTACCCCATACAAATGCTATATACACTACAATTACCATATTCAAAACCTATACAACTGCTATATTCTATACAATTACCCTGTACAGACACTATATACACTACAATTACCCTGTACAACCGCTATATTCTATACACTTACCCTGTACAGACACTATATACACTACAATTACCCTGTACAAACACTTTTTCTTTTTTAACCAAATTTTATTTAGTTTGTCTCTCGGCAGGAAATCATATAAAATACATTTATCCAGTGATCACAAAAACGTATTTCGTAGTTACATTGTTACAGTAAAGCGTCTTTTAAATCCTGGCACATCAAAAGGACAAACTTAATATTTTACATAACTATCACAGTAACTAACATACCCCCCTTCCCTCCATTCCCCAGCTTAAAATAAATCTGAGAAGATCATGTACCAGAACTCTCCAAGTTCCCTGAGATCCTCTGGTGGACGGCTCAATAATAAGGCCGAACAAAGTTTTACTGTTCTAATTTACGCAGAGTACCCTTCAGTTGCTCCATCAAATACCAGGTTGTATGCTTTAATGGATCCATGAGCTCTTTAATTTCAGGGAGCTCCAACACATTAATGATAAAACCCCTCTATCTGGTCATAGGCTTTTTGATTAGCTTTTCTGCCCCTTGTTCTGCTGCAAAGAATTCCCTATTTAGGCACCATTTCACCTGGATGACAATCTCCCTGATTGAGGGGGTCGCCTGGAGTAACTAATTCTTAAGCAAACAGTGTTTCGCTGCCATAATACACACATGTGTTAGCTGTGATAATTGCACATCCTCGGGGTAATAGTGAAACAGAATTAATTCTGGGGTTAATGGAATCGTAATATGCATTACTTCTTTTAGCCATTGTGTGAAGGCCTTCCAGAATTCTACTATTTGTGGGCATTTCCACAACCCATGATGCAAGTTGGTGTTCTCCACCCGACATTTTGGACAATCCTTTACAGTTCGTACTCCCTTAGGTCTCCATTCCTGGAATTGTTTGTTAAACCTGCCTTCCAAGAATTCGGGGTGTCCCCAAATAGACATATGCTTGGACAAAGAATATGGCAACCCGAATTCTTTGCGAACTGCTTTCCACGTCGCTACCGTGTCTTTTATAATGAGGCTTTTTCTCAGAGGTTGAGGCAGATTGGCATACTTAGTATGGAGCAGTGCGGTTAGAGACCAAGGAGAAGCTGAATGCGATTCCAATTTATAGTTTGAGTAAATGCTTTTACCTGTCAACCAGAGCATGTCTAAGAGTACTGGCAAGATTATATCTCCTAATATCTGGGAAGTTCACCCCACCTTTTTCTTTGGGAAGTTGCAGTTTCCGCAGTGAGATTCTCGGCCGTTTTCCTTTCCAGAGAAAGTAGCGAAACGCTGTTTCTAACGTTTGGATATCCGCTTGCCTGATTAACGACAGTATTGTCTGCATAGGGTATAATAAACACTTTATACCCTACACTACCCTGTACAAACGCTACATTCACTACACTTACCCTATTCAAAAACTATGTACCCTACACTTACCCTGTACAAACACAATATATACTACACTTACCCTGTACAAACACTATATACTCTACACACTTACCCTATACAAACACTATATACACTACAATTACCATATACAAACGCTTTATACCCTACACTTCCCTGTAGAAACACTATATACACTACACTTACCCTATTCAAATGCTATATACACTATTTTTACCCTGTACAAACGCTATATACACTACACTTACCCTTTTCAAGCGCAATATCCACTACAGTTACCCTGTAGAAACACTATATAACCACTATATACTCTACACTTAACCTGTGCAAACACTATATACACTACACTTACCCTATACAAACTCTATATAAACTATATATACCCTGTACAAACGCTATATACACTACACTTACCCTATTCAAAACCTATATACTCTACACTTACCATGTACAAACACTATATACACTACACTTCCCTGTACAAACGTTATATACACTACACTTACCCTATTCAAAACCTATATACTCTACACTTACCATGTACAAACACTATATACACTACACTTCCCTGTACAAACGTTATATACACTACACTTACCCTATTCAAAACCTATATACTCTACACTTACCATGTACAAACACTATATACACTACACTTCCCTGTACAAACGTTATATACACTACAATTACCCTATTCAAAACCTATATACCCTACACTTACGCTATACAAACGTTATATACACTACACTTACCCTTTATAAACACTATATTCACTACATTAACCCTGTACAAACACTATATACACTACACTTACCCTATACAACCACTATATACTCTAGACTTATCCTGTAGAAACACTATATACACTACAATTACCCTATACAAACGCTATATACACTATACTTACCCTGTACACTTACCATATTTAAAACCTATATACTCTACACGTGCCCTGTATAAACACTTCATACACTACACTTATCATATAGAAACGCTATATACACTACACTTACCCTAATCGAAACCTATATATCCTATACATAGCCTATACAACAGCTATATGCTCTACACTTACCCTGTACAAACACTATATACACTACACTTACCCTATACAAACACTATACACACTACACTTACCCTATACAAAACCTATATATTGTACACCTACCCAGTACAAATGCTATATACACCACACTTACTCTATTTCAAACCTATATACTCTACACTTACCCAGTGCAAAAGCTATATACACTACACTTACCCTATTTAAAACCTATATACACTACACTTACCCTGTACAAATGATATATACACTACACTTACCCTATTCAAGCGCAATATACACTACAGTTACCCTGCAGAAACACTGTATACACTACACACACTACACTTACCCTATACAATTGTCACATTAACTACATTTACCCTGTAGAAAAACTATATACACTACAATTACCATGTACAACTGCTTTATACCCTATACTTCCCTGTACAAACGCTATATATACGCCACTTACCCTGTACAAACACTATATACACTACACTTACATTATACAAACATTACATACATTACACTTATCCTGTAGAAACACTATACACTACAATTACTCTGTACAAACGCTTTATACATTTATACATTACACTTACCCTGTATAAACACTACATACATTACACTTACTCCATACAAGCGCTATATACACTACACTTACTCTATGCATTCGCTGTATATTCTACACCTACCCTGAACAAACACTACATACATTACACTTAATACAACCGCTATATAGTCTACAATTACCCTGTACAAACACTATATACACCACAATTACCCTGTACAAACGCTTTATACCCTATACTTCCCTGTACAAACACTATATACACTACACTTACCCTATTCCCTACACTTGCCCTATACAACTGCTACATACTCTACACTTACCCTGTACAATCACTATATACACTACACTTCCCTGTACAAAAGCTATATACACGCCACTTCCTCTGTACAAACAGTATATACACTACACTTATCCTATTCAAGCATGATATACACTCCACTTACTCTATAGAAACAGTATGATGTATATACTTTACTTATTCTATACAATTGTCACATACATTACGCTTACCCTGTACAAACACTATGTACACTACACTTACCCTATACAACCGCTATATACTCTACACTTACCCTGTAGAAACACTATATACACTACAATTACCATGTACAACCGCTATAAACTGTACACTTACCCTGTAGAAACACTATATACACTACAATTACCATGAGCAAACACTATGTACACTACACTTTCCCTGTACAAACACTATATATAACACCATAAGGTCATACACTGCACTTACCCTAAACACAAAATATATAAGTTACTCTTTGCAGACAATATAGATTATATTTACCCTATACAACCACTTTATACACTACACCAGGCATCCTCAAACTGCGTCCCTCCAAGTGTTGCAAAACTACAACTTCCAGCATGCCAGAGCAGCCTACAAGTATCAGCCTACAGCAGGGCATTGTGGGAGTTGTAGTTTTACAACAGCTGGAGGGCCACAGTTTGAGGATGCCTGCACTACACTTACCATAATCACAATATGAGGATTACAGTTACTTTATGCAAATATGTGCAGCAACGTACCCTGTACACTCACTATATAGACTATATTTATACTCTACAAAAATATATAGACTACATTTACCCGATACAAAAGCTAAATGCACTGTACCTACCCTATTCAAACTACACTTACCCGTATAACTAATATATAGGCTTACTATGTACAACTATGTATTATATAAACTTACTACAGTATGTACAACCACTACATACACGACACTTACCATATGCACACAATGAAGATTAGTTACTTAATACAAGTATGTGCAGTAACTTACCCTATACACAGAGTATATAGACTACACTTACCCTATACAAACACTATATACACTACACTGACCTTATACAAATGCTATATACACTACACTATATAGTTTAAACTTTCCATATTAAACACTGTATAGTCTACACTTACATATACACACACTATATAGACTATATTTACCCTGTACAAATATAGTATAGATTACACGTATCCTATACACACACTACACTTACCCTATGCACGCATGATATGATGACATGATAAAAACTAAATTTACCCCATACACATGCTATATACACTACACTTACCCTACAAAAATACAAACTGTGAAGACTACACACTATATGCTATTTACCCCATACACACTACGTAGGTTACACTTACCCTATACAAACAGTATATACAGTAGACTACAATTGCCCTATAAACACACTATATACACTAGACTTACCCTATACAAATTCTATACAGACTACACATAATGTACATGGTGCTAATGTCTCTCTGCTCTGCACACGTCCCCCATCCCTTGATTGACAGGGCTAGACATCAAACATGGTCCGGGCAGAAGCAGCAGATGCCATCCTGCTCCTCATATCTGTGACACTCAGCTCTGGGCCAGACTTTACCTTCACACTGAGAAACAGATCTACCACTAGATCTGGGAGTATTACCTATATATTCGGAGCGTCACATTTATCCTAGAGCGATGTCCTAGCATCACTGCGTATACACTACCTACAGCCTAGCAAATGCAGCATAAAAAATCAATAGTCTCATTACATGTCCATGCTGTGTGATATCTCCTGTATGTATACAATCTGTACATATACAAATCAAAGTGGATTTATTCCTGCGTGTGTTTAAATGCATGAACACACATATATATATATATATATATATATATATATATATATAGATCTCCATGTAATATTAGGGTCTCTAGCCATGTCAATCAAGGAGATGGGGGAGTGTGCAGACCACAGGGGCGCTACAAAGTGGCCTTCCAAGCACTCAAACTTGCTCATTTACATATACAAAATCAGCATGATCAACCTTACCAGGCGCCTGGCTTAGTCGGGTTGATCATGCTGACAGATGCTCTTTAGTATCTACCGTTTAATATTATAAACAATAATTTTCCTGGGATACAGAAAGCTTTTCTTACAACCAAAATGACAACGATATGACGCGATGATCTGCACAACGATCCTGCTGCACTGGGCAGAGACGGGAGACGTCCATCTTTACTGCTCAGCGGAGCAACTGCCTGGATACAACCGACTTTTCTTTCAAACTCAAACCAAGCAATATTATTGGTGGATGGCTAATGCTATTAACATGGTAATGCCAAGCAATTCTATTGGTGGATGGTGCTATTAACATGGTAATGCCAAGCAATTCTATTGGTGGATGGTGCTATTAACATGGTAATGCCAAGCAATTCTATTGGTGGATGGCTAATGCTATTAACATGGTAATACCAAGCAATTCTATTGGTGGATGGCAACTCCTATTAACATGGTAATGCCGAGCAATTCTATTGGTGGATGGCTAATGCTATTAACATGGTAATCCTGAGCAATTCTATTGGTGGATGGTGACTCCAATTAACATTTATATTTTCCAGGAACAATAACAGAGAAACGCCCCAAAACAGAATTCTAAGTAAAGATGTTCTAGAATTGGTATCTCATGGGTAATAGAAAGATTTAGTGTGAGAGACAGATCTCACTGATGGCATGTCACCTCACACAGCGGCTCCTGTGTGCACTAATGGGGGCATTACTCTTACTGGGGGGCACTAATGGGGAACATTATTCATTCTGGGGTGCACTCATGGGGATATTACTGGGGGCACTAATGGGGCATTATTATTACTGTGGGCATTATTAATTGTGGGAGGCACTACTGTGGCATTACTATTACTGGGGGCATTATTAATAGGGCATTATTTTTACTGCGGGGCACTAATGGTTGCATTATTAAAGGGGTTGTACATTACTCTAATAGTACAAGTGTGGCATACACATTACATACAAGCAGGTAGTACCTTTGGCACAGATTTCTGCAGCCCCGTTTTCATCTTTGAAATTCATGGCCGGAAGTTACTGGTTTCTTCTCCTCAGTGACGTACCGGGTCCCTTGCAGGCAAGCAAAGCTTCCTCTTCCGCTGCTCAGGGAGCCCAGTGACGTCACTGGCAGCAAATGAATCGAGGTGAATATTGATGAGGGGCGGAGTTAGAGCGGCTGGCTGACATCCCGCTAAGACCCGCCCCTTAACAACCCGCTTAGCCCCACCCCTCCAGTCCGGTGAGCTTCAGAATGAATTGAGGTGAATATTGATGAGGGGGCGGAGTTACAGCGGCTGGCCGACATCCCGCTAAGCCCCGCCCCTTAACCCAATCAGCCCCGCCCCTCCAGTCCGGTGAGCTTCAGAATTAATTGAGGTGAATATTGATGAGGGGGCGGAGTTACAGCGGAGCAGAGAGACAGCTGTAACCACCTGATGCTGCGCTGCCCCAGGACCCACAGGGCAGTGCAGCCGGAAGTCAGGTAAAGATAAACAGATATATAAACAATGAGTGGGGGACCGTTGGAGCCACATAGAAGTGGCAAAAATAGCTGAAAATGTATGGAGGCCTTAACTTAGATGTACATTGTGAGTAAACGTGTTTTTTTTTTTTTAAACATTTGGTCCCAGACAACCCCTTTAATTCTGGGGGGCACTAATGAAGGCATAACTATTACTAGGGGCACTATTAATTTTGGGGGCACTAATTGAGGTATTAATATTACTAGGGGCACTAATGGGGGCATTTATATTATTGGGGGGCACCAATGGAGGCATTAATATTACGACAACGACGTAACACCCCATTTTAAGCCATGCCCCACAACCACACCCCCTTTGGGGTGTGGATTAACTTGGCCAGTATTTTTAGTTTGGAAAGATGGCAACCCTACCTACTTGGAGGCTGCAGGGGAGGAGCAGTCAGGGGGCACGGAGGAGGGGGAGCACCGCTGACGGCATGCATAGAGGTCTTCTCTTCCTGACCTCGGCAAAATACCGGACAAGTAGCAACCCTACATTAGGGCGGAAAGTAATCAATCTATGTGTGTTATATGTGTCTATATATACAGTTGCAAGAAAAAGTATGTGACCCTTTGGAATGATATGGATTTCTGCACAAATTGGTCATAAAATGTGATCTGATCTCCATCTAAGTCACAACAATAGACAATCACAGTCTGCTTAAACTAATAACACACAAATAATTAAATGTTACCATGTTTTTAATGAACACACCATGTAAACATTCACAGTGCAGGTGGAAAAAGTATGTGAACCCTTGGATTTAATAACTGGTTGAACCTCCTTTGGCAGCAATAACTTCAACCAAACGTTCCCTGTAGTTGCAGATCAGACGTGCACAACGGTCAGGAGTAATTCTTGACCATTCCTCTTTACAGGACTGTTTCAGTTCAGCAATATTCTTGGGATGTCTGGTGTGAATCACTTTCTGGAGGTCATGCCACAGCATCTCAATCGGGTTAAGGTCAGGACTCTGACTGGGCCACTCCAGAACGTGTATTTTCTTCTGTTTAAGCCATTCTGTTGCTGATTTACTTCTATGCTTTGGGTCGTTGTCCTGTTGCATCACCCATCTTCTGATGAGCTTCAGCTGGTAGACAGATGGCCTTATGTTCTCCTGCAAAATGTCTTGATAAACTTGGGAATTCATTTTTCCTTTGATGATAGCAATCCGTCCAGGCCCTGAAGCAGCAAAGCAGCCCCAAACCATGATGCCCCCACCACCATACTTCACAGTTGGGATGAGGTTTTGATGTTGGTGTGCTCTTTTTCTCCACACATAGTGTTGTGTGTTTCTTCCAAACAACTCAACTTTGGTTTCATCTGTCCACAGAATATTTTGCCAGTACTGCTGTGGAAGCTGTAAGCAATGTTTTTTTTGGACAGCAGTGGCTTCCTCTGTGGTATCCTCCCATGAAATCCATTCTTGTTTAGTGTTTTACGCATTGTAGATTCGCTAACAGGGATGTTAGCCTATGCCAGAGACTTTTGTAAGTCTTTAGCTGACACGCTAGGATTCTTCTTCACCTCATTGAGCAATCTGCGCTGTTCTCTTGCAGTCATCTTTACAGGACGGCCACTCCTAGGGAGAGTAGCAGCAGTGCTGAACTTTCTCCATTTATAGACAATTTGTCTTACCGTGGACTGATGAACAGAAAGGCTTTTGGAGATAGTTTTATAACCCTTTCCAGCTTTATGCAAATCAACTATTCTTAATTGTAGTTCTTCTGAGAGCTCTTTTGTGCGAGGCATCATTCACATCAGGCAATGCTTCTTGTGAAAAGCAAACCCAGAACTGGTGTGTGTTTTTTATAGGGCAGGGCAGCTGTAACCAGCACCTCCAATCTCATCTCATTGATTGGACTCCAGTTGACACCTCACTCCAATTAGCTCTTGGAGATGTAATAAGTCTAGGGGTTCACATACTTTTTACACCTGCACTGTGAATGTTTACATGGTGTGTTCAATAAAAACATGGTAACATTTAATTCTTTGAGTGTTATTAGTTTCAGCAGACTGTCATTGTCTATTGTTGTGACTTTAGATGATCAGATCAGATTTTATGACCAATTTGTGCAGAAATCCATATAATTCCAAAGGGTTCACATACTTTTTCTTGCAACTGTATATATTTACCATATTGTTCACCCTATAAGACACACAAAAAGTGGTGCAAATATTGTAGTGTGTCTTATGAAGCCAATGCTAATGACTGCTTGCATTATGGAAGCGGTCATTAGTATGCAGGAGGTGTGGGGAGCAATGAGTCTAGCTCTGTACTGGCTGTACTCGCCTCTCCCTGGTCTTCTTCGGGGGTCTACTCTGCTGTACGCGGTCAGGATGTTCTGCACGTGGGCACTCACTATGAACTGACACTGTGCAATGTACATTCACAGAGCAGCGCAGTCCGGAAAAAGACCACAGAGCAGTGAGTGGATCTGCAGAGTAGCAGTGCCTCCCAGAGCAGGAGAGGTCAGTTTAGTTATTTAGTCTGATGGGGGGAGCGGGTGTTTGATGTGAGGCTGATGGAGGTTGGGGGTCTGATGAGGATTTGAGGTCTGCTCCGAGGTATGATGAAAAATATATATTTTTATTTAGTTTCTTCCTCTAAGTCGTAGGTGCCTTTTCAAGTCCAAAAAATACTGTAACTCTGATTCTGAGAAGAGGGGCCTGTTTCCCCCTTCTGGTGGAGCGGCTGGCCCTGCTGCTCTAATTGTTCTCTGTGGAAACGCCAGAAATAGCTGAGAGCGCTGGCGAGCCCATTTCCGGCGTTCCTGTAGAGAAAGAATGGAATAGCAGGGTGCTTGCTCAACCTGCCGCTCCATGAGACTGCGGGAACACAGGACGCTGTTATCGGGATCATATGGGTCACAGGGTTCAGACCCCACAGATGAGTAAGTTCTCCCCTATTCCACATATGTCAAACTCGTGGCCCTCTAGCTGTTGCAAAACTACAACTTCCATTATTCTCAGGCAACCTACAGCTATCAGGGCATGCTGGGAGTTGTAGTTTTGCAAGAGCTGGAGCGCCATGAGTTTGATATCCCTGTCCTTTTTTTGTATAGGGAATAACTTGAAAACTTGGCACAACCCCATTAAATGGGTTGTCCTCTTTTTTTATTCCTTAGGATAAATTCATCAATATCAGATCGGCGGGGGCCCACTGGTATTTTCTGTTGGGAAAGGTGCCAACCCTACTCTCGCGCCTACCACACTTTCCTGCTATGTGTGTGAATAGTTTGTAGTTTGGGACGTCTACCACATTTTTTAGAGTTTTGCGCACATGCCATCATCTTAGAAAGGTTTAGATGACGATCAAAGACTACTACTCCTATTAGTATCATTGTTGACAGTTGCCTATGTACAGCTATTAGCAAGAGACTGCACTGTGCCTTAATATTGTTGGGTGTACTGCAACTCCCATTCTGAACTTTATTAAACAGAGACCTGTTAATTTTCTACAATCAGCTGGTTACTGACCCCAGTATCATACCAGCGCCACAGTGTATAACGCAGGCGCGCCGGACTGCAGACACTGCTGGCAGTTTGGGAGTTAAATCCCACTGTCGTCCTGCTGTAGTAGCATAGCTGGTAAGTGCTCGCTCCCCCCCTCCCTTGGGGGGGCAGGGTAATAGGTGAAGGCACCACCCCTTAGAGTCAATAAAAAGGAGGGTCATCCCTGTGTCCTGCCTCTCAGTCTCCGGCACCTCTGGAAGGAAGCTTTCTGTATTTGGAATCCGTTTATAGCGCCTATAAGTCCCACGGCGGTTCTGCCTGGTGGCGCTACGACGAGGAGTTCCGTAGGCGTTTGGCACTCCAGCCTGATATCGGTTGGGGTGTCAAATCCACAGACCTCTGGTTGCGACTGATGCTGTCACAAAAATCTGTGCCCTTTCAGTCAGCGGCCCCCGGCCTCACTTCCAGCGGTCAGGGGCCGGTGTCAATCCGCAGGCCAGGATCCTGCTGGCTGTATAACGAAGGCCACTGCAGGTTCTTCGCCCTATGTAAATTCAAACATGAGTGTTCCATCTGTGGGGGATCTCATTCGGCCATTCGATGCCCTAGACAGCAGCCGGCCAGATCCAATGCTTCCTCTACCGCAAAAGAGCCCAGTGAGCGTAGCAGAGATGTCCCCGTGGTTAGAGCTGTACCCCAATAAAAGGGCTTCCGCTGAGCTTAGGTTTGGTTTTTCATTTGGTTTTTTCATTCCTTTTCAGTTGTCCTGGCGCCCTAGCTGGGCGGCCAACCTTCCGTCTGCCTCCCGGTACCCGGAGGTGTTGCGGTCTAAAATTCGGAAGGAGGTTGAGTTAGGTAGAATAGTGGGCCCCTTTTTCACCCCTCCTTTTGATAATATCCGGGTTTCTCCGTTGGGCCTGGTACCGAAGCGGGAGCCAGGCAGTTTTCGACTTATCCATCATTTGTCCTTCCCCAAAGGCGAGTCTGTTAATGACGGTATTTCTAAGGAGGATGCTACAGTCTCTTATGTTTCCTTTGACAGGGCAGTCTCTTTACTGAGAGCGGCAGGCCGGGGTGCCTTATTGTCAAAGTCAGACATTGAATCTGCCTTCCGCCTGCTCCCTGTGCACCCGGATTGTTACCATCTGCTAGGCTGCATGGTGGATAATTGCTACTATTATGACACCCGGTTGCCCATGGGATGCGCAATGTCTTGTTACTTCTTTGAATTGTTCAGTTCTTTCTTGGAATGGGTCGTCAGGTTTGAGACGGGTTCTAGTTCCATAATTCATTATTTAGATGACTTCTTGTTCATAGCCCCAGGTGATTCCCCCAAGTGTAAGTTCCTGTTAGACACTTTCTGTTTCCTAATGTCTAGATTCGGGGTCCCCCTGTCTCCTGATAAAACGGTAGGCCCGTCCACCAACATTGTGTTCTTAGGCATTGAAATTGATTCACTAGCTATGGTTTTCCGGCTCCCCTGTGATAAGCTTGCCAAGCTGTTAGCACTTATTGAAGGTTTTTGCTCTGTTAAATCTGTCACGCTCAAGCAGTTGCAGTCCCTACTGGGTCTCCTTGTTTTTGCGTGCCGTGTCATGCCGATGGGCAGAGTCTTTTCCAGGCGTTTGTCCTTGGCGACTCGGGGCATCACTAACCCGCGGCACCATGTACGCTTAACGCGCAAACTTAAACAGGACCTTCAGGTGTGGCGCAGTTTTCTGTTTTCTTACAACGGCCATACGTGCTGGCAGCTCCCGGAAATTTCCAGCCACGACCTGTCTCTGTTTACTGATGCGGCGGGTTCTGCCGGTTTTGGCGCCATCCTAGGTACCCAGTGGTGCGCATCCCCCTGGCCTCAAGAGTGGCGCGCAGCAGGCCTTTGTTCCAATATTACTTTGTTGGAACTTTTTCCCATTATTGTGGCCATTGAATTATGGGGTCCCTCGCTACAAAATAGGCGGGTATGTTTTTGGACGGATAATATGTCTGTTGTTCATTGCATTAACCGGTTGTCTTCCTCATCCCCCCCTGTTTTGGCGATGTTGCGCCACCTGGTGTTGAGATGTTTACAGGATAATATTTATTTTCGTGCCTCTCATGTTCCAGGTATCCTTAACAGTGCTGCTGATGCGCTTTCTCGCTTTCATTGGCAGGAGTTCCGGACCCTAGTGCCAGCAGCTTCACAGGAGGGATCCATGTGCCCGGCCCATCTCTGGGACATCCCGCTGAGCGATTGATGCCTCTCATTAGAGCCTCAGTGGCTCCTAGGACCTGGACGGGTTATGGTAAGGCCTGGGCTGGCTGGGTAGCGCTAGCAGGGACTCATCCGGTCCATTCCTCAGTGTCGGATCGGCTGCGCGTAACCATCGACTTTATTTTGCAGGCAAGGGAAGCAGGCGTTTCGGCGGCGGTTATCCAACGCCGCTTAGCCGGGGTTAGCTTTTATTTTAGGTTATTGGGTTGGGCGGACGTCACCAAATTTTTCTTAGTTCGCCAGGCCCTTAAGGGCTGGCGGAAGGAGGCCGTGCGGAAAGAGCACCGGCGCCCGGTTTCATTTCACCTACTGGTCCAACTGCTTCAGGCCTTGCAACAAGTTTGTCCTTCCCCGCAGGAAGCCTTATTGTTTCGCGCTGCATTTTGCCTGGCGTTTTTCGGGGCTTTTCGGATAAGCGAGCTCCCCCCCCGTCCAAGTTCCGGCCAGGTGGTGTTTTGCAAGATGATGTCCTTATTACGGATTCCTTGGTGCGCATTCGCCTCCGCCGGTCAAAGACAGACATTTTTGGCCGGGGTTCTAGTGTGTCGTTATATCGCATTCCCGGCCCTGCTTGCCCAGTCTCGGCAACCTTGGAATTCGCAGCGTCCCGGCCCTTATGCCCCCCGTTTTTGTGCCATGCAACGTCCACCCCTCTCACTCGCTTTCAATTTTGCTCGGTTTTCCGGCGCTGCCTAACTGCCCTCGGTCGCCGGCCGGCGGATTACGGGTCACATTCTTTCAGGATTGGCGCGGCGACGGAGGCTGCCAGGGCGGGGTTACCTGATGCTGAAGTGCAACGGATTGGTCGCTGGAAGTCTAATTGTTTTGTGTCTTATGTCCGCCCTGACTTGCTTTAATTTCTTGCAGATTCCCTTCGACCCACGGTCTGTTTTGTGGGGCATTCGTACCTGTTCTGGGCTGGTCAGAGAGCTGAAACAAGACCCGGCGGTCGGAGTTTGGGTTTCCGGAATGTGGAAGTCATTTGGCGTGGCATCCGTGGCCTTCGCTGGTCGCAGGTTTTGCCGGAATCGGTTCACCTCAGCACATTGGCACGCCCCCCTGTGATCCTTGCGATCCATGCTGGGGGTAATGACCTCTGCTTGCTGAAAGTAGCAGAGCTCATTACCCTCATTAGAGCAGATTTAGAAAGAATTCCAACTTTCTTTCCTGAAGTCATTATTGTGTGGTCAGAGATGATTCCCAGGGTCACTTGGCAGGGTGCGAGGGATTCTGGTTCAGTTGAGAGGGCCAGAAGGTCCGTTAATGCTAGAATATCCCGTTTTGTTCGATCCCGGGGAGGAGTAGTTATTCGCCACTACCAGCTGGAGGGTGACAACCAGCGTTTGATGCGGCCCGATGGTGTGCACCTCAATGATATCGGATTAGATATTTTCCTCTCTGGCCTGCAGGATGGTGTTGAGCAAGCCTTGTTTTTGTTGGGTGGGGGTCGGAGCGCCGTGTAGAGTTACACGGGCTCCTCCGTGGAGGTCGGAGGATTACAAAAGTTACAGCGGAGGGGAAGGCGGACTTGCGCACCAATGTTTGGTGTGGCATAGCGCTTCTCGCACTCCGGGGACCGGCTTTGTGCCGGGCAGTTATTGTTGGGTTATTCTTAAAGGATTGAGCTAAAATAAGAATAAAGCTGTGACCGACCTTTCACCCACAAAAACTTGGCTGTTTGTCGTTTTTCCAGGCAGAGAGACAGGAGTTTGTGTGAGGTGTGTCAGTTGTCTGCAGTCTACCAGCGCCACAGTGTATAACGCAGGCGCGCCGGACTGCAGACACTGCTGGCAGTTTGGGAGTTAAATCCCACTGTCGTCCTGCTGTAGTAGCATAGCTGGTAAGTGCTCGCTCCCCCCCTCCCTTGGGGGGGCAGGGTAATAGGTGAAGGCACCACCCCTTAGAGTCAATAAAAAGGAGGGTCATCCCTGTGTCCTGCCTCTCAGTCTCCGGCACCTCTGGAAGGAAGCTTCCCACCCTCTCTCCCTTTGGTTATTGTTCCGATGTTTTTGTATTTTCTTTTCAGTTCTGATTCAAGTCACAGCTGGAGGTCGGAGGATTACAAAAGTTACAGCGGAGGGGAAGGCGGACTTGCGCACCAATGTTTGGTGTGGCATAGCGCTTCTCGCACTCCGGGGACCGGCTTTGTGCCGGGCAGTTATTGTTGGGTTATTCTTAAAGGATTGAGCTAAAATAAGAATAAAGCTGTGACCGACCTTTCACCCACAAAAACTTGGCTGTTTGTCGTTTTTCCAGGCAGAGAGACAGGAGTTTGTGTGAGGTGTGTCAGTTGTCTGCAGTCTACGCTGGCCACAGCACCTGCACCTCCTGCCTTGCACCCTGACAAAATACATAATATCACGGGCACCCCAACATCAGGGTGTGCCCTGAGGAAAGAAAAGGTGTGCCCTCCTGTCACTGCATTGAACCTAGGTAGAAATGGTGTGAGGATTGCCACTGTGATTGACTGTTACAGCAAGAGCCCCTACCACTCCCATCCTCCGCTCAGTTGCTCCCAGGCTTACAGCACTTGTATTACATGGCCCACCATTCACCAGAATGACCGCAGTGTCATACTACTTATGAGGCCTGACTATCGACTTATTCATTTTAGATCCCTAAAATTGAATGTTCACTGATGAATGGCTTCATTTATTTTAAGTTTTATTAGGTTCCCAATTCTGTGCTGCTTTATTTCTTAAAGGGAACCTGTCATCAACTTTATGCCGCCCATACTAACTGCAACATAAAGTAGACACCGGTGAGTTGATATCAGTGGTCTGTCATTTAAAAGCTAGTAACTGGTTGCCGAGAACCAACATACCAATCTTTACAGACTGGGCCTGGAAAAGAGTCCCGGCCACCTGAGAAGAGTCCTGGGTATTCATAGGTTCCAGCTCTCCTGCCCACCTGCTGATGTCTGACAGTCTTCTACCTAGCTTTCTCCCATTCTCTCTAGGAGAGAACTGCCAATCATCAGCAGACGGGTTTGAGAGCAGGAGATTATGAATAACCATGACTCTTCTCAGGTAGATTTGACTCTTTTCAAGGCCTGGGCTGCAATGATTATAAAGCTGGATCTCGGCAACCACTTACTATTAGCTCCTGAGTGACACACCGCTGACATCAGCATTTCGGTCACTACTTTATGCTGTCCTCAGTGAGGTCTGCAAAAAGTTGATGACAGGTTCCCCTTTAGGGCGTTTTAACACTTGCATTCCAGTTTTGTGATCCGGCAGAGGATCTCAAAACTGGCCCAAAACGGATCCGTTTTGTCCCCATTCATTGTCAATGGGGACAAAACTGATTGCAGCATCCCACTCAGGACACGTGGGAACTACCAAATTATTGTAAAACTGCATTACTGTGTTGCATGTCATTTTGCATTACAATACCTGTTGTATCCCTGTTCATAGGCTGGTCAAGTGTGCTTTATACATCCCACCACTAGATGGGGATAGCACCAGTCTGGGATATCTAGCCCAGCTCAGGTCTTATCTGTAGTCAGTCTTCTGTTAGTTTTCAGAGTGTGCAGATCAAGCACAAAACTGCTCAGGTAAAAGTCTAGTCCAAGAAGGGACAAAGAAAGGAAAAAAACAAATGATAATAGCCACTACCCAGGCATCAAAGACCTTTGGGAATCCAGGTGAAGGATTCTTTAGCCACGGGCAACCTCACCAAACTACACTGGTTTAAAAGATACCTTGAAGCAAAGTCACCTACCAGTAAGTCCTATACTGAACCACAGCCTGAGTCAGAACTTGGCCAAAACCTATTAACAGTGGATCAACAGAATTCCTCTAAATATCGAGAGACTGTATTCTGTCTGGATGTATATGCCACAACTCAAACCAGCTACAGTAAAAGTTGTGAGTTGTATCCTACCACTGTCTACCTCATTCTTCAATATTACTACAACTGGTTGTACCACCATAAACGGTACTGGCGTCACGACAAATACCATCAAGGGACCCAGCCGCCACAAGCACCCTAAACACCGCCGTCATCAAGGGCACCTCAACCTCCATCTAGGCTGGTGCTTCCCTACCACAGAGTTTGCCCCGGAGGATTTTGTGCTGTCTTCCTCATCACTGTGCTGCTGGCCCAGGGAGGCTTTCTGCTAACCGTGAGTAAACCGATGAACTGTATTGTTACTGACCCTCATCGGCCCACCGTGCACCTCATGTGTAGCCCCTGCGGTTCTGGCAAGCCACATGATCAGGATGCATTCTGTTCCCTTTTTTGACTGGACACAAAACCGCTGCAAGCTGCGGCTTTGTGTCTGGTCTGCGAAATAGCCGGAACAAAATCAATGTAAGTCAATGATGCTGGATCTGTTTTTTATGGATCCGAAAAAAACAGATGCGTCCCCCTATTGACTTACAAAGATTTTAGTGTTGGATCAGTTTTTTTCGGTTTCGATGTAATACAACCATATCCTAACGGAACGGATGCATCCGGATGTGTTAGCATCAAATGGAACCATTTTGGTCCGGTTTTGAGATCCACTGCTGGATCTCAAAACCGGACACCAAAACGTAAGTGTGAAACAGGCCTAATACGTGACTGGTGCTGTATACTTTTTGTGTGATTCTTTGCGGTAAGAGCAGTGACACTATGGAACGCTCTGCCTGAGGAGGTGGTGATGATGAATTCACTAAAATAGTTCAAGAGGGGCCTGGATGTATTTCTGGAGTGTAATAATATTACAGGCTATAGTCACTAGATTTCTGGAGAGGGGTCGCTGATCCAGGGAGTAACTCTGATTGCCTGATTGGAAGAGAGAACAAATGTTTTCTCCTAAAGTGGGGAAAATTGGCTTCTACTTCACAGGGTTTCTTTTGCCTTCCTCTGGATCAACTTTGCAGGATAACAAGCTGAACTGGATGGACAGATGTCTTTTTACGGCCTTATAAAGTCTGTTACTATCTTAAATACCTTGAACAGGCATAGAATCGAATGATGTAGCCAAATATTGTAATAAAAGAACATCAGCTCCTGCACCTCATTCACCCAGCTGTGCTGTGTATGTACTTAAATACAGGTATGGTCACAGTTTATACCACCATAAATGCCTATTCGACCTGGAGTTATAGGAAGAAAAGGGATCCCACGACCATTGATGGCAGAATCTTAGCAGACACGATCACTGTAGAGTTTGAAGAGGTTTTTCTGGGAGCTCAATATTGATGGCCGTCCTTAGGATAGGTCATCAGTATCTGATTGGTGGGGGTCCGACTCCCTACAATCCCACAGTAATTATTCTGCCCCCTACTGTTATTATGCTCTCCTTGAAGTGCCCCAGTATTTATTCTGTCCCCTATTTTTATAATGCTCGTCATTGTTCTTTCCTTTCTTATCTGGTAAAAGAGCTTAGCAGTGACCATTCATTCAGTGTGGAGATGGGAGTAGCGAGGCTACAGAGCAGCACCGGACTGCAGCCAGGTTAGTCTATGACATGAGATCAACAAATGCCCCGTTCATTTCTTTCTGACTTTAGTTTTCTGAAGCGTGGATGTTTTTTTTTATAGGATAGTCGCTTCTCTTCACTCTCAGCCTCTCTGACTTCTTTATTAATGGGGCTCAGCACACATCCTGGCCATGTGCCCAATGAGGGCAGAATATGCAGAGAATACACCTAGTGGATGCAGGGAATGGGATTCGTTCTCGTAAGGTAAGACCTGGTCATTTACAATAGTGGACACGCACTGACTGAAAGTGAATCATAGCATCATTCTCAGGTTTCTTAGATGGGGTCACTTTTATGGAGTTTCTACTCTAGGGGTGCACCAGGGGTTCTTCAAATGGGACATGGTGCCAAAAAAAGGCCATTTAAAATCTGCCTTCCAGAAACCATACGGCGTTCCTTTCCTTCTGCGCCCTGCCGTTTGGTCATACAGCAGTTTACGACCACATATGGGGTGTTTCTGTAAACTACAGAATCAGGGTAATAAATATAAAGTTTTGTTTGGCTGTTAACCTTTGCTTTGCTATTGGAAAAAAACTGTTTAAAATTGAAAACTTGCCCAAAAATAGCTGTTTTGGCATAGTTTTTATTTTATTTTTTTTGACCGTGTTCATCTGAGGGGTTAGGTCATGGGGTATTTTTATACAGCAGATTCTTACGGACGCGGCGATACCTAATATGCCTACTTTTTATTTATTTATTTAGGTTTTACATTATATTATACTTTTATAAACAAAAAAAAAACATTTTAGTATCTCCATAGTCTGTCATTTTTTTTTATTTTTTTTTAGCCGATTATCTTAGGTAGGGGCTCATTTTTTGCGGGATCAGAGGATGGTTTTATTGGCACTATTTTGGGGGGCATATGACTTTTTGATCGCTTGCTATTACGCTATTTGTGATGTAAGGTGACAAAAGAATACCTTTTTTTTTCACCGTTTTTACTTTATTTTTTTGACAGTGTTCATCTGAGGGGTTAGGTCATGAGGTATTTTTATAGAGCAGATTCTTACGGATGTGGCGATACCCAATATGTCTACTTTTTATTTATTTATTTATTTATTTAGGTTTTACACTATATTATCCTTTTATAAACAAAAAAAAAACATTTTAGTATCTCCATAGTCTAAGAGTCATTTTTTTTTGTTTTGTTTTTAGCCGATTATCTTAGGTAGGGGCTCATTTTTGGCAGGATGAGAGGAAGGTTTTATTGGCACTATTTTGGGGGGCATATGACTTTTTGATTGCTTGCTATTACACTATTTGTGATGTAAGGTGACAAAAAAATACCTTTTTTTGCACCGTGAGGGGTAAGGTCATGGGATATTTTTATAGAGCAGATTCTTACGGACGTAAATATTACAAAATAATATTTAAAAAAAAAATATTTTTGTTTTAGTGTCTCAAGTCTGAGAACCATAGTTTTTTATTTCCGATTGTCAGTGGCTAAATGGAATTAAAATTGGGGAAGGGGATTATAAATGTAGTACTCCATGGAAGTGTGGTACTCACTGAAGCAACCAATAATGCAGAGCCCCAGATGATTGGGGCAGATGTCACTGTGATACTTTGCACCTTTTTTGGGTCCGTCCCTTCTTTCCAGTATGGGGGACCACACCTGGAAAGTTTTGGGTAGGGACGATCTAGGCGCCTCCAGTTCCCGAGGTACTCCGGCCTGCACTTTCCTGGTCAGAAAAGATTGGGGCCTTGAGGACTGCCTCATAGAACTGCAGGAATTTCCCTGTGTTTCCAGCGCTCCGGGACAGCACAAAAGAGTTGTACAAGGCAACCTGCACCAAGTAGACCGCAACTTTTTAGTACCATGCCCGGGTTTTGCGCATGGCATTATATGGCTTGATGACTTGATCAGCGAGATCAACTCCTCCCATATACCGATTGTAGTCGACGATACAATCGGGCTTGAGGACCGTTGCCACAGTACCTAGCACAGAGACTGGGGTGATGCTGTTACCGTGAATTGTGGACAGTACAAGGACATCCCTCTTGTCCTTATATCTGACCAGCAACAGGTTTCCACTGGTAAGGGCACGGGTCTCACCCCTGGGAATAGGTACTTGGAGGGGGTGGGTAGGGAGGCCGCGTTGATTTTTCCGCACGGTCCCACAAGCGGACGTGGATCTGGCGGCAAGGGACTGGAACAAGGGGATACTAGTATAAAAGTTATCCACGTACAGGTGGTAACCCTTATCTAGCAGTGGGTGCAGTTTCCCGCTAACACCCAGAGTGGGGGGACATTCTGGGGGTTCAATACGGGAATCTCGCCCCTCGTACACACGAAACTTGTAAGTGTACCCTGAGGTAACATAGAAACATAGAATGTGTCGGCAGATAAGAACCATTTGGCCCATCTATTCTGCCCAATATACTGAATACTATGAATAGCCCCTGGCCCTATCTTATATGAAGGATGGCCTTATGCCTATCCCATGCATGCTTAAACTCCTCCACTGTATTTGCAGCTGCCACTTCTGCAGGAAGGCTATTCCATGCATCCACTACTCTCTCAGTAAAGTAATACTTCCTGATATTACTTTTAAACCTTTGCCCCTCTAATTTAAAACTATGTCCTCTTGTAGCAGTTTTTCTTCTTTTAAATATTCTCTCCTCTTTTACCCTGTTGATTCCCTTTATGTATTTAAAAGTTTCTATCATATCCCCTCTGCCTCGTCTTTCTTCCAACCTATATATGTTAAGGTCCTTTAATTTTTCCTGTAAGTTTTATCCTGCAATCCATGTACCAGTTTAGTAGCTCTTCTCTGAACTCTCTCCAAAGTATCAATATCCTTCTGGAGATATGGTCTCCAGTACTGAGCACAATACTCCAAATGAGGTCTCACTAGTGCTCTGTAGGTCGGCATGAGCACCTCCCTCTTTCTACTGGTAATTCCTCTTGCTATACACCCAAGCATTCTGCTAGCATTTCCTGCTGCTCTGTGACATTGTCTGCCTACCTTTAAGTCTTCTGAAATAATGATCCCTAAATCCCTTTCCTCAGATACTGAGGTTAGGACTGTATCACAGATTTTATATTCTGCTCTTGGGTTTTTACACCCCAGGTGCATTATCTTGCACTTATCAACATTAAATTTTAGTTGCCAGATTTTTGACCATTCCTCTAGTTTTCCTAAGTCCTTTTCCATTTGGTGTATTCCTCCAGGAACATCAACCCTGTTACAAATCTTTGTATCATCAGCAAAAAGACACACCTTACCATTGAGGCCTTCTGCAATTTCGCTGATAAAGATATTAAACAATATGGGTCCCAGAACAGATCCCTGAGGTACCCCACTGGTAACAAGACCTTGGTCTGAATATACTCCATTGACTACAACCCTCTGTTGCCTGTCCCTCAGCCACTGCCTAATCCATTCAACAATATGGGAGTCCAAGCCCAATGACAGCACTTTATTGATAAACCTTCTATGTGGGACAGTATCAAAAGCCTTACTAAAGTCTAGATAAGCGATGTCTACTGCACCTCCTCCATCTATTATTTTAGTCACCCAATCAAAAAAATCTATAAGATTAGTTTGACATGATCTCCCTGAAGTAAACCCATGCTGTTTTACATCTTTCAATCCATGGGATTTTAGATGGTCCACAATCCTCTCCTTAAGTATGGTTTCCATTAATTTCCCCACTATTGATGTCAGGCTTACTGGCCTATAGTTGCCCGATTCCTCCCTACTACCTTTCTTGTGAATGGGCACAACATTTGCTAATTTCCAATCTTCTGGGACGACTCCTGTTGTCAGTGATTGGTTAAATAAATCTGTTAATGGTTTTGCTAGTTCACCGCTGAGCTCTTTTAATAGCTTTGGGTGTATCCCATCAGGCCCCTGTGACTTATTTGTATTTGTAATCTCACAAAGTTTGTACAGCTTTACGCCATACCTTGCCCGCTTAGAGGGAACATACTGGCGGAAAATGAGTTATCAACCCCGACCTCCCTTCCAGGTACATAGGCCTCCAAAAATTTGGCCCCAAAGTGATCGATGACCGTCCTGATTTTGTACAGGCGGTCATAGGCAGGATCACTTTGGGGGGGACATACTGCATTATCTGCATAATGCAGGCATTTCCGGATGGCCTCAAATCGGGTACGTGTCATGGCCGTACTGTAAAGTGGGGTCTGGTAGAGGACTTCCCCACTCCAGTAATGCCTGACACTGTTTTTTTTACTAGGTCCATGTGCAGCACGAGGTCCCAAAACGTCCTCATCTCGGCTGCACTGACCGGAGTCCAGCCATGGGCCCGAGCCAAAATGGAGCCCGGGCGTTGAGCAATGAACTGTTGGGCGAACACGTTCGTTTTCTCTACCATCAGGTTCACAAAGTGGTCACTGAAAAAAATAGTCATATTCAGTGAAACCCACTGTGGGAATCTGGATTCCTGGTTGGCCAACAAAATCAGGAATCGCAGGCTCAAAATCCTCTGGGGTAAACCATGCAAGTTCACCGGTAGGGGGCTCCGGTGGACTTAACTGGTGGGCCAGAAAACTAGTACGAGCCCCAGAGCTTCTCGTACTAGTGTGGGCCACAGGGTCCCTAGCATGGCAGTCCCCTTGCTCCGCCTGGCGGCGTCTCCGCGACTTGGGGGCTCATCGTCATCGGTAGATGAAGAGGAGGACGCGGATGTCAAAAGGAAAGTGGGGTCATCATCGTCCTCACTGGGACTCTCGGAGTCGGAGACAAGCTGGGCGTATGCCTCCTCGGCCCAGAACATCCGGCGGGCCATAGTGTGCATGGAAATCTTTATTTAGTGTGCGTGTGTGTGGGGGCACGGGTGTTCGCGGACTTTGCCCTAAAACAGAACAGAAAAAACAGAAAAAAAAATAAAGGCCAAAAAATGTGAAAAAAAATTACAATTTAAACTCGCTGATCAGCCATCCGAAGCTGATCAGCGGTGGGTTGTGCAATGCGCCCAAAACATGTGTGTGTGTGTGTGTGGGGGGGGGGGGGTAGGGGGGGGGGCAAGCTGCAGCACCCCTGTGGGGGTCTAGGGTCACACAGCTGTGCTGTGGACCGCAGACATCCGATTATGGTGATGCAACAGTTAAAAACACTTTTTTTTTTCCACTAAACTTTCCCTCAATATCCCTGCCTAACCTAACCTTTACCTAAATACCTTTTAGTGCCAGATGGCGCTGTGGAGGGTCAGAAGGGGGTGCTGGGGATGCTAGGGGTGCTGGTTCTGGAGATCCGATGCAGCGATGCAGCCAGAGCTGATCCTGAGAGGTGATGTTACCATCACCTCTCAGGATTGCAGGATGGTGATTGGTGGTGTATTATCCTCAGAGACCCGAATAACCCGAAAACGCAGCAAACCGCAGGTCTGAATTGACCTGCGGTTTGCTGCGATCGCCGACACGGGGGAGGGGTTGGGTTTCTGGTAGGATCACAGGACCCCCCCACGCACATTGTCCCAGGATGCCTTGAGCAGGCAACCAGTTCCGATAACCGCCCGCCGCACGGTGGTGATCGGAACTACACATGACGTACCGGTACGTCATGTGTCCCCAAGAGGTTAAAAGGAATTGCATTAATGCAGCTTAAAATTGAATTTTGTGAAAAGGTTCAATATTCTAGGCTCAAAGTGTCACACTCTAGTCAGCTAATTCATCCATACCCCCTGAGCAAAGGGGACCTGAGATTGTGACTTTGGGGTTTCATAAGCTGTAAGCCATAATCATCCCAATTATACCAAATAAACGCTTGAAATATCTCGCTTTGCATGTAATGAGTCTCATATGTTAGTTTCACCTTTTAAGTTGCTTTATTGAAATAAATGAACTTTGCGCGATATTCTAATTTTTCAAGTTTCACCTGTACTCGCTCGTCTGCAAGGAGCCTAAGGAAATTGTTTAAAGGCACACCTAAAAAAATTGACGGCCTCCTCCATTAAACCCTCAAGGCTCTCCTACCCTCTCCAAAATAGGTTTCTCTGACATTTAAATGGAATGGGGCACATTTACTAAGGGACTTGCAACTATTTTAGGCTAAAATACTTGCATCTCCCCTTTTTTTTAACTGGCTGTGTGACAATATTTAGTCGCACGGCCTGTTTTACGCTGTGTCTGCCAGTTGGGTGTGACAGGGGGGTGTCAGGGGCCGAGACTCCAGACCCGGCAAATTTACTAACATTTACGCCTGGAAAAAAGTGTAAATATTAGTGAAAAACTACGCCAGCCAGCCATCATCTGTAAGTGCAGCTGTATGCTGATGGGAGATTGGGATTATATAATTTGCATTGGGACCCATGGAAAGCAAAAAGGTGCAGACCATCAGTGCAGTCCAGCTGCTAGAACTAAACATGGTTCAATATTGGCATTATTTCTGTGACTATATAAGGTGCTTGTGCAAGTTCTGGCCACCAGGTGGCAGCAAAGCGCAATAAATAGCTATAATATTGGTTACACTATAAAGGGCTCTTCTTGTCTGCAATACGGAGAAGAATAGGACATGTTCTATAATGTGCAGAACGGCCACACGAATCTGCAAAGATAACGGATGTGTGCATATCCCCACAGAAAAGAATGGGTCAGTGTGCTATCTGCAAAAAATGCAGAGAATAGAAAAATATGTTATGTGCATGAGCCCGCTGTGGAAAGGGAGCCTTCACACATGACAGATTTTTCTGCAGAAAATATCTGCGATTGAAAATCAATTCCATTCAGCTGAATGGGGCTTGCAATAAGTCATGTGCTTGCCGCCAAAACCTCCCCCTTCAAAGGAATGGAAATTATTTTCAGTCGCTGAAATTGTCTGCAACAAAATGTGCTGTGTGTGAAGGCCCCTTTCACACGAGCGAGTTTTTCCACGAGGGTGCAATGCGTGACGTGAACGTATAGCACCCGCACTGAATCCTGACCCATTCATTTTAATTCATGCATTTTTTTTCACTCATCAGTTCTGCTTTGCGTGAAAATCACAGCATGTTCTATATTCAGCGTTTTTCACGCAGCCCTGGCTCCATAGAAGTGAATGCGGCTTCAGTGAAAAACGCTTTGTATCCGGAAGCAAGTGCGCATGCAATGCGTTTTTCACTGATGGTTGCTAAGAGATGTTGTTTGTAAACCTTCAGTTTTTTATCTCGAGAGTGAAAAACGCATCAAAACACATTGTACCTGCGCTGAAAAAACTGAACAAACAACTGAACGCACTCGCAGACAAAACAGACTGAACTTGCTTGCAAAATGGTGCGAGTTTCACTGAACGCATCCGGACCTAATCCGTATCATTCCTGTGAAAGAGGCCTAAGACTTACGACCTGAGCTCTTACTATGTAACCATCAGGGAGTAAGAAATTAGCAGAATTTTGATTGTAGCTTTTGAGGTGAATGGAGTATCAAATGAGATCCTCATATGAAAAGTAAGGAAAGCTTCTAAAGATTTTATGTGAATTTTATATTGTACAAAACTGGAATGAAACCCTAAGCGTGGGCTCGAGGCCCCTTATTGAGGGCTGTGACCCTCCTCTCGCCTGCTTCTCTATTTGGATCCTGTGGGCTGTTGTCACTTTTCTGCATCCAGCATGCCCACTCGCTCAGCATCCTGATTCACGGCTCCTCTCGGAAATTCACAGGCGGTGTAAAAAGAAAGGTGCAAAGGTTCTCCTAACACAAAGTGTATGTAAAAAGAAAACAAAAAATGCAGATGAATCATTTTTAATACTTTTCTAACACATTTGATGTCACTGCACCTACACAATGTTGTGAACTGCGCCAATATTTGGTACACATTGGCCCTATATTTTGCAATGCGTGCATCTAGTTTTTTAGAAAACCTCTGCACCTGGCTTTCCATGGGGTGTGACTTACTGAAAGTGGGTGTGGCTTTGTGGAAAATGGGGAGCGGCCTAATGTGAAATTTAGCATAACATTGCGGCACATTCCAATATAAAATTCTCTCTCAAACTAAGCCAACCAATGGTTGGTATAGAGTTAGAAAAAAGTGTCTGTCCCTGCATCAGATTTATCATCCAGCCTGAGCTCCTGTGATAAATCTAGTGCAGGTCTAGACAGCTTCCGCTTACTGCCATTGGGGGGCGATCTGTATGTAGATCAGCGGAAGCCTTATACAGCGCTAAACACAACAGCCTCTAGTGGTTGCAACAAGAAGCCAAAATGTTTACAGGTAGGTGTGGCGGGTACTTCCCTGTACTCTGGAATCATAGTGGTGTGCCATCCATGGAGGCAGACCAGGCAGCTGCTTTGGGGCCTGGGTGGTGGGAGTTGGTGGACACAACATTTTCATGCAACTGCCACTAAGGGAGCTCAGTGCAAAGAGGTTGTTATAATTGTGAGTGATAATGTGGGTTGGGGATTTGGTGCAATTGGGTCTGTGGACCAGCTGCTGCTGGGATGAAGGTAGAGATAGGATGAGTGATCATCGGACATGTGATTGATACCCCTAAAGCTGTGTAGATCATATATTGTTATTTTTATATGATTCATCGTTTTGTTGTTTCAGGTCCACCAGTTCATGAAGATGGTCAACAGGGTCATCTCTCTCACTTTCTGTTACCAGACACATACATAAACATAGTGGTCCATCCTTGGACCCTTTCCAATGACTAATCTTCTCCTTCCCTGTGTCGTGAGGCCATAATTCCACCCTGACCATGCCTATCCTGATCTCGTACAAGTGGCAGTGATCCCTCCCATGAAGAGCACTGAGACATTACTTGGTGGTCCTTGTTCCTTAGAAGAACTTCCTGAGTGGTGTGCTCTGGTTTTGTCTTCACATCCATGTAAGTGACACCATTCTGCTGATTATGTGAAATACAAATAAAGTCCAAACATGACTCCATGTTAGTAGGTATCTTGTCTGGACATCTTCCTATGAAAGATGTTGAAGGATAAAGGGTTGGTAACAGTTTTTATTTGAGGTTAAGGCAATGTTGGAAAGAGAGCCAAATCATCTTAGGTAGATGTAGATGGAGAATAACAGACTGATAAGTAATAAAAACAAGGTGGTTGGCACAGTAAAAACTCCTTCCTTTGACAACTTAGATGCTATGATCTTGGTGAGCTGGGTCAAATTCTGGAAGTCATATGAGGTTTTCTGATGCTGAGTTGCAATACCAGACACAACCCATGAACAAGAGTAGCTCTGATTCTGGAAAAAAGCATCATGTTTTATTCAATCCTTGGACAATCTCTTTGTAAGTCTTTAGAAAGTTCCTCCATCATCTACTAGTTCCTCCAATCCATTACATCCAGCAGGCCCCAGTGACCACCAATGGAATGACTCAAATAAGGAACTTCCATATGTTCATGAATGTTCCTCATCTCTCAAGGTGGCCACACACTTTAAATACCCATTAGCAGGAGCAGACTGGAGACTTAGTGGCCGTGGAAACCTTAAAGCGGCCCCTTGTTGTAGGCAAGTCCAAATTGATAGAAGGCTGAGCAACACAAGTAAGCAGGGACAACACACGTAAGCAGGTCCAGCAATACTGTAGTGCAGCACAAAATACCACCCCTGCAGAACCAAATACAACAGTTCAGCACAAAATACTGTCTTCCTCACTGAAGTATTCAAGTGTATCACTGTCCTGAGGATGGCGATGCAGTTTAATTCAGGAAAACCAGGTGCATTAGAACCTGATGATCCTTCATTAATTAATGTTGAGAGCATCAGATTATTTTGTACCTAGCCATTGACAGTGAGAAGGGTTCATGTGGCCCCATGGGCACAGGTCAACAGAGAAATTTCCCTGTAGGGTCCATGACCAGTTCAATCCTTTCCATCCGCACCATGCAAGCAGCAATATTTAATTCCTCTTGCCTTATGGAGAGGGCAATGAGACACTGCCAGGCTCCTCTGCTGATACCTTGGATGGGGCATCCAACATGTTTGATTTCTCTTTGCCCTGACAGCTGCAATTGGGAGACACTCTGAACACTATTATACATGTTAGAAATGATTAGCTGGTCCTGCAGACAGATAAGGTTGACATTCATGTAATGAGTGTGACCAACTTAGGCTACATGCACACAACCGTATGTGTTTTGCGGTCCGCAAAAAAAACTGATGATGTTACGGATGTCAAACGTTTTTTTTTGCGGATCCATTATAATAATGCCTATCCTTGTCCGAAAACTAGAAAAAAATAGGACATGCACTATTTTTTTAGCGGAGCAACATAATGGACATATTGATGCCGACAGCACACGGTGTGCTGTCCGTGTTTTTTGCGGACCCATTGAAATGAATGGATCCGCATCCTATCCGCAAAAAAAAATGGATTGAACACTGAAACAAAATACGGTCGTGTGCATGTAGCCTTAAAGAGGTATTCCCATCTTAGACATTTATGGCATATCCACAGCATATGACGTAAATGTCTGACAGATGTCGGCCCCACCCCTGGACCTGCACCTATCTCTAGAAGGAGATTCTCAATAAAGTAGGCCAAATTAAAATCTAAATTATGCAGCACAGATTCACAGGAAACATTAAAATAACTGGAAATTCACTTAAAATGGTTTTCTGAAAGTAAATCTTCAAGGGGTTTTTTGCTTATGACCACTGTCTGTATTAGGTTATGTAGACATTATGGAGACAAAGATTTCCTGTTTGTGACTCCCTCCTATGAGCCATGGCCCAAGGGAGGGGTCTTCTGCAGAAGAAATGTGTTTTCAAGATCTCTGCTTGCTTTCAGTGAATGAAAACCGGCACTTTAAAAAAGAAATTGGAATTTTTCATTTGAATTCTTCAAGGGGCCTTGCTGTTTTTTTTTTTATTATGTAGATGTTGTCTCTCCATGATTGGAACTTGTTATTCGTTGTAACTTTTGCTCCAAATCAGTGCCGAGCAGCGTTTAATGAGTGCTCCTCAGCGCCAGGGTGACGCTGCGCAGCAGAGGCTGATCTGACTGTCGCATTATGTAAATTGTCTTCCCACTCATCCTCCCCCATAACACCGAGCACTGCTGTCTCCTTACATAAATCCACAAAAATCCGTGTCCTCTGCCCCTGACACGAGAACAGATTGATTCTATATTTTTCTAACTTCTGCCACATTCTTCCCTGCAAGTAGAATTTGTCACTTTGTCAAATTTCATGTGAATAAAGTTAAAAGGGTTCGCTATACTTTTTATTTTTTTTAGAAAATCCTGGAGTCTTCTCTCCTGTGGACGAAAGATTGTTTCTTTAGTACCTACCCCTCTGTGGTGCTGCCATTGCCGCTGTCTCTGCTGGACTCAGACTGACTGTGGACTCTTTCACTCAGGTCCTGACTGGATGTGTTCCAGAGTCTTCCTGTTCAGCGGCCTATAGTGTAAACGAAGCTGAACAGGAAGACAGGAAAACATTCAATCTGTATCTGAGTGGAAGAAGCCACAACCAGTCTGAGCGTAGTGCAAACAGCGGCACCAGTGGCGTGACAGATGGGTAGGTACTGAGGAAAGCTGTATGGCTTTCTAGTATACTAAGGCGCACCCACACTTTCATATGACTTTTCAGAATAAGCTGCCATGTGTGTGTGTACATGAATAACAGCACTATTTTCTGCCATGATATCACGTGTAGCCTGCATTTTTAACAGTTTTCCTCTCTGAAGGCTCTATCTCTAATTCTCAGTTCTCCCTAACCAGGTCGGTGGAGATTAGCTGACATCATGTTTCCTATAGACAGCACATGGGGAAAACAGGATATTTTACTCCCTAACTCTGTTTCTTTCACTCTGAATAACTTGGAAGCACCATATCGGACATTATAAAAAAGCACTGAACAGTACTGATATGAATAAAGCACTTAGGGTGCTGCAACATCTGTCTGTGTCTGCCACTGCAGCTTACTCCTCCTACCCCCCTCCCCTCCACAGACTTACATGAGCAGCCTGTAATTTGATTCTTCAGTGAGCTGACAGTGTGGGCTAGTCTCACAAGACAGGTTGGTAGTCTACAAACTCCATGTATCATAAGGACCTTTTGACATCACAGGGTCACGTGACTTTCAAAGTCTCAATTTTAAAGTCACCATGCACCTAAACACCATCATTAGGGTTCGTTATTACCGTATATTACTTATCTTTATTCCCATAGAACTTTGGATGTAAATATTACCTTTTTGGTATGTTCCACATTTTCTGAAAAGCCAAATGACTGTGTCTCTGATAAGATATATTACAAAGTTTGTTATATGTATCTGTATTATTGGTTTATGCTAAGTTTTGTAACACAACTGTGACTATTTAAACTTAATTTTCATAAAATGCGTAACCTAGTTATGCAGTCATTTAAAAAAAAGAGTATCCAGCTCAATTCAGGTAAAATTAAGAATGACCTTTAAAAGGTCATTTTTAATTTCACCTGAATTGAGCTGGATACTCTTTTTTTCAAATTTCTGGACTTTACCGCATCCAGGTGCGGCATCCGTGCACAAGGGGTGTTCACAACCAACGCAGGTGAGAGCTGCCTTACTACATTATCTATTCTAGTTATGCAGTAATACAGATTTATCTTTCTAAAGTCTAAGAAAGCTGGATGACAAGCCATGTTGGAAGCTGTATTGGAAACTATATTGGTTAACACCCAGCTTTTCTAGATGTTTTCTTAGTCCTGTAGGGAATGACATATCCCTAAGTTTTGTAATGCTCCTTCACTAGACAAAATTACTGTTCAGGGGTCTAGACAAGTCGACTGCCAACTCTTTGTATAATCTATGACTATACTGGTTGTCAACCATTCTAATTGCAGTAAATACATTTTAGAGGGTTAAGGATACTTTCACACTAGCGTTGTTGGAATCCGACTGCCTTCCGGACCTGGAAATCCGTATGCAAATGGATATCTTTTTTTTTTTCTGGATCCGTTAGACGTATTCATTGAAATACCGGTTCCGTCTTTCCGGTGTCATCAAAGCTAGAAAGAACTGCGGATCCGGCAATGTGGCAATTTTAGGAATTTTGGCTGGAAAATATACAGCAGCAAGCTGCGGTATTTTGTCCATTCAAATACCGTACAAGGGACGTAACGGAAGACATCCGGATGCATACTGAACAGATTGCTTTCCATTCAGAATGCATTGGGAGAAAACGGAAGCGTTTTTTTCCGGTATTAAGACCCTTTACTGGATTTCAATACCGGAAAAGAATAACGCTAGTGTGAAAGTAACCTAAGAAAGATAGGTGATCATCACCGTTTGGAATGGTCACCATATTGACTCTCGCCCAGCTTTCTCAGATTTCTGCCTAGGTCTGTAGTCAATGACACATTTACTCTATTGCTTCTTAAGGGTCCATTTACACATCCTTGTGTGTTTTGCGGATCCACGGATCCGCAAAACACAGACAGTGGCAATGTGCGTTCCACATTTTGCGGACATGTTCTATTTTTTTCGGGACCGGAATAGAAATGAATGGGTCCACAATTCCATTCTGCAAAATGCGGAACGAAATTGCGGATGTGTGAATGGATCCTAAGTAGGTGAATGGCCATTCGAGGTTCAAGGAGAGTTGGATGACCACTCTTGTTTAATATGTAATGGTGTCCATATTAGTTTTCATGCGGCTTTGATTTTGTGTGTGTGTGTGTGGGGGGGGGGGGGGGGGGGCAGAACTTAATAAATCTTCTTGTTATCCTGAATGTCAGGAAGTTTTCCCTCAGTCGCTGCTGCTGTCGCCTGGTGTTTGCTGTAGGAGTGGGATGTGGTGTCTGGGAGATGTGCTTCAGGGTTGGGTAGTGGGAGGTGTTGAGATATAATCTGTCATCTCTTCTATATCTCACAGACAGTGAGCTGGGACCATCCTCATATTATGGAGTGACTGGTGGGACATTGAGGAGACACTACTGTTGGCGGGTAAGTGAGTGGGGGGGCAGGTGCGTTTGTAAATCTACCTGCACCCTGATGGTATATGATGCACGGTGTGAGTATAGTGCATGGGCTGAAGGCCTCTACCACCACCCATTGAAGGTATACTTAATTAAGAAACATGAGTTTAGTGCTATTGTTTATACATTGTATTGCACATGTGCTCACTGTATGTATGGCACTATTATGGGAACTGTGTGGCACTATTGTGTACACAATTACATGGGTCTTGTATGGAGGGATTATTTCGGCACACCATACAGTATGTGGCTGCTCTATATTAATGTTGGGTGGACACACTGAAGAGAAGCGTTATGTGGGCACTCTGTGGCACCAGAACTGGGTGGGACCACTGTAGGAACACTACTATGTGGGTGCTCTATGTCAGTATTAGGTGGGCACTCTATGGCACCAGGACTGTGTGGCACCTCTATAGGTACAATATTATGTGGGTGCTCTATACTAGTATTAGGTGGGCACACTGTACAGAAGTGTTATGTGTGAAGTCTATGGCACAAGGACTGTTTGGCACCACTATAGGCACAGCGTTATGTGGCCAGCTTTATGTAGCACTGTATGGCATTATTTAGTAGACAATCATTCAGCATTTCTGGGCACTGTAGGATTATTCTGTGGGCACTATATGGCAGTATTAAGTAGGCACTGTACAGCATCATTATGTTCATCAATTATTATATCATTATGCAGGCAGTTTATGGCAGAATTAGGCAGGCACTATATGGTGGTATCTTGGCAGTGTTTAGCACTATTATTTGGAGAAATTATAGAAATACTGCTGTTTCAAAAAAAAAAAAAAAAAAAAAAAAAAGGTAAGCAACAGGACATATATGTTTTGCCCAGAGGCTTCCATTGACCATACTTGTCCCTGGCCATTGTACATCCGTGTCCTAACTGCAGAACTAGCAGATCTCCAAAATAATGTTATTGCTACAATTATAAGTCTGGGTTTACACATTGCTTTTGTGCTGCTTTTTAAAAAGATTTTAAAAAATGCATGTTTTTTTTTTTGTTTTTTTTAGCAATTGCTTTTTTCTTCCTAAAGACGAAACATCTTAAATCACTGTGGTAATAGCCTATGCAGTTTTTAAAGCAGAAACAAATTGATTTTTACATGTTTCGCCTAAGAAAAAAAACGCTAAAGAAAAAAACACATAAAATGAGGGGGGGGGGGGGGGCATATTATGTGTTTTTTTTCTTCAGCGCATTTCTGATGCTTTTTGAAAAAGCACTGTAATAGAAATGTGTAAACCCGGTCTAAAGCTGTAAAAATCATCAATTGTTACAGGGTACCAGAGCTCAAATTTGTAAAAACTTTGGACCTGTAAGCAATGCATGTTTTTATTTCCTGCGAGCAAGCAGAGATCTGATGAGGAACTTACAGGATATAAAAAAACTGGAGATAGGATACTGTACATTGCATCCTATGGACCAATGGCTCAAAGGGCTAATAGTCAGCAGTAGCCTGAAACCCCTACCAGATCTTGCTATCATAACAGGTGGGCTTTTCTAACCTTGGACCCCAGTAGACAATGCAGTGTCTCATTTCTGTCTCCGCTCTCAGATCTATGTGATTGCGATCTAGATCCCAGACACAGCACCACTATTTACCTGAAGCTTAAGGAACGAGCGTGTAGACAGGGCTGAAGGGAGAATAGGGGGAGTGAGGAGGAAGAAGGCACATCCAGGTCACTCTGCCTCAAATGAGAAGACCATTTGGAGTCTATCTAGTGATGCAGTTATATATCCTATCATGCTGCATTGGTACGACATTCTAGAGTGAGGATCAGCAACCTCCGGCACACCATCTGTAGTGAAACTACAACTCCCAGCATGCGCACTCAGAAGTACAAGTAAATGGGAGTTGTAGTTTCACCACAGCTGGAGTGCCGGGGGTTGCCCACCACTGTTCTAGAGCCTGAGAAAGCTGCTTAACGACCTCTGAGGGAGCTATAATGGTAGCCATATTGCTGGTCATTTATAACTTTTTGGGGGTAAGCTGGGTGGTAACCAATAAATATGGCGACTATTATACATGCATAGTATACAAGGGATCTTACCCAGCGTTCCCAGGTTCCAAAATAATATAATGCCTACTTTGTGTAGCAATATGTGACAGTAAAAGCTGGCAGTGGAAATCTGGGTGCGAAGCCACTGTTGGCGATGTAAAGATTGGTAGATAGACACCCAACTTTCCCAGAAACCTATATAACACATCTGCTGTGAGTGCAAGTTACCGAGGAGGCGTAATATTACAGTAAGGTCTTTGAATATGAGATATTTCAGGCCTCACCTGTCTCATTCCATTTGTCCTCACAGATCAGTCACCATGACGCCCCCATCCTGTCTGCTCCTGTTCACAGCCGTTTTCCTCCAGGTTGTCAGAAGTCACCAGAACCCAGGTAAGATGATGAGACCCCAGGGTATGGAGTGCAGACAGTGTCCCCAGGCCTGAGATTGCACTTCATCCACACTGTAAAATATTGGTATTCTCTCCTACACCACTGGAAAATGGAGAAAGAACACCTGGAAAAGTGTGACTGAGCTGAGATTGTCAAAGTCTAAACTGCTAGAGATGCTCGGTCAATGATCACACAACCAAGGTGGTGCAGCCTTTATTTTAGGTTCCACAGCAGGGTATACACTGAGGCAGGGTCACATTATTACTAGGTGACATGTCCTCTTGCAGCGATACAGGCTTCACCTCTGGCATGGTAACGGTCATACAGATGCTGGCTATCCTCCTGTCATTCCAAACTCTTTCAACTTGTAGCCGTAGTTCAGCCAAGCTGGTTGTTGGCTGCTGTGCATGGGAGATCGGTCGCCCCATCCAGTCCCAGACCTTCTTGATGAGGGAGAGGTCTGGTGATCAAGTTGGTCAGGGGAGCTCCTGGATACCATGAAGAGCGCGTTATGTAGAGGAGTGGATTAATTGTATCATAGGCCCGGTGATGTTTGCCCGTTATGGGCCCCCTCCCTCCATTTGCACTGATCACCCCCCATCCCCTTTCAGTTTCCCCATATTTTCCTTTTTTTTTTTTCTTCTGGTAAATATTAAAGAAAACTATGCCACATATATAGTATAACACCCTCAGCCCCACACAGTATATAGTATAACACCCTCAGCCCCACACAGTATATAGTATACCACCCCCAGTCCCTTATAGTATATAGTATACATCACCCCACAGTATACAGTAGATAGTATAACACCCCACAGTAAAATATATAGTATCCCACAGTATGCAGGATATAGTACTGTATAACACCTCACAGTACAGAGTCGATGGTACAACACTCCACTGTATGCAGTATATAGTTTAACATCCCACAATATGTGTAAATAGTATATAACACCCTACAGTATAAAGTATAACACCCTACAATATACAGTATATAGTATAACACCCCACAGTATACAGTAGATAGTAAAACATCCCAGAGTATACAGTATATATTATCCCACAGTATATAGTATATAGTATGACACCCTACAATATACAGTATATAGTATACCACCCCACAGTATACGGTAGATAGTAAAACATCCCAGAGTATACAGTATATATTATCCTGCAGTATATAATATAACACCTCATAGTTTACAGTATATAGTACCTCACAGTATACAGTATAGCACAGCACAGTATACACTATATAGTATGCCACAGTATGCAGTACCTCACAGTATGCTGTATACAGTACAATATCCCACAGTATGCAGTACCCTACAGCATGCAGTATACAGTATAACACCCCACAGTATGCAGTATATAGTATCCCACAGCATGCAGTATATAGTGTAACACACCACAGTATACAGTATATAGTATCTTACAGAATACAGTATAATGACCCACAATATACAGTACCCCATAGTATATAGTATAACACCCCACAGTATGCAGTATACATTATAGCACTCCATTGTATGAAGTACCCCACAGTATGCAGTATACAGTATGCTGTGCCCCACAGAATGCAGTATACAGAATACAGTATAACACCCACAGTATGCAGTATACAGTATGCTGTACCCCACAGGATGCAGTATACAGTATAACACCCACAGTATGCAGTATATAGTATAACACTCCATAGTTTGCAGTACCCCACAGTATGCAGTATACAGTATGCTGTACCCCACAGGATGCAGTATAACACCCACAGTATGCAGTATACAGTATAACAACTAACAGTATGCAGTACCCAACAGTGTGCAGTATATAGTATAACACGCTCTGTCACCTTCTCCTGACATGACATCGTTGCCGTGTGACCAATAACATTCCTGTTACTGGTCACATGGTGATGACATCATCACAGGTCCTTTCTCCTATGAGCATCCAACACTGCAAGTCAAATGGTGCAGCACTGGTCCAGGCTCAGTGCTGGTTCAGTGAATGTGAGCAGACAGCCTGGACCCTGACATTTTCTCATTAGGAAGTGAGGGAGCCTCTCCTTCCTTAAAATCTGCATTTTGGGCGGTGATGGGCCCTACAGAGACATCAGGCCCAGGGCTACTGCCTCAAATGTCCCTATTAAAATCTACCATTGGTTGTGTAGTGCGGGTAGTGTGTGACTGAGTGTTATCTTGTTGGAACACCATGTCTCCTCAGTCACAATAGATAGAAGGACTGGTTCTATTATGTCCTGGACATATTATGTCCCACAAATACCAGACAGGAATGGCCACGGTAGCTAATGACAACCCACAGCATGACACCTGTGGTGGTCGTGTGTCATAAAAACATAGACTGTGTCGGCAGATAAGAACCATTTGGCCCATCTAGTCTGCCCAATATACTGAATACTATGGATAGCCCCTGGCCCTATCTTATATGAAGGATGGCCTATGCCTATCCCATGCATGCTTAAACTCCTCCACTGTATTTGCAGCTACCACTTCTGCAGGAAGGCTATTCCATGCATCCACTACTCTCAGTAAAGTAATACTTCCTGATATTACTTTTAAACCTTTGCCCCTCTAATTTAAAACTATGTCCTATGTAGCAGTTTTTCTTCTTTTAAATATTCTCTCCTCTTTTACCTTGTTGATTCCCTTTATGTATTTAAAAGTTTCTATCATATCCTCTCTGTCTCGTCTTTCTTCCAAGCTTTACATGTTAAGGTCCTCTAATCTTTCCTGGTAAGTTTTATCCTGCAATCCATGTACCAGTTTAGTAGCTCTTCTCTGAACTCTCTCCAAAGTATCAATATCCTTCTGGAGATATGGTCTCCAGTACTGAGCACAATACTCCAAATGAGGTCTCACTAGTGCTCTGTAGAGCGGCATGAGCACCTCCCTCTTTCTACTAGTAATGCCTCTCCCTATACACCCAAGCTTTCTGCTAGCATTTCCTGCTGCTCTATGACATTGTCTACCTACCTTTAAGTCTTCTGAAATAATGATCCCTAAATCCCTTTCCTCAGATACTGAGGTTAGGACTGTATCACTGATTTTATATACAATACTATATCCTGCATACTGTGGGATACTGTCTCCGCACTATGCATGATGGCAGGTAGGCACTTTCCAGCCCTCCTGCAAACTCTGTTTAGCTATGAAAGCAGGTTCTGCCTTGGTAGTAGATGGTGACATCAGAGTTTTCATTTTCCGATTAGTGTATAATCCTCATTTTATTCAGTGGTATCTGTCTCTTCTCCACAGGTGACATACAGTACAACCAGCAATGGCAGCCAACAAAAACCTTACCCAGGCTTACAATATTAATGTGAAATGTTATTCAGAACTTTATTGCTGCTTGTATATTTATGGCTTTCATTACTATGGGGGATAGTGGTGTCACGGTTCTGTAGGTGGCTTAGTTATGGTGACACTGTTAGATAGATACTATGTCTGTTATTGTCATGGGGGTAGAGTGGCTCTTGCCATTATGGCTATCATTATTGGCACCCTGTGTGTCACAGTTATAGGTGCACTATAACCTTGGACACTGTGTATACTTTCCCTTCTCGCGGTATGTCCAATCCTATTGGGACCATCAGTGAGTCCTGACTGTCGGGTGTTTGGTCATTTTTGTGGACGCCCTGTCCCCCTTTCCACCCCAGCTTCCCTTTTTTCTATGTCTGTGTTGATCCAGCAGTAATAGATATATCACCCACTATGATTATGTTGCAGTGTTATAGCGGTTTGTGTGCTGGCGGTCAAACAACTTATGAGAGTCTCATCGACTGTTTGACATCTTGGAAGACATTTGTCAGAGACTATTTAGCACAGTGTTTCTCAGCTCCAGTCCTCAGGGCCCACCTGCCGGTTATGATTTGAGAATATCCCACAGAATGAATACCTGTGGTAAGTCCTATTTGACAATAACTACATCATCTGCTCAATACCAAGGAAATCCTGAAAATGTGACCTGCTGCGGGGTCATGAGGACCGGAGCCGAGGAACACAGATTTAGGGGAAAGTTTGTTAACATCTAATTTTCAGAACAAAGTTATGAAATGTGTTTACTTGCGAGCGTTGTGCTTTTCTGTGACCCCCAGTCACCGCTCTGCTACAATTAGATTCTGACCAAACATGTCCTGACACATTCCTGGGCCGTGTCTGCAGTAATGGGGTGTGAGGAGGGGGCCCCAACCTGTCAATGTCACACTGTCTCTGACCCTAGAGACTGGGTAATGGCCCAGCTGCGAAACGGCAAGTGCCTAAGTGTGAGCTTGAGATAATATCTGCCATTGTTCTCTGCAGACAGGCTGCCCTTGTTCCTATACTGAGAGGCCATCTCTGTTCTAAGTGGGCAAGAAACGGAAATCCTAGAGATGGCATTAGATCTGAGAATTATTATTGGGGGGTTGTAAGGGTATAAAAGGAGGGGGTTCTATATTTACCATTCAGAATTCTAGGAAAGCTGAGGGCCTACCTTGTCGGGAGTTTAATTCCACACACATTAGTTGTTAACTAGCTTTCCCAAAGACAGATATCACAAAAAATTGCCTAAAAATTATTTTTGCCCTGTTGTCAAATGAGCTTAATTTAAAGAGTATCTCTCAGCATGAAAAAAATAAATTAAATGAGGCATACTACCTGGTAAGGCTCATCATGCGGTTGATACCTTTCATATGTCTGTATATTAGACAGCTGCAGAGATATCTGAGGTTTTATTCATATGCAAAATAACAAGTTGGAGAACCAGGGGACAGGGCTGAATCCTTGGAGCACTGCATTGTAACAACCCATGTACTCTGGACACTACCCCCTCCCTTTGATTGACAGGGCTAGACCAGCATAGTGAGCACAGAGCTGTGTCCTAGCATGTGTATATCATATACACTGCTTACTGTAGCCTTACCATATTGAGATATGCTTAGAAAGCTAATACATATTCAGCAGTATTGTTTTCATCATTAATGAGTTCTACCAGGCAGTATGGCTTTTGAATAGGGTTGACCATGCTGATAGAGCTTCTTTAAAGACTATTTTAGGGTAGATTGTTCTTTAAACTAGGTTGTCTTTTTGGTTAATTTCTTTTTATCATAAGTCACCAACAGGTTCTCCTGCTGACGGGATCACCAGTGATCATCTACAATCTGCAAGGGAAGTGATAAATTTCCCTGCGGCACCACCACCAGGGGAAATTAAGCATTACACTGAAATAAATGAGCTGTGCTTGTAGAAATCATTGGTCCTCCAGAGTGAAAGGCATTTATTGTAGATGTTTCCACTCGATGAATGGTCCATGTCCTAATAAGATATGTGGAAATGGGTTTTCTAAATATGCCAATAGACATATAGCATGGAAAAGCTTCATCAACTTTTTGCTGCTTTCACTGATGGCAGGATAAAGTAGTGACAGAAGCGCTGATTGTCACTTATGAGCTGATACTAGGTGGTTGCTGAAAACCTACTGTATAATTATCACAGCCTGTCCTGGAGAAGAGTTATGGGTTCCCTGAGAAGAGTCGTGGTGATTCATGAGCTCTTGCTCTCCCCGTCTACCTGCTGATGATTGGTAGTTTTCACCTAGGGAGATCAGGAGAAGAATAATAATACCAATTTAACCTGTGACTCTTCTTTGGCATGGGCTGCAATGATTATACAGTAAGTTATCAGCAATTTCTTAATATTAGTTCATGAGTGGCAGACCACTGAAGTCAGTGAGTCTGTCAATTTCTTTAAATTGAAAATAGAATTTATTCACAACCAGTCAGGACAAACAGACATTATACTGCGAGACAATGCAGACTGGAACACAGTACAATAAATACTACACGTAAACATCTAGGGCATGGGTGTAATATACAGCACAGATACTGTACTATACACTATGCACAGTACTACACTGATATTCTAATAAAATAAAAAATATAGCACATCAATCAACAGGCAGTGATAGGGGAAGGGGGTAAGAGGGAAAGGAAAGGGAGGGGAGTCACAGGCTTGAAGCTTTATTGAAAGACAGACACACAGAAGACGGAAAAAGGTTTCCTCTTCGATGTTAGGACCATCCATGATGGAATGGTCTCTGGGCAGTCCTGGACAGACATCCTCTCCCAATTCATGACCAGGACCATGGACATGTGACGGGCTTTGACAGTGTCTCTAATGATGGCGAGGGTTTCTGTGATCCTGCGGCCAGGAATGCCACAGGTCTGGTCCAGGTGGATGATCCATCCAATGACAGCCTTCAGCCGATTGGCCAGTACCGTGGCAAAATCTTGTAGTTGACATTCAGGAGAGAGAGGGACCACAATTTTTTAAATCCCATCTCTCCACCTTCTGCTTATACAAGATCGTGATCATTCCCTCACTCAACAATAGAGACATTCTGCCCTCCACCACCATCTCCTAATACAGCTCCAACAGGTCCGGGCCAGTGAGGTCCTACAGTGCTACATAGAGCTCTGCTGGGAGACTGTCACTGCACGGCTTCAACTGTCAAGTGAGCTCCCATCGCTGCCGCACCTGCAGGATCAAGGGTGTTAGTAATACCTGACAGAAACTTATCAACGGCATTTGAGTCTGTGGTCTTCGGGGAGGTTGCTGTAGTCTTGGACGACTCAGTGATGTTTCCAGTCTCGACTCACAGCTCAGTCCAGGGTGTGTGCCTGGTTTGGAGCTTTTAGAAAAAGAAAGAGTTAAATTTCTTACCCTTCTCCAAGTGCTCTGCTTTGGAACAGAAGTTCATACGCTTGATTCCTCCTCAAAGTGTATTTTCAGGCCCTTCTTGGTCTCCTTCAGCTCATTCTTGACATCCCAGCCGCACTGGTGTAGGTCTCTGCAGATCCCTGAACTTCATCTTCCACTCACACGCTTGTTGATGACCTTTTCTCTGAAAGAAACTACGAAACTTCACCTTAACAACTCCCCCCATACAAAAGCCCAGGGCAGCCTAATGGCCTTGTGGTCAGAGAAGAAGCAGGGGACCATGGAATACCCAAGGTGTTTCACCTCCCGAGAAGTGAACACAAAGTTTATGCGAGACCGCTGCGAGCCATCAGCGTTCCGAAAGGACACTTGAGTCACCATCTTGATGAGCAATTTTGAGGAAGCATCCAAGTTGGTTCTTGCTGAGGTGCGCTTGTCTTCTTCGATGGAGCAGTTGAAGTCTCTGCCCAGCACCACTGCCCTAGTGGTGACAAGCTGGGTCCGCAGGAGCTTGAAAAGCTTTAAGTGCTTACTCCTGACCAGGGAGGCTTACATGTTGATGACCCTAACCTCCCCCCCGCCCATGAGCTGCCTGCGACCAGAAGCCTGCCGCAGAGAAGCTTATGGACAGAATCAAGCATGAAAGAGAACCCCCTGATAAGGATAGTGACTCCTGCAGCACCCGTGCTGGCCCCACCAGACCAGTAGAAAGTGCCGTGAGACCACTGCCTGGCCAGATGGTTGTAGTGCCTGAAAGAAGGCAAGGCACATCCCCGCAGCATATAAATATCATAAACCTGTGAAGGCAAAAAGGTTGCCACAGTCTGCAGTCTAGACCTATCCCTGATACTTCTCACATTGATGCTAAAGATGCTAAAGTTAGACATACTGAAAGAAAAAGGGGGTGGTTAGCGCAAACCATACTGCTCAATTACCACTCTTGTTAGGTGGATCCTTAACTTTGGGGACTGCTTGCTCCGGGAGCTCTAGCAGTCCCTCATTCTCTAGTTGATCAAGAAGGGAAGGCTCTTGGTAGTCCTGGAGCTCCACAAACTGTGGTTCAGACACCAGAACCTCCACCAACTGCTCCATCACCTCTTCTTCTAGCAGCAGGTCCTTGATGACCTCCACTTTCTTTTTGGATGACTCAGCGCTGAGGCTGTCTCTCCCTTTCCTCTTCCGAGTACCTGCAGCGACAAGAGGGGGAAACTCCTCCAGGGAGAGGGCCAAAGCAGTGGTTGGTTGCAACAAGTCTTGGGATTTTACAAGGGAATATAGGCAAGCCAGATATCAATCCGTAGACAGCTGTTTCGGGTGCTTGCCCTCATCAGTATTAGGATTTTGGCTGGCTCGTATTATATTTTGGAAGTAGCTTAGGGTGCTGATGAGGACAACCTTGCCAAAACAGCTGTATAGGGATCGATATCTGGCTTGGCTATATTCCCCTGTCAAATCCCAAGGCTTGTTGAAAATTCAGATCTTGACTCACAGGGGACCACTTCAAATGGGTGGCACTGGAAAGATGGGAGATACCTCTTTACATAACATTTTCATAGGGAAGGTTTGGACAATTGTGTTGGCTTCTTGCTGAAGCTGTAAAGGCATTTGGCCAGTGCTAAAAGAGCATTGATAGAAAAGAGCATTATTCAAGTTACCCCCTAATGCCTTAGGTAGCCTCGGGACTGCAGATGAACATTATAAATGATACCTTAGGTAGATCATTTTTACAGTTTTTGTTGACATGGTCTGTGTATAGTTAGGCAATGCAGAATGTTGAATGACGTAATAGTGATATGTACTGGATTACTCACTCTCCATTGACTAGATTTCATGTGCAAAGGATGGAATATTATAAGGAAAAGAGACCTAGGAATGTATTCAGGGAAGTGTGGATATTATTCGCTTTACGTAATAGAAAAACATACCATTGGGACTGCTCTATTGCCTTTATCTGAGGGGTCTTGGAAAGGTATCTGTATCTCCCTGCCCACTCTAACCATAGTCTCCCATACAACCATTCATAGTCTACCTATACCATGACCCATAGTCTACTTATACCACCCAGTATAGTTCACCTATACCACCACCCATAGCGTACCCACCTATAGTATACTGATACAACTACCAGTAGTGTACCTATACCGTTAATTATAGTCTACTTATACCATCACGTAATGTATCCATACCACTACCCAAAGTATACTCATACAACTACCCATAGTGTACCTATACCGCTAATAATAGTCTACCTATACCACAATATAGTGTACCATACTTCCTACCATAGTGTACTCATACAACTACCCATAGTGTACCTATACCGCTAATAATAGTCTACCTATACCACCATATAGTGTACCATACTACCTACCATAGTGTACTCATACGACTACCCATAGTGTATCTATACCGCTAATAGTCTACCTATAACACCATATAGTGTACCATACTACCTACCATAGTATACTCATACAACTACCCATAGTGTACCTATACCGCTAATAATAGTCTACCTATACCACCATATAGTGTACCATACTACCTACCATAGTGTACTCATACGACTACCCATAGTGTATCTATACCGCTAATAGTCTACCTATAACACCATATAGTGTACCATACTACCTACCATAGTGTACTCATACGACTACCCATAGTGTATCTATACCGCTAATAGTCTACTTATAACACCATATAGTGTACCATACTACCTACCATAGTATACTCATACAACTACCCATAGTGTACCTATACCTCTAATAATAGTCTGCCTATACCACCATATAGTGTACCATACTACCTACCATAGTGTACTCATACGACTACCCATAATGTATCTATACCGCTAATAGTCTACCTATACCACCACATACTGTACCATACTACCTACCATACTATACTCATAAAACTACCCATAGTGTATCTATACCGCAAATTATATTCTACCTATACCACCACATAGTGTACCATACTACCTACCATAGTGTACTCATACGACTACCCATAGTGTATCTATACCGCTAATAGTCTACCTATACCACCACATAGTGTACCATATCACCAAGCATAGACTGATAGTGCTCATAAAATCATCAGAAAATTTTGTTTTTTGGCTTCAAAATCTTTGGGGAAATCTTTTTATATTACACTTTGGGTTCTCTGAGCAGTCCAACATACATAAATTGTCACTTTGAGTGAAACAGAGCTTCTTTACACCAGTAGTTGTGACATTTACACACCCAAAAGGGTTAATCCCTTGCGGAAGGGAAGATATAGCTTTTTGAGGACAATGAATTCAGTTTGTCTGGCAAGATGGAAGGAAGAAAAGACGTCACTCCCCAGGCCAAAATCATAATGGATGCTCTGACTATTCATGTATTACTCCCAGCGGCAGAGGAGGGGAGTGGTTGTTCCCCATCACTATATTCCGGATCTAACACAAATTGTTCTGCCCTGCAATGTGTTCCTAGCCCCGCAGCAGCGAGGTCCCACCACACAGAGCTCTGCGGCCTGGCTTGTGCTGACCATGCTTACAGCTGCTTAACCTCCTGGATGTGATGAGTTTGGGCATTGTCAACTCATAATGTCTCTAGGCGGTGATAGCGTGAAGACAGTGCGGGCTGGTAGTAAAATCACATCCATATCAGTCCCCGGGACTCTCCAGCCGTGTGAGATCTGCACTGTCCGACGTATGAATTTATAGCGCTTTCCAGCCGATAGAGCTCAGAAGATGACGGGACCAGACAAGTGCTGCTCGCACCTAACTACCTCTAGTCCCTCGTATCTCCTCTCTTTTAATCTATCTATTACAGTATTTAGCTATCTATCTATCTATCTATCTATCTATCTATCTATCTATCATCTATATATCTATCTATCTATCTATCATCTATCTGTCTATTACAGTATCTATATCTATCATCTATCTATCTATCTATATATCTAATATCTATCTCTCTATCTATCTATCTATCAATCCATTTCCTATCTAATATCTATCTATCTATCTATCTATCTATCTATCAATCCATCTCCTATCGAAGAAATTCCACGGCACATCCAAGGAGTAAAATTAAGTACTTAATACTTAATTTTACTCCTTGGATGTGCCGTGGAATTTCTTCATCTATATTGTTTGGAGGGGGATCGTGTCCTCAGCCGCAGGCACTCCGCAAAAAACTGCAGTGCTGCCCAACTTTTGCTTTATCTCTCTATATCTCTATCAATCAATCAATCAATCTATCTATCTTCTATCTATCCAGTCCCATATCCTATCTCTCTATCCATCTCCTATCTATCTGTCTATCTATCTATCTATCTATCTATCTATCCAGTCCCATATCCTATCTCTCTATCCATCTCCTATCTATCTATCTATCTATCTATCTATCTATCTATCCAGTCCCATATCCTATATCTCTATCCATCTCCTATCTATCTGTCTATCTATCTATCTATCTATCTATCTATCTATCTATCTATCCAGTCCCATATCCTATCTCTCTATCCATCTCCTATCTATCTATCTATCTATCTATTATATTCCTCTTCTATATGTCTCTCTTAGAAATACACATAGAAAGAGGGTACAAGAAAAAGGAGAATGGGGTCATAGATAATGAAAGTGAGTGGAGAGTGTAAAGAGAGAGGTGAATAGAGAGAAGGGGTAGAGAGGTAGCGAACAGAGAATTTAAGGGTTTGATAGAGAGTAAGAGGAAAATGAGTGAGTATGAGGAAAGTAAACTAATAGAAAGTAGAGGGGAATAGAGAATGTGCAACGTCTCTCCGTTGTGTGCCCCTCTATCCCCTGCTCTCTAGCCCTGTCTGTCTCTGTGCTCTCTGTATTCTTCTATCTTTCTTTCTCTGTCTCTCTCTATCCTATCACTTTCTCCTCATCTCTTGTCTTTTCCTTTTACTCTTCTTCTACTGTATCTTGTCTCCTTCCCTTGGTTTCAGGCACACACCTCACGCCTTGGTTTTTGCTGCGCTCTGATGCTGTCACTGCCTCTTACTTCCACCTCAGTCCCCAGCAGCTGTCTTCAGGCGGCACAGTCCCAGCTGGAGAAAGGTCTGTGTGAAAGTGCCTGGACGGAGAGCAGTCCTCACATACTGGATTCCATATCTGCAGGCACATATAGATATATTACTATGAACCTTCTGCTTTGCACAATGCATGTGCTCCATATACTTAAATGCATTTTGTTTTGGTAATGTGACACTTTCCAGGTAGGGGGCGCTGTAGCAAAAAAATAAAAAATCAGAATGGAGCCAACTCTTCTTGCTGACCTATGCCATCACTCTGCTCTGCTTTTCAACAGTAGGAGGCAGCAGCATCTTACCCTACTCTCTTAAAGGGGTTGTCTCGATTCTGCAAATGGCATTTATCATGTAGAGAAAGTTAATACAAGGCACTTACTAATGTATTGTGATTGTTCATACTGCCAGTGTTCTCTGGACTAGATTGGCAGGCATGCTATGTGATTGTCAAATGAAGGGTGGGGAACATAGGGGTCCCTCTGCAAATCTATTCTCCAAGGGCCTCCATAGACCAGGAACCTGTTCTGGAAGCCCTGAAAACTTTGCCCATAGAGGATGATGGATCAGGGCAACAGACAAAATCTGAACACAAATGTCACGGAAGGTGTTACAGAAAACTAGAAGACACAAATGAAGATCCGACTGGCTTGATCCAAAACGAAGGAACCAAAGGGTAAGCCCTGTAACATCCCTAGAGCTCTCCCTTACTGCTCAGCCTATGCAAAAATCTCTATGGTAGATAATTGTATACCCTTGTTCCTCGACTGTATGACACCTGAACACCCTATAATAGTGAGGGGACACGACCACTGGCTCCCTACACCTAATATGGAGGGAGTCAGGGTCACCTAGGATCAAGCAAACAGGAAAACACAAATAAATGAACAGACTTATCTGTAGCATCCAGCATGCACACACTCCAGGACAACATATCCCTTATTGCTGTGATGGGTATAAGGGGCGATATAGCAGAATTGCATAAAGGGATGATTATTGGCTTTCGGGCCAAGGGTGCCAGTATTTCTGAAACTGCGCAGTTTGTGAACTGTTCTCGTATTGCTGTGGTGAGTGGAGAAATGGCAGCATTGTGAATAAGCAACGTGGAAACTGTGGAGCACCATGTGCCTTTTTTGTGTGAGGTGAACGTCGGCTACGAAGGTACGTGAGGGTGGACCAACAAACTACAGTGGAGAAGCTCACCATCAAAATGAGCCAGGGGGCTACTAGACGTGTGTCTAAAACAACTATTCCGTGAACCCTACTGTGTATGGAGCTCCGAAGCAGACAGATGGTCACTGCGCCTCTGCTGACAAGGTTGTATCTGCAAAAAAGGCTTCAATTTATGTAGCAGTGTCGGAATCGGACCTCCGCTGATTGCCAAAGGGTCGCCTTCTCCGATGAGTCACGTTTGCTGCTTCATTGACTGGATGGACATTGGAGTGTCAGGTGAGAAACATCAGAGAACAAACACCCTGTAACCATTGCTGGAAGAACACAAGCTGGTGGTGGCAGCGTTATGGTCTGGGGAATGTTTTGTGGCATTCTCTGGGCCCAATCATCCATGTGGAAGACATCTGGGTATGAAACAATCCTTGCAGATCATGCACACCCATACATGCTGATTGTCTTCCCTGGAGCGGATGGGATCTTCCAGCAAGACAATGCGACATATCAAATGCTAGAAATGTCCTACATTGGTTGGAAGAGCATGACCAAGACCTCCAAGTACTACCCTGTTCCCAAATTTCCCAGACTTGAACCAATTAGGCATCTGTGGGACCACCTCAATCGTCATGTTTGCTCTATGGATCTGCAATGAGCAGGATTTGGGGTAACGCGCTGACGCCACTTATGCAGTGGGTCAGGATATGGGTGATTAATAGTTTGTTCGTGACGCCAATTGCAGCATGCGCAGGGTACATCACAGGGCCCTTCCAAAGTGTTATAACGCACGTCCCAGGTTAGAAATGCCAGAGCGGTGTTATGGCCTATAATGTCTCTATAGGGTGACGATAGTGGTGTCAACGGTGTCTCCTACCTGGGTACAGCTGGACTCCTGGCTCATTTGCAATAAATTGAGTGTAGTGGTAGGAGGAGTGATAAAGGAATTTTGCAGCAGAAATTGATGTCTAGACCTTTAGGTGAAATTCAAACTTGGCTTTACTGAAGATAACTTTCATCCAAGCAGAATACAGCTTTGGTCTTTGGTCCCAGCAAGTTTTGGCAATGGTTGGTAAGAATAAATCTTCTGCACTATAAATCAGGAGCTTGCAAGAAAATACGTCTGCTTGTTAGCTCTATAACTGTGGTAGGAATTTAGCTTCTGCACTTCTCTTTATCTTCTGCTGTATGGGGACTGACTGGCTGAGGAGGAATATGGCTTCTCCGTCTCTGGACTTTACTCACAGATAGGCTCACAGAGAATGCTTTCGTCCTGGAACTCTGGAGATTGTCTGCTTTCTTCATGCAGCAGAGGCTGAAGGTTCTCAGGCTGGGGAGGTGATCAATGTCTCAGCTGAGACAATATCCTGGCTTTCTTCCCTATGCAGGGGGAATCCTAAACTCTACCACACAGCCTTCCCTAACAGGCGTGGCTGGCACACTGACTCTAACTTCCTTCCCCACCCAAGTGCAGGATGTGGGAACAGTCCACACCTCCACAGAGGGGGAGCTAAGCTGGAATGAACCACTCCAGCCTAGATACACTAAACTGTAACTCGTTCCTTACCAATCCATTGCTGCCACCTGCTGGTGAACATGGAAAATTACAAGGAAATTTACATTTAACAGTTTTAAATGCACAGTTGTGAAGACATGAGCTTAATCATATCAGATGACAAATGTAAAAGCTCTTAGGAGATAGTAGCGGGGTAGAGGAGTGTAGTAACACAACTCTGGGGTGTTACAGATCCTCCCCAATCCACCCTCTAGCAGCTGTGGGATGCACTGCAGTCAGCATTGCTTCAGATACTTGTTGCCATGGCCAGGCACGGGTGGATAATATTCTGTATTTGTCGTGATGCCAATTGCAGCGTACGCTGGGTACTATCCCAAGGCCCTTCCAAGGTGTTATAACGCACGTAACAGATTAGGAATGCCAGAGTGGTATAATGGCCTATAATGTCTCTGTAGTGTTGTGGTAGTTGTGTCACGGTGTCTCCTACCTGGGTACTGCCGGACTCCTGGCTCACTTGCAATATATTTAAGTGTAGTGATAGTAGGAGTAATAGAGGAACTTTGCAGAATAAATCCAGACCTTTAGATGAAGTTAAAACGTTGCTTTATTTGAAATAACTTGCATCCAAACAGTATACAGCTTTGGTCTCTTGGTCCCAGCAGGTTTTGGCAATGATTGTCAGAGGCTCGTCCCCGTCTGCCATTGGCTGCTCCCCCCCCACCCCTACACTGGATGTTTTCATCCATGTGCAGGGAGAAGCAGCGGGGACCAGGAGCGGCACGGGGAGCGGGGTAAGTATATTACCAGTGAGGGGCCCGGCACATGTGGGGGGGGGGGGTTCTTGAAATTGGATAACCCCTTTAAATGAGGACTATGTAATGCATTATCTCCCCTGTGGGGGCGCTGCAGGAAAATTTTATATTTGATCTATGGTCCCTCCACAGATTACATCTTATCTCTGTGGGTTCCCCCGCCAAGCCACACTTACATTTGTGGGTTCCTTCCTATCAAAAACTATTTTTCCACAATTGATATTCCCTTTAACTGATCAGATATAGGAGTTTTGTTGTTTCCATGGCCCACTACTCTGATTTTACATAATATTCTGTATATAAGCCATCTAATCAGTCTCCCCACCTTCTAGGTCCTCATCTCTTTTCTTCTTTATCACTCAACTTTTTAGTTTCGCCGTCACCATGGTAACAGAGGCCCATTAACAAGACGGCCTCCACAGCCGCTGACACTACTGCACTTTGCAAAGCTGTTGCAGTTTTTATCTTCCTTCCGTTGTTCTTCTATATGTACAAGCTCCTGTTAGATGTTCTTCTGATCAGTCACATGGAAAGCATTATCTGGATCATGCTTGCAGTAGAGGGTTTGTTTCAATGTATCCAGTCTAGACAATCCTCTATAAGCACAATGTGGTATATGCAGCGTCCCACTAGCTTATGTGGGAACTGCAAAAGCTTCTTATTGTCTTCTGTAATTTCACGCTGTATTGTGTTAACATGTGAAATCCCTTTTTACCAGGCTGTTAGGTGCACCACATACATCTCACCACTAGATGGGGGTAACACCACAGTATATACAGAGCAGTTCAGGCCTAGTTAGGGAGTTTAGAGTTGGTAGTGGTGAAGGAGAAGGAGATAGAGTGAGGGGCTAAGGGGGAAGGAGAGGTCCCCTCTCCTCTCAGATCTCTCTGGAGCTCGACGGCCCAGAGGAGCAATGGTACGCCTCAGTATCAAAGCCAGGAAGACAGGCAGAGGAAAGTCTACATTCTACTATTTACTCTTCAGGAGTAACAAGTAATTTTCTGGTCAAGTTTATTATTAGACAAAAACACAGAAATATAGTGGCAAATCTGGGGGAGCTGCTCAACCCCTAACACTGTAGCGTGTTTTTCATTGGGGGAGCAGCCCCACCGCATGTGGACCGCAGCAAACGACTATCCCCAGCAAAAAATATTTTGCATACGGTGGAGGATGTCGGCGCTGTCCACATGCACCACAAAGGCATCCTACACAAAACGGAGCATTGTGCGGATGAAAATATAATCATAAATCACAGAAAAAATGCACCAAACGGATATGCCACTGACTATACTGGCTAGTCATAAATGCAGATATTAAAAGCTGAGACTTTTGCCAATATATTCCTGTCAGGAAGATATCGGAGCCCACATGCACCACGTCACGGCTCTCAGCATGGCAAGGGGTCCTACCACTACGCTACCTATGGTGTGAACAAGGTCTGAAGGTGATGTAAGTTTATTATTGGATAAAGAATAAAGACAAAGAAAGGACAAAGCCATTATTCTAGGCTCTAGGCGCCTTTGTATCTAGGTGAAGGACTTATTAGCTTCCGGCAGCCTCACTGTTATTCTAAGGACAGATATGGGTTCTGTTGTATCACTTGTGTAGAAGATCAAGACTGGAATTGCCTCAACTGAGACTGAAGCAAGGCAAGGAGCTGAATATCAGTGAGTACCTAACTAACTACCCTAGCCTGACACATTACTACCAGCACAGCCTGTTACTGGCATTCATCACATCCAACTTGCATGTGTACCAGAGACTGCTTTATTACTGGATGTAAACTGTTATCAAGAACCTGGTTATAGTAAAGTTCCCAGTTGGATTTAAACCTGCCTCATTCTTCTAACTTCATACCACTACCACTCTCAACATTTTGCACCATCAAGGTGCTGGCGTCACGACAATACCTAAGTCAGGGGCCCAGCCGCACAAGCACTCAGAAACCCATTCACCATGAAGGGCACCTTAATCACCACCTGGCCTGTGTCCCCTGTAATAGAGTGTGCCCCCAGAGAACCCAGTGCTGTCCTCCCTTTCACTGCACTGCTGTGAAGGTGCCTGCTAAACCGTGAGTAACCGATGAACTGTATGTACATTCCGGCCCACCGTGAACCTCACGTGTTTTGCCCCTGCGGACTGGCACGCTGCACATATTAGTAGGGCTAGATTATAGGGAGGGTGAAAGGGGTGACTGCTCCTGGACCACCCCCAACTACAGTGCAGGGTCTGAGGGACCGTGTATGGCTGTTTTCTTTGGTGTTCATTGAATTCCTGCGTCATACCAGTTAGGCTCTGCACAGTTTATGAGTAAAGGGATATTCATTTAAAGGGGTTTTCCAGGACTGTCATGGAACCTACACAATATACAGATCTCAGCTCCATTTTACTAGAATGGGGGCTGAGCTGCAGTAACCCTACATGGTGACTACACATGGGATGGTGCTGTTGGCTTCCTGTCTAAAATGAAGGAGTATAACTGGAACTGTCTGCAGCTGTAGCCTCTCCTCAGCAAGCAAATCCTCTCTCCTTACTTTCTACATACAAGAAGTCTGCAAGGCTCTGCTATTTATCATCTCACAGACAAAGCTGCAGGACCTGCATATTTAGATCATGTGATCAAAGGTCCTTGTGCAGCTGCCAGCATATTATCCAACAGCAATATTACAAATGGTCACTAGGTGGCAGCATAACCACAGTGTGTTTATGTATACATGTACAGTGCAGCTTCTTCACATTTACAGTGCATACATTTGTATCACAGTGCATTTCTCACTGCCTCCAATGCTGTTCACCTGCGATATCCATTGCATTCTGCCCGAGGCAATATTAATGTGATTCGCTGTGACGGGCCGTCTGTGACATTTGCCATCATTGTGCAGCTATGTACAAGGGCCTGTGCACACAGGATGTTCCACCCACTTTAGTGCAATACTTTTTTATGGTACCCTTATTGGCATTCTTCTGCAGTACCAGGCCCATGGTAGGATATTACTTTGCTGGCATCTCACATCAAACTAAAAGGTACAGTAGACATGGCGTATCAAACATGGTAGCAAGTGTCAAAAAATTTAAAACAGTTTTTTACTCACATTATTTGGAGGACTTTGATGCCACAATGTATGCATGACTCGCATATTCTTCAGTGATTTGGCTGCTGCAGTCACTTAACAGGTCAATAATTGAACTTAGATCAAGTGACAAGTTTAAAGAGATTGTTCAAGACTAGAAAAAGATGGCTGCTTTCTCCAAAAACAGCACCAAACTTGTCCACAGGTTGTGTGTGGTATCACAGCTCAGCCCCAAATGCTTCAATGAAACTGAGCTGCAATACCAGATACAACCTATGGGCAGGGGAGGTGCTGTTTTTTAAATAAAGCAGTCCTCTTTTTATAATCCTGGACAACCCCTTTAACTGCAAAGGATTTTCTTGTAAGAAGAACAAATCTGTTTCCCACCCTCTTGCAAGCATCTATGTTTTACTAATACTGTGCCACCCCTTCAAGGACTATGGAAGAAATAGCTCCCATTGTGGATGTTGCCGGATGCAATCTCAAGGATCAGATTTATTTATAAAAGTTTTCATTTTCTACGTTCTTAATATATCATCATTGCTTGTTTTCGTTGCTGCTGGTGGAACATTTGCCAATTTGACGCCAGTTACAGCCAATTATGATACACGGCTGATGGTAATTGAAACTGATTATTCCTTTTTATAATACAAATTGCGATAAAAGTTCAGACTGCTCAAAATAGAGCCATTTCATTCCCGGTATTTTGAATTTTTGCATTCATTAAAGTCTTCACGAGGTGGAGACTTTCTCATTGAGAACATTTTCTTTCGCAATATAAATTCTGATGTATGAACAGAGCTTGGATACAACCTGTGGCCATTTACTAGTGTATATATCCTTAAAGGGGTTGGCAAGGATTAGATAACATGGCTGCTTCCTTCCAGGAAGAGCTGCATGCCTGCTGGTTTCTGGTATTGCAGCTCACCCTCATTGGAGTAAATACCATTGCAATAACACCTCTGGACAGGTTTGGTGCTATTTCTGGAACCTAAACATGTTAGAGAATACTCAAAAAATAGAAGGGGGTTCCCTGTTTTGGGCCTTTGTCTAATAGCTGTAGTGGAGAGTAATGGTCCGTCTGTCCCTGTAATGCATGGACGTGTCTGGTCACCTAACAAGATAGACTGTTTGTAGCCTCTCTCCATTTTCCTGGCCTTTTAAAGGGGTTTTGCAACTTTATAATAACATTTTTAACTGCCAGGAACACCCCAAACACTGCATATGTTTGCCCCATATACCTGTTTTTCATGTCATCACTTTCCTTCCCCTGATTTCAGCATCACTGCATCCTGGCATGATGTTTACATGCAGAACTTCCTGTTGTCATCAGCTTCCTGTTGGATTTTCTAACCAAACCCAGCATACTTTTCTCTGTAATGTTTCACAGGGCTTGCTCCCCCTACCATACTGTTCCCTCTGCAGTAGTCACAATCCCTACACACTCCCTAGATGGGCAGGGTAAGCCCTGTGAAACATTACAGAGTAATGCATGCTAGGTTTGATTAGAAATCCCAGCAGGAAGCTATGAAAACAGGATGTTCTGTATGTAAACATCCTGCCAGGATGCAGTGATGCCAAGGGCAGGAGAAAGAAAGACATGAAAAACTGGCATATGGGGTAAAATATGCAGGATTTGGGGTACTCTGGGTAGATAAAAAATATTTGACAAAGAGACATTTTTAGAACTGGTTTAAGAATCTATAATCATTCATGAAGTTTGGGTTATACCCATCTCAAATATTGATGGCATATTGCTAGGATATGACATCAATGTACAGTGCCTTGCAAAAGTATTCACCTCCCTTGACTAGTATTTTGGTGCCTCACAACCTGGAATTAACATGGATTGTTTGAGGATTTGCATCATGTAATTTATAGAACATGCCCACAACTTTGAAGATTTTCTATTGGATTGAGATCTGGGCTTTGACTAGGCCATTCCAACACATTTACATGTTTCCCCTTAAACCACTCAAGTGTTGCTTTAGCAGTGTGTTTGGGGTCATTGTCCTGCTGGAAGGTGAACCTCCGTCCTAGTCTCAAATCACGCAGAGTGGTACAGGTTTTGCTCAAGAATATCCCTGTATTTAGCACCATCCATCTTTCCCTCAACTCTGACCAGTTTCCCAGTCCCATCCCCACAGCATGATGCTGCCACCACCATGTTTCACTGTGGGGATGGTGTTCTTTGGGTGATGTGATGTGTTGGGTTTCCGCCAGACATAGCGTTTTCTTTGATGGCCGAAAAGTTCAATTTTAGTCTCATCAGACCAGAGCACCTTCCTTTCTACATTTTCGGGAGTCTCCCACATGCCTTTTCGCAAATTCACAATGTGCCTTTTTGTTTTTAGCTGAAAGTAATGGCTTTCTTCTGGTGTCTCTGCCATAAAGCCCAACTCTATGGAGCGTACACCTTATTGTTGTCCTATGTAGATACTCCAGTCTCTGCTGTGGAACTCTGCAGCTCCTCCAGGGTTATCTTCGGTCTCTGTGCTGCCTCTCTGATTAATGCCCTCCTTGCCCGGTCCATAAGTTTTGGTGGGCGGCCGTCTTTTGGAAGGTTTGCTGTTGTGCCATGTTCTTCCCATTTGGTTATGATAGATTTGATGGTGCTCTTGGGGATCATCAAAGATTTGGATATTTTTTTAGAACCTAACCCTGACTTGTACTTCTCAACAACATTGTCCCTTACTTGTTTGGAGAGTTCCTTGGTCTTCATGGCAGTTGTTGGTTAGTGATGCCTCTTGCTTAGCTGTTGCAGCCTCTGGGGCCTTTCAAAAAAGGTTCATATATGTAATGACAGATCATGTGACACTTGGATTGCACACAGGTGGACCTCATTTCACTAATTATGTGACTTCTGAAGGTAATTGGTTGCACCAGAGATTTTTATGGGCTTCCTAAAAAATGAATACATGAATACATATTTATATATTTTTCCCATTTCACTTCATCAACTTAGACTATTGTGTTCTGATCCATCACATAAAATTCAGATTAACAAAACATTGAACTTTTTTTGATGATAAAACCCTTTTTTTTGACACCGCAGAAGAAGCCGCGGATTGGCTTGATCGAAACAATCGATGATACAATTGGGTTATGATCTGGCGGGAATAATTAGTATTATAAGGGGCTTATACCCCTAAATGTAGTTTTCTTTGCTTCTTATTGGCGGTGTGGGGGTGGCTGAGTGGGGGGAGGGTCGGGGGTTGGTCATAGGAAAGAAATCTACTACCATATGTGGTGGATTGTTTGTGGGAGGGGGGTGAGGGGGGGGGGTTGGGTTGTGGTGCGTCAAAGTGGATGTGGTTCCCCTTTTTTTGGTTTACAAATTTTTTTTCTTCTTGTTTTTTCCTCTTTCCCTCTCTCCGGATCCCCCATTTAACCATTGTTAATGACGATGATTAGAATTTTTGCTTGGAATGTACGGGGTTTGGGGGAAAGAGGTAAGAGACAAGCGGTTTTCGACCTGACTCAGGCCCATTTACCAGCAATAGTATGCCTGTTAGAGACCCATCTCACTGAGGAGACCACTAGAATGGTCGACAGGGGATGGGCTGTGCATAGGTATCATTCTACCCTCTCCAACTACTCGAGAGGTGTTACGGTGTTGATACACAGACTTATTGACTTCGTTTGTGAGGCATCCTCTGTCGACCAACAGGGGAGATTTATTTTTTTATATTGCAGGTTAGGGGGAGAGTTATGTATTTTGGCCTTTGTCTATATCCCTCCGCCATTTTCTCTTTTGGTTCTTAATTCTCTTTTATTATTTATGGATAAATGGCCAGAATGTCCAACACTGATTATTGGCGATTTTAACTGTGTCATCGATCCTCTACGTGACAGGGTCTCTATGAGTGCTAAGAGTGACAGTCCGGTCCAGGGGTCTCCCCTCGCACGGTTTTGTCTGGAGGCTGGATTTGAGGACGCTTGGGAATATCTGGGACAGGGGAAAAGGGTTTTTTCATGCTTTAGTAAAGCAGGTAAATCGTTGTCCAGAATAGACCTTGTATTGATAAATAGTAAATATGTGAAATTGATAAAACGAATGAAATATGAAACAAGGTCAATATCTGACCATTCCCCGTTAGTACTAGAATTATGCTTGTCTCCGGAAAGATATACACCAAGACCGCCCTTTAGACTAAACCCTTACTGGCTATCAGTTATAAAGACACATGAAATAATTCGAAATGATATAGGCCGATTCTGGGATATTAACTACGGTTCAGCAAAAATTCAAGTGGTATGGGATACCTTTAAGGCGTACATGAGGGGATTGATGGTTAGTAATATCACGAATCTTAGAAGGGAATATGGAAAAAAACAGAAAAATCTAGAAAAACATGTAGTGTCAGCGACAGAATCCTTTCATATAAATAAGACGGAGAATAATAGGGAAAATATGCAAAAAGCCACACAAATATATGCTAATTTTCTACTGGATAAAGCTCAACAGAATCTCTTTTTTAAAGGGCAAAAATATTTTTCAGAGTCTGGGCGACCCGGTAGACTCCTCTCCAGAGTAATCTCCAATCAACAACCCAAAAAACATTTAGACAAGGTTCGAATGAGGGATGGTAGGATAGTTTCTGGACAGGGTCCGGTGGAGAAGGCCTTTGTTGATTATTTTCTAGATCTGTACAAGGCTGATTCTAATATTACAGATGATAAGATAGATTTCTATCTAGATAGGATCAACTTTTCAACTATCACTGAGATGCAAAAGAAAGCATTGGAACTGGAGATCTCAATTCATGAACTTGAGGGAGCTATTAAATTATGTTTAGCTAATTCTACTCCTGGTTCAGACGGGCTTCCATATGAATTCTATAGTAAATACGGGGACTGTATTCTTCCTAGATTATTGGAGGTTTTTGCCGAATCAATGGAGGATGGGATGTTGCCAGATTCAATGATGGAGGCTACAGTGATACTAATTCCAAAAAAAGGCAAGGACCCTCTAGATTTAGAATCCTATAGACCAATTTCACTGCTTAATGCAGATGTAAAGCTTTTGGCGAGGGTCCTTGCTACAAGGCTTTCTGGGGTCGTCTCCTCCATAATCCATCCGGATCAGAGCGGTTTTATTAAAAATAAGGGCACACATCATAATTTACATCGGCTCTTTTCTAATATCCAGGCCCCTGGGGGGACCGCCCGCTCCATCCTGTCATTGGATGCCTCTAAGGCCTTTGACAGGGTGGAGTGGCGTTTCCTCTGGAAGGTTCTTGCTAGGATGGGCTTTGGAGAAAGGTTTATACGCACTCTTAGGGTATTGTATGGATCTCCAAGGGCTAAATTGAGTCTTAATGGAATTTTGAGTAGTAGTATCGAGTTAAACAGAGGCACCCGTCAGGGTTGCCCATTATCTCCCTTACTATTCGATATATATATTGAACCCCTTGCGATGGCCATCAGGCAGGACGATCAGGTCAAAGGATTTGGTACGCTAGGAACACAAGACCGCATCTCATTATACGCAGATGATGTTCTGTTTTTTATAGACCATACGGAAACTACTCTCCCTAGGATTATTCAAATGGTTAAAGTATTTGGTGAGGTGTCTGATCTTCTTATAAACTGGGCCAAGACTAGTCTGCTTCCAATAGACCCCCTGCCACAGAAAGAGGTTCCTGTTACTCAGTTGGATATTGTTGATACTTTTCAGTATTTGGGTTTGATTATATCATCTAGGGTTGAAAACTTTGTAGAACTTAATTTGATCCCCATCATGGTAAAGATTAGAGCTAAAATAGGGATTTGGTTGAAACTTCCCCTATCTAGAGCTGATCGAGTTTCACTGGTTAAAATGGTGATATTACCACAATTTCTTTATGTGCTCAGGAATACACCTATTTGGATACAAGACAAATATTTTAAACTTATGGAAAGAATAATAAATGACCTAATATGGGGAAGAAAGCGAGTGCGAATTAAGTTGGAATATTTGTATAAATCAGTGGATTGTGGGGGTTTAAATCTCCCCTACTTTAAGGGGTATTTTATTGCAGCCCAGTTATTGATGTGCTATGAAGCAGAGAACAGCGCACTGCTGGGGAAGTTGGTAACTAGCTATGCTCACAATAACATCTTTACCTTGTTGGAATCTGGTTTATTGAAGAGTTATGAGCAAGGCTATAGAGAGACTATAAAATTACTCCTTAGAGTGTGGGCTACAATTAGGACATGGTTGAAGGTTAAGGGTTCACTCACATTTACGCCTCTTTGGCACAATTTATATTTACAAAGGCTGGATGAAATTGCAGCCGACAAATTTTGGCAGAAGAATAAAATCTTATATATTTCACAGGTAGTTAAAAATAGAGAAATTAAACCTTATATAGAAATGGCACATAATATAAAAAATCTTTCATGGTTTAGGTACTTTCAATTGCGATCTGTACTATCTAGCCTGGATGATAAGCGGCTGTTGGATATAGATAATTTATCCTTTCTGAATGATTGGGTAGGGGGCACACTTTCTAGAATAAAAATTTCAAATATATATAAGTTATTAGTTAAGGCACGGTTTAGTGATATACATTCACCAGGACAAAAACTTTGGGAGGTGGACTGTCCGAATTTACAGGGAGAAGGGTGGGAGAATATTTTTGGGAATTTATCTTTATTGTCCCAGAACTTTAACCATGTTCTAATACAATTCTATATTTGTCACAGATTATATATCACTCCCTTTTGGATGAATAAATGTGGGTTAAGAGTTACGTCCAATTGTCCCAAATGTGACACTGTGGGAGCGGACTTTCTCCATATGATATGGACCTGTCCAAAACTTATAAATTACTGGAATGGTATTAATAATTGTATTATGTGTAAACTAAAGATTCGAATTCCTTTTGAACCACAAGTATTTGTTCTTAATGATCTTTCCAAACTAAAAAATCATAAGTATCAAAAGATCTTCCTGAGTAGAATACTGATGTTGGCTAGAGTTCTGATTAGTCGGACCTGGTTTGCCCGATCCATTCCAGATATAAATACATGGTCAAACTTAATTGATAAGGTAAAGAACTACGAGAAAATAATATACAGACGGAGGGAAATTGAATACCAGTGGAGTAGGATATGGAGTGGTTGGAGGACTGATTAGCTGAGGTCAGGTTGTATTATGTACAGGGGTCCTACTTTGACGCACCACAAATTGGGGGGGAGGGAGGGGAGGGTTTTCTAAACGCTATGAAAAGATTAGCTGAATATATTTATAATCATATTTATATATAATTAGTTGGGTCACTAAGAATTGAGAGATTGTAAAAACTTTTTTCTTTACTGTAAATGTTTTGAAGTTTTCCCAATAAAAAAAAAAAAAAACATTGAACTTAAGGCTGTAATGTAACAAAATATGAAAAAAGTCAAGGGGGGGGGGGGGGTGAATACTTTTGCAAGGCACTGTAGATAGGTGCTGGTCTCACCTCTCCAGAACGGGACCTCAGAAGTGAACAGACTGCATGCGCACATGTGCAGCCACCCTCCAAATCAATGGGAAAATCTGCAATCAATCTGCAGCAGAAATTAACATTTTAAAATCTGCACCACAGATACATTTCTGTGCAGAAAATGTACACATGTGGAACTCAGCATGAACTAAGACTAATATGTATATATTATAATTTATACTGAATCGTTTCCCACAAAACTATGTATCAATCTGCTTGGCTTCCTCCAACATAACGGCAGAAGCCCTCATGTGAACAGAAAAAAATATATATTATAGATCCCGAAAGACAGGGAGTGAAAAATGTAAATGCGGAAACAAAAAATCATCCAGTGCTGAACGGGTTGAATAAATGGGGAAAAAAGACAAAAACATTTTGTGTTACTTGGCCACTAGAGTTCACAAGAATATAAATCTTACTTCTAGATACTCCTGTAGGGGTCACTGTGTCGTGGCTCCATAAACATGGGTGTAGTTATGTTGGATACCAGGAGACAACAGTCACACCCAGGTCTGGTGATTGAAGTGGGCCAAAGAAGAAGTCAACAGTATAACAAATGGCACATGATAGGTGGAGAGAGCCCTGTTGCAGATTTTGCTTTGAGACTTGGAAACTATGAGTTATAGAATATAAAAAATATAATACAACTGTAATACAATTTGTTTTCTACATTTTTTGCAGAATAATAAATAGATTGTCTATTTTAGCAAGCCTTTTTTGTTAGAAAGGTCCTCCAGTGATAAATTCATCAGCTGGTATCCTGTCTCACCCTCACAATGAGCTGGAATTTGTAGAAGAACCTGGCAGCATGTGTTCAGTTTCCCTACAGCGCCACTACAGGGGAAACAAGGCATTACACAGTTATCACTGAAATGAATAGGCTGTCCCTCTAGTAGTAGAGTAAGAGAGACGCCCTTTGTGGCAGGTTTCCAATCTAGCCAGTAGATGAGGGTCCTGAACATGGGACTTCCGCCTATTAATCAGAATTCCAGACATCCTCTTTAAGCTCCAGTCACTGTTCAGATACTTTTTGTTCCTTCTCAAAGGCATCGGGCGATTAAGACTATCAGTCCTTGCTGAAGATAGACTACAGATGAAATGGAGAGAGGCAGAAGGACTCAGCAATGGCTACAAGGTCCTAGTTAAACCACTTACAGGTGAGATTATGAAGATTGATGGGATCCCCGTATCACCTGTAACCAACAAGACGAAGACCAGTCTCTTTTATTTCAGGGGACCCAGAGCAAGAGGTAATGCTGAAAACCAAGACCCCCAAAGTGACAGTAGGTGGTCTGGATCCTGGAAAGGAATATATTCTCCAGATACATGTGATTCAAGGAGAGAACGACATTCTGATAGCAAAGAAGAGATTTATCAGTGAGTAACTGTGTGGAATTAAAGGGGAACTGCGCAAAGGGCCAAAGATAGTATACTTGCCAGGTTGGAAAGTCCAAGAGGCTCCAATAAAAAGGGACTTTCTGAAAAGCTGGTGAAGATGCTGCATCTACAATTTCAGTCTTAGTGCCTAAACGCATACCTCTCAATTTTTGGTAAACCCAAAAAGGGGTAAAACCAGTGGCGGAATTTTTTTATTTTTTTTTAACTAAGCCACTCCTGTAATTCAATCCAATGATTATCTATACACGCCCAATCCCATACAGCCCCCACACAGTAGTTTTTACTCCTTAGTGCACCCACACAATTTTGCTGCTTCACAGTAGTGTTGCCCGCTTAGTGCCCCTTCCCAGAAGAACTGCCCCCTTAGTGCCCCCTTTACAAAATTGTTGACCCACTAGAGCAGGCATGTCCAAACTGCGGCCCTCCAGCTGTTGCAAAACTACAACTCCCAGCATGTCCTAATAGCTGTAAGCTATCAAGGCATGCTGGGAGTTGTAGTTTTGCAACAGCTGGAGGGCCGCAGTTTGGACATGCCTGCACTAGAGCCTCCTTACAAAAACTGCACTTTAGTGCCTTCTAACAATAGAACTGCCCCCTTAGTGCCAAAGTTACAAAACTGTTGACCCACTAGGGCCTCCTTACAAAAACTGCACCTTAGTGCCCCCTAACAATAGAGCTGCCCCCTTAGTGCCCATGTTACAAAAGTGTTGCCCCCTTAGTTCGTTCCCACTTTACAAAAGTGCTGCGCCCTTTGTTCCTCCCTTACGAAAGTGCTGCAGAAAGTTGTTAGACATTTTGTGAGAAACTGCCATGGAGATGGATGGTTATCTAAGTAGTTTGGATGTGTGAACATTTATATAACTGATTGTGTCTATTATATGAACATAGTAGATGATTTGAAAGCTCAATTCAAGACTGATAAGAAGAAACCAGAAATAACTCCAACCCTGAGGACCTATGAGATGGAATCTTCCCCATCTGTAAGGAGCAGCACATCTCAGACAGGTCTGCAGGAAGTCAACAAATAGTTTTATTCTTTTTTTTCCTATGCTTTTCTCTCTTGTATCCCTCTTCTGCATTCTCATCTCCTCTCATGTATTATCTTCCCCATTGTTTTCTATCCCCTCCCTCCTCTCTCTTCTCCTCTTGTCTTCTGTCTCCACTGCCCCTTATCTTTCTTCTCCACTCCTCTTCTCTCTATACATCACTTGACTAGGGTATTGTATAATTGTCAGAAATTCCTCTTCTTGTACCCCAAACCTGACCCCCACCAATTCTTAAATAACCAAATAAAACACACGGACACGCTGCGTGGCGATGGAATATATCGGTCACAGCAGCTTCTTAATTGACAAATAAGTATAAACATCCAATTACATAACATTAAAGGGATTGTTGAGTTTTTTATATTGATGACTGCCGACACCCCGCCGATCAGTTGTTTGAAGAGACCGCAGCGCTGTGTTCTCTTCACTGTTTACCTGCTCGCCATTGACATTGCAGTGGTAAGCAGTGTAATTACCACTATGCTGTCCCCATTCACTTCTGTGGGATGACTCCTTCCTATTCCCTTGAAGCTGGAGCCGTCCCATTGAAGTGAATGGGACGGCATAGTTGTAATTACACCTGCTCACTGCTAATCCGCCCCCACCAATCTGATATTGATGACTAATATTGATTTCCTGAGGATAGGTCATCAATATAAAAAAGCGGACAACCCCTTTAACATTATCAGCTATAAGCACCTTGAGAAGAACAGTTAAAACAAAGATCTTTGAAGGTCCTATTTCATTATACCAAAAATGTGATCCCCAGTCGCACCACACCAAATCTGAGTTGACAAATACACTGCCTGTCCCCCAAAAAAAATTTCACCAACAAAAAAAAAAAGGTCACACACCTGATTATGGCACGCATTCGCTGTGGCATTGTTTCGATAAGCTTCTGCAATGTCACAAGATTTATTTCCATCCAGTGTTGCATTAATTTTTCACCAATATCTTGCATTGATGATGGTAGAGTCTGACTGCTGCGCAAAGCCTTCTCCAGCACATCCCAAAGATTCTCAATGGGGTTAAGGTTTGGACTCTGTGGTGGCCAATCCATGTGTGAAAATGATGTCTCATGCTCCCTGAACCACTATTTCACTATTTGAGCCCGATGAATCCTGGCATTGTCATCTTGGAATATGCCCGTACCATCAGGGAAGAAAAAATCCATTGATGGAATAGCCTGGTCATTCAGTATGTTCAGGTAGTCAGCTGACCTCATTCTTGGTGCATATGTTGCTGAACCTAGACCTGACCAACTGCAGCAACCCCAGATCGTAGCACTGCCCCCACAGGCTTGTACAGTAGGCACTAGGCATGATGGGTGCATCACTTCATCTGCCTCTTTCTTACTCTGATGCGCCCATCACTCTGGAACATGGTAAATCTGGACTCATCAGACCACATGACCTTCTTCCATTGCTCCAGAGTCCAATCTTTATGCTCCCTAGCAAATTGAAGCCTTTCTTTCTGGTTTGCCTCACTGATTAGTGGTTTTATTACGGCTACACAGCTGTTCAGTCCCAATCCCTTGAGTTCCCATCGCATTATGCGTGTGGAAATGCTCTTACTTTCACTATTAAACATAGCCCTGAGTTCTACTGTTGTTTTTCTTCGATTTGATTTCACCAAACGTTTACGTGATCGCCGATCATTCAGGATTTTTTTCCCACCACATTTCTTCCTCGAATACGATGGGTCCCCGCTATCCTTCCAGTTTTTAATAATGCGTTGGACAGTTCTTAACCCAATTTTAGTAGTTTCTGCAATCTCCTTAGATGTTTTCTCTGCCTGATGCATGCCAATGATTTGACCCTTCTCAAACAGACTAACATCATTTCCACGACCACGAGATGTGTCCTTCGACATGGTTGTTTAAGAAATGAGAAGCAACTCATTTCACCAATTTAGGTTAAATAACTTGTTGCCAGCTGAAAGATAATATCTATTTGCTTAGTTAAATCCAGGTGGCGGCTTTTTTTTTTGGACAGGTAGTGTATGTCAGGATACCACAATCATTAGTTCTGCAGAACCTGTTTCCAATAACCACTTCCCAGCAGAATCACTAGCAAAATCTTCTTACATGCCAACGGTCCTAGTCCTGATGGGCCCCAAGCCCTTCAGCAAGTTACATTTACGACCTCCTCATTGCCAGCTGCTGTGACAGTAAGTGAAATTGCATAACCTTTGCACCACACACCATCATATCGGACTTAAATGAAACCTGTCATCAGATTTGCAATATGCAACTACTGATATGGTGCTGTAGGTCACACCACAGCAAAACAATTGTTGTATCTGTTAAAACTCTCAGCCTGGGCATTTTTATGTAAATGCACTTTGAAAATGTACCTTTCCATATGTAGATTTGGGTAATGGAGTCATTGGGGTGTCTTCTTACACTTCCCGAGTCAAGGAGTCATTGCTGCAAGCCTGCCCATCTCACTGTGATTGAAAGCGATCCAGGAAGGCATCATACTCCTTGCATTATACAGATTTAGGGCACACAAATGTATTTTTGGTCTGCATCTATCTATTTCTCCACACGTCCATTATGTGAAGTCTGCCAAATTATAGAACATGTTCTATTCTTGTCTATATTACGGACAATGATAGGAAAGTTCTACTCGGGGCAGGCTGCTCCATTCTGCAAAATGCGGAATGCACATGACCGGTATCCGTGTTTTGTGGATCTGCAATACAGCCAGCGGTTGTGTGCATGAGCCCTTACTGTTAATAAAGGACCAGAATGTCCAGTTATTTTGTACGATTATTGTTACCTCGTATACGGCAGCCATTTTGACCTGGATCTGCTTTGGGAATTATTTGGTTTGGTAATAAAATAATAAAAACTGTTTCTTTAAGAGCATACTAGTGTGAATCACTGTGAGATTGGCAGGCTTGCAGCGGTGACTCTTTGACTCCAGCTGTGTAAGAAGACACCCTAATGACTCCATTTCACAAATTGACATATCGACAGCTACATTTTTAAAGTCCAATGGTTTTGCTATGGTGTGACCTACAGCACCACATTAGTACCTGCATATCACAAATCTGATGATGGGTTCCCTTTAAGGGGCAAGTTGTTCAGGTCTGGATTTAGTGGAAAGTGAAGACACCTCTCTCATGGACCCTTTAATGAAGGTACCTACACTCCGCCTCCTCTTCTGTCTCCACTTATTGCTTCTTTTGGCCCTCTCCACTAACTCCTGCCTTATCTCCCAATTAACCCTTTCCTGTCCTATCCTACCTACAAACCCAGTCTTGTCTGGGCCTCCACTAAGGCTTCGTCCTGCTCCATCCCTCTCTGTTGCGTTGGCGATCTGCACCTGCCACCATCTTGTCCTTGGACAAAGCTCTTGGAGTGCTCACCTGGTTGCCTGCTCTTCTTCCCCAGCTCACTGGCATTCCTCTGCTCCCCTGCCCACCAGGGTAGAACAGCTACATCCTGTCCATGGAGACTGAGGCCTGATTCGTACAAGCTCTGCTTTTCCCTGCCCGTAAAGCACTCATGGGGTGCTTGAGCAATTGTACTCTAGTTTTCTGCAAAGGTGTGCTGTTGCCTTGTTTATTTGCCTGTGTACCAATCACTCCCTGACCTGACCTTTGCCTGATCTCTGTACTGACCCTGCAATTCCTGGCCTGACCTTAGACTGTTTATTGGATTGCACAAAGTTTGCTTACCATGACTCCAGCCTGTTCCTGACTATGGTTTTGCTTGATCCCTCAGTGTTTTGTATTGGGACCTCTTGACCTCTGTGGGTCAGCAGTCTACTGAACAAAGACTACTCAAAAAGGCAGAGGCCTGGTGGTTGTCATGCGGTGGAGTCCAGATCCCTCCAGAGAGGTTAAAGATAATAGGATAAAGGATAAAGACCAGGGGGGCACTTAGATAACGCCATTAGGAGTAGCTCCAAGTAAAATCTATTCAGTATACACTGCAGATCCATATCTGCTTCATAGCAACTTATTAAATCTTCTTTTCTTTTATTTCCTTCTCTTCTTGTTTGGTCTCATCTATTCTTTATTCTCTCCTCTTTCCTTCCCTTTTTTTTTCCTCTGCCTTTTTTCCTAGATTCTTTCTCCCATCTTTTCTACTTGCCGCTTCCTTCTTCTCTCCACTTGTTTCTTCTCCTCTCTCTTACACTTCTGTCCTCTTTGTCCCTCTTCTCTCTTCTTCTCATCTTCTCGCTTTTCCTGCCTCTGCTCCTCTCTTCTTGCACAGTATACCACCCTTCTTCTCTTGTCATCTTCTTCTCTCTTATTTTGTCTCCTCTTATATCTTCCCTTCTCCTCTACTCACTTCTTTATTCTTAGTTTTTTTTCTCATTTGTTATCTTTCACATATCCTGTGTATTTTCTTTCTTACACGTCTCACTTTCCTTCTTTCCATCCTTTCCAGAGTTTTTTTTTTCTTTTAAGCATGCTAGTGACATCCATGGCTTAAACTACCAGTAGATGCATTGTGAAAGCAGAACATGTTAATCAACTTTTCTTTGTTTCTAGAGAGAACAACAGAAAGTTATCACCCAGTCACCCTGAGTACCAGACCACAGGGGTCTGGTCCTGAAATTAAAAAATATGGCTCTGAAAATGAAACCATGTTGCCTAAGATTTCCTCCAAAATGGAAAGAGATGTTTCTGCTACATCTGGTACCCTGCGAAGAGGTGATAAAGTCATCCTATGGCTGACAGTCAACCAAAGTTCATTACCTCTTCCTGAATGAATTGTTCTTGTCTCTCTCTTCAGGATCAATGCACCACTGTGACACTGCACTTGAGTGGGACATCATTTTACTGGTTGATAGTTCATGGAGTGTAGGACGCACTAACTTCCGGCTTGTGAAAAACTTTCTCTGGGGAATACTTAGCCCCCTCCACATTTCCCGGGACAAGATTCGCATTGGTACTGTGACTCTTACATGGTCGTAGGGGATAAATAGTATATATATTATAAATTAAAATAGCTTATGGTAATGTGAAGATGTTGGCCACATACTTATGTATATTGGCTAGTGCTAGTACACTGTGGGGACATAACATGAAGGAAAGAAAGCTCTTGTCTACAATAGGAGAAAAGAATAAAACTGGGAAATGTCATGATGGTGGAAGGGATTTGACAATGTTCGAATATAGGAAGTGTATGAAGAATGAAAGAGAGCAATATATAGACATAATATGTTATATAGTATATGGCCATTGATTTTCTACTGTAGGTCCTTACCAATGTGTGCGTCAATGTTTTTACATATATTATTGATTCTCATCTTTAGGGCTTTCTCAGTACAGCAGAGAGCCACAAACAGAGTGGGACTTGAATACATATTCTTCCAAATCTGAAGTCTTAGATGCCATTAAAAGAGTGAAATACAAAGGAGGCAACACATTTACTGGTATGTAATGTACTTCTTTTGATTCTGCCATGATCCAGTACCCTTATAACATATAGGATTGGTGTATGACTAGGTATGGCACTTATCCATGTCTTGGACGAAAATCTCAGAGCAGCTTCGGGGGCCCGGTCCTTGGCAGGGAAGGTATTAATCCTACTGACAGATGGGAAGTCACAAGATGATGCAATTACAGTTTCAAAAAGTCTCAAACAATCGGGAATTTATATATTTGCCATTGGTAAGGAATGGAGGCCACCTGATCCTCAGTCTGTCTTTTCGCCACCATAGATATTCCTTTCTTATTTTTCTGGGCATTTTGGATTTGTAGGTGTTAAGAATGCTGATGAATCTGAGTTGAGACAAATAGCATCAGAGCCAACAGAGCTGACACTACATATGGTACCTGACTTCCCAATGCTAAGCTCCTTGGTGGGGGATGTGTCTCGAGCTCTCTGCATGAGACTGAAGGAGAGGAGGAGGGAAGCAGATTTTGGTATGACATGTGGAATATGGACTAGACTTTATTTTAACTGAATCTTGGCTTCTTAGTGATACTTGTGCCTCTTATACAGGGTCTTGGAATGTTGCTGGAACAGGGTTGCTTGACCCTCATCCCAGCCCTACACAGCTTGTGGTCTCAGATGTAACAGCTAAGAGCATGCGTGTCTCCTGGACTCCTCCTCAACAGACTGTCAATAAGTATCGTATAGTTTACTATCCATCACGAGGAGGAACTCCGCAAGAGGTATAACCCCATATTACTCTTTTGCATGACTCAGCTCCATTAATTACAATACATTTCCTATGAACTGCTCCATTCTCTTCTCTTTACTAAATTCTGTCCTATACTGGTCTAATGTCACTATTCCACCCCTCCACCTTTACTTGATGACCTAACCCATATTTGTAGCCTTTACTCTATCAGAAAATTGACCCCTCCATTCTACTATTTATTTGCAGGTAGTACTAGATGGAGACTCTTCTTCTGCGGTTCTGGTGAACTTAACGTCTCGTACAGACTACCTGGTGTCTGTGTTCCCCATCTATATCAGTGGTGTGGGTGCAGGGCTTCGTGGAATCACCTCAACCTGTAAGTTCCTACTAAACAAAATATCTACAGTATTCTTATGCCACTGTTATACTTGTATGTTCTGAAGATGAACGATTTCATTCTTTCTGTGCTTCCAGTTCTCTGTGTAATACAGACACAGTATAATGTATAGCAGCCAGAACTTCCTGTGGCCACTACCTGCAAGTCCATATACTCAAATAGTCACTCAGACAAGATACTGAGTGTTTGAGTGACAGCCCAAGGGGGCAAAGGACTGGAATAAGTGCAATATAAATATATATATATATATATATATATATGTATATAAGACAAAGGCAGCACAGCAGGCCAAATATAAATATGCAGGGCAATGGATCTGGCAACAAATCCAGGACAATATAAAAAGAGAAATTGCAGCACTCTCACAAAAAATGAGTGGAAAGAAAAATACTTTATCCCTCCATGTGGTCGCAACATTTCAGCTCATCCATAGAGCTTGAGAAAGGGTCTATAAAGGGTGTATAAAGTATTTTTTTTCCCACTCATTTTTTGTAGAAGGTGCTGCCATTTATATATATATATATATATATATATATTAAAACTGCTTGACTAAAATCTAGTACATATCCTCTGCTGTCTCTTTCAGTACCACTGACAGCTCCCCGTGCTCTCTCTGCGGATCAAGTGACAGACTCATCCATGCAGTTACACTGGCAGCCATCGGAGGGAGCCACACACTACCTGGTGACCTACTCTGCAGAGACTGATCAGGGTTTGGAGGTGACAGAGGTAATGCTGTTTCCACATTGCCCCCTTAGAGTTTGACTGAACTTCTTTAAAACAAACATTTGCTTTGCAGAATAAGGTGGAAGACACAAAGTTCTCTCTGTCTGGGTTATGGCCTAGGACCCTGCATAGTGTAACTGTAGTGGCGGTGTCTGGGGAGGAGTCCAGTGACCCTGTCACAATTCAGCAGAGGACAGGTAGGTTCTAGTAGTCAGTCTGATGACATTGATGATGATAACATTGGTGGCTAGATGTAGGGCTGGTGCTGTCTCCTGCAGAGCATTTTTTTTTAAAGATATATATAATTTTTTTATAGCCTTTTACATATATAAAACTATTACATGTGGCGAAGACATTATAAGAAAAAAAGATGAAAAGATTTTACTTCTAATCCTTATCTAATCCTCCTACCCATTCCCTGGGCACGCAGCTAAAGCTTGATTAAATTATCCATTTCTTGCTTCTTGAATAAGCAGCTCGTACGTTTAACCCATCTTTTCCTTTGTTGATATTTTGCATGTGTATGTTCAGCCATTCCACTGTAGAAAATCATTTTTATTATATTTATAAGCTGGGGATACATTGGTGAATTTTTGGAGATCCACTAACTATGTTTTTTTAGCTGCCAACAACTCTGCATGAATTAAACTGTAATTCTATCAGTGGCACTGTCAGCATGATCAACCCTATTAAAACAGGCATACTACCTATTAAAGGGGCTGTCTCACTTCAGTAAGTGGCATTGATCATGTAGAGAAAGTTAATACAAGCCACTTACTAATGTATTGTCATTGTCCATATTGCTTCCTTTGCTGGCTGGATTCATTTTTCCATCACATTATACACTGCTCGTTTCCATGGTTATGACCACCCTGCAATTAATCAATGGTGGTCGTGCTTGCACACCATAGGATAAAGCGCTGTGCCTATGTGCACTCCCATAGTCCCGGCCACCAGAGAGGCCGATGCTTTTGCCTATAGTGTGCAAGCATGACCACCACTGCTGGATTGCAGGGTGGTCATAACCTTGGAAACGAGCAGAGTATAATGTGATGGAAAAATGAATCCAGCCAACAAGGGAAGCAATATGGATAATCACAATATATTAGTAAGTGGCTTGTATTAACTTTCTCTACATGATAAATGCAACTTACTGAAGTGAGACAACCCCTTTAAGGTTGAACATGCTAAGTGCAACAAGCTCTATCTTGCTGCAATCAAATGTGCCAATGTAAAGAAGTTCCTACTACTGTTATTATGCAAATTAGGTGCTCGGAGCACCGAAGAGCTGGCCTAACCCCTTGGAGCCCTGCTTATCCTTCTCCTCTCCCCCATTTCCACTGCCTCTTCTCCACTGATTGACAGGAATAACCATCCTCACTGCCTTTATGCCTGGCCCTGAAATCTTGAGAATATGTCGGTGACAGTACAATCGACATATGCGCAGTTGATCTTGTATATAACATCATCTGTAGAAGCATTGATATCAATATTAGGTTTAAGAGCAGTTTTGAATTTAATATCACAACCTCTGTAGACTCTAAAATGTATTTTCCAGAACATCTCTTAATAATTCTGATTTAATTAAAAAGTATTACCCATCTTTTTAGTATTCTTTTTCCTACCATTTAAATCTAGGGAATACATTAATTCTAAATCTCTTGTCCATTTGAGAAAGCGAGAAGTATTCAATGATGTTGAATTTATTTCCTGATAATGGATTATGCTGTAAATCTGAGAAGTTGTTAATTTATTTCTCTCCTGAGACAACACTTTTGTCCACAGATGTCCATAAATTGCCAAATCCTTCATATGCAGTAGACATCAAATGTCTCCATTAAGAGTAATAAAGAAATCATTTACAGATGTACCATTTTTTTTTACTAGCTTGATTGAAATTTTATATAGCATATAGTGCATTTAAACAGAATAACAACCGCACTCAAATTGAATTCTTATGTGTTCGTTTTTATTTTGGGCAACTTTCACCAATTTGTGACGTTTCGGTCATACGACCTTTATCAAACACTGTGATAATAAGAGAATAATTCGGTAAATATACAGTATAAAGGCAATATCAACAATTACCATAGAGCCTTATTTTGACATATAATACTGGCACTTAACATAGAAGATACTCCGATAAAAGTCAGAATAATCCAGAAAAAAATAATAATAAAAAATAAAAAATAATATTCAAAGTAAGAAATACAAAATGGAAAAATGAAAAAAATAATAAAAATTCAGAAATAATACAGAAACCGCTACTACGGCAATGTGGTCATATTCATTTACATGAATTATCAGAAGCATCCAAAAACTTGGCACTCCGTATATAGTGGATCGACGTTAAGGATAATTATTCCATTGAAGGTAAATAGATATTCTAATTATATTAGTATGCACAGATGAGTAAAAGAGTGAATATGCGATCCTTTGATATAACTAGCTTGAACTACAATTTAGAAAACGACCTCTGTCCCAGATTAGAATTAACAGAGTGAACAATGCACATTATAAGTACAGACAGATGCAATTGAGGCTAATTCTTATAGAACCGGGTGCCCCCATTTCAACAAAACAACACTTACCAAGTTGCCATAAGAAGGAGGAGAAACCATAGGAGAAATAAAGCTGATGGTGTATCCACACCCATATGAACGCTATGGCTAGGCGGTACATGTGTTCTAATATAGCCGGCCCGGGAGGAAGTGACGAAACCGGAAGTGCCCATGCGTTCCATGCTGGAACGCATGTCGCCCCATCTATACCGGTGAATATAATCTATATATACGTCCTGGGGAGATATTGGATAATAGCGCTGCTGGTGTAGAGACAAGGAATGTTCTAATGTGGGGTGTGACTATATGTATTGTGTTATCCTGAGGAGATCGCGAACCGGAAGTGTGTTCCGGCCCCGACCGGAAGTAGCAAATGCGTTCCAGCTTGGAACGCATCGAATGCGATCATAGTTTTAAGCTTAGGTCAGTGTCTATAATTGGAGCTGAGTTGGAATAAATGGTGTGGAATATATGTGTTTGGGATATACAATCTACACCTATGACAGAATAAATATAGGAAAAATCCTGATTTAAGGTAAAGCTAGTGAGGGAAGAGAAGATGAGAAATTAGAGGAATAGAGAAAGGAAGGAGGTATAAAATGAAGAAAAAGGGGAAGAAAATAGAAAGAGAGAAAGAAGAGGGAAAAGAAAAGGGAAGAGAACAGAAGGAATAGAAGGAAAATGGCGATCAAAGAAAAAGGTGGGGGGGGGGGAAAGAGGGGGAAAAAATGAAAGAAATAAAAGAACCAACACCTAGAAAAGGATATAGATAAAAATGGCAAACATTGGTGGGGGTCCGGTTCTTAATGCATCTGAAAAAAACAAAAGGTAGATAATTAGTCATAATCTCCACTAAGTAACACCTATACCAATGACATTACATTTATTTAAATAAAAGAGGACAATTCATAATCTCTGTTGAGTCCCTTAGGTTCTAAACTCTGTAGCCTGTGTATCCAATACGCCTCACGTTTTTTAAGTATTTGTTGTCTATTACCTCCTCTTCTAGGTAATTCAATTTTTTCTATTACCTGAAATTTCAATTGGGATACGCTGTGTTTCATTTTGTGAAAGTGGTGAGGGACTGGGAGCAATAGGTTCTCGCATCTAATAGTAGACTTGTGTTGGCAGATACGATCCCTCACACTTTGGGTAGTTTCCCCTACATAAATCAGGCCACATGGGCATTTCAGAAGATAGATTACATAATTGGATTGGCAAGTATGAAACCCCTTGATTTGGATGGATTCACCAGACTGTGGATGATGAATTTTGTCCCCTTTCATTACGTTGGAACATTGCGCACAATGTAGGCAGGGAAACGTACCCTGTCTGGCTTTACCAAGTAAGCGCTGATGTAAAGTGGTACTGCTCGGGCCAATATCCGCTCTGACAAGCCAATCACGTAAATTTTTAGGTCTCCTACTACATGGTAGGCATCGTGTTTGGAATTCCTCTATGTTGGGGAAGGAACGAGTGAGTACGTTCCAGTGTTTATTGAGAATATTCATAATCTTGTAGGAATGTGGATGATAGGTGTGTACAAAAGGGATTCTTTTTTTATTTTCTATTCTTCGTTGTGGACTGGAATCTGGTTTTGGTGAGATTATTTCCTGAGGGTATCCTCTCTGCTGGAATTTGGAGGTCATTTCTAATAATCTTTTCTGTTTATTTTCCTCTGATGTTACTATTCTTTTGATACGCTCGAATTGTGATCTGGGTAATGATTTTTTTGTTGAAGGTGCGTGGCAGCTCCTATAATGAAGTAAATTGTTTCTGTCCGTAGGTTTACGGTACAGATCTGTATGTAGGGAGCCATCCTGTTGTTTAAGAACCAAGGTGTCAAGAAAACTAATACTTTGCTGATCATAGTGTATTGTGAATTGTAACTCTGGGTAGATAGAATTAAGATATAAATGAAAATTTGTAAGTGACTCCTCCGAACCTTCCCATAGACAAAAAATATCATCTATGTATCTTTTCCAGATTTTAGCATGCTGTTTAAATAGATCCTGTGGATATATGTGTTCTATCTCGAATCTTGTCATATATGCATTAGCATAAGGTGGCGCTGCATGTGACCCCATTGCGGTTCCTTGTTTCTGTATATAAAAGGAATCCTCAAACATAAAAAAGTTTTTTTGCAACACTATTTATGCATATAGTGCATTGTAAGTGTCGGGTCACAAATATTTAGCACAGAGTGCTTTTCCGGGAGTAGAATATTGATGGTCTAACTCCTGGCACTGCCTCCAATCAGCTGTTTGAAGAAGCCGTGGTGCTCTGGTGAATGCTGTGGCCTCCTCAAAGCATACCAACACAGCGCCTCACATTGTATAGTGGCTGTGATTGGTATTGCAGCCCTGGCCTATTCACTTGAATGGGACTGAACTGCAGATAGGTCATGTGACCAAGAAAGTGACGTCACTGGCCTAGGAAGAGGCTAGGAGCGCTGCAGCGTCTTCAAATAGCCCGGACCCCCAATGATCAAATGCTGATGACATCAATGTTCTACTCCCAAATAAATCTTTTAAATTTACTGTAAAATGGCAGGTTAACAAGGAGGCCTCACAGGAGAGGTGGTCTGGCCACTTACTGTACAGTTAGTCTCAGAAGACAGGCACAGTTCTTAGATGTTACAACAGTCCAACTCATAGTTGTGGTAGTGGTGGTTCCCACATGATGCAACTTCCATGATTCAGGGGTGGGTGGCTCTATGGTGGCTTTACATTGCAGAGTCTCCGTAAGACCTGCTAGTAGTTATGACTAGGGATGAGCGAACTCGAACTGTATAGTTCGGGTTCGTACCGAATTTTGGGGTGTCCGTGACACGGACCCGAACCCGGACATTTTCGTAAAAGTCCGGGTTCGGGTTCGGTGTTCGTCGCTTTCTTCGCGCTTTTGTGACGCTTTCTTGGCGCTTTTTGAAAGGCTGCAAAGCAGCCAATCAACAAGCGTCATACTACTTGCCCCAAGAGGCCATCACAGCCATGCCTACTATTGGCATGGCTGTGATTGGCCAGAGCACCATGTGACCCAGCCTCTATTTAAGCTGGAGTCACATAGCGCCGCCCGTCACTCTGCTCTGATTAGCGTAGGGAGAGGTTGCGGCTGCGACAGTAGGGCGAGATTAGGCAGATTAACTCCTCCAAAGGACTTGATTAACTGATCGATCTGCAGCTGTGGATCATTGAGCTGCTGATCCTCAATTGCTCACTGTTTTTAGGCTGCACAGACCGTTTGTCAGTCTCATTTTTCTGGGGTGATCGGCGGCCATTTTGTGTCTTGTGGTGCGCCAGCACAAGCTGCGACCAAGTGCATTTAACCCTCAATGGTGTGGTTGTTTTTTGGCTAAAGCCTACATCAGGGTGAAGCTGTCACACCAAGTGCATTTAACCAGCAATAGTCTGTTCATTTTTTGGCCATATACTAAATCAGGGGCAAGCTGCGCCTGTCACCAAGTGCATTTAACCCTCAATGGTGTGGTTGTTTTTTGGCTAAAGCCTACATCAGGGTGAAGCTGTCACACCAAGTGCATTTAACCAGCAATAGTCTGTTTATTTTTTGGCCATATCCCAGTCTAATTCTGTCACTAAATCCATACCGGTCACCCAGCGCCTAAATACTAGGCCTCAAATTTATATCCCGCTAAATCTGTCCTTAGTGCTGTAGCTGGGCGAGTTATTTAGTGTCCGTTCAAGCACATTTCTTGTTCTGGGTTGAAATACAATTCCCAATTTAGCAATTTCATAATTTAGTGGTTTCTGCTATATCAGAGCTATTTGAAATCTATCCCTAAAAGGGTATATAATATTCAAGGTGCACATTGGGTCATTCAGAATAACTTCACACACACCCGCTACTGTGTATTTCCAAGTCTAATTCTGGCACTAAACCCATACCTGTCACCCAGCGCCTAAATACTAGGCCTCAAATTTATATCCCGCTAAATCTGTCCCTAGTGCTGTAGCTGGGCGAGTTATTTAGTGTCCGTTCAAGCACATTTCTTGTTCTGGGTTGAAATACAATTCCCAATTTAGCAATTTCATAATTTAGTGGTTTCTGCTATATCAGAGCTATTTGAAATCTATCCCTAAAAGGGTATATAATATTCAAGGTGCACATTGGGTCATTCAGAATAACTTCACACACACCCGCTACTGTGTATTTCCAAGTCTAATTCTGGCACTAAACCCATACCTGTCACCCAGCGCCTAAATACTAGGCCTCAAATTTATATCCCGCTAAATCTGTCCCTAGTGCTGTAGCTGGGCGAGTTATTTAGTGTCCGTTCAAGCACATTTCTTGTTCTGGGTTGAAATACAATTCCCAATTTAGCAATTTCATAATTTAGTGGTTTCTGCTATATCAGAGCTATTTGAAATCTATCCCTAAAAGGGTATATAATATTCAAGGTGCACATTGGGTCATTCAGAATAACTTCACACACACCCGCTACTGTGTATTTCCAAGTCTAATTCTGGCACTAAACCCATACCTGTCACCCAGCGCCTAAATACTAGGCCTCAAATTTATATCCTGCTAAATCTCTCGTTACCGCTGTCCTGTTGTGGCTGGGAAAGTTATTTAGTGTCCGTCAAAGCACATTTTTTGTTCTGGGTTGAAATACAATTCCCAATTTAGCAATTTCATAATTTAGTGGTTTCTGCTATATCAGAGCTATTTGAAATCTATCCCTAAAAGGGTATATAATATTCAAGGTGCACATTGGGTCATTCAGAATAACTTCACACACACCCGCTACTGTGTATTTCCAAGTCTAATTCTGGCACTAAACCCATACCTGTCACCCAGCGCCTAAATACTAGGCCTCAAATTTATATCCCGCTAAATCTGTCCTTAGTGCTGTAGCTGGGCGAGTTATTTAGTGTCCGTTCAAGCACATTTCTTGTTCTGGGTTGAAATACAATTCCCAATTTAGCAATTTCATAATTTAGTGGTTTCTGCTATATCAGAGCTATTTGAAATCTATCCCTAAAAGGGTATATAATATTCAAGGTGCACATTGGGTCATTCAGAATAACTTCACACACACCCGCTACTGTGTATTTCCAAGTCTAATTCTGGCACTAAACCCATACCTGTCACCCAGCGCCTAAATACTAGGCCTCAAATTTATATCCTGCTAAATCTCTCGTTACCGCTGTCCTGTTGTGGCTGGGAAAGTTATTTAGTGTCCGTCAAAGCACATTTTTTGTTCTGGGTTGAAATACAATTCCCAATTTAGCAATTTCATAATTTAGTGGTTTCTGCTATATCAGAGCTATTTGAAATCTATCCCTAAAAGGGTATATAATATTCAAGGTGCACATTGGGTCATTCAGAATAACTTCACACACACACGCTTCTGTGCATTTCCAAGTCTAATTCTGTCACTAAATCCATACCGGTCACCCAGCGCCTAAATACTAGGCCTCAAATTTATATCCCGCTGAATTTGAATACAATACATTGGGCCAAATAATATATTTGTTGTTGTGGTGAACCATAACAATGAGAAAAACATCTAGTAAGGGACGCGGACGTGGACATGGTCGTGGACATGGTCGGACATGGTGGGTGACGTGAAGCCTCATTCTCTGCTATGACATGCAGACTGATTCTCTGCTGTCATGAAGCCAGATTGTCTGTTACGGGACCTCTCTGCTCTGCCTGTGTGCTAGGCCTAAATATATGCCAATGGACTGTTGCAGTGGTGGCTGACGTGAAGCCTCATTCTCTGCTATGACATGCAGACTAATTCTCTGCTGACATGAAGACAGATTCTCTGTTACGGGACCTCCCTCCTCTGCCTGGGTGCTGGGCCTAAATATATGCCAATGGACTGTTGCAGTGGTGGCTGACGTGAAGCCTCATTCTCTGCTATGACATGCAGACTGATTCTCTGCTGACATGAAGCCAGATCGTCTGTTACGGGACCTCTCTGCTCTGCCTGTGTGCTAGGCCTAAATATATGCCAATGGACTGTTGCAGTGGTGGGTGACGTGAAGCCTCATTCTCTGCTATGACATGCAGACTGATTCTCTGCTGTCATGAAGCCAGATTGTCTGTTACGGGACCTCTCTGCTCTGCCTGTGTGCTAGGCCTAAATATATGCCAATGGACTGTTGCAGTGGTGGGTGACGTGAAGCCTCATTCTCTGCTATGACATGCAGACTGATTCTCTGCTGACATGAAGCCAGATTGTCTGTTACGGGACCTCTCTCCTCTGCCTGTGTGCTAGGCCTAAATATATGCCAATGGACTGTTGCAGTGGTGGCTGACGTGAAGCCTCATTCTCTGCTATGACATGCAGACTAATTCTCTGCTGACATGAAGCCAGATTGTCTGTTACGGGACCTCTCTCCTCTGCCTGGGTGCTGGGCCTAAATTTATGACAATGGACTGTTGCAGTGGTGGCTGACGTGAAGCCTGATTCTCTGCTATGACATGCAGACTGATTCTCTGCTGACATGAAGCCAGATCCTCTGTTACGGGACCTCTCTCCTCTGCCTGTGTGTGTGCTGGGCCTAAATATATGCCAATGGACTGTTGCAGTGGTGGCTGACGTGAAGCCTCATTCTCTGCTATGACATGCAGACTGATTCTCTGCTGACATGAAGCCAGATTCTCTGTTACGGGACCTCTCTCCTCTGCCTGTGTGTGTGCTGGGCCTAAATATATGCCAATGGACTGTTGCAGTGGTGGCTGACGTGAAGCCTCATTCTCTGCTATGACATGCAGACTAATTCTCTGCTGACATGAAGACAGATTCTCTGTTACGGGACCTCCCTCCTCTGCCTGGGTGCTGGGCCTAAATATATGCCAATGGACTGTTGCAGTGGTGGCTGACGTGAAGCCTCATTCTCTGCTATGACATGCAGACTAATTCTCTGCTGACATGAAGACAGATTCTCTGTTACGGGACCTCTCTCCTCTGCCTGGGTGCCGGGGCCTAAATATCTGAGAATGGACTGTTCCAGTGGTGGGTGACGGGAAGCCAGATTCTCTGCTATGGAACCTCTCTCCAATTGATTTTGGTTAATTTTTATTTATTTAATTTTTATTTTAATTCATTTCCCTATCCACATTTGTTTGCAGGGGATTTACCTACATGTTGCTGCCTTTTGCAGCCCTCTAGCTCTTTCCTGGGCTGTTTTACAGCCTTTTTAGTGCCGAAAAGTTCGGGTCCCCATTGACTTCAATGGGGTTCGGGTTCGGGACGAAGTTCGGATCGGGTTCGGATCCCGAACCCGAACATTTCCGGGATGTTCGGCCGAACTTCTCGAACCCGAACATCCAGGTGTTCGCTCAACTCTAGTTATGACAGTATTGTGCATAGTCCCCCTAAGACCTACAAGTCTCCCTAAGACCTGCTTGTAGGCCGGTGCCTCCTTCTCCATTAGTTGCTGTATAGCTGGTACTGCCACATGGGTACTGTGGTACCCAGCCAGAAACACTGCACACCCGTAGCACCAGCTCTGAGAAGATGTGAGAACATTTTGATGGACGTGTCTTTTTAACTAATACCTGACTCATCACAAAGGGGGTGTAGTAATTACAACAGGAGCACTTGCCCAAGCTCCTTCCATGTTTAAGAAGGACATCCCCTTTTATATGTTGCTACAGGACCACGTGAGGAGAGTGGCACAGGTACACCTAAGCTCTTTCATAGTAAAGCGGACTACTGTTGTGTTATTTACCACCAGTCATGGAGTGTGGGGTTGTATTGTACCCCAGTCCCTTACTGGAAAGGGCACAGCCAATATTAAGAGTAGGTATACCAAGAACTACCAGTGTGCCCACATAGTGGTGTTGACTAGTGCATTATTAACAGTGCCAAACAGTGCCCAAATAACTGATTAAAGGGGTTTTCCATGATTGCTATGGTTTTCAACACATAGGCTTATATAGTTGCTTACCTCTTGTACATCTTCCCCGTGTTTTTTTTTTAATTTGAACTCTTTTGACCCGTTTTCACCATGTAAACAGATCACTCTGGTTTCTATACATCCTGTAGGTAGCACTTCCTGTTACCGTATCAAACCAAACCCATGATGCACTTCTCCTTTCTCTGCCACAGCTCCAGCACCGCCCCAAACAACACCAAGCTGGTTTATGGCTCCTCCCACCCAGACAGTTGCATAGTCACTGCCCCGCCCATGAACATAGCATCACAGAAAATAACAAATAACTGTTTGGACATGGTCATGTGACCACCACCCAGAACGGGAGATAGGAGCAATAAAGGCAAAAGAAGTATATTACACAATTACAGCTACCTTCATAAATTAGCATTTTAAAGGGAATCTCCCTATCAAAATTTTTTTCTTGTGTTGATCCGAAGCCCCATTCCTGAGTTATGATACTTTTTCTTAATAAGCAAAATAGGCCTTTGGTGCAATGAGGGTGTCACTATTGCTCTTGTTGCACCCAAGCTCCACTCATCTCTGTGGCAGCACCTCCCTCGCAGCTTTGATTGACAGGGCCAGGCCGTAGCAAATGAGCAAGAGAAGGGCTGGCCACAGAATGGAGCAGAGCTTGGGTGCAAGAGCAATGGTGACACCCTTGTTGCACCAGATACCTAATTTGCATATTAAGAAAAAGTATAATAACTTGGGAACGGAGCTTCAGATCAACAAAAAAAAATGAAAATAAGCATTTTAATCAGGTGAATCACAGCTATGTGTCTAGGCTAATGGTTGCATAGAGAGGTCACGGGTCACAGATCCCCTTTAAGAGACGTTGATGCAAACCAGAAAACCCCTTTAAAACTACACTCTGTGGTGGAGACCCAGGTCAAAAGCTGATATCGGATGCACTATGTATAAGTGCCTTTAATGAATAATATAGGAGTTATACAGGGTTAGAAAGGCATGGCTGCTTTCTTCTAGAAACACTGCCACACATGCCCATGAATTGTGTCAGATATTACAGCTCAGCTCAATGGATGTAAGTTGCAATACCGCCCACAACCTATGAACAGGTGTGGCGCTGTTTTTGGACACATTTTTCTAACCTTGACCAACCCCTTTAAAAATCTTAGGGTGGGTTCACACTAGCGTTATGGAGTCCGTTATGGCTTTCCGTTATAACAGGGTTATAACGGAACATGACGGAATCCATAAGACAGAAGGGCGGAACGGCTCCGTCCTTCCGTCTTATGGATTCCGTTATGTTTTCCCATAGACTTCTATTAGGACAGAGCAAAACGAAATGCCTCTTAAAGGCTTCCGTTTTGCATTCCATCCTATGGATTCTGTTATGTTCCGTTATAACGGAAAGCCATAACAGACTCCTTAACGCTAGAGTGAACCCACCCTTACAGAACCAGTACCCTGAAACCTAGACTTCCCAAATGTCACACACAGCTCCTGTATCCTTTCTGACGTAGCTCACTTCCTGCAACTGTCACAGATTCTAAGAAAAGATAAGGCTGGTTGGTGGCAGTTGAAGGATGGAACTGAGCATGTGCGTCCACTTCAACAAGGTGGACAGAGATATATACAGATGCACTTTATTGTTTTGGAAGAAAACAGACACATTTTTCTAATCTTGACCAACCCCTTTAAACATCTTACAGAACCAGTACCCCGAAACCTAGACTTCACAAATATCACACACAGCTCTGTCACTGTCAAATGGGAAAAGATGCCCGACGATGGACCGATCCAGCATGTGTCATATACCCCTCACACAGATGGTGCTCAGCATGGAGAGGTGAGTGTGAAGTGTCCGTCTTGTGGTCCTTATCACTGTTTATGAGCATCTCTGTGGAGATGATGAGAGTGACATGCAGCCCCTCTGAGCAGAGATGATGATATCACGAGGCCCCGGGATCTAGTCACAGCTAATCCCTAGCATGACAGGCTTGATGCTTCTAAATTATCCATCCCCAAAGGTGACACTGTTCATATTGTGATTCATCCTCCTCTGACTTGACGCCTCTTTCCAAGATCTCTCCTTCTAAATCCACTACGGAGTGTAACCCTTAGCTTTCAGAGTTCTCATCATGTATCTTTATGCTGCACTGAAGGAACCATTATACCAATGACTGCACCCTATTAAAGGGATTATCCCATGAATTATATACAAAATGAAAATCATACATAATCTAGTACATGACAATCTCTTTCTAACAAAGCTAGAACCAGCCCTGTTCCTCACATGGATCCAAAGATCTCCCCATTCACTGCTCCAATTGCTCTGCTAGATTTATTTCAGGCTGACAGCTCAGGTGGCGTGTCCTTTATCAGGGGCGTATGCTTTCTCAGGGGGTGTATCCTTTCTGCTGCAGCTCACTTCCTGCAACTGTCACAGATTCTAACATAAGATATGACTGGTGGAAGTTGAAGGATGGAACTGAGCATGTGCGTCCGATTTAAGGAGGTGGACAGAGATAAATACAGATACACTTTATTGAATAGCTCACTGACTATACTAAATTACTCATTACATGCAATTACAAAACTATTCAGATCCAGATGCTGGTTTGAAAAATGTAGAATATTTTTTGTTGGACAACCCCTTTAATGGCGTTGTCCATTGTGGATGATCTATTTGTAAGGGGTCTAGGTAAAGGGGTTTCAGACATAAAATTCACACTTAGGTCTTTGTGCCCACAGGGCCCAAAGGTTTCTCAGCCTAAGGCCCTCATGCACACGACCGTTGTTTGGGTCCGCATCCGAGCCGCCGTTTTGGCGGCTCGGATGCGGACCCATTCACTTCAATGGCCCCGTTAAAAAATATAACATGTCCTCTTCTTGTCTGCGCTTTGTGGTCAAGAATAGGCATTTATATTGCCGGCGCCTGTTCCGCAAATTGCCGAAGGCAGCACAGGCGGCTTCCGTTTTTTGCGGATCTGCGGTTTGCGGACCGCAAAAAACGGCACGGCCATATGCATGAGGCTTAATAAGAAGACACTAATCTTCTAAATGGCCCATGTAGGTGGTGGACCCTGTTACACATTTTTCATTTGAGCCCAGGAGCTTCAAGCTATGCCTCTGTTACCCTAATGACAAGCTGATTATAGAGGGTCCCTGTCTGATCAGATTTTTTCCCCTCTGTTTGTGTGCAAGGTGTTCAATATCACTGCAGTGCCCACATAGGAGAAATGAGGCATTACCGTAATTGTCATAGAAATCAATGCTCCTCCAGAGCAAGAGCGGATTTTTGTACCTTCTTTCTAGTCTGGCTAATTAATGTAGTTCCTGAATGGGGCTCCCCCTCTATTAGCTACCTAAAGGGGAATTTGCAAATTGCAACAGCTACCTCTGTGCGGCGCTGTTCCCCCACTCATCACTGTGGTCCTGGGCGCCGTGCTCATCTGTTATCTCTACTTCCAGCCTCTGTTGCAGCTCTGGACTCTGCCTGTGCGGTTGGTATTACCTATGTGGATTCGGCTCCACAATTTCCTTTTAACCTGGACATTGCTTGTACTCGGCTGCTGATGTGGCAGTACACATCACTCCCTGGGCGGGGCTGAGTCATGTCATGTGATCTTGTTAACCTACCCTGGCTCTCCTGTAGGTATTTAAGTGGCTCAGCCCTTTAACCAGATGCCTCAGAGTCAAGGTCCTAATCTTGTGCTAAAGAGCTTGCTTACCACTCGTGTTCCTGACTTCATACTTCGTTCCTGGACTTTGTTTATTGTCTAATCTCTGCCTGCTTGCATCTCCTGTTGCCGACTCAGATTGTCTGACCTTGTTCCTGTGCCACCTGCCCTGATCCATTGCTTGTTCTGACTACGTCTCTGCCTTTTCCTCTGTCTTGTTGCTCCTGGTAACGACCCTGCCTGTCTGACCACTTCTGTACTGTTGGTACCTTTGCAGGAACCTCCTGGATCAGCTGCCACTTACTGGTTTATGCTCTGGAGTAGCCCCTGGCAATTACCGATGGTCAAGCCTTTCCTCACCATCTGAGGCTCTAGTGAAATCTGCGTAGTTGCTTAGTTACTCCCCTCCAGAGTATTGCTAGTCAGTGGCACAGTGGGTTCACATCCGCTGATCCGTGACACAAATGCGTTTTAAAAATCAGAAATCCCTTTTCATTTTGAACTTTCATGTAAATTGTATGGTGATTAGTAACTGCTAAACTATGGTGGAACTTTCCTTTAGGGAAACCAACCTTTTTTTTAACCAAAAAATGTGGGAGGAGGCTCCACCAACCCCTAAAGAAGTTCACTTGTTAGTGGATTCTGTTGCAATGTGGTGGCCCAGGGATGTGCATAGTTTCATAGCTATAAGGTCTGTCATGGTAGCAATTGAACAAGGCCCCAGCAGATTGGAGGCCCATAGTCCACCCAGCCACATAGGAAAACGGGAATAGAAGGTGAGGCAATAACTGTAAGATGCTAAATACCTATCCAAATCTAATGCTTCTCACAGCTGAGGATTTGACACAATTTCATCTAGTCTAGACAAGACCATTGATCTCTTTCATCATCTCTTTGCAGATTGAAGTATCTGATGGAAGCTCCTCTGTGACCTTGAAGTCGTTGACCTCACAGACTCTCTACACTGTCACGGTCACTTTCCAACACAGAGGTCCAAAGACCTTGACTATACTGACTGGAAACATCACAACGTGTAAGTGACAGGCGATTACCCTCATGCCCATTCTGTTCTTGGCACTGCCAGAGTCCCAGGGGAGTAATGCCCTTGTCTGTCCTGAATTTGAAGGAGGTTGTTTCCCTTTTCACAGTCTTTGCTGCCACATGCTCTTGTGTGGGGAATGTTTTCGCTCCCGTCTCCTTAGTCAATTAGTTTTAATTACAGATCTCTGGAATGTCACATTTAATGGCAGATCCATCGAGAGCAGAGCGAGCTGACCAACAAGGACAGACATATGGCCGAATGTGTCTCTGTCAGCAGCAGTTTGAGCATTATGTTTCAATACAGATATGATTATAATAATGATCAACCCACTTCAGGCTTAAGCGGCTGATAACAGGGAACAATAGAGCGCAACGCTAGGGTGTTTCTTTATGGAGCTGCAGCAACACACAACTACTACTCCATGCAAACTCTTTCTCACTGTGATGACACGTGGCTCCTGTTAATAAGTGCAACCCTATGCTTAAACATTTCAAACCTACATTGATGACATATCATTCTTGCAAAAATGTGAATCTAGGGATGGGGGGGGGGGGCGGTGGGTGCAGCAGGCCATGCCTCCGAAATCACGCCCCATTTCACACCCCATCCTCTTCCTATATGACGGTCTGCCTCCTCTCTGCCCCCTCACTGCACTTTGGGAACACATTTGATGATGCAGTATCACAGTGCCACATATGGTCAACGTGCATAGACTACTTTCCATGACAAAGTAGTCCTCCCTACTGTGCCTGGGAGACTTGCCAACTGTTCTGTGAGTCTTGAAGGTGTTTCCTTTTTCCAGGAGCCTCCCGGATGTTCCAGAAACATCCAGCGAATAAAATTGAAATTTTTTTTATTTCTTCCATTAAAAGTATAAACAAAGGTCCCTCCTGTACATAAGTACTGACGCGTTTCGACCTATCAACTCCTGGAGAGTAGTCACGTATGCAATATATATTTATGATGATAAAACATCCTTAATAAGTAATAAGATTCTGTCTGCCTGTAACCACTACTAGAGGGAGCTTAGTACAATGTATAAACAGTATGCAGTAAGCAGTTCTGTATAAAAAAAAAAAAATCTACAACCACTATAAAGATATACCAGTACAGAATGCTGGACCTTAAAAACTGCTAAAAGATGGAGAATCACTTAAAGTTTAGTTTCTCTAGAACAGGGGTACTCAACTGGTCGACTGCGATCCAAATCTGGACCGGGGACGCCAGCTGTCCGGACCCACTGTTGGGAGAAGAGAGAAGCAGAAGAGAAAGGACCTGCCATACAGCAAGTGAGAAGAAGCAGGACAGGACCTTTGAGGTGTTCCAGCCAATCGTTGTGCTGCACACAGGCAGCTTTACCCAAACTACCAATCACTGATACGGAGGGAGGAGTTGGCTCCGCCTACATCATTTCTGCCCTGAGTAAGTCTATAGAGGCCACTTCTTTAGCTCCTGCATTCGAGAAGTGGCCTCTACATGTAATGAGGAGAGGTTTGCTCCAGGTCAGGGCTACAGGGGAGAGGACGGCTGTCCAGCCCTGAGGGGAGGAGAAGTCAGTGTCTGCACCAGGTCAGGGCTGCAGGGGAAAGGACGGCTATCCAGCCCTGAGGGGAGGAGAGGTCAGTGTCTGCACTAGTGTTGAGCACAAATATTCGAAAAGCAAATTTTTATCTCAAATATCGCCACTTTGAGAATTTGCGAATATTTAGAATATAGTGCTATATATTCGTTATATCGAATATTCGTAATTTTTTTCTATCTGAAGTCATGATTCCTCCCTGCTTAAGTGGCTTGTGGGCCAATGACTCATTGGCCCACAAGCAAGAAGCAGTGAGGAATCATGTGTTCAGATGGAAAAAATGACAAATATTCTAAAAACAAAATATATAGCACTTTTTTTGATACAGTTTTTATTTTTTACGGTGTTCACCTGAGGGGTTAGGTCATGTGATATTTTTATAGAACTGGTTGTTACGGACGCGGCGATACCTAATATGTGTATTTTTATTTATTTTACTTTAACACAATAATAGCACATTTAAAACAAAAAAATAAATGCTTTAGTGTCTCATGTTCTGAGAGCTATAGTTTTTTTTGCGATTTTCTTATGTAGGGGCTCATTTTTTGCAGGATGAGGTGACTGTTTTATTGGTATCATTTTGTGGGACATACGCCTTTTTGATCGCTTGGTGTTGCACTTTATGTGATGTAAGGTGACAATGGCTTTTTTTGACACATTTATTCTTATTTTATTTTATTTTTTATGGTGTTTATCAGACGGGGCGGATCATGTAATATATTTATAGAGCCAGTCGTTATGGATGCGGCGGTACCTAATATGATTTTTTATTTTTTTTTCTTCACTTTTTTCTTCTTATAAAATCAGGGGAAAAGAGGCATTTTTTGTTTTTTTTTACTTGAATTTTTATTTTTATTAAAAACAGTTTTTTACTTTATTTCTGACTTTAACTTTTGGGGGTCTGATCCCCTCTGCAATGCATTGAAAAACATCCAACAGGTTGCCTAGGTAAATGTGGTTCCTGCCCAGCCACACCAGCGACTTGGCCAGGTGAAGCCGCTTCCGCCTTCATGTTCTCACGCCATTGGTCCGGCGACAATGTCAGCCTCTACCGCCTCATCCTCCACCATGTCCTCTACCTCCAATGCAGTAACAATTCACAGTGCTCCTCCAGCATACCACATGTGCAAGGCACGGCGTTGTCACGCTGTTCTACACCTCCTTTGCCTAGGTGAACGGAGTCACACAGGGGAGGAACTGCTCAGTGTCCTTCATCAAGAAATCGAATCCTGGGGGGCTGAACTGGAGGAGAAGGAGGAGGAGAATATTGGAGCACAAGCAATGTGTAGAGAAATGGGTGGTATTTACACACCGGTGACAGGGGATAAGGAGCAGCCAGAGGAGCTACACGGCGATAAGGAAGACGAGGCAGAGGACCCAGACACACCGTGCAGGGGGTCCCTCCGAGTCAATTGCACAAATGGCCGGACGCATGCTCACTTGCTTGCGTTGTGACAGCCAAATTGTCACCATTCAGCAGAGGGATGACTCTGGCTCTTCACCTTGTTGGATCCTCGCTACTGGTCCAAAATGGGGGGCCAAACTGAACTACTATAGAGACATCCTATATAGTCAGTCGCTGATGGGCAGCTTTTTTCACCCGCATAGTGAAGAAACTACTCACCAGCAGCTAGACATAGAGCAGAAACTTAACCAGCAGGGGGTGGCATACTTAGAGTGCACCCTGCCAGCTGTCATTGAAGATTCGCTGGACTACTGGGCAGACAAACTAGATTTGTGGCCGCAACTGCCCGAGTTTTTCCTGGAAAAGCTGTCCTGCCCGACCAGTAGTGTGGCATCAGAGCGGGTGTTTAGTGCGGCGGGGGTCATAGTTACCCTAAGAATTCGCCTGTCCACCCAAGACTGACCTTTGTCAAGATGAATCAGGTGTGGATCAGCTAGGATTTCCACCCACCAATGCCTGATGCATCAGACTAGATCATTTATGGTGCCACACCAACACTTTGACAAAAGAGACCGGTTTCTTCTGGCTACCTGCCTCAGCTACTATTCTGATGCTGCCACCCGCCTGATGCCACACATCTGATGCCAAGTGCTCCTTCTTTCACCCACCATCTTCAGCTGGTACTGGTATTGACACCCACCTCCCTACTGTCACCGGGTCACTCTGTGGTCTCCTGATGCTGCTCCCACCTCCACACTATGTTACCTTGCCACTATGTGGTCTCCTCATGCTGCTGCCACCGCCACACTAGGTCACCTTGCCACTCTGTGGTCTTCTGATGCTGCCGCCACCTCCCCACTGTTATTGTGCCACTCTGTGGCCTCCTCATTCTGCTTTCACCTCACCACTATGTCACAGGGCCACTCTGTGGACTTCTTATGCTGTTCCCACACTCCTCACTTTATGACTGGGCCTTTATTTTGCCTTTTGGCCTGGCTGGCATCATCATTTATTTGACCCTTCCTCTGATCTGTCAGAGGTAAGGAAAAATAAGACGCACAACGGATCCGGTCTGTGTAGCAGCTGTAAGGCCTGTATGGTCCCATCAGAATTGGCTTGTGATTTGGTAGCCAAAAGCAGGATGGGTACAAAACACAGAAGACATGCAAATATTCCATTCACGTTTCATCTCTGTTTTGGATCCACTCCTGTTTTTTTTTTGGCATTAGCAATACTGATGGATTACTGACCAAATGCTGACCGAGTGAAGGAGGATGCTCAACAGACAGGATCGGTTTTTTGGGGGTTATTGTTCTGACGGATCAGAGGAAGGGCAGAATAATCAGTGTGCAACACGCCAGACCTGCAGGGTATAGCGAAGTGAGGTCACGGTTATGGGCAATCGAGGGTTACTCACTGTATTGGAGAACCCTGGGCAGGCGCGTGGCAGTGAAGGAGAGGTAGACACCAGGGGCGGACTGGGCCGGGGGGCAGGGGGGCAATTGCCCCCCGGGCCTCCCTGGCTTGCTGCCCCGGCCGGCCGCCGGGCCGGAATGAACTGCCACTTTAAGCCAGGGAGACGGGGAGCAGGGGAGGCGTGTTGCCGGCAGCCTATCAGACAGGCCGCCGGACCGGCGCAGGCGGCGCGATGACGTCATCGGCGCGATGACGTCATCGCGCCACCTGCGCCGGTCCTGCGGCCTGACTGAGCTGCTGCGCTGCCGTAAAGTGATTAGATCTGTGCTGGCTGGAGGCGGGACCGGAGTATTCCAGAGAAGCAGGGAGGTAAGTATAAGTCTGACTGACTTTTTTTTTTCTTCTTTATTTCTGTCCCTATCTGGCTACTGGCCCTGGCACTTTATGAGGGGGGTGGGGGGCACAATCTGGCTAGTGGCTACTCCTGGCACATTATAGGGGGGCCCCTATCTGGCTACTCCTGGCACATTAGTGGGGGGCCCTATCTGGCTACTGGCACATTAGTGGGGGGCCTATGGCTACTGGCACATTATGGGGGGGCTATGGGTACTGGCACATTATGGGGGACCTATGGCTACTGGCACATTATGGGGGGGCTATGGGTACTGGCACATTATGGGGGACCTATGGCTACTGGCACATTACGGGAGGCCTATGGCTACTGGCAGATTATAGGGGGGGCCTATGGCTACTGGCAGATTATAGGGGGGCCTATGGCTACTGGCAGATTATAGGGGGGCCTATGGCTACTGGCAGATTATAGGGGGACCTATGGCTACTGGCAGATTATAGGGGGACCTATGGCTACTGGCAGATTATAGGGGGCCTATGGCTACTGGCACATTATAGGGGGGCCTATGGCTACTGGCAGATTATAGGGGGACTATGGGCTGATGGCAGATTATAGGGGGACTATGGGCTGATGGCAGATTATGGGGGCCCTATGGCTACTGGCACATTATGGGGGCCTATGGCTACTGGCACATTATGGGGGGCCTATGGCTACTGGCACATTATGGGGGGCCTATGGCTACTGGCACATTATGGGGGGCCTATGGCTACTGGCACATTATGGGGGGCCCTATGTGGCTACTGGCACATTATAGGGGGGCCCTATGTGGCTACTGGCACATTATAGGGGGGCCCTATGTGGCTACTGGCACATTATAGGGGGCCCTATGTGGCTGCTGGCACATTATAGGGGGGCCCTATGTGGCTACTGGCACATTAGTGGGGGGGCCCTATGTGGCTACTGGCACATTAGTGGGGGGGCTATGGCTACTGGCACATTAGTGGGGGGGCTATGGCTACTGGCACATTAGTGGGGGGGCTATGGCTACTGGCACATTAGTGGGGGGGCTATGGCTACTGGCACATTAGTGGGGGGGCTATGGCTACTGGCACATTAGTGGGGGGGCTATGGCTACTGGCACATTAGTGGGGGGCTATGGCTACTGGCACATTAGTGGAGGGGCTATGGCTACTGGCACATTATAGGGGGGCCTATAGCTACTGGCACATTATAGGGGGGCCCTCTCTGGGTACTGGCACATTATAGTGGAGGGGGCCTATGGCTACTGGCACATTATAGGTGGGCTCTATCTGGCTACTGGCACATTATAGGGGGGCCCTATCTGGCTACTGGCACATTATAGGGGGGCCCTATATGGCTACTGGCACATTATAGGGGGCCCTATCTGGCTACTAGCACATTATAGGGGGCACTATGGGGACATTAGCTCAACTGGGGATATTACAAGGGGGTATTTTGTGCACTGTCTATTATAAGGAGAATTATTTCTACTGGGGGGCATTATGGTGGGCTTTATTACTCCCCCATGGTATGACCCCCTAGTAGCAGCACCAGCCTCTCCCTGCTCTGCTATCCCTCTGCCCCTTCTCCAAATCCTTATTATGAAATCTCTCTCATTAGGATAAAACACAACATCAGCTCCGCCGAGCCCCCGACCAAAGTGTGGAAGTGGCGTCCGAGATCCCCAAGGGTCAAGTAACTGTAAGTTTTCAAATAAAATATGTTTATGTTATACACATATAGCCTACACTGTGCCACACAATATACAGTTTCTCCTGCAAAAGTCATCAAGTGTCATGGGGGGGACACAGAGCAGCGCCCAGCGGGGAGGAGAGAATACACGGATGCAACACTGTATCAGCCAGAAAATGACACTTTCGGCATTATACCAAAAATGCAATTTTCGGCTGATATGTTTCGGCGGCCGATATATCGGAGCATGCCTAGTTTATTTTGTTTTACTGTGTTGTAATTTACATGGCTGACGAAAGTGGCAAGGGGGGGGTCAGGAGGAGGCAGGGGAAATGGGAAAGCAGGAGGGGGCTCAGTGGGCCTCTGGGTGTTACTTGCCCCCTGGGCCAAAAGTTGCCAGTCAGCCCCTGGTAGACACGGTTCCTCTGGGGCACACTCTGTATGTAGGGACCAGGCCTGATGGTGGATGAGGTGCCCTGGATGTTACGGGTATTTTGAGTGCCTGGGGCAAGGTCCCTGTTGGATTCGTGACGCCAGTGCCTTTGACGGTGGCACACCGGTTGGTAGTTGGAATGATGGAGGTACACAGGTAGTATAGTGAACCAAACGTTACTTTACTGAACAGTCCAACTTTGTACAGCAGGTGGTAACACAGTCTCTTAAATCACAGTTTCACAAGTAGGCTTTCTCCACAAAATGGCAGGTATTAATTATGCAAGATACGCAGAGGGTAAATTCACAATGCACTCAGAAGCAGGTTGTACCTTTCCTCAGAAATAGTGTACACTGTTCTTTCTAGAACTCCTGTCTGGCTTTCTATCCCAAGTCCCGGATGCCTAAAGGGTGGCTTAAATCCTTGGTAATTATATCTTCCTCAGGTATTAGATTCTTGCTTTATTTTCTAATGCATCTGCCCATCAGGGTTACTTATCTTTCCCTGGGATGTCCTTTCTTGTTAGGTGGATGACTGTGGGTTTCTCCCAGGAGGTTGGGTCCTGCAACTGGGGTGTCTCTACTGAGCTAATCCTAGCCTCAGGAGCTTCAGGTGGACGAAGTGACTCCTCTAGTCCCCTTGAATGAACTAACTCTCTCCTGTCTGGGCCTTCCTATATGTATCTAGGGCTCTCTAGCTCCCTCTAACGTCTGGGAGGCTAAATTACACCCTGACAGGCCTGACACCCAGATAATACAGGGAAAACATGCACATGACATTCAATGCAATGAAACACATTAACCTGTGCAGTGCCCACCTTTACCTAGTGGGACACTACAAGTGACGTCAACACAAACTTACTGCTGACACGCTCTCCACTCTGTCGGGGGGAGCTCTACTTGTATAAGCGTTTAATAGAACAGGTTCTGTAGACATCTATGTGGAATCAGCTGATGACGGTGTAAAAGGAGTGCGCTTCTTCTTGGCGCTAACATCGACCTGTAAGGCTGAGTTCATACTTGAGTTATTTGGTCAGTTTTGGCCCCCGTGACTGCCCAAGTAAGTGAAGTGTGCAGTGATTCTAAGAGCAATGCCTGTCTTCTGCATGTCGTACTGACTCACAGTATTGTTTCACTACCACAGCAGACACCATTATACAGGCTCTCTGTAGCCAGGAAATAGCCGTTTTTTTAAAGAGATTCGCCACGAATAAATTCTGATCTAACCAATTTTTTTTCTAAAACTTCATTCACCTCTAATTACATTACTTATCATGTACTGATCCTAAATTTACATCCTGTATTATACTCCAGAGCTGCTTTCTTACTTGCTGTTAGCCATGCCATTAGGCTACTTTCACATCTGAGATTTCCCTTTCCGCTATTGAGATCAATCATAGGATCTCAATAGCGGGGGAAAACACTTCCATTTGTCCCCATTCATTGTCAATTGGGACAAAACTGAATGCACTAAAATGCATTCCGTTCTGTTTGGTTGCAGCCCCATCGTGGACAGAATAACGCTGCAAGCAGCGTTTTTTTGTCCGCGATGTGGTGCAGGGCAAGACTTTTCTCTGACACAATTGAAAACAGATCGGTCCTCCATTGACTTCCAGCCTTAGGCTGCTTTCACATTTGCGTTTTTGCTGTATCCGTCATGATAATAAAACCATTTGCATCCGTTATGAATGGATCCCTGTCACGGTCTGTGGTGTACGCTGTGACACTGTTGCCACACTTGTGGTTGCCTGCGGCAACGTGTTGCTGTGAGAGCATGGGGTGGCAGTGTCTCGGCCTTCTGGGTGATTGCCGTGACATAATTGCCACGCATGCTGTTGCCGGTGGTTATGTGTTTGGTATGCTTGTGTGTGCACTTCCCCTTTAAGTTGTAGCCTCCCTCTGTCTGGTGCTGTAAGGGTTAACTTCCTGACTGGGTATGGTCACTTGGCTTTTATTCCCTGTGGCTCCCTGGCTGAGGTCAGTTGTACTTCAGCTGTTGTTGATGCTAGAGCTCTGCTCCAGTCCAGGGTGTTCCATCTGTCCAGTGAGGGCCACCCTTGTGGTCATCAATGTTATCCCGGTGTCTCCTTCCCTTCCTGTCCCTATTTGTATGGAGTGGGTTAAGTTCAGGGTGTTTGTATGTCTAGTTTGGTGTTACATGTCTGGTAGTGTTTGGTGTCATGTTTGCTAGACATTCCCCTGTCTTATGTTTATTGCAGCTATGGGTGTCCTGGGTCGCTGTGTGGTTTGTGGTGTGTGCTGTGTTCTTTAATGTTGGTGTGGACACCAGCACTTGTGCACGGGTTCCAGTCAGTGTGTCTGTGGCAGGTAAGTGTGTTATGGGTCTCGCTTACCTGCCATCTCCATATGCTGTATGTGTTCCCCCTCTCCTTGCAGCCTGGCCTCAGATAGAGACTCCTGTTCCTCCATGACTAGGATGAACAGGTCGTCTTTTCCCTGCTCCTTGGTGAGGGATTACCAGGGCGACTTAGGGTCTCTAGAAATCCAGAGTATGAGTCATCCTACCATCGGGGTCCTCTCATACGGTGAGGAGTCAGGGAGAGGATTAGGGATGTTGTAGGAGGTGACCTGCTCCCTTATTACTCCTTTTGGCCAGGCTGATCCCCTTTTACCCTTTGACACCGCACGGTGGGGGTTTTCCCCCACTCCCCGCCGTGACAATTCCATTGATATCTCTAAAATGGCCATGACGGATCCGTCTCTAAAATGATTGTAAGTCAATGGTGACTGGTCAGTTTTATCGAACACAAAAGAAAACAGATCCGTCCCCCATTGACTTACAATGGTTTTAGTGACCCGTTTTCTTTTGTGTATGAGAAAATGGATCAGTCACCATTGACTTACATTGTATGTCATGATGGATCCATCTTGCTCCGCATCCCATGCCGGGCAGAAAAACGCTGCTTGCATTCTGGTGCACTATGTTCCGTTCAGTTTTGTCCCCGTTGACAATGAAGCATTTTCCTCTGCTATTGAGATCCTATGACAGATCTCAATAGCAGAAAGGGAAAGCACAGGTGTGAAATATTTCTGCTGTGTGGAGTAAGGACAAAATGTGGGTAGCGAAAATTACATTTATGTGGTCCTTACTTTTGTAGCCCCTGGACCCAATACTAATGCCCATTCCACTCTGCATGTTCTGAACAGCAAGATCTGGACTGACTCAGGGCTCTCCCTACAAAATGATGCTCGATGGTGTTGGGTGGTCAATGTCCAAGCTTCAAGGTTGATCTCACTGTGACATGAACCTTTTCCCATATCCCATTATTTTCCCCTTTGGTTTCCCCCCATTAGAGCCTTTGCTGTTTTTATATTTTTCAGTGAAAGTTCCGCCCCCTAGAGGTCTGAAAGTATTAGATCTTTCTGGCGACAAAGCGACTGTATCATGGGATCCAGGAGCAGACAATGTGACTTCCTTTATAATCAAGTGGATTCCACTGAGTGGAGGAAGACTAAACCAGGTTTGAGATTTGTTCCAAAATAACCTCATAAACTAGAGAAACATTCTGGTCATTGTAGTCCTCCTCGTTTGCTAGATGTCCACCGTTGGCAGTGAGCAAACAGCTGTGCTGTATGATATGGAGTATAGTACAGAATACCAGGTATCCATATCTGCACGGTACATGGATGGATCTCAGAGCGATGCATCTTCTGTACGCTACAATACAGGTAAGAAAAAACAATATAATATCGCATATCTATCTATTTACAATGAATGCATCCTTGGGTTTAAATAAAAAATTAAAAAAATAGTTTCCCCCAATCAATCCCCACGTAATACTCCATAACAAGTGAAAACATAATTTTTGAAATTTTTAGGAAATACAAATGTATTAAAATGAAATACTAAAATTTTGCATGGACATAAGTATGCATGCCCTTTGCTATGACACTTGAAATTGAGCTCTGGGGGCCTCCTATTTCTCTTGATCGTGAATGAGATGCTTCTACACCTTGATTGGAGTCCACCTGTGGTCTGCAGGGGCGTAGCTAGAAATGACTGGGCCCCATAGCAAAAAAAAATTTAGGGTCCCCCCTCCCTGATCTCCCACCTCCACATACCTCTCAGACCTCCCACCCCTTCCAGAGCTCCCACCCAAACACGCCTCCAGGACCTCCCACCCCAACATCCCCACACCCCTCCTAGACCTCCCACCCCCACACCCATCCTAAATCTCCCACCGCCAGTCCCCAGATATAATGGTCCAGACATCAAGTGTCCTGCTCCCCCCTCCTGCCTATATAATGGTCCAGACCTCCAGGTTCCTGCTTCCCCCCTACTCACCATATATAATGGTCCAGACCTCCAGGATCCTGCTTCCCCCCCACTCCTCATATATAATGGTCCAGACCTCCAGGGTCCTGCTTCCCCCTCCTCCCTAAATATAATGGTCCAGACCTCCAGGGTGCTGCTCCCCCCTAAATAGAATGGTCCAGACCTCCAGTGTCCTGTCCCCCCCCCCCCATATAATGGTGCAGACCTCTAGGGTCCTGCTCCCCCTTCTTAAATATAATGGTCCAGACCTCCAGGGTCCTGCTCCCCCCTCCTCCCCAGATATAATGATCCAGACCTCGTGTCCTGTTCCCCCCCCCTATATAATGTTCCAGACCAGATCTCCATGGTCCTGCTCCCCCTTTTCCTTAAATGTACTGGTCCAGACTTCCACGGTCCTGCTCCCCCCTTCTCCTTAAAGGGGTTGTCCAAGTTATATTTATTGATGACCTATCTTCAGGATATCAGTATCAGATCAATATCAGATCGGCGGGGGTCCGACACCCGACACCCCCTCCGATCAGCTGTTTGAAGAGAAGGCGTGTGCGGTGTCAGCGCTGCCTCCTCTTCACTGTTTACCTTCTAGCCGTTGCATCTGCAGTGGTGAGCAGGTGTAATTACACCCAAGCCTTCCTATTGAAATGAATGTAATTACACCTGCTCACCACTGCAGATGCAACGGTTAGAAGGTAAACAGTGAAGAGGAGGCAGCGCTGACACCGCACACGCCTTCTCTTCAAACAGCTGAACGGCGGGGGTGCCGGGTGTCGGACCCCGCCGATCTGATATTGATGACCTATCCTGAGGATAGGTCATCAATAAATATAACTTGGACAACCCCTTTAAATGTACTGGTCCAGACCTCCAGGTTCCTGCTCCCCCCCTCCTCAAGCATGAAAAATGACTTATCTCATGTAGGTCTGAAGGCCTGAAGGCTCTAAAATAGTTTTTGTAGTCCTGAGCTTGTGCTTATCAATCAGTTAATCAAGACGTGTAAAGCTCAATGGAGGTAGGAAGATCCAAGGGTACCATACAAGGTCCAACTTATCAGGCAGTGGGACACATGTACCGTCTTCTTCCTCTTCCACCTTATGTTTTATATTCATTCCCCAACATGAGTTCATAGTAAGTTAATTACGCTTGAAATATGCTTACTGAAGTCGAAACGTTGCACGGTTGGTGAATAAACCAAATATGACTGAAGACAGAGTGCTGCGGTAATTATTCTCTTCTATGGATTGCTGTGGGCCCGTCGGCTTGGACCTAACACCGCTGGCACCGCTACCATTGGGACAGATTTTTGAATACATCCAGTGAGTAGTGCTGTTTTCTTCTCTAAACACCCTAGGAGGGAGTGATGTTATTTACATGGGACTGTATGTTGGAGAGGGCTGGGGCAGGGTGATGTTATTTACATGGGATTGTATGTTGATGGCGGCTGTGGGAGGGAGTGATGTTACTTACATGGGACTGAATGATGGAGGGGGCTGAGGCAGAGATGTTATTTACATGGGACTGTATGTTGAAGGTGGCTGTTGGAGGGGATTGTTTTTTACATAGGACTGTATGTTGGAGGCAGCTGTGGGAGGTAGTGATGGTATTTACATTGAACTGTATGTTGATGGCAGTTGTGGGAGGGAGTGATGGTATTTACATGGGACTGTATGTTGAAGGTGGCTGGTGGGGGGGGGGGGAATGATGTTATTTATATGGGACTGAATGTTGAGGGGGTGATGTTTATATGGGATTGAATGTTGGAGGCGGCTGGGGAGGGGGTGATATTTACTTGGGACTGTATGTTGAAGGGGGCTGGAGATAGAGAGGGATGTGTTTTACATGGGACTGTATATAGGAGGGAGCTGGAGAGATGGTGTGATATTTACATGGAACTTTATAAGGGAGGGAAGTAGTGTTATTTACATGGGACTGTATTTTAGAGCTGAAGGGAGGGGAGTGATGTTATTTACATAGGACTGTATTTTGGAGGGGGTAGGAGAGATGCTGTGATGTTATTTACATGGGACTGTATGGTGGGGGGAGGAATATAACTACAGGAGGCACTGCAAATCCAGGGGACATTATAGGCAGTCTTATTACTACTAGGGGCTCTATAGGAGGGGCTTATTGATCCGCCTTAGTTCTACTAAGAGCACTATGGGTGTTTTAGTACTACTGAGGGGTCTGTAGAGAGCTTTATTACCACTGGGGGCACAATAGAGGGGCCTTATTTCTACTGGGGGCTCTGTGAAGGCATTATTAACCCTTTCATGACCAAGGGTCATTGATGCCCCAATGTCCAGGTCAAAATTTACTAATCTGACATGCGTCACTTTATGTGGTAATAGCTTTGGAACACTTTTACTTATCCACGCCATTCTGAGATTGTTTTCTCGTGACACATTGTACTTCATGACAGTCATAAATTTGAGTCAATATATATCACCTTTATTTATCAAAAAATCCCATATTTACCAAAAAATTTTAAAAATTTGCAATTTTCTAAACTTCAATTTCTCTGCTTCGAAAACAGAAAGTGATACCTCATAAAATATTTATTACATAACATTCCCCAAATGTCTACTTTATGTTGGCATCATTTTGGAAATGTTATTTTATTTTTTTAGGACATTACAAGGCTTAGAAGTTTAGAAGCAATTCTTAAAATTTTTAAGAAAATTTCCAAAACCCACTTTTTAAGGACTAGTTCAGGTCTGAAGTCACTTTGTGGGGCTTACATAGTGTATACCCCCATAAATGACCCCATTATGGAAACTACACCCCTCAAGTTAATTAAAACCAATTTTACAAACGTTATTAACCCTTTAGGTGTTCCACAAGAATTAAAGGAAAATGGAGATGAAATTTCTAGATTTCACTTTTTTAGCAGATTTTCTATTTTATAAAAAAAATTTCTTTAACACATTAAGGGTTAACAGCCAAACAAAACTTAATATTTATTACTCTGATTCTGCGGTTTACAGAAACACCCCACATGTGGTCGTAAACTGCTGTACGGGCACACGGCAGGGCGCAGAAGGAAAGGAATGCCATACGGTTTTTGGAAGGCAGATTTTGCTGGATTGGTTTTCTGAACGCCATATGTTTTTTATTTTTCTACCGATCGTCTTGTGCAGGGGCTCATTTTTTGCAGAAAGAGTTGAGGTTTTTATTGGTACCATTTTTGGGTACATAGGATTTTTTGATCATTCATTATTACACTTTATGGGACAAGGTGGCCAAAAATTGGCTGTTTTGGAACATTATTATTATTTTTTTTTACAGCGTTCATCTGAGGGGTTAGGTCATGTGACAGTTTTATAGAGCAGATCGTTACGGACGTGGCAATACCCAATATGTATTCCTTTTCTTATTTATTTAAGTTTTACACAATAATAGCATTTCTGAAACCAAAAAAATCATGTTTTAGTGTCTCCATAGTCTGAGAGCCATAGCTTTTTATTTTTTGGGTGATTGTCTTAAATATGGGCTAATTTTTTGCGGGATTAGGTAACGGTTTGATTGGTACTATTTTGGGGTATATACGCCTTTTTTGATCGCTTGGTGTTGCACTTTTTGTGATGTAAGGTGACAAAAATGGCTTATTTTTTTACACCGTTTTTATTTTTTATGGTGTTTATTGGACGGTGTTGATGATGTGATATATTTATAGAGATGGTCGTTACGGACGCGGTGACACCTAATATGTGTGGTTTTTTTTTTTTTTTTTTTTTATAGGAAAAGGAAATTTATTTTTTACATTTTTATTTATTTATTTTTACTTTTATTATTTTCACTTTTTTTTTTTTATCAGTTCCCTCTTGGATCTTGAAGATCCAGTGGGGCTGATGGTTGTACTATACTTTGCAATGCTCTTGCATTGCAAAGTATAATACAATCAGATGCCTGTAGGTGGCAGCACTGGACGCCTATACCATGGCAACCGGACGCCTTTGCAAAGCGTCCGGTTGCCATGGCAACCATCGGGCGCTGCGATCGCAGCAGCCCTGATGGTTGAGAGAGAGGGAGCCCTCTCCCTCTATTAACCCTATGGATGCCCCTACTGCGGCATCTATGGGGTTACAGCAGTGTCAGCATAGAGCTGACACACGCTGCTGATGGCGGCGGCTCAGGAATGGAGCCGCCGCCATCACACACAGAAGGGGGACCGCATCGGGGGCAGGGGACGCGGCATCGCTGGAAACTGGGGAGAGGGGGGAAGCATTTCACTACTTACAGGAAGGGGCTGCAGGAAGGGGCGGACCGCATCGGGAGGAAGTAGCAGGAGAAGATGATGGACAAGAAGGGGGCGCAGGTCGGGGCAGGAGGGGGCGGACCGCATCGGGGGGCAGGACAAGAACGGGGCACAGATCGGGGGCTTCAAGGGGGCACGGGGGCTTCAGGACACATTACCGATTTCAGGCTCTGATCTGCAGACCGCAGATCAGAGCCTGAAACCGGCATTTTTTTCACACCGCGATCCGATTAGTTAGTCTGCACAGACTAACCAATCGGATCGATTGCCGGCAAGGGGCCACTCTGATTGGTCCCTTGCCGGCATTACTGCACTGTATGCTGTCCGTGACAGCATACAGGGCAGGGGCAGAAGCTTTAATCCAAGCGCTTTGCAGCGCTTGGATTAAGAGCTGCCAGAACGTATATATACGTGGTAGCTGCACGGGGTATGTGCAGCTATCACGTATATATACAGATTGCAGTCGTGAAGGGGTTAATACTGGAGGGCTCTTCTACTAATGGTGGCACTCTTGGTTAGAGTTCACGGTTGGGGGCACTGTAGGGGGCAGTATTACTAATGAGGGCATTCTAGAAGGGAATGACTATTGGTGGGACTTGGAGGAGCACTATTACTATGGGGGCACTCATTTTCCTTCAGGATAGTATTTGGGTGTATTGGGGAGCACAGCGAGCAGCAGGATAACATTGTGGGGGCTCCAGGTTGGAAGATGATGATAGAAATTGTACGGACCAAATGGAGAAGATGATGACAGAGGATCTACATTAGAGGAGATGTCACCTGGGAGGCCGTGAATGTGACAGGTATGTGCTGCTGTATAGCAAGTACAGCAAAATGGTGTGTGTGGGGGGAGGGTCTTACAGATGACAATGCATATTAGGGCAAAGACCAAGCCACAAGGAGGAAAGAGCTCAGACAGGATTGTGTAGAGGATCTGGAGAAGGGTGCAAAAAAAAAATTCTGCTGCACTGAAAAGGTCACTCTGGTTGAGCTACAAAGCTCCTGTGTGCAGATAGGAGAAACTTCCAGGAGGTCCACCATCACTGCAGCACTCCACCAATCTGGGCTTTAAGGCAGAGTGGCAAGTAAGAAGCATCTACTTAATAAAAACACATGAAAGCTCACCTGGAGTTTGCAAATAAAGCACCTAGAAGACTCTTAGGGCTCGTTCACACAAACGTAATTTGCGTTCCGTATACGGGCCATTTTCTGCATTCCGTATACAGAACCATTCATTTCAATGGGTCTTCAAAAGATGTGGACAGCACACAGAGTGCTGTCCACAACCATTGCTCCATTCCGTGGCCTAGCAAAAATTATGAGTCCTGTCCATTTTACGGACAAGAATAGACATTTCTATAATACGCCTCCTGTTCCGTTCCGCAAATTGCGGAAGGCACACGGGTGGCATCTGTTTTTTGCAGATCTGCAATTTGCGGACAGCATAAAACGGCATGTTTGTGTGAACGAGTCTTTAGACTGTAAAAAAACAAGATTGAACTTTTTTGCCTCAATTCTAAGCATTATGTCTGGAGGAAACCAGACATTGCTCATCACCTGCCCAATACCATCCCTACACTGAAGCATGTAGGTGGCAGCATCATGCTGTGGGGTGTTTTTCAGAGTCTGGGACACAGAGACAGGTCAGAGTCGAGGGAAAGCTGAATGGAGCAAAGTACAGAGATATTCTTAATGAAAACCTGATCCAGTACTCTGAACCTCAGACTGGGCTGAAGGTTCACCTTCCAACAAAACAGTGACCCTAAGCACAGAGCCAAGACAGGAGTGGGTAAGCGACAACTGTGTGAATGTCCTTGTGTTAGCCAGCCAGAGCCCTGTACCCAATCTAACATCTCTGCATAGACCTGAAAATGGCTGTCCACAGACCGTTCCCATCCAATGGCAGAAAATCGCCAAATCCAGGTGTGCAAACCTCTTGGCATAATACCCAAGAATACTGGAGGCTGTAATCGCTGCCAAAGGTGCTTCAACTAAGTCCTGAGTAAAAGATCTAAATTCTTATGTAAATGCAAGGTTTTAGATTTTCCTTTCCAATAAATTAGCAAAGATTTCCAAGATTTTGTTTTCACTTTCTTATTACGGGAATTTGAGTGCAGAATGATGGGGATTTTTATTTTAGGTTAGCACAAGGCCGCAATTCATGGGGATGTACATCGCTGCTGTATATACCCCATACAGAGAACATCCTTGCAGCATTTATCCTTCATTTACTTCTCAGTCAGACAGAGATTGATCTCACTCTCAAAGTCACAGCAGGCGGATCACGAGGCTTCATAGTTTCATTCTTTGAAGAAAACTGCCCTTCAGTCATTAGTTATCAGGGTGATTAGTCCGGGTAATAATAAGTAATTGGCCTCCTCTGAACAACGTCCTCCCTGTGACACATTGTCATCTGCTCCACTAACCACCTTCACAGCTCCTACCCTAACAGATATCAAAATGGAGGCCTGTACTTGAGACCTCTGTAACCTGCAATCCGATCAACCCCCTTGTGTCATCCTTTAGCTGGTTCCCAAATCTCCTTGTTTGATAAAGGTTAGGAGGGAGCTGTTAGCGCTTATCTAAATGTGGCCCTCTTAATGGGCCCCTGTAGAGACCATCTGCACAAAGACCTTCTGGTCCCTTTATGGTCCAGGGCCTGCTGGATTCTGATGTCCAAGTCCTTAGAACCAGGTCATTATCATCGCCTTGGGCAAGGTGTCTACTATTGGGAAGCCCAATCTCTTCCATGTGGCTCCTCGTTCTCTATGTGCAGAGATGGCTAGTATAGGAAAAAGTATAACCCTTCGTTTTTCTTCTGTGCAGGAGAAAATCTGAGGAAGATGCCTATAGCCCGTGGTGGATTCACACTGAGCCGTGCAAATGGTGAGCAGCCCAGTTCCTCTAGGTTAGATGACAACTTCTATTAAAATGGCAGACTGGAAGAGAAATTGACTGATCTGCAACCTCCGGCACTCCTGCTCTTGTGAAACTATAACTCTCAGCATGCTCCTTTCACTTTTATGGGAGTTCTGCGAAGGGCCAAGTAAGTCTGCACACTGGAAATTGTAGTTCTGCCACATCTGGAGTGCTGGCGGTTTCTGACTCCTGTAGTAGGCGGTTGTTTAAAGCATAAATTACATAAAAAAATAAAGAGAAAGAAATGAATAATATATGAAAACATAAAATTTTTAAAGAAAAAAATTAAAGAAATAAAATTTTATTTGCAATTTAATAGTTTCTGGTAATTCCATATTAAAATTCCTTCTGTTGCTTCTAGGGTTATGATGGATTTACTGGAATACAAATGACAATTTGATTACTATTTCGAAAAGTTATTTATTCCATTGAAGTGAAATGGAAGCATGCAGGGAAATGAGCGGAGTCCGGATATGAATAATTACCATTGAATTGAAGAATAAATTGCATCCTTTGTCTGTTTCCTGTAGACTTGATAGAAACACCAATTCAATGTTCCACCAAAGCAGACAGGATAGGAAAGGGTTAAGCATTTAAAGAAAGTATGACCCTGACCTAAATTTCATGCCCTGTGTACTTAAAAAAAAATAATAATGCAAAAAGCTGCAATACCAATTATGGCCACCAAGAGCTGTTTCCTTAGAGTGTACGGCTACTTTCACACTAGCGTTGTTTAAATCCGGCGTTCAATTCCGACACCGGAACTGCCCGCCGGATCCGGAAAAACGTGTGAAAATGGATTACATTTGAATCCTGATCAGGCTTTTGATCACAATGAAAAAATGCAGTGAAAAAAACGGATCCGCCATTTATGGACTTTAACTTTTTTTTTCACATTTTTCGGGTTTAGGCTACTTTCACACTAGCGTTGTTTGAATCCGGCGTTAAATTCCGACACCGGAACTGCCCGCCGGACCTGGAAAAACGTGTGAAAACTGATTACATTTGAATCCTGATCAGGCTTTCAATCACAATGGAAAAATGCATTGGAAAAAACGGATCCGCCATTTAGTAACATAGTTTATAAGGCCGAAAAAAGACATTTGTCCATCCAGTTCGGCCTGTCATCCTGCAAGTTGATCCAGAGGAAGGCAAAACCCCTGTGAGGTAGAAGCCAATTTTCCTCACTTTAGGGGAATAAAAATTCCTTCCCGACTCCAATCAGGCAATCAGAATAAATCCCTGGATCAACGATCTCTCTCTAGTAGCTATATCCTGTAATATTATTACACTCCAGAATTTATGGGCTTTAACTTTTTTTCCCTATTTTTCGGGTTTAACATGCAAAAGACGGATCCGTTTTGACTGAACACACGGCGCCGGATCCGGCGTTAATGCAAGTCAATGGGAAAAAGGCCGGATCCGGCGTTCAGTCAAAGTGTTCAGGATTTTTGGCCGGAGGTAAAAATACTGCATGCTACGTTTTTCTGAAAAGCCTGATCAGTCAAAAAGACTGAACAGAAGACATCCTGATGCATCCTGAGGGACGGACTCTCCATTCAGAATGCATTAGGATAAAACTGATCAGTTCTTTTCCGGATTTGAGCCCCTAGGACGGAACTCAGCGCCGGAAAAGAAAAACGCTAGTGTGAAAGTACCCTTAGGGCTCTTTCACACCTGCGTTATAGTCTTCCGGCATAGAGTTCCGTCGTCGGGGCTCTATGCCGGAAGAATACTGATCAGGATTATCATAATGCATTCTGAATGGACAGTCCGTCCTTCAGGATGCATCAGGATGTCTTCAGTTCCGGAACGGAACGTTTTTTGGCCGCAGCAAATAGCGCAGCATGCTGCGCTTTTTGCTCCGGCCAAAAATCCGGAACACTTGCCGCAAGGCCGGATCCGGAATGAATGCCCATTGAAAGGCATTGATCCGGATCCGGCCTTAAGCTAAACGTCGTTTCGGCGCATTGCCAGATGCGACGTTTAGCTTTTTCTCAATGGTTACCATGGCTGCCGGGACGCTAAAGTCCTGGCAGCCATGGTAAAGTGTAGTGGGGAGCGGGGAGCAGCATACTTACCGTCCGTGCAGCTCCCGGGGCGCTCCAGAGTGACGTCAGGGCGCCCCAAGCGCATGGATCACGTGATCGCATGGCACGTCATCCATGCGCATGGGGCGCTCTGACGTCACTCTGGAGCGCCCCGGGAGCCGCACGGACGGTAAGTATGCTGCTCCCCCGCTCCCTGCTCCTACTATGGCAACCAGGACTTTAATAGCGTCCTGGGTGCCATAGCAACACTGAAAGCATTTTGAAGACGGATCCGTCTTCAAATGCTTTCAGTACACTCGCGTTTTTCCGGATCCGGCGTGTAATTCCGGCAAGTGGAGTACACGCCGGATCCGGACAACGCAAGTGTGAAAGAGGCCTTAGTTGAATATAACAAAAATAATAGTGTAATACCACCTGTGACCACTGGTGGTATTAATGAAATGTTTGTTACAAATAGCATAGAGCTGCAGTACTACCTATGGCCACCAGGTGCTGAGTGTTAAACCATTTGACCCATGTAATTTGTTGTCTTTCTGGACAGAATTCGGCTATACCATATTTTAGAATTTTTTTTTATTTTTATGGATATTTCTTCAGGTCCTACAAATGCCATATAATTTTGAAATATGTATAGTAGGATAATAACACAAGAAATGGATTGTCTTGGGTGAGGAAACTACTGTACCCAGGGCAAACCCATATAGATTCTGGGAAAGAACATATAGAATATATGTGGCTGTTTCCCTGGACAGAACTGAATCCGTGGCCCTATCAATGGTGCTGTATATGCAATCCAGTATTGTGTCTTTGAATCTTTCAGATTTGTGTCCACTGATCGAAGACAAAGGAATGGGCAACGCTTTTCATGGTAAGAGCTCTCAGGCTTCAGGCACAACAAGGCCATGCTGAAGTACGGATTTTGAAAGGAACTCTGATAACCCCTCCTCTATCTATACATCAGTGGTGGCGAACCTATGGCACTGGTGCCGGAGGTGGCACTCAGAGCCCTGTCTGTGAGGACCCGCACCCTGGAAAAAGTCTAAGGCATACGAATATGCCTTAGACTTTACCCGCCATTCATCAGCGCAGGGTACACTATGTACAGCACAAGCAGCGCACTAAATGTAGGCAGGCTAATATAACCAAATTATAAAGTACATGGAAGATATACTATATTGGACTGTAGTATTCGGGGTAAATTGCCGTGTTGGCACTTTGCGATAAATAAGTGGGTTTTTGGTTGAAGTTTGGCACTCGGTCTCTAAAAGGTTCACCATCACTGCTATACATCATGAAATTGCAACTGATAACTGGGTCTGTGACCAGACATTGAACCAGTCTTAGTACTTGATTGAAGCTCAATGTATACAGGTTATTCTAGGTCTCATTGCTTTGAACAGTAAGCTCCCCCTAGTGGCTGCTGTGTACAGTCAGAATTTTATAGTTTTAAAGGGGTTTTCAAGGTGTTTAATTCTGATGTTCTATATCATCAGGATAAGGCAATCATTATCTGATTAGTAGGGGTCCGCAACCTGGGACCCTCACTGCTCACATTCTAGTGAGCGCCGCAACCTCCTCTCAGCTTACTAATCACAGTGCCGTCCATTGGATAGCAGCTGTACTTGGTATTGCAGCTCAGCCACATTCACTTGAACAGGATTTTCCTGCGTCTAGGTCATGTGACCAATGAACGGTTCGTCACTGGCCTAGGAAGTGACTGTAGCGCTTGCTGGAGCGCTGCGATCTCTGCAAATAGCTGATCGGCAGGGGTGCTGAGAGTCAAACCCCACTGATCAGAAACTGAAGACCAACCCTGAGGATAGGTCATCAGTAAAAAATCAAATGGTCACTGTTCTTTCAGCAAACTTTACATAAACCAATAGTAAGGATGAATATAAAAAAAACTTTTAATATATCTTATCAGAGAAAAATGCCTCTTTCCACCTCTTAAACTGAAGTTGTCTGCTAGGTCTGTCAATAGAATACTATGGGATGGGGGAAGGAGGGTGAGCTGCTAGATGGCAAAATAAGTGTTTTTCTCTAATAAGATGAACTGTTAAAAAATTTCTTATAGTCACCCATTCTCTTTATTCATGCGAAAATGTTTGCTGAAAGTTTAGTGACCCTTCAACAGATTTTTTGCCAATTAATTTACCGGTATGTCTTTAAAGTCATCCTATCCTCAAATTTATATTCACCCTTGTCTGGGAATATATGTTGCTGGGAAAACTGGGTGAATACAAGTGTCATTACAGCTTCCATAGTCTTATCAATAAATTTTCTTGCGTTTTGATCAGTTGTGTGGATTTGTCAGATGTGACCTCAGAGGACAACTCGCGGATGGATATTTACTGGATATGGTTTATTATTTAAGGTGGAAATGTTCCTTGTAGGAACGTTCTCCCTAAGTGAAGTAATGACTCTTCTGGAATTGCTCTGAGGAGTCATGTTCTTCTTATCTTTACAGCCATTTCACTCAATCTGAACATCAGATCCTGGCGTCAATCAGCAGCAGTAATAAGATTGTCTTCCTCTGCTTTGTGCCAGAAAATAGCGACATGCAGTGAAGATATTATAAGAAAATATGCAGCCAGGATAAGAGCTTTTAAAGGGACAGCTACTCAATTCATGTTTAGTCTATTTGACGGAGAGTCCTCTACTGTATAGGCAGAAGATTCAGCTCAGTGCTACATTACCCCTTACTTTTGAGGGGGATTTAAAGTGACAACCCCACTGTGTCATGCAGATGTGTTACCCATCCATTGGCTTTGCAGCTTCATGTGGATCCCTGGCTTGTGGCCCCTCCCCCAACCGCAACTGATGATGCAGTACCCCAGAACGGTACTTGCAAGTTGTTCTTCATTTGATCTGTTCATGCTTTATCTGTTCATGTATTTATGTAATCCCCAAAGCTGTCTGTAGGTGACACTGTTTAGTTCATTATGCCTTGACTCAGCAGAGGGGATTAGCTTTCCCCTTTGAAGGAGGCACTTTCTAGCTAATATTGCATTAGCCACTTCAGCATGGCTCTGCCTGCTTTTCAGGACAGAAGCTAGTTCAGTTCAGCTGAACTCCAGGAGAAACATCATGCCTGTAGAGAGAACCCTTCCCGGAGGAAAGCTGGAGAAGACATTCATAGAGTGTCCAAGATCACAAGGCCGTTCACGTAGCAAGGTGTTCACTGTTAGACTTTGCTACCTATGGAAGGATTAAGGGCTCTTTCACACGAACAGATGCTGTGCGTGTAATCTGCTGTGTGAAAGCACTAACATGAGCATTAACATGACTGATAATGCTCTGTGCCTCTCTGTGATCTTTTTACTACAAAATCACAGTGAGATGAAGTTGTCACCGTGATTTTGTAGTAAAAAGAACACGGAGAGGCAAAGAGCATTATCAATCATGTTAATGCTCTTTGCCTCTGCTGTCTAGAACGGGGCTTGGCTCTCTTTCACGCAGCGGATTACCCGCACTGCATCTGCTGGTGTGAAAGAGTCCTAACAGTTCGTGGCACCTTTCACAATGACTATTTAACGATCTGCATCCCTCACTCTGGAAATTGCAGAGCTGATTGCGAGACTTTTTGCATGTGGATGGTTTATAGTCTCTGGCGCCTACCACTTTTTGAGAGTTTTGCACGCCTGTGATCATCTTGGAAAGGTTCCAAAGTGTTTAGAAGGAGCTCAAAGACTACTACTCCAATTATTATTGTTATTGTTGTTTGCTTGTATACAGCTATTGGGAAGACTGCACTGTGACTTGCCTTGGAATTGTGCCTTGATATCGCTGGATGTACTACAACTCCCATCCAGCACGTTAGTAAAGAGGGACTTGGTTATTTTACACAGTCGACCTGGTTATTGCACCATCCTCCAGCCACTGCACCTACATCTCCTGCCTTACAACACTCATAACACAAAGGGCCCCCCAACTATCATCAGGCAGGAGCCCCTACATCGTGTGCCCGGAGGGAAGAAGGGATGTGCCCTCCTATCACTGCCCTGGTGGACATCGGTGAATGTTTATTACAGCCGAGCCACTACCACTCCCACCCTCCGTTCGTCTGGGCTTGCAGCACTTATGTCATAGTATTGCTGAAAGACGGCACTTGACAGATGTATATCATTTTGTGCCCCTGGATAAGCTTTCTAAAATACTTTGTGTTTCGATTCATCTTCATTTTCAAACTTCCTCCTGCTGTCAATGAATGGAAACATTCCTTTTACCTCTAGAGCAGGGGTAGGCAACCTCGGGCACTCCAGCTGTTGCAAAACTACAACTCCCAGCATGCATACTGGCTCTGCTCTTCTAAGTACTCTCATAGAAATGAATGGAGCATGCTGAGAACTGTAGTTTCACAACAGCTGGAGTGCCGAAGGTTGCTGACCTCTGCTCTAGAGAATGGAAACCCATCCTTACCTAATACCTATCACAGCTGAGGGTTTGTTACAATTGTCTAAACTGGATACATCAGCTGCACAAACCTCTCTTCTGTCTTGATAGTTTGCTACAATGTATCAGCCTGGAGTCCCAGTTGTTTAGGCGACAGAGGATTGTCTAGACAGGATACACTTGCAACAAACCCTCAGCTGTGAGGTCAGGATGTTTTTTTTTTAGCTTGTGATAAAGAATACAATATCTCCATTAACTGACTGCAAGCAGAGAAAGCACAAAGTATATAAGAAAGTTATAGCTTTTAAGCTTTATTGACATGGAACTACACTAATGTGCATTTGAGTATGACCCCTTGGGGTGACATATGTGACAAGTACAGCTGGTACGGGCCTAGGAACTTTGTGCTATTCCTATGACAACCCCTACGGGTGTCACTTAACAGAACCAATTGTGGTTGTCATTATTTAGATTCAGAAACCTAATGTAGTTCATAATAATCACCACCCAGCTTTCCCCAAAACAGATATACCTAAAGACTAGTGTTGTACAATCTAATGGAAGAGACACAGGGTTTTCTATTTACAGAGGTATCGTTAAGAGTGCCCTGTCTGTCTGTCTGTCTATTGATATTATTGACTGATCTCACCGTCTCCTCTCCTAGGGTACAATATGATGGCGGTATTTGGCTTGGATGAGAAAAATTACTCTTCCATTAGAGGGGTATCCCTCAACACCTTTGTATTAGGAGGTTCCAGGATCTATTCAATTGCTGAGAATATCCAGCTGACCTTATGGACCAGGTAATGGCAATATTTGTTTAATGTTTGCAAGACACGCGTCTTGCAGGGGTAAAGGGCTCGCCCAGTCTTAAATCTATATTAAATGTCTGATCTTGCAGGGAGAGGCAGTGGCCCATTCATTGTTTACATTCAAAGGCATAAGGAGGCCTACAACTCCCAGCATGTCCAGGCTGTTATGTTATATCAGAGGACATTTTAGCGAGGGGTTATAAAGAGAGGTCTACAACTCCCAACATGTCCTGGCAGGTATTATGGGAAATCAGAGGATATTACAGGGATGAGGTATTAGAGGAAATAACTACAACTCCCAGCATGTCCATGTTATTGTTATGGGATATTAGAGTACATTTTAGCGATGGATTATGAGTAGAGGACTACAACTCCCAGCATGTCCTGTCAGGTATTATGGGATATCAGAGGATATTTCAGGGAGGGGGTATACGAGGGCAGGACTACAACTCCCAGCATGTCCATGTCGTTATTATGTGACATCAGAGAATATTTTAGAGAATGGGTATAAAGGAGGAGAGGACTACAAGCCCCAGGCAGGTATTATGGGATATTTCAGGGAACTATAATCAATCAGGGTATTCCCTTGTATTTTACACTTCTGGCTGATTAAGAGTCTCACTTTGACTCACTCAGACTTCATATGCAATTCAGCCATATAAAATTTTGGACATTTGTTGTTAGATGAGAAATACCACTCACGCTTCAGAAGACCTCATGGTACTTTCTTTACTTTGTTTCACAATTAAAAAGTGTTGCATGGCTCTCAGGCCCACTTGTTCAGAGTTCGCCGAGTTGTAAACCACATTCAAGCGCAACGTTTCGGAGGTCACTCCCCCTTACTCATATTTCAGGGAACAGAAGAGGACTACAACTCCCAGGTAGTGATGAGCGAACTTCTGTTTTAAGTTCGGCGTCTAAAGTTCGGCTTCCGGTTAGCGGAGAATCCCGATATGGATCCCGATATGGATTCCGACTTCCGTTGTGGTCCGTGGTAGCGGAATCAGTAATCGGCCATTATTGATTCCGCTACCACGGACCACAACGGAAGTCGGAATCCATATCAGGATCCATATCGGGATTCTCCGCTAACCGGAAGCCGAACTTTAGACGCCGAACTTAAAACAGAAGTTCGCTCATCACTACTCCCAGGATGTTCAGGCCTTCATGAGGTGTCAGAGGATTTCAGAAAAGGGGTATGAGTAGAGGACTATAACTTCCAGCATGTCCTGGCCATTAGTATGGAACATCAGAGGACAATCCAGAGAGGGAGTATAAGAGGAGAGGACTACAACTTCCAAAGTTTTTCATGCTCACCACTTCTCCACTGCTGAACTCCGCCTCCCCTGCGCTGATCACATGACGGTGACATCATCACAGGTCCTTATCACTTGTTTCCACTGCTGAGCATCGGTCCCTCCTGCGCTGATCACATGATGGTGACATCATCACAGGTCCTTACCACTTGTTGTTTCCACTGCTGAGCTTCGGCCCCTCCTGTGCTGATCACATGACGGTGACATCATCACAGATCCTTACCACTTGTTGTTTCCACTGCTGAGCTTCGGCCCCTCCTGCGCTGATCACATGACGGTGACATCATCACAGGTCCTTACCACTTGTTGTTTCCACTGCTGAGCTTCGTCCTCTCCTGCGCTGATCACATGATGGTGACATCATCACAGATCCTTACCACTTGTTGTTTCCACTGCTGAGCTTCGGCCCCTCCTGCGCTGATCACATGACGGTGACATCATCACAGATCCTTACCACTTCTCTCAACTGCTGAACTCGGTTCCTCCTGCACTGATTACATGACATTATGTCATTACAGATCCTTCAGCTCTTGCACTGTGGCAGATAAAATCCCCCCTTAGGTCTGTAAAGGTTTTCAGCCTTGAATGTGGTCATAAGTAATTCTATTCACTGACTGCAATCAGAGATCTTGTAAATGGTGAGAAATTGAAATGTAAAGTCTAATAGAAAGCTGCAGAAACTAATTATAAAATTATACAGCTTCAATTGCTGGACTTTGATTGTTCCCAGTCAGGTTTCAGTTTGGTGCAGCTACACAATCTTCCCACAACACATGGCTACACCGTTCTAATCTGTCGCCCCCCTCTCACCCTCAGCGTGCCCGCATTCCCCTCCATTTCCAAGGCCTCTGTGTAATTTCCTATATTCTCCCTGCTCCTCTCATCTTCCAGGAACCTCTTTTCTTCGTAATTTCCAGCTCGCTTCGCTTCACTTTTGATCTCATTTTCTTGGCCTATGTGAGACCCCTTTTCTGGTGGATATGAAGTTAATTGGCAGAGTGAGCTGTGAGCGTTCCAGGGAACGGCGATGGGCTCGGTCTTTTCATGTCTCCTCAGCTCTTAATCCTACAAAGCCCTGATCACATGAATCTCCTTTATATGGAGATAGCATTGGGATGCACATAACACGTAGCATTGGGATGCACAAATCCCGCAGACCTATGTACCCCCAGGCTGACATTTGCCCCCAGATGGGGTGGGGGAGGGGTCATTCAACTCCTATACAGTGAATTATCCCAGTGTGATAACTGAACTATGGCGCAATCCATGGTCTGGCTGCTGCCATTCCCTATAACAGGTCACACATCTGGAAATCTCAAACTATTTCCGTTATCTGTGAATGCGGCTTGCAGATTGTCATCACCTCCTGCTTTGAGGATAATCTAGTATTTTTATTCGCTTCCCTTTGGCAATAGAAACCTCATGCAACATGGTTGATCAATGATTGCTGACAACATTACAGCCACTGTGCGCTCTGCTCCTGGCCTGCAGTGGGCGCCACACATCTGCGGGGGGCGAGAGCTCAGTTGATGAATGTCTTTGCTGCAGAGAATGACATTGGAATTATTCATTTTCAGTTTATATTATTCTACCACAAAGGGAAACATGGCTTTGATTGGTTCCAAGCAAATTCAGTCCATTACACCCTAGTGATGTAGCGGGTCGGGGGCAGAGGTAGCAGTTACACCAGGGCCCTTATACCTGACGTGGCCTCAGATCTCATAGAGCCCCATAGAAAACTTGCACGTGCATCAAACACGCAGAAAGCTGTTTCTGATGCATTTACTATATATATATATATATATATATATATATATATAGTAAATGCATATATATATATATATATATATATATATATATTATTTTTTATTTATTTTTTTCAAATTAAGTGGAACACATTTTATAATAATAAAAAATTTGGGTCAGAAAAAAGTGTAACAGATATTTCATAAATTCATTCTGAACACCATTTTTCTCAATGTATCTACGCCGGACAACTGGCATAAATACACTGATAAAACTGCTTCCCTTCCACATAGTATATTGTAAAACGGTCTTTCTGCAACCACCACCAGGGGGCGCACAATGCATACAGTAACCATAGATATCAGGAAGTTTAAATAATTTCTTTGCACTGAGCTTCCCCTAGTGGTGGCTGCCAGAAAATACTATGAATCTGGGTCACGAACAGCAGAATTTCAGCATTATGCCCCCCTCAACCAAGGCCCCATAGCAGTTGTGTGGTCTGCCTCTATGATTGATACGCCACTAGGGTCCAAAGTCTTCTCTACTACATTACCATAGTAGGTGGGGAGGGCTGTTACAAATTTTGCACTGGGACCCAAAAACTTCAGGTTACATCTCTGCATTACACCGTTTTAAAAGGGTTGTCTGGGTTCAGAGCTGAATCTGGTCATATCCCCTTCTTCCCCCACTCAGCCCCTCTGACATGAGCATTTCATGCTCTGATGCTCTCCCTTGCCTTGTGAGGTATTGCACAGAGCAAGGGCTGTTTGGTTTATATGTTTTGCATTGCTAAGCAGAGGTTTCCGCCTAACAGTGTTCCATTAGCCGTTTTACAGCCTCCGCCTAGCTTACCCATGGAGACCCGGTGCCCTTGCCCTGCATGATTCAGCACAGGGCAAGGGAGAGCAGCGGAACATGATGCTCATGTCAGAGGGGCAGAGTGGGGGAAGAAGGGGATATGTCCGGGTTCAGAGCTGATAACCCATTTTAAGGTGGTTTTTCAGGATTACACAAACATGGCTGTTTTCTCCCAGGAACAGTGCCACACCTGTCCATATATCTGGTATTTCTGCTTTGCTCCATTGCAGTGAATAGGACTGAGCTGCAATACCCCATACCACCCATGGACAGGTGTGGCACTGTTTCTGGGAAAAAGCAGCCATGTGTTTCGAACCTCTTTAAAAAGTAACCCATTTTCTCATGCATCAATAGTACCAGTGAAGAAACTTTTGTAATATATTTTATTATGGAAAACTGCTTCTTTCTCCACTGATGAGCCACATCTTCTCCCCACGCTGCCTCACTAACTACTCATTCACTCTCAATTCAGTGAAGACAAGTTAGCAGCTCACTGAAGAATGTGGCTATAGCTGCTTGCCATAGAAATCTATGGACAGGGGGAGGGAGAAGGATGGAGCTGCTGGAGGAAGACAGAGATTCACAGAGATGCAGATGTTGCTGAAGCTTTAAGTTTTCTACCTCACCCAGTGCTGGATTTAGAAACATAGAATGCGTTGGCAGATAAGAACCATTTGGCCCATCTAGTCTGCCCAATATACTAACTACTATGGATAGCCCCTGGCCCTATCTTATTCGAAGGATGGCCTTATGCCTATCCCATGCATGCTTAAACTCCTTCACTGTATTTGCAGCTACCACTTCTGCAGGAAGGCTATTCCATGCATCCACTACTCTCTCAGTAAAGTAATACTTCCTGATATTACTTTTAAAACTATGTCCTCTAGTAGCAGTTTTTCTTCTTTTAAATATTCTCTCCTCTTTTACCTTGTTGATTCCCTTTATGTATTTAAAAGTTTCTATCATATCCCCTCTGTCTCGTCTTTCTTCCAAGCTATACATGTTAAGGTCCTTTAATCTTTCCTGGTAAGTTTTATCCTGCAATCCATGTACCAGTTTAGTAGCTCTTCTCTGAACTCTCTCCAAAGTATCAATATCCTTCTGGAGATATGGTCTCCAGTACTGAGCACAATACTCCAAATGAGGTCTCACTAGTGCTCTGTAGAGCGGCATGAGCACCTCCCTCTTTCTACTGGTAATGCCTCTCCCTATACACCCAAGCATTCTGCTAGCATTTCCTGCTGCTCTATGACATTGTCTGCCTACCTTTAAGTCTTCTGAAATAATGACCCCTAAATCCCTTTCCTCAGATACTGAGGTTAGGACTGTATCACTGATTTTATATTCTGCTCTTGGGTTTTTACGCCCCAGGTGCATTATTTTGCACTTATCCACATTAAATTTTAGTTGCCAGATTTTTGACCATTCCTCTAGTTTTCCTAAATCCTTTTCCATTTGGTGTATCCCTCCAGGAACATTAACCCTGTTACAAATCTTTGTGTCATCAGCAAAAAGACACACCTTACCATCGAGGCCTTCTGCAATTTCGCTGATAAAGATATTAAACAATATGGGTCCCAGAACAGATCCATGAGGTACCCCACTGGTAACAAGACCTTGGTCTGAATATACTCCATTGACTACAACCCTCTGTTGCCTGTCCCTCAGCCACTGCCTAATCCATTCAACAATATGGGAGTCCAAGCCCAAAGACTGCAATTTATTGATAAGCCTTCTGTGTGGGACAGTATCGAAAGCCTTACTTTGGGATTACCATGGGATTTTAGATGTTCCACAATCCTCTCCTTAAGTATGGTTTCCATTAATTTCCCCACTATTGATGTCAGGCTTACTGGCCTATAGTTGCCCGATTCCTCCCTACTACCTTTCTTGTGAATCGGCACAACATTTGCTAATTTCCAATCTTCTGGGACGACTCCTGATGCCAGTGATTGGTTAAATAAATCTGTTAATGGTTTTGCTAGTTCACCGCTGAGCTCTTTTAACAGCTTTGGGTGTATCCCATCAGGCCCCTGTGACTTATTTGTATTGATTTTAGACAGCTGACTTAGAACCTCTTCCTCTGTAAAGACACATGCATCAAAAGATTCATTAGTCTTTCCTAACTGAGGTCCTTTTCCTTCATTTTCCTTTGTAAAGACTGAACAGAAGTATTCATTGAGGCAGTCAGCTAGTTCTTTATCTTCTTCCATATACCTTCCTTCTTTTGTTTTTAATTTTGTAAATCCTTGTTTTAGTTTCCTTTTTTCATTTATGTATCTGAAGAATGCCTTATCGTTTTTTTTCCCTGACTGAGCTAATTTCTCTTCTGCCTGTGCTTTAGAAGGTCTTCTAACTTGTTTGGCCTCTCTCTTCCTAATCTTGTAAACTAACCTGTCATCCTCGTTTTTTTTTTTTTTTTTTTATATTTCCTAAATGCTATCTTTTCGTTTTTAATGATTTTGGCAACTTCTGCTGAGTACCACAGTGGTCTTTTCCTTTTTTTGCTTTTACTGACAAGCCTAATGCAATTTTCTGTTGCCTTCAATAGTGCCTCTATTAAGTAGTCCCATTTCTCCTGGACTCCAATTAAACTGTTCCAATCTGATAGGGACTCGTATACCACTAATCTAAATTTAGAGATGTCAGTTTTTCTAAAATCTAAAACTTTTGTGTAGTGTGACTCACTGTACTTATAGTAAACCACACTGACTGGTGATCACTAGATCCCAAGCTTTCCCCTACAGTAATATCATATACCAAATTCCCATTTGTGAATACTAAATCTAAAATGGCCTCCTTCCGGGTTGGCTCCTCAACTACTTGTTGTAGAGATAATCCCAGTAGGGAATTTAGAATATCTGTACTCCTGGCAGAACTAGCTATTTTGGTTTTCCAGTTTACATCAGGAAGATTGAAGTCTCCCATAATGATAACTTCCCCCTTCAAGGTCATTTGAGCTATTTCCTCAACTAGTAGATCATCTAATTCTTTGACTTGGCTAGGTGGTCTATATATCACACCTACACGAGTTACCTGATGATTATCAAGCTGCAAGGTAACCCAAACTGACTCTAAATTGTTCTCGCTAACTTGTATAAAATTAGATTTTATGCTGTCTTTCACATACAGGGCCACCCCTCCCCCCTTCTTGCCTTCTCTGTCTTTCCTGTATAGAGAGAACCCTGGTATTGATATATCCCAGTCATTACTCCCCTTGAACCACATCTCAGTAACAGCCACTACATCTATATTCTCAGATGCCATTATAGCCTCAAGTTCATTGATCTTATTCCCTAAACTGCGAGCATTTGTAGATAAGAATCTGAGCTTGTTATTTCTTAACCTTTGTGCTACTGGCATCTTCTGGCATTGTTCCGGGGGGCTGTCGGACTGCTGGATTATCACAGCTACCCTGCTCATTACTGCAGTATAATGCTCTCCCTGCTGCTGCGTCTGATGGTGTACTACCATGGGATAGCAGTGCAGGATTATTTCCTCTGAGTGCTGTGTATGGGAGGCATCAAAGCAGCTGATCTTCACTAGTTCAGTGAAGAATGCAGAATACAAGTTATATAATGCACACACATGATAGCGTATTCTGAAAAGTCACCATAAGCAGAATGAGGTGTATCTTCACTACAGTACCAAACACACATTAGCAGTAGCATCATTGGTATTACACACTTCTATATCATATATGTTTGTTTCTCTTTCTGCCACCATCAGTAATGTATTCTGCAGGCTGTGATGCATTAGTCGCTTAGCAACCACTTTTATTGCTGTTGACTACTATTTACTGCATGCAGATATAATGTATGTACAAAAGTGGTCATAGAGCTACGGCTGGATTTTAAAGGGGTTTCCAAATTCTTTAATTGGCAATTGCCACAGCGAGTTCCATCCTGTTAATTAAAAAAAAATAAAAAAATAAAAAAAATTCTACATTTTAAACAATTTCACGACTTTTTAAATAGGCCGTCCAGCTTCACACAAATTCATGTTTGGCTAGGTTCACTACTGTACTTTCCGTTTTTCTGTTCCATTATAGAAATAGCAGAATGAAAATATCAGCAGTGCTGGATCCATCATGGTGTCCATCATTTTACAGGAGATAAATACATAGCTTGCTTTACTTTTTGTTCTGTCTTTTTTTTTGATGGGATCTGTGATGGAGCCCCTGAAGCAGATATGTGTCTATTTTCCTAGCTTTTCTCATCATGAAATGTTCAGCAAATTTCTAGTAGATGTGTCTTATTGCTTCACCTTTGTAAAAATGTCCATTTGCTGTTGGTGAGTGGAAAATCTTGCTTGCCCTGATTCTATTCGCCTGTTAGACTGTAGTCATCTCTAGTAAATTAACATGTGTTGCTTGACGATAATTTACTGGTGATTTGACCAGTCAACCATGAATCTTTGCTTTCTCTTCTTAGAGAAGTACATCCCAATGGACTTCCCCCAGAACACAGCCTGAGCTTCCTTCTTCGCTTGCCACCAAATGCGGCCCAGGAACCCTTTGCTGTGTGGCAGATAACAGATGAAGATTTTCAGCCTGTCATGGGGATTATCTTGGACCGTAAGGTGTTCCAAATATAAAAGTATTTGAGATCTTAAATCTAGGGTTAGAATTTGCAAGGGGCTGGGATATACTGATTTTATTCGGTTAAAGGGGTTGTCCAGTATAAGAAAAAGAGCACTACATCTGTCCATTAGTTGTCTGCTATTGCAATTCAGCTTCTTTCAAGAGCCCTGAGCTGTCATAGGTTGTTGGGAAACACCAGGCCGTGGGGTGTTGCCAACGAGGGCAGACTGGTTAAGTGGCCCCAGAAAAAAATCTTAAAATTGGCCCCTTGTATTGACAGAAGGCAGGGCAGCACAAATAGGTGGGGTCAGCAATACCATAGTGTGAAATACCGTCCCATCATAACTGTATACCACAGAGCAGCACAATATAGTGCCCCAAACGCTGTCCCTCTGTGGTGGCCACCAATAGCTGCTATTTTCTGTTCTCTGTTTAAGATACGGAGCAGGGGGCTTAAGAGGTGAGTTGTGGGCCAGAGCAGTTGAATTCAGAGGGGCTTGTATCATCGCTGGCCGGGTACATGAGTACCTGATTCTCCCAGCGTTAAAGGGGTTATCCAATCCCCATAAACCCCCCGGCCCCCTCACACAGGTTATACTTACCGTATCTTGTTCCCGGCACCCGCATCGCTCCTGATGCCCGTACAGCCGCCGCATATCTCTCATGCGTGGATCAAAACATCTGGCGAAGGGTGGGGGGGAGGCCAGGCAATAGCAGGCCACGACGGGAATGAGCCTCCCTAGCATCTCGGGTGAGGCGCGTCCCCGTCGCGTCCTTCTATTGGCTGCCCTCTCTTCCCCAGGGAGATAAAGTGCTGGCCGCGTGGGCATCAGCAGCGACGCGGGTGCCAGGGAACAAATTAAGTATAACCTGTGTAAGGGGCCTAGGCATTTTGGGGGGCATTATAGGGGTTGGATAACCCCTTTAATTACCCCTGAGGTCTCATTATGTAACTGGCCAGTGGCAGAGAGGAGGGCATCGGCCCACCAGGAGGTTTTTTCTGTAAGGTCTATTGCCAATCCACCCATGTTTGAAAAAGGTCCAATTAGGACCAAAACGTCACATGTACACATTAAAGTTGCTTTGCATATGAAAACCAAATAAGCACAGTACTTCAAACAAATATCAAGGAGTGCCTAAGTTTCTTCTGTCTATTAATCACTATTACAACACAACATTACAACCTGGATCAAACTGGTCAACATGACTCAAGACCAGCTTTCAACAACTTTGGTAGCCAAATTAGATAGTTGCTCCTAAATTCACAAATGTGGTCTATGTATGCCTTTCAGATGTCTTCCTATGTTTCATTAACAGCAACTAAGCAGTCTCTGACATATTTCCACCCTGACAATGAGGGCAAATTGCATGAGGTGACCTTTGATCAAGAAGACATAAAGAAGATTTTCTATGGAAGTTTCCATAAGGTAAAATATTAAGTATATACCTTTAATACTTGTCCGTGCGCCACTAGTCATGGGGTGGACCACACTAGGGCATAACAAATGATCTGGGCATGATGAAGGTCCCTGAATGAAGGTCCATGAATTTCTAGCATGAGGTGCTATAGCACCCTGGAAAGAGGCACAGAGCATGAAATCTGGTAAAGTTTCCATGTTGCAAGATCTTGGACACTGCATTATAGAATGATTATGGTAATGGTACTTATTGAAATCAGTGACATTTCTCAAAAATCTAACCAGTGTTGTAGATTTTGGTTGTTCTCCTTCTTTTTGGGGGTCAACATGGGTTCGAACTGTAAAGATGGAATTTCCTTTAAATTTATTTGATCTCTTGTTTCAGGTACAATTAGCTATTAACAGAGGGAATGTCAAGCTCCACGTGGATTGTCAGAAGGTGGCAGAAAAGACAGTCAAAACTATGGGGAAGTTGACCACCTTAGGGTTTGAGATGTTGGGCAAACTAACAAGAACTCGAGGTCCAAGGAGTGGTTCCTCAGCAGTAAGTATACCTGGAGCAAGATTGCCAAGCCACCTCTGTTTTCACTTTATTCCTTCATGGTCTCTATTGCACTATGTTGCCTTTTGACTTTATGTCAGTGATTATCATGTGTAGGCCAATTTCCAGAAATGATCATGGCAAAAAGTCTTGGTCGTCTCAAATTGCCCAGGTTATGCGAGCATTGTTCATAACACTGTATACAAAAAGATGTATAACTTAGGCTAGGCTTAGGAAGGCGACTAGTGGCTGTGCACCATTAAGCTCGGAGATGTGGTACTGTCAGTCACATTTATTGATTGGTAATGTTGTAATATAGACATCCAGCAGGACTGGATTTCTGCCAACTGTTGGGTTGTAACTTGGGGGTCGCAACTTGACCACATTCACTATTAGAGTTGCGCAAACCTGCCTTTTGGCAGGTTTGAGTTCAGGTTCTCACGGAATCCATCACATAATTCAATGCCAGCTTGCCGCATAATAGAGGGTTCTATTCTTCTGGCCATACACTTGTATTATGACGGCATGCAAAACGGAATGCCTCTAAAGGCATTCCGTTTGGCATGCCGGCATTGAATTATGTTATGGATTCCGTGAGAATGGGATTCATTACGTAATTCACTTAAACCCCGAACTCGAACCTGCCAAACGGCAGGTTCGCTCAACTCTATTCACTATCATTAGGTGCAATGTGGTAATGTGAGGTTGTGATTTTCTGTCATGCTTCTACAAGTCATTGTGTAGCCCTAGCCTAATACCAGTTGTACATATATAATTCTGTGCTAGGAGATGCCCATGTTGTACCAACTAGTGAGTTGTTGCGTTTTTTTATTTTATTTCCGTTACTATGGTAGATTATGTTATACCTCTTGCAGCACAGGAATGGTTAACCTGTTTCTATTTCCTAATAGTGTCCAAACTCGGCATCAGTAAGTCATTCATTGTTCTTCCTAATGCAATGTCATCCTTGTGTCGGTGCAGCCTCCCGGCATATCAGCCTCGGCACAGAATGCCTTATTTTCATCCGTCATCTAGATTTATTTAACCTAAGACATTTTAAATTTTTAGTGATCAATGGGTCTCATTTGGAAGAGATTCAGGCTCAGAATGGTTGCCGCGTCTCAGGGAATGGAGAAGAAAGAGTCTAGCTCTCCAGAGGGCGTTTAAATAGAGGCGATATCATCTGGCTATTTATAGCGGCATGGGTCAGTGAAGAAGAGACCGCTGATAGGGGACAAAATGAGAAGAAAGCCTCGCTAAATCAACATGTTCATTTAATTATTAACCGTTGGAGCTGCGGGTAGCATCTATCCTTAGGTACCATTGTAACGTGTAAAAATATGCAGCTACTGGTTACACAACTTTGTGCCTTAAATAGGCTCTGACCTCCATTGAAATAAATTGCATTCCTAATTTGCATTTTCAGCTCCAAAGATGTTTGCTCTGCAAGGATAGGAAGAGCAGAGCAGAGGATGGGAGTGGTAGTGGCTCTGGCGGCAATAATTATTCACAGTGATATTCCTCATATCGATACCCCCTAGGGTCAGGGCAGTTTTATGAGGGTCAGCCCTTTCTTCCCTCGGGGCACATCAGGAGGTTGCGTCTCCTGGTGGATGTTAGTTGGGGTGCCCTTGGTGTTGTGGGTTTGATGCGGATGCAAGGCTGGAGATGTAGGCGCTGTGGCCAGCATACAGTGCTGGAGTCATTAACCAGCCAGTTGCTAGTAAATCTCTCTTTACTAAAGTGCAGAATGGGAGTTGTAGTGCATCCAACGATGTCAAGGCACAGTTCCAAGGTAAGTTACAGTGTGGTCTCTTCCCAATAGCTATTCTGTATATAGGCAAACAGCAACAATGATGGTAATTGGAGTAGTAGTCTCTGAGCGCCTTAACACTTTGAAACCTTCCCAAGATGATCGCAGGTGTGCAATACTCTCAAAAATAAGTATTGTAGTCCCACATCAGGGTGCAAATCCTACAAAAGATTGGCCAAACCGTTAACAGAGTGTGAAAGGTGCCATTAACCTTTAATCCTTTCACAAGCAGCAAAGTCTATATCATGTCTTCTCCATCTTTCCCTCGGAGATTGTTCTCTCCCAACAGGAATGATGTTTCTCCTGGAGCTGAACTAGCATCTGTCCTTAAGGGTAGGCAGAGCTAAACTGAAGTGGCTAATGCAGTCCTGACTAGAAAGCTCATCCCTCATAGGGGAAAGCTAATTCCTTCGGCTGAGCAAGGGAATAATTACCTAAACAGTGCCACCTACAGACAGCTTTTGGGAATACATACAAAGCATAATACCAAGCATGAACAGATTAAATAACATAAAATCAAGCACAATTTGCAACTACCCTGTTCTGAATATGTGGGTTGTCATGCGGTCTTCAAGTAGGTACATCTTTCTCTTTTGAATACATCTAGGTAGACAGGGAAAGGTTCTTCACGTCGAGAGAACTGATAGAGGGAGATAGGTATTAGATGAGAGCAAGGGAGAGTCTTTATCTATGCATTGGTGACTGACCAAAGACAGCCCTCTATAGTCCAAAATGGTTGAAAATGCCTGAAGATTCACAGCCTCACACATAGCATAAACAGCACCTCTGGAGATCAAACAGGCACTGGCAAAATATTGTAAAGGTCAAGAGAGAACCCTTTTCACTGGAGCTTGCTATCTAAAGGAAGTCAAGTTGGTACTCCTTAAAGTGGACCTGCAACTTCTCTTGATATTTCTGTATTCCCCATGAAATAACAAGTCTGGAGCATCTTTTACTACAACTCTGCTTTGTGCTGTTTCTCCTTTATTCCTCCTAGACATGTATAAATACATTGAAAACTGGGCAGCACCACTGGGGAGGAAGGGGGGTTCTGGCCCAGTTTAATATTGTCCAGTCAGTGCTGGCAGTACCAGGCTGTTAAATGACATGGAGTTTCCCATCAGTCTTCATCCACCAGTGTTATCTGTGCTGCAGTGAATTCTGGTGTCCAACTCACAAATGTGGAAGGTCTCAATATACTGTATTTTTGTATCCTCTCTATATAGGCCCTCGGCTACCTTTTAGGTTTTCACCTAAAAAAAAATGGTATTTGAGCATTGGGCTACAGAAGCACTTAATGGGTAGGTTCCCACCTCCGATACAGATTCCTGGCCCTGTTGGCAATGACTTCTTCTCCTACCTGTAGGGGTAATACTTTAAATTTTTGATTGATAGTAAGAGTAAGGAGGCATAGCCTCTGAACCACTTGCAGCCAGCCAGTCGCAGGGGGTACACGTGAGGTTCACGGTAGACCGATGAGGGGTCAAATGGTATAACACACAGTTCATCAGTTTACTGAGGGTTAGCAGATAGCCTCCCTGGGCTGGCAGCACAGTGTTGAGGTGGACAGCACGAAATCCTCCGGGGCACGCTCTGTGGTAGGAAGCATCAGCTAAGATGGTGGTTGAGGTGCCCTTGATGTTAAGGGTGCTTAGGGTGCTTGTTGCGCCTGAGTCCTTTGATGATTTTTGTTGTGACACCAGTACCGTTAATGGTGGTACAACCATAGGTAGTAATAATGAGGTAGACAGTGGTAAGATGCAACTCACAACTTTTACTTTGGTGACTTTTCAGTTGCTGTGGTACAATTATGCAGTCTTTAGATGTTACAGAGACGATGCTGGGTTGGTTTTGGAGCAGTGGGTTAGGTGTACCTGGTTCCTTTAGATGCCTTGGATCCTATTCCTTGACTTTCCCTACAAGCTAAATTTGTATAGACAGGAAAACTCAACTGTCCCTCAAAAGGTTGGTGTGGCTGCCTGAAGCTATAAACCTCCACCATGCATGTGGCCCTCAATAATGGCTCTTATCACCGATGAATTCCTAGGAATGCTTGTTTCTTTTCCAGGGAGGCAAACTCTTCTCCTACTGGTCAGGGATGCAAGTCTATATTCCAGCTACAGAAGGAAAACTCTTGTAACGGACCGTTTCAGCAGACAAGGGGTTAAAATCCGTTTAGGCGATATGCCCCTTTCTGAGAGACAGGCACAGCTACTGCAGAACACCAAACTACCGAACTGGATACAAAATAGCACTCCAAACTGGAACCTCGCGAATAGCTGCCAGCAGACGAACAGGAAAAGCATCCAATCAGCTTACACTCCTGGCAATCAGTCTCTAACAGCATACAGGGAATCCCCCCAATAACGAGACAAGGCTCCGTGTTGAGGATCAAGCAGTGGTCTGACGTGCTGGCACACCCAGCCTGGTTTTTATTACAGTTCTTGCAAATACAGGACAGATACAACACATCCCCACAATGCATCATGGTTTCCTCCTCTCTGTCCCGGAGACAGCCGACGGCAATCCAATTATCTCTCAGGACAAAGGGAAGTCGCCAAGACACATGTGGAGACAACAGGACAGACATCACCATTTAAACACACAATGGGACAATAGAAACACACCCTCTACCGGTGATGATTATTGAACACACTGGCGAATATAATTATCAAAGGCAGAGAAATACAGTTTTATAAAACATATCACAGGAACCTCAAAACATACAATAACCCCATAACCAATATATCCTCGGAACTGGGGGATCTGGGTGAACCACATATCCAAAATTCACCCACATCCGTTCAGCAGTTTGGAAGATACAGTTACACTGAAAATATACAAGTTATACAGAAAATAGTCACTAATAAATGTGTCCCCTGTTTGGTAGTTTCAAACTACTGAATGATGTCTCTGTGCACCAAATACAGGCAAGATAGCACCGTGTTGAAAAGTCAGAACAGTGTCTGTGAGTTAAAATGGCCGCTATCTATTGTTCTCACCATGTGCTCCATCCAAGCAAGTAAGGCAATGATGCAATCCAGGGACAGAGGGCTCAGTCCCAAGTGCCTTAAGACCCAATAACCCAATAACCATAATCCCAGGGCAGGAGGCTGGCAAACAGCCCCCTCCAAAACACTGTGGCGAGGTTGGTTTTGCCACAACGCTCTTCTGTGCCTAAACATCTGAGTAAACACCTTCTAGCGAAGTTGGCTCCACTCACTAATCTGTGTTGCGAAGTCTTCACTCTATCTTTTCTCCCACTAACTTGATCTGACTACCTCAGATCTGGTCTCTGCTGACTACATCCTAGTTACTCTGATCTGCCTTGACTAATCTGTCTCACTAGGCCTGACTTGAGTATATATAGGACCATTCCCATCTAGTGGTGGGATGTATAAATTGCACCTAATAGGCCTGTTAACAGTTATTTTGCAGTTACACAAATGCAAAGTTATACATAACAACCAAGTGCTTGTAATAATATAAAAAGTGATTTTTAAGCAGTGCCCAAACACACGTAGTAGGACGCTGCACACTCAACCATGCATCTCCTGTAATTTTCTTAGATGCCCCTCAGTTCACTTCTGAGGTGTCCACTCTTCACCCTAACTGCAGGCTGGCATTACGTTGAGAGGACACCTTTTATCCTCGTCAGCAGCAAAGTGGCATAACCTGTGACAGTGTTTTGTTGTATACTCATACCAATTCAGTAGTGTAGTCTTACCATCTCTCCTTCTTCCGATCTTCATCTTTGAAGAGCTGTAATAGGGCCTGGATCAGGCGCTCATAAGTGCGGTTTTTCTAGGAGTGGTAGGGGGTAGTGCATATCCTTCTCATCTAATACAGTTGTCACAGACTGGTTCAGACACCCGAATTTCTTGGGAGGTAGTAGAGAGTAGTGCACATCTTCTTTATCTGATACAGTCAATACAACTCTTCAGTCACACCACCATCAAAACAGGCCCCTTTTCTGAATTCAGTTGAGCAAGTCAACCATAAAAAAAGATTAAATTCTTCCACAGGGCCTGTGTTCCTGAATCTGCAGCCTGGTCTTGCGTGGGGACCACGACTGCAAGCTTGTACAGTGGAAAAGTGGTCTACAAGTGACTAGCAAATACATATGACCTTGTAGGTATTCTTTTACCATCAGATAATATATCAACACCTACTGCAGGGGATACAAGGTCTGGCTGTTGCTTATTACTCTAGTTGTGGGAAGTAATAAAACTGCTGTAGCCAGCTAAACATTTTTGCTGGTCCAAAGTGCCCCTTCATGAGTATCTTCTGAACCACCCTGGTACCACAATTTGCACACCAGCATGGAGCGTCATCTTTGGAGCGGTCCCTGTCCTGAGGGTGTCAATTTCTCTCTGTTTCCGCACTGTGCAATTGCTTGCTTCTCCACTCTTCTTTGCTTCACTCTACCCCTGGAGCTTCTGAGGTCTCTGCCCTCAGAATAGGGGCATTCCCCAAGCTATCATTCGCCTACACTTCCTTTTCCTCAATCAACATGAAGTTGGGGCCTATATCTACTCTAGCTCTACATCAGTGGGACCAGTCACTGTTTCCACTTAGTTCCAGGATTGGGCGTCAGTGTTCCTGTTGCTATGGCCCAATCAGTTCCGTACCAAGTATAGATGACATTTGTTGAGTTCCAGCTTCAGAATGTGCTCTCCAGCCAGATCAACACCAACTCCAATCTCTCTAGGTGTTTAGTCATATTAGTTGAGAAGATATTTATGCCATCTAGGTAAATTAGCAGGCATTCAAAATTCAGCTTCCCAAGATAGAGCTGCATTGCCAGGGTGTTGGAAACCAGCCCCATTAGTGTGATGAAGGTAGTCTTTCTCAGAAACAGGCACCTGTCAGTATTCACTGGCTATGTCCAAAGTAGCAAAGTACTTAGCATGGCCCAGCAGTACCAGGCTGTCCTTTGTTTGGGGCAGCAGGTAGACATCATGCTCTGTGCATGCATTCAAGTGCCACACAAAACAGCAGACTTCCAATCTTCTATGATGTGGCTGTCCAAAATTTGTTTCAGCAGTGCCTTAGCCTATATGCCGAATTCTGGAGGAATGTCATGGTAGCACTTATGAATGGGCCTGGCATCCCTAGTTGGCATCTTGTGTTTCGGGGTCAGAGTCAACCCAAAGTCTGTATCACTTTTAGAGAAAGTGTCAGGATGCATCCCATGGAGTTTAGTCACTATCCATTCTGTAGCAGAAAGCTTTGCCCTCTCTAGCTGTACTTTCTACAGGAACTGGTAGTTATTGTTGACCTTGAGATGACTTAGCACACCATAAGAATAGCAGCACTCGTATCCAAAGGCTCAGTCTGTTGGCATGATTCTTATGTAACTTGGTCCTCTCCTAACACACTATCTATAAGTCCATCTGACTCTTACAATGCTTTCATTCCAAGTATTACTGGAATATTAGAGTTCATAATACTCTCCAACACCACTACGTAATTTTTGCTCAGCACCAGACCAGAGGGTCCACTTGCATCACTCTCTCACCCACTTGCCCATGGCTTTCTACTAAAGTTAATGGGAGCTAAGCTGCAGTAAGCCAGTACAGCCACTACACAATAGACAAAGCCTTCTGCTTTAGTCCTGCAGTGACCAGGAACGGGTTTGCTGACGCCACTTTTAGTGCAATGGCCGGGTCAGGTGGACAATATATCCTGAATTTGTTTGTGACGCCAATTGCAGCGTGCGCAGGGTACTATCCCAGGGCCTATAATGTCTCTATAGTTTTCTGGGAGTTGTGTCACAGTGTCTCCTACCTGGGTCCTGGCTCACTTGCAATAAATTTGAGTGTAGTGATAGTAGGAGTAATAGATGAACTTGGCAGAATAATTGATGTCCAGACCTTTAGATGAAGTTCAAACGTTTCTTTACTTGAAATAACTTTCATCCAAGCGGTATACAGCTTTGGTTTCTAAATCCTTGCAGGTTTTGGCAATCATTGGCAGGAATGAGTACTTCTGCTTTAAATGTGGAGCTTACAGGATAAAACGTCTGCTTGGTAGCTCTGTAATTGTGGAAGGGTTAGCTTCTGCACTTATCTGGTACCTTCTGCTTTGTGGGGACAGATTAGCTAAGGAGGAATTGGCTTCTCCTAGGTCTCTAGACTTATCTCACAGATACATTCTCAGGGGATGCTTTCCTCCTGGAACTCTGGAGGTTGTCTGTAGTTTCTTCTTTCCTCATCCAGCTGAGCTGAAGGTGCCCAGACTGGGTATATGGCCAAGTCTCAGCCGAGACTAGGTCCTTGCTGTCTTCCCTATACAGGGGTTCAATAAAATCTGGTTCTAACAGTTTTTTCCCTCCCTTGCTGCAGGAAGAGGGACTAGCCCACTCTCCTCAGAGGGGGGCTAAGCTGGAATAATCCATTCCAGCTCAGATACACTAAACTGTAACTATTACCAGCCAATGTGTTGCTGCCACCTACTGGTAACCAGCAAATTACATAAACAATGGCATTTAACATGGTTTTGTATGCACATTTGTGGAGGACATAAGCAGAATCACATCAGATGACAGTATAAAGGCTCTTAGGAGATAGTAGCGGGGTAGAGAAGTGTAGTAACACAACTCTGGGGTGTTACAGTCCCTGTTCATGTTCAGTTTCTGGAGCAGGCAGCTGGTGTTAAAAAGCTGAATAAACCTTTAAGGTTTTTATCGGAAAGAACAAATGTAATAGCATTAACAAATTAATTTCATGGTCAAAAGTTATTTTTCCAGAGGTAGAGCAGTCCAGAGCCTTCAATGCAGCTTGAGAGAATATATTTTTTTTAAAAAAGTAGGAGTTGGAATTTCTCCAGCCACCAGTATTCCTTGTTTTTGTACATGATTTCATTGCTCTCTTCAATGGGTCCCTCACTCTGACTATTTGTTATAGAGACTTCAAGAAGGAAAAGTGACAAAATGCCTAATAAGAATCCCATCAGGCATTCAGAATCTATCCTAAGCATCTTTCATACATAAGTATCCCTGGATCAAACCCTTCTGTATTTATCTTTTAGCTGGAGCTCCAGTCATTCCTCATATTCTGCACTTCGCAGATTCCAGTAGGAGACAGGTGCTGTGATGTTCCAGCTAAGGTGAGTAGTAGACTATAAGTGCACTCTGCTGTTGCTGTCCTGCACTACATCCCCTACCCAGTGCTGCTTGGTAGCTCATCCCAATGTCAAATTTAACTATGAGTACCTTGATGCAGTTCTGTAACTATTCCCCCTTGGGTTTATAGCTGCCTGGAATTTTCAGTCTCCACAAGTTTCCTAATTAACATATGAAGTGAGATCTGTACATTGACGTTTTTATTGCACTGAATATGTTGAAATACTGTAAGATATACTGGGAAATACAAGGCACCAGGGAGATCTGCAGGCACGGGGCAAGGTGTATGCAACAAAGGATTTCATTACACCTTAGGTTACATGTTCCAATGGACGTGCCACACAGTTGTAGATCCCAAACACTTTAACAGTGATCGTATGACATATGACCTGACAGCCTATTAAATGTAACAAATGACATAATGCTAGCCATATATTTATGGACAAGTATGTATTTTATTCAACATGGTGGCCATGTCATAGGTTCATCCATTTGCTCAGTACCTTCAGATTGGTAATTTCCCACCTTGGACAGGTCCTTTTCCATCTCAAATCTTCTCTATTGCTCTTTTTCTCCTTTCAGAGGGATAAGGACAGCTGTCCAGCTCCACCTTCTGCCTGCATCTGCACCTCAGATGTTCAAGGACCCCCGGGGCCCCCTGGACTTCCTGTAAGAACCATACCTGACGTAGAATAATGAGACATACTGTATAACTGATATATCATACTGTTGTTTGAGATGGGCAAATATTATACACTGTCATCTTACCTGTTTTCCACAGGGACCACCAGGTCCTCGAGGACCCAAAGGGGAGCAGGGTGAAGATGGGCCAATGGTATTAAAGTTTGTGCACCACTCTTCTGGAGCATGCAATTTTTTTTAATAAGGAGTGTTTCTAAATTACATTTCTATTCATTGTATTCATGAATGATATTAGGAGGACCCAAGGCAGCTTGGCATGCACCCCCCCCCCCCCCACTCCTAGGAATGCTTTAGATGCCTATTCTTTTTTTCTGCCCCCTCAGAAAGTTGCATAGAAAACTGAAATAACCTATTGCCAGAACCCCTGTTGTCACAAAGTGGACACTCTAGGAGCCAGATAACCTGCCCTCACTTCAGCCAATGCATTTATCACATGCACAGCCATTCATTTAGATCTCTGGCATGTAATACTATGGTACATACAGACGTGGACAAAATTGTTGGTACCCTTTGGTCAATGAAAGAAAAAGTCACAATGGTCACAGAAATAACTTTAATCTGACAAAAGTAATAATAAATTAAAATTCTATAAATGTTAACCAATGAAAGTCAGACATTGTTTTTCAACCATGCTTCAACAGAATTATGTAAAAAAATAAACTCATGAAACAGGCATGGACAAAAATGATGGTACCCCTAACTTAATATTTTGTTGCGCAACCTTTTGAGGCAATCACTGCAATCAAACGCTTCCTGTAACTGTCAATGAGACATCTGCACCTCTCAGCAGGTATTTTGGCCCACTCCTCATGAGCAAACTGCTCCAGTTGTGTCCGGTTTGAAGGGTGCCTTTTCCAGACTGCATGTTTCAGCTCCTTCCAAAGATGCTCAATAGGATTGAGGTCAGGGCTCATAGAAGGCCACTTTAGAATAGTCCAATTTTTTCCTCTTAGCCATTCTTGGGTGTTTTTAGCGGTGTGTTTTGGGTCATTGTCCTGTTGCAAGACCCATGACCTGCGACTGAGACCAAGCTTTCTGACACTGGCTAGTACATTTCTCTCTAGAATTCCTTGATAGTCTTGAGATTTCATTGTACCCTGCACAGATTCAAGACACCCTGTGCCAGACGCAGCAAAGCAGCCCCAGAACATAACAGAGCCTCCTCCATGTTTCACAGTAGGGACAGTGTTCTTTTCTTGATATGCTTCATTTTTTCGTCTGTGAACATACAGCTGATGTGCCTTGGCAAAAACTTCGATTTTTGTCTCATCTGTCCACAGGACATTCTCCCAGAAGCTTTGTGGCTTGTCAACATGTAGTTTGGCATATTCCAGTCTTGCTTTTTTATGATTCGTTTTCAACAATGGTGTCCTCCTTGGTCGTCTCCCATGTAGTCCACTTTGGCTCAAACAACGACGGATGGTGCGATCTGACACTGATGTTCCTTGAGCATGAAGTTCACCTTGAATCTCTTTAGAAGTCTTTCTAGGCTCTTTTGTTACCATTCGGATTATCCGTCTCTTAGATTTGTCATCAATTTTCCTCCTGCGGCCACGTCCAGGGAGGTTGGCTACAGTCCCATGGATCTTAAACTTATGAATAATATGTGCAACTGTACTCACAGGAACATCTAGTTGCTTGGAGATGGTCTTATAGCCTTTACCTTTAACATGCTTGTCTATAATTTTCTTTCTGATCTCTTGAGACAGCTCTTTCCTTTGCTTCCTCTGGTCCATGTCGAGTGTGGTACACACCATATCACCAAACAACACAGTGATTACCTGGAGCCATATATATAGGCCCAATGGCTGATTACAAGGTTGTAGACACCTGTGATGCTAATTAGTGGACACACCTTGAATTAACATGTCCCTTTGGTCACATTATGTTCTGTGTTTTCTAGGGGTACCATCATTTTTGTCCATGCCTGTTTCATGAGTTTATTTTTTTACATAATTCTGTTGAAGCATGGTTGAAAAACAATGTCTGACTTTCATTGGTTAACATTTATAGAATTTTAATTTATTATTACTTTTGTCAGATTAAAGTTATTTCTGTGACCATTGTGACTTTTTCTTTCATTGACCAAAGGGTACCAACAATTTTGTCCACGTCTGTATAATCAGCCATCCATAGCTGGCGAGGTTCAGGGATTCTGACCTGGCAATCAGCTGATCCCCAGTGGTCCATCTTCAGAAATCTCCAGTAATCAGCTGCTATCACCAAGGGAATAGGAGTTGTCAAGATGAGACAACCATTTGTCCAGCAGCATTCATTCTTTTATATATTGTTTACGTTAGGTTAAAAATAAAAGATAAACCATCCCCTGATACTACCGTTCTGAACTGCTTTCCACTTCCCGCTCCCACTCGATACACCGGAAATGCCAGAAGATGCCTGCTAAGGCAGTCTCCTGCTAAGGGGGGTAACTCCTATGGCCATTGATTGGCTGAGCAGGCATCTCTTGGAATTTTCGGTGTATCGAGCTGGGACTTGTACGTGGAGAGCAGTTGGGACCAGAGCAGTATCGGAAACAACAGAAGATAGATGATGTTGAGTATGCCTCCTTTTTATTTTTAACCCACTGTGACCATATATAAAAATGAATGCTAGTGGACAACCCCTTTAACAGGACCTTGCAATAGAGATGTCAGTGCCCAGCTGTCAAAGATTTCCAGATGTGCCACTCTGAAACAGCTCGAGGTAGGATGATAATATATACATTTTAGCTATCAATCCTGTGTTTAGTATTTGCGCCACTTTTTCTGAAACCTTCAGGTTTTTTTCAAATGCCTCCTATGGTGTCTAATTGTTGTCATGGTAACGCGCCTGGGTACCAAGGGAATTTTTTAATTTTTGGGTCTGCTCCACCTTTCATGCTATATTTTCTGGAGTTTCTTACACGTCCTGACCTATAAATGAGGATTTTTTTTTATCATTATACTATTTATCCCCTCGCTTCAAGCTGTGGAATAGATTGTGCTCTGAGATTTGAATGCAACTTTATTCCTCACCCACCTGCGTTAAATCAACACATCACACATTGGGGAATGAACTGAGAGGAAATGTAATCAACACGAGGGAGACGCTGGTTTAAAATGTTGATGAAATGTAAAACAAGGTGGCAATATCTGTGAAAACGACGTAGGATGCATAATTTTTTTCTTGTTTTTTCAAGTGCAGAGTCTAAACCATTAGTTTCCTTTCCATGTTCTTTAGGGTGAAGCTGGAGTAGCTGGACAGATGGGTCCAGAGGGTGTTGGAGGGCGAATGGGATCTCCTGGAGCTCGTGGGATGATGGTTACTGGACCAATGGTATCAACAGCTACAATCAATTTCTAGTCATTAAGCCACATGGAAATATTTTTCTATATATTTTCTTCATTGTCATAAATATTTTGAATAAGAGTCAAAAGTTATACTATGGGATAGCAGCAAACAATCAAATACAGACCTAAAACTAAATCCACATTTTACAATGTTGTTTAGTTATTCCACCCTTCGAAAAAGTAACATACATCTTCCTTTAGCAATGTTGAGGTAGATATAATGAAAATGACTGTTAATATCTACATTTAATGCCAAGTCTTGACTAGTTCTAGTTGTAATTCCATTCACTATGACACATAGTGGGGGAGATTTATCAAACTGGTGTAAAGTAGAACTGGCTTAGTTGCCCATAGCAACCAATCAGATTCCTCCTTTTATTTTTCACAGCTCCTTTGGAAAATGAATGGCGGAATCTGATTAGTTGCTATGGGCAACTAGGCCAGTTCGACTTTACACTAGTTTGATAAATCTCCCCCAGTATGCCTGTAACCATGCAAGATTATATGTAGGTTTCAAGCCTGCTCAGGTCTACAACCATCTTGGGACTCAATAATTACTTCATGCATGACCTCAATGCCTTCTTTGTTTGACCATGTACAAGTACATTTGTGAACCTAAGTAGCCTACAGGTAGCATACCTCAAACCTGAAGACCAAATTTGATCAGACACACTGATGGGATCCTGAAGAGTATAAATAGCATAAGGCTTTTGCCTAAATAGAATAATTTGAATGTTTCAAATCTCTTAAAAATAATTACCAAATTTGATGATCACAGAGAACCACAAAGTTTATCTACACCTGATATTTCCACTAAATAATATCAAGGTTCCAAGACGAACAGTAAACCAATTTGATCATAGGTTGATTGATGGGAGCACAGAAGTAGTCCAGTGTAGCCACCTGTTAAAGAAAAGTCCACGCAGCATTAGATCTCCATCTACTCTTGATGTTTCTATAAGATTACCTGAAGATTCCAAACCTCCAAAGAGCAAAGAGCAAATTTGATTGTGCACACACTTATTGCATTGTTCCTGAGTCCGAAACCTAAACATTGACAAAGAAGTTTGTAGTAGAGTTGATTTCTGAGTTGATTTTAAGTACAGTACCTGCACACTTGAATATGCACCTGCAATGAGGAGAGCATCTTTGTAGACACAGAATCTTTATAGACAAGGAAGTTGGAGTCCTGAATAAAATTGAGTTCAGGGGGGTTTCTCCAACTTACACCTTACACACGGTTCTAGGACAATTGTGCTACATCACACAAATGATTGTTTAATTTCAGGGACCTCCGGGTATGAAAGGAGACAAGGGGGACACAGGAAGTCCTGGACTGCAGGTAATATAGGATGAAAAACGTTATCTTATGAATCAATTGTGTCTGGAAACTTCATGCATTAGTTCAGATTTTGGGGTTTCTATCACTAAACACTGTAAACAATACTGTAAACAATGTGGGGCAGTAGTAATCGGTGTTGCAGAGATAGTAGTCACATTACACCTAGCCTGGGGAACATAGAACCTTCTGTCATATGAGAAGACACCGGCATTATAAATGGCAGATGACAGGTTGGGAGGGGTTGGTCCTGTTACAAAAAGGGTCAAGGAGCCTCAGGTTCATGCATAAATAAATGATTTGACTTCTCTTTTAGGGTCCCCCTGGTCTGGAGGGCATCCCAGGAAGAGATGGGATGATGGGACCCAAGGTATGCATGACTGAACTGCTCTATATACTCATTAAAGAAACCTGCTAATGATGCTTACATCACATGTGTAATCACAGATATAAATGTGTGTGCCTATATATATGACTAGTGTGTGACTTTAGCTATTTTTGTAGCTGTGGGATTAGCTGTCTTGCTGTTTTTATTAATAGCTGATTGTGAATGGTTTTTTCACCTATATAAAACCAGTTTTCTATGTCTATGGTTGATGTCTTAAGGACACATTATACTGTACTTCAAGGCACATCTGCGCCTTTATTCTTTCATTGCCCCTCAATCATTCAATATATAACTGAACACAGCTCTGATTCCTAATGACATGATTACTTTTTCTGTCCATTTTGTTATATTCTTGGAGGTCATTTATTTCCAAAATTGAGTCACTGCGTCATTTTTATAGGGTATAATGTACTGACTACAATACACATGCCTTATGTTCTGCTGCTTTTGTATTCCAGTATGGCAGAAAGCAAGCCAGACCTTTAGGGTGCCCAACCTGTGCCATCTCCTGTAATTATGGAAGGGGCACCACTGGCCCTGATGTCATGAGCACCTGGAAATTGCATCTCTTGGTGCCTAAAACTATGGAAGGGCAACTGAATAGGATGGAGCTTCATTCTCTAGTTTATTGTCTTTTGTATGATGATATTATTTGGGCACTGTATTGGACACTATAAGGGAGACATAACTAGATATTCGTACAGGAAATGTACAGTGAGGCCCATTACAGGCACCGTGAGTTTCTTTGTGCAATGCTTGATGAGATTCTAATTCACAAGTAGTGTTTCTAAAAAAGGATTATGCCACTAAATCCATTTATCCGAAACAAATAGACTCAAAGAAGAGTCAAAAGAACCACCCTATAAATGCACATCCAACAATGACCATAGATAATAGAAGTTTATTTATGAAGTTTATTTGACAACTAAAACAAACAGACATAAAAAAAATTGTATACAATATGAACAACGTGTCGGTAACTGAATAAAACCGACACATACAGAATCCACTGAGCGTCCACTAAATCAGGACATGAAATGTATGCCAGCTATACACAATATAAACCTATAGACTACATGTAGAAAATGTTAAATGAGGTATGGCCACTAATGAATAAAAGCAGACCACAGTGAGGTCAAAAAGCAAGAGCCAGAACCTGTGAAAGCAGCTGGTGCAGTGGATCGGAACAAAATGAGAGATGCCCATGGGTAGTTATTTTGGCTCTTCTTTGAGTCCATTTGTTTCCTATCATATTTTAACCACTCCTTTGCACTCCCTGCATTACTTGCATTTATTGGTGTGCCCCCTCCATCTACACTTTATATTAAATCCATTTATCCGCTATCTACAAGACCCCCACCGATTATGAGGACGCCGGTCTCCTGCTCACCTGAATGAATGGAGTATGCGTGGAGCTACACCATTCATTCCCTATGGGACTGCTGGAGATAGCCAGGTACAGTGCTTGGCTATTTCTGGTAGTCCGGTAGAGAGGAAATGGGGCTTCAGTGTGGATTCTCAACCTGCTGCTCCCTTTATTCAAAATTCTGATAGGGAATAAGTTGATATCATGGCACAACCCTTTAAGGCATGTTGACATAACTCCCATTGTGAGCCTGTGTGAAACAGCTCTTAGTCCTGTATCTAAATTGCTTGTTGGCACCCTCCTGGCACCCAGCACCCAGAGTGTTTACCCCCATCTCTAGCTATGTCCTGCCCTTTTTTACACTCTAGAAATGACCAAACTGTTTATTGTTGCCCTGAATCAGTCTTGCTTTGTCTTGATAACTCATTAACAATTGGTCTCCCAAGTCCAAACTCACCCCTTTTGAATCTTTCCTGATTGCAGCAGTGAGACTCCTCTATCTATTCACCTGCTACACCAATACCCCTGCCATCTCTTTCCTCTTCTTTGTCTACCACCATACCTGTGCTCTATGTTCTTCCAACGATCTAAGACTAACGTCCTCCATAATCCAAACTTCCCATTCACGCCTCCAAGACTTTTTCCGTGCTGCACCAATTCTCTGGAATGCGATAACCCAGACAATCAGAGTAATTTCCAATATCCACAGTTAAGTGTGCCATAAAAACACCTAGAGCCATCACATTACAGAAATTGACTCCTGTCCTTTTAGCATTATTCCTCAGAACCTCATCCCTTCATCTGACAGTATTTTCCACATTCCATGAAGCATTGTACAAGACAAATTCATGCCTGACTTCAGTGGGTTTCAGTGGCTGTTATTGCTCCAGTATAGTGATTATTGCATTGTTTCAGTGATTGCCCAAATTACCAGTTATCAAGGCAGATAATGTCTACAGCCAACATTCAAGTTACCCTACTGCCAGGTTCAGACTGGCCTACTAGAGTACCAGACAGTAGGCTCAAATTTTGACAGTTAAGGTAGATTTACATTACCTGATTGTTGGGCAGATTATCGGGAATGGAAATTCCTGCCAATACTGGTTCCTGTCAATTTTAAATTTACCGACCAATAACGCAATGAACGAGCAAAATGGTCGTTCATTGGGTGATCCTGTCGTTCATGTAGGCACATCAATCATCATTTCTGGCAGCAGATTGTGCTATCTAAACAGCGTTCTGCTGCCCAGAAACAGTGCCGCTGTATGGGAACGAGCGATTGCAATAGTGATTCCTTGTCCTCATACTGTGAAGGAGATCGCTGCATGTAAAGGCAGTGGTCTGCTTCACTGGATGATCAGCTGTCTGTCGGAAAGGAGCTTTCTTCCCAACGATCGGCTTTCTGGTCAGCGCATGTAAACCCGCATTTACTCCCCAAAATGTCCAGCACAAGACAACCCTACTTGGAGCTGACTTTGGAGACAATTATTTACCACTAGGTCTATTATTTGGTTGCTGATGGGTTTGTTTCTATTGCTATCTTATCTTTTGAGGCTACCATTTGAATGATGGAGGGTTGAGATGAACTTTTTGCACACCCAGAGTTTTAGCACATGTGGATTCTTTGGAACTTTTCTCCACTTAGTTTTTTACATTTTCAACGTTTGCAGCGAGACACGCATCTCAGTGACAGCTCATTATGCTTCTGAAACTCTCCAGACAAATGTGACCTTTTAATATACAGTTGGATTTTGCTTACTGCAGAGAACAGCTGCTGGTTTTTCAATAAATCACTTTTTTTTGTAATTTCGATAAAGAATGCTAATAGCCGTGCACTTGTCATGTTGACTCATAGCTAGAGAAGGCCTGTATAATACATTATTAGCCATTTGCAGGTGCCTACAACCTTAATTGACTTCATAATTCAGATGTACTAATACTATATTATTTGACCGCTATATATTTCCAGGGTATACGAGGTGTGGAGGGGATATCTGGAATGCCAGGACCACCAGGACCTCGGGTAAGAAGCATAAACCATCACTTTAACGTAGGATATCATGCTCTGGTGATAACTGATCTCTCGAGCGAATGTTTTAAGAGCCCAGCACCTACAATTATCCAGTGACGCTTCTTTACACCGATTCCATTACTCCATGAGCCCAATGAGTTGTTTTCCATGTGGCCAACTTAACGCTATAATCATTAGAGGTCAATGATGTTATGAAAAATTTGATTCCGCTGCTTTGACGAATTTCACCAAGAAATAAAATTTGTTACGAATTACTTTGTCCCGAATCGCATTCCAGTAACATTAAGGCCTTTCAAGAGTTAATCGAGGGTAAAAGAAGAAATATATATATATATATATATATATATATATGGAATGTGGGCAGCACCACTGTCTGTATAGTATACTCGGAGTGCCAGCGGCTGAGTAGGCGATCCACCTCCAAAAATGTAGAATAAAAGAATTCCGCAGCACATCCACGTAGTAAGGAAGTAAAAAAAAACTTTATTCACCAAGCATGCGACGTTTCAATCCTCTCAATGGGATTTTCCTCAAGCAGTGACACTGCTTGAGGAAAATCCCATTGAGAGGATTGAAACGTCGCATGCTTGGTGAATAAAGTTTTTTTTACTTCCTTACTACGTGGATGTGCTGCGGAATTCTTTTATTCTATATATATATATATATATATATATATATATACTCCCCTCATCCATTTGCTCGTGGAGTGGCCATTGCGGCCATCTTGATTGAAGAAACTGTTCAAAATCTCGTGCCCGGCTAGTGTGCTGATGTGGTGACATCACACGTCACCACGCGTAAGATTTTGCATGGTTTCTTCAATTAAGATGGCCGCGACGGCCTCTCCGTGAGAAAATGGATGAGATGAGTATGTTTTTTTTTTACCGCCATTTCAGGAAAAATGTATTCGTTACCACGAGGCAATTTGGCTTTGTGGTGAATCAAAGTTTTCCAGAAATTCAGATCAGTCAATTCGCTTCATTTTGATTTGTTCAACAGCAGTTATCATCCTAAGACCGTGAATTATGTCTGCAACGTCTACACTTGTATTCAGTTAATCTGAGCCCAACTCAGATCACTATAGAATTCTATAGTCATCCAAGTTGGGTTCTTTGGAACGCCATTTAATAAAACATATGGTATATACTTCTTATCAGGGGCATTGCTAGGATCTCAAAAGATCCGGGGCCCAAGCCCCAATGAATATGGCCCAGTTCTCTAAGTGCCCCCCCCCCTCCCCCCACACACTGCATTTTGCTGTACTTGCTGTACAGCAGCACATACCACTCATATCCCGGACCTCCCAGGTGATCCGTATAACTTCTCTCAGCCGCTTCGTCTCTGCAGACTGTGACGCACAGACATCTTGGCTTCCTCACATTTCTATTATCATCTCCCAACCTGGAGCCACCACAGTGTTATCCTGCTGCTCGCTGTGCTCCCCAATACCCCCAAATACTATCCTGAAGAAAAATTAGTGCCCCCCATAGTAATAGTGCTCCTCAAAGTCCCACCAATAATAATGAACTTCTAGAATGGCCTCATTAGTAATACTGCACCCTACAGTGCCCGCCAACAGTGATAATGCTCCCCTAGAGTGCCCCCATTAGTAGAAGAGCCCTCCAGTATTAATCATCTTAATGATCACTGTTAAATCTGTTAATGATTTAACAGTGATCATTTTTCTAAATATAGTTCATTAACAAATCCCCACCCCTTAGAAAAAAATAAACCTATACTTACCTGACTGTTGTCTTCCGTCTCCCCGGTTACGGCCACCGCTCTTCTCAGGAACTGCGGTGGCCGCGCGTGCGCAGACTACTTCTTTTCTTCTACCCGGCCGGCCGCTCGCTGTACTGAACGCGCACGCCGAGTCCGCGCATACGCCCTGGTGACTTTTTCCTGGCAAGTATACTATACTGGCCAGGAAGAAGTCACCAGGGCGCATGCTCGGACTCGGCGTGCGCGTTCAGTACAGCGCGCGACCCGGCCGGGAGAAGACATCAATAAAGATGAAGCCCGCCCCCTGCCGAAACCAGGAAGTGGTCAGCGCGCCGGGAGCAGGTAAGTATAAAACTGCGTCTTGAGAAACCCCTTTGATAAAACCCTCACAGAGCCCCGAGTAGAAATAAAGCCCCTTATTGTTCCCCCAGTGGTAATAACGCTCTCTACAAACCCCTCAGCAGTAACAAGGCCCTCATAGTGCTCTTAGTAGAAATAAGGCGGATCTATAAGTCCCTCCTATAGAGCCCCAGTAGTAATAAGAATGCCTATAATGTCCTCTGTATTTATAATACCCCTACAGTGCGCCCAGTATTAATACCGCCCCCTGTAGTGCCCCCTGTAGTTATATTCCTGCCTCCACCATACAGTCCCCTGTAAATAACATCACAGCATCTCTCCTGCCCCCTCCAAAATACAGTCCTATGTAAATAACATCACTCTCTTCCCTTCAGCCCACATAATATATAGTCCCATGTAAATAACATCCGCCTGCCCCAGATCCATCCAACATTCAGTCCCATGTAAATAACATCTCTCCCTCCTACAGCCACCATCAACATACAGTCCCATGTAAATAACATGGCTCCCTCCCCAGCCATCTCCAACATACAGTTCCATGTAAATAACGTCAATCTCTCCCCAGCCACCTCTAATACATAGTGCCATGTAAATAATATCCCTCCCTTCAGCCCTAACATATAGTCCCAGTTAAATAACCACCACTCCCAGCATTGCTCAACCTCTCCCTTCACCTACCTCTCCTCATGTAGCAGACATCACCACAGCTTCTTCCCCATGACTTCTCCTCTTAACTAACCTCCTCTCCTGCACTGGTCACATTATGGTGACATCATCGGAGGTCCTTCTCAACCCATCCTGAACAGGGCAATACAGTTGTATCTAGCTGGCAGGCATGACATTCGGGGCCTGGGACAAAACATCAGGGGCCCAGGCCCCGAAAGTTTTCACCTAGCAACGCCTCTGCTTCTTATGGTTTAGAGTGGACATCATAGGTATATGGAGACATCGTGATAAAGTATATACTATATCTGGTCTTGAAGTCAGAAAACTCTGCAAGAAGGACAAAGCTCTTGGTGATCTACATCTCCTTTCTAGAAGTGGGATAAGGGGTGCTACTTTAAATACACTTAAGAGGTCAGCTGATCCAGATACAAGATGTAGATCCCTATAGAGATCTGCAGCGAGCCCCTGAGGAGCTAGTGCAGAGGATGGGAGTGGTAGTGGCCCTGATGAGATGTTGTGTACCAGTGTACTCCTTCAGGCTAGAAGGAGGCCAAAAGGAAACGCATAACAGTCTCTTTTTACTTAGTACAAAATATTACTTGTGGTACATCATGCAGCAGCAAATTCAAATTGCAGTTTCTGGCACCTGATGAGGAGGTATGGTGGCAGGTTGGATGACTAAATATTGGCTCTTGTGAGAATAAATGTCCACTGTAAGATTCAGACTTGACCTTTTATCTGGCCTAGCGATGGTTTGGGTGATGGGTGCCTGAGCAGTAGTCACTCACCTCGCAGCATTGTCTGTTATGTAGAATTTTGCTGATCACTCTGCTGTCTTGTCTCTCAAGTGCTCTGTTGAAGCTCAAAGGTGTTGGTCTCTCTGGAGACGTAAATATTGTTCTCAGGAGCAGGAGCTCTAGAGTGTGCTTCCTCTCCTCACTGTAGCTTCTCTGGAACGCCCCCTTCTGGCAGGAAGCACGACCAGCTCATTCCTACTGAAGAAGGGAGGAACGGGGTGGTCAGCCCTGCTCCTGACAACCTTTTGCCATCCATACCTCTTCTGGCTGGTACTTTCTGCCAAATCTTAAAATATATAACATAACACTATACATAACAATACATTTTTTGGCAGATACCCCCCAGGTCAGGGGTACTGCTGATCTATAGTGTTGTATTATGTAGATCAGTGGTGGGTTGGATTTGGGACCTCACTTAATATGTTTGAACCAGGTCTTGCACCAATTCTTAAATGTGAAATTTTGAACATGCGTCACATTTTTTGAACCTATATAGTGCCATATGTCAGTCACGGAGTAAGACCCACCCACATGACTACTAAGCTCAGAATGAGGCTACTTTCACATCTGCGTTGTTAATTCCAGATCCTTGCTATTTAATACATCCAGATGCATCAGTTTCGGCCAGTATGAAAATTGTTGTAAGCCAATATATGCGCCGGATCCGTTTTTTTCAAACGAAACAAAAAAAAAAACTGATCCGGCACCACTGAGCTGCATTGATTTTCATGGATCCGTTTTTTTTTCCCCGTTTCGCAAACCAGACAGAAAACCTCAGTTTGCACCAAAACGCTACAAAAGTTACAGAATGGATGCATACTTATGCATCCTGATCAGTTCTGTCCCCATTGACAATGAATGGGGACACAGCTGAACTGTGTAATTCTAGTTTTGAGGTCCTCTGCTGGATTTCAAAACCAGAATTGAAAACGCAGATGTGAAAGTAGCCTTAGCAGAGGTTAAATTGGAAAAACAACAAGTTATACTGAATCTTTTCTTACAAACCTATATATCAATCCTATCTTATAACATGGTGCCTGCAGATTGAATTGTATTGTCTATGTGAATAGAAGATCTATTTGTCATAGTGGCAATAAGCCTAATATATAGGGCAACATTTATATATAGAATTCTTATAATACATAATACATAGCCAGAGACCAGGAAAGCGAGGCCGGGAAAATACTGTGCAACTGTGAGACATTTCAAATTGGTCTCATTACATATAATATATTACAGACATTTAGAGCTGGAACACCAGGAAATCTAGATAAGTCAGAAATAAGTACATTGAGATATATGGTGCTGCATGAACACAGATGACCAAAATGAATGACCTTTTCACACTTGGTTCGTTGTATTTAGAAAGGATTTCTGAATAATCTGCACAGATAAACATCATTCAGGTCCTTTCCTGGTCTATGGCTTCTGTATAAGCTGTGCCACACCTGTTCATGAGTGATGTGTGGTATTGCAGCTCAGCTCCATTCATCTGTGATACTAGTCACCATCGACAAGTATGGCACTTCTTGTGGGAGAAGTAGCGACATTTTTCAATTTCTAATTTGAAACATAACTCTTTGGGTGTGTGGTAGAAGGAAGTAAGGCCCCTTGCAGACGAGCGTGTCCGGATGTGTCCCAGGTGCATTGTGGCAAACCCGCGCAAGTAGGTATGCAATTGCAGTCAGTTTTGACTGCAATTGCGTTCCGTTGTTTAGTTTTTATCGCGCAGGTGCAGGGCGTTTTGCACGCGCGTGATAAAAAACTAAATGTGGTACCCAGACCTGAACTTCTTCACTAAAGTTCAGGTTTGGGTTCGGTGTTGTGTAGATGTAATTATTTTCCCTTATAACATGGTTATAAGGGAAAATAATAGCATTCTTTAATACAGAATGCTTAGTACAAGGTCAATTGAGGGTAAAAAAATAAATAAAAATGAACTCACCTCCTCCAATTGATCGCGTAGTTGCCGGTCTCCTGTTCTTTCTTCAGGATCTGTCAAAGGACCTGTGGTGACGTCACTGAGCTCATCACATGGCCCATCACCACGGTGGTGGACCATGTGATGTGACGTCACCACAGGTCCTTTAGCCGGCAGCTCATGATTAAAGAAGTAAGAAGAGATCGGCAACTATGCGATCAAGAGGAGGAGGTGAGTAAATATTTATTTTATTTTTTAACCCTCAATTGACCTTCTACTAAGCATTCTGTATTAAATAATGCTATTATTTTCCCTTATAACCATGTTATAAGGGAAAATAATACAGTGAATAGACTGTCATCTTAGCAACCATGCGCGAAACTCGCACCGCATCCGCACTTGCTTGCGGATGCTTGCGATTTTCACTCGGCCCCATTTACTTCTATGGGGCCTGCGTTGCGTGGAAAATGCACAATATAGAGCATGACAAGTGATGCGTGAAAATCACCGCTCATGTGCACAGCCCCATAGAAATGAATGGGTCCGGATTCAGTGCGAGTGCAATGCGTTCACCTCACGCATTGCACCCGCGCGGAAAACTCGCCCGTGTGAAAGGGGCCTAATAGTTTTCTTTTGCTGTCTCATTTGGATCAGGGTATAAAAAATTATATTAAAAGGGTTTTCCGACATTTTAATACTGATGACATCCTCTGAATAGGTCATCAGTATCAGAGGATAAGTTGGGACCCCCACCGATCAGCTGTTTTGAGAAGGCACCGGTGCTCCTGTTGAGCTGCTCCTAGGCCACATGACCGATGAACGTGTCATCACTGGCCTAGGAAAAGCACAGAGAAGGCCGCAGCCCCGCTGGCTTCTCAAACGTCTGATTGGCGGGACTCACAACTGTCAGATACTTATGACCTATGCTGAAGATAGGTCATCAGCCTTAAAATGTCAGAAAACACCTTTTAAAGAGGTTGTCCCACAAAAAATATTCTACAGTTTTCAAACCAGCACCTGGATCTCAATACTTTTGTAATTGCATGTAATTAAACATTTAGCATAGCCACTGAGTTATTCAATACAACCTATCTGTATAGCGCCACCTGCTGTTAGTTTTTTCTTATTTCTTTGACCTGCTCACTGAGAAGGCTGCACATGCTCTGTTTCATCCTTCAGCTGCCTCCTGAGCTGTGATAGGTAGAGCATGGACACGCCCCCTTAGCTGCAGCAGAAGACACTCCCCTTGAGCTGCCAGCTTGATATAAATCTATCAGAGCAATATATGGTGAGATCTCTGGACCCATGTGAGGTATAGGGCTGGTTCTATCTTTGTTAGAAAGAGAATGTCATGTCCTATATGATGTCTGATTTTCATTTTTTACATTAGTCATGGGTTAACCCCTTTAAGTCTTGTACTATACAAAGAAATGTATAGGTTGATACTATGCCAACTAGATGGGAATCAAAATGCATAGAATGCAAGATCCAATTTTACTATTCCATACATTAACTACATGAACATTGCTGGAACTAGATGACCATATGTTGGCACCTAAATGCCCATATGTGATTGTTCTTCACAAAATCTCTTAGTCCTTCCATTATTCAAATGGCATTGTTATGCAGAGGCTGGAAGAGGTCTTCATCAAACTATTGCCGCTGTAATTTCAGACATTTTAGTTACTGCTCTGCCATAGGAACCCAATACAACTTAATGCTTCAATCAAAGATGACTTGGTAGTGAGACCGGCAACCAAATACTTTACAGCTCAACTATCCAGTTCTTACTGTTGACCAGGGTTAAATTTTGACCAACTGACTTGTTAGAAAGGCATCTTCTAATGGCTGCGCAACATTCAAAACCATCAAGCTCTAGAGTGCCACCCATTACACAGCTGATCTTTGCCAACATATGCACCTGTTGGTAGTATATGTTGGTAAGAGGGCAGTCAATGTACTGGATATGCAATGTATGCATGAACTTAGTGTACTAGGGTCCTGGGTTTGAATCTAACCAGAGGCACTATGTGCTTGAAGCTTGTACATTGCCCCCATCCCACCTTGAATACAGCTGTAGTTCCACTTAGTTCTCAATACTTTACCTTCTTGATTCTTACCTTCTTAACTTGAAAGACTCTTTTCATAGCTTGTAGTAAATCAAACCATTTGTAACCCCCCCCCCCCCCAACCCAATCAACAAGGCCCAACATTGGTAGTGCTACCTCTAGATTCAGGTTCACATTCATTCAGACTTTTCATGTGACTTTGAATCCTACAAGGTGAACTTGTAAATTGACTATTGCTGTTATGGGCAACTCAACATCAAGCAGAACAATTGCATTACTTCTCCATATCCTATACACCACCTTCAAAGCATAACTTCAAGGCCTAGTTTATATAGAGCAGAAGTCATGCAGCTCTTGCTGCCCAAAATAATTAGTGCAAAAAAGAAGCAGTGATTGGAAATGATGTTCAGAGAACTGCTTCTATAAAAGCCTGACGTGAAGTACTACATATATGAAACTTAAACGATAGGGTCTATATCTTCCTGAGGAGCCTGTAGATTTATGTGAATATCTTCCTGAGGAGCCTGTAGATTTATGTGAATATCTTCCTGAGAAGCCTGTAGATTTATGTGAATATCTTCCTGAGTAGATTTATGTGAATTACATAATAATGGCCAAGATGATGCTGGAACCCCCACTCCCTTTTATTACTTTGCCCATACTAGTTTTTATCTTGGGTAAGCGCTCATGGACACGAACATGTGCTGCTCGTTCTGTGCATCGGTTCCACACCGCACCTTCTGGATCTCAGACCCATTCAACAACGATCGTGTGAATAAGCCCTAACACTTGGGAAACCAAACCATAAGATTATGTTCAGACATAGGATTTTGGACGTGGGTTTCAGCATGGATAGGGTACAGGTCCATTCTTGGGGCGTTTACCACGCAGACCCCTTCCAAACTTCTCAGCCTGCCGTTTAGCTCCATTTAGTCAAACACAATGGTCCACATGAAAACCCATGGCAGAAGCTGCAGCACAGCTAAATTGGTTGAACTAGATAATTATATTGCTTATATTTTTCTCAGGGCATACAAGGACTTCATGGTCTCAAAGGCAACCCTGGTGATGGGGGTCCAGTTGGTGATGTTGGGCCCACGGTATGTAGATTACAAGGCTATAACACTGTATTTGACATATACTTATTTCTTTAATGATCCTATCCATTGGTTTCCCTGCTGTAGGTACAATATGTCTTCAGTAAAGTCTGCATGGTACATTTTGACTCAAGCTGATTGATATTTTCTCTTGGTCGTTTCTGAGCAGATAACAGTTTACAATATACCTGGATGTCATGTAAACCAAAAAATGATCTTCAATGGCATAGCAATTTATTGCTATAAATGTAACTAATGTGATTTTTGCTCGTTATTCTCCTCCTTCTGCAGAGGGAGATAACCAAAATGTATGTGAACTCTCCACTAGGTGGTGCCTTTAGAGGTAATGCTCCATATGGCATTGTATGAGATTTTTTTTAATTTTTTTTACACCATTGAAGGTTGCATTTCAATCTGGACTCTGGGTTTATGTCACTAAGACTCCCAGGGTTAAAGTGATGACCAGTGTTAGATAAAAAAAACAAAACATGGCTGCTTTCTTCCAACAATACTAAGTACAATACCATACCAACCCCATAGAGAGGCGTGGTGCTGTTTCTAGAAAGAAGTTGTGTTCCTTCTTCTTGGGCAACCCCTTAAATTTTAAGTAAGACCCTTCATGCCACTGTTTGGTCACCCGATGGAAAAACATTAAGTCACTCCTAGCTAGTGGTAACTACCACTGCTAGACATGCTGTACTCTAACGAATGTCTAGGACCAACGTCTCAAAGTTCCTCAATCGTTCCAAGGTGTCTGTTTACAATCTCTCAGACTATAATCCACTCTCTCATTAGGTTTTATCTTTGACCCAATTTATATTCCTTTGTAATCATTTGTTGTCCTCTCTCTCTTCATAGGGTCTTCCTGGAACCCGTGGAGAGAAGGGAGAGAAGGTGAGTGACAATTAACACAAGATTAATTGCTTGTCTCTTGATTAAACATCTTCCTTATCCTGTGCAATGCGAAGGGACAGGAAATCATTGCAGACCAGCTGAGCTCTCATCTTTGAGCTCCTGTCATTGATTGCCAGTCACTTGTAAGAATTTCAGTGACATGTAAAGTAAAGGTCAGTCCTTTCATCATAGGGGGAACCTCAGGCCATTGCAACAATTTACCACTTGGTGCATCAGGTGTGCGAGAGACTAATTCAAGGTAAGTCCCTCTTACTGCATCCACCCCACTCACAGAATATTCCAGGCAAAACTAATACAATCTGTTCTGCTTAGTATGGCATGATGGGGTAGGGCATGACACAGGGATTCCATCTTTTCCCCTTGGATTTTTGTTATCCCTGTTGTCATACCCCACCCCTTCAAGCCCCACACTAGGCATAGCACTGAATATTAAAGGGGTTTTCTTTTGTACTTGTGACCTATACTCAGGATAGATAATCAATTATCTGATCTGTGAGTTTCGATGCCTCAATCAGTTGTTTTAAGAGGCTGCGGCTCTATGGTGAGCACTGTGGCCTCCTTGCAGCTTACCAAGCACAGTGCCATCCATTGGATAGTGGCTGTGCTTGGTATTGCAGCTCAGCCCCATTCACTTAACGTTACTGGCCTAAGAAGAGGCCACAGCGCTCGCCAAAGTGCTGCAGTCTCGGACCCCCACCGATCAGATACTGACGACCTATCCTGAGGATAGGTCATCAGTCAAAAACCTATTTATTTTGCGGTTCCTCTAAAAACAACCTTCTGATATCCTGCCTTGAAACAACTTGAATTGATTGATATTATAATACATGCATATTAAAAGAGTTAATATTGTTTGTGCACTGGTTCAATGTGCTCCATTTGATGTCTCTTCTGTAGCTCATTTGATAAAGCTGGACGCGGTGCTTAGAGAACAAGATATACAGCCTGTTCCTGTGTGGGATACCGAATTAAAAATGGGGGAACCAGGGCCACCAGGACCCCCAGGGCCACCAGGGCAACAAGGAGAACCAGGTGTTAATGGGGCATCAGGACAACCGGCTAAAAACGGATATCAAGGAGAAAGAGGTGCTGATGTCTCTAAGGCTTGATTTACATTGATGGAGTCAGAAAATAAAATTTATAAATGCTATGAGCAGGTTTAGATTTGCACTAAAATGTAGGCCATTTTCTTGCTTTAGTATTAATAAAACTTTTAGACCATGCTCCCAGTAAACCAACCCCATGTTCTCAACTTTTGTCAAGCGCAATGTAAAAAGTGACCCTTTTTTTGCACAAACTGCAACTTTCTGCAAGGCTTTGTGCAAATTGTCACTTATTTATGCCAAAAACTGCCCCCCCCGCCCCCAATGTGTATTGCCTTGTGCAGGGCATTAGGGCAAAGCACAACACAGACAGGCATTCTTTCTTTTGGCGATATTTGCCTATGCCATGCACCACTCTGGCCAAGCACTAGGCATGACACCATGTATCAGCTTTGGCTGTGTTCCTTTTAAAAAAGGGTTATCTAGGATTTTTTCTTTTTTTAAATTCCTCCACCCCCATTGGTACCTGTGAGACATCTATACTTATCTGAAATGAATGTGAGCGGTGGCCGCACAAAGACATATCTTTCTATTTATTTCTATGGGGATTCCGAAAATAGCCGTTCGGCTATTTTTAGCGGGCCAATACTAAGGCTTGGTGGTGGCCAGACCCGGCAACCCCAGCCACCACTTTTACGGCCTCCTGTTAGGCTTCGTTTTAGAGATAGGTGCGGGTCCCACCTCTGGGACCCACACCTATCAGACAATGAGGGCATATTCTAGCGAAGTTTTAACCCATATTTTATAGCTTTTTCTGTTCCATTAGAGAGCAGAGTTTAATGGTGCTACACCATAAAATTCCTCCTAAGATAAACATGTACCACAAACAAGATGGAGATTGGGTTCCATTAACATCCATACAGTTGAGGGCACCAAGGTTTTTTTTGAAAGTGAACCCCACAAACAAAACACATTTTGGCTTAGCAGATGGTGGTGTTAACCAAGAATTGGTGAATGTCCCACAACATTTTATATTTTTTAGACCTGTTGATCGTCTCAGGAATAGCCTTTGACATGCTTAGCCAGGAATGGTTGACTGTGGTATCTTGGGTGGTGTTCTTCCTTTTGGAGGTAGCTGATATATTTTTGTGCCTAAGTCCATAAGTAATGTTTAGAAAACTACAGCTTTTAAAATTACTGGTAGTGAAGGTCTCAAGACTAGCCACCATCTTCAAAATTGAATTTTACAGTCCTATTGTGTTTGGTTTATGAAAGCATCTGCTTTAGGCTTGGAGAGTAGTTGTTTTTAATACTAGACTACAACCTGGAACAATGCTTTATGCAGAAGAACTTTTATCATATGTGTTTCTATGGCTACCTCAATCAGGTTTAGTGCCTTATGTATTGGACATCTCATGCCTTTCATGCCTTATGTATTGGACATCTCTTTTCCTAATGTACTATCTATACTCCTCATCATATAACATTCATATTTTATCATAGGTCACAAAGGATCTCAAGGAGAGAAGGGTGCTCTAGGGCAAGGGAAAGAAGGACCCTCAGGACCTCCAGGTGCAATTGGTCAGCATCTTCTTGCTTCTCAAATTTCAATTGTAATAGGTAATATTTTCAGATTCTCAGGTTTTCATATCTGTTACAGGTCCACCAGGAACAGAAAGTTTTGGAAATCGTGGCCCTATAGGTTCTCCTGGGGTTCCTGGTCCTCCTGGAGCTCCTGGTATTTCTGGCCATTATGGAACTCCTGGAGTAACAGGAGACTGTCATTCATCACCATGCTTTCCAGGTACTTTACTAAGAAATAACCAAAACTGCTGTACAGTCTGTAGTTGTTAATTGGTTCTGGTAGTGATAAAACAAATGTTAAATTACTAAAACTTGAGGACACTAGTGACAGCTGTCATCTGTCATTAGTTTTTCCATCTGTCATCCAATTTAACTTCACTTTCTCCAACATTGACGTCATTGGGACCTCATTGGTTCTTTTTTATGTTGGAGACTATGAAGTTGATCGTCTTCCACCTTAACTATTTTCCTTGGAGCAAATTAGTGAACATTCATCATGATTTTCATGTTGGGCCCGATTCAGATATCCATAACGCAGCCTCATTTTGGTGTCTGTAATGTGGCTGTCATTTAGCCACTGTTTTTATGGGTGAGAGTCCTGGCCTGACCATGGATCTAAAGACCCAAGATAACAGTATTATAGTTCAGGTCATTAATCAGCAGTGGGATAGAACTTGTGAACCTAATATGAACACTGACATGTAGTTGCATTAGGTATTAGTCTAGAATTAGGCCTTTAGTCTATTGGACCAGAATTGGGATTGATAGACATTCTTTATTCACCCTTCTGTCTCCAGTTGCTCAAGATCCGAACGTCATTCCCTGAACCCACTGTGAACCTACTATCAAGAAGATCTAGCATCTACTATCAATTAGATCTATCAAGAAGATCTAGCAGGGACCAAGAAACCTTCCTTGATGTTGGGAATACAATCTTCATTTGGATTTTTAATATAAATCATGACCTGTTTTGGTTTAAGGTCAATGGACAACTGACATGAAAAAAGGATCAAGGGATCATCTACAGTATTGTGACCAAAGAAATGTTAGATCTGTGTTTGTTATACAACCTTATAAACACATGGCTGCTTTCTTCCAAAAAGAGCACCACATCTGTCCTTTGGGCTGTGTGAGGTATTTCATCTCTGCTTCACTGAAGTGAATGGGGCAGAGTTGAAATACCACACAACTTCTGGACAGGCCTGGTGCTGTTTTGTGAAAAAACAGCTATGTTTTTGTAGTTCTGTAGAGCTCCTTTAAGGAAAGGAGGATGTTTCTTCTATATGTACAGGAGTATTGATGACCTCCTACTTTCTTACATTATATTATGCCTCTATATACACATTTCTGTCTTGTACTCATTGATGTCTTCATGAACAGCAGTGATGGTGACCTACGGCACTTAAACCTCTAACATTCCTTATGTTACTATTCCCAGGACATCCCATGGGTGACAAATAGGAAATTCTCACAACTGAGTGGGAGTTTATGGATCGAAGGCAAACGAATGGTTCTAGACCATGACTCTGTAGTTTTAGACAATGCCTTTAAATTTGTGCAAATAGGGATAGATTTTCATATTTTCCTGATATAGCGTCACTCTTATACATGTATAATATGGTATTGATGATCTGTCTCATTCACAAGTTAAAGGTGCCCATAATTAGTCTAAAGTTGATTAAAACGTTAATTCAACTGAAATGAATGTTTGTCAGCTGCAGTTTAACAATAAACAATCATTTCATCTGACTGATAACGCAGTAATTATCAGGAAAGAAGTTGGCTGTGTCGGATAGTCCACGAAAGATCTTTCCCTGAAATACATTTTGGGAAGGCTCCCCGAAAAATTGTTTCCCCTGTGCCTAGTGTCATTGAACATGTTTGGCCCATATAAATGGCTGCAATGGCCAGTATGGACTAAAATGTTTATGGCTGCTTCATTGCAATAATCGTTCACGAGACGATCAATCATTCAGTGCCTATTTCTACCTAATGTGAGTGTGGTCACCTTAAGTGCTGTACTGGAATGGAGATGAAACATAAAATAAATATACAGCAAGAAGGTAAAATATGAGAACTGGAAAAGATATAGACGAAGACAGGATTCTGTATAAATAGTCTTCAAAATTCATTATTTTCACAATAAAATTATATTTTGAATATAATGCCTTCACTTCAGAGTTTAGCATGTGCATCAATAATGTCACTAATGTGCAATTATATCCTTGGCCATAGGAGGCAGTATTACAGTTGTTATAGCCTTGTACATAGAAACAGCATTACAATAACCATATTCTTATACACAGGAACAGTATTATAGTAGTTATATTCTTATACACAGGAACAGTATTATAGTAGTTATATTCTTGTACATAGGAGCAGTATTATAGTAGTTATATTCTTGTACATAGGAACAGTATTAAAGTAGCTATATTCTTATACATAGGAGGCAGTATTATACTTATATTCTTATACACATAACAGTATTATAGTAGTTATATTCTTGTACATAGGAGGCTGTATTATATTAGTTATATTCTTATACACTGGAACAGTATTATAGTAGTTATATTCTTGTACATAGGAGGCTGTATTATATTAGTTATATTCTTATACAGGTCCTTCTCAAAAAATTAGCATATTGTGATAAAGTTCATTATTTTCTGTAATGTACTGATAAACATTAGACTTTCATATATTTTAGATTCATTACACACCAACTGAAGTAGTTCAAGCCTTTTATTGTTTTAATATTGATGATTTTGGCATACAGCTCATGAAAACCCAAAATTCCTATCTCAAAAAATTAGCATATCATGAAAAGGTTCTCTAAACGAACTATTAACCTAATCATCTGAATCAACTAATTAACTCTAAACACCTGCAAAAGATTCCTGAGGCTTTTAAAAACTCCCAGCCTGGTTTATTACTCAAAACCGCAATCATGGGTAAGACTGCCGACCTGACTGCTGTCCAGAAGGCCATCATTGACACCCTCAGGCAAGAGGGTAAGACACAGAAAGAAATTTCTGAACGAATAGGCTGTTCCCAGAGTGCTGTATCAAGGCACCTCAGTGGGAAGTCTGTGGGAAGGAAAAAGTGTGGCAGAAAACGCTGCACAACGAGAAGAGGTGACCGGACCCCGAGGAAGATTGTGGAGAAGGACCGATTCCAGACCTTGGGGGACCTGCGGAAGCAGTGGACTGAGTCTGGAGTAGAAACATCCAGAGCCACTGTGTACAGGCGTGTGCAGGAAATGGGCTACAGGTGCCGCATTCCCCAGGTCAAGCCACTTTTGAACCAGAAACAGCGGCAGAAGCGCCTGACCTGGGCTACAGAGAAGCAGCACTGGACTGTTGCTCAGTGGTCCAAAGTACTTTTTTCGGATGAAAACAAATTTTGCATGTCATTCGGAAATCAAGGTGCCAGAGTCTGGAGAAAGACTGGGAAGAGGGAAATGCCAAAATGCCTGAAGTCCAGTGTCAAGTCCCCACAGTCAGTGATGGTCTGGGGTGCCATGTCAGCTGCTGGTGTTGGTCCACTGTGTTTTATCAAGGGCAGGGTCAATGCAGCTAGCTATCAGGAGATTTTGGAGCACTTCATGCTTCCATCTGCTGAAAAGCTTTATGGAGATGAAGATTTCATTTTTCAGCACGACCTGGCACCTGCTCACAGTGCCAAAACCACTGGTAAATGGTTTACTGACCATGGTATTACTGTGCTCAATTGGCCTGCCAACTCTCCTGACCTGAACCCCATAGAGAATCTGTGGGATATCGGGAAGAGAAAGTTGAGAGACGCAAGACCCAACACTCTGGATGAGCTTAAGGCCGCTATAGAAGCATCCTGGGCCTCCATAACACCTCAGCAGTGCCACAGGCTGATTGCCTCCATGCCACGCCGCATCGGAGCAGTCATTTCTGCAAAAGGATTCCCGACCAAGTATTGAGTGCATAACTGAACATCATTATTTGAAGGTTGACTTTTTTTGTATTAAAAACACTTTTTTTTTATTGGTCGGATAAAATATGCTAATTTTTTGAGATAGGAAATTTGGGTTTTCATGAGCTGTATGCCAAAATCATCAATATTAAAACAATAAAAGGCTTGAACTACTTCAGTTGGTGTGTAATGAATCTAAAATATATGAAAGTCTAATGTTTATCAGTACATTACAGAAAATAATGAACTTTATCACAATATGCTAATTTTTTGAGAAGGACCTGTACACTGGAACAGTATTATAGTAGTTATATTCTTGTACATAGGGGTCAGGACTATAGTATATTTTTGTACATAGGCACAGTATTATATTAGTTATATTCTTGTATATAGGCGCAGTATTAGTTATATTCTTGTACATAGGGGCAGTATTATATTAGTTATATTCTTGTACATAAAGGCAGTATAATATTAGTTATATTCTTATACATAGGAGCAGTATTATAGCAGTTATATTCTTGTACATAGGGGTAAGTATAGTAGTTATATTCTTGTACATAGATTACAATATTATAGTAGTTATTAGGCTTGAGCGAATCAATCTTAGGGCTCATGCACACGACCATATGCCATCCGAGACATACGTTCCGTGAGCGGGCCATATGTCCCTGAGTGGCATACATCGTGCGCATGGGAGTGCACAGCATCATAGGTTTTTATGATGCTGTGCGCATCGGGCTGCCCGTGGGGCTATTGTCCCGCACTCATAATATCATATAGGCGGCCCGATGCAGATAGCATCATAGTAACCTATGATGCTGTGCGCTCCCGTGCGCACGATGTATGCCGCTCCGGGACATATGGCCCGCTCACGGACCATATGTATTGGAGGGCATACAGTCGTGTGCATGAGCCCTTAAGATCATAAATCCGAAGTCGATTCATTCAAATACTTTGATTTGAATGCTTTATCCATACAGCATTAAAATGTATTAGCTCCATGGAGCCCAAGTTCTTCTTGCCCGACATAGCGCAACACTTCGGTGAATTACTACTGTATGCTTATCTGCGTACTGAAAAACAGCCAGTACCAAAGCTCAGTTCAGATTGCTATTTTAACCCCTTAAGGACCCAGGACGAGAATGCTCATGCTAAAGGGCCGGAACTTTGCGTCCTGTGGTCCCTCCTCTCCCTCACGTGCGGTGCCGCGATTAGCGGCAGAGATCCGGCTGTTACTGACAGCCAGATCCCTGCTGCATCCACCAGCATCGGTGATAACGCTGATGTCCGTAGAAACCTCCAATATGAAGTTAAAAATAAAGTTTATAAAAAATAATTAAAAGTTTCAAGTAAAAAAAAAAAAGCGTCCTTTTCCCAAAATAAATTTAAATTATTATTTTTTACATAGGGAAAAAAAGAAAAGTAGACATATTAGGTATCGCCGTGTCCCTATCGACCGGCTCTATAAAAATATTACATAACTGAACCCCTCAGATGAACAACGTAAAAAAAAGAAAGTAAAAACTGTGCTAAAAAAAAAATTTTTTTGTCACCTTACTTCACTAAAAGTGTAACACCAAGCGATCAAAAAGGCGTATTCCCCCCAAAATAGTACCAATCTAACCGTCACGTCATCCCGCAAAGAAATGAGCCCCTACCTAAGACAGTCACCCAAAAAATAAAAAACAATGGTTATCAGACTATAGAGACGCTAAAACGTGATTTTTTTTGTTTAAAAAATGCTTTTATTGTGTTTAATGTAAAAAATAAATAAAAAAAGTTGATATATTAGGTATCGCCGCATCCATAACAACCTGATCTATAAAATTACCACATGACCTAACCCCTCCAGTGAACACCGTAAAAGAAATTAAATAAAAACAGTGTCAAAAGCCATTTTTTGTCACCTTACATCACAAAAAGTGTAATAGCAAGCGATCAGAAAGTCATACACACCCCAAAATAGTGCCAATCAAACCGTCATCTCATCCTGCAAATAGTGATACCCTACCTAAGACAGTTGCCCAAAAAAAAAAAAATATGTCTCTCAGAGCTCTCAGAATACGTCACCTCATCCTGCAAAAAATGAGCCCCTATATAAGACTGTAAAAAAAAAAAAAAAAATATGGCTTTCAGAATATGGAGACACTAAAAAATATTTTTGACAACCAAAAAAGTTTTCATATATGGTATTTTCGTGTCCGTAACAACCTGCTCTATAAAAATACCACGTGATCTAACCTGTCAGATGAACACTGTAAATAAAAAAAATATAAAACGCTGCCAAAACAGCTATTTTTTGTTACCTTGCATCACAAAAAGTGTGATATAGAGCAACCATAAATCATATGTACCCTAAAATAGTACCAACAAAACTGCCACCTTATCCCGTAGTTTTCAAAATGGGGTCTTTTTTTGGAGTTTCTACTCTAGGGGTGCATCAGGGGGTCTTCAAATGTGACATGGCAGCTTAAAATTATCCCAGTGAAATCTACCTTCCAAAAACTATATGGCGTTTCTTTGCCTCTGCACCCTGCTGTGTGTCCGTACAGCAGTTTACGACCACATATGGGGTGTTTCTGTAAACTACAGAATCAGGGCAATAAATATTGAGTTTTGTTTGGCTGTTAACCCTTGTTTTGTTAGTGGAAAAAAAAACTGATTAAAATGGAAGGGTTAACAAAGTTTGTAAAATCAGTTTTGAATACCTTGAGGTGTGCCGTTTCTAAAATGGGGTCATTTCTGGGTGGTTTCTATTATGTAAGCCTCACAAAGTCACTTTAGACCTGAACTGGTCCTTAAAAAGTGGGTTTTGCTTCTAACGTCCCCAAAAAATAAAATGGCATTCACAAAATGATCCAAACATGAAGTAGACATATAGTGAATGTAAAGTAATAACTATTTTTGGAGTTAGGGCACTTTCACACTAGCGTCGCTGGATTACGGCCATCTGTATGCAAACGGATACCATTTGTAGACTGATCCGGATGCGGATCCGTCTCACAAATGTATTGCAATACCGGATCCGTCTCTCCGGTGGTCATCCGGAAAAACAGATCCGGTATTATTAATCTTCTTCACATTTTTAAAGGTCTGCGCATGCGCAGACCGCAAAACTGGATCCATTTTTCCGGAATACTTAGGGCCGGATCCGGCATTAATGCATTTTAATGTAAAATAATGCCGGATCCGGCATTCCGGCAAGTGTTCCGGAATTTTGGACAGAGAAAATACCACAGCCTGCTGCAGTATTTTGTCCGTACAAAAAACGTACAGTGACTGAACTGAAGACATCCTGATACATACTGAACGGATTCAGTTTTTTTCCAGTATTGAGCCTCTAGGACGGAACTCAATACCGGAAATGAAAAACGCTAATATGAAAGTACCCTTATTACTATCTATTATGAAGTAGAGAAACTGAAATTTGGAAATTTGCACACTTTTCCGACTTTGTGACGTCGGGGAACTAGGCGGAGATTCGGAGGATGCGGGCGGTGCTGGGCTCCTTCACAGTGGGGTGGCTGGGCACCAGAAACGTTAGTAACAGCCCCTTGGGCACCTTACTTGCCTCGTTTACATATATATAGAATTGTTTTTTGGACACAATAAAAGCACTGAGAGCTATGGGGAATGTATATTGCGGACAAGCTAGTGGTGATCTAGCAGCGCATGTCCGCTGCTATATAGGCAAAATCCAGATGACAGAATGCCCTTAACACTGTAGACATGAATCCCTTTAAAATAAGAATGATTTCCATATTCCAAGTGTAAAATTGAAAACTATACAAATATATACTGTGAACCAGATGGTATTTCGCTTTAAAAATAAGAAGAAAAAATCCAGCTTCTAAAAATCCGATCCATTATTCCAAAAAGTCAAAAACGTTTTCCAAACACAGGATAAAAGTACGCGGTCTACATGTTTCGGACACTCAGATTGCGGTCCTTACTCATGAAAAGTGCCCACAGCAGAGATCACTCCATATGAACCTACACACCTCCCATCCAAAGGGAGGGGCTAGTAATGTGACTCACCTGGAATGAAATCTTAGACAATCACCAACAGGTAACCCTTGACGTAACATCTGAAATTGAAATACCCTAAAAAAGATATACCATAAACATATGGCACAATGAACATATATACTGACATAAATGGCAGGAAAAAATAGGTGACATCAATATTGCAAGATTAAGTCTTGTCTCCTATTTAATCCCTTCGGAACACAGGTGCGGAGCTCATACCTCCAGAAAACTTCTCTGCTCAAAAGTTTTTTCTTATGATCTCCTCCCCTTATTGGTGCAGTTACCCTTTCAATTCCCTGTACACGGAGACCGGATGTATTTCCTTGGAGCGTTACCGCCAAGTGTGTACTAACTGCTGAGACATTCCTTGTCTTGTAGTGCGGTGTATCAGAGATGCGTTTACGCACTCTAGTTTTTATTGCATTAGATGTACATCCCACGTATTGTAAATTGTATATTGTGCATGTCATGAGGTAAATAGCAAACTGTACCTATAAAATACCTTATTTTATAGGTATTCCCATTGACTGTGGAATTATATGTGGTGCATATGATTACAGCAGATGCATTTATGTCCACATTTAAGGCTTCCAATGGTTTTAAGTCAGCTGGGTTTTATAGTAGGACAATCATAAAAAAGGCTTGGGCTCAATATTGGACCAAGATTAGGTGCCCTACGAGTGACGCATCTGGTGCCATCAGACACTATTCCATTCCAATCTTTGTCAAAGTTGAGCAGTGGTAAATGACTTTTTATAATCTTCCAGATTTCTGTGTATTCTTTGCTAAACTGCGTGACAAATGTAACTTGATTATGTTTGGAATAATGTGTATTCTGCCTCTGTTTAGACGGTTCACCAGGGAAAACCAGAGAACGTCTCTCCAAGGAACGTGTCTGGTTAAGTGCCCTCTGTACAGACTGTGCGGTATAATTCCTACGACAAAGTCGTTCTTTTATATGTTTTGCCTCTAATATAAAAGTGTCAGTACTTGAGCAATTTCGCCTAGCTCTAATTAGTTCACCTTCGGGTATATTTTCTCTAATATGTGAGGGATAACAAGACGTCGCAAGGAGAATGGTATTCCCTGCTATCTCCTTTCTGAAAGTCTCAGTCTTAACCTTTTGCATTTGTTTCGTCACCTATTAGTGTAAGATCAAGAAAGGAAATAATATTTGCGTAAAAAAAAATGCTAACTGAATGAAAGAGAGCTACAGCAGCTGTTAGGTAGTCCTTGAAGCTAGATATATATCGAACATCATCTGACCAAACAAATAACAAGTCGTCGATATATCTCCCAAACCATTTAATGGCATGGAAAAAGGGATTAAGATTAGAGTTGAGCGAACACCTGGATGTTCGGGTTCGAGAAGTTCGGCCGAACATCCCGGAAATGTTCGGGTTCGGGATCCGAACCCGATCCGAACTTCGTCCCGAACCCGAACCCCATTGAAGTCAATGGGGACCCGAACTTTTCGGCACTAAAAAGGCTGTAAAACAGCCCAGGAAAGAGCTAGAGGGCTGCAAAAGGCAGCAACATGTAGGTAAATCCCCTGCAAACAAATGTGGATAGGGAAATGAATTAAAATAAAAATTAAATAAATAAAAATTAACCAAAATCAATTGGAGAGAGGTTCCATAGCAGAGAATCTGGCTTCCCGTCACCCACCACTGGAACAGTCCATTCTCAGATATTTAGGCCCCGGCACCCAGGCAGAGGAGAGAGGTCCCGTAACAGAGAATCTGTCTTCATGTCAGCAGAGAATTAGTCTGCATGTCATAGCAGAGAATGAGGCTTCACGTCAGCCACCACTGCAACAGTCCATTGGCATATATTTAGGCCCAGCACCCAGGCAGAGGAGGGAGGTCCCGTAACAGAGAATCTGTCTTCATGTCAGCAGAGAATTAGTCTGCATGTCATAGCAGAGAATGAGGCTTCACGTCAGCCACCACTGCAACAGTCCATTGGCATATATTTAGGCCCAGCACACACACAGGCAGAGGAGAGAGGTCCCGTAACAGAGAATCTGGCTTCATGTCAGCAGAGAATCAGTCTGCATGTCATAGCAGAGAATGAGGCTTCACGTCAGCCACCACTGCAACAGTCCATTGGCATATATTTAGGCCCAGCACACACACAGGCAGAGGAGAGAGGTCCCGTAACAGAGAATCTGGCTTCATGTCAGCAGAGAATCAGTCTGCATGTCATAGCAGAGAATGAGGCTTCACGTCAGCCACCACTGCAACAGTCCATTGGCATATATTTAGGCCCAGCACCCAGGCAGAGGAGGGAGGTCCCGTAACAGAGAATCTGTCTTCATGTCAGCAGAGAATTAGTCTGCATGTCATAGCAGAGAATGAGGCTTCACGTCAGCCACCACTGCAACAGTCCATTGGCATATATTTAGGCCCAGCACACACACAGGCAGAGGAGAGAGGTCCCGTAACAGAGAATCTGGCTTCATGTCAGCAGAGAATCAGTCTGCATGTCATAGCAGAGAATGAGGCTTCACGTCAGCCACCACTGCAACAGTCCATTGGCATATATTTAGGCCCAGCACACACACAGGCAGAGGAGAGAGGTCCCGTAACAGAGAATCTGGCTTCATGTCAGCAGAGAATCAGTCTGCATGTCATAGCAGAGAATGAGGCTTCACGTCAGCCACCACTGCAACAGTCCATTGGCATATATTTAGGCCCAGCACCCAGGCAGAGGAGGGAGGTCCCGTAACAGAGAATCTGTCTTCATGTCAGCAGAGAATTAGTCTGCATGTCATAGCAGAGAATGAGGCTTCACGTCAGCCACCACTGCAACAGTCCATTGGCATATATTTAGGCCCAGCACCCAGGCAGAGGAGGGAGGTCCCGTAACAGAGAATCTGTCTTCATGTCAGCAGAGAATTAGTCTGCATGTCATAGCAGAGAATGAGGCTTCACGTCAGCCACCACTGGAACAGTCCATTCTCAGATATTTAGGCCCCGGCACCCAGGCAGAGGAGAGAGGTCCCGTAACAGAGAATCTGTCTTCATGTCAGCAGAGAATTAGTCTGCATGTCATAGCAGAGAATGAGGCTTCACGTCAGCCACCACTGCAACAGTCCATTGGCATATATTTAGGCCCAGCACCCAGGCAGAGGAGAGAGGTCCCGTAACAGACAATCTGGCTTCATGTCAGCAGAGAATCAGTCTTCATATCATAGCAGAGAATCAGGCTTCACGTCACCCACCACTGTAAGAGTCAATTTTCATAAATTTAGGCCCAGAACCCAGGCAGAGGAGAAAGGTCCCGTAACAGACAATCTGGCTTCATGTCAGCAGAGAATCAGTCTTCATATCATAGCAGAGAATCAGGCTTCACGTCACCCACCACTGTAAGAGTCAATTTTCATAAATTTAGGCCCAGAACCCAGGCAGAGGAGAAAGGTCCCGTAACAGACAATCTGGCTTCATGTCAGCAGAGAATCAGTCTTCATATCATAGCAGAGAATCAGGCTTCACGTCACCCACCACTGTAAGAGTCAATTTTCATAAATTTAGGCCCAGAACCCAGGCAGAGGAGAAAGGTCCCGTAACAGACAATCTGGCTTCATGTCAGCAGAGAATCAGTCTTCATATCATAGCAGAGAATCAGGCTTCACGTCACCCACCACTGTAAGAGTCAATTTTCATAAATTTAGGCCCAGAACCCAGGCAGAGGAGAAAGGTCCCGTAACAGACAATCTGGCTTCATGTCAGCAGAGAATCAGTCTTCATATCATAGCAGAGAATCAGGCTTCACGTCACCCACCACTGTAAGAGTCAATTTTCATAAATTTAGGCCCAGAACCCAGGCAGAGGAGAAAGGTCCCGTAACAGACAATCTGGCTTCATGTCAGCAGAGAATCAGTCTTCATATCATAGCAGAGAATCAGGCTTCACGTCACCCACCACTGTAAGAGTCAATTTTCATAAATTTAGGCCCAGAACCCAGGTAGAGGAGAAAGGTCCCGTAACAGACAATCTGGCTTCATGACAGCAGAGAATCAGTCTGCATGTCATAGCAGAGAATCAGGCTTCACGTCAGCCACCACTGCAACAGTCCATTGTCATAAATTTAGGCCCAGCACCCAGGCAGAGGAGAGAGGTCCCGTAACAGACAATCTGGCTTCATGTCAGCAGAGAATTAGTCTGCATGTCATAGCAGAGAATCAGGCTTCATGTCAGCCACCACTGCAACAGTCCATTGGCATATATTTAGGCCTAGCACACAGGCAGAGGAGAGGTTCATTCAACTTTGGGTAGCATCGCAATATAATGGTAAAATGAAAATAAAAATAGGATTGAATGAGGAAGTGCCCTGGAGTCCAATAATATATGGTTATGGGGAGGTAGTTAATGTCTAATCTGGACAAGGGACGGACAGGTCCTGTGGGATCCATGCCTGGTTCATTTTTATGAACGTCAGCTTGTCCACATTGGCTGTAGACAGGCGGCTGCGTTTGTCTGTAATGACGCCCCCTGCCGTGCTGAATACACGTTCAGACAAAACGCTGGCTGCCGGGCAGGCCAGCACCTCCAAGGCATAAAAGGCTAGCTCTGGCCACGTGGACAATTTAGAGACCCAGAAGTTGAATGGGGCCGAACCATCAGTCAGTACGTGGAGGGGTGTGCACACGTACTGTTCCACCATGTTAGTAAAATGTTGCCTCCTGCTAACACGTTGCGTATCAGGTGGTGGTGCAGTTAGCTGTGGCGTGTTGACAAAAGTTTTCCACATCTCTGCCATGCTAACCCTGCCCTCAGAGGAGCTGGCCGTGACACAGCTGCCTTGGCGACCTCTTGCTCCTCCTCTGCCTTGGCCTTGGGCTTCCACTTGTTCCCCTGTGACATTTGGGAATGCTCTCAGTAGCGCGTCTACCAACGTGCGCTTGTACTCGCGCATCTTCCTATCACGCTCCAGTGCAGGAAGTAAGGTGGGCACATTGTCTTTGTAGCGTGGATCCAGCAGGGTGGCAACCCAGTAGTCCGCACAGGTTAAAATGTGGGCAACTCTGCTGTCGTTGCGCAGGCACTGCAGCATGTAGTCGCTCATGTGTGCCAGGCTGCCCAGGGGTAAGGACAAGCTGTCCTCTGTGGGAGGCGTATCGTCATCGTCCTGCCTTTCCCCCCAGCCACGCACCAGTGATGGACCCGAGCTGCGTTGGGTGCCACCCCGCTGTGACCATGCTTCATCCTCATCCTCCTCCACCTCCTCCTCATCCTCGTCCTCCTCGTCCTCCAGTAGTGGGCCCTGGCTGGCCACATTTGTACCTGGCCTCTGCTGTTGCAAAAAACCTCCCTCTGAGTCACTTCGAAGAGACTGGCCTGAAAGTGCTAAAAATGACCCCTCTTCCTCATCCTCCTCCTCCTCCTCCTGGGCCACCTCCTGTTCCATCATCGCCCTAAGTGTTTTCTCAAGGAGACATAGAAGTGGTATTGTAACGCTGATAACGGTGTCATCGCCACTGGCCATGTTGGTGGAGTACTCGAAACAGCGCAACAGGGCACACAGGTCTCGCATGGAGGCCCAGTCATTGGTGGTGAAGTGGTGCTGTTCTGTAGTGCGACTGACCCGTGCGTGCTGCAGCTGAAACTCCACTATGGCCTGCTGCTGCTCGCACAGTCTGTCCAGCATGTGCAAGGTGGAGTTCCACCTGGTGGGCACGTCGCATATGAGGCGGTGAGCGGGAAGGCCGAAGTTACGCTGTAGCGCAGACAGGCGAGCAGCAGCAGGATGTGAACGCCGGAAGCGCGAACAGACGGCCCGCACTTTATGCAGCAGCTCTGACATGTCGGGGTAGTTGTGAATGAACTTCTGCACCACCAAATTCAGCACATGCGCCAAGCAAGGGATGTGCGTCAAATTGGCTAGTCCCAGAGCTGCAACGAGATTTCGCCCATTATCACACACCACCAGGCCGGGCTTGAGGCTCACCGGCAGCAACCACTCGTCGGTCTGTTGTTCTATACCCCGCCACAACTCCTGTGCGGTGTGGGGCCTGTCCCCCAAACATATGAGTTTCAGAATGGCCTGCTGACGTTTACCCCGGGCTGTGCTGAAGTTGGTGGTGAAGGTGTGTGGCTGACTGGATGAGCAGGTGGAAGAAGAGGAGGAGGAAGCCGAGAAGGAGGAGGTGGCAACAGGAGGCAAAGAATGTTGCCCTGCGATCCTTGGCGGCGGAAGGACGTGCGCCAAACAGCTCTCCGCCTGGGGCCCAGCTGCCACTACATTTACCCAGTGTGCAGTTAGGGAGATATAGCGTCCCTGGCCGTGCTTACTGGTCCACGTATCTGTGGTTAGGTGGACCTTGCCACAGATGGCGTTGCGCAGTGCACACTTGATTTTATCGGATACTTGGTTGTGCAGGGAAGGCACGGCTCTCTTGGAGAAGTAGTGCCGGCTGGGAACAACATACTGTGGGACAGCAAGCGACATGAGCTGTTTGAAGCTGTCTGTGTCCACCAGCCTAAATGACAGCATTTCATAGGCCAGTAGTTTAGAAATGCTGGCATTCAGGGCCAGGGATCGAGGGTGGCTAGGTGGGAATTTACGCTTTCTATCAAATGTTTGTGAGATGGAGAGCTGAACGCTGGCGTGTGACATGGTTGAGACGCTTGGTGACGGAGGTGGTGGTGGTGGTGTTGGTGGTACATCCCCTGTTTGCTGGGCGGCAGGTGCCAACGTTCCTCCAGAGGCGGAGGAAGAGGCCGAGGCGGCAGCAGCAGAATAGGCCGAGGCGGCAGCAGCAGAAGAGGTAGCAGGGGGAGCCTGAGTGACTTCCTTGGTTTTAAGGTGTTTACTCCACTGCAGTTCATGCTTTGCATGCAGGTGCCTGGTCATGCAGGTTGTGCTCAGGTTCAGAACGTTAATGCCTCGCTTCAGGCTCTGATGGCACAGCGTGCAAACCACTCGGGTCTTGTCGTCAGCACATTGTTTGAAGAAGTGCCATGCCAGGGAACTCCTTGAAGCTGCCTTTGGGGTGCTCGGTCCCAGATGGCGGCGGTCAGTAGCAGGCGGAGTCTCTTGGCGGCGGGTGTTCTGCTTTTGCCCACTGCTCCCTCTTTTGCTACGCTGTTGGCTCGGTCTCACCACTGCCTCTTCCTCCGAACTGTGAAAGTCAGTGGCACGACCTTCATTCCATGTGGGGTCTAGGACCTCATCGTCCCCTGCATCGTCTTCCACCCAGTCTTGATCCCTGACCTCCTGTTCAGTCTGCACACTGCAGAAAGACGCAGCAGTTGGCACCTGTGTTTCGTCATCATCAGAGACATGCTGAGGTGGTATTCCCATGTCCTCATCATCAGGAAACATAAGTGGTTGTGCGTCAGTGCATTCTATGTCTTTCACCGCTGGGGAAGGGCTAGGTGGATGCCCTTGGGAAACCCTGCCAGCGGAGTCTTCAAACAGCATAAGAGACTGCTGCATAACTTGAGGCTGAGACAGTTTCCCTGGTATGCATGGGGGTGATGTGACAGACTGATGGGGTTGGTTTTCAGGCGCCATCTGTGCGCTTTCTGCAGAAGACTGGGTGGGAGATAATGTGAACGTGCTGGATCCACTGTCGGCCACCCAATTGACTAATGCCTGTACCTGCTCAGGCCTTACCATCCTTAGAACGGCATTGGGCCCCACCATATATCGCTGTAAATTCTGGCGGCTACTGGGACCTGAAGTAGTTGGTACACTAGGACGTGTGGATGTGGCAGAACGGCCACGTCCTCTCCCAGCACCAGAGGGTCCACTAACACCACCACGACCATGTCCACGTCCGCGTCCCTTACTAGATGTTTTTCTCATTGTTATGGTTCACCACAACAACAAATATATTATTTGGCCCAATGTATTGTATTCAAATTCAGCGGGATATAAATTTGAGGCCTAGTATTTAGGCGCTGGGTGACCGGTATGGATTTAGTGACAGAATTAGACTTGGAAATGCACAGAAGCGTGTGTGTGTGAAGTTATTCTGAATGACCCAATGTGCACCTTGAATATTATATACCCTTTTAGGGATAGATTTCAAATAGCTCTGATATAGCAGAAACCACTAAATTATGAAATTGCTAAATTGGGAATTGTACTTCAACCCAGAACAAAAAATGTGCTTTGACGGACACTAAATATCTTGCCCAGCAACAACAGTACAACGGTGGGTAACGAGAGATTTAGAGGGAATTAAATTTGAGGCCTAGTATTTAGGCGCTGGGTCACCGGTATGGATTTAGTGACAGAATTAGACTTGGAAATACACAGTAGCGGGTGTGTGTGAACTTATTCTGAATGACCCTATGTGCACCTTCAATATTATATACCCTTTTAGGGATAGATTTCAAATAGCTCTGATATAGCAGAAACCACTAAATTATGAAATTGCTAAATTGGGAATTGTACTTCAACCCAGAACAAAAAATGTGCTTTGACGGACACTAAATATCTTGCCCAGCAACAACAGTACACCGGTGGGTAACGAGAGATTTAGAGGGAATTAAATTTGAGGCCTAGTATTTAGGCGCTGGGTCACCGGTATGGATTTAGTGACAGAATTAGACTTGGAAATACACAGTAGCGGGTGTGTGTGAAGTTATTCTGAATGACCCTATGTGCACCTTCAATATTATATACCCTTTTTGGGATAGATTTCAAATAGCTCTGATATAGCAGGAACCACTAAATTATGAAATTGCTAAATTGGGAATTGTACTTCAACCCAGAACAAAAAATGTGCTTTGACGGGCACTAAATAACTTTCCCAGCTACAACAGGACAACGGTAACGAGAGATTTAGAGGGATTTAAATTTGAGGCCTAGTATTTAGGCGCTGGGTGACAGGTATGGGTTTAGTGACAGAATTAGACTTGGAAATACACAGTAGCGGGTGTGTGTGAAGTTATTCTGAATGACCCTATGTGCACCTTCAATATTATATACCCTTTTTGGGATAGATTTCAAATAGCTCTGATATAGCAGAAACCACTAAATTATGAAATTGCTAAATTGGGAATTGTACTTCAACCCAGAACAAAAAATGTGCTTTGACGGACACTAAATATCTTGCCCAGCAACAACAGTACAGCGGTGGGTAACGAGAGATTTAGAGGGAATTAAATTTGAGGCCTAGTATTTAGGCGCTGGGTCACCGGTATGGATTTAGTGACAGAATTAGACTTGGAAATACACAGTAGCGGGTGTGTGTGAAGTTACTCTGAATGACCCTATGTGCACCTTCAATATTATATACCCTTTTTGGGATAGATTTCAAAGAGCTCTGATATAGCAGGAACCACTAAATTATGAAATTGCTAAATTGGGAATTGTATTTCAACCCAGAACAAGAAATGTGCTTGAACGGACACTAAATAACTCGCCCAGCTACAGCACTAGGGACAGATTTAGCTGGATATAAATTTGAGGCCTAGTATTTAGGCGCTGGGTGACAGGTATGGGTTTAGTGACAGAATTAGACTTGGAAATACACAGTAGCGGGTGTGTGTGAAGTTATTCTGAATGACCCTATGTGCACCTTCAATATTATATACCCTTTTAGGGATAGATTTCAAATAGCTCTGATATAGCAGAAACCACTAAATTATGAAATTGCTAAATTGGGAATTGTACTTCAACCCAGAACAAAAAATGTGCTTTGACGGACACTAAATATCTTGCCCAGCAACAACAGTACAGCGGTGGGTAACGAGAGATTTAGAGGGAATTAAATTTGAGGCCTAGTATTTAGGCGCTGGGTCACCGGTATGGATTTAGTGACAGAATTAGACTTGGAAATACACAGTAGCGGGTGTGTGTGAAGTTATTCTGAATGACCCTATGTGCACCTTCAATATTATATACCCTTTTTGGGATAGATTTCAAATAGCTCTGATATAGCAGGAACCACTAAATTATGAAATTGCTAAATTGGGAATTGTACTTCAACCCAGAACAAAAAATGTGCTTTGACGGGCACTAAATAACTTTCCCAGCTACAACAGGACAACGGTAACGAGAGATTTAGAGGGATTTAAATTTGAGGCCTAGTATTTAGGCGCTGGGTGACAGGTATGGGTTTAGTGACAGAATTAGACTTGGAAATACACAGTAGCGGGTGTGTGTGAAGTTATTCTGAATGACCCTATGTGCACCTTCAATATTATATACCCTTTTTGGGATAGATTTCAAATAGCTCTGATATAGCAGAAACCACTAAATTATGAAATTGCTAAATTGGGAATTGTACTTCAACCCAGAACAAAAAATGTGCTTTGACGGACACTAAATATCTTGCCCAGCAACAACAGTACACCGGTGGGTAACGAGAGATTTAGAGGGAATTAAATTTGAGGCCTAGTATTTAGGCGCTGGGTCACCGGTATGGATTTAGTGACAGAATTAGACTTGGAAATACACAGTAGCGGGTGTGTGTGAAGTTATTCTGAATGACCCTATGTGCACCTTCAATATTATATACCCTTTTTGGGATAGATTTCAAATAGCTCTGATATAGCAGGAACCACTAAATTATGAAATTGCTAAATTGGGAATTGTACTTCAACCCAGAACAAAAAATGTGCTTTGACGGGCACTAAATAACTTTCCCAGCTACAACAGGACAACGGTAACGAGAGATTTAGAGGGATTTAAATTTGAGGCCTAGTATTTAGGCGCTGGGTGACAGGTATGGGTTTAGTGACAGAATTAGACTTGGAAATACACAGTAGCGGGTGTGTGTGAAGTTATTCTGAATGACCCTATGTGCACCTTCAATATTATATACCCTTTTTGGGATAGATTTCAAATAGCTCTGATATAGCAGAAACCACTAAATTATGAAATTGCTAAATTGGGAATTGTACTTCAACCCAGAACAAAAAATGTGCTTTGACGGACACTAAATATCTTGCCCAGCAACAACAGTACAGCGGTGGGTAACGAGAGATTTAGAGGGAATTAAATTTGAGGCCTAGTATTTAGGCGCTGGGTCACCGGTATGGATTTAGTGACAGAATTAGACTTGGAAATACACAGTAGCGGGTGTGTGTGAAGTTACTCTGAATGACCCTATGTGCACCTTCAATATTATATACCCTTTTTGGGATAGATTTCAAATAGCTCTGATATAGCAGGAACCACTAAATTATGAAATTGCTAAATTGGGAATTGTATTTCAACCCAGAACAAGAAATGTGCTTGAACGGACACTAAATAACTCGCCCAGCTACAGCACTAGGGACAGATTTAGCTGGATATAAATTTGAGGCCTAGTATTTAGGCGCTGGGTGACCGGTATGGATTTAGTGACAGAATTAGACTGGGATATGGCCAAAAAATGAACAGACTATTGCTGGTTAAATGCACTTGGTGTGACAGCTTCACCCTGATGTAGGCTTTAGCCAAAAAACAACCACACCATTGAGGGTTAAATGCACTTGGTGACAGGCGCAGCTTGCCCCTGATTTTGTATATGGCCAAAAAATGAACAGACTATTGCTGGTTAAATGCACTTGGTGTGACAGCTTCACCCTGATGTAGGCTTTAGCCAAAAAACAACCACACCATTGAGGGTTAAATGCACTTGGTGACAGGCGCAGCTTGCCCCTGATTTTGTATATGGCCAAAAAATGAACAGACTATTGCTGGTTAAATGCACTTGGTGTGACAGCTTCACCCTGATGTAGGCTTTAGCCAAAAAACAACCACACCATTGAGGGTTAAATGCACTTGGTGACAGGCGCAGCTTGCCCCTGATTTTGTATATGGCCAAAAAATGAACAGACTATTGCTGGTTAAATGCACTTGGTGTCACAGCTTCACCCTGATGTAGGCTTTAGCCAAAAAACAACCACACCATTGAGGGTTAAATGCACTTGGTCGCAGCTTGTGCTGGCGCACCACAAGACACAAAATGGCCGCCGATCACCCCAGAAAAATGAGACTGACAAACGGTCTGTGCAGCCTAAAAACAGTGAGCAATTGAGGATCAGCAGCTCAATGATCCACAGCTGCAGATCGATCAGTTAATCAAGTCCTTTGGAGGAGTTAATCTGCCTAATCTCGCCCTACTGTCGCAGCCGCAACCTCTCCCTACGCTAATCAGAGCAGAGTGACGGGCGGCGCTATGTGACTCCAGCTTAAATAGAGGCTGGGTCACATGGTGCTCTGGCCAATCACAGCCATGCCAATAGTAGGCATGGCTGTGATGGCCTCTTGGGGCAAGTAGTATGACGCTTGTTGATTGGCTGCTTTGCAGCCTTTCAAAAAGCGCCAAGAAAGCGTCACAAAAGCGCGAAGAAAGCGACGAACACCGAACCCGAACCCGGACTTTTACGAAAATGTCCGGGTTCGGGTCCGTGTCACGGACACCCCAAAATTCGGTACGAACCCGAACTATACAGTTCGAGTTCGCTCATCCCTAATTAAGATCAGTATACAGAAATAGTTTTTCCCACCATGCCATATAAATGTTCGCAATAGATGGAGAGAATTTCGCCCCCATCGACACTCCGGAGATCTGTAGATAAAGCTGATTGTTAAACATGAAGTAATTATGTTTCATAAGAAAATCCACTGCTATACAGATAAACTCCTGGAGTGTCGATGTGTAATCAAGGTATACTTGAAGAAACCACCGCAATGCCATATTGCTTTATCATGCGGTATATGTGTGTATAAAGAAACGACATCTGCAGTGATACAAGTATACCCTTTTTCCACTGGAAATCCATAAATGTCTGTAAAACTCTTAGTATCCTTGATATAACCCGGGATGGATGAAATTAAAGCATTAATTCATCAGCTCACTTTAGAGTAACCAATAAAGATTTTTACCCTGTGCAATCCACGTCGCCGGCATTGGATAAATTCCAAGATATAATTGAAAAAGATCTTACTGCACGGAAAAAGAAAAATACCTACAATTCTTCTGAAAGGGAATGTAGAAAGTGCACTAATAATCTGAATGCAAATAAAATTCGGGCACTGAATGAACTCAAAGATCAGATTTAGTAGTAAGAAGGGCTGCTAAAGGGGGGCAGTCGTGATATTAGATCACCAGATGTATAAAACGCAAGTGGTTTCGATGTTGGAGGATACTACCACCTACCATCCACTGGCTTGCGACCCTCTCCCCATTTATCAGAAACTTCTATCGCAAATACTATAAAAAGTTTTTTTTCTTGGTATTCTGTCTCAGAAAGAGAGACTATATCAGGACTGGCCAACCTGCGGCTCTCCAGCTTTTGTAAAACTACAACTCCCACCATTCCCTGCTGTAGGCAGACTGGGCATGCTGGGAGTTGTAGTTTTGCAACAGCTGGAGAGCCGCAGGTTGGCCAGCCCTGGACTATATGCATGTTAAATATCCCATTACTGCCATCTTTCATGCCTTACCTAAAGTACATAAGAAGGGATTCTCCCCACCCATGAGACCTATTGTGGCAGGCATAGGTGCTTATTCTGAGCGTTTCGGTGAGTGGGTGGAATCCCTTCTACAACCTTTAATTTCATCCATCCCGGGTTATATCAAGGATACTAATAGAGTTTTACAGACATTTATGCATTTCCACTGGAAAAAAGGGTATACAGTCATGTGAAAAAATTAGGACACCCTTTGAAAGCATGTGGTTTTTTGTAACATTTTTAATAAAAGGTTATTTCATCTCCGTTTCAACAATACAGAGAGATTAAAGTAATCCGACTAAACAAAGGAAACTGAAGAAAAGTCTTTTCAAGATCTTCTGTAAATGTCATTCTACAAAAATGCCTATTCTAACTGAGGAAAAAGATAGGACACCCTTGCCCCTAATAGCGAGTGTTACCTCCTTTGGCTGAAATAACTGCAGTGAGACGGTTCTTGTAGCCATCTACCAGTCTTCGACATCGGTCTGAGGAAATTTTACCCCACTCCTCAATGCAGAACTTTTTCAGCTGTGAGATGTTTGAGGGGTTTCTTGCACGTACAGCCCTTTTCAAGTCACCCCACAGCATCTCAATGGGATTCAAATCTGGACTTTGACTTGGCCATTCCAGGACTCTCCATTTCTTCTTTTTCAGCCAATCTTTGGTTGATTTACTAGTATGTTTTGGGTCATTGTCATGTTGCATGGTCTAGTTCCGCTTCAGCTTTAATTTTCTAACTGATGGTCTCACATGTTCTTCAAGCACCTTCTGATACACAGTAGAATTCATCGTGGATTCTATGATGGTGAGCTGACCAGGTCCTGCTGCAGCAAAGCAGCCCCAAACCATGACACTTCCACCTCCATGCTTCACAGTTGGTATGAGGTTCTTTTCTTGGAATGCTGTGTTTGGTTTACGCCAAACATGTTCTCTGCTGTTGTGTCCAAATAATTCAATTTTGGACTCATCTGTCCAAAGAACATTATTCCAGAAGTCCTGGTCTTTGTCAACTTTATCTCTGGCAAATGTCAGTCTGGCCTCGATGTTTCTCTTGGAAAGCAAAGGTTTCCTCCTTGCACACCTCCCATGCAAGTTAAACTTGTACAGTCTCTTTCTGATTGTAGAGGCATGTACTTCTACATCAACAGTAGCCAGAGCCTGCTGTAGTTCTCGAGATGACACTTTAGGGTTTTTGGAGACCTCTTTTAGCATCTTGCGGTCTGCTCTTGGGGTGAACTTGCTGGGGCGACCAGTCCTGGGCATGTTGGCAGTTGTTTTGAAAGCCCTCCACTTGTAGACTATCTTCCGGACAGTGGAATGGCTGATTTCAAAATCTTTTGAGATCTTTTTAAATCCCTTCCCAGACTCATAGGCTGCTACAATCTTTTTTCTGAAGTCCTCTGACAGCTCTTTTGCTCTCACCATGGTGCTCACTCTCACTTCAACAGTCAGGAGCACACCAAACTAAATGTCTGAGGTTTAAATAGGGCAAGCCTCATTCAACATGCAGAGTAACGATCTACTAATTATGTGCACCTGGTGTGATATACCTGTGTGAGATCTGAGCCAATTTAAGAGGGAATACATGTGAGGGTGTCCTATCTTTTTCCTCAGTTAGAATAGGCATTTTTGTAGAATGACATTTACAGAAGATCTTGAAAAGACTTTTCTTCAGTTTTCTTTGTTTAGTTGGATTACTTTAATCTCTCTGTATTGTTGAAACGGAGATGAAATAACCTTTTATTAAAAATGTTACAAAAAACCACATGCTTTCAAAGGGTGTCCTAATTTTTTCACATGACTGTACTTGGATCACTGCAGATGTAGTTTCTTTATACACACATATACCGCATGATAAAGCAATATGGCATTGCAGTGGTTTCTTCAAGTATACCTTGATTACACATCGACACTCCAGGAGTTTATCTGTATAGCAGTGGATTTTCTTATGAAACATAATTACTTCATGTTTAACAATCAGCTTTATCTACAGATCTCCGGAGTGTCGATGGGGGCGAAATTCTCTCCATCTATTGCGAACATTTATATGGCATGGTGGGAAAAACTATTTCTGTATACTGATCTTAATCCCTTTTTCCATGCCATTAAGGTTCGGGAGATAGATCGACGACTTGTTATTTGTTTGGTCAGGTGATGTTCGATATACACTCACCTAAAGAATTATTAGGAACACCATACTAATACTGTGTTGGACCTTTTGCCTTCAGAACTGCCTTAATTCTACGTGGCATTGATTCAACAAGGTGCTGATAGCATTCTTTAGAAATGTTGGCCCATATTAATAGGATAGCATCTTGCAGTTAATGGAGATTTGAGGGATGCACATCCAGGGCACGAAGCTCCTGTTCCACCACATCCCAAAGATGCTCTATTGGGTTGAGATCTGGTGACTGTGGGGGCCATTTTAGTACAGTGAACTCATTGTCATGTTCAAGAAACCAATTTGAAATGAATCGAGCTTTGTGACAAGGTGCATTATCCTGCTGGAAGTAGCCATGGGATGGGTACATGGTGGTCATGAAGGGGTGGACATGGTCAGAAACAATGCTCAGGTAGCCTGTGGCATTTAAACGATGGCCAATTGGCACTAAGGAGCCTAAAGTGTGCCCAGAAAACATCCCCCACACCATTACACCACCACCACCACCAGCCTGCACAGTGGTAACAAGGCATGATGGATACATGTTCTCATTCTGTTTACGCCAAATTCGGACTTTACCATTTAAATGTCTCAACAGAAATCGAGACTCGTCAGACCAGGCAACATTTTTCCAGTCTTCAACAGTCCAATTTTTGTGAGCTCGTGCAAATTGTAGCCTCTTTTTCCTATTTGTAGTGGAGATGAGTGGTACCCGGTGGGGTCTTCTGCTGTTGTAGCCCACCTTTCTTTCCCATTCTGACATTCAGTTTGGAGTTCAGGAGATTGTCTTGACCAGGACCACAACCCTACATGCATTGAAGCAACTGCCATGTGATTGGTTGACTAGATAATCACATTAATGAGAAATAGAACAGGTGTTCCTAATAATTCTTTAGGTGAGTGTATATTTAGCTTCAAGGGCTACCTTAACAGCTGCTGTAGCTCTCTTTCATTCAGTTTGGATTTTGACGCAAATATTATTTCCTTTCTTGATCTTACACTAATAGGTGATGAAACAAATGTGAAGGTTAAGACTAAGGGCTGTTTCACACGAGCGGATGCCGTGCGTGACATTCGCTCCGTGAATGACAGCCAAGACCCGATGCGGACAGCAGAAGCACGGAGCAGTAACATGATTGATAATGCTCCGTGCCTCTCTGTGACCTCTTTACTACGAAATCACAGTGACAACTTTATCTCGCTGTGATTTCGTAGTAAAGAGATCACAGAGAAGCACGGAGGATTATCAATCATGTTAATGCTCCATGCTTCTGTCCGCATCGGGTCTTGGCTGTCATTCACGGAGCGGATGTCACGCACGGCATCCGCTCATGTGAAACAGCCCTAAGACTTTCAGAAAGGAGATAGCAGGGAATACCATTCTCCTTGCGACGTCTTGTTATCCCTCACATATTAGAGAACATATACCCGAAGGTGAACTAATTAGAGCTAGGCGAAATTGCTCAAGTACTGACACTTTTATATTAGAGGCAAAACATATAAAAGAACGACTTTGTCGTAGGAATTATACCGCACAGTCTGTACAGAGGGCACTTAACCAGACACGTTCCTTGGAGAGACGTTCTCTGGTTTTCCCTGGTGAACCGTCTAAACAGAGGCAGAATACACATTATTCCAAACATAATCAAGTTACATTTGTCACGCAGTTTAGCAAAGAATACACAGAAATCTGTAAGATTATAAAAAGTCATTTACCACTGCTCAACTTTGACAAAGATTGGAATGGAATAGTGTCTGATGGCATCAGATGCTTCGCTCGTAGGGCACCTAATCTTGGTCCAATATTGAGCCCAAGCCTTTTTTATGATTGTCCTACTATAAAACCCAGCTGGCTTAAAACCATTGGAAGCCTTAAATGTGGACATGCATCTGCTGTAATCATATGCAGGTGGGCACCACATATAATTCCACAGTCAATGGGAATACCTATAAAATAGGGTGGTATTTAAATTGCAATACTCCGTTTGCTATTTACCTCATCACATGCACAATATGCGATTTACAATACATGGGATGTACATCTAATGCAATAAAAACTAGAGTGCGTAAACGCATCTCTGATACACCGTACTACAAGACAAGGAATGTCTCAGCAGTTAGTACACACTTTGCGGTAACGCTCCAAGCAGGGGCGTAGCTAAAGGCTCATGGGCCCTGGTCCAAGGGTTCAGCTTGGGCCCCCTTCCCTCAGTGTTTTGTGGCTAGGGAAGGGCATAGCCTTCACGCTGCCTGCGGCAAAAAAAATTAACAGTAAACCCCCCTATGCCAAATTCTTGACCTAAACCCTTCCCACCAGCCAGAGCTATATCTTGACCAGCATGCACTTTCTATAATACTGGTATCTTCTTATGTGGCACAAGGGTCTTTGCCCCCTCAGGCTCCTGGGCCCGGTAGCGACTGCTACCTCTGCACCCTCTATAGCTACGCCCCTGGCATCAGTGTTCTGACAGTGGTTTTCACTGACCACCGCTAGGAGATGCTCTGGAACCAATAATCAGCCTAGCAGTGTACATGGAATATGGCTGACACACAGGGGGGGGGGGGGCGAAAAACAGACCCTTTACGCTACTTTCACACTTGCGTTCGGGGTTCCGCTTGTGAGTTCCGTTTGAAGGCTCTCACAAGCGGCCCCGAACGCATCCGTCCAGCCCTAATGCATTCTGAGTGGATGCGGATCCACTCAGAATGCATCAGTCTGGCAGCGTTTGTCCTGCGGAGTGGAAGTGAATGGGGACGGATCCGTTTGAAGTTGACACAATATGGCTCAATTTTCAAACTGATCCGTCCCCCATTGATTTTCAATGTAAAGTCTGGACGGATCCGTCTTAGGCTACTTTCACACTTAGAAATTTTTCTACAATATAATGCAGACGGATCTGTTCTGAATGGATCCACCGTCTGCATTATATGAGCGGATCCGTCTGGGCAGACACCAGACGGATCCGCTCTGAACGCAAGTGTGAAAGTAGCCTAAGGCACAGATGAAACACTGACAAGACGTCACAGACATGTGAATGAGGTCCTAGGGCTCGCGCACAGGATCGTTGTTTCAGCCCGCATCCAACCAGCATTTTTTGCAAATCCATTCACATAAATGGGGCCGCAAAAGCTGCAGACAGCGAACCGTGTGCGCCAATGCATCCGCAAAAAGACAGAACATGTCCTATTCTCGTCCACTGTACAGAGGGGGATAGGGCAGGTCTATAGAGGGCAGGACGTTCCGTAAAATCCAGATCTGCAATTTGTGGACTGTAAAACATCCAACAGTCATGTGAATGAGCCCTCAGTCTGTACTTCTGCCATTTTATCTCCTTTTACAGAGTGTCATATTGTGGAAGATGGCATGAGGTGCCAAGTCACCACACACAAGTCACCACACATAAATACTGTTAGTGTACCCCGTACTTTCACTGCCTGCTGAGGAAAGGTTCTAGCGCTCCCCATACTGAAGGACACTGACGAGACCTCGGTTCACTCAGCCGCCAGCACCAGTGAATGTCACAGTAACGGCCACTCGCCTCCTCATACAAAACACAGATTTAAATGCTTACTACGTCACCACAGCTCTAGCCAATCACAGGACGCGACCCAGAACCCCGGAAGTAGAACGTTCTAGTGACGTCACGTTCCACAGCTACAAACCTACTGGAGGGAGAGGGGATCACGGTGTGTATGACAGCAGCGGACGGTGTGAGGTGGCGGGGGCCCGCCAGCCACCGCACGTCCGCACAGTCACTGCCGCCTGCTGCTTCTGAGTGTCTGACTGGGAGGGAGCCGGAGATGCGCGGAAACCACGCCTCCGGCTCCTCCTCACTCAGACCTCACTCAATGTCTGCTTCCGCGGCCGCCCCCTCAGACACACGTGAGCTGCCTAGTGCCTGCCTGCTACAGCCTGCGCCGTGCGCACTGCCCCTGCCCCCCGGCACTATTAGATTTTGAATAGGAGGCGGTGGGGGGGCCGTGGGCCCCCCTGGCTCAGGGGCCCGGTCGCAATTGCGACCGCTGCGACCCCTGTAACTACGCCACTGGCTCCAAGGAAATACATCCGGTCTCCGTGTACAGGAAATTGAAAGGGTGACTGCACAAATAAGGGGAGGAGATCATAAGAAAAAACTTTTGAACGTTTGAAGTTTTCTGGATGTATGAGCTCAGCACCTGTGTTCCGAAGGGATTAAATAGGAGACAAGACTTAATCTTGCAATATTGATGTCACCTATTTTTTGCTGCCATTTATGTCAGTATATATGTTAATTGTGCCATATGTTTATGGTAGATCTTTTTTAGGGTATTTTAATTTCAGATGTTTGTTATGTCAAGGGTTACCTGTTGGTGATTGTCTAAGATTTCATTCCAAATGAGCCACATTACTAGCCCCCTCCCTTTGGATGGCAGGTGTGTAGGTTTATATGGAGTGATCTCTGCTGTGTGCACTTGTCATGAGTAAGGACCGTAATCTGAGTGTCCGAAACATGTAGACCGTGTACTTTTATCCTGTGTTTGGAAAACGTTTTTGACTTTTTGGAATAAAGGATCGGATTTTTAGAAGCTGGATTTTTCTTCTTCTTTCTATTCGTAGCTGAGTCCAGGCAACGTCCGTTCATCTGAAAACCGGAGATAGGTGAGCGCTGCAAAATACTTTTTATTTTATAAAAATGTATTAGGGTTAAAACCAGATGGCCCAATATAGTGGATGGATCAAACACGGCTGCTGGATTATTGCCATAAGGCCTCATGCACACGGGCATTGCCCGTCCGTGCCTGTATTTTGGCCCGTAAACAACGGGTCCGCAATATAAAGACACCGGCTGTGTGCACCCCGCATCACGGATGCGGACCCATTCTCTTGAATGGGTCCACAATCCAGAAGGTGCATTGCGGAACGGAGACACAGATTCCCCTTCGGAAGCACTATGGAGTGCTTCTGCAAATTGCAGTCCTCAATGCACGTAACAGCTAAGCAATGGCCATGTGTATGTGGCCTAAGGGACAGGAGCCTGAAAACTAGTAGCTGTCATATAATATGTGGCCAAACAGCTGTTGCTGGTATGGGGTTTGGCTGGTTAGGTGCGTAACACAATATGCAAATTATTGCTGTTGTGGTCTGCAATCTCCGGAAAATGCCCCTTTTGTATGAGAATTACATAAGGGGACCACATGGGGCCAATAGTTGACCACTATATACATTTACCTAATAATTAAAGTTATGCATCCTGAAACTACATATGAATAGTACCATGTGGTACAGCAGGTGACCGGCAGTTTAATCCAACAAAGTGATAAAAGGGGAGAGAGAAATGGTCAAGGGGCATAACCGGAGTAACAGAAGAAGAAAGTCCCCCCCCACCCTTAGTTGTGAACCCACTTCTCCAACACCCCAACTTCCCTCTTGTCCTACAGGTGGAAGACCCTTCTTCTGCAATTTGCTTTTTGCTCCTTTTCCACGTCATCTAATGCAGATGATAATGTCATCAGGAATATCTGGCTCTGCCTCTCTCTGCATTTTGCTGACTTTTCTCAGACATGGAGACAGCAAAAGGTGATTTGAAAGAAATATAGCCAGCAAAAGATGAGGATGTTCATCGAGACCTGGCCCCCCTAAGGGGTGCATAAAAAAATATATATTTACATATTCTACTACTTTTAAATTCCATAGTCAACTACATGGAAAGGGAGGGACTGTAGTACCAGCAAATAGGCTAGATGCACATTCAGCTTCTGCGCTGTTGGGTGAGTGCACACATACTGTTGTCTTCAACCTCGGTGATCGATTGCTGTTGAAACAAGTAATGAGGAGGAGGAGTAGGAGCATCAGGAGCAATGGATGACATTGAAATCCATGCTAAGGAATGATAGCTTCCTTCAGCTGACTTTGACGAGCCTGACTGCTGAAGAGGGGGTGCAGGCCGGTGGGAGAAGCAGTGGTTGCTGCATTAGGCTGTAACACTAAATAAGTGACACGGTTTTCCCATGTCACTTCATGGTGACGCATAGAGATGAGCGAATTTTTAAAAAACTCAATTCGGCCAGTTCGCCGAATTTTTCTGAAAAATTTGCTTCAATCCAAACTTATTTGCGCCAAATCGCATTAATAAATGGCTATTTCCTGGCTGCTGAGGGCCTTTATAGTGGTGTACAACACTGTACATTGTAGTAACTCGCATAGGGAGTCTGCTATAGTAGTAAAATAATACTGTGAGTCCGTATGACATGCAGATGACAGGCGTTGCTCTTAGAATCACACTTTACTTATTAGGGTAGTCATGGGGCCAAAACTGACCAAATAACTCAAGTATGAACTCAACCTTACAGGTCGATGTTAGCTTCAAGAAAAAGTGCACTCCTTTTACACCGTCATCAGCTGATTCCACATAGATGTTATCAAAACCTGTTCTATTAAACGCGTATACAAGTAGAGCCCCCCAGACAGTCACTGATTATTCTGCCCTTCCTCTGATCCGTCAGAGCAATAACCCACAAAAAATGGATCCTGTCTGTGGAGCATATGCCTTCACTAGGTCAGCATTTTCTCAATAATCCATCAGTATTGCTAATGCCAAAAAAAACAGGAGTGGATGTAAAACAGAGATGACACGTGAATGGAATATTTGCATGTCTTCTGTGTTTTCTACCCACTCCTGCTTTTGGCTACCAAATCCTAAGCCAATTCTGATGGGACCATACAGGCCTTACAGCTGCTACACAGACAGGATCCGTTGTGCGTCTAATTTTTCCTTCCTTCTGACAGATCAAAGGAAAGGTCAAATAAAGGATGATGTCAGCCAGGCCGAAAGGCATAATAGTGGACCAGTCATGAAGTGGGGAGGGTGGGAACAGCATGAGAAGTCCACAGAGTGAACCTATGACATAGTGGTGAGGTGGAAGCAGCATGAGGAGACCACAGAGTGGCCCAATGACAGGAACTGGATTTGGCAGCAATATGAGGAGGCCACCGAGTTGCACAATGACCGAGTCTGGAGGTTGCGGCATCAGGAGAAAGCCACCGAGTGGCACAATGACAGAGTCTAGAGGTGGCGGATGCAGCAGCATCATGAGAAGGCCACCGAGTGGCACAATGACAGAGTCTGGAGGTGGCAACAACATCATTTTGTATATTTGTTGTTTCATAATATATATTTTCCTCACACTTTCAGACCTTACACAACGTCAATAGGTCCATACAACAAAAGGAGTTTTTCAGTCACCCATCATTTTTACTGAAAAAAATGTATTTGAAAAATAAAATTTCACCACAACGTCATTCAGTTCATACAGCAAAAGGAGTTTTGCAGTCACCCATCAACATTACCGAAAAAAAACACTTTGAAAGAGTGGCACAAGGACAGAAATTGGAGCTGGCGGATGCAGCAGTAGCTTCATTAGAAGGCCATCGAGTGGCACAATGACAGAGTCTGGAGGTGGCAGCAGTATGAGAAGGCCACCAAGTGACACAATGACTGAGTCTGGAGGTGGCGGCAGCATCAGGAGGTTGCCATTGTTTTCATGTACGTTTTGTCAATTTGCTGTCTCATAATATATATTTTCTTCACACTGTCAGACGTTACACGACCTCACACAAAGTCATTCGGTTCATACAGCAAAAGGAGTTTTGCAGTCACACATCAACATTTTTACCGAAAAAAAACACTTTTAAAGAGACAATGACAGAGTCTGTAGATGGCAGCAGTATGATGAGGCCACCGAGTTGCAAGGTGACATAGTTTGGAGGTTTCGGCAGCATCCGGAGACCACAGAGTGGCAAGGTGACATAGAGTGGATATGGCAGCAGGATGCCACAGAGTGGCAAGGTGACATTGTGTGGTTATGGCAGCAGCAGCAGGAGACCACAGAGTGGCAAAGTGACAAGGTTTGGAGGTGGCGGCAGCATCAGGAGGCTGCAGAGTGGCAAGGTGACATAGTGTGGAGTTGGCAGCAGCAGCAGGATACCACTGGGTGGCAAGGTGACATAATGTGGAGATGGCAGCAGCAGAAACAGGATTCCACAGGGTGCCAAGGTGACATAGTGTGGAGATGGCAGCAGCATAAGGAGACCACAGAATGGCAAGGTGACATAGTGTAAAGATGGCAACAGCATGAGGAGACCACAGAGTGGCGAGGTGGCGGCAGCATCAGGAGGCCACAGAATGGCAAGGTGACATAGTGTGGAGATGGCAGCAGCATGAGGATACCACAGAGTGGCAAGGTGACATAGTGTGGAGATGGCAGCAGCACGAGGAGACCACAGAGTGGCAAGGTGATATAGTGTGGAGATGGCAGCAGGATACTGTAGAGTGGCAAGGTGACATAGTGTCGAGATGGCAGCAGCATGAGGAGACCACAGAGTGGCGAGATGGCAGCAGCATGAGGAGACCACAGAGTGGCAAGGTGATATAGTGTGGATATGGCAGCAGGATACCCCAGAGTTGCAAGGTGACATAGTGTCGAGACGGCAGCAGCATGAGGAGACCAAAGAGTGGCAAGGTGACATAGTGTGGAGATGGCAGCAGCATCAGGAGACCACAGAGTGGCAAGGTGACATAGTGTGGATATGGCAGCAGCAAGAGACCACAGAGTGGCATGGTGACATAGTTTGAAGGTGACAGACGCAGCAGGATACCACAGAGTGGCAAGGTGACATAGTGTGGGGATGGCAGCAGCATGAGGAGACCACAGACTGGCAAGGTGACATAATGTGGAGATGGCAGCAGCAGGATACCACAAAGTGACATAGTGTGGATATGGCAGCAGCATCAGGAGGCCACAGAGTGTCAAGGTGACATAGTGTGTATATAGCAGCAGAATTTTAATCCATTTTTCCCAGTAACAAAGCAAGGGTTAACAGCCAAACAAAACTCAATATTTATGGCCCTGATTCTGTAGTTTACATAAACACCCCATATGTGGTCGTAAACAGCTGTACGGGCACACGGCATCGCGCAGAAGGAAAGGAATGCTTATGCTATCATTTTTGGAAGGCAGATCTTGCTGGACTGTTTTTTTTTACACCATGTCCCATTTGAAGCCCCCTGATGCACCCCTAGAGTAGAAACTCCAAAAAAGTAACCCCATTTTGGAAACTACGGGGTAAGGTGGCACTTTTCTTGGTAGTATTTTAGGATACATATGAGTTTTGGTTGCTCTCTGTTATATTACACTTTTTGTGCTGTTTTGGCACCGTTTTTATTTTTTGTTATTCACAACATTCATCTGACGTTTTTGTTTATATAGCCGGTTGCTACGGATGCGACAATACCAAATATGACAACTTTTTTGGTTGTTTGTTTCAGTTTTACGTAATAAAGCATTTTTGAAAAAAAAGATTTTTTATTGTCTCCACATTCTGAAAGCCGTAGTTCTTTAAAAAAAATTGGGCGACTGTCTTATGTAGGGCCAAATTTTTGGGGGGATGAGATGCCGATTTGATTGGTACTATTTTAGGGTGTAGATGACTTTTTGATCGCTTGCTATTACACTTTTTGTGATGTAAAGTGGCAAAAAATGGCTTTTTTTACACCGTTTTAATATTTTTTTTTTTACGATGTTCACCTGAGGGGTTAGGTCATGTGATAATTTTATAGAATATGTTCTTACTGACGCGGCGATACCTAATATGTATACTTTTTTTTATTTATTTAAGTTTTACACAATGATATAGTTTTTGAAACAAAAAAAATCATGTTTTAGTGTCTCCAGTTTGAGAGCCATGTTTTTTTTAGTTTTTGGGCGATTGTCTTAGGTAGGGTATCATTTTTGCGGGATGAGATGACAGTTTGATTGGCACTATTTTGGGGGGCAAATGCCTTTTTGATTGCTTCGTGTTGCACTTTTAGTTATGTAAGGTGACAAAAAAATGTTTTTTTTAGCACTGTTTTTATTTTATTTTTTTGACAGTGTTCACCTGAGGGGTTAGGTCATGTAATATTTGTATAGAGCCGGTCGATACGGACGCAGCGATACCCAATATGTGTACTTTTCTTTTTTCCATAATTAAAAAAATATATCTTTATTTTGTGAAAAGGACGCTTTTTTGTAAAACTTTATTTTTTTACTTTTTTTTCACTATACTTTTTTGTCCAATTCTGGGACTTCAACTTTTGGGGGTCTGATCCCCTTTACAATGCATGACAATACTTCTGTATTGTCATGCATTGGCTGTAAGTGTATTACACATTGTAATACACTTACAGCCTTCCTGCCTGTGAGATCCAGGGGGCTGGATTTCACTGGTTGTCACGGAAGGCATCGAGCTGCCATCGGGTCCCCGTTACAACAGTGCGGGGACCCGATGGCTGCTTCCTCCCTGCACTGACATCGCACGTGCCGCGATCAGTGCTGACCACGGCTGAGCAGGGGTCATACAGAAGAGGTTATACAGCAGGGGTCTGGCTATCAGTGACTGCTGGACCCCTGCCGCTGATCGGGCAGGCGCAGCTCCTGCACCTGCCCGATTAGCGCGCCATACATGTACGGCGCTGGGCGTTAAGTCACGTCCGGTTGCGCCGTACATGTACGGCGCTGGGTGTGAAGGGGTTAACACATATAAGTGTAGCGCTGAAAGCTGAATAAAATTTCATTTTCCACCAAAATACTTCAATAAGATTTTACCACCTATAACGGAGCACGGAGATGGAAAGGGTCTTCGGATTACCTCCACACTATACGGACATCTCAGAAATAAACCGATGCTCCTGACAGCAGTTCTTGGGAAGGTCATCCGGCATCTATTCACCCCTTCACCCCGCTGAAGGATTATTTTTAAAGTGTGTAGAAGCCACGCTGCAGATTTATCATGGAGACATCATAGAGATTTAACCGCATATAACCGCAGCGCTGACTGCTGAATACATTTTGTTTTTCGACCAAAATACTTCAATAAAGATTTTACCACATATAACGACCACACTGACTGACTGCTACCACCACTACTTCCGTGAACCCCTGCTACTTTCCAGGTAGATAGGCTGCTGCGAAGCAGGTGGTCTACCCCGGGCACGTTTGGCTCCCGATTTCCCACTGCTGCCACGCTGTTAAATCCCAGCCATGCTTTCAACACATATAACCGCCAACGTGAACTGAGAATGTATTTTTCTGTTTGTACTGAAATAGGCCACTAAACGTTTTCAACACATATAACCACTGTCGTCGTGAACTAAGAATGTATTTTTCTATTTCTACTGAAATAGGCCACTTAACGCTTTCAACACATCTAACCGCCGCTGACATGAACTGAGAATGCATTTTTCTGTTTGTACTGAAATAGGCCACTAAACGCTTTGAACACATACAGTGAGAAACAGAAGTATTTGAACACCCTGCGATTTTGCAAGTTCTCCCACTTAGAATTCATGGAGCGGTCTGAAATTCACATTGTAGATGCATTCTCACTCTGAAAGACAGAATAAAATAAAAAAAATTGGAAATCGCATTGTATGATTTTTTAAGAATTTATTTGTCTTGCACTGCTGAACATAAGTATTTGAACACCTGAGAAAATCAGTGTTAATATTTGGTACAGAAGCCTTTGTTTGCAATTACAGAGATCAACGTTTCCTGTAGTTCTTGACCAGGTTTGCACACACTGCAAAAGTGATTTTGGCCCACTCCTCCACACAGATCTCTTCTAGATCTGTCATGTTTCCGGGCTGTCGCTGAGCAACACGGAGTTTCAGCTCCCTCCAAAGATGTTCTATTGGATTTAGGTCTGGAGACTGGCTAGGCCACTCCAGAACTTTGATGTGCTTCTTACGGAGCCACTCCTTGGTTATCCTGGCTGTGTGCTTCGGGTCGTTGTCATGTTGGAAGACCCAGCCACGACCCATCTTCAATGCTCTGACTGAGGGAAGGAGGTTGTTGCTCAGAATCTCATAATAAATGCCCCCATTCATCCTCTCCTTAATACAGTGCATTCGTCCTGTCCCCTTCACAGAAAAGCACCCCCAAAGCATGATGTTAGGCTGCTTTCACACTAGCGTTCGGCTGTCCGCTCGTGAGCTCCGTTTGAAGGAGCTCACGAGCGGACCCGAACGCTTCCGTCCAGCCCTGATGCAGTCTGAATGGATGCGGATCCGCTCAGACTGCATCAGTCTGGCGGCGTTCAGCCTCCGCTCCGCTCGCCTCCGCACGGACAGGCGGACAGCTGAACGCTGCTTGGCGTGCGGATCCGTCCAGACTTACAATGTAAGTCAATGGGGACGGATCCGTTTGAAGATGCCACAATATGGCTCAACTTGCGCACTTGCAAATTTTTTTTAAGTTATTAATGCAGACGGATCCGTACTGAACGGAGCCTCCGTCTGCATTAATATGATCGGATCCGTTCAGAACGGATCCGATCAAGCGCAAGTGTGAAAGTAGCCTTACCACCCCCATGCTTCACAGTAGGGATGGTGTTCTTGGGATGCAACTCATCCTTCTTTTCCCTCCAAACACAACGAGTGAAGTTTAGACCAAAAAGTTCTACTTTGGTCTCATCTGACCACATGACTTTCTCCCATGCCTCCTCTGGATCATCCAGATGGTCATTGGCAAATTTCAGACGGGCCTGGACATGTGATGACTTGAGCAGGGGAACCTTCCATGCAATGCATGATTTGAAACCATGACAGCATAGGGTTCTAAGCTCTCTTTATGTCATTGACCAGCTCCTCCCTTGTAGTTCTGGGCTGATTCCTCACCTTTCTTATCATCAGTTATACCCCACGAGGTGAGATCTTGCATGGAGCCCCAGTCCGAGGGAGACTTCCATTTTTTAACAGTTGATCTATTTTCACCAAGCTGCTTGGCAATTGCCCCGTAGCCCTTTCCAGCCTTGTGAAGGTCCACAATTTTGTCTCTGGGGTCTTTTGACAGCTCTTTGGTCTTGCCCATAGTAGTAGTTGGCGTCTGACTGACTGTGGGGTGGACAGAGGTCTTTAACGAGCTCAGACAGGTGCTACTAAGTTAGATTAATGAGTGGAGTAGAGGTGGACTTTTTAAAGGCACAGTAACAGGTCTTTGAGAGCCAGAATTGCTGTTTCTCAGGTGTTCAAATACTTATGTTCTGCAGTGCAAGACAAATAAATTCTTTAAAAATCATACAATGTGAGTTCCTGAATAAAAAAATAAAAATTATGTCTCTCAGAGTGGGAATGCACCTACAATGTGAATTTCAGACCCCTCCATGATTTCTAAGTGGGAGAACTTGCAAAATCGCAGGGTGTTTAAATACTTCTGTTTCTCACTGTATAACCGCCGCCGACGTGAACTGAGAATGCATTTTTCTGTTTGTACTGAAATAGGCCATTAAACGCTTTCAACACATATAACTGCCACAAATAAGTGCACCAGTGAAATGCGTATATATTTTTCTTTTTTTACTGTAATACGCCCCTATACGCTTTAAACAGAAATAACTGCAGAAGTGAACTGAGCATATATTTTTCTTGTTGGACTGAAATAGACCCCTCTAAGCTTTCACCAGAATTAACTGCAGAAATACATTGAAAATATATTTTTCTTTTTTTACTGAAATACGCCCCTATACGCTTTCACTAGAAATACCTGCAACAGTGCAGTGCGTATATATTTTTATTATTTTACTGAAATACGCCCCTATACACTTTCACCAGAAATAACTGCAACAGTGTAGTGCGTATATATTTGTCTTTCTTTACTGAAATACGCCCCTGTACACTTTCAACAGAAATAACTGCAACAGTGTAGTGCGTATATATTTTTCTTTTTTTAGTGTAATACGCCCCTATATGCTTTTTTTTTTTTTATCAGAATCATTTTTATTGGTTATCAATAAAGGTATTAACAAAAAAAAGATTTGTATACAATAACAAAGATCCTTTCAGTCCATACATCAGATTCTTAACAACATAATGAGTCTATCATCATATTATCATTAAGGCTACTTTCACACTTGCGTTCGGTGCGGATCTGTCTAGTATCTGCACAGACGGATCCGCACCTATAATGCAAATGCTTGCATCTGTTTTAGAACGGATCTGTCTGCATAACATCTTTTTCAGATCTGAGTTTTCACATCGTGAAAACTCAGATCCGACAGTATATTCTAACACAGAGGCGTTCCCATAGTGATGGGGATGCTTCAAGTTAGAATATACTAAGAACTGTGTACATAACTGCCTGGCAGCACCCGATCTCTTCTAGGGGGCTGTGATCCGCACAATTAACCCCTCAGGTGCCACACCTGAGGGGTTAATTGTGCGTATCATAGCCCCCTGTAAGAGATCAGGTGCTGCCAGGCAGCAGGGGGCCAGGCCCCCCTCCCCCCAGTTTTAAATTCATTGGTGGCCAGTGCGGCCCCCCCTCCCTCCCCAGTATTAAATTCATTGGTGGCCAGTGCAGCCCCCCCTCCCTCCCCAGTATTAAATTAATTGGTGGCCAGTGCGGCCCCCCCTCTCCCCCCCTAATTAAAATCACCCCCCCCCCCCCCGCACTGGCCACCAATGAATTTAATACTGGGGAGGGAGGGAGGGGGGCCGCACTGGCCACCAATGAATTTAAAACTGGGGAGGGAGGGGGGTCTGGCCCCCTGCTGCCTGGCAGCACCTGATCGCTTACAGGTGCGGTACCTGAGAGGTTAATTATGCGGATCACAGACCCCTGTAATAGATCGGGTGCTGCCAGGCAGCAGGGGGCAGTTATGTACACAGTCCTTAGTATATTCTAACTTGAAGCGTCCCCATCACTATGGGAACGCCTCTGTGTTAGAATATACTGTCGGATCTGAGTTTTCACGATCTAACTCAAATCTGATGGTACATTCTAACATAGAGGCGTTCCTATGGTGATGGGGACGCTTCAAGTTAAAATATACCATTGCATTGGAGAAAACTCAGATCCGATGGTATATTAATAGGGACTCCTGACTTTACATTGAAAGTCAATGGGGGACAGATCCGTTTGCAATTGCACCATATTGTGTCAACGTCAAACGGATCCGTCCCTATTGACTTGCATTGTAAGTCCAGACGGATCCGTTTGGCTCCGCACGGCCAGGCGGACACGAAAATGCTGCAAACTGCGTTTGGGTGTCCGCCTGCTGAGCGGACACCGGAGGCGAAACGGAGCCATACTGATGCATTCTGAGCGGATCCTTATCCATTCAGAATGCATTGGGGCTGTACGGATCCGTTCGGGGCCGCTTGTGAGAACCTTCAAACGGAACTCACAACCGGAACCCTGAGCGCAAGTGTGAAAATAGCCTAAATCAGTGTAATATGTAATATATAGACAGAAACTTGGTATTATAAGAATACAGGACATTGCAAAAATATTGTTAGATAATTTTTTAACATCCGACCATCTTTTGCTTGATCCTGCAGAGAGACAGTTACATCACTTTTATTTATCTAGTAGTTATGTCTCAAGAAGGCCATTTCAAAGAGAACTGAAATTAAAGTGAGCAAGCGACATCCCCCTTTAGACAGCCTGTGTTAAGATAACTGCCCCAGTAGAGATAATTGCCCTCGTATGCAATCTCTAGACAGTGCCGCAGAAGCCAAACTCCCAGCCTCCAACCAGCCCCTCCATATCAACAGGAATTTGTTTGGACATTTTCTCTTGACATAGACCCCCCTTTCGAGGCGTAAAACTATATTCAGCCTATTTATATATTCCTGTTTGTTGGGTGGATTTTCCCATATCCAGTGTTTAGCAATTAAAACCCTCGCCTGGAACAGCATTCTGTGAATGCATAGTGACAGATTATTGTTTATTCCTGAAGAGTTCAGAATACCCAATACACAAACTCTTGGATCATTAGGCAATCTTATCTGAGTCGTAACGGATATGATTTCACGTATATCTTCCCAATTTTTGGCAATTCCAAACCATATGAAGCAATGTCGCTTCTATTTCTCCACATCGAGGGCATGAGGAGTTCGGTCATGTGCCTATCTTGAATATAAATTTTGGGGTTCTATACACTTTGTGTATTAAGTATAGCTGAGACAATCTCTGAGATTCATTCAGTGTAAGACTAGTAGTTAAAGCCAGAACATCAGTCGATTAATCTTGAGACATTGTCCCTACATCCTCTTCCCATTTTCCTTTTACCACAAAGGGAGTTGAGGAGGCATTGGCATCAAGTATAAATTTGTATAGCCGTGAAATCAGGCCTTTTGTGGACCTGCCCTCCATTAGCTGTTTCACCACAGGAGGGGAGGTGGCAACCACCATACCCTTCGGAAATTGCGTTTTACATGCATGTCTTAATTGGAGGAATTGAAAAAATGCCGTTTTGGGTAGGCCAAACTCTTCCTGGAACTGGGTGAAAGATTTAAACATTTCTTGAGATTGAATTTGGCCCAAAAATAGTATGCCCTTCTCCTCCCATGGGGAATATCCTTTTAGTCTGAATATCTCTGGCAATTGGGGGTTCCGCCATAATGGCGTATTGTCATTAAAACCTGTTAGATTTGCCAATTCCTTGAATTTTGACCAAACTTTGGTTATAAGGAATAATGTGGGAAGTTTCCTACCTAGAGGGTGCTGCCCACTCACTTCAACCGAAGCAATAGGTGCTTTCTGTTTCATACTGTGAGCAACTATATCAGCCGAGGAGTCTAAATCAACTGTTCTAATCCATCCCCCAACATGCTGCAATTGTGCAGCTATAAAGTAGGACCATGGGTTCAGGAGGGACAAGCTGCCCTCTTCCTTACTTTTTTGGAGTTTTTCTATGCAAATTCTCGGTTGCTTTTTTTTTCCAGATCAATGGTCTAAAAATCCCCTGAATTTTTTAGAATATCCTCTGTGGGACTTATACCGGCGAGTTGTGTAGTATATATAATAGCTGTGGCATGAATATCATTTTAATTCAATTACAGCGGCCAATTACCGTAAGGGGCAGCTTACACCAAACATTAGTTTTGACTACAAATTTAGCGATTAGTGGCTCTAAATTCAGTTTTATGTATTCAGTTGGTGCTGGTGTTATCATTACGCCTAAATATTTGAAGTGAGTGGTCTACAGCAGGGGTATACAGACGAGGTCTAATTGTGGTGGGGTGGGATCTAATGGGAGAATTGTGGACTTGTCCCAGTTTATTTTAAGCCCAGAAAATGTCCCAAAATCCACAATCTCCTTCATTATTGGATCTATAGACTTCTGCAGGTCTCCCACATATAATAATAAGACTTTTTCTTCCCGGGGGCCTATTGGAAATCCCTTCCAATGTGGAGAGTTTCGTAGAAGACAGGCTAGGGGCTCAATTGCTATCGCAAATAGCAGGGGGGGACAAGGGACAACATTGTTGTGTGCCCCTGTGTAAAGGAAAGCGTTCGGAAAGTAGCCCGTTCGCTCTTATCCTTGCTAACGGGGAGTTATACAGTAATTGGACCCAGAAGACAAAACCCTGCCCAAATCCCATGGACTCCAAGACCTCCCACAGGTATTCCCATTCTACTCTGTCGAAAGCCTTGGCAGCGTCCAAGGACATTATTGCACGACATCCCCCAGTATTTATCGGTCTCTGGAGATTCAAAAACAGTCGAGGGGGATTATTGGCCGTGCTCCTATCCGGCATAAATCCAGCCTGATCCCTATGTATTAAAGGAGTCATTACCTTATTAAGCCGATTGGCCAGTAATTTAGCTAGCAATTTCACATCATTAGGTAGAAGAGAAATAGGTCTGTATGAGTCAGGTCTAACTCGGTCCTTATTGGGCTTTGGAATAACCCCATCGCCTCCCTCATAGATGCAGGTAGCTTTCTGATTCGTAGCGCATCGTTAAAGGTCTCCAGAAGCTGTGGAAGGAGACAGTCCCGGTACTGTTTAAAGAAATCCCCCGGTAGTCCATCCGACCCTGGGGCCTTTTCATTGGGGAGAGAGCCTAAAGCTATTTCAAGTTCCTCCAGTAAGTAAGGGGTTCATCCAGGTATGCGGCAGATTCTAGGGATAATTTAGGGATAGGTATTTGGCCAAGATATTTTTTAATATCCTCTTTTCCCATGGACAATTTAGAGGAATATAATTCCTTATAAAAGTTGTGGAACGTATCAAGGATGACTGAACTTTCCACTGAAAGTTCTCCATCAGAGGTTCTGATTGCTGCTATTCTGGATGCACCTTCTTGTGACCGGACCACCCTAGCTAGCAGACTACCTGTACTCTCTCCTGCCTCAAAGTATTTTTGTTTGGTAAAGAACCGTTTATTATCCACTATATGTAACAAATGGTCAGTGAATTTGGATTGCGCTTCTTTCCATACTGCCTCAGACTGCTGGGAGGGTGTACTTATATATAATTGTTTACTCCTTATCACTTCCTGCTGTATAGCTTTAGTGAGTTCCCTAGTTTGAACTTTACGCCTGTTAATTTTCTGCATATAGAGACCTCTCACATATGCTTTCATGGCGTCCCATACTGTCCCTATAGGTGCTGACCCTATGTTAAAATTTAAGAATTCCCTTATGTATTCTGTCAGGGGATCTTCCTCATCTAACAAATGTATCCAAAAAGGATTATGTTTCCAGAGCGCTGAACCACAACGCCCTCGGTCTTTTTCAAACCTCAATTCTATGTGTAGGGGTGAGTGATCCGTTCTATGTGTAGGGGTGAGTGATCCGAGAGGCACCGCGGTAAATTTTCTATAACAGAGGTATATGGCAATGCTTTTAGGGATCCAATGGGTAAATCTATTCTGGACAAGGAATTATGGGACGCAGAGAAGCAGGAGTACAGCCGTTCCTGAGGGAATCTAATTCTCCACAGGTCGTGTAGGTCCAGTTCTCTGAGTAACTTTGCCAAAGAGGTCTTCCCAGCATTTGTTAGGTTATGAGGTGGCGGGAACTTATCCAAAGAAGGGTCCAGATATTTGTTAAAGTCACCCATCATCAGAACCGGTGCCTGTGGGCCCTGTGCTATCCATGTCAGTACCTCTTTTATTGCACCGGTTGAGTATGGCGGTGGAATGTATATGGCAATTAGAAGAAATTGTACCCCAAAGATAGAACAGTGCAGACAGACATATCGGCCCTCAGTGTCAATTTTGCTAGAGTGACACTCAAAGGGAATAGCTCTATGAACTAGGATACTAACCCCCCTAGCATGTGTAGAGAAGGTGGAATGAAAGGCCTGTGAGATCCATGTTTTATGAAGCAGCCTATGGGATTGTTTGAGTCTCAGTGAGACACATTATGGCTGGCTGATACTTCTGAACAGCCATAAAAACCACCTGACGTTTAGTATGATCTCCCAGGCCTCTAACATTCCATACCAAAATGTGAGTTTTAGCCGCCATCATTCCATGAGATGCATAAGAGAAAGGGCGATCCAGACACCCACATAAAGCAATCACCGTATGGCAAAAGAACAATTGCATGTACTATCTCTCTGCAGATCTTAACCCCAAATAAACCGTAAACATAATAATTCCAACAAAGAAAATAACTTTTGGTGGTCCCCAAGCAGGACCTGAGGCACAGGAAAAATTCCTGTAACCCGCAACATAGGAAGCGGCAGCACATCCGCATTTACGGACCAGGTCTCAGTAATAGAGATCCGGGCAGCAATAAAACAGGACAACAAGTGGCATATTGGCATGGTTAACTCTTGCCCCTATATGCTTTTAACAGAAATAACTGCAACAGTGCAGTGCGTAAATATTTTTCTTTTTTTAATGAAATACGCCCCTATACACTTTCACCAGAAATAACTGCAATAGTGCAGTGCGTAAATATTTTTCTTTGTTACTGAAATACGCCCCTACATGCTTTCAACAGAAATAACTGCAGAAGTGAAATGCGTATATATTTTTCTTGTAGTACTGAATAAGATACTAAGACATAAGCCTCTAAAGGCTTTTCAACATGAGACTTGCAGCCCAATAACAAATTGCTGGAATGACAGAGCTGTCTAATGGCTATTTGGATCCCCAAATAATCTTTCCCTGCACTTGTAAATCGGTTTTCTAGCACTGTCCCTAGCGCCTTCTGACGTCTCTCCCTGCACTAAGATGCTGTGAAATGATTCCTCCCTATCCTTTCCCTGCACTTCTAAAAAAAAATCGTTTTTCCATTAGCTGTCCCTGCACTCTGAACGCTGGAAAATGGCAGAATCTAAAATGGCTGTTGTATTTATAGGGCTGTGACATCACAGGGCTTGCTGGCTGCTGATTGGCTGCATGCAGGCATGTCAAACAGGGTGATCCAGCCTTCCCAGAGTTCCTTGCCCCATGTCCTCACATGTGTAGCCGCCATTTTTGGAAAAATGCGATTTGTTACCACGAAGCGTGATGAAATTCGCATTCGTTGTGAATTAATTTTTTCCTTAAATACTAAACGATCTCCACTTCATCAGCTTCGATTCGCTCATCTCTAATAACGCACCATGTGTTGACGCAGGGCCGTCTTGCCAACATTAGCACCCTGGCCATGCCTCACCTTCTGTCCACACATCCTACATTCTATTTCCCTAGTCAACTATATGGAAACGGAGGGACTGTAGTACCTGCCTACCATGTCCGCCATCTTGTGCAATTGATAAGTATTGTGTATTGATGCCTTATTCACTTACTGTGTATTCTGTCTGACGGCTTATGTGTGTTCCCATTTGGAACTTGAGTGTTGCAGGTATGTGTGGTTGACATATTTGCAGTCCACACACAATGATGTAAATTGTATACAGTGATTTTAACCTTTTTGGGATTTTGTATTCTTTGAATAAATTATTACTTTTATAAAAGAGGTGCAGCCTTGTTTGCAGTAGTTCTTTTCTCTTGGCTTTCTTGGCCTTTTACTAATACAGTGGCTTTCACTCTGTTATACTTATTGGGTGTGCCCCCTGAATATTCTTGGTTGGCCAGATCCATGTTCAGCTTCTGCGCCGCTGGATGAGTGCACTGCCACGCTAACATCCTCCAGCGACTTGGTGAAAAATTCCCACACTGGCGAGTATGGCATTTTCCCTCCATCACTGCGTGATGCCTGCTTGCCACAGCTTTTATGAACCCGTGAAGTGCTAGTGTGTTCCTCACAGGTAGTCTCCCAAATATCAGACGGTGTACCCCCTCCTGCGTTTGACTGCAGATCTCCCACTGCTTTCACCCTGCTGTCTCAGCGGCACTCTTCAACCCTGTTGGCTCACAGGCATGCTGCCACTCTCGCCCCTTGATGATGATGATTACCCCTTTTTACAAAGCTCCCACATGCGATCAGCTACATCATCTACATCTGTTTGGTTGTCACTTGTGTCACCCTCACCTGTCTCTTGCGCACTTCCCTGACCTTTTGCAACATGTGCTCCCACCCAACTTTTAGCATCAGTAGTTGCACGCCTAGAGGAGTCTGCAGCAGACCTCTCCTCCAAGTCTGGGGTGGCCTGTAACTGCTGACTGTCCTCACAAAGCTCATCCTCGCTAAAAAGCAGAAAGAGCAGCAAAAGAAAAGGGCAGGTTCTGGACAGGTGAGAGCACAAAGGTAGTTCCTGAGCCATGCCAACCAAGTGTGGTGTTAGAGGAACCCACCGATTCCTGGCTGTGTGTGCAGCACGCCAGACCTGCAGGGTATTGCGAAGTGAGGTCACGGTTATGGGCAATCGAGGATTACTCACTGTTTGTAGGAGAACCCTGGGCAGGCATGCAGCAGTGAAGGAGAGACTGACACAAAGTTCCTCTGGGGCACACTCTGTATGTAGGGACCAGGCCTGATGGTGGATGAGGTGCCCTGGATGTTGCGGGTGTTTTGAGTGCCTGGGGCAAGGTCCCTTAAGAATCGTGATGCCAGTGCCTGTAACGGTGGCACACCGATTTCTAGTTGCAATAAGTGAGGTACACAGATGGTATGGTGAACCAAACTTTGCTTTACTTGGAACAGTCCAACTTTGTACAATATGATGGTAATACAGTCCCTTACATCAAGTGTTTCACAAGCAGGCTTATTTCCAATACTGGCAGGTATATTCTTTGCAAGATACTCAGAGGATAAACGATCAATGCTTCTCAGACCAGGCTGCACTATTTCATAGCTATTCTGGCTGGCTGTATCCCAAGGCCCGTATGCCTAAATGCTGGCTTTTATCCTTGGCAAAATAATCTTCCTCCCGTATTTATCCTTGCACTATATTGGTAATATTTCTGCCCTTCAGCTTACTTGAGTCTAGCTGGATACACTGGCTTTGCTTGGCTTGGCTTGAGGGTACTGCAGGTTTCTCCCAGGAGGCAAACTCTTCTACTGGAGTGACTCTTCTGAGCTAAACTTAGACTCAGGAACTTCAGGCTGACTAAGTTACACTTCTAGCCACCTGGACTGCACTACCTCTTCCCTGTCTGGGCCTACCTATATATACTCAGGGCTCTCTAGCTCCCTCTAACGTCTAGGAGGCTGAACTACACCCTAACAGGCCTGATACCAAGATAACACAGGGAAATGAGCATACAACATCACATTAAAGGGAATCTGTCACTAGCATATTAGCAACATTTTTTTTTTATGAATCCATGTGTAATAAAGTACCTTATTTCCATATGTCTTGTTCTTTTTATTCTGTCTTGTCATTTCTTTAAAAAAACGCTTTTCATGATATGCAAATGAAGCTGTAAGGAGCCCAGGGGGGCATTATTCTTTGTCCACGGTGCCCAGGAACGCCCCTCTGAAGTGCCGTGCCCGCCTAAATTTGAAAACTAAGAACTCCTCCAAGACCGCCTAAATCGCCTCCCAGAGGCGAGGCTAAGTGCTCCCCCCCTCAGCGCCGCGCTCTGCGGCAAACACCCCTGATCCTCCTTCCGCCCGCATCCGAAATCCCACGCAGGCGCAGTGCCAGTGGTTGCCTGTGACTGCACGATGATAAGACGACTGAGGGCAACAGCTTCAACAGCGTCACTGGGCATGCGCCGATCCCAGTGACGTGTTCGCTGTTTCCTCAGCCAGCTGGAAGCTGTTGCCCTCAGTCGTCTTATCATCGCGCAGGCGCAGAAAATCACCGGCACTGCGCCTGCACGGGATTTCAGGTGCGGGCGAGAGGAGGATCGGGGGTGTTTGCCGCAGAGCGCGGCGCTGAGGGGGGGGGGGGAGCACTTAGCCTCGCCTCTGGGAGGCGATTTAGGCGATCTTGGAGGAGTTCTTAGTTTTCAAATTTAGGCGGGCACGCCACATCAGAGGGGCGTTCCTGGGCACCATGGACAAAGAATAACGCCCCTCTGGGCTCCTTACAGCTTCATTTGCATATCATAAAAAGCGTTTTTTTAAAGAAATGACAAGACACAGAATAAAAAGAACAAGACATATGGAAATAAGGTACTTTATTACACATGGATTCATAAAAAAAAATGTTTGCTAATATGCTAGTGACAGATTCCCTTTAATGCAATAGACATATTTAACCCTTGTGTAGTGCCCACCTTTACCTAGTGGGACACTACATGTGTATCTGTTGTCACTTGAGATGAAGTTGAAGAACAAGTCAACCATTTCAGTACAGCTGGATTGTTGGTCAAAACATGACCACTGGATGACAGTGGCAGCTCTGGCCTGTTGTTGCGGCTGCAACCCCCTTCTTCAGCTGTTACTTGTGGCCAAGATCCACGTGGCGATATATTAGACTGCGCTCCCTGGACTTTGTGTGGATGTCATGGCCCATAACAGGTAGGAACTAGTGTTAGGGACCACTCATGAAGGCAACCTTAACGTGGTGAGTGGCTTATTACGCTTTGGCCAAAACTTACACCAATGCCTTATTCAACATCCAGCATAGAGGCAGGGCAGAGTGCTGGTTGCAGAGTGCGATTGCATTTGTGTTTTTGCGTTTGTATCTGTATTTCGCCATAGCAATGTGCACCTGCATACAGGGTTGTGCGGGCTGAATCCCCCACATTTTTTTCTTTGTAGTATATATTGGAGGCGTGGCGATCTCCAAGCAGTCATGCACACCTGACCAGTTAGTCTGCCCTGGAGGCTGGTTTTAAAGTCAGTATAGAACTGAGTCTGCTTATATAGCACCTACCAGTAGCCATTTGGCTCCAGGAGAAGTATACAGTGGGCTCAGCATGCATGTTGGTACTTGCATCCCTGGATCCGATGAAAGCTGTAATGGCACCGGACGGGGTTAAAAGCAGAGTGTGCTTGGCGTGCATGCTGTACCTGCACTGCCTGGACATTGTGTGGCTGTCATGGCCCATAACAGGTAGGAACTAGTGTTAGGGACCACTCATGAAGGTGACCTTGACGTGGTGAGTGGCTTATTACGCTTTGGCCAAAATGTACACCAATGCCTTATTCAACATCCAGCATAGAGGCAGGGCAGAGGTTTGCAGAGTGCGATTGCATTTGTGTTTTTGCGATATATTAGACTGCCCTTTAATATTGAGGCACAGTAAGTATATGTATAAAATAACAGATTAAGGACAGGTTCACTTTGGCATTATTGAATTCTGTTATAGGTTCCGTTATAACAGTTATAACAGAATATAACACAATTCTAGGACCGAATTTACAACGGAAGACTTTAAGAGGCATCCGGTTTGCTCCGTCCTTATACATGTCTATGGGGCTAAATAACGGTACCGTTTGTTTCCGTTATACAGAACGCAAAAAATAGTCCTGCCGACAGTGATATGGCGGAGACCGCGCAAGATGAGGCTTTTATAAGGCTGTGCCGTCACAGGGGATGGCTATCTGCAGATTGGCTGGCATTATGGTTGATCTCGCTTTTTCAGGCTTCTTTGATTTTGTAACACATGCAGCTGCCATTTTAGAAAAAAAAAATATATTCATTAGAACGAAGCGCTAGGAAATTCTGATTAGTGGCGAATCAAATTTTTCGTAAACTTCGGATTAAATTCCACTTTGGATGCTTTGATTCGCTCAACACTAGTAGTTATATTCTTTTACTAAGGGGCAGTATTAGAGCAGTTATATTCTTGGCTATGGGGGGAAGTATTATAGTAATTTTTGTATATAGGTAGCAGTATTATAGTAATTGCATTTTTGTAGACAGGGACCATATTACAGTAGCTATAGTCATGTACATGGAGAACAGTATTATAGTAGTTATATTCCAGTACATAGGGGGTCAGTCTTACCATAGTTTTATACTTGTACATAGGAGGCAGTATTATAGTACTTATATTCTTGTCCATAGAAGGCAGTATTATAGTAGTTATATTCTTGTCCATAGAAGGCAGTATTATAGTACCTTTATTCATGTACATAGGTGGCAGTATTATACACTACTGGAAAAAAAAAAAAAAGAACGATTAAACTGAGATCCTGTATCTGTATGATGGCATCTCCCCTTGATGTGATGCAAGGGGGATGCCATCATACAGATACTGGATCTCAGTTTAATCATTATTTTTTCATTTTCCAGTATTCAGTATTAATTTGACCCTGCCACAACATATACCCTGCTGCAGAACCCAAAATAAAGGGTGCACCACCTTGGTTGGGTGAACATTGACCAAGCACCACTAAAGTCTATAATTTGTCAACAATCTCAGCTCAATCACATTAAGTGTTTATATTCTTTATATTCTTGTACATAGAGACAGTATTATAGTAGTTATATTCTTCTACATAGGATCAGTATTATAGTAGGTATACTCTTGTATATAGGGGACATGATAAAAGTTGTATTCTTCTCCATAGCAACATATTTTAGTAGTTTTTAGGGTAGTGCTATAGTCATTTGTACCAGTATAATACATCTATTATACTTTGAGAACCGAGCAGGTTTCTTCACCATGGATGTTACAATCAGTCCTGATGTGGCCTTAGTGTTATTTAAGGCACATTACAAAATTACTCTTCGATGACAAGCCCATTGAGTCATTTCTCGCTTCTTCTCACAGTTTTTGTAATAGGGATGTAAGAATTTTTTCAAGGAGGATGATCTGAATACCTTATTTTACACACACTGTACCCTTCACAGATTTAACGGCCATGTTCCCTTTTCTCTACAAGTCCCTATGGTTTTGCTAAGTTGAATGTTCGTTGCTGTCACATGCCTGCTCTGCCAGCGGCGAGGGATGCATCCAAGCTTTAAACATGTCCTTCAGACAATATGAGCTGTTATACATTTCTTTACCAAGATCTACTAGGGCAGCGAATAAAAGATGATCTGATATCACTGTACACGCTGCCTATGTATTGAGATTTAAAGGCAAATACATTAGGATGTTTTTTCCCTTCTAACCCCTGTCCCCTGGATAAGAGATCACTGTTAGACTTGGGACTCCCACTGAACATCACAATAGAGTCTCCATTCCCCCCTATGAATGGTGTGGCAGGTTGAGCATATGCTCTGCCATTCCATTCATCGCCAATAATAAACCAGTATACACCTATGGTCGGTCTAGTGGTGGCTGCAGAAAGCCAGAATTGAATCCTGAGTCTATGGAGTGAAATTTGGGCACTGTATCAGCTGTATATTAAGTAACTAGTCTGACCTAAAATGTCATGGTGATATTAGGTAGAGATTGACTTTAAAGAGATTGATATAAAGAGATTTTCCTAATGATGTCTTGAAGGCACAAGCCACTGAGTTCCTCATCAGAGCATGATGTCATGTACAGGTCATGTAAATGTATGGACAATTGTACATAGAAACCGAAAGAAAAACTACAGAAGCCTGAAGGTTCAGTTCATGTTTATTCACTTACCTGCTGAAGACCAGCAGAGTTAGCCCCTGTTTAGATAACCCCATTGCTTTGTGCAGTGAGCTGTGTACAGAAAATATTTAATGGAGGATTCCTGGCCATGGAGGCAGGGAATGCCTTTGAAATGGTTTCTGCCCTAGGGTAACCCCAGGAGCTTTCCAAACCCACTCATGCGAGTCAGACATAAGATTAAATATTCATATACTACAGACACTGTCACACGCTTTCTCACTCTGGTCATTCTTCTTCTTTGCTGTGTCCTAGTTTTGACTGAATTCTTAAGTATCTTCATCTGCTCTTCTGTCCGGTCAAGCCTGCCTGCATATACCATGCATTCATGCTCCCCATATTCCCACCCAAATCCAATGTTCCCCACCCACAGTTAGCAAAAATGATCTGTGCGTTTTCCTGGGTCAATGGGATTATATCATTCCGGCCAGCCAAGGTGGGAGGAACAGTCCAACGGTTCCCAAGAGGCAGACGATGATAAACATCCATAAGAAGATTCGGTCAATCACCATAGCGACATACTTCCAATCCTGCTTTACCTGAAGGAACGAGAGGCCAAGTTACATATATGTAATACATGTTTTATAGGTGGTATAAGAGATAGTTGTGATTATGGGAGGTTCAATATATCTATTGCAACAATGGTTGGGTACCAGGCATAATCCAAGGACCAGTGTGGTGGTATTTTTGAAAAGAAAGCAGATTCTGGACATCCCCTCCAATATGGGGTCAACTTCAACTTACATACTGATATACTCTGTTACATTGCTGAACATTACCATCAACGAACCTTCTTCCTTTGTGATGACTGAAGTAAGACATTTTTGGAGAAATATAGACAACAGGAGTCAAAATCTTGAATCTCCAGGAAACGAAAATATATTTTTGGAACATACAGTAGGTACCTAACAGAGGTGGTCCTCCACTTATGAACTGTCCAGGCTTGACTTAACATGTTGTCCTCTTTACACAATCCCTTTTTGTTAAAGGGGTCATAAACATAAGGTAATCAAAGGTTGCCTTGCTGTTGAGAGCCCCAGCCATCAGCTTTAAAGGGGTTGGCCTATCTCACACATTGCTGGCATATGGCTAGGATTTACCACCAATGTCAGATAGGTAGAGGTTGCACCTCTGGGACCTGCGCCTATCTGTAAAATGGGATTCCCAAAGTGAAAAAGAGTGCACCACGCAAGCATAGTCACCCTCCATTCACTTCTACAGGAGTGCCGAAAATAGCTGAGAGCCGGCTCAGCTATTTCCGGAACTCCCTCACAGGTAAATAGAAAGGTGTCCATGCTTGATATGGGAGAGCATGCTGCTTATTCACGGCGCCCTTTCCTTTGATTTGGGGGGCCCTGTTGAAGGCATTGCCTTTGTCATTCACTATCAGAATAAAGAGAAAAGGGGGACATCCACGGTTGGACCCATTCCCTTTGCTATTAGGTAGGATGGGACCTATGTAAGACTGCAATGATCCAAAACAAGAGGTGGGGAATTCAGTGGAAGTCCAGTTTGATCAGTATGTGTACGTCAAGCCTTCACTCATGGTATGCTTCACAACAGCAATCGTATGAAGGGTGGAAGCAACAAATGTTTGAGAGTGATGTGTGTTACAGTCATGGCCAGAGAATGTCAGACACAAGGGAAGGCCTTCAGAAGTCAAGCAGAACTATGAGCCTGAAAACCAGTCAACGGCAGAATGTAAAATAGAAAGCAACGTGTGGGGGGAAGGAAGAAAGGAGTAAAGATTTGGCATACACAATCTTAGTAGAGGGGATTGAAAGCTACAGTCTGGAGGAAGATGCTGAGAGAAAAGACAGATAACAGCCACTTGAGATGGAAATAGACTAAATGATTGCAGGCTGTGCGCTCACTTTATCACACTGTGAGTAGCTTGCTGACAATGGCTTCCATTTAAAGTTATCAGACAGCACAGCTTGCACCTGCCACATAATGACCAAAGCTGAATAACGCAGGCCTGCATGGAGTGACAAGGTCAGCAGTGTCTTCTGTATGGGCCGAGACTGAACAATAAGGAAGTGCGGTGTACCCCAAGACTAGTGGCTCAAGAATCAAAGAGCACAAGTATTGCCACGTAGACATATCCCTCTGCCACCCGTCTAATATGCTTATACGCCATGGGTCCGTGTGATTAGGTCCATTGTAGGAATTCATGTCGAAATGGCATTGATGTGAGGGAGTTTTAGATATCTTTAACTCTCTGTTTTAAAGGGGCTGTACAGGATCAGTAAAAAAATTGCCACTTTTATCCATGAACAGCATCACTCTTGTACATGGGTTGCACCTGGTATCGCAGCTTAGTCTTAGTCAAGTGGGTGAAGGTGAGATGCATTTTCGTACAACCAGGCCCGGTGCTACCATAAGGCAGACCAAGCGGCGCAATTCACTTCACCACAGCGCCGCTGGGCGCCCCAGCCTGCGCAGCTGCGCTGCATGCATGTGTGCGGCGCCGTGAGTGAGCACGGCCGGTCACGGGGTCAGGGGGTGTGACTGGAGTGGCTCGCGGAGGCGGGCAGCAGCAGGAACTGGAGGGAGCTGGTGGTGACTCATGCTGTGAGTCACACACAGCCAGACTGCCGACTGAAGTGATAGGTGAGCGCCAGTGGCAGTGCCATGGAGGGGGAGAAATGTGTCATGGGGGGATGGTGTGCCATGGAAGGGGGGGGAGAAGTGTGACACAGTAGGGCTCATGGGGGTGATGTGCCATGGGAGGGGAGAAATATGACATGGGGGAGAAATGTGACATGGAGGGCTGATGTGACATAGAGGGGGAGAAAAGTGACATGGGGGCATGATGGCTGACATGGGGGCATGATGGCTGACATGGGGAGCTGATGGCTGACATGGGGAGCTGATGGCTGACATGGGGGCATGATGGCTGACATGGGGGCATGATGGCTGACATGGGGGGCTGATGGCTGACATGGGGGACTAATGGCTGAAATGGGGGCATGATGACTGACATGGGGGCATGATGGCTGACATGGGGGCATGATGGCTGACATGGGGGTATGATGGATGGGGGCTAATGGATGACATGGGGGCATGATGTCTGACATGTGGGGCTAATGGCTGACATGGGGGCATGATGGCTGATATGGGGGTATGATGGATGGGGGCTAATGGCTGACATGGGGGCATGATGTCTGACATGTGGGGCTAATGGCTGACATGGGGGCATGATGGCGGACATGGGGGGCTGATGGCTGACATGGGGGACTAATGGCTGACATGGGGGCATGATGGCTGACATGGGGGGCTGATGGATGGGGGCTGATGGCTGACATGGGGGGCTGATCTGAGGTCTGATTAACATTGGGTGTCTGATTGGTGGTCTGACCTGAGGTGTAATGAAAAAATTTTTTTTTTCTTATTATCCGCCTATAAAACCTAGGTGCGTCTTATGGGCCAGTGCATCTTATAGGGCGAAAAATACGGTCCTCAAACTAGCGATTGTATGAAGCAGAGAGAAGATACCAGGACCACACAGAGGAGAAGCCAGCTTCTGCAGATGGGACCAGGGTCAGGTGAGCTGCGGGGGTGCCAAAATGTAGCTTTGCTTGTGTAGGCAAAAATCCTTGCACCGGCCCTGCGTACAACCTAGGCATACGGCCACATGGGTTGGATTTTCCGCTACATATGGATTTGTCACGGACTTTATCATTTGTGATATCTGTGGTGGACATCTGCAGCATAAACTCACTTGCTGCAGATTTTTTTTAGCTGGTACTATATAAAACTGTGGATTTGACACACACAAATCTACGGAGGCGAGTCTGCAGCGTATCCACTATGTGTGAACGTAACCTAGTAGGGAATTCCGAATTAAATGTGGGTTCTCTGGACTACAGATATTGATGATCTATTCTCCAGATAGGTCATCAATATCAGACCGGTGGGGATTTGACACCTGACACCCCACCGATCAGCTGTTGTGGGCTTAGTGTGCGAAGCTATACATTGTATAGAGGCTGAGGCAGACAGCTCCATACGTTGTGTAGTGGCTGTACTGAGGTACTGCAGCTCAGCCCCCATTCAAGTGAATGGGAGCTGAGCTCCAGTATGCTGGCACTAGAAATGGCACAGTGTACAGAGCCTTCTACTTCCACTCTGTAAACTGTTTCCAGCAGAGTGGCAGCCGGAAACAGCTGACCCATAGGGGTACTGGGTATTGGATCCCCACCAATATGGTATTGATGACCTATCCTGATATTTGTAGCCCAGAGAACCCCTGAATAGAAGAGGTCTAGTACTTAAGATCTTCATTTCTTGGCCAGAATGGAGGGTGTCTTGTTCTGGAGGACCTATCCTGTCCTGCATTTCACACAGTTCATAGATTTGAATGGGCACATGTATAATGCTTAATTTCCTCTGTGAGGGCTCTGCAGGGGAACCGAACACTTATTCACAAGTTTCTATACAGCTGATTGCTGTGAAGGAGGGAGGGTTGGGTCACTGCAGGGATTACTTTGTTTTTTGCTTATTGCTGAGCAACACTTCTAAAAAGTATGCAATGTGCAAAGCTGGGAACACTGTTAATTAATGTGACCATAGAAGGCCAGATATTATGTCTTGAAGCAGTGATCACGTGGGAGCGTGTAAAAAGAGTGGAAGAAATGAAGGGGCTCTGATCATCTTAAGTGACTAATCCTACACAAAGAAAGTCTAGGAATTTCCTCAGACAAATACTATTTTGGATAAAAATGGATGTGAATCTCAGGGAAGCATTTGCCCATCAATGGCCAAGATACCCATTGCACATTATACCAAACACTTTGTCAATTGTGATGAAAACCCAATCAAGACAATCCATACAAAGCCATAATGATTCACCAGACTTTATAATTCTACAAAACTTTCATCAAACCACCATTGGTTGACCAGGTTCCTTACATTCTCACTATTTCCCAAAACCTAATAGTACGATAGCCACCCAAGTAATCCACATGTCCTCACTCCAAAACACCTCCTCTCCCCCACACACATCTCCACACATCATTTAATACAAAATGCCTGCTTTCTCCTCATAAAATAAGCTTTCTGTCCCTAATTATCCCTTACTTATCTTGACTGCAGGACTTATGCTTATTCCCTCATCTGAAAGAGTTTTTTCGACTTTTTTAAACTGACGACCTATCCTCAGGATAGGTCATCAGTATGTGATTGGTGGGAATCCAGCACTGTACAATGTATCCACTTGAAAGGGAATGAGCTGCGCTTCAGTAAGCTTTAAGAAGGACGCAGCGCTCACAGGAGCACCCCAGCCTTCTCAAACACCTGATCGGTTGGGGTCCCAGGTGTCAGACTCCTACCAATCAGACATTGATTACCTATTCAGAGGATAACCGGTATAAAATGTGGGAAAACCGCTGAAATGCACCTCAGTATAATGCACTTCAATATATAGATTTTTCAAGATGCATACATTTAAAGAGGACTCCTAATATATTTCCTACAGATACATTTACCAATTGTATATGAAGACATACAGTATATTGACCATTATGTATAGATTCACTTTCCACAACTACGTAAGTATTCATCTGTATACTTACAGAGAAGTCAGTGTCCTCTGCTCTCAGGTGGTCTGCAATGTAGTGTACTCCTTCTATAGCCAGCTTGAGAGATGGGGACATTAGAAGTACATGCTGCTCTTTGGCACTAATCGTTTTGGTAACTTGACTGGCACCAGTTGGTTTTTCTTGAGTTTTGGACTTGCATTTACATTGGGAGTTTTGACTCCCTTGCTGTCCTTCATTAACATGGCATCTCTGAGACAATGGAGAGTTGCTGGATTGGCCATTGGCCTGAAAGGAATCCTCGTGAAGGTAGCAGTACTGTATGCTTCTGGAGCGACAACGAATTGTGCCCTCATTGATTTCTTTGGGGGTGTACATCTGTTGGACACTTACAGAACGTACTTTTGGCATCAGGTTGATATGAGGCTCTGCAAGAAGGTGGGTTTTATTTTGTGGAGAAGGACAACTAGTCAGTGTTGATTCTTCACACAACATTGAATATTGCCCTGATGGTGACTTGCAGATCACTTGGGTGTTGGCTGTTTGTTCTAGCTGGTGGCAGCAGGAAGATGTAGGTGAGGCTCTCTGACTGGTGGGACTCGCTGATGATGAGCTCTGGAAGGCTGGTTCAATCTCAGTCTCAGGCCACAGCCTGGGTGGAGGACTGAGTCGTCTAGCATGTAGAGACTCAATTAGCTTCTTGCAGTTATCTTTTGCTGGTCGCTTCATGAATAGTACCCGAGGTACCACATCTAAGAATATTCTACGTACCCAAGCTGGCATGGTGTGTGTGCGAGGAGAGCGGTGGTGCACATTCAACACAAATACAGTGATTATAATAGACAAAGTAACAAAGATCATAGTGAACAGAAGATATTCACCAATCAAAGGGATTACCAGAGAAGTGGAAGGGATGATCTCTGTAATGAGGAGGAGGAAGACAGTTAAAGATAGTAGCACTGAAATACACAAAGTAATTTTCTCTCCACACTCTGAAGGCAAGTAGAAGACTAGCACTGTCAAGCAGGAGATGAGAAGGCATGGGATGATGAGGTTAATTGTGTAGAATAAAGGAAGCCTTCTAATGATGAAGGAATATGTAATGTCTGAGTATATTTCTGTGCAGCACTCATACTTTTTGATGTTGTAATTGCCAACAGCATTGACAATGACCCATTCTCCGCTCTCCCAGTAGTCTAGCTGGTCAACGTGATTGTGCATGCTAATTAGGTCAATTTTTGCTTTATCGTAAGTCCATGACCCAAACTTCATGGTGCAGTTCTGCTGGTCAAAGGGAAAAAATGTGACATCAATGCTGCAGGAGCTCTTGTAAATGGCAGGAGGCATCCATTTTATGCGTCCATCGTGAAAGAGATGAGCTTTGGTCAGGTGAGTAACCGCAAAATCTCCATCAGCACTTAAAGGAAAAAGAAGAAGAAATGTATTTGAGAAGATTTGAATGATCATTTTGGAAAAGTGGCAAATCACAATAATGAAAGATGGCTATTTAAATTCTTGTATAAGATGAATACAGGCTTGGATAATGAATCAATACTGGTATTTTATTGAGTCTCATTTGACTTATTTACTGTACAGGCTCAATCACATGCCCAGGAAGGAAAGAGAGAGAGTAGCCATCAAACAGTGTCCATGGATGAGCAGCTAAAATGTCTTAGAAACTCCATTTTACTCCTCCTAGACAATGTGGTCTAGTTGGGAACCTTGCTGGAAAAGATCTGTGGAGCAGGTAACACAATCTGCTTATGACACTGAGCTGGTCGAGTGAACTTAAAGGCCTTATGCAAGCCACAGGACGATTCCAATATTATGGCAAATCTATTGGGCAACTCTAAGATGACATATTATGGAGGGGTATTACTTCTAGAAAATAATACCTTAATATTGTGCTGTAAGGGTGTATCGTTGTGCCACCATGCTGATTCAGTACACACTGCTCTGCCATGTACACAAGACCTTGTCTTCCCCAGGTCATGGATTGTCATACTTTTCCAATACTCATTGCAACTTACTACTAAACATGGTTACTGTTGATGTAGTGAACAACTGGTGGGATACAATCCAAATACTCACTGGTATGGGATGACCATGGACACCAGACATTCCATCCTACCAGTTGTGGAGGAAAGCCAGCATTTTACTTTACCTTAAACGGGTTGCCTGAGTTATATAGGCAAATGTAAGGACTTTACAATTCACTTACTTTATCTCCAGTTGCTCCTTTCTCAAATTTAACTGAGGGTCACATGACCTGTGATGTCAGCTTCTCTCCCTGCTTTGATGATGTTTTCTGCACAAGCTTGAGATCTGTGTCTGTACACCAGACTCACTGTGATGACCACGCCCCCCTGCACTGCCGGCTGCTGCTTATTGCTCTCTCCATGGATTCTTGAGGAAAAACATTAACCCCTTCAGCTGCACAGACTCAGGGCTGAAGGCTTTACTGAGTAGATGCAGGCAGTGAGGAGACAAATGCTGGGCACAGGAGCTGACAGAGGAGTTCTGTAAAACATTACACAAAAACAGGTAGGGGGAAGATCCTATGTGTATCAGCAGTGTCATTGTACAGCTGAGAATTGCAGTCCTACAAATACAACATGCTGCAGAGTCTCCCAGCAGGCAGACATGTCACTCAAGGCAGCACTTGTACTCACTCCCTTTGCAGAGCAGGGGAAGGGGCCGAGATTGTTGTTATTGCAGGTAAACAAAGGGCCAGAAGAAAACCAGGGAAATTAGGAAATATATATTTTTTTTTGCCTAAAACTTGCTTAGCTTAGTTATATATTGCTGCCCATCAGATTTACAGTGCTATATATTTTTTTTTCATAACTCGGACAACCCCTTTAAGGGATTGTCTAGGATTAGAAACACATGGCTGCTTTCTTCCAGAAGCTGCAGCACACTTGCCTACAGTATGTGTGTGGTCTTATAGCTCAGCTCCCTTAAAGGGCTTCTGTCAGCCCACTAAACCGTTTTTTTTTTTTTGGTTAATATTAATCCCTACACTGCAAGCTCCCTGTACATATGCTAAATATTCATTTTTGTTCAGTAGATTTTGTTAAAAATCAAGTTTTATAATATGTAAATTACCTGTCTACCAGCAAGTAGGGCGGCTACTTGCTGGTAGCAGCCGCATCCTCCTCTCATCATGACGCCCCCTCCGCCGTTTGATTGCCAGGCCAGGGAACGGGATCGTTCTCTGCTGGCCCTGTTTGAATTCAAAATATCGCGCCTGCGCCGTACCTGTCTTTAATCGGCGCAGGCGCATTGAGGATGGAGTGGCCGCCTCTCAGTGCGCCTGCGCCGATTAAAGACAGGTACGGCGCAGGCGCGATATTTTGAATTCAAACAGGGCCAGCAGAGAACGATCCCGTTCCCTGGCCCTGTCAATCAAACGGCGGAGGGGGCGTCATGATGAGAGGAGGATGCGGCTGCTACCAGCAAGTAGCCGCCCTACTTGCTGGTAGCAAGGTAATTTACTTATTATAAAACTTGATTTTTAACAAAATCTACTGAACAAAAATGAATATTTAGCATATGTACAGGGAGCTTGCAGTGTAGGGATTAATATTAACAAAAAAAAAAAAACGGTTTAGTGGGCTGACAGAAGCCCTTTAAAGTGATGGGATTTAGCTGAAATACCAAACAGAACCTGGGGACAAGCGTGGTACTATTATTTTTTAAGTAAGCACCCATGTTTTTTTAGTCTTAGACATTCCCTTTAAGTTCTCAATCGAAACTGATGACTCTTTCACCTTATGGAATGATGTCAAATCAAAGGTAATACTCATATATACTATGCATCCAGGTACTGAGCACCAGGAAGTTATCATATAGATATGTATTAACATCTTACTAACCTCATACTTGTTTTTACTCTAGACTTGTAATTTCCAGGCATTTATTCCAAGCGGCATTCTCGAATTTTAACACTTACGCATTAAGCCCTGCAAATCCTCTAGTGTTGACTTATTAGCTCCTGCGCTGCATTGCATATTTAAAAGGCTCAGTAAAAGGTTGTCCGTATTTCTGCATTTAAATAGAGAAAGCTCTTGGCTTACTGAGCAGGAAAACACCTCTCAGCGAGTGTATAGCTTGAAGCCTGTGGTCCTCACAGAAGCAGTTCGGTAGCTTGCTACAATTAAAGATGTACGTTGGTTTTATTAAAGGGACACTTCCCTTAGAAAGGGATATTTTTTCAAACTCAATGTCCATAGAAAACAAGTCTTTAAAGAAATGTTAGCCGTTTTCCTTTTTGTGAACACTGAAAATTGAATACAAAGTGCTGTCCGTCTGTAGCAGTCAGCACAGAGAGATAAAACTTCTATATAGATAGGGATCTCATTGTTATTTTATTGCTGCTTTTTCTGCAATGTCAAGATGTTATCTGTTAGTAAAATAGTAGATTGTAGAATCAGGGTGACAGCATGACAGCTCTATTGTTCTCATGATAGGACTAGATAAAGATGCCCACAGAAGAGCACTGCACTTATCAGTGTAATGTGTGATGCTGTAATTGCCTCACTCATCCACCTTCTCTTTCTGGCCACAGAGAATGGTCTGAGAGAGAAAATCAAGCGAGGCTCTTTGCCGTGCTAAAAGTCCAAGCAAAGAAGAAAGTTAAGAGTCAGGACAGGAACTAGAATACATGGAGTGGCGTCAAATAATTCTGTAAGCATTCACCTGTTATGGTGGAAAAAAAATGATGGTAGTGGCCCCTTACTGGTTTGTTACACATAAAATGGCTTGCTTTAGCTTCTACATGAGTCTTCTCCACAGCATTTCACTAGGACAAGACCTACTGTATGGTGCTGAATACAGTGAAACAGGCAACAATTCAGCATATGTCTTGCTATAAGCTGAAACATTGCCTTTTTTACTGTATTCGTGATGGGAAAAGAATGAAGCTGGAAAGAACGATATGCCGATGTCAAGTTTCCATTGTTGCGCTTGGACTATTGGTGGACTGTGGCCTTCTGCTGCATTTCTGTCACGGCTGGCGGTGGGGGAAACCCCCAGCCGTGCGGTGCCAGGAGTTGATAGGGTTACCCCTAGGCCGGGACCACAGAGTTAGGGAACAGGTCACCTCCTATTGCGTCCCTAACGCTGACCCTGTCTCCTATCTGTATGAGCCGACCTTGGTGGTAGGAGGACTCATACGCCGGAACCTTAAAGTCCCTACGAGCCCTCAAGTCGGCCCTGTACTAGGGGACAGAGTGAGACGACCTGCTCCTCCTAGGCACGGGGGAGCAGGAGTCTCAACGGCCAAGCAACACAGGGGAATACAATAACAGACTTATGGCAGTGACAGGCAAATGGGACCAACACATCACTCACCTGCCACAGACAACAAACCCTGGATCCCATGTGCAGGTGCTGCGGTTCAGACACCAACGAACACAGCACACACCAGACATCCCACAGGAACCCAGGACCACAAGCTGCACTAACATAAAACCCCACACACACCTAGATAACACCATGAAACATAAGATTTACTGACAAAGGTTTTACTAACAAGGTTTTATGACCAGAAGGATGGTCCTCACCAGGCAGATGGAGGAGACAGGAGGCTGCTCCAGCCAGCATGGCTGAGAGCAACCTACTGAAGCCTGCAAGAGACTCAGGCTATATAGGCCAAGTGGCCACACCCAAACGGCCAGACACACCCAGAGACTCACACACACTGGGAAGGGAGTTAACCCTTCCTACACCACAGAAGAGAAGGGAAAACACCAACTAAAAGGGAAATAGCACACACACTCACTCACCAGTTACCGCTGGCAACGGCATGCGTGGCAGCCGTGACCTGAAGAACAACCAGCAGGCCGAGACCCTGCCACCACATGCACACAACACCAGACGTTGCCGAGGACCACCGCAGGTGGGAGGTGTCCAAGTGCATACAACCCACACAATCTCGTGCACAACAAACACACAAAGGGAGTGCACATAAACACAGATGAAGGACGTGCACACCAAAACACGTTGCCAAGGGCAACCGCACGCATGCCTGTTATTCGCGGCAACCGCACCTGAGGCAAACCACTAAGTGCCCCCAGCTGCGGTTGCGACAACACCAGACCGCGGATAACTGCATGCGGCTCCCAAGGAGTCACGACCATGACCAGGGGTCGTGACAATTTCAGATTAATTTGAGGGACTTTTAGTGCTGTCCTCCAACCATTACTGCTTTTGTTATACAGGGGAATCTACATTCTGCATAGAAAAAGTAATCTATTAGGATTGAAATTAGTCCAGGAAAGGTATATGGAGAACCATATACCATCAATGGTAGCAGTCTAAATCCTTCACCCTATACTCTGCTGGCACCTAATGCCAGTAGGTAATGTGGCCCCAGGTCAGAAAGCCTCTGTGCTCTCTGCATGTAAAATACAGTATAGAACAGTGAAGTTGCTCTCCAGTTCGGGAGCCCTAAAATCTTCTGGCACAGGTAGAGATGTGGACATAGCACAGGTCATGGGTCTCTGAAAGTCTTGCCTTCCCCCTCATTTGCGATAATTGGCTTGTATAATCAAGCAGCCAATCAGCCGATGAAAGAACATTTGAGGATGAAAGATGCCCAATTATTGGCAGCACATCTCCCTGTGTAATCAGGGATGTGCCTTCAATAATGAATAGAACATGAGGGAGGAACGCCTGCGGAAGCAGTTGTTCCTTCAGAATTATTTTTGCATTGGCCTGTGTAACCAGGCCGCTGCAATGAGCACCGATGGATGTGTTCTTATCCATCTGCACTCGCACTAACTGTACATTGGGCAATGTAATAGCACCTGGCTGTTGTAACTTGATCTAGGCATCAGCTCGGACCAGGGGCGTAGCTAAAGGCTCATTGGCCCTGGTGCAAGAGTTCAGCTTGGGCCCCCCTTCCCTCAGTGCTTTGTGGCCAGGGGCAGGGAAGCACATAACCTTCATGCTGCCTAAGGCAAAAATTGAAATGGCACCTCCTCCCCCATGCAAAATTATTGACCTTACCCCTTTCCCTCTAGCCAGAACTTGACCAGCATGCCCTTTCTATAATATTGGTGTCTTCTTATGTGGCACAAGGGTTTTTGGGCCCCCTAAGGCTCCTGGGCCTGGTAGCAACTGCTACCTTTGCATCCCCTATAGTTACGCCCCTGGCTTGGACAAAGAACAAAGGGTGGACAAAAAAGGAAGGGCGAGAGAATGCAGAGAGGTACTCAAGTAGGAAGCTGGTTCTGCTGTACAAGGCTTTTCTCCACTTGTGGGAAGTGACAACGATTTGGAGGACAGGTAAGTATGTGTAATGTGTGTAACTGTAATGTGTATATGCAGTATATGCGTAACTGCATGTGTGTGTAAAGTATATGTTTGCGTAACATGCATAAATTGCGCATTTATGTAATGTGTATGTATGTATGTGTAATGTGTGTGTATATGTGAGTCTATAGATACACACACACACACACTCATTGGTGACCACTGCTGTAAACTCTCCTTCCCTTTGTAGATTGGCATTTCTTATAATATTAATGACGTGCTGATATATATAGAGCGAGGCTGAAGTTTGATCCAGTTTGTGCAGATCACTTCTGTTCTACGCACATCATATCTCTCACTTCCCGTGTAAGACAGTTTGACATCTGACGCTCTCTGCACTGTATCCGAATCCAGGATGAAACAGCGAGACGCATCTCTGCTCCCAGGCTCCTGTCACAATCAGCCGGTACTGCCAGATTTTCCGTCATTCGCCACTAATGATAGCACAGACTACACCATCCTGACCCCCATACTAAGCTTTCCACAGGAGGGAGGATGGGAACGGATGAACCTCTTGAGTATAAGAGAGATGGAGGCCCAGGAGAACTGGCAGTGTAAGGAAGGGGGAAATTATCTCCCTATAAATAGTTGCCCTTTCTCAGCTTCTCTCTCTGGTTCTAGGACATGGGAAAAGCATTATTTCCACCTAGCAGTCCACCTTAAGATGTTGTGTGGAAGGACTAAACACTTTGCGTTATGCTGCGTGTTTACTGGAGAGAACTAGGTCATTTTAGTTGAGTGGTTTCATTTAATTTATATCCTTCAGGTAGTATCTTAAATTAACAGCAGCATGGCAGACCATGTATCATCACTAATATGCTAGGGCAGAACTAGGCAAATATGTTGTGCAGGGCTGTAGGAGAGATGGGTGATAACCTCTGTGGGTGCTATCAAGGTGACCATATCGATTGTCAGCAGAGACATAACTTGAACCTCTTGGGCTCTGAAACTAAATCTTTAACAGGGCCTCCATCTACCTCTGCACGACCAGTAACTATGCCCTCACATCACACTCTGAAGCTTTATGCAACCTACAGACATTTATCATGGAGGCTGAAGTATGAAGGAAATCAAGCATCAAGGAAAATGTAAAGATAGGTATGATGATCCCCTCAACTAATTTAACTGAATCTGTTTGGTGGCTCCGTAACACCTATCTGGACCTTCATTGAAAATTTCTAGCAGGAATAATAAATGAATGACACTACATGAATTGTGATTACTTGGGGTATGAAAGTAGTTACCAAACTGGACAGTCAGGAGAGATGACAGGTAGTGTTGGGCGAACATGCTCTGTGTGTGCTCGAGCACGATGCTCGAGTCTCCTCCCCGCACTTTGTTGGCTGCTACGCAGCCAATAAACGTGCAGGTAAGTACAGCCATGTTGGCTACTGGCATTACAGTGATTGGCTGGCCGGAACACGTCACCCGATGACACGTGTTCGGCTCAGTCTTAGTCAGGGAGAGCTGTGCTGAAGAAGGGACAGATAGTGTAGGGAGTGAAATAGTAATATTTTTGTGAAAAAACTTGTTAGAGACCAAAAAGTCCTTTTAAGGACTATTGTTGTACCTGACAGCAATATAATTATTAGCGCAACCTGCGCTAAATTGCGTGGAATTGTTAGAGACCCAAAAGTCTTTTTAAGAACTATAGTTGTATCTGGCTGCAATATCATTAGCGCAAACTGCACTAAATTGCGTGCAATTGTTAGTGCCGCTTCTGATAGTGACACAACCTCTGCTACATCTTTTATTTTACATTTGCGCAGCCTAAATATCTGTGACATTCAGCGCAATTGTTTGGCCGCTGGTGACAGAGATATTACCAGCACTACATCTCCTGTATAACATTTTCATATCCTAAATATCAGTGATATTAATTCAGTGTAATTTTTTATTAGCAGCTAGTGACAGCGACATAACTTGCGCTATACCTCCTGTATAACGTTTGCACATTTTAAATATCAGTGATATTAATTCAGTGTAATTTTTTACTAGCCGCTGGTGACAGCGACATTACTTGCGCTATACCTCCTGTATAACGTTTGCACAGTTTAAATATCAGTGATATTAATTCAGTGTAATTTTTTACTAGCCGCTGGTGACAGCGACATTACTTGCGCTATACCTCCTGTATAACGTTTGCGCATCCTAAAATTATCTGTGACATTCAGTGTACTTTTTTCATAGACACTGCGGACAGCGACATTACCTGCGCTACATCTCCTCTTTAACGTGTGTGCATCCTAAAAATATCTGTGACATTCTGTGTACTTTATTTGCGCATACACTTACAAAACCTGTGCTACTGTACGTGTGACATACTTGCAAGCATATATACCATTTAATATGCACAAGGCGAGCAGTAACGGACGGGAAGTGGCCATGCTTCTGATGGTGCATGCAGAGGCCGTGGCACTGGGCACGGAGAAACTGTGCCTGCTGCCAGAGCACAAGAAACACACGCATCCACGATACCTAGTTTCATGTCCCAGTTTGCAGGGCGGCGCAGGACACCACTCTCAAAGTCAGACCAGTGTGACCAGGTGGTCGGTTGGATTGCAGCAGATAATGCTTCTAGTCGGTTAAGCACCACCCTGTCTTCCACAAAGTCCAGTCTCAGTAGCCAAGAGTCTGGTCAACAGAATCCTCACCCTGATACTCCTTCCTCCCACCATGGAGAGTCTTGGCAACCAAGTGATCCCACACTCGAATATTCCGAGGACCTCTTTTCATCGCCATTCCTTGATTTGGGCCTCTCGACAAGCCTGCTTGAAGAGAGACATGAGTAGATATTGTGCCCTGATTCCCAAACTCTTGAGCATCCACAGTCAAAAGAAGATGACGCTGGGGAACGGCAATTAGTGTTTCACGAAGTGGATGATGATGATGAGACACAGTTGCCAATAAGTCAACCGCAATTAGTGTCTCAAGAGGTTCATGATGAGGATGAGACACAGCTGTCAATAACTGAGGTTGTTGTTATGTCAACAAGTCAGGAGGATAACCAGAGTGAGAAAAAGGAAGAAGAGGTGGTGGACGATGAAGTCACTGACCCAACCTGGGAAGGTGGCAAGCCGAGCGAGGACAGCAGTACAGAGGGGGAGGGATCCGCTTCACCGCAACAGGCTGGAAGAGGCAGTGATGTGGCAAACTGGAGAAGGCGGGCCACGCAAAACAGACCTGTCCCCTCTTGCGGTAATCTCCCTTGCCAAGGGGTAGGTGTTCCGCAGTCTGGTGCCTTTTTGAGGAAAGTGCGGGCGATAAAAGAATTGTCATTTGCAACCTGTGCCGTACCAAAATGAGCAGGGGCGTGAACACTAGCAACCTCACCACCACCAGCATGAGCCGCCACATGGCATAAAAGCACCCTAATAGGTGGGCCGAACGCCTGGGTCCACAATCAGTGTCTGCGGGTCACACCACTACCTACTCTTTCCCTGTGTTACGTGCTGGCCAATCCCCTGTCTAAGACACAGGCCCGGATGCCTCCCGCCATGCACCTGGACCTTAGCAAGCACCATCATCTAGCACATCCACTTCTGTGTTCCAGCGCAGCGTACAGGTGTCTATACCCCAGGCCTTTGAACGAAAGCGCAAATACCCCGCCACCCACCCACAGGCCATAACACTAAATGCCCACCTTTCCAAATTGCTGGCCCCTGGAAATGTTGCCATTTAGGCTTGTGGACCCTGAGGCTTTCCGCAGCCTGATGGCGGTGGCCGTCCCGCGTTACTCTGTTCCCAGCCGTCAATATTTTTCACAGTGTGCAGTCCCAGCCTTACACCAGCCTGTGTCCCGTAACATCACCCGTGCCCTGACCAATCCAGTTATTGGGAAGGTCCACTTAATGACTGACATATGGACAAGTGCTTTTGGCCAGGGATGCTACATTTCCCTGACGGCACACCCTGGGTGAACGTTGTGGAGGCCGGGAGCGAGTCGTACCCTGGGATGTCACAGGTGCTACTGACGCCAAGGATTGCAGACCCTCTTTCCATCAGCGTTTACGCCACCACCTACATTAGTGGCTGCAACACCCCCTTCTTCTCCTCCTCCTCCTCCACTTACACATCTGAGTTATCATCTTAGAGCACCAGTCATACATGGTTGTGTCTGATAATGTCCGTAACTTGGTTGGGGCTTTGGAGCTCGGCAAGCTCACACATATAGCATGCCTAGCCCACATGTTCAGCCTAGCGGTTCAGCGGTTTCTCAAAACCTACCCCAATTTGCCTGAGCTACTGGTGAAGGTGTGTGTGTGTGTGTGCCCTGCCCATTTCCGCAAGTCAACGACAGCTTCCGCCAGTCTGGCAACGCTGCAGCAGCGCTTGCAATTGCCAGCTCACCGACTGTTGTGTGACGAGAGTATGCACTGGAACTCCACGTTCCAGATGTTGGCCATGCTTTGTGAGCAGCATAGGGCAGTAGTGGAATACCAGCTGCAACATGCTCGTCACCTTTCCAGTCAGCTTCCGCTCTTCACAAGCGAGGAGTGGGCATTGATGCCTGACCTCTGTAAGGTTTTACACAACTTGGAGGAATCAACACACATGGTGAGTGGCGATAACGCTATTATCAGCGTAACCATGCCACCTCTGTGTCTACTAGAACGCTCGCTGCTCACAATTAAGGTGGATGCTTTGCATGTGGAAGAGGTGGAAATGGGGAAAGACAGTACACAGGGTGATAGCCAGACTACCCTCAGTTTGTCTTCTCAGCGTGAATTGGATGATGATGATGAGGAGGAGGAGCAGGAGACGGTTGCCTCCGCTACAGAGGGTAGTACCCATGGAAGTTTTATTCCAATTGTGTTCAGTGTTGATGGGTAGAAGAGGAGGATGAGGAGATTAAGAGTCATCCTCCTGATGAGGACAGCAAAGTCTTGTCTGTTGGGACTCTGGCACACATGGCTGACTTTATGTTATGCTGCCTTTCCCGTGACCCTCGCGTTATACGCATTTTGGCCAACACCGATTACTGGTTATTCACCCTTCTCGACTCCCGCTACAAAGAGAACTTCTCATCTCTCATTCCTGTGGTGGAGAGGACTAGCAAAATGGTGCAATGCTAGAAGGTCATTGTGGAAAAATTGTTTAAAAAATTTCCAGCTGATAACGCTGGCGGCAGAGTACGTAGTTCCTTGGGCAACTGAGGAGGAGAGACGAGGGGAACACACAGCAGTTCCAACAGAGGCAGGGAAACACTCTCTAAGGCCTGGGACAGTTTCATGACAACCAGCCAGCACCCTCGCTCTGATGCGAGGCCTAGTGTCAAAAGGAGGGAAAAGTTTTGGAAGATGGTGAAGGAGTACGTAGCAGACCACGTCAGCGTCCTCAGTGATCCCTCTGTGCATTACAACTATTGGATATCCAAGCTGGACACGTGGCATGAACTGGCGTTCTACGCCTTGAAGGCGCTGGCCTGCCCCGCTGCCAGCGTTTTGTCAGAGTGTCTATTTAGTGCTGCTGGAGGAATAATAACTGATAAGCGTATCCGCCTGTCAACTGAAAATGCTGACCGGTTGACTCTTATTAAAATGAACAAGGCCTGGATTGCCCCTGACTTCTCTACTACACCAAAGGAAAGCAGCTGAACATAAAGGCACTCTAAATGTGGCTTTTCTGGTGTATTGAATACACTGTATTCCCATCACTGGCAGATCCAGGGGGGCCAACGGGGCAATTGCCCCTCAACCCTCCCCCCGAGCTGGCCCTGGTGAAAAGTGGGGGGCAGCAGTGGCAGGGCACAGGGAGATGAGTGCTTCCATTGTGGAAGCGTTCATCTCCATAGTCATCTGTATCGCTGTCCTCAGGACAGCGATACAGATGGCTGTGCTGCGGCAGGGCAGGGGAGGGAAAGGCGTCTCCCTTCCCTGTTCCTCTGATAGGCTGCCAGCACTAGGCCGGTAGCCTATCAGAGGCCGGTACAGAGCCGTACAGTGTGGGACACAGGCCAGAAGAGGCCTGCATCGCTGACATGGTGGCAAGTATAACAGTTTTTTTTTATATGTACAATACTTGTTACTGGCACATGATGGGGGGCTCTTGTTACTGGCACATGATGGGGGGTGCTCTTGTTACTGGCACATTATTGGGGGGTGCTCTTGTTACTGGCACATGATTCGGGGGCGCTCTTGTTACTAGCACATGATTGGGGGGCTTTTGTTACTGGCACATAATTGGGGGGGCTCTTGTTACTGGCACATGATTGGAAGAGGGGCTCTTGTTACTGGCACATGATTGGGGGCATCTATGGGGGCACATCTCACTGGCACATTATTGGGGGGCATCTATGGGGACACTTATTACTGGCACATTATTGGGGGCACTAATTACTGGCACATTATTGGGGGCACTAATTACTGGCACATTATTACGGGCACTTATTGCTGGCACATTATTGGGGACACTTTTTACTGGCACATTATTGGGTGGCACTATGGGGGCACTTCTTACTGGCACTTTATTGGTGGGCACTATAGGGGCATCTACTGAAGCCACAAAGAAGGGGTATTTTATATGAGGGGCTCTGTACAGTAGCATTTTATACTGGGACACATTATGGTGGGTACTATGGGGAAGGGGAGAGAGGAGTACTATGGGGTCATCTATGGGGGCACTAAGAAGGGGAATTTTATACTTGAAAATTATGGGGGAAACTGAGGGCTTCTACTGGAGCACTATATATGGGGCATTTTATACTGGTACATTATGGGGGGCTCTAGGAGGAAGGGGGGCGAGGAGCACTATGGGGGCATTTACTGGGGGCACTATATAGGGGTATATATTATAAGGAGAATTATTTCTACTCGGGCGCATTATGGTGGGCTTTATTTCTCACCCATGGTATGAGCCCCCTAGTAGCAGCACCAGCCTCTCCCTACTCTGCTATCCCTCTGCCCCTTCTCCAAATCCTTTAGGATAAAACACATCCGCTCCACCTAGCCCCCAGCCAAAGTTTTGAAGTGGTGTTCGAGATCCTCAAGGGCCAAGCCAAGTAATTGTAAGTTTTCATGTTAAATATGTTTATGTTATACACATATAGCATACACTATGCCACACAATATACAGTATATGTCTACACTGTGTATGTAGTCTGTTCTATAAGCACCACATTATTTTCTGTCCGCCGCCACAAAACAATCTGGAAGTGCCCCTCCCGAGACTAGGCTCTAGATCTGCCACTGATTCCCATGCACCCCTTCCAACACTAAAAATAGTATATGGTTCAATCTCCCTTTTCTGGTTCTCCTCCTCCTCCATCATATCAACATGCTTATTAGGCTGCCCTCGATCCTAATGTTTAAGAGGGTCAGCTCAGCAGCAGACCCTCACCCATAATGTTTTAGATGATCACATCACCAGCAGGCCCCCGTCCCTAATGTTTTAGATGGTCAGATCAGCAGGCCCTTGCTCCAATCGTTTTTGAGGGTCAGCAGCAGGCCCTTGCTCCTAAATGTTTTTGAGGGTCACCAGCAGGCCATCAATCATAATTTTTCAAGGGTGTGTAGGATGCCCTCCTTTATGTATAATAAAGGGTGTATTGTAGTACCGGTTCCTTGTAATTTTTGGCAGCCCTTTCACGTAGTGCATATGCTTTGAGTGTAGGAGTTCCACTACGTGAACAATTGTACCACAATGTGAATGAGGCCCTCATTTATGTGGTATACAGGTTGTATCAGAGTGCCTCTTCCTTGTAATTTTTGGCAGCACTTGCACTTTATATACAAGTAAATATACAGAAAAGAATGTTTCCTAACAATTTTTCCTCTAAAATCGATTTAATCTTCGGTTTTCTGCGTATTATTGTCAGTCTGTAAAAGTGGCGTACTACTCGACAACATCGTTCCCAGCAGCGACCTGGGAGTCCAAGATGCATCCAGACATCCTCCCCATGCTGTTCCCAAACCATTTCAGTGGTGTTTCCATCAATTTCTGACCTTTTCCTGTGAACCAGACACCCTCCCCTCTTCAGAGCAGCGGGTGCCTGGTTTAATGCTCTGGTTCTCCCACTGACTTCCATTGTGCTCGGGTGCTCTGTAGAGCACCCGAGCATCCCGAGGTGTTCTACTCGAGCACCCAAGCACTTTGCTGCTCGACCAACACTAATGACAGGTCTTAAGTCTACTAGACTTTACCATAAACAATAGACAGCCCTCTACGTGACTAATTGATTAGGTCTTGAACTGTAACCATTGACTGGGTCCTCAAACTTCTACAAATAACCTCTACCAAAGGAATTGGTTGGGTCTACTAAACCCTCACTAGAACTTTTTACAATACTCAAGGCATTGATTGGGTCTACCACACACGTAATTTATAACCTTGTACATCTCACCATTGATTGCCTCTAATAGTCTTTTAACCTTTATGATCCTCCACTCTGATTGAGTTCTTGACCTTCTTATCAGGATAAATCCCATCAGAAGTGATTATATAAATACAAAACATCTCTAGAAAGAAAAAGAACGTCTTCTGTCCCTCAGTCAATTTAATAGTTACGTAGTCCTTCTTATGAGATTATCATCCCCTTATGCCTGATCTCTGCATTCATAAGCTAATCACAAATGGAGTGAAAGAGAGATAAGAGAACCACGATCACACATCACAAAAAATACAGAAAGACTTTGTCCCGTACAAACATTTCCATCTCAGTTTTAGCAGATCTTGAAAGGTCTGTTTGATAATCACAAGCTTCTTTCATGATAAGTGGTAATTCCCTCGCTAACGCTTATCGAAGCAGCCGGCCCCTCTCTTGTGTCCCTGGAGTGTTCTTGGAAAATGAAGACCACAAGAAGGTTTGCTGCAGGAGCACAATCCTCTACTTCAGCTTTCCTGTGTTAATTACAGTGGAATCTAAATGACTGGAACAGAACCAGGGACTACTTTAAAGTGTATTGCAAGCATTTCCGAGCAGTAACAGATTATTTAACTAGCAGAGGACACAACCTCCGGTGGGAACAGTCTGCAAAGACAAAACTAAGAGCTATTAAGAACTTGGTTGTTCAAGAACAATAATGAGGATCTGTGAGGGCTCAAGCTTTTGTTCTTGCCTAGTGTTTGATTTGGGCAGGTTCTATATCTGGATAATACACACTGAGAATGCACAATTTTATCCCTGGCAATTTGGGTAAAATTAAGCATTAAAGCTGAATTTAAGAATTATTAACCATCATCTTATTTGGACTGACCTCGGTACATTATGGAATCTTATACCTTATAGGAAAGTCAACTGAAACTTCTAAGGGTACTTTCACACTAGCGTTTTTCTTTTCCGGCACTGAGTTCCGGTTTTATCTCCAGCAAAAAAAACTGAAGACTTGCCTGAATGTCGTATCCAGCATTTTTTTTCCATAGGAATGTATTAGTGCCGGAATGCCGAATTCGTCCTTCCGGTCTGCGCATGTGCAGATGGAAAAAGAGGTGAAAAAAATAAATGCCGGATCCATTTTGCCGGAAGACACCGGAAAGACGGATCCGGCATTTCAATGCATTTTTCTGACTGATCAGGCATTTTTAAGACTGATCAGGATCCTGATCAGTCTTACAAATGCCATCAGTTCGCATACGTTTTGCTGGATCACTCTGCCGCAAGTGTTAAAGTAGCCTAATGATGAGAATGGTAGACTATTTAATGTACGGTATATTGGGGTGTTCCAATGTGCCTCCCTAATGGCAGATCTCAAGAGAAAGGACTGAGCATGTGGATTTCAACCTGCCTGAACCTTTGTTTCCATAGGAGATAAGCAGAGGTGCCAGGCAGCAGAATTTTCTTTCTACCTACTGGAACATGTAGTTGAACATAGACCCTGGGACCATAGTGTGTCCTCTCTGCCACATAACCAGAGACACAAAATAATACTATCCAAAAGTGGCCATCAGGGGAAGGAATTTTTTTAAGACAGTTTGCTGAGGGGAGTAATTATAGCAGGTGCTGAGGTTACATATTTTGTCCCCGAATATTTTAACAATTAACCATTTCATTTAACTTATTGACCAGAGATTTGAAATGACAAGAAAAGCTGTCTAAAAATGACAAATGGGGAGTCCCTGCCTTGCTGTTGATCAGGGTTATCAGGGACAGATTAAGGGTGTCTAATACAGGGGGCAGTTAATTTATTGGGACCCTCCCCCAAATAATCTGAGCCCCTACACTGACTCTGGACAAAAGGTTATACATTTTAATCTCACTATTCTGCTAGTGATTCCATAGAGAATGTAACTCAGGATCAGTACAGGATAAGTAATGTATGTACACAGTGACTCCACCAACAGAATAGTGAGTGCAGCTCTGGAGTATAATACAGGATGTAACTTAAGATCAGAACAGAATAAGTAATGTAATGTATGTACACAGTGACTCCACCAGCAGAATAGTGAGTGCAGCTCTGGAGTATAATGCAGGATGTAACTCAGGATCAGAACAGAATAAGTAATGTAATGTATGTACACAATGACTCCCCCAGCAGAATAATGAGTGCAGCTCTGATATAATACAGGATGTAACTCAGGATCAGAACAGGATAAGTAATGTAATGTATGTACACAATGACTCCACCGGCAGAATAGTGAGTGCAGCTCTGGAGTATAATACAGGATGTATGTTTTTTGTGACTGCACTTGGGGACACTTTCAAAGTTTTCCCAATTTTTCAGACTGACTGACCTTCATTTCTTAAAGTAATGATGGCCACTCCTTTTTTCTTTACTTAGCTGCTTTTTTCTTGCCATAATACAAATTCTAACAGTCTATTCAGTAGGACTATCAGCTGTGTATCCACCTGACTTCTCCACAACGCAACTGATGGTCCCAACCCCATTTATAAGTCAAGAAATCCCATTTATTAAACCTGACAGAGCACACCTGTGAAGTGAAAACCATTTCAGGTGACTTCCTCTTGAAGCTCATCAAGAGAATGCCAAGAGTGTGCAAAGCAGTAATCAAAGCAAAAGGTGGCTACTTTGAAGAACCTAGAATATGACATATTTTCAGTTGTTTCACACTTTGTTGTTATGTATATAATTCCACATGTGTTAATTCATAGTTTTGATGCCTTCAGTGTGAATCTACAATTTTCCTAGTCATGAAAATAAAAAAAAATCTTTGAATGAGAAGGTGTGTCCAAACTTTTGGTCTGTACTGTATATATAACCCAGTTCAGGCCTAGTTAGTCAGTCTTAGCAGTTCAGTCTTAGCTCTCAGTCTTCAGCCCTGAGCTGAAGTGGTCCACATCCTACTCAGAACTCTGCTAGGAGTTGGTGGACATCAGCTAGAAGTTTAGCTTCAGAAAGGATATTAATACAGAAAGCACTAAATAAACAGAGACCCAAAGGGTTACGGCAATCTCTATAAGCGCCTTAGGACCTTTGGAGTTAAAAGTGAAGGATTTACCGGCCTCCAGCAGCCTCACTATCCTGCACTAGGATAACCAGGACCAGCATAGAAGTCCTCTACCAGTAAGCATAAAACCTATATCATTAATAGCCTGAGAGACAGACATAACACCTGTAAGCAGTGGACCTCTTGCAGCTTTATCCATCTTAAAGAGACTGTATTTCATATCTGGATATACTAGAGACTGTTTTATACTTGGATGTATCAGGAGCAACGTTCAGTAAAAGTTATACTCTGGATTGCACCATCCTTGTCTCAGTCTCCAATTCCTCAGTTAACACTACAGTAAATGGTTGTACCACCATAAAAGGTACTGGCATCACGACTACAAGGGACCTTGCCATAGGCACATTAACCACTTCAACCCCGCTAGCTGAAACCCACTTAATGACCAGGCCACTTTTTACACTTCTGCACTACACTACTTTCACCGTTTATTGCTCGGTCATGCAACTTACCACCCAAATGAATTTTACCTCCTTTTCTTCTCACTAATAGAGCTTTCATTTGGTGGTATTTCATTGCTGCTGACATTTTTACTTTTTTTGTTATTAATCGAAATTTAACTATTTTTTTGCAAAAAAATGTCATTTTTCACTTTCAGCTGTAAAATTTTGCAAAAAAAACGACATCCATATATAAATTTTTTGCTAAATTTATTGTTCTACATATCTTTGATAAAAAAAAAATGTTTGGGCAAAAAAAAAAAATGGTTTGGGTAAAAGTTATAGCGTTTACAAACTATGGTACAAAAATGTGAATTTCCGCTTTTTGAAGCAGCTCTGACTTTCTGAGCACCTGTCATGTTTCCTGAGGTTCTACAATGCCCAGACAGTAGAAAACCGCCACAAATGACCCCATTTCGGAAAGTAGACACTCTAAGGTATTCGCTGATGGGCATAGTGAGTTCATAGAACTTTTTATTTTTTGTCACAAGTTAGCGGAAAATGATGATTTTTTTTTATTTATTTTTTTCTTACAAAGTCTCATATTCCACTAACTTGTGACAAAAAATAAAAACTTCCATGATCTCACTATGCCCATCACAAAATACCTTGGGGTGTCTTCTTTCCAAAATGGGGTCACTTGTGGCGTAGTTATACTGCCCTGGCAATTTAGGGGCCCAGATGCGTGAGAAGAAGTTTGCAATCAAAATCTGTAAAAAATGACCGGTGAAATCCGAAAGGTGCACTTTGGAATGTGTGCCCCTTTGCCCACCTAGGCTGCAAAAAAGTGTCACACATCTGGTATCGCCGTACTCAGGAGAAGTTGGGGAATGTGTTTTGGGGTGTCATTTTACATATACCCATGCTGGGTGAGAGAAATATCTTGGCAAAAGACAACTTTTCAATTTTTTTTATACAAAGTTGGCATTTGACCAAGATATTTATCTCACCCAGCATGGGTATATGTAAAATGACACCCCAAAACACATTGCCCAACTTCTCCTGAGTACGGCGATACCAGATGTGTGACACTTTTCTGCAGCCTAGGTGGGCAAAGGGGCACACATTCCAAAGAGCACCTTTAGGATTTCACCGGCCATTTTTTACAGATTTTGATTTCAAACTACTTCGCACACATTAGGGCCCCTAAATTGCTAGGGCAGTATAACTACCCCACAAGTGACCCCATTTTGGAAAGAAGACACCCCAAGGTATTCCGTGAGGGGCATGGCGAGTTCCTAGAATTTTTAGTCACAAGTTAGTGGAATATGAGACTTTGTTAGAAAAAAAAAAAAAATCATAATTTTCCGCTAACTTGTGACAAAAAAAAATAATTCTAGGAACTCGCCATGCCCCTCACGGAATACCTTGGGGTGTCTTCTTTCCAAAATGGGGTCACTTGTGGCGTAGTTATACTGCCCTGGCATTCTAGGGGCCCTAATGTGTGGTAAGTAATTTGAAATCAAAATGTGTAAAAAATGACCTGTGAAATCCTAAAGGTGCTCTTTGGAATATGTGCCCCTTTGCCCACCTAGGCGGCAAAAAGTGTCACACATGTGGTATCGCCGTACTCAGGAGAAGTTGGAGAATGTGTTTTGGGGTGTCATTTTACATATACCCATGATGGGTGAGAGAAATATCTTGGCAAAAGACAACTTTTTCCATTTTTTTATACAAAGTTGGCATTTGTCTCACCCAGCATGGGTATATGTAAAATGACACCCCAAAACACATTCCCCAACTTCTCCTGAGTACGGCGATACCACATGTGCAACACTTTTTTGCAGCCTAGATGCGCAAAGCGGCCCAAATTCCTTTTAGGAGGACATTTTTAGACATTTGGATCCCAGACTTCTTCTCACGCTTTAGGGCCCCTAAAAAGCCAGGACAGTATAAATACCCCATATGTGACCCCATTTTGGAAAGAAGACACCCCAAGGTATTCAATGAGGGGCATGGCGAGTTCATAGAATTTAATTTTTTGGGCACAAGTTAGCAAAAATTGATTTCTTTTTGTTTTTTCTCACAAAGTCTCCCTTTCCGCTAACTTGGGACAAAAATTTAAATCTTTCATGGACTCAATATGCCCCTCACGGAATACCTTGTGGTGTCTTCTTTCCGAAATGGGGTCACATGTTGGGTATTTATACTGCCCTGGCATTTTAGGGGCCCTAAAGCGTGAGAAGAAGTCTGTAATATAAATGTCTAAAAATTTTTACGCATTTGGATTCCATGAGGGGTATGGTGAGTTCATGTGAGATTTTATTTTTTGACACAAGTTAGTGGAATATGAGACTTTGTAAGAAAAAAAAAAAAAAAAAAAACAATTTCCGCTAACTTGGGCCCAAAAAAATGTCTGAATGGAGCCTTACAGGGGGGTGATCAATGACAAGGGGGTGATCACCCGTATAGACTCCCTGATCACCCCCCTGTCATTGATCACCCACCTGTCATTGATCACCCCCCTTTCAGGCACCATTATGACGTCCGTATGATTTTTACGGATCCACGGATACATGGATCGGATCCGCAAAACACATACGGACGTCTGAATGGAGCCTTACAGGGGGGTGATCAATGACAGAGGGGTAATCAATGACAGGGGGTGATCAGGGAGTGTATATAAGGTGATCACCCCCCTGTCATTGATCACCCCCCTGTAAGGCTCCATTCAGACGTCCGTATGTGTTTTGCGGATCCGATCCATGTATCCGTGGATCCGTAAAAATCATACGGACGTCTGAATGGAGCCTTACAGGGGGGTGATCAATGACAAGGGGGTGATCACCCGTATAGACTCCCTGATCACCCCCCTGTCATTGATCACCCACCTGTCATTGATCACCCCCCTGTCAGGCTCCATTCAGACGTCCGTATGATTTTTACGGATCCACGGATACATGGATCGGATCCGCAAAACACATACGGACGTCTGAATGGAGCCTTACAGGGGGGTGATCAATGACAGGGGGGTAATCAATGACAGGGGGTGATCAGGGAGTGTATATGAGGTGATCACCCCCCTGTAAGGCTCCATTCAGACGTCCGTATGTGTTTTGCGGATCCGATCCATGTATCCGTGGATCCGTAAAAATCATACGGACGTCTGAATGGAGCCTTACAGGGGGGTGATCAATGACAGGGGGGTGATCAATGACAGGGGGGTGATCAGGGTGTCTATATGGGTGATCACCCCCCTGTAAGGCTCCATTCAGACGTCCATATGCGTTTTGCGGATCCGATCCATGTATCCGTGGATCCGTAAAAATTATACGGACGTCTGAATGGAGCCTTACAGGGGGGTGATCAATGACGGGGGTGATCAGGGAGTCTATATGGGTGATCACCCCTCTGTCATTGATCACCCCCCTGTAAGGCTCCATTCAGACGTCCGTATTCGTTTTGCGGATCCGATCCATGTATCCGTGGATCCGTAAAAATCATACGGACGTCTGAATGGAGCCTTACGGGGGGGTGATCAATGACGGGGGTGATCAGGGAGACTATATGGGTGATCACCCCTCTGTCATTGATCACCCCCCTGTAAGGCTCCATTCAGACGTCCGTATTCGTTTTGCGGATCCGATCCATGTATCCGTGGATCCGTAAAAATCATACGGACCTCTGAATGGAGCCTTACAGGGGGGTGATCAATGACAGGGGGGTGATCAATGACAGGGGGGTGATCAGGGAGTCTATATGGGGTGATCAGGGGTGATCAGTGGTTCATAAGGGGTTAATAAGTGAAAGGGGGGGGTGTAGTGTAGTGGTGTTTGGTGCTACTTTACAAAGCTGCCTGTGTCCTCTGGTGGTCGATCCAAACAAAGGGGACCACCAGAGGACCAGGTAGCAGGTATATTAGACGCTGTTATCAAAACAGCGTCTAATATACCTGTTAGGGGTTAAAAAAAAAATCACATCTCCAGCCTGCCAGCGAGCGATCGACTCGCTTACCTTCCGTTGCTGTGAGCGCGCGCGCCTGTGTGCGCGCGTTCACAGGAAATCTCGGCTATCGCGAGATGACGCACGGATGCGTCCAGGAGGAATGAATCAACCACCTTCCGGACGCATCCGTGCGTTAGGCGGTTCGGAGGTGGTTAATACAGACCATCAAGGGCACCTCAAACCACGATCTGGCCTGTGTCCCTTACACCAGAGTGTGCCCCAGAGAATTCCTGTGCCGTTCTCCTCATCACTTGTGCAGGCCTGCCCCGGGACGACATAACCGTGAGTAACCAGAACTGTATTTACCTCGGCCCACCTAATGCTCACACCGTGACCTCACGTATAATCCCCCTGTCGGTCTGGCTCACCGCACGTATACATGGGATGCAGATTGCTGTTGCATTTGACATGGATTTCAGCACAGAATCAGCTTTAAAATCTGTGTCAAATCCAATGTGTGTGCGCATACCCTAACACAGGATGTAATGGGGGATTAGAACAGGAAAGTAATGTAGTTGTGCTCACTGCTCAATCCGTGTTTGCAACCTGTTTGAAAATACTGACAGGTTCCCTTTAACTTTGAGGAACAGAAGACATGTTCTATTTTCGGAGCATCTCCAGATAATCCAGTTTATCCTCAGTGCGTTTAAATGCCTTTACTGTATGGAAATCAGTGAAAAGGGATGAGAGATTATTGTAATAAAGCAGAATCCCGGCTTGTGCTTTTCATGCGGGATCCAATCCAAGTTTTATTACGGTACCTGCGGCCCAGGACTCTTCTGTGGGGTCATTCTCTGTACGGAGCACACAGCGCGTATGCCCACATCCTACTCCCCTACAAAGATCTTGCACTTTTCGATAAATTCACAAGATTTGTCAAGCGGTAAATGACATTCAGATAATGCATTTCATAAATGAAATGTCAGACAGATGAAAAAACATGACATGAAAAACACCAGCACTGCCATCAAATGGAGATATTTCTAAATATCGGACATTTTAATTTAACAAATTTTGGAATGTTGACATCACAATTTACATTTCCTTACCAGCCTGTACCCTTTATACAGGTCAGATCTTCATTCAGAGATAAGCAGTGCTACATAGATGCGGCTTCTCTCTTCTTGCAGAAGCTGTCGCAGATCCCTATGCAGGACGTAACTTCTATTGTATCAAACACTAATTGATGTTAAGATGCTTTTCAGCTGCTGCAGAACATCATAATGCACACCTCAAGTGCTGCAGAACATCATAATATACACTTCAGCAGCTACAGAGCATCATAATACACACCTCAACTGCTGCAGAACATCATATTACAACCCCAACTACTTCAGAACCTCATAATACACACCCGAACTGCTGCAGAAAATCATAATACACACCTCAACTGCTGCAGAACATCATATTACAACCCCAACTACTTCAGAACATCATAATACACACCTGAACTGCTGCAGAACATCATAATACACACCTCAACTGGTGCAGAACATCATAATATATACTTCAGCTGCTGCAGGGCATCATAATACATACCTCAACTGCTGCAGAACATCATAATACACACTTCAACTGCTGCAGAACATCATAATACACACTTCAACTGCTGCAGAACATCATAATACACACCTCAACTGCTGCAGAACATCATAATACACACCTCAACTGCTGCAGAACATCATAACAGATACCGCAGCTCCTGCAGGGCATTATAATACACACCTCAGCTGCTGCAGAACCTGGTAATACACACCTCATTCACTGCAGGGCATCGTAACACATACCTCAGCTGCTGCAGAACATCATAATACAAACCTCAACTGCTTCAGAACATCATAATACACATCTCAACTTCTGTAGAGCATCATACTAAACACCTCACCTGCTGCAGAACATCATAATACACACCTCAACTGCTGCAGAACATCATAATACACACCTCAAGTGCTGCAGAACATCATAATACACACCTCAACTTCTGCAGAACATCATAATACACCCCTCAACTGCTGCAGAACATCATAATGCACACCTCAACTGCTGCAGAACATCATAATACAGGGCTGGCCAACCTGCGGATCTCCAGCTGTTGCAAAACTACAATTCCCACCATGCCTGGCTGTAGGCTAATAGTTGTAAACAGTATGGGCATGCTGGGAGTTGTAGTTTTGCAACAGCTGGAGAGCCTCAGGTTGGCCATCCCTGTCATAATACATAGCTCAACTGGTGCAGAACATCATAATACATACCTCAACTGCTGCAGAACATCATAATATAAACCTCAACTGCTGCAGAACATCATAATACAACCCCCAACTACTTCAGAACATCGTAATACATACCTCAACTCAAAAGCGGACATAGACAGGAGAGGGCCCCTGTGCAAGACCAGCAAAGAGGCCCCTTGCTCTCAAACTGCTCACTATAGAGCCCCACAATGCCTGAGGATGAAATTCCTTAGCTCAGTACATTACATACAGTCTAACAGGCAGCAGAAAGCAACTTTCAAGATGAGAGTGGGCCCCACTACCTCCTGGGCCCCTGTGCAGCTGAACAGGTTGCACATATGGTATGTCCGACCCTGCCTCAACTGGTGCAGAACATCATAACAGATACCGCAGCTCCTGCAGGGCATCATAATACACACCTCATCTGCTGCAGAACATCATAATAAACAGCTAACCTCATGATACCCACTTAAAGAGAGTCTGTCACCAACTGTTCACATTCTACACGGTTTATAGTGGCTTCTTGCACACACACAGATGATCATAACGGTACCTTTGTGGTTTTAGTCCGATTTTCTAAAGTTGCAAATACAAGGTTTTAATGGTTTGCAAATGAGAGCTCAGGCCGCTTGGCGTTTTACGCTCCTAACTCCTCCCCAGCTTCGTCTTTCCAGTCCTGTAATCATCTTACATCATCCTCTCCAACAGCGGAGAACCCTTGCGTGCACAGTTCACCGCCAGGCCCGGGCATAAGCACTGCAAAAACCACCGAGGGCATCGGCTTCATGCGCATGCAGACATTGGCATCAAGCTGTCCACAATTGGGCTCCCAATCTAAGGTCCCTATCAGTTTGTCTTTGGAGGGAAATGGTTCAAAATGTATGGATGCAACTGAATTAGGGCTCATGCACATGAACTTTTTTCCTGTGTCTATTCAATTCTTTTGTGGCCCTTATACGGAACCATTCACTTAAAATGAGTCCGTGGGCATTCTGTGTCTGCATGGTCGTTCCGCAAAAATATAGAACGTGTCCTATTATTGTCCGCATTATGGACAAGGATAGGACTGTTCTATTAGGGACCGGATGTTCCGTTCCGCAAAATACAGAATGCACACGGCCGGTATCCGTGTTTTGCAGATATACAATTTGAGGACCGCAAAAACAGCAACGGCCATGTACGTGAGTCCTTAGGGTAAGACATATTACCCTGCTAGAATACTACAGATACACGAAAATCTGTGGGCATCCCACGAAGCTTAACCAGCAAAGCAACCCAAAAGTTGTACCCCCAATAAACAATAAACATATGGAATGAAGATAATGACGGTTGCCTCACTTGTTATACAGGACGATGTCTGGCCTCCAGATCAGCTCCGAGGGGATTCTGATCGATGTGATATTCTCATATTCCAGGGGGTCCCAGCGCAGCTTGTAGTCATGCCATTCCTGCCGAAGGGGACGCAGATGACACATAGGTAAATTACCAGCTCACGTTAAAGACCATTACAATAATTACCAGGTGGCAATACAATGGATGTCAACCTTAAAAGAATCCTGTCACTTAAAGTAGACCAAGGGTCCCCATGTGATACTACCCATATAACCTATGTTAGGGTATGGTTACATAGCAATTAACACATGGGCATCCAAATAATCGCATTTACATATGAATGCCTATCACTTAGTACATTCATCTGTTAATGAGCACAATGCTTAGGTAATTAAGATGTTCATGAATCCATGACCCACCCACAGCACACTGAACAAGGGATCATAATAGTAATAATAGATCCATTAACAATAGCTTGCTGATTGTTTCCATACAAGTTTTCTTCTACATTACAGTATGGGAAGAAGTGAAAGAGCAAAAATGTTAGGGATGAAGATCTATTTAGGCTACTTTCACACTAGTGTTTCTGCTGGATACGGCAGGGTCCAGCAAAAACGCTTCAGTTACTGATAATACAACCATCTGCATCCGTTATGAACGGATCCGGTTATATTGTCTTTAACGTACCCAAGACGGATCCGTTATGAACTCCAATGGGGGACGGATCAGTTTTCTATTGTGTCAGAGAAAACGGATCCGTCCCCATTGACTTGCATTGTGGGTCATGACGTCTTGCTCCACATCCTAGGACGAAAAGCAAAACTCAGCATGCTGCTCTCCGGTATGAAAACGGAACGTATTTTGGAGCATTGACATTGGACAAGGAATAGGGACAAAACTGAAGTGTTTTTTTCTGGTATCGAGACCCTATAATGGATCTCAATACCGGAAAATATTAGCGCTAGTGTGAAAGTAGCCTAACTGATTATTATATAAAAAATGAACAATAATGTTGAGTTAATAAAGGTGTTAATGGGCCACTAAGACCTACAGCACAATGTCATAAACTGAGGAAGATGTATAGAAAACAGATCTGTCAGCAGCAAATTTCTGATAATTTCCATGTACATTTGTAACACCCCAGAGTAGTGTTACCACTCCTGCACCCTGCTACTGTCTTTGTTGGGCTAACACCAATGACATCTACGTATTTTATCCAGGTCCTCCACACTGTGCATTCCTAATCTGTTTGCAACTGTTATGTTCATGTAATATGCCTGGTTCACCAGCAGGTGGCAGCAACCACTGCAGAGCTGTACTTAGGTAGAATGGAGCATTACATTACATTCTAACCACCCTCTAGTCTAGAGAGAAGTGGGCTACTCCTACTTCCTGCAGGAAGGGTGGGGACCAGTTAGAGTCAGTCTAGTTCACCCTCAGCTAGGGGAAGGGTGTGCAGGGGCACGTCTTCGCTGGACATGCCCATGCCAGCCAGAGCACGAAATATAGAGAGGACTACTGTTACTGCCATAGGAAGGTCATGTATCAAGGACAGGGCTATTGTTGGTGGTAACCCCCTGGGTTTTATCATCCTTGCAGAGGTTGTTCTTATACCTATCAGTCCAGCATCATGTGACGGCTCCTGTGGTATCTCACCTGTTTCACCCAGACGTTGGTTGTCATCATCTGGTTCTTCTCGTCCTGCAGAGAACATAAATAGGTCATTGGCATATTAATATGGACCATGACACTGACAAGCTCGGCTGAGATCATACACAAGGGATGACCCTGATTGACGATAATCACATCATGTCTTGAGCAGATTCATTTAACAGATTCCCCAAAAGAGGCAAAAACAGGAAAGTGATCCATTTGCATCAATTCTATGTAAAACAGATGCAAAAAGTGTCCTCCTGCTGGTATCCAGATAATAAAAATATAACGTGAACCCAACCTTTTTTTTTTTTTTTCAGTAATATTGATTTTTCAGTGCCAGCAGCCTGCTCCCTGAAATAGAAGACTCCTCCTCGCTGCCTCTGCTTTATCCACCTTCCGGTCCCTGCACTGTTTACCTCTAGCAGCGCATGGACATGGTCACATGCACCTCTCCAGCCAATAACTGGCTTCAGCAGTGATGTGGCCACAAGCAGCTTGTCTTTACTGATGTCAATCATTGGCTGGATTAGTGCATGTGATCATGTCCATGTACCACCAGAAGAAAACAGCGCGGGGATCGTAAGATGGAGAAAGCAGAGGCAGCGAGGAGGACTGGAGCAGCATGGAGCCACTATCTATGAATCCTCTATTTTAAGGCAAATGTGATTCCTCTTGGTTCTGCAGTGTTTTCTGCATCTAAGATATTAGATTGTTAGCCCCAGGAAGTGATATGAACATTATAGATGCATTACACAAGAACAGGATACTTTCAAAGTTGTTTCTTGTTGTTCTAATGTCTTTATGGATTTGTCAAGGTTAAAAATCCTGATTCTGCCTCTTTAGGAAGCTAGGTGATGGACTTAGGTCTGCCCCTAGTTCAGTCTGTGACTCTAGTGCTAGCTGAGGAAGTAAGAGGAGTTAGATGTGCTCACTACTTGGAACTTTTCATCAAGATAGCTATCTCTACTTCACAGAACTCCAGAAAGAACTAGAAGGTCCAGAATCTGCATGGCGGTAAGATATTTGCTGTTTAAGGCTGTTAGAGACTTTACTGCAGTGAGAGGAACATTGCTAATAAACGTTCACATTATCCTGGCCAGCCGTATCCTTATCCTGTATCCCTCAGCCTCAGTGTTGCAGATAAGTTTGCAGGAACCTTATTGCCAGTCTTAGATTCTTCATAGAAAGAGAGCCTTTGGAGTGAAAATGAGTACTACAACCACCATCTTTGCCTACATCCATACATTGCTATCAGGGAAGAATTGCAGCCAGAGCCACCACCACTCTCATCCTACACTCCGCTTCTCTGGAGCCACAGCACAAATGTATAACTTGAAGCTCTTGTGACCTGACCAGCTCTGAGCATTTGTAGATGTTAGGTGCAATGACCAAGCAGTGCTCAGATACTCAGCATCCATTTAACTCTTCTTTGACTGCCCCCTTCCCCCCCATATAGCTCTATACAATATTCCATGTATCACATGGGAACTTGGGTTTCCTGACGGCTCATTGGGGGAACAACATTGTGCAAACCTGTAATCACCTTTCTAACAAAAAAAAAAGTGGAGAACCTGTTTAATTAATGACTCCAGCCTACTCATTAGGCCTCATGAACACGACCGTTGTGTGTTTTGCGGTCCGCTAATTGCGCATCCGCAAAACACGGATGGCGTCCGTGTGCGTTCCGCAATTTGCGGAACGGCACAGACAGCCATTAATATAATTGCATATTCTTGTCCTCAAAATGCGGACAAGAATAGAGCAGGTTATATTTTTTTTTTGCGGACCGCGGAATGGAGCAACGGATGTGGACAGCACACGGAGTGCTGTCCGCATGTTTTGCGGCCCCATTGAAGTGAATGAGTCCGCATGCGAGCCGCCAAAACTGCAGCTCGGATGCGGACCAAAACAACGGCCGTGTGCATGAGGCCTAGTTTAAGTTGGCAGGGCTTGCTGGTATCTGTGGCTCCAGTCTCATTAGACACAGCTTGGTTTTCTATATGCTATTTCTTGTGGAATTCATATCCTTTCTGCACGTATCCACCCCCCACATACACATACAATAATTAGGAGGATGCCAGCTAATTTCTGCTGTACATTTCTCATGGCCGCCCCAGGCTGAGCCTTTTTTCCGCTCTCGCCATAGCACCACCTGCTACAGAGGGTTGTTCTGCCGGTGGTGCGCAGTGTGTACAGTGATGCTGAGCCCATTCTGTATGTGCCAAAAAAGCCTGCAGATAATTGATTATCCGGATGAAGAGTAAAATGGGTAAACATAGAGCTAGAGGCGGCCTTAATACCATTAGTGACTCATCCTAACCACTATCAATTATTGAGGCGGCTTCACAACACTAAGCTCTGTCATTACTATATACAAAAGTATAAATCTGTGTGTGTGGGGGGCGGATAAGACTGTCATGACAACAGAGCGAGGGCACTGACTACGTTTGAGGTATATACCTACAGAGGGCAATCGGTCTCTATACACCATTTGATTGGTACAGATTTCTTACGGTCCTCAAGAGTTAGTAGAAAACTATGGAGCATTTGGGCATGACGTATGTTCACTTTCTAAAACTGCTTTACAAGAACATGGAAAAGGTGGATGACCACCCCTGTAGGAAATGTGGTGTCAAATATCTGATGGTCCCCATATAGGCTGACACTCAGCTGGTACTGTGTACACTTTGTGCAGTCCACTAGCAGTCAAAGAATAGCCTATGTGAAGACCATCACAGCGGGCACCCATCTTCTTATTTGCCTAGTCAAGGATCAATGCTAGCATGATTGGGTTATTGGTTATTCCCCAGGGCCTCTCACATCAGTAAGATAATCTGAACCCCAACCCTTCTACCCAAAGAACACTCACAGCCAGGGTTGGATTAAATCTGCCACAGCAGCCGTTTTATTAATAAAATAAATAAATGCAAAACATGTATATATCAATAACAGTAACATACCCCCTGACGAGGGAGGTCATAGAAGCCCCAAATTCTTAATCATATATGTATAAACACCCCAACACGGCAATTCCATCTTGCCTCCAGCCGCAAAACTCCAGCTCGGAGACACCAACTGATGGACACCTCTCTGAACGAACCAAATGCCTCAACTATGAGAGTCCAGCCCCCATCCTGGAGGCCCTCCCATTTTCCATACCATCCAATACCACCAGCTTCTATGACCTTCCACCGCCAACAACGCGCAGCTTGACTCCTGTGCCTCAAGCCTCCGGGTTCCTCTAAACATCTAGCTCCCTCTCAATACCCCCCTGCAGGCCCAAGGACCACAAATCAATCCCCACTGCATTCAAATGAACGCCATAAGCCCTCCAAAAACCTCCGGTACCCGCCTCCAAATCAGTGCGCCGAACCACCAAAGCCCCATTCCTGGCCACAAACTTATTCACTTCAATCCGCGCCTTATTCACATGCTCCACTGACCTCGCGTCCCGCCACGCCTTATGATACACAATGTCCGACCAAACTGTTATTAAAGCCGAGAACAATGACCACAATCTCAAAAGGTCAAATTTTATGTCCTTGATCAACTCCCTACATGACCGCACACCCAGATCATTGCCCCCGACATGCAGCACCAGGATATCAAGGGATCGAACTAGCCAAGCATGATGATGCACCTCCCCCATCACATTCCCCCACACAGGGCCGTTTGAAGGAATTTGGGGGCCCTAAGCAAAATAGACATGGAGGCCCCCCCCTCCCGCTGACAGCCGCTAGCGACTTTTCCCTCTGGCAGGGCGACCTGTCAATCAGGTGACGTCACAATACTCCTGTTGTAACTGTAAACACAGCGCTCCTGTCCGTGCCCCGGTCAGTCCCTCATCCCTTCACCTACCATTCCCTCCGGGCTCTGTTGCCCCTGCACACGCCGGGCCACCTACCTGCAGTGCAGACCTCATCCCACTAGAACCCATCAATACAAGACAATTCATTGAGAAGCGCCGGGCAGGTGACGTCATGTGTCCAGTAGCAGCGCCTCGTCCAATGGGCTTGCGAGCTGGGGGAAGACAAGTGGATATTAACCCCTCCGCTGTCGGCAGAGATGAAGAAGGGGGGGGGGGGATTGCCCGTTAAACCGGCTGCAACAGCACCTATTATAAAAGGTGCCATTCCCCGGAGACCGGGATGGAGAGCACAGGTACCGGAGCCCGGCTCCGCTCTCAGCCCATGCACACAGCGGACTGCGGCAGCTTAGCTCAGGCAGTGCCCGGCGTTATGTACACATAATAACAGAGCAGAGAGTGGCAGCGGGATGACACTTACTGGGGGGAAGCCCAATGATAGGGAGCCGGCTGTCCAATGGTAACATCCAGTGCCCCGAGTCTGTCCTCTCTCTCCGGGCAGACGCAGCTCGCCGCCGGCCGCCGTGGTAACCAGGAGTGCTGCAGCCTTAAAGGAAGCAAAACAAGCACCGGGGCCATAGTAGCCCGATCCATCTTATGATCGCCGCCTCTCTCCCAATCCCCAACTGTCGCCCATTCGGCCTCACGTCTGCGCGAAGAGCCCCCTAAAAAAAGAACGAGTGCCCCAGAATCCATACTAACGCAGCCGCACCACCTGAAACATAAAGGAGAAAAGAAAAAGGGGACAAGACACGGCATTAATAAACAACAGCGCTTTACAAACCCCCTAAACGAACATATGACTTAAAACAAACAGATTACTTCTGGTTCCGGCGCTGGGATGCAGGCGGCAGCGTGAGGGAGCTCCGGTGACCTCTCACTAATTATTACACCCCGCTCGTGATATACCGGCAATAGGGGGCTGCGACCAGTGCGTCCTGGTCCCCGAACACCTAGAGTCCATAAGTATATGGACCGCTACTTACTGCGGAGCGGCAAAAGGAGGATTTCCAGGGGACGGGGCAGAAGCATAGACGACACGCTCGGCAAGATGGCGGACTCGGGCCCTTCTTCCCCTTCTCCGCTGACACAAGTGCTGCTGGAAGGCGGTAAGATAGAAGAACCTGTTAACCAGCTGAACCCCTCAATGGACATTGATTATAAGCTGCTGGCTATAGAGGTGGCCAGACATTTAGCCCCCGACATAAGGGACACGCTCACCACAACTCTGTCTGCCTCGCTACAACAATTACATGAGGCAGTTTCCCAGCATGACATGAGGCTGGAGGAGCTGGAGCAGAGAGTGTCACAGGCTCAAAATGAAACAGCTGCATATGCTCAAAAAATGAATGAGCTTTCCAAACAGAATGCGATTCTGTATGACCGGGTGGAGGATCTGGAAAACCGGTCCAGAAGGAGTAACCTACGTTTACTGGGGTTACCCGAGAAGTTTAAACCGCAGGCCCTGATGGACATTTTTGAGAAAGATTTACCAAGGGCACTTGGATTGGAGGGGCGCTGTAAAGTGGAAAGGGCGCACAGAATAGGCCCGGTAATGGAGGAACAGCAGGGGCAGACGGGATCGTCTAGAGGCCTGGGTCCTAAACCGTGCCAGGTCATTATGAAATATCTAGATTATTGTGACAAAGAAGCCCTGCTAAGAGCCTACAGGGCTAAGAAAGGCCCATTGAAGCTGTTGGGACATTCTATGCTACTTTTTGGAGATTACTCTGCGGCCGTGGCCAGGAAGAGGAGAGAATTTAGCCACATCTGCACCCTACTGCATCAAAAGGGATGCAGGTTCCAATTGCAATATCCCGCAAAGCTGAGGGTGCTGCACTCCAATGGATCCAGCACGATCTACCACGATCCGACGGCAGTGGAAGAGTGGCTTAAGTCCGTACAGAATCCAGGGGAGCCGGTGGCAGAAGACCAGAGAGGAGGTAGAGGCTCGTATAGAGCGGAGAGTCCAAGTGATCTGGAGCGGAGAAGACGGAGAGAACGAGAGCATCCAGAACCAGGGGCAAGGGGGCGAAGACCCTCAGGCCGGAGGGAAGACTCCTACCCTAGGAGATGACTTATGTCCCTCGTCCTGTTACTCGGGATGTATAAGATATTTCAGGGTTCCTGAGGGACTGGTTTATCTACTGGATTATGTTGGTGGGATTGATCTGGTACTACATCTATGTTTGGGGGGGCTTAGGTTGAGTCCGCCAAGTTATGTTATTATTATCTGTCATTTGTAGTACCAATGAAATGCTGTACTTGGGGTAGATGATACCAGCTGCAACGTAGACAGCCGCGAGAGAAGGTTAAACATATTCAATGGAGAGACCTCTAGTGGGGAAAGCAGGAATAATTTCCTAGTTATCATAGTGGGAGGAAGCCGCAACCCAGAAAAAAAGGGAAGTTACCATAGTAGTTAAATAGGTTGCAATTCGGGGAGTGGGAAGGTAGCGGCATCAACGGTGCGTGATAGAGGAAAACAAAAACTGTTGGTGATCTAACATTTGTTTATTTGTAAGGGATCTCTCTAGGCGTTTTTGGTGAGTGACGTGGACCCTTGGCTCGGTAGGTCGTAATAAAAAAACAGGTGACAGACATGAAAATGATAATTTGGAATATCAAGGGTTTGAAATCTCCTCATAAAAGGTGGATGATTCTACGGCACCTTAAAAAACTCAAGCCAGATGTGGTTCTTTTACAAGAGACCCATCTTGAGGCACATGATTTTGATAGAATGAAAAAGTTATGGGTGGGTAGAGTTGTTGGGTCCCCGTCATTCAACCGAAAGGCGGGGGTAATAACATTTATTAATAAGCAATTGAACTGCCAGGTTCTACAACAGACCAATGATTCTCAGGGAAGATGGGTACACACTCTGCTACAGGTGCAGAATACGCAATATAGCATATACAATGTCTATTGTGCTAACACTGGGAATTCTTCCTTCCTAAAAGATCTGGAATTGAGGCTGCTAGGAGATTCGTGTATAAATAAGATCATAGGAGGTGATTTTAATGCGGCTCTACATGGTGTGGCAGATCGGAAGAAAGTGAAAGGAAAGTTGGGGGGGGGGGGGGGAAATTCTGCAGGGACAATTACACATGATCCGGCAAGGATTAATTCCATTCTGGGAGAGTACTATGAGCATCTGTATGGGGACGGGGAGAGTGCTGACTTAAGCGACACCCTTCTTGACAAAATTGGCTTGCCTAAGATGACTTAGGAACAACGACATGCTTTAAACGCAGATGTCACTGCGACAGAGCTGCAGGGAGTGATAAAGGGGCTAGGTAATTCTAAAGCTCCTGGACCGGACGGTTATCCTGGAGAGTATTATAAAGCCTTATGTACTCAGGTCTTACCTGTGTTGGTGGAGGTTTATAATGGCATGTTTAGAGGTGGATTGACCCTGGACGGAACTAACCTCTCCTATATCAAATTGCTACCCAAACCTGGGAAGGATCCATTATCGCCGGGTTCATACAGACCCATCTCCCTGATAAATGTAGATGCAAAAATTCTATCCAAAATCATAGCAGATCGATTGGCCAAAGTGCTGCCATCATTGATAGGACAGGAGCAGGTGGGCTCCGTCCAGGGTCGTGCCGCGGTGACAAATATTAGAACAGTACTTACCGTTTTGGATAGGGTGCAACATGATCCAGAGAAGGTCGAGTCACCAGCCATGCTCACACTAGATGCCGAGAAAGCGTTTGACAATGTTAGGTGGGCATGGCTGGAGGCGGTCCTAGATAGAATGGGGATCACAGGCACCTTTAGGGTAGTCTTGTCACAAATGTATCATAGGCCGCAGGCGAGGGTCTTTACGCAGGGACACTTATCTAAATCGTTTGATCTACAAAAAGGGACCCGGCAGGGGTGCCCATTATCCCTGTTATTATTTAACCTGGCACTCGAACCCCTGGCTAGAGAACAATGCAGGTCTAACTTATTTGAAGGTATTAGAATAGGAAAGACACAAGTGAAAGCGGCATTATTCGTGATGATATTATCTTATTTATGTCAAAACCACAGGGGCAGATTGATAACATTTTTAAGGCTTTGGAGAGGTTCGGGAAATATTCCGGGTACAAAGTAAACAAGTCAAAATGTGAACTTCTGCCGATAGGCCAGAGGACTAAGTATGAGGCGGATGGTAATAGGGGCATTATGGGTGCCTTAATAAAATCCCAAATTACTGGACGGACGCCGCATTCCATCTATCAGTTAAACTTTCCACCTTTACTTCATAAAATTAAAGAAGATCTGGCCAGATGGCAAAAGTTACCACTATCGTTAATGGGCAGGTGCCATTTAATTAAAATGCTAGCAATGTCCAAACTGATGTATCCACTCCAGACCATACCGATACTCCTACGGCATGTAGATGTGAGGAATCTGGAGGGGTGTTTTACAAAATTCATTTGGAATGGCAAGAAATCAAGAGTCTGACTGAGGAAGTTGAAACTGCAGAGGGAGATTGGAGGGCTAAATGTTCCTGACGTCAGGGGTTACAATTTGGCTTGCTTGAGTAGACACCTGATAGATTGGTTTAGTGAGATTTCCCATTATTCTAATCTGAGATTGGAAAAGCAGTTGGCGGCACCCTGGGATTTAAAGGCTCTTGTGCATACCAAACTATCTCAATTACCTTGCTTAGCTAGATGCTCGCTAATCCTACGGGACTCCATTATAACATGGAAGAACCTTAGAAAGATGTACAAACTATCGTACCAGATGTCGAAACATCTCCCTTTACATAATAACCCAGCTTTTATACCAGGGCAATCCGAGTGGTCGTTCCGGGAATGGAGGATCAAGGGCATTAGGACAGTAGGCGATCTGTTTTATAACCAGGAAAATAGGTGGGCGACCCTACAAGAACTGGAGGATAGGTGGGGGCTAACTGGATCTAATTTGTTCCCATATCTGCAGATCAAACACTATTGTAAAAATCTAGCTATTAACATGGCTGGTGAGTGGAACCGGAATAAATTTGATTCACTCATTGTTTCTGGCAACAGACAATCTATATCACATTTATCAGGCAGTTTGAGGTCCCTTTGGGAGGACTCTATCTCTCAAAGATTGTTCCGGAGATGGGGGAACAAATTGGATCTAGTAGAGGTACAACCAATTGTGAGAACTGGTATAGCAGCCCTGCACACGGCAGTGGTGAACGAGACGATGAGGGAAACTCACTTTAAAATTATACATCATGCTTTGTATGGATTCGATATGCCAGTAACTAGTGCAAAGCCAAATAGGATAGTGGCTTGCCCTAGGTGTTCTACTCCTGAAACTGACCTTTTGCATGGGTTGTGGAGTTGTACAAAATTAGAGGAGTATTGGAAGATGGTGGGTCTGGTTTTACGGGAGGGTAGTAATTATAAAGAGGAACTGGATATCCAAGTGGCAATATTGCATGCAGGAAAGCAGGAGGAGTCAAATGAGGGAGGAAGTGGGCAGAACAGAGGCCTCACAGCAGTGGGGCATAGGATAGTTCTTGAGGCCAAAAGATGTTTGTTGTCTACTTGGCTGGAGCCAAGGATTCCATCAAAGGTTGAATTACTAAGACGTCTGCGTCATATGCTTCATTTAGAGTGGCTGGAGGCAATTGGTAAAAAAGAAATAGCCGGAAAGAAGCTGTATAAAACTTGGAGGATATCAAGGGACGGCTGGGTAGGCTTAGGGTCTGCAGTCGTTAGGGGTTTAGAACAGGACAAGTCGGAGGAGCCAACGATGGGTCAGGATTTGGGGTTAGAGCTGGTGGCGAACAAGAAGGTGCTCAGAGAGATATGTTTTCCCTTGACTGTTGCATTTGATTTGCTATTATTGATTTTCTTTCATGTACGTGGGAGGGAGGGGGTGGGAGGGGAATAAAAAAAAAAAAATTGTATTGTGTTGATGTATCCTGACAACGATGTGTCATTTACTATGTATGACATGTAAGATTATGGAACTGTGAACTTTATTGTATTCTGGATGACACTGTACGGGTTCTCAAGATCATAACGCAATACTAATAAACATCTTTGTAAAAAAAATAAAATAAAGAAAAACAGATACCCATCTCCCAATCTTCTTGATCACCTCATCAACCAAACCCAGCCGTGCTGCCTCAGTCGCCACCCCAATCCGGAAGGAATGACCCGTGAAACCTTTAGAGTCCATTCCTAACGCTTGCCAAACATTTTTTGAAAACTGCCACAAACTGAAACCTTGACAAAAACGACCCGTCCTCATGCCGTAATAAGGGCCCACACCCACCCAGCTAGCCCCCGACCTATGATCCCTCAAACAACTGACATACCAAACAACCCGGCACCGCAAACAACGACACACTACAACCCCTGCTTTCCCTGTCAGTCTTAGATACCTGAAGTCGTACCACCACCCTATCCCCATACAAATCTACATCCTCCCCCCCAAACCCCCAGGACTGCCCACACTCCTGCTCACTAATTCACCCAAACAAAACACGACAAAAAAGGCCAGCAAAAACGCCAACCTAAATAAACGCACCTCAGTTGCCGACCTACACACCGAATCAACACAAACCCCCATTCGCAACAACATATCAAAAGAGATCGGCCTCCTACTGTCGGAGACAATCGCCTACCCCGCCTAAAGACCTTTAACACCTGCCTCAGTAAAAACGTCTTCGTAACGTCCGGAAGGCCCCGTAATTTAAAGCCAAAAACCAAACCGGCCAAACACCTATTCACCCTCGCCACCGTCCAGCCCGCTTCAACAATATGACGCTAAAACAATACCAACGGAGCCTCACCCCCATCCACCTCGACGCCAAGCCTTACCGTAATCCAACCACGTACCCGCACTCAACGACTGTCTAAACAAACCCGCTATGGTACCTCCAAGAGATCCCAGAGCCAAACCAGACACTCCAGCCCCTCCGTCTCCCCCTCTGGTGCCAGCTGACGAAACCGCTTCAACTGTAGACAAGAAAGAGAATCAGCCACTCCATTAGCAATGCCCGGCACATGAACCGCCAAAACTCAAGCATTCAAAGGCAAACAAAGTAGCACCAAATGCTGCAACAACCTGACAATGGCAGGGGAAGATGCCGTCAGACTGTTGACCGCCTGCACAACACCCAAGTTGTCACAATGACACCACACCTTTTTGTTCCTGAACTTGTCACTCCAGAGTGCAACAGCCAGCACTATAGAGAAGAACTCTAGCAAAGCAACATTCTTCACCCAGCCCTTCAAAAACCACGACTCAGGCCATTTTCCTGCACACCACTAGCCTTCACAATAGACACCAAAGCCCACCCCGCCCGCTGCATCCGAAAACAACTCAAAACTCTTGACTGTGTCCTCCATGACTAACGCCCTACCATTAAACTGCTCCAAAAAAACCTCCCAAACCTCTTAATCCCGTCTCAACTCCCTACCCAGCCGAATAAAATGATGCCCCGAAACCACACCTCCCGTGGCAGCCGCCAGCCTCCTACAAAAAATTCGGCCCATCGGAATAATCTGACAAGCAAAATTCAGCTTCCCCAACAAAAATTGCAAATCCCTCAAACAAATTTTTGGCCCGCCCCTCGCCGTCCGTACCGCAGCCCTTGGGTCGTCCAACTTGTCCTCAGGCAGCCTACACTCCATCCGCACCGTGTCTAACACTATGCCCAAAAAACATAATTCCGTATAAGGACCAACCGTCTTCTCCGCCGACAACGGCACCCCAAATGACTCAAACACCGACTGCAACGACGCCAATAACAAACCGCATACCCTGGAATCCACAGGACCCAAACAGGAAATCATCTAAATAATAAATAAGCGAAGCACACCCCGACAAGTCCTTCCTCACCCATTCCAAAAAGGAGCTAAACTTTTCAAAATACGCACACGAGACAGAACACCCCATTGGTAAACACCTGTCAACAATATAACCCCCATTCCAAAAACAACCCAACAAATGCAAACTATCCGGATGAACTGGCAACGAACGAAACGCCACCTCAATGTCCGTCTTTGCCAACAGGGTACCCGGCCCCAAGCTCCGCACCCAACCGACCGCTGTGTCAAAGGACGTATACACCACCGAACACAGCTCCGGATCAATCCCATCATTCACTGACGCCCCCTTTGGGAACGACAAATGGTGAATCAAACGAAAAGCGTTCGGCTCATCTTTTGGAACCACACCCAAAGGCGAAACCCGTAAGTTCACCATAGGCAAATCCTCAAAAGGCCCATCCATTCTCCCCATAGCAACTTCCTTAGTTAATTTTTGCATCACTACCTCCGGGTGCACCAAAGCAGAACGCAAATTTTTAAGCTTCCTGACCACCGTTTCCAAAGGGGAAGACGGAATAGCAAAACCTTCCTCGAAACCCCTCCTCAAAAACTCTGCCACTGCCCTATCCGGGTATCTATTTAAATACTGCCCCATCACGTCCACTCGTACCGGCGTCTGCCCCTTTTCCAACCGCCTCTCCACCCCTTGGCCTGGGGCCCCGGAAACAACGACTGGCCCCGTGACTTCCCCCGCAAACAGAGCATTCGTGCTTGAACTTGCATTTCTGTCCAAACTTGCAACTCTCTTCATTGAATAAGAAACACACGCCTTTGGCCGAAGCCGCCGCAAAACCGGACTGCCCCCCCTGCTCCCCTCGAAAAAGCTGCCCCTGCCGCACCGGCGCCATCACCCTCATTAACAATCCTATATCCTTATGGTCCCACCGCATGCTGGGGCGGACCGCTTTCTTCTGACGAAACTGCACGTCATACCGCAACCACCCTGAACCCCCGTATACCCTATAAGCTTCCCCTATAGCATCCATGTAGCAAAAAAGCGGAGATCAGCTATCCGGCGCCCTTTCGCCAATCACACTTGCCAAAATAGCGAAAGCCTGAAGCCAATTCCCAAAGGTGCAGGGAATCAGCCGATACCGCCTCTTCTCCTCCTCCTCCTTTTTTCCCACATCCTTCCTAACAACATCCAAATTAAAACGCTCTAGAGGAAGAAGCGAGAAAATATCCACGTATTCCCCCCTCTATATCCTGTCCCTCATCTCCTGCTTTAAGTGCGCCCCCAAGTTGCTCTCAAAGCACACGTACACCTCCCCCCTAGCCGCGTCATCCACCCTGGGCCTATCCTCTTCACCCCCCATCTGCGTTTGCACCGACACTCCCCCACCACCCGTGTCTCGCGTCGTCCCCCCAACCCCCGCCCCCCTGCGTCTGCACCGATACCCCACCACCAACCGCCGTCTCTCCCCCAATCCCCGTCCCCACCTCCCACGCTTGCAAAGGCCCTGCCCCGCCGGACCCCGACCCCACGCCCGCCAGACCACTTAACAACCGGCCCAACCCCCCAATCACTTCAGACTGACCACCCCCACAACAACACCCTGAATTAAAGTGTCCCCAATGTTGTCTCACCTAGCTGCCCGGGCTCTGTGAACCCTAAAGCCGTTGATCCGGACTCCCGCCGCTCCACTTCGGACCGCACCAACACGGACCCTCTTGCTGGTGATGAAACTTCGCTGTCTCCCGGCGTCCCACCTTCTTCTGTGCTGGACGCGCTCTGCGCTGACCTGGATCCTGCTCCACTGGACACACCGGAAGGACCAGCCAGGGGCTGTCCGCCATCTTGAAGGGGCCTTTGCACCGGTGCCACCGTCTGGTGCACAGCCCTGTGCTTTTTGATGTTGCAGGCTCTCCCCCGCCGAGCAGGCCTCCCCCCCCCCCACAGAGGAGCCTGCAGTACCTGGTCCTTCAGCTTTGTCGTCCGCTGCCCCCCGCCTCTCGCTGAGTCGTGCCGCACGCCTGGATTCCTCCCGAGCCGGGAGAACTTAGGGAGGGGCTGAGAATGTCCCCCCCGGCCCGGAGGGGCTCCTTAACCGGCGCTGGACTCTGGGGGTGTCCTCCATGATAAAGCGCGCCGGCGGCCTGGCCCGCCGTGGCTGTCTTTCGCTCGGCGGTGGGCTGACAGTACCCACCGCCTCCCCCTGCAACGAGCTGGCTACCTGGTCCTGCAGCCAGCTCGAACCTCTGGCCTCCGCTGCCGCCCTCAGCCTCGCCAGAACTTCATCCACGTCGGACATGGTGAGATGCAGATGCCTGCTCCTCTATGTTTTCTACAAAATGGCACCACCTTGCACGCGACCACCCCCCTTTATTACCTATACCCCGCCCCTTCTTACAGCCTGCCCGACTAGCTCCTTGCTAACCCCTTACCTCCCGGCCCTGTACCCCAAAACCCATCATGTCAGCCTCCCTTAATTCGTCCAGCCTCACTTGAGGTACGTATCATACACTACATAACTAATCAGAAATCTATGACGACCTCTGTTGGTCACAAATGCCTTTCAGGTTCGAACAGGAATAGGAAGCAGCAAAGTAAACCACTAATTTCTCTTCTCCTCTGTGAGGGGAAGTTGGAAGATGTCTACAAGACCAGGAGAAGTTTTAAAGTCCTGACTTTTTAGATCATCCATGATCGAGGCTTGTAGGGGACATATTGTACGGTCCACCTTACCAGAAGGACATACAATCCAGTACGTCAAAACACAGTCCCTTTTACATGATGAACAGCCATGTTCCATTGGTGGTACCCAGCACTTTTGGATCAACCATGCTCTTCACCAATCGTGAAATTTTTTTGTTTTTAGTGTTTTTGAACTGTCTTCTGATCATGAAGATCAAGGCTGATGTAGATAGGGTTCATGAGCCGGGATGCTCACCAATCTACCATGTTTGGCAAATCATCTGAACTCGATCAGTGATTATGAAAGAATCTTTTGCTAGGGAAACAATTGAATGATTTTTCTTGGAACCAGTAGCAGCCCCATGGTACAGCAGCAACCTGTGGCCACTGCTGCCAACTTACCAGCCCTGGGTTTCTGTATCACAGCGGTGCAGACCTGCCTCCTGCTTTCAACTTCCCAAATGGCCTGACTGCCGAGGTTTCTCTGTCCCTTCACGCAGGTTGCGGCCTGCTTGCCAGCAAGGCCTCTCAACCTCTACACAAGAGGTAATTAAGGCACCTTCTTCTGTGGAACAGTGCCTGAGCAATAGATGTCCTAGCTTTTTAGTATCCTGAGTAGGTGTGCTGTTTCTGTTGTCTGCGCATGTACTATCTTTCTACCCGTTTCCTGGATAGTGACTCTACGCTATCTGACATGGCCCATGCCTGACCTCCATATCATGCCTGACCTCCATATTGACCCTTTGCTGTCTGCCCTGAATTTGCATCGTTTACTGTGCTGCATGTACTTTGCCTGTCCTGACCTCAGCTTGTCCCTGATCATGATTTTGCATGAACCTTCAGTGCCCTGCACTGGCTTGAGTCTTGACTCCTGTGGCTCAGCTGTCAATCTTACAGGGGACTGCCAGGATAACACCCTTAGGAGTGGCCCAAAGCCAAATCTGTTGGTTGACACACCCACTGCCATAACTTAGCAACAATAGTCACTGTTAACTTCTAAAGGGCCACTAAAGATATCCCTTTAAGACTCTAAATTATAAAATAAGAGCGTCGTTATGGAGCTGCTTATGAAAAGAAAAACTGAATAGTTACCAAACACAACGTGTGTTTTTGCAATCTCTAGACTAGTTTTTATATAATCTCCCTTGTTGTGTTTTATTGACTTTTAGAAGTGAGTTCTTATCCTCCAGGAGCCTTCTGGGATCCCTAAAAACTGGGTAAGGCCCTGACTAATTAGGAAAAACAAGTGTTTTAATCATTATAAACACATCCTAATTGCGGCTCCAGGGGAAATGACATCTGTACAAGAGCCCAAATATTTATTTATTCATCAGTCAAAGTCTTGGGAGCGAGCAGAGGGAGATTAAAGGGAAGTCTTGCAGAAACATCTCTCCCAGTAGCTGTTGTAGATGCCAGTATGATAAAATGAAGGAAAAAAGCCGGAGAGGGTTCAGGGGAGGGCAACTAAAGTAATAACTGGAATGGATGGACTACAGTACCCAGAAAGATTATCAAACTTAGGGTTATTCACTTTAGAAAAAAGACAACTGAGGGGAGATCTAATTAATATGTATAAATATATCAGGGGTCAGTACAGAGATCTATCCCATCATCTATTTATCCCCAGGACGGTGACTGTGACGAGGGGACATCCTCTGCGTCTGGAGGAAAGAAGGTTTGTATACAAACATAGAAGGGGATTCTTTACGGTAAGAGCAGTGAGACTATGGAACTCTCTGCCTGAGGAGGTGGTGATGGTGAGTACAATAAAGGAATTCAAGAGGGGCCTGGATGTATTTCTGGAGCGTAATAATATTACAGGCTATAGCTACTAGACAGGGGTCGTTGATCCAGGGGGTTATTCTGATTGCCTGATTGGAGTCGGGAAGGAATTTTTAATTCCCCTTAAGTGAGGAAAGTTTGCTTCTACCTCACAGTTTTTTTTTGCCTTCCTCTGGATCAACTTGCAGGATAACTGGCCGAACTGGATGGACAGATGTGTTTTCTCGGCCTTATAAACTATGTTACTAAAGTAATAATTAGGTGGAACCAACAATATTCCAATAAGTACAGAACACGGAGCTCTTTCTCATGTGGATCAGAGCAAATTCTTTAATTGGAAATACAGTTTCAATCTTAGAAATGCATGCTCAGTGACAATTCTCCCAGTTTACCCAGTCCACCAGCCAACAGAATACAAGGTTTTTGCTTCAAAAGGCAGATCTGAAAGGAGGTGTTTCAGTGAGGGGCATAGTGTCCTAGTTTAGGGTACATCTCAGACAATCATGTACAAGCAGTTCAAAGAGGCTTTCTGCCCATTTTTTTTTTTTTTTTTTAGAAATGAGACAAAGGGGTTGCAGAGAGTTGTGTTGCAGAGATACCCATTAATTAGCTCTGATTTCCAGGGGAACCTAAAATATTCCACAGTGGGAGGAATTGAACCCCGCACAAAACTTCCCACCACAGAGAACATTGAGAGGTTATGTTCCTATAGTGATGGCAAGCCTTGTTCTGGTGTCCACTACCTCCTAATCATACTCAGCAGGCTATAAAGAGCATTGCACCAATGTTGCCTTGTCCAATATTCTTATTTCCCACGAGATAAGAAGAGCCAGAGGTGTCTGACAGCCCCTAATCTCCGCCGAATGAACAAATGTCTAGCTGAGCAGAATATACGTGTCAGTAAAAGACAAGTGGTTACGTTTTCTTCCAGAAACATTGCTATTTCTGTCACATGGTTTTGCTGCTCAACCTGATTGAGAAGAAGGAGGCTGAGCCGCAATACCACATAGAGCCTGTACACAGGTGTGGCACTGTTTAAGGAAGAAAACATGTTTTATTGTCACTGCACAACCCATTCAAAAACAGTAAAATGTTTCTCAAGAGAAATAAAGACCACCTACCACATCGATGAGCTGAGCAATGGAAAGACCAAATCGCACAAGAACCGCATCGGATATGTTAGCTACAGGACGCGACCACTTGTTGTACGCCACAAAAAGCTTTTTCAACAGTCTCTCCTCTGCATGAGCACGGGTCTCGATGTGACACAGAGCTAGAAGAAAGAGCAAGTATGTCTTAATTTATGATATCTCCTTGGACTGCAATTTTTAAGATCACTCCATTATACCATCAACCCCAAAAAGATCACACAAAAAGATCAAGATGTTCATACTATGAGCAAGAGGTTGTAGCTAGGCTTTCCTTACCCAGGGCAAATATTCAATTCACGGTCCAAACCTTGCATCTAAAAACCTTGGAAAAGGCAAAGTAACCTGTGCAGCTTGTCACACCAGCACACAGGGGACATGCCCACCAGTAGCCCCCCAGTTATACCATTGATCTAAAGCAGCCCAACAAAGGATACTTCAGTGTCAAACAACCAACGTCTTTGTAGCTTCTAGCTGAGGACATGCTGGTCAGGGAATCAATGACTGTGTAGGACCCCAGGCCTGGGGGTACTACCAATTGTTTATATTGTTATGTTGTGCATTTTATTTGTTATCAATAATACAAATGATAACGCGCTTACACCGCACCTGGTATCACCACGAAAAGATCACCACAAATGTAAACCACTATGCCTAAGGAATCTTTACCTTGTTACAGGTTCCAAGTCCACGGCGTATTCCCTTCTCTTGTACGCAGTAATAGAATCTAGAGTATATTGGGTCGGTATCTACTTTTAGGAGCGTGCCCCGGATTGTGGCTCAGCTCCATTTCTCTATCAAAAACTTGTGCTTCTCGGTAGAAAGTGATGTCACTGAGCTAAAAATGGCTGGATGTGCCAAATTACCAACGCGTTTCGGATAGATCGCTATCCTTTGTCAGAAATTCTGCTTGGCACCACTCGATACCTTGTATATATACTCTTGTTTCCAACCTGCTTCAACTCTTTCTTCGCCGATTCACTTAAAACATAGTTCCCCCTACGTCCCCCCACCCCCATATTCTTTTCCTTCTTAAGTTACTAAAATCACTATTTTAAACCAAACAGTTCAATCTCGGTATTTAAGCCCATATTAAAAAAAAATATTTCTAATCTACAGAAAGCTGAACCTATAAAGTTTTCTTTCATGTTTGTCTTTATAGTGTCATAATAATGGGTGTCCCTGAAATTTTCTTTGGATGTTATATACATGCTCACCCATTCTTTTTTTCAATTGTCTTTTTGTGCATCCAATATATATCTTATTGCACGGCCAGGTTATTGCATAAACTACCCCCCCGACTATTGCATGTAATGTGTTCCCTGATATTTTGGCCATACGAACCATCTGTGCTTTCAATTTGGGCGCACGGTTTAATAGTGTTTAATTTGCATTTTCTTTTCCTGGCAGTTATGACCAGCAAGGAAGGAATGGCAAAGGTTGGCAGGAACAGGGTTAACCACTCTGTTTCTCCCGTCTTGGTAGGAGTCAGCTGGTCCTGCTTCCTTAGAAGCCTCAGAGTGGAGAGGAAGTGAATTGCTGTTCTCCTGCTTCTCTTACAGACTCCACAGAGATAATTACTTCAATTTGCTCTCAAGTAAAGCCTTGACAGTCCAGACAGCAGAGTGATCTGCTACTTCTGCATGTACAGACACTGCTGTAAGGTGAGGGACTACAGCCAAGGCACCCATTACCAAACAACTACTAGACCAGTATCACCTGAGTGCTGAACTACCACCAACCAACCTTCCTCCACATCCTTGCTGGTGCCCAAGAAGAACTGCGCTGAAGCTTGCTGCTACTATATGTATTTCAAGTTCTCCATTGCACTTAGTAAAAAAGACTTTGCTTCTTTTAACTCATGTATGTCCTCATTCTTCTGTACTATAATTCCACCGCGCTGATCCCCAGTGAACAACAGCCTGAGGGAGTACACAGTGACACAACACTTCATCACGGCCACTATCACTCCTATCCTCTACACCGGCTCCTCAGGAGGTCGATGCAACTGGATAAGGAGGGCGTTTGAGCAAGCTCTTCTACTGACCATTCACATAAGATAGTCATTAGAGTTGAGCAAACCTGCCTTCTGGCAGGTGCAAGTTCGGGGGTTTAAGTGAATTGCGTAATGGATTCCGTTCTTACAGAATCCATCACATAATTCAATGTCGGCTTGCCGCATAATGCAAGTGTATGGCCAGCAACGAGGGTTCCGTTCTTCTGGCCATACACTTGTATTATGACGGCATGCAAAACGGAATGCCTCTAAAGGAGAACAGAATCCATTACGTAATTCACTTAAACCCCAAACCCGAACCTACCAAAAGGCGGGTTTGCTCAACTCTAATAGTAATCAATGGCTATTTTTGTCATAAAGGAGCACCTTGTGCAGAGCAACCAAGGAGCAGTTTGGGGAAACCCAACATTCTTGAGCCTTCATTCACTTGACAATGACCATCGGGGACAGTCAGGAAGCCCCAATCCAGTTTACGTTATCAACTAATCCTACTGACAGTGGTGGATTGGGCCAATTTTGGACATAGTAAACTGACAACTCATAGCAGGTAGACAGTGTGATGATGACAGGTCACATATCAGACCATTTGTACAGAAGACAACCCCCAAAATATGGATTTAATGAAAAACTAGAGCATCCACCTTCACCATTTCTGATCATCTTCAGCTCAGTTTTAAAAAAGAACATCAATGAGTTAACATCTTAACACTTAGAAAGGACACCACACAAGTTATTATTACTAGTCTGAGAATATGTGCTACCATTTGCTAAATAAATATATATATATAATTTCTTTTTGCTTTGTTTCACTTTATTGCGTAGATGGAAAGTGGTTGTCCTGCTCATACTCTGGATCACCTCTTCTCAATTCATATCTTCTACCAGAGAGGAGATGCCAAAGACCCTTTTGCTGACTTTTTGGTTGTGCTCCAAGAAAAGGAGTGTCAGGAGCCATAAGTTTCCCATGTCCATTTCCATATATAATCTCATACATATCAAAGGTGCTGGGAGTCAGACCCACAGCTTCATCATGACCTTTAAGCTGCACAACTGCAGGCCGAATTTATGTTTATGCCTAACAATCCCTATGTTAAATGCATTTAAAGGGGTCGTGCGACGGAAAATATTCAACATTTTTCAAATCAGCAACTGAATCTGAATACTTTTGTAATTCCATGTGATTCAAAATTTTGTATAACCACTGAGTTATTCAATGCAATGTATCTGTATATCGCCACCTGCTGTTTGTTCTTTTTCTTATTTCTTTGTCCACCTCACTGAGGGGGTCGCATGTGCCGAGTTTAAATCTTCAACTGCCATTAGCCATATCTTCTGTTAGGCCTCTTTCACACAACCGTTTTTTTTTTTTTTGCGTACCGTATACGGTCTGTATACAGAACCATTCATTTTAATGGTTCCTCAAAAAAAAAAAAACGGAATGTACTCTGTATGCATTCCATTTCCGTATTTCTGTTCCGTTGAAAGATAGAACATGTCCTATTATTGCCCGCAAATCATGTTCCGCGGCTCCATTCAAGTCAATGGGTCAGCAAAAACAAAACGCAACACATACGGTAATGCATCCGTATGTCTTACGTATCCATTCTATTTTTTGTGGAACCATCTATTGAAAATGTTATGCTCAGCCCAATTTTTTCTATGTAATTACTGTATACTGTATATGCCATACGGAAAAACAGAACATAAACGGAAATACAACGGAAACAAAAAACAGAACAACGGATCCATGAAAAATGGACCGCAAAACACTGAAAAAGCCATACGGTCGTGTGAAAGAGGCCTTAAGTTTTATGAATGTATTATGTAGGCACTGTATGGTAGTATTATTTTATATATGCAGAAAAACTGATGACATGCTTATTGCCCAGAGCTACGTGTTCTATAAAACCGTCCTAAGTCGGTGTTTAATACACTATTATATCCCTATTTGAGGTGCCACTTGACAACTTCAATGACAGATTCATCTCTGCTACATCAGTGTATGTTACATTTCGTGCCACCTGAGTTGCTGGTGTACATCATCACTTTCTAAACTGTAATGGTTATTTAACCCTTTATCATTAATAATAGACCTGCGCTAAAAAATCTCTGCACTCTTAGAGGAAGGGCAGGAGGCATCGCTGGTAAGTGGGTCGCCAGTCTCTAGGGAACGACATGCATAATCTATGACCTTTCTTTAATGGGTAAGAACCTACTCGAGAGAAATCACAGGTGACCTTGCGTAACTGTGGGCAATCTAGAAGCTGAAAAGAAAGACGTAAAGGGGTTATCCAATGATTAATGTAAAAAAAGAAAATTATACGTAATCTAGTACATGACAAACTCTTTCTAACAAAGCCAGAACCAGCCCTGTACCTCACATGGATCCAGAGATCTCCCCATTCATTGCTCCAATTTATTTCAAGCTGTAAGCTTAGGGGACGTGTCCTTTCTCAGGAGACATGGACTATATCAGGGCTGGCCAACCTGCGGCTCTCCAGCTGTTGTAAAACTACAACTCCCACCATGCCCTGCTGTAGGCTGATACCTGTAGGGAGACTGGGCATGCTGGGAGTTGTAGTTTTACAACAGCTGGAGATTCGCAGGTTGGCCATCCCTGGACTATATCAAGGGGCGTGTCCTTTCTACTGGGGCCGCTGGTGACAGACAGAGATGAGCGAAATTTAGAAAAATTCGATCCGGCAGTTTCACAGACTTTTGACAAGAAATTAGATTTGTTACTAATTACTTTGTCACAAACCGCTTTCAACTGTATGGAGCCTGCACAATGACGGGGAACGGCGATCGCGCTGTGCCCAGTAATTTAACCACTCAGATGCCACGTTCAATGCTGATTGCGGCATCTGTGACTCACATTTAGCTTCTCAGGGGTTAATAAAAAATGATTTATACTCACCTCACCACTTGATCGCGGACATGGCCTCTCATCAAATAGATGTGGCGAGTATAATTTTTTTTTTTTTACTTTCAGCCATCATTTTGGGAAAAATTGATTTGTTAGCAAAAGGAAATTTGGCTTAGAATTTTTCCTGAAATTCGGATCAACATCCACTTCGGATACTTCGATTCGCTCAACACTAGTGGCAGAAGAAGGACGGAACTGAGCATGTCCTTCCATCTCAGTGAGCAGGACACAGAAATTAGAAAAAGAACAAACAGCAGGTGGCGCTGTACAGATAGATTTTAGTGAATAACTCAGTCATTATAATACATTTTTAATTACATGCAACTACAAAAGTATTCAGATCCAGGTGCTGGTTTGAAAACTGTAGAATATTTCTTGTGGGACAACCCCTTTAACTGCAGTTAGTCCCCAACATCCGTCCCCAACGAGTCATGAGACACTTGAACGGCTTAAACAGGTCTACAGAAAGCCCAAGAGCTCTCCAAGTTTCAGTTCCTTGAACCTGAATATGCCACCATTGGTTATCAAAAGGACCATGCTTAGCCAAAGTGGACGAAGCTCGGTCTGGCACGGAGCAGAGGAGGGAGGTCACTGCTGCAGCAGCCAAGAGTCTACTCTACCTGAAATGTCTAAAACAAAAAGCGCATTGGATCGCTATATGAACCACTATATCGACCCCCTGTGGTCTAGGTCATAGGAAGCGACGTGGCTGCTCGCTGCACTCATAATCAGTGTGAGGATGAAACAGTCCAGGGTTACAAGCTGTCCAAGTGTCCGACTAGGGGTTCCAAGGGCCCACAGTAAAATGTATTTTGGGGGCCCACCGTACGGATACATTCACATATTACCTGCTCACACAGCAGCAAGATGCTACCAGGTGATTGAATATGGGGGTCCCTGCAGTAACTCTGAGAAGGTAGGTCCTGGGCAGAAGAGGACACTGGCCAGCTTTCCTCTATACCTAGAAGTCATCTCAGCTCTGATTGTGTCTATAATAATAAACTGGGTAGTTTCTTTTACATGAACACAGGCTGGTTGAGGTGCTGTACATTGAATATATGTATGTAGTGCAGTAAGTCTACTGTGTTATGTGCCACTTGTGCAGGGGGTGGGAGACTAGGGGCCCACCGGGGATTCACCTGTACCCCTGTGGGCCAGTCCAAGCCTGGTTACAAGTCACCACTTGATGGAATAGATATACATGTGAGAAGTGCGTATATTTACATTATTAATGCAGTTACCGGGAGAATTCTGCATAGCAACCACCGATATTGCATTTTCCATACAGATCACATAATGCGCAGAAAACTGTCAAGGACATCACAGATTCCTTTGTGAGCATCCGATATACAGCTATGTACAGCCAGCCGCGTTCTATTTGAGTGAAGAGGAGAAAAAAAAGTGGGCCGTCTGTTATTGATGTCCTTGAATGTAAGCCATGACCCTAATGATATCCAGCGTTCGGGCAGGAGCAAGGTAGATGTATGAATTTCTAGATGTGGGGCAGATTGTGCTTAAAATCATTCAAGAATGCCTAAATATGACAGAATTTCCAGAAGGGGCAGTGGTCTCCAATCTGGGGGAAAACTACAACTCTCAGCATGCCCTGAGCCACAGCCTGGAAAGCCGTCGATGGAGACCAGCGGTACGGGCGGTACAGAGATTGAGGTCACACCCAGGCCCAAAAGTCCCTCTACCAGATAAGAGAGGGCTACCGAGTCTGCACACAGTTACCCCTCTGCCTTTCAGCCCATTAATTAGTAGAAACAAGTGATGTGGTGGAGGCGCGAGGTCTCTCCTCCTTATGGAATGGAATCAGTAGCCTACAAATCAGCTCACAGTATGCCCTCCAAAAGTATGGCATCCAAAAATCCAATACACAATGGAGACTGCTCTGTTTGGGAGGCATCTGCCCATCTTCTGCGCTTCTATTGTGATGGTGGTCAATGACTGCAACAAAGGACTGAACATTGCCTTTGATACCAGATTATGATTAGATGAAGAGATTTTTGACATGTCCCTCAAAACCCTGCCACTACCAACCCACTCATATCACCGCTCCTTAAAGGAACAGTAAATAATTCTGCGTAATATTTTCCTCTTCTTTGACCCTGTAAAACTGTGAGAGATACATCCCAGGAGATCAGTCATCCCCCTTCTCCTCCTTATAAACCTCTGTGTGGCTGTAAGGCAGTTATCTGCAACAGAAGCCCTCCCCCACTGCTCTGACTGCAATAGAAGACCAGTAACACTACATTCCACCCATTCTGCAGATCAGTACCCCCTTATTAAAAAAATTTACCATTTACTAGAAGATAATTTCTGGAGGGTCAGGGTCAGCTGGATAATATATCCTGTATTTGTCGTGACGCCAATTGCAGCGTGCGCAGGGTACTATCCCAGGGCCCTTCCAAGGTGGTATAACGCACGTCCCAGATTAGGAATGCCAGAGCGGTGTAATGGCCTATAATGTCACTGTAGGTTAGTGATAGTTGTGTCACGGTGTCTCCTACCTTGGTACGGCTGGACTCCTGGCTCCTGGCTCACTTGCAATAAGTTTAAGTGTAGGGATAGTAGGAGTAATAGAGGAACTTGGCAGAATAATTTATGTCCAGACCTTTAGATAAAGTACAAATGTTGCTTTACTTAAAATAACTTGCATCCAAGCAGTATACAGCTTTGGTCTCTTGGTCCCAGCAGGTTTTGGCAATCATTGGCAGGAATGAATACATCTGCTTTAAATGTGGAGCTTGCAGGATAATCGTCTGCTTGGTAGCTCTGTAATTGTGGCAGGGTTAGCTTCTGCACTTATCTGGTACCTTCTGCTGTATGGGGACAGACTAGCTGAGGAGCAATTGGCTTCTCCTAGGTCTCTGGACTTATCTCACAGATGGATTCTCAGGGGATGCTTTCTTCCTGGAACTCTGGAGGTTGTCTGTAGTTTCTGCTTTCCTCATCCAGCTGAGCTGAAGGTGCTCAGACTGGGTATATGGCCAAGTCTCAGCTGAGACTAGGTCCTTGCTGTCTTCCATATGCAGGGGGTCTCCTGGACACTATCACACAGTCTTCCCCAACAGGGGTGGCTAGTACACTGCAGGATGTGGGACCAGCCCACCTAGGATGTGGGACCAGCCCACCTCTCCACAGAGGGGGAGCTAAGCTGGAATAATCCATTCCAGCTTAGATACACTAAACTGTAGCTTGTACCTGTACTGGTAACCAGTCAAATTACATGAACAATTGCATTCAACATAGATTTATATGCACATTTGTGGAAGACATAATGTAAATTATATCTGATGACAGTATAAAGGCTCTTACAAGATAGTAGCGGGGTAAAGGAGTGTAGTAACACAACTCTGGGGTGTTACACTCACAATCACTTTGGGTAGGTTTTTTTTTTTAAATTGATTTCTTTGCTTACTTTTCCTTTACATTGACCTAAGCAATGAACACCCCATAGTATAGTGCATCTATAAGGGGTGAGGAGGTACTGGTTGAATCCTGATAATACTGATCTGCCATAAAAGATGAAGAACAGCAAGTGGTAGGAGAGGGCCTTGTTACAGATTTGACATTGGGGCCCAGAGTCTTAAAGGGCTGTGTTACTTCAGCAAATGGCATTTATTATGTAGAGAAAGTTAATACAAGGCACTTTCTAATGTATTTGTATTATCCATATTGCCTCCTTTGCTGGCTGGATTTATTTTTCCATCACAGTATACACTGCTGATTTCCATGGTTATGACCACCTTGCAATCCAGCAGTGGTGGTCGTACTTGCACACTATAGGATAAAGCACTAGCCTATGTGTGCTCCCATGGTCCCGGACACCAGAGAGGCCGATGCTTTTTCCTATAGTGTGCAAGCATGACCACCACTGCTGGATTGCAGGGTGGTCTGTAACCATAGAAACAAGCAGTGTATAATGTGATGGAAAAATGAATCCAGCCAGCAAAGGAGGCAATATGGATAATAACAATACATTAGTAAGTGCCTTGTATTAACTTTCTCTACATGATAAATGCTATTTGCTGAAGTGAAACGACCCCAAAGTTATGCCACTGTGTCTGTCCTTACAGTATGGATCCCTCAATGCAGTTGTTCCTCTAGTCTAGGACAGAGAGATATAGATGTCCACATGAGAGCCCACATAGTCTCTGGGAGATAGAAATACTATTTTTTCCTCCTCTTTTGATTCATCTCAAAGGAGGAGAAAGTCAGACAGAAAATTGCTATAATAATGAGGGACACTCTAAAATACAGCGCCCCCAACAGCATAATTGTGTAGTCATTACAGACAACGTCGTATTTCCCATCTGCTAATTCAAAATTTTGCAAAACGAACTGCAGAAATATATGATCATCAGTATGGAGAGGAAGAGAGGAGAGGAAGAGTCGGGAGAAGGAAGGGGAATGGATGACAAGGTGGCACAGATGTGTGAGGGCAGGGGGCAGCAGTGAGGGGAGCAGGTGTTAGATATTATGAAAGCAGCAGGTAGGGAATCCAGCTGAAGGAAGAGGATTTGGATGATGTCTTGAATTTTTAAGGTAGATATTTGGAAGTGTGACTGTTTGCTGCGAGCTCTGTGCCATACATAATGTGTATCCCCATGCCAACGTACACATGCCAACCGTTCATGCAGCAGTCATACAGCCGCAGTAAGCAACATAATGCAGGAAAGCACCATCATAAGCAAGGGGGTTATGTAACAAACCTAAATCGCCAAAGTCCTGCAACGTTCTTATAAACTTTGTCTTGAATTCTTTACCATTTTCAAGATCTCTGCTTAACATCAGTGAATGGAAATGACAAAAAAAAAACATTCACTGACAGCAGACAGAGATATTGAGCATGGTGAGGAAAATTCTAGTTGCAGTGCTCTCCATTACACAAGGGTTGGCTCACCTTGGAAATTGATGGCATATCACTGGGATATCCCATCAATGTCAGATATGTGCGGATCCCACCCCTGGGACCCACTTTTATCTAGAGAACGGGCCCTTGAAGTGAAGGAGAGCAGGCAGCCTTTGCACAGGATGTTCTCTATTCATTACTACTGCAGTTCCAAAGAGAGCTGAGCGGGCTGCCATAGTGGAGGGGGCATCACACAACACGTCACCATTCACTACTATGGGACTGCCGCAAATAGCTGAGCCAGTGCTCACCATGGCGGTGTAATAACGATGAGTGGAGGGTGGCGGCGCACACACACCGGCTGCTTTCTGCTTACGTTGTGGGGGTCAAATTCTGAAGATAGGAGCGGGTCCCACATATGGGACCCTAACTTGACATTGATAGCATATTGTAGCGATATGCCATCAATTTCCCATATGGGCGGCCAACCCCTTTAAAAGAGTTGTTTGGTTAAGAAACCCCATTTAAAATACCCGTGAGGGGATTTGAGTAAATATATGGGAATCTCTTGTTGAGGGGCCTCATTTATTAAGGGGGAGAGCAGTTCTACAAAGAGTGTTTCTCTCAGGAGGACACATCACATCCAGGCATCACATGAACTGCTCATTGATTTCAGTGAGAACCGTGTAATGCTTCATCTCCCCTGTGGAGGTGCTGCAGGGAAATTAAACACTTGCTGCCCGTTTCCCAGCAGATGACGGCCAAACACTGGGGGTCTCCGCAGTAATCAGCTTATCATCGGGGGACGATTCTAATAGAAGGCATTGTTCAAAGCAGATCACCCCTTTAAAGGGACCACTATGCAAACCTGAAATACTGAGTTATGTCCAGTGCAGGGCCTGAGGGACCCAGGAATTGCAAGTGCCATCCAAAAACCTCCCTGCCAGCAGCTCTCTAATTGGTTGGCCAGCTTCGGAATATTTAACCGACCATGTGCCAATTTTTTACATAAATAATCCAGAATTCAATGTTCAATGTTCTTTTCATAGACATGTCCTCCCCTCTTCTTGTCAGATTGTCAGCTCCTCTGGGGCAGTAAATGTCATGAATGAACGTATTCTCTGTACAGCACTCCAGAGTATGTCAGCACTGGATAATAAAACTGCGCCATTTAACAGCAGCCCTCCAGCCCGCAGAGCCCTCAGTCATCAACAGTGAGTCAATAAAGGGGGCTCATCTCCTTGGGGGGTGCCGGGTTCTCAGCTTCGCAATCGCAGAGGCTAAAATGAGTGTTACGATACAGCTTTCTATCCCATGTCACCCCCGGGAATCCGGAGCCGGATGAAAACGAGGAATAATCTTCTCTTATTAAACTAACAACCTCAGGGTTGGCGATTTTTATGTAGAAATGAGGGGGGAGGGGGGGGGGGGGGAATCGGCATCAATAAAACATGTGTACAGCAAGCCCCCCAGTCACATACAGACAGATCACAGAGGGTGCAGCAAGCAAGCAAGGTTAACTCTTTCCTCCTGGATGAAGCAGGGATCGATTAATGCAGTAGGTTTACCTGCAGCCCTGGCTGAGTCCCATAACAAACTCAGCTCTGCTACATCTATAAGTTACTGAGACATAGAAATATAATGACAATAAACTGAATTGTGGCCCCACAGGTTTCCACCCCCACAACGCAGTAGGTAACGTACACTAACCGCTAGAGACGAGCTAATTGCTCACAATCCGCTTCCGGTTCAGTTCCACCAATTTGATTTGGGTCCAAATCGATTCGACCCAAATCAAAAGTTCTCCGATTGGCCTGTAAAATTGTGTAGGACTCTCTGGGGTCTCCTATTTTTTCTCTTTTTTTTTTGTTAACTAATTACTTTATTAATTTTTCTCTCACCTGAATCCACTCACCCAAAATTTGGCCCTAAAATTACAAAATTTGGGTCAAATCTTATTCATTTACAATCATTTCCCTCATTTTTACTAAGAACCGAGCCTATGGATGAGTAGGGGTCTCCCAAGAATGAAAAAAACAGTAAGCTCCACTGGTTATACTTATATCATGTGGAATAGGACATGATGTAGCAGAGCTGAAATGGTCTTTTGGGATCGTCTCTTTTTCTGCGTCATGAAGGTGCTCATAATGCAGTCATCTTTCTTGTATTAAGTACTTCAGATAATACCTGAGATGGTACTCTCGCCTCTTCCCTTCTACATTGTAAGCACTTGTCTGTCAGTTTATTGGGCTCGTATTAAGCATGTAAACCCTTCCGATATGTGCAGCACTCCGGAGTGAACGCACTTTAAAATAAATATTAATATTAAAAATAATAATTACTGTGACATCACTGTGAATTGTAAATGACAAACTCAGCTCCACTACACCTCTAGCTCAATTGCTCACCCCTTACTCCAGGAGATGACATTGATATTCTGGGGAGAACTTTGGGCACAATCGACCCTCCTTACCCCCCAGTGATGTCAGAAATGCACACTGCTTTTCCCGTGTGACGGGACTACAAGCTCCATCATATCCTGGTACTACTACTGACTATGGTCGGCAAAGAGTTAACATGACCCTTCTACAGCTGCATGCTCTCAGTGCAGCGATAAGGTGACAGCACCTTATCGCTGACCGGCTCTGCCTATCTGCATCAGCACCTTCCCATTACTCTGCCACTCGCCAAGTGTTGGAATCTTGTAAATGAAATGCGGCCACTTATCTGGAAGCTTCAGTCCATGGAAATCTGGGTCTCAGCACTTAGGACCTGTCCACGGTGCTGCAGTGACTGAATGCCTGGAAGGGGAGATTGTGCCCATGGCTGTTCCATCATGAAGTCCAGTTACCCTTATCTAGAAGCCAGATGCCCTCAGCCCATGGAAATCTCTACGCACAGTCCCTTCGGAGCAGTCCATGGAGCTGAAGGATCAGCAGAGTCTTAAACAAGCCGCTAAGCCTTTACAGGCATAGGCTTCCTTAGCGTCTCCTTGAGTGTCTTCCAGCAGAGGAACAGACTGCCGGAGTTACCGTAGCCGGACAACACCGGGTTCTCTTTCACTATGATGGGATCTGCCGAGTTTCTGGTATAAATGATGAGACAAACTGGGATTTTTATGTCAGATTCCATTATAGTGAATGGGAACCTGGTGTTGTCTGGCTATGCCGGATATGGTAACTCCGGTAGTCTGTTCCTCTGCCAGAAAAGACTATAGGATTTACCAAACGGAGATGTAAATGAAGCCTTAGCGTACTTTCACACTAGCGTTATTCTTTTACCGTATTGAAATCCGGTAAAGGGTCTCATTACCGCAAAAAAAACCTAAAAAAGCGTCAGTTTTGTCCTTATGCATTCTGATTGGAAAGCAATCCGTTCAGGATGCATCAGGATGTCTTCCGTTCCCTCCCTTGTACGGTATTTGACCGGACAAAATACCGCAGCATGCTGCAGTATTTTTTCCAGACAAAATCCCGGAACAATACCGCACTTGCCAGATCTGGCATTAATTTTCATTGAAATGTATTAATGCCGGATACGGTACCAAGTGTTCCGGAAATTGCCGCATCGCCAGATCCGTTTTTACAGTCTGTGCATGCACAGTTGTTTCTAGCTGTGAAAAAAATTAAATACAGGATCCGTTATTCCAGAAAGACGGATCTGGTATTTCAATGAATAAGTCTAACGGCAAAAAGAGATATCCGTTTGCATACGGATTTCCGTATCCGGCAGGCAGTTCCAGCAGCACAACGCTAGTGTGAACGTAGCCTTATTAGGCTCAGTTACATGGTCTGGGAGAACTCCACAAGACGCTGCCGTCCCTTCAGCACCTCCGGCAGCATCGTGACGTATTCATAGACTAGAGTGATCTGACTTCTAGATAAGAGTACGGGTACTGACACACGCGAGTTTGGCACTGGTGTCCCTTGACCACTAAAAAAAATGCCAGAATAAGCAATTTGTCAGTGAGCTCAAAATACCCAAAAAAAGAAAAAGAAAACGCCAAGAGCTCCAGCATGCTGTGTTTTTGAAAAGAAGCCAAAATGATAAAAATATGCCACCTAATAAACAAAAAGGCCAGAAGCAAAAATAAAAAAAAAGATGCTTGTGTGCCCTGAGTTTTCTATTCTGGAGCTGGTGGTTTTACAGCAAGAAATGCACCGAAAATAACGGCAAAAACCGAAGTGTGAAAACACCCTTACTGGGCTTTCATGATAGAGCAGGCTGTCTAAGATAAAGCACCCATCTGGCACAGCTGTCGCTTTCTGCACCATGGGCAGTTCATATAAATTTGGACTTCATTATAAAGTAGTGTGCACAATATGGCAGCATAGCCGTCTTCTATCAAGTGTAGGACACTGCTGTCTCTTCTGGACCATGGACTCCTGCCAAAATCATTAGTGATTTGTAAAATATTTTGTAGAATATTCGTCATATTCAAGATTAATTTATTGAATGCGATAAATCGGCAATGTAAAAATCACGTAATGCGAATTCGTAAAGCAAAATACAGGCGTGGGTCGCTTTGGCTACATTTTTTAAGCTGCTAGAAGTTTCCTGAGACTGGAGAAAAGGGTTGGCACGGAAGAACATTACAATAGCTTTATATGCAGATAGGGTCAAGTGCTCCAATATATTCGCAATTTCGCTAATCGGCAGTGATTAGAATATTTTTTCGCACTACGTGCAACTTCACTTTTTAGCAGGACTGACTACAGATTACTGATTGGGAACTTGACATTGCTTCTTTCTCATTGGCCCACAAGCAAGAAGCAGAGAGGAATCATGTGTTCGATATAACGAATATATAGCACTATAGTCAAAATATTCACAAATTCTCAAAGTGGCGATATTTGCGCTAAAAATTCGCTATTTGAATATTCGTGCTCAACACTAAAAATCATTCATAAAGAGATTTATGTGGACCAAGGTGTCATGACGTAAGAGTAATCAGACTTTCATGGTATAGCAGTAGGGTGCACAATATGGCAGCACAACAATCTTATATCATGAAAGTCCATAAATGTACTGTTATAAAGTCCATTTGCCAGACTACGTGTCCATAAGCAGTATTTATGAGATGTCCATGGTGCTGAAAGAACAGCAATGCCTTAAAGGACAAGTGACAAAGTCTTTAGATAGCTGCTCCTATGTTGTCCATCTAACTCTCAGTGAGGAGTCCACTGGGTTCCACCAAGGTGCTGATAGCAAGACTCCTTCACCTTACGAACTGTCTGAGCTTGAGAAGGACACAGTGAGTGTATGAAAGTCAGTGTGTAGGTCATCATAGAATAGGAAAGTAAATTGTATATCATGGAAGCCCTCAAAGATCCTGTCTCTCCATCATATCTTTGGAGGCACATGAATGCACATCAGATCTCAGAGATAACCCTCTCCCATGTTACAGAGTAGGTGCCCCCTGGAGCCTTAAGAGTTTCAAGAAAGAACTTAGACTCACCTGGAGACAGAAGCAAAGACACCAGGAGAAGAGCTGCAGAGGAACCTTGGAAAGTCATGATGTTGACCAAATGACCTAGGGTTTCCTATGATTGGAAAGCAGCCTGAAAGTCCTGGAAGTCTTCTCCACTAGAGTATCATCGCCTTCTCCAGTCACTGTGTAATGGGACCTTGCTAGAACTGACCCTTTGCTCCATAGGCTGATGTCACCTGAGTCTTCCAGTCTCTTGAAGTATTCTCATTTCACATTCTCACCCATGGAAGAAGTGGTGAGTTCCTGGGCTGCTGGCTCCTTGATGAGCGAGAGCTGTGTCTGGCAGAGAAGGGGCAGTCTGCTTCTCTTCTTCTAAGACCTGCCCACCTCGGGCACTGGGTGTGTAAGACTCTGAGGTGCCAGGAGACAGAGCTACCAAGCTTCTCCATCCTCACCGGGCATATTAGGTATAATTAAAGTACATCATATCTAATCACATTAGCACTAGCCTGAATGGACCTGGTAATTGCATTAGGCGATTATTATTAAAGATTATTGCTCTCCCCCAGCGGTGAGGACAGGCTGGCTGCTTTGAGATGCAGGACACATTTGATTCCAGCATAGCACCAGACGTGACAGCAGAGCTGGAGGAGACACACTGTCAGCAAGCCCTCAGTGTGCACATCACCCTGGCTGCAAGGGTCCAGCAGATCCATTGTGGTAGTCCTCATTGTCTCCCTCTATGAGATGATAGAATTAACCCTCACCTCTACCAAATCCCTGCCCCACAGATCAACGATCACCCTCAGTGCTGTGTGGACATGTAACATGATAACTCAGCCCAGGGAATCCAGCAGATGAGACTGATCAGACAAGTGCTGGGGATTTCTCTGTGTCTTTCCCCTGCACATTATTTCCACTTGTTGCTTGTAGAGAAACACTAGAAAATGTCCTACTTAAAAGGAATGGAGTAATTTCCTGAGACAGCGCCACTGCTGACTGTGGCTGTGATTGGTATTGCAGCTAATGTCAGACATAGGCATGGACAAGGAGTTGCGCCATTTTTGAAGGTAAAGCAGACACCTCTTTTTAATGTCATACAGTCCCTTAAATAAGGCTGTTTGTCACCTATCATCTGATGACAAATACTGATTTCCCCCAGAAAGTCCCAGTGAGTGCCAGGAATTCCCAGTGTATTTGATATTGGGACCAGTACTGTCTGAGTAATTGTATTAAATAACCGCAGTGTTTTGCAGTCTGCAAATTGCAGATCCACAAAACATAGGCACCCGCCGTGTGCGTTCTGCATTATGTGGACTGCACATGGCCGGCCCTATGATAGAAATGCCTATTCTTGGCCGCCATTGGGGACAAAAAATAGGACATGTTCTTTCTTGCGGAGCCGCTGAACGGAACTACGGATGCGGACGGCACATGGTGTGCCGTCCGCATCTTTTGAAGCCCCATTGAAATGAATTGGTCTGTGCTTTGTGGTAGGGATGCAGACCCAATCATCTGGTTTTCTGAATAAGCCCTAAGGGTGCTTTCACAGGACCGTATGTATTTTGTCGTCCGCAAAACAAGGATACACAAAAAATATGGATGACACCTGCGTGACGTTGTGTTGCATCCATTTATTTTTATTTTTTGTGTGTGGAATGCGGCCCATAGAAATGAATGGGTCCGTATGCCGCTGCAAAAAATACGAGTTGGATGTGAACAAAAATACTGTCGTGTGAATAGGGCCTTACTGCTACTACTGCACTCACATTGTGGACGTCTTAGGGGACTTTCACACTTGGGGCAGAGGATTCCGGCAGGCAATTTGGACGCAAACGGATGGCATTTGTCAGACGGATCCGGATGCGGATCCATCTGACAAATGCATTGAAATACCAAATCTGTCTCTCCGGTGTGATCCAGAAAAACGGATCCGGTATTTTTTGTTTTGCATTTTTAAAGTTCCGTTTTGCCAGAACACTTAATGCCGGCACTAATACACTTCAATGTGATCCGGCAAGTGTTCAGGATTTTTGGCCGGAGAGAGAACTGCAGCATGCTGCGGTATTTTCTCCGTCCAAAAAACGTAAGAGGGACTGAACTGATGCATCCTTAACGGATTGCTCTCCATTCAGAATGCATTAGGATAAAACTGATCAGTTTTTTTCCGGTATTGAGCCCCTAGGACAGAACTTAATACCGGAAAACGAAACCGCTAGTGTGAAAGTACCCTAACAAGGCTTGTCCCATTAAAAGAATGTATCCCCTATACTCAGGATACTCAGACCGCTGGGGCCCCCCACTGCTCACAAGATCAGGGGCCCGTGTCAGTCACTCCATTCAGCTCTATGGGATTGCCAGACATAGTTGAGTACAAGCGCTAGACTATTTCTAGAAGCCCCATTGAGCTGAATGTCCGCCATCCCGCTCATGGGCCCCGCGTTCTTGTGATCGGCGGGGGCTATAGAGGTCAGATCCAGGCTGATCAGATACTCACCCCGTATCCTGTGGAGAGGGGAATACGTTGTAATAAAGTTACCCCTTCAAGCACACCGCACATATGCGACTCCGTCATACACACGCATGCTTGGCTCAGCAGAACATGCGGAGAGGAGAACACCTGCTGCCTCTCAGCGGCTTGTCTTCTGCACGTACAGAGGATTGGGCATGTTGAAATTCAAATGCTCAACCCTTCTCTGTCCCAACATCTGTCACTGGGGGTGAGTACGGAAACTTTCATCCACTGAATATGCTTGCCCGATCCTGCCAGAATCATTACAACAGACTGACGCTTATCTAACATTTATGGCCACCTTTACAGTTCAATAGGAATCATCTTGATTGCAGACAATCTACTTGCATGAGATAATGAAGTCATCAGGATCCCCCCTCAGGTACACGTGCATTCAAGGAGTTTTCTAAAAACAGCACCTCCCCCGTCCCCAGGTCGTGTCTGGTATCGCAGCTCGGCTCCAGTGGAGTCAATGGGGCAGAGTTGCAATACCACACACAACCTGAGGACAGGGGAGGTGCTGTTTTTGGAAGAAAGCAGCCATTTTTTTTCTAATCCTGGACAAACCTTTTCAGCCAAATGTCCATGTTAATAACTCCTTTGAGACAAGGGCAGATGTGACCCCAAAAACTATTGCTGGCCATATCCATGAAATAAAAGTTGGCTGGAATGTGATCATTTGTGATGGTTGATGGCAGCCTCCTGCCTGCCGAAAAGGTAATTGGCCATGCTGGAAAATTTTTGCCGCTGTCGGCCGAAACTGCACGTTCAGACATGATCATTTGCCATTAGGCTTATGGACTAGGGAGTCCTTTTTTTTTTTTTTTAAAGCTGACACCCTGGTCGCCCAGTTTAGCCTGGCGTGTTTCTGGTGGGATTGTTCTTTCTCATGAATGATCCCAAAAAAAACTCATTGTCTCAAGCGCATGGCCAGCTCAGGTCAACCTTATGTGTCTAGAGAGCGGTACATGACCATGCATATGGCCGTCACCAAACCACAGGTGGCCGTGTACATAGCGGGGGCTACTGGGCTGAGTGCACCGAGCAGCTAAATAGCTGAATTACATTCGATTTGCATCTCATTTATATGGCCGGATGAGACGTTCATCTCGTGGTTTGACCCCCGGGCATGCAGTGGCCTCTGATCATATGGAAAGCCGTGAACATGGTGATTTATGTATTTTAATAATAAATGCCGGAATATTAGTTGTTGTCTCTGGAGTGTTTCTCCCTCAGCCTCAAAGCCTTGTCAGATTTCCATGTGGTAAGCAAAGCAAGATGTATTCTCACTAATTAGAGGTTAATATGTGATAAAGAGAATCTGTGTCAGCCCCCCTGGTGCTATTAAAGGGGTTATCCCAAGAAAAATATCTTACAGTTTGCTAATCAGCACCTTGATGTGAATACTTTTGTAATTGCACGTAATTAAAAAATGGGTAGAGCCACTGAGTTATTCACCAAAATCTCCATAGCGCCACCTGCTGTTTGTTTTTCTGTCCACCTCATGGAGATGGACGGACATGCTCAGTTCCATCCTTCAACTGCCTCCTGAGCTGTGATATGCAGAGAGCTGCAGCAGAAAGGACCCCCCCATTCCATGGAGGAGAATTTAAGTATCCATGTGAGATACAGGGCTGGTTGTAGTTTTCTTCTAGTTTTCTAGAAAGAGATTGTCATGTATTATATGATATCTAAATAAAAAATATTTTATTAATAACCCCTTTAAAAGGCATCTGCCAGCAGATTTCTAACTATGAAACTGGCTGCCCTGTTACATGTGCACTTGGCAGCTGAAGCCATCTGTGTTGGTCCCATGTTCATATGTTCCCGCATTGCTGAGAAAAATGAAGTTTTAATTTATGCAAATGAGCCTCTAGGAGCAACGGGGGCGTTGCCATTACTCCTAGAGGCTCTGCTCTCTCTGCACTTTATTGACAGGCAGTGAAAACGTCATCAGGCACTTATAGGATAAATAACAACACAGGGCAAAAATCTTCCTGGGTATTCTTCAATTGAAAGTTCTAACTATGTATAGTGGTTGTGTAAGGTTACAGCACCATTCTTGCACTCTGGCTGTGTTTGGTATTGCATCTCAGTCTCATTCATTTCAATACTGCAATACCGGACACCGCCAGAGGCCAAGAGCGGCGCTCTGGACTGCACAAAATGGACAAAATGTTAAATGCAACTTTTCTCCCCATAGGAAAACATTGTGGTTATGTGACAATTGTAGAGCTGTGGTGACAAGCTGAGTTCCTATAGCCCGCAGGCAGGAGGTGGTCATGAAAGGCATTCGTCCTCCTGAACCATAGTAGAATCAACGAGGGATATCATTCATGAAAAGAGCTACTAGAGCTGATATAATCTTTCTCAACTTCTAGGATTTCACATTGAAATTCAGCTAAATTGCTAAATGACAAACAGAACCCTGCTACACTTGTCTATAAACACATAAGGAAACTCTTTCACAGTGTGTTCCTCACGCGCAGGCTCGGCACTGCTACATCTATCATACCAGTCAACAATTTGTTGTAAAGGCAGTGCTGACAGAAAAGAGATCAAATATCCCTCATTAACACTGACAGGCTGAGGTGTAGAAACCAGATCTGGGAGGGGGGATCACAATCCCGTCTGTATGGTGCCTCTGCCATGTTTGCATGGTTCTGTTGGGTGAATTATTGCTGTGCTTCTATTGTGTACAGAACACAAAGCTTTATATAAAGGCAGCGGTCCCACCGAGAACCGAGAGATTGTCCGACCTGAGGGGCAGCAAGGGAGCAAGATGGCTTTGATTACAAGACGGAATGCATTTATCATTGTAGAAGCAACTGAAGTATTGGATTCCAACAGTGAACGGACTGTGGTTAACCTTATTGAGACCACTGCCTCTGGGATGAATAGGAATGGAGTCTGTAATATTAATAGTGAGATCCAGTCCCATAGGGACCCCCAGAGCGGGTGTAGAAAAATCACCTACCATGTAGATATGCATGATCTGTTAATGCACATAGATGCCTGAATGTCTGAATATGAAGTGTGAAATTGTCCATAGTCTGGATCTTATATACTAATAAAACAAAGGTAGAATAAATAGAACTGCTATAATATGTACAAGAATATAACTACTACAATACTGTCCTCCATGTACAAGAATATAACTACTATAATACTGTCCTCAATGTACAAGAATATAACTACTATAATACTGCCCCCTATGTTCAAGAAAGTAACTACTATAATACTGCCCCTATGTTCAAGAATATAATTACTATAATACTGCCCCTATGTACAAGAATATAACTACTATAATACTGCCTCCTGCGTGCAGGAATATATAACTACTATAATACTGCCCCTATGTACAAAAATATAACTACTATAATACTACCCCTATGTACAAGAATATAACTACTATAATATGGCCCCTATGTACTAGTTTATTGTTACTATAATACAATTACCAGTACATCTATCTATCTAATTTATTTTAAAGTGTTATTAATTCCATGCCGCTGTACATCGAGGGAGTTACACATACATAATATAAAAAATAAAAATACTATAAACTGTAAACTACACAGTCGAGTCACATTATTCTGACCACCAGCTAATACCCAGAGTAACCACCATGTGCAGCACGGACAGCAGCTATACGGCTGGGAGTGACTCAGTAAGGTCCTGGTAGGTTGTCAGGTATCTGGAGCCATGCTGACTGCAGAGCATCTCATAGCTGATGGAGGGTGCGTGGGGAAGGATCCATACAGTGCACACGACGTTCAAGGTGGTCCGACAGATACTCATTGGGTTCAAGTCTGAGGAATTAGGGGACCAGGGTAGTACCTGGAAGTCTCGGTCATGCTCTTCCAACCAATGTCAAACGTTTCTAGTTGTGTGACATGTCTCATTGTCTTGCTGGAAGATCCCATCCTCCCAAGGGACAGGTATGGGTGTACATGATGTACCTCACAGCCAAATCAGTTGGATGAGTGGGCCCAGAAAAATGTCACAAAAACATTCCCCAGACCATAACGCTGCCACCGCCAGCTTGTGATCTTCCAGCAATGGTTGTAGGGTGTTTGTTCTCTGATATTACTGATTCACAATGCTGCCACTTTCGCCACAGCAGCACAGGAACAGTACACAAACTGCGCAATTTCAGAAATACTGCCACCCTTGGCCCAAAAGCCAATAATTATCCCTTTATGCAACTCTGATAAATCATGACAGCAATGAGGGATATGTGTGCAGTCCGCCTATCGCACACCTCATATACCCACCAAGCCAGCTCACCACGCGTCACTTCCTTCGTGAGCTATGCGCTGCTGAAGTCGAAAGTAGTTAGTGGTCATAATAATGTGACTCGAGCGTGTATATATACACAGCATTTCATTCGTATGTGTGTACAGGGTGGGGGGGGGGGGGGGGACAGCACTGAAAATTTGCCTCTTGGGGAAGAAAAGCCCCAACTTCTGTATGACGTCCCGTACACAGGGCATCCAGCGTTGTGCTGACTGGCACAGAGGCCGGCGCGCTGCTGTCCTCCATCATACAGGAATTACAGGCGATTCTAATTATACCTTAGGGCGCAAGGATGTTTGAGGGTCATGAATCAAGATGCAGTAATTACCATCATGTTCACAGGACTTCATTCATTATTCTTTACCCTCGTTACACAACTTATTGACAATGCAAAGTCACCCGCAGTCCAGGATGAAAATCTATCAGGATGTCACATGTTTACAGGATGAAACCAAGGACCAATATGTACAGAAGGATTAACTGGGATTGAAAATGTGATAATATACGGCATAGATCATTGGAGAGTCATATGATAATGGACACCATGCATCAAGCTGCCATAGCTCCTTCCCTTTGTACAGTTTCTTCTGCAAATTCCTAAACTGAGGGGTGCAGATTTAAAGAGGTATTTCCAGCTTGGACATTTTGGGCACATCACTAGTATATGCCCCCAAGAATATAACTACTATAATACTGCTCCTATGTACAAGAATATAACTACTATAATACTACTCCCTATGTACAAGAATATAACTACTATAATACTGCCTCCTATGTACAAGAATATAACTACTATAATACTGCCCCCTATGTACAAGAATATATCTACAATAATACTGCCCCTATGTACAAGTATATAATTACTATAACACTGCCCCCAATGTACAAGAATATAACTACTATAATACTGTCCCCTATGTACAAGAATATATCTACGATAATACTGCCCGTCTGTACAAGAATATAACTACTATAATACTGCCCCTATGTACAAGGTTATAGCTGCTTTAACAATCTTCCCTGTGGAAAAGAACATGGAATTAAATTGGTTGAAATTAATTTTACTGCTGCTCTTGATTTTGGATCGTTGATGTTATATTGCTTCAGGGCAAATACTACAGGGCAGGATCGGTAATGAGTATTGGCACTGCTGGAATATCTGAAGAACTAAGAACCTCAAGCAACTCATTAAATACTCACATGGGACATTAAACCCCAGATGAGTGACTTAAGTTAGAAAGTTTGTGCATTGTGATCTTGCTTAGCACCAGCCATCCACCTTGGCCCATACAGGTCACGTTGTACAATGCTTGCTCTTGCATTGATTGTCAGCTGCTGAGATCAGCTTGGAGAGTATACTCATTGACTCTCTTATGCTTGCAAACATTGAGATATTGATGTGTTTATAGTATTGGTTCAAAACCTTGGCTTGCACTGCTTCATTACATCACTAACTCACGCAGAAAAAAAATAAAGAATTGACACCTATCAACTTCTCAGGAGCAAATAAAATGATTAGAGACATTTGGGGCTGCACCACATTGTCTTTGATGTTTGAAATACAGACAAAAGAAAGACGTGAGAGAAGTAAAGAAGGAATAGAGAGGAATAGGGAACAGAGTGAGGTGGGAACTGAGAGGGCAGCGGAAGAGCATTGAGAGCAATGTGAGGAAGGAGAGGAGAGAGCAGAGAAAGGCTAGCAGGGAGGTGAGGGGGAAGAGACAGGGGTGAGCGCAGAGAGGTGAGTGCAAAAAGAGAAAAGGAGAGAGGAGCAGGATAGGAGATGTGAGAGCAGAGAGAGAGGTAAAGAGCAAGAAGGGAGAGGAGATAGGCATGGAGAGAGGAGCAGAATGGGAGATGCGAGAGCAGAGAGAGGTAAAGAGCAAGAAGGGAGAGGAGAGAGGCATGGAGAGAGGAGCAGGATGGGAGAGGCAAAAGCAGAGAGAGGTAGGGAGCAAGAAGGGAGAGAAGAGAGAGGCAAGGAGAGAGGAGCAGGATGGTAGAGGCGATAGCAGAGAGAGGTAAAGAGCAAGGAGGGAGAGGAGAGAGAGGCAAGGAGAGAGGAGCAGGATGGGAGATGCAAGAGCAGAGAGAGGCAAGGGGCAAGATGGGAGAGGAGAGAGGCATGGAGAGAGGAGCAGGATGGGAGAGGCGAGAGCAGAGAGAGGTAAAGAGCAAGAAGGGAGAGAAGAGAGAGGCAAGGAGAGAGGATCAGGAGGCAAGAGCAGAGAGAGGCAAGGAGCAAGACGGGAGAGGAGAGAGACATGGAGAGAGGAGCAGGATGGGAGAGGTGAGAGCAGAGAGAGGCAAGGAGCAAGACTGGAGAGGAGAGAGGCATGGAGAGAGGAGCAGTACGGGAGAGGCAAGAGCAGAGAGAGGCATGGAGCAAGACGGCAGAGGAGAGAGGCATGGAGAGAGGAGCAGGATGGGAGAGGCGAGAGCAGAGAGAGGTACAGCAAAAGAGAGAGGTGAGAGCAGAGAGAGGTGCAGCAAAAGGGAGAGGTGAGAGCAGAGTGGTAAACAGCAAGAGGGCAGAGGCGAGAGAAAAGAGAGGCAAGGAGAGAGGAGCAGGAAGGGAGAGACAAGAGCAGAGATGTTGGAAGAGTGAGGAAAAAAGAGCAGGAAGAACGAGGAGCATAAACTGCGAGAAGTTGGTAGCATAAAGAATGAGGAACGAGAGGCAGACAAAGCAAAGAAGAGAAGGAGTAATGAGAGAGGAGCAGGATGAGCAGGGAGAAAAGAGCAGGACAAGTGAGGAGAGAGCAGAGAGGCAAGGAGAAAAAGGTGCAGAGAGGGCAAAGAGGAGCAAGGAGAGAAACTGGAAGAGTAAGGAGAGAGCAGAGAAAGACGAGGAGAGGATAAAGATGCAAAAAGTTAGAAGAGAAAGTTGCAGGAAATAGAAGATGGATAGCAGATGACATGCTGAGAGTCAGCACAGACCAAGATTATAAAAAGTGAGGGAGAAAGGAAGATTGAGGTGGCATGACCAGGAGACAACACTGCATTGGAAGCCAATGAAACATTGGAAGCCAAAAATGCTTGCAATCATCTTCATTGATTTTATTTGGAAAACCGCCTGCTAATTTGCACTTGTATAGGAACGAGTCGTCCTATTGAAATGGATGGGATGACTTAGGTGTAATTACACCTGCTCAGCACTGTGGATGCGATGGCAAGCAGGTAAACAATGAAAAGGAGGGAGTACCACCATGCCGCGTTCCTTCTCTTCAACCAGCTCATAAGTGGGGGTGCCGGGTGTGTGACCCCGCAGATCTGATATTGATAACCTATCCTGAGGATAGGTCATCAATATAAATAACTTGGACAACCCCTTTACTATGTCTTCCTTATTTTTTGCATTGTTCAGGCTTTCTGCTCCCGTTTATTTCCTGTTGCTACATATTGTGTGGCTCCAAGGCCAGTTACTGAGTCAGCGGTGTAGCAATCCCTTCTCAGTACCTACGTCAATTAGCGGTGCACACAGTGAAGCCCCTCCTGCAGAGGTGAAAATATGAATTTGGAGTTTAGGCCCCTTTTCACTGACAGATGAGGCTGACGATTGTCGGGAAGGAAGCGTTCGCCTGCTCGTCATTGGAGGTGAAGCACTGCTATTATATGCAGTGATCTCCTCCACAGTATAGGGAGGAGCTGTCACTAATACCATTCCCATACAGACTCGTCTGCTGGCATCAGAGACTGTTTAGACGTCACCATCTGCTGCTGGCAATTGGTTTAGGTGACCGCATCAAACATCCAATTACCCAATGAAAGGTAAGCAGTGTCACCTTTACACCGGCAGATTATCGCTAATGATCATTTGTACGAATGCTTATTAGCGATAATCTGCCCGAGCATCGGGCAGCGTAAAGGGGCCTTTAGCAATGATGCTTCAAGAAGCCTGAGACATAATCCTGAGGTAATTTTACATCTTAACTTTATCCAAGCCCTATCATCACAGGTGTGTAGGTATCCTACAGGAGAGTAGTCATCATTGTTACACCATGTGATGCTGACTGCATGTATTTCTCATACTGACTCTAAAGTGGCCTAGAAGGGGTTCACTATAATGGCACCAGTCAGGTAAATGAAACTTTGGGAGCATGTTTCACTTCATGGCTTTGGCCAAAGGATTCCCTTTCAAGTTTTGGCCTCGAATGACCCTTTAAACAAGGTGGTATCTCTGAGCGTGACAAGTGCTGGGAGATATAACAGCATGCATACCCATAACATAATGACAATGCTGGTATGTTCTCCAGTCACACTCCTAGGAGGTATTGCCACCACAACGGGGTCAAACTGTAACCTATACCAACCGTTACTGTAAAATATATGGTTCGGCTAGTTTACATGTGACTATGATTTGATCAGTGGAGGCCACCACAGAAGCATTTACTGTACATGAAATGACCATGCACAGTAGTTGAGGAGGAGACAAGCAGTCATCACATGTGGCTTCACCCTAAAATAAGGTGTTCACTTAACCAACCTGAGCATGAGGTTGTGAACTGGGACTAACTCTAAGTGAAGGCCCTCTACTAATATTCATTTTTCACAATCAATACACAAAGAGCAGAAAAAATTGCTAGTGGAACAATCACTGGACATAAAATCAGACAGAACATAATTAATCGAGTGGCCGGTAATTGAAATCTATTCAAACTGATTTTCTATTGATGATTTTTCTTTTTGAAATGTTTTCTGAAGGTGACACAGCTGTGACCGGTCACCTCCCTACTAATGCTGCAATGAAGGACCTTGAGAATCACAAAGACGTGTGCCTCACCCATACAATCGCTTATACTCAATAGGTACTATTCACATAGGGCTGGTAGTCATACTGGAAAGCTCCACATAGGCATAAAAATAATTTGCAGCAGCACCTAGCCCCATGTAAAGAGGGGGTGAGCTGCTGAAAATAATGAAAACTGTATGGAGACAACCGTACTATTGAGTCTCCTCATTTATAGTAGGATGATTGCTATATTTATATGCAAGAACAGACCATCAATCGCCGTGCTATATCATGTATTGTTTTAGCCTATTTTTTTTTTAAAGAAGGAAGCCATCTTTTTCTAATCCTGTGCAACCCATTTAACATAAGCCTGAAGAAGACAACTCATAGTATACAGTTGCAAGAAAAAGTATGTGAACCCTTTGTAATGATATGGATTTCTGCACAAATTGGTCATAAAATGTGATCTGATCTTCATCTAAGTCACAACAATAGACAATCACAGTCTGCTTAAACTAATAACACACACAGAATTAAATGTTACCATGTTTTTATTGAACGCACCATGTAAACATTCACAGTGCAGGTGGAAAAAGTATGTGAACCCCTAGATTAATGACATCTCCAAGAGCTAATTGGAGTGAGGTGTTAGCCAACTGGAGTCCAATCAATGAGCTGCCCTGCCCTATAGAAAACACACACCACTGGCTTAAAGTGCAACGGAAGAAAGAATTGAAACCAGTTGGGCCAAAAGACCAGTAAGTGAAAGTGTCACAGTCAAATTTAAAGGTGGGCAGATTATCGGAGATAAACGTTTTTTATAAACGCTTGTACCCAATAATCTGCCCATGTGAAGGTACCGCCAATCATCCAATGAATGAGCGAAACACTTATTTATTGGTTGAGCAGTGTCCGTCAAATAAGGATGACACACTGAGGGCAAAACACGACCAAACCATCTTCACAAATGAAATATGGACGGGTTGTTCATGAACATTAATCGGAGACGGAAATTCTAATGAGGCCTCATATGGGGTACTAACTCACTACCTGAACACTGATCCTAAAGATACTTTAGATCAGAATTGTATAGCGAGCCAGGGTAGATGAGAGGAGTGGTGGTGGCCCTGATGAAGCATTATGTCAGAGTGTACTCCCTCAGGCCATTGTTCCCTGGAGATTGGAAAGTGCAGCGGAAATATATTACTGAAGAATGAGGCCACAGTTAAACATGACAAAGTCTTTTTTACTAAGTGCGACATAGAACTTGAAATACAGTACATACAGTATTAGCAGGCATAGTGCAATTCTCTCTGGCACCAGCAAGGTTATGGGGTTGGTTGGTTGATTGTAGTTCAGCACTTGGGTGATACTGGCCTAGTGGTTGTTTGGTGATAGGTGGATTGGCTGTAGTCCCTCACCTTACAGCAGTGTCTGTGGATGCTGAGGTAGACGTTCACTCTGCTGTCTGGAATCTCAAGGCTTTACTTGAGAACAATTTGAGTATTTTTCCGTGAAGGATCTGTAACAGAAGCAGGAGCTCGGCAATTTGCTTCCTCTCCTCTGTCTCTCGACAGGATCTCCATCTCTTGGCAGGGAGCAGGACCAGCCCATACCTACCAAGAGGCCAGGAACAAGTCTGGGCTGAGGTACTACAGTTGGAGAGATAGAGATTGGAGACCACGGGCGTAGCGGCATGACGTGAAGACGCCGACGTGCCGCGCTCCCCCCTCCCCCCCTCTCCTGTGTGCCATGAGCCGAGGCGGCCGAGACAGCTGAAAGACCGCTGCAGGATATACGGCTTGGACCGGGACGCCCTGGAGCCGAAAATGAAGGTCTGAGAGCGGACGTGGTGTTACCCCCCCCCCACTTTGTTTTAGAGGTCGAGCTGCAGATCGGGGTGAGCGGACACTGGAGCATGTGAAGAGGAGGATCCGCAGGTACCCTCTTGTCTTTTGATGGCCTCAGAGTATGTGTTTGATCCAGTTGATCCAGTCTCCAAGGCGTGTGTGGGAAACAAGCAAAATAAAAACAAATGTAATGGCTTCTGGAAGATGCAGCCGTAATGGGAAAGTGCCCCTGCAGTAAACTTCATCATAAGAGGAGTTGGTGGAGTGGTGAGGGTAACCGAACGCAAGAGGAGGAGGGGGGTAAAAGATAAGCGGCACCGCTGGACCAGACAAGCGGCACCCGGGGGTCCATATTATCTACGCTAATATCTGGTGCACAATCTCCTAAATACCAGTAAACACCGGCAAAACACTTGAAAAACAGAATTAATTAGGGGGGTGCAGAAGAGGCCAATATCAGCAGGCCCCCCCTGCTGAAAATACCGGTAGACTGGGGAGACATTAAAAGGAAATAAAAGAAACTAAGCTAAAACAGGGGTACCTTAAGCACTTATGGGCAAGGCTCCATGGACATATGTACGCGAGTAACATAACATTTAAGAGACATTAAATGAAATAAAAGAAATAAAAGAAAATTAAAGTAAAATTAGGGGGGTACCTATTAGCAAGGCCCCATGGACTTATGTGTACGAGTAATATAACTTAATCCAACTGCATGAACTGGGACAACTCTATTACTTCTTCAGGAGAACAATTGTTGTTTTTTTTTTGGTTGGTATTTGGATTGGAAAGATCTGGATGGAGCAAGTATCAATTTTATACGGGGTTGGTGGCTGGAAAGGACGGGACTGAATAAATGGTTTTTCTCTTTTTTTTCCTTTTTTCTCCCCCGGTTTTCATTTATTGTAGGCACGCTCGCTAATTATTGTATCCGTGCTATCTAATTATTGTATACTTGCTTGCTCTTCATTTATTGTATGCATGTATAGATTGCAGGGATATTTTGAAGGTAACATATTGTATGTATTTTGTGCGTTATCTTTCTAGTTCCCATGTTAAGTGTCTCTCAGGTTTATTTTGGGATTGTGAAAAGCGCATTCGCCTAGTGATATATGTTTTTTTTTTTTTTTTTTTTTTTTTTTCTATCAACCCCTATTTAGGTGTCATTTTTTGGTGCCGGTTCTTCCTCTTCTTCTCCTCCCGTGAAGCCTGCCCCCTTCCCCTTTCCCTGGTGAGATTGTAGTTATGCCTCCTAAAGGGGTAAATAGAAAATCTGTGGGCACCTTCTCACCTGGTGCAGGAAAGGGCAATAGCACTGCAACGAGCCTGGAGAAATACCTTAGGTCACCTTCTAAAATGAAGAGTTCCCTACGGGGCAATAAGGAAAATCAGAAGGAAATTTGTGAAGTGCTGGTTCCGGAGGAACGTGGCGGAGGGGAAAGGAGGGCGGGTAGCGGGGAGGGGATGGAGGAAAGAATTAATTCTGTAGATATGAGGCTTCTTGAAATTTTGGGCGCAGTTCAAAAAACCAATCATACTCTGGAGGAGCTATCCTTGAAGATAGCTTCTGTACAGGCAGACCTCTCCTTTATAAAGGAGGACATGAATAAAGTTAAAGAAAAGGTGAAAGAGTTGCAGATCTCTTCTGGAAGTATGAAAAAAGATCTAGAAGGAGTAAAGAAGAGAGTGGAAGGGATGGATTGCGAGAAAAAAATCCTTCTAGACAGAATCACTTTATTGGAAGATATGTCCAGGAGATCAAACATTAGAATAGTTGGATTTCCCGAGGGAGTGGAAGGAGAGGATATAACTGGGTTTATTCAACAGTGGTTACAGGATAGCTTCAAGGAATGCGCTTTATCTCAAGGGTTTGCAGTGGAAAGAGCCCATAGAATACCTGGGAGACCCCCCCCAATAGGGGCTCCTCCGAGGGCAGTTTTGGTTAAAATACAAAGCTCCAGGGATAGAGAGGTAATAATGCGATCTAAAAGGAATCTGAAGACAATTGAGTTTAATGGGAACAATGTAGAGATATATCCAGATTATTCGAGAGCAACACAGATAAAAAGGCGACAGTTTAAAGAAGTGAAGAAGAGACTAGCGGATGCTCAGATCCAATATGCCCTGTTATACCCCACTAAGCTACGCATTATATATCGTGATCAGGTTAGCTTTTTTAGCGCTCCAGCGGAGGTAGTGGATTGGCTGGATACCAAAGGAATTGGAACATGAAAGGCATTAGATTGGCACACAGGGGTACGGGGTGGGGGTGGGAAGGGGCTGAGTGTAAGAGGTGGGGGAAATGTTTATTTCCACCGACCAGATAGAGGGGGGAGGGAAGGGGGGAGGGGGGTGTGGGGTGGGGGTTGAGATGGGAACGGTTGTCCTGGGTGGCTCTGTAGGGAAGGGGAGAAGGAGAAGGGCAGATCTAAATGAGTAGAATAATGTCATGGAATGTACGGGGTCTTGGAGATAGGGTTAAGAGGGTTATGGTCTTTGATAATGTCATTAGACATCTCCCGGCTATAGTAGGGTTAATGGAGACACATAGTACAAAAGATAAGATGCATTTATTAATGAAGAAGTGGGCCCGGTATCAATATCATTCGTGTTTTTCTACCTACTCATGTGGAGTTAGTGTATATATCCATGATAAGGTAGATTATCTCCCAATTGATCAGGCAATAGATGAGAGGGGTAGATACGTATTCCTCCATTGTCAGTGGAATGGGATAGTATGTATCCTCGCCTTTGTATATATACCGCCCCCCTTTTCTCTAATGGTTATTCATAGACTGATGGAGTATGTAGACTCAAGGGGCAAATGCCCCATAGTGATAATGGGGGATCTTAATAACGTTATGAATAGTGAGTTGGATAGATATTCAGTGACCCCAAAGAATAAACAGGAGCCGGTTCAACAAACATTGCTGTGGAAAATATCGCAGGAACTGTTCTTAATAGATGTATGGAGGTACCTTTATGGTGACAAGCAAGCTTTCTCCTGTTTCAGTCGGGGAAATAAAATAATGTCTAGAATAGACTTGGCCTTAATAAGCTCAGAATGGCTAGATCAGATCGCAAGTATGAGGTATGAAGCAAATAGCATTTCAGACCACTCCCCTATTAGTCTGCTATTCAAAACAAATTCGCGGCGAATTAGTCGAGAGTTCCGCCTGAATCCACATTGGTTGAATTTAATTAAGGAAGAACAAGGAATCAGGGCGGATATAGAGGAGTTTTGGAAGTATAACTTGGGCTCCGCAAGTTTAGGGCATGTTTGGGATGCTTTTAAAGCTTTTTTGCGCGGTGTACTGGTAGGCAAAATTAAGGGATTAAAAAATGGATTTGCTAAGCAGGAGAGAGAGTTGGTAGATAGGATTAAAAAAATAGAAGCAGAATTTATGAAAAAAAAACTCCCAGAGTTGACGGAACAGCTTGATGAGGCGAAAAGTGCATTGAAAAATTATTGGATGGATAAGGCACAACATAAAGTGTTTTTTGAGGGGGAACGGTATTTTAGGGAATCTGGAAAGTCTGGGAGGTTACTGTCCACTCTTGTGCATAATCAAAGGGGGGGGGGGGTAACAGAATTGGTGGTGTGGAGAAGAGAGATGGGGGGATGGCATCCAGCCAGGGAGAGATAGAACAGGAATTTATCAAATATTATGGGGACCTCTACTCCTCTGAGGGGGTGGGGGGGCTTGAGGAGGTTGGACTCTTCTTGGAGGGTGTGCCGATCCCCAGACTCTCGGAGGAGGAGAGGGACTTACTGAATGGCCCTATTGAAGTGGAGGAATTACGGGAGACACTGAAAACCATTCAAGGTAATACGAGCCCCGGGCTGGATGGCCTGCCCTTTGAGATATATAGAAGATATGGAGATGTTATTCTCCCGGTTTTTGTGCAGGTCTTAAACGACTCAATGGACAGGGGGGAACTCCCGGCATCCCTTTACGGAGGCCGTAATAAGTTTGATAGGAAAAAAGGGGAAGGATGAGAAAAAGGTGGATTCGTATCGCCCCATCTCTCTTCTCAACACAGATTTTAAATTATGCGCTAAGTTACTTGCAAATCGCCTAAAAAGAGTTATTGAGAAGTTAATACACCCGGATCAATCAGGGTTTATACCTAGACGCCAGGCCCAGACGAATATCCGACGGACGTTTCTGAATCTGCAGAGGGGTGGGGAGGGTGCCCACTCCATCCTGTCTTTGGACGCTGAGAAAGCGTTCGACAGGGTGGAGTGGGCATACCTCTGGAGAATTATGCACGAATTTAATTTAGGTGAAAAATTTATTGGATGGGTACAAACGCTATATAAGAAGTCGAAAGCTAGGATAAAAATAAATGGAGTAATATCAGAGCCTATATCCCTGCAGAGGGGAACCCGTCAGGGGTGCCCACTCTCCCCATTATTGTTCGCCATATTTGTTGAGCCGCTGGCCTGTAAGGTCCGAGCGGACAACAAAATTAGGGGGTTTGGGGGAAGAGGTGTATCGGATAAGATAGGCCTTTATGCCGATGATATTCTGTTTTTCCTGGCGGGGGGGATACAAACGGTATCATACCTTATAGGAATAGTAAATCAGTTTGGCTCAATCTCAGGTTTTAGGGTGAACTGGACAAAATCGGTGTTGCTCCCAATCGGTTATGAAACAGGGCAGGAGAAAATTAACGTCAAAGTTTTGAAATCTACTGAATCGTTTGATTATCTGGGTATCAAGGTTAGTTCGAGGGTACAGGAGTATCTAGAACTAAATATTGATCCTCTCTTAAAGAGGATTAGAGAAAAAACATGTACCTGGCAAAAACTGTTAATCCGACAGGCGGATCGAATCGCGATAATAAAAATGGTTCTTCTACCGCAGATTTTGTATGTTATCTCCTCCTGCCCTGTATGGATAGGGGATCATTTTTTTAATGCACTAGAAGGAGTAATAAATGATCTCATCTGGGGGAGAAAGAGGGTTAGGCTGAAACAAAAATATTTATGGTTAGATGAGGAAGATGGTGGTCTGTCGGTTCCATGTTTTCGGGGTTATTATTATGCATCCCAGCTTCAGTGGTTAATGATGGAGGACGACGGATTGCGACGTTTTTTGGAGGCGGAAATTGGAGGTCTCCAATATAATATAGTTAGTCTTTTAGAAACTGGTGCACTAAAAATCAAGGGCAGGAAATGCCCAATTAGTAAGATGATACATCTAGTCTGGGTTAAGGTTAAAAAATTATTGGGTATAAATTATTCATTAAGCTTCACTCCTATTTGGGGAAATCTTAATTTAAAAGAGTTCTGGAAATCTGAAGATTATGTATTTTGGGATAGACAGGGTATTAGGTTTGTGGCTCAGATGGTGGTGGAAGGAGAGGTGAAGACTTTAGAGGAAATGGGGGTTAACACAGATATAGATGGTCTCACTTGGTTTAGATATGTTAGTTTAAAACACGCTTTTGATGTAACAGAGAATAGAGAATATTTTAACACTAAACACTCTGAATTTGCTGAATTTTGTTACCATGGAGTTGGGAGTAAAGTATCAATTTCACAGATTTATAAAAAAATAAAGAAGGGGTTAGGAGGAGTGATCAAATTTAATAGTGAAAATAAATGGGCACAAGAGGTGGCGCCGTATATCCTGGACTGGAGAAGCATCTATAAAAATATAAAAAGGAGCACCATTTCTAGTAACTTTCGACTGACGCAGTTTTTTATCCTCCATCGGACGTATATTACCCCTTTGGCATTGAATAAGATGTATAAAACAGCGGAGGCAAAGTGCTGGAAGTGTAGTAAGGTGGGGGCCGATTTTGACCATTTGATTTGGTATTGCCATATTGTGCAGAGCTATTGGGCGCAAGTATTTCAGGAACTTGGTAGAGTAACGGGACATCTCGCCCCACTTGAGATCAGCATAGCAGTGCTGGGGGATACCAGAAGAATTGGGGTGAACAGAGAAAATGAAAGGAAATGGGAAAAAGGTTTAATGCTTGCGCGGGTGGTCCTAGCCAGAGGATGGGGAGCGAGCAGACCTCCAAGTGTGGAAGAGTGGAAAAATCTATGTGAGAGGGTGCAGAGATATGAGTATATTAGTCAGGAGAAAAGGGCGACAATAGGGAAGGGAAGGGGAGAAAAGAAAGGAAAGGAATAAATAAATAAATAAATAGATAAAAATTAAGAAGGAGGGATACTGGCCAGAAATAGAAGCCTGAAAAAGGCCTACGGAAACAAATTGCCTGCAGAGGCCCCCCAGGACAACCAAGAGGGTGGGGGGATGGGTGGGATAGGGTGAGGTGTGAGGGTATGCTCTTTTTTTTTTTATGTATTTGTTTTGTGAAGTGAAAGGAAGTGGATACGGGGAATATATGTAGTAAAGAGAATCCACTAAATAACTATGTAAGACATGATGATCTAAAATCTAACCGATAGCAACTATGAAATATATGAGGATGTAAACAATTTATATTCTGCAATGTGTACCCCCACTGTGTAACTGGGGAATTTCTGGCTTTCTGTTTTAAATATATGTTTGAAAAGTGATAAATAAACATTTATAAAAAAAAAAAAAAGAGATTGGAGACCACTATAGATGAGCGAAGTATTACAAAATTCTATTTGACTGCTTCGCCAAATTTTAAAAAAAAAATTGTTTAGGGTACTTTCACACTTGCGTTGTTTGATTCCGGCAGGCAGTTCCGTTTCCTGAACTGCCTGCCTGATCAGGCAAACTGTATGCAAACGCATGTCATTTTCTCTGACTGATCAGGATCCTGATCAGTCTGAAAAATGCCTGATCAGTCTGAAAAATGCATTGCAATATCGTATCCGTTTTTCTGGTGTCATCAGGCAAAATGGATCCGGTATTTTTCTTATTATTTTATCATCTGCGCATGCATTCCGGTATTTTTCCTATGGAAAAAAATGCCAGATCCGGCATTCAGGCAAGTCTTCAGTTTTTTTCGCCGGAGATAAAACCGTAGCATGCTATGGTTTTCTCTTTTGCCTGATCAGTCAAAATGACTGAACTGAAGACATCCTGATGCATCCTGAACGGATTACTCTCCATTCAGAATGCATGGGGATATGCCTGATCATTTATTTTCCGGTATAGAGCCCCTGTGACGGAACTCTATGCCGGAAAAGAAAAACGCAAGTGTGAATGTAGCCTTAATTGAGAATTACTTTGTCGCGAATTTAATTGTAAGTAGTGGGTGCAATGACAAGGAGCGGTGATTGCGCTGCCCTCGTCATTGTACAACTCAGATGCTGCATTCATAGCTGATCGCGCCATCTGATAGTAAGAATACAGTGTTAAAAAAATAAAAAAATCATAATCATACTTACCTCATCTATTTGGTCCCGATTGGCCGGCGACCATCATCTTGATTGAAGATCTGGCGCAAAATTTCACTCGGCCCGTCATTACGTCGGCCCACGTGGTGACATTGTACGTCACCGCACACAGGATTTCTTGCAAGATCTTCAAGCAAGATGGCAGGGGCTTGTCTGTCACAAGCAAATGGATGAGATACTGTAAGTGTGTATTTTTTTATTATTTTTTTACACTATTTCAGGTAAAATCGATTCACTACCACAAAGCATGAGGAAATTTGGTTTTGCGGCGATTCTAATTTATCCTGAAATTCTTTGTGGACTTGGATTCGCTCAACACCAGAGGCCACATCCGTAGGTGGGGGTCATTTTATGGTCCTATATGTGCTGGGAGTCAGTAATGTCAATGGTGTAGTGTCTGACTACTACTCCTATTCCTTCCTATACATATGAAGCAGTCTAATCATTCTATAGCTGACAGATCGTTGAAAGTATTTGTATTTTTGGAGAAGACGTTATTATGTGGGCGGTAGAGGAGTTGATAGCGGCATATAGTGACAAGATGTTTTAGAGCTATTGTGTAAAACCTATTTTCTCAAGTATTCTCCATAGCATTTTCAATTTACAATCTATATTACTGATGAAAGGGAATGAATGTGTTTTACAGCAATCACAATGTGGAGTAAAATCTCCCCCCTTTGTCTGTTAAATGCTGAATATTCTTCTTTGCAGTTTTTTACAAACATAAAGGAGTCAGGAGTCGTAGAATGACATGGATTGGGATCACTAATAAGGATTAACATCAGTGGAGCATATAGAAAACAGGGGACCTGAAGGGAAGATAGAAATTGGAGTCCTTTTCTAGGTGATGATTGACACCAGCAGACACCTAACCACATGGGAAGGGACGTCCTGGTGCCTGCATCCCATTCTACGTGTTCCAGTTCTATTTGCTAACATTGCAGCGTCTGCAGAGCCGGAGACCCACATCCCTGTTCAAGATCCTACACTCAATAGGTCCGTCAGTAAAATTTATCCTAAAAAAATCACAGCCATATACAAGTGATATAAAACCAAATCTAAACCTATATTTCCACTCATAGCAGTGGCATACCTAAAAAATTTGTCTGTCTGTCTGTTGCGGAGCTTCAAGGTATACCCTCAATATCTTCACTTAAATCCCCTTGTAGCTGAAGAAACAGGTCAATATTCAAGAGACAATTTCCCCAGTGACTGGACGACACACAGTTTGGGAGTCAACTGACTTTACTGGGCATGTGCACCTGCTTTCAAACCTCCAACAGCCTCATTTACATACAATACATAGATTACTATGGTACAAGGAGAGGTGGGGTCAGACAATAGCAAGGGCTGATGGGAGGTTGAGGGGGGAGGGGAAGAGGTACAGACAAGAAAGACATTCGATAAGTGGCGATGTTTGCCACAATGCTCCCCCAGAACCAAGCCGGCATACACAGTCTGATCCCAACGGATCGGCTTGGGGATGTCCGGAAGAGCGCTCACAGATCACTTTTCAAGTTCAGTTTGTCTGGATAACCCGTCGGCGTTGCCATTTTGCTTCCCAGGGCGGTAGTGGATGGTAAAGTCAAAAGGCTGCAGCGCCAAACTCCAGCGCAGCAGCCGGGCATTGTCTCCTGACACCCTGTTCAGCCACACCAGCGGGTTGTGATCTGTGAATAAGGAAAAGGGTTGTCCATACAAATAGGGCTGCAGCTTTTTAAGGGCCCACACCACGGCCAGGCATTCTTTTTCTATGGCGGCGTAGCTTACTTCCCGGGGTAAAAGTTTTCTGCTTAAGTAAGCCACTGGATGCTCGCCGCCATCTTCTCCGACTTGGCTCAATACTGCCCCCAATCCAAACATAGAAGCGTCTGTGTGGACAAGAAAGCGTTTAGTTGGATCAGGGGCGGCAAGTACAGGTGCATTCACAAGAGCCGTTTTTAGTTGCTGGAATGCCTGCTCACACTCTGGGGTCCAGACTACTATCTTAGGAAGATTCTTGCGGGTCAAATCGGTGAGGGGTTTGGCCAGGGTACTGTAGTTGGGTACAAATTTACGGTAGTATCCTGCGGTACCTAGGAATGCCAGTACTTGAGTTTTGGTCCGAGGGGTTGGCCATTTGGCTACAGCCTCTACCTTAGCCGGTTCAGGTTTTTGTTGGCCACTCCCTACCCGGTGTCCTAGGTATTGGACTTCTGCCATCCCTATATGGCACTTACTGGGTTTCAGAGTTAATCCTGCCTCCCTAATACGGTCTAGTACGGCTCCTATGTGGGTTAGGTGTTCAGTCCAGGACTGGCTGAAGATCGCTATATCATCTAGATAGGCGCAAGCGTACTCCTGGAACCCATCCAATAGCCGATCCACCATCCTCTGAAAAGTAGCCGGAGCGTTTTTCATGCAGTCATTCGTCTCCATTCACCGTTCGTTCGAATGACTGCACATATTCTTGAACTCCGGTATATCCGAATGGCTGTTTCAACGAACTGCTGCTTTGCTGTGCGGTTTGAATCCCGCCGCTTGCCACCAATCCAAACATAGAAGCGTCTGTGTGGACAAGAAAGACATTCGATAAGTGGCGATGTTTGCCACACTGTCCCATGTGCCTCTTTACTTGCCATTAGTGCTACATGCCTTTTCTGTATGCTAAGAAGCAAATCATACATGTTTGGATGATATATACAAATATCAAGATGGATTTCTTGATACTTGTCTCATTTTCTCTTAAATTTGTGGTTTAAAGGGCTTCTGTCACCCCACTAAACTCATATTTTTTTTGGGGGGTACTTATAATCCCTATCCTGCGATATAGCTATACATTATGTTATTAATCATTTTCGTTCTGTAGATATGTCAAAAAACATACTTTTATAATATGCTAATTACCTGTCTACCAGCAAGTAGGGCATCTACTTGCTGGTAGCAGCCACAAAAAACCGCCCCCTCCTCCTGTTGATTGACAGGTGATTGACAGGGCCAGCCGCGATCTCCTCCTCCGGCTGGCCCCGTCAGCATTTCAAAAATCGCGCGCCTGTGTTGATTCGACGCAGGAGCTCTGAGATAAGGAGGCTCGCCTCCTCAGCACTCCCTCAGTGCGCCTGCGTCGATGACGTTACCGAAAGAGAAGACATCATCGGCGCAGGCGCACTGAGGGAGTGCTGAGGAGGCGAGCCTCCTTATCTCAGAGCGCCTGCGCCGAATCAAAACAGGTGCGCGATTTTTGAAATGCTGACAGGGCCAGCCGGAGGAGGAGATCGCGGCTGGCCCTGTCAATCAACAGGAGGAGGGGGCGTTTTTTTGCGGCCGTTACCAGCAAGTAGCCGCCCTACTTGCTGGTTGACAGGTAATTAGCATATTATAAAAGTACGTTTTTTGACATATCTACAGAACGAAAATGATTAATAACATAATGTATAGCTATATCGCAGGATAGGGATTATAAGTACCCCCAAAAAAATAAAAAATAAAGAGTTTAGTAGGGTGACAGAAGCCCTTTAAAGTGAGACTTTTTAAAATCTCTGATAGCTGTCAGTGAATGGGAGCCTTCTTATTGACACCCCAAGGCTGAAAACCCATCCTTATAATGTCTAAATAAAAAAGGTGCACTTCTCGTTACAATGTATCTTAAAACTTGTAATCAGGACCGTTGACCATGATCAGGACAGAACTCAACCTCCAGATGTATGTCAGCTGACCATGATCAGGACAGATGCCAACCTTTAGATGTATGTCAGCTGGCCATGATCAGGACAGATGCCAACCTCCAGATGTATGTCAGCTGACTATGATCAGGACAGATGCCATCCTCCAGATGTATGTCAGCTGACCATGATCAGGACAGATGCCAACCTCCAGATGTATGTCAGCTGACCATGATCAGGACAGAACTCAACCTCCAGATGTATGTCAGCTGACCATGATCAGGACAGATGCCAACCTTTAGATGTATGTCAGCTGGCCATGATCAGGACAGATGCCAACCTCCAGATGTATGTCAGCTGACCATGATCAGGACAGATGCCATCCTTCAGATGTATGTCAGCTGACCATGATCAGGACAGATGCCAACCTCCAGATGTATGTCAGCTGACCATGATCAGGACAGAACTCAACCTCCAGATGTATGTCAGCTGGCCATGATCAGGACAGATGCCATCCTCCAGATGTATGTCAGGTGACCTTGATCAGGACAGATGCCAACCTCCAGATGTATGTCAGCTGACCATGATCAGGACAGATGCCAACCTCCAGATGTATGTCAGCTGACCATGATCAGGACAGATGCCAACCTTTAGATGTATGTCAGCTGGCCATGATCAGGACAGATGCCAACCTCCAGATGTATGTCAGCTGACCATGATCAGGACAGATGCCAACCTCCAGATGTATGTCAGCTGACCATGATCAGGACAGATGCCATCCTCCAGATGTATGTCAGCTGACCTTGATCAGGACAGATGCCAACCTCCAGATGTATGTCAGCTGACCATGATCAGGACAGATCCCAACCTCTAGATCAAGGGTGGGGAACCTTTTTGCTGCTGAGGGCCATTTTGATATTTGTAACATCGTATACTAAATTTTCAACTTAAAAATGTGAGTGCTATATTTGGTCAAACATATAAGTGACTTAGGGGTAAGTTAAAGAATTTGTGCTTCAATAAAAAAAATAAAAAAACACAAAATGGCGCCTGGACTATATATAAAAATAGTACAAGCGCCATTTTAACCACATATAGCAGTCTAATTTCTGAGTTAAAAATGTTTTATATTTAGTTCTTTATTTGGCATTAATGGCAGCCAAGCTAAACCCAAAGGAGGGTTCACCCAGCTTTCACTCTCCCTGCCACTGTCCCTGCCTTTTTCTTCGCAACTGTCCCTGCATTTGTCCCTTTCTCAGCCTCAGATCAGACCCTCATCAGACCCTCCCAGCCTTAGATCAGACCCCCAGCCTCAGATCACATCCACATCAGACCTCCCAACCTCAGATCAGACCCCCATCACACCCTCCCTAGCCTCAGATCAGCCCCCATCAGACCCCCCCAGCCTCAGATCAGACCCTGCAGCCCAGCCTCAGATCACATCCACATCAGACCTCCCAACCTCAGATCAGACCCCCATCACACCCTCCCTAGCCTCAGATCAGCCCCCATCAGACCCCCCCACCCAGCCTCAGATCAGACCCCCTATCCTCAGATCAGACCCCCCAGACTCAGATCAGACCCACAATAGGCCCCCCAGCCTCAGATCAGACCCCTATCAGACCCCCAGCCTCAGATCAGACCCTCATCAGACCCTTCCCACCCTCCTTTAGCTTCAGATCAGCCCCAGTCAGACCTTAGATCAGACATTTTAGAAAATAAATAAATAAATAAATGTACCTCTCCAGCTGCGGACGGTGCTGCCACTTGGCAGATTCACTTACTCTCCCAGGTCTTCTTCCCACCGCGCTGTACTGTGACATGACAAAGCACAGCATCAGGTCATAGCGTGCATCTACGTGCACTACGTCCTGACACTGTACGTGTCAGGACACAGCATGGGGCCGGAAGAGGACTAGGGAAGGTGAGTACAGCCAGTGCAGCGCTATTCTCATCTTCCTGTGGCTCCCGCATGCTAATGACTGCTTCTATAGTGGAAGCGGTCATTAGCATTTTCACAATATGTTATGGCAGGGGGCCGGAGGTTCCCCACCCCTGCTCTAGATGCATGTCAGCTGACCATGATCAGGACAGTTCCCAACCTCTAGCTGTAAACTGGGAGGTTCCATTCACTAACAGCAAGTAGATATCTTAAAAACCAATATATTAAAAAGATGCTAATAATAACTAATAATGTTAAAGTGATCAAGATTTATTTGCAAAAAATTTAATGACCTCTGGAAGCCATTTTCTATCCCTCAGGGGTTTTGTAGAAAGTGGATACAGTCATAAACCAAGTAAGCCCTCTCTGGATAGCAAGGTATTACAAAATACTGATTGGAAAGAATACTTCATGGCAGTTAATCACCAAATACAATCCTAAAAGACCCCTGGAAAAGGGGAGGGGCATCATTGCTGTAAAAATGGAGTTCCCCTTTAAATTCGTGCTCCATAAGGCATTGGAAACCATTAGACTTTGGGGAGCGGCGTCTTGAAAACAACCAGATTTGTTTGTTCATAATGTTGCTTAATTAAGCCTGGGAGCTTGGATGGATTACATGAATTATTAACACTGTGTAACAAAACGCATTAACGCCTAACACCATGCCACTAATTACCCTGCACTAGGACACAAGGAATTATTCAATTGGCTTTATTTAAAATTATCATTCATACGTGCCCATGTGCACTGGAAGGATGGTGGATTTAATATAGCGTGATGAGACTTACTTATGATGTTACCGGAAATCCCTCCGCAGAGGCCCCCGAGCCGAAGACGTGCTCCACTTGTAATAAACGACATTTCACTGGAATATTTTATTGCACTAATGTTCTCTCATCTCCACTTATGCATTTACCATATATACAATGGTAGAAAACTAACCCAGACCTGGATCTGCTTTATACAGAATTATACCAACTACCGCTGGGAGTCGGAGGATATAAGTTTGTCTCTTACCGTACAAGTCCCAGAGATTCGCCTCACAGTACAAGTCCCAGGGATTCGCCTCACAGGCTTAATTGTACTCATCAGAAAACTGTAATTAGAAATAGGATCTTTTGTTTTTGTGAGCACAAAACTACAATTCTCACCATGTATTGGAGTTTTGCAACAGCTGGAGAGCCCCAGGTTATGCAACACAGGTCTAAACAGAAGCAGGCATCATAGTTGGGTTGATTAAAGAGTTATCGGAAATGATTTTAAATAGCTGTCAGCAACCTGTCCTAGTATATGTTCAGGTGGAGTTGCCTCCACTTGCATAGCTGTCTAGATGGTAATGAAGTGTTCCTGCCTACTGTTTGTCATCATGACTGAGAAGCCTGACAGGAACGCTCACCAATGTAAAGTATATGCAAGTGCCAGAGTGTAATGTGTAGTAAGGCCCCGTCACCTCACCACCCTAGACAGCTCTGAAAGTAGAGTCAACCAGTCCTGCTCACATTCTAGGACTGGTTGCTGGTGGTCCTGGAGAACCCCTTTAACAGTCTTGAAAGTGTATATGTAACATGCCCTTAAGCTTTAACCACGGGGACCTATTCCAAATGTTTAAGAGGGTTTTTTAACAACTAATCAAGAAAATCAGTGAGTAGAGGACAATCTGCTTGTCTACTTGAGAAGATACTGTTCTCTCCCGATAATTGCCTGCTTGTAAGTGAAGGGAAAAGCGGCAATCACTAGTGTTGATCGAGCACCAAAGTGCTGGGGTGCTCTGGGATGCTCGGGTGCTCTACAGAGTACCAGAGCATGTAGCTTGGCCAGCTAGGACCTGTTCTAGGTTTCTAGTATAGCTTATTATAGCTTATGTGTATACAGCTAGAATTGCCAATAGCCTTAATACAGTTCCTATGTTTGTGTGTTAAAGACAAAAGCAGAGTTATTTACTGTGACATCATGTTTTGGATGTCATATAACTGTTATATTTTGTGTTCACGGAAGCAGAAAAAGATAATATGCTTTTAAGATTCATTTTGTAATGTAGGGTAATTTCAGTGACACAGCAGAAACAACAGAAAACATAGTGTTAATCTGTTGTTGCTGGGCAGAAGTCTAGACCAATCACAGCCAGCTTCTCACACAGCAAGAGTTTTCACCAATCACAGCCTTACACACAGCCTGTCTGGGAATTCCCCTAGCAGGAGCTGCTAGAATCATTATTCACCAGACAGGAGCTGAAGAGACATTCACTCACCTGAGAGCTGAGTTCTATGGCAACAAGAGGCCAAAATAGGTAGTTAAAACTGTTATATAATGTTCATATTGTTAGTATTGTGTTTAGAACTGTATACTGAACTAGATATATATGTATTTACTTACAGTTCCACCAATTGCAACCATACAATTGTAAATACAAGCTACAAATTGTAAGCATTCAGATTCCATATTGCAATCCAAATTGCGTACAACCATACCAGATCATACTCACCCATCCTGCAAGTGAACTATTAGTTAGACCTCAGATATACCTCTCAGAGAGATCATAAAGTGCTTAAATAACTTAAAGTGACAGTACAGATACTCAAGAGAGAAATATATCCACCATTTTATGTTGAATGAGAAGATTGAATAGTTAAACCACCATCTTATGCATACCGCCATGTTGTGATATCTTTTCAACCCGTGTTTTGTATATGGACTATCTGCTGCGGAGGCGGCAGTGTTGTATATGAAGATTGAAGTTAAGAAGTTGAAGTTAAGAAGTTATTTGAAGCATTTTGTGTGCTCTTTAAACCTACTGTTTCCATAGAACGGCGCTAGAAGAATTACAGAGTAATAGACAGTCTGGTTAGACTAAAAGTCAGAGATATCAAAATTCTTCTAATGACATAGCGCAAAAGGCACTTCATAGTGCTGCACCTGCCACAGAGCACAGTGGAAGTTGGAAACCAGGCAGAGGGGAGGGTGTCTGGCTCACAGGAAAAGAAATTGATGGAAACACCACTGAAATGTTTTGGGCACAGCATGGGGAGGATGTCTGGATGCATCTTGGACTCCCAGGTTGCTGCTGGGAACGATGTTGTCGAGTAGTACGCCACTTTTACAGACTGACAATAATACGCAGAAAACCGAAGATTGAATCGATTTTAGAGGAAAAATTGTTAGGAAACATTTTTTCCTGTATATTTACTTGTATTTAAAGTGCAAGTGCTGCCAAAAATTACAAGAAGAGGCACTCAGATACAACCTGTATATCACATAAAGGAGGGCCTCATTCACATTGTGGTATAATTGTTCAGGTAGTGGGACTCCTACACTCATAAAGCCTATGCACTAAGTGAAAGGGCTGCCAAAAATTACAAGGAATCGGCACTCAAATACACCCTTTATTATACATAAAGAAGGGCATCATACACACCCTTGAAAAATTATGATTGGTTGGTGGCCTGCTGGTGACTCTAAAACATTAGGGGCGAGGGCCTGCTGCTGATCTTATCATCTAAAACATTAGGGGCGAGTGCCTGCTGCTGATCTGACCATCTAAAACATTATGGGTGAGGGCCTGCTGGTGACCCTCTAAAACATTAGGTGTGAGGGTCTGCTGCTAAGCTGACCCTCTAAAACATTAGGAGCGAGGGAAGCCTAATAAGCATGTTGATATGAAGGAGGAGGAGGACGAGAAAAAAAGGAAGATTGAACTATATACCCTTTTTAGTGGTGAAAGGGGTGCATGGGAATACAGTGTATTCAGTACACCATAAAAGCCATATTTAAAGTGCCTTTATGTTCAGCCGCTTTCCTCTGGTGGAGTAGAGAAGTCAGGGGAAATCCAGGCCTTGTTCATTTTGATAAGAGTTAACCGGTCAGCATTTTCAGTTGACAGGCGGATGCACTTATAGGTTATAATGCCCCCAGCGGCACTAAATAACTGCTCTGACAAAACGTTGGCGGCAGGGCAGGCCAGCACCTCCAAGGCGTAGAGCACCAGTTCGTGCCACGTGTTCAGCTTGGACACCCAATAGTTGTAAGGCATAGAGGTATCACTGAGGAATCAGATGCGGTCTGCTATGTACTCCACCATCTTCCAAAACTTTCCCCTACTTTTTGACACTAGGCCACGCATCAGGGTGAGGGTGCTGGTGTGGTGTCTTGAAACGGTCCCAGGCCTTGGAGAGTGTTGCCCTGCCTCTGTGGGAATGGCTGTGTGTTCCCCTAGTCTCCCCTCCTCGGTTGCCCAAGGAACTACGTACTCTGCGGCCAGTGCTGTCAGCTGGAAATGTTTGGAGCAATTGTTCCACAAGGACCTTCTGGTATTGCACCATTTTGCTCGTCCTCTCCACCACAGGAATGAGAAATGAGAAGTTTTCTTTGTAGCTGAGAAGATGAACTGAGGGTGGTCTGGCTATCACCCTGTGTACTGTCTTCCCCCATTTCCACCTCTTCCACATGCAAAGCGTCCTCCTTCATTGTGAGCAGCGAGCATTTCAGTAGACACAGAAGTGGGATGATTACGCTGATAATAGCGACATCGCCGCTCACCATCTGTGTTCATTCCTCAAATTTGCATAAAACCTCAGAGGTCAGACATCCATGCCTACTCGTCGCTTGTGAAGAGCGGAAGCTGACTGGAAAGGCAATGACCATGTTGCAGCTGGTATTCCACAACTGGCCTCTGCTGCTCACAAAGCCTGGCCAACATGTGGAACGTGGAGTTCCAGCGCATACTCTCGTCGCACAACAGTCGGTGAGCTGGCAATTGCAAGCGCTGCTGCAGCGTTGCCAGACCGGCGGCAGCTGTGGATGGCTTTAGGAAATGGGCACACACGTGGCGCACCTTCACCAGTAGCGCAGGCAAATTGGGGTAGGTTTTGAGAAACCGCTGAACCATTAAGTTGAACACGTGGGCTAGGCATGGTATGTGTGAGCTTGCCAAGCTCCAAAGCTGCCACCAAGTTACAGCCATTATCAGACACAACCATGCCTTGTTGTAGGTTGAGTGGCAAGAGCCACAGCTCAGTCTGGTCCACTAAGTTGAACACGTGGGCTAGGCATGGTATGTGTGAGCTTGCCAAGCTCCAAAGCTGCCACCAAGTTACAGCCATTATCAGACACAACCATGCCTTGTTGTAGGTTGAGTGGCAAGAGCCACAGCTCAGTCTGGTCCCTTATCCCCTGCCACAGCTCTGCGGTGGTGTGCTGTTTTTCACCTAAGCAAATTAGTTTCAGCCGGGCTGTTGCCACTTTCCCACTGCAGTGCTACACTGCTTCCAGCTACTGACTGATGGCTGACTGGTGCTGCAAGATGAGAATTCAGAGGTGGAAGTGGAGGAGGAGGTGGAGGAGGAGAACGGGAGGTTGCAACCACTAATGTAGGCGGTGGCGGAAATTCTGATGGAAGTAGGGCCCGCAATCCTTGTCGTCGGTAGCACCTGTGCCATCCCAGGGTACGACTTGCTCCTGGCCTGCACAAAGTTCACCCAGTGTGCTGTCAGGGAAATGTAGTGTCCCTGGCCAAAAGCACTTGTCCATGTGTCAGTCGTTAAGTGGACCTTCCTAATAACTGCATTGGTCAGGGCACGGGTGGTGTTACGGGACACATGCTGGTGTAAGGCGGGGAAGGCACACCAGGAAAATAGTGGCGGCTGGGGACTGAGTAACGAGGGACGGCTGCCGCCATCAGGCTGCGGAAAGCCTTATAATCCACAAGCCTAAATGGCAAAATTTCCAGGGCCAGCAATTTGGAAAGGTTTGCATTTAGTGATATGGCCTGTGGGTGGGTAGGTGGCTGGGTATTTGTGCTTTCGTTCAAAGGCCTGGGGTATAGACATCTGTACGCTGTGCTGGGACACAGAAGTGGATGTGCTAGCTGATGATGCTTGCGAAAGTCTAGGTGCAAGGCGGGAGGCATCCAGACCTGCATCTTAGACAAGGGATTGGCCAGCACGTAACACAAGGGAAGAGGAGGCAGTGGTGTGACCAGCAGACACTGATTGTGGACCCAGGCGTTCGGCCCACCTATTAGGGTGCTTTGATGCCATGTGGAGGATTATGCTGATGGGGGTGAGGTTGCTAGTGTTCATACCCCTGCTCATTTTGGTATGGCACAGGTTGCAAATTACAATTCTTTTATCGCCCGCACTGTCCTCAAAAAAGCACCAGACTGCGGAACATTTACCCCTTGGCAAGGGAGATTGCCGCAAGCGGGTGCTCTGGGGAACAGTTGCGGGCCTGTTTGGTGTGGCCAGCCTTCTCCCTTTTGCTACCCCACTGCCTCTTCCAGCCTGTTGCGTTGCTGCGGATCCCTCCCCTATTGTACTGCTGTCCTTGCTCGGCTTGCCACCTTCCCAGGTTGGGTCAGTGATTTCATCGTCCACCACCTCCTCTTCCACTTCCTCACTCTGGAGTCTGCAGTAACAATAGTTCCTGATAATTGGCCAGACAATTGTGCAGTGTAAATTCTCCTTTCTTCTTGTCAGCTACTGAACTGTGATTTGCCTTTCTCTGGCACTTTATGAAGCCTATAGAACTCATGAAACATTACTATGCATTCTAGGTACTTACCAGGATACAAACCTGGGAGGTAGGGAGGGCTGCTGTTGCTATGAAGCTGCCCTTATCCCTCAAACTACAGTTTGCAGATCTTAGATTCCTGCAAACTGCATTTTATTTTGCAGAAGTATCCATCTCAACAGCTAGTGGGTGAAATTGCATGCACATGGTGGTGGCCCTCATAAATTGAAATCACTATCATTCAGAAGGGCACCACCAGTACTATTTAACAAAGGTCTTTTGCCAAGACCATCTAGCCATAGAATGCCCTTCACAGCCTCCTTAGAAAAAGTGGTGCTTCTCAAGAATGAATAATAAATTTAGTGGTATCAACACAAGCACCTCGGATGGTTCCCAGGATCCAGTCTAGATCGAGCCACTCTAAAGCTGACCCTACAGATGAGGTAACTGTTACCTCTCCGGAGCGTGCATATGGAGAGGGAGGATGGAAGCTACTAGTAGACACCTCGTGCCATATCTTATTGCTCCAAGAACAAAATGATATTCATTGCAAACTGCTAGTAATTCATTAATAACTTCTAACAGGAGTAATAAAGGGATGACACATCATACAGTTCTAAGACATATCAGAGGAGGTGACATGTCCTCTTTAAGGGTAGTTTCAGATGTGTGTGTTCACTGCCAGAAACACATTTGTGTGGGAGCTGTATTCTCATTATGGACACTGCTCATCTTAAGCAGATTTGCTGCATCATAATTAGTGTTGAACGAATCGAAGACTACTTTGTAGACTTTGATCTGAATTTCAGGGAAAATTCAATTTGCCACAGAGTAGTATTTCCTTGTGCTTCGTGGTAGCAAATAGATTTTCCCTGAAATGGTGTAAAAAACAAAACTTACTTACCTCATCCATTTGCTCATGACGGGCCGGCTGGTGCCATCTTGTTTGAAGATCTCGCACAAAATCTTGTGCACGGAAACGTATGACATCACCACGCCGGCCGATGTGATGACGTCATTACGGGCCTCGTGAGATTTCACGCCAGAACTTTAATCAATATGGTGGCGGCTGACCCCTCGCCAGCAAATAGATGAGGAAAGTATGATGCAAATTTTTTATTTATTTTTACACTGTGTTAGCTATGAACGTAGCATCTGAGTGGTACAATGAAGGGGAGAGGCGCAATCCCTGCTCCCACTACTTACAAAGAAATGCACTTTGTGACGGTCACAAAGCAAATTTTTGGGTAAAATTTGGCAAACCAGTTGAATCGAATTTTTTAATACTTTGCTCATCTCTAATCATAATGATTTTTGATATTGTGAATTCCTTCCTGGCCGTAAGTCTGCAGAACTGTAATCACATAATGAAGTCATGTGATAGTCGGAAACTACCCCATTTCTATGGAATATTGGAGCAGAAAGTGCAGCAAAATGACTTTCCTGTCCACTTGTTCCTGGGAGTCCTATGGTGGAGAATCCTCTAGGAAACAGTGGTCTGGCGCAATTGCCCAGTTTTCTACCCCTGGTGTGGCTTCCTATTGCCCTCCAGAGGCACACGTTTTACCAGCCCCAGCCAAGATCTTAATTCGTTATTAGATCTGATACTTTATACCATATTGACTGCAGCTTTATCCTATGAAAACTGCCAAATTCTGCAGACTTCTATGATAACCCTGGTCATAGTGATGATGAATGAAGTCACTCAATAAGTGACCCTAGCAGATTGTGTTCATTTGCGCTTGGTTATAAAGATGAACCTTGCTGGAAGTGAGTGGAAGATGACTCGCTGATAAGATGACTAATACCTTACTCTAGACAGAGGTCAACTTACTCTTTTCTGAATTGCCTCCTCCTGCGCTACATCAGCTCCTGCCAAGTCTCTTAGTGATGCCAAAGATCCTGAAATTCATCATCTTAACAGTATAAAACTGTTTCTTATCTTAATAGAAGACTTGTGTTCTGCTGTGGAAGGAAGTAAAGTACTTTCTTAAAACAGAACAAACTCGTAAGGTTTAGGATCTTTGATAAAACTTACAATAGGGAATGGATACAGCAGAGATGAAGTTGTTATTTAATTGTTCGCTGTCACTTTGTAGTTAAAGGGGTTGGCCACTTTCTGGTTACTTTTGACTAGTGTATTTGTAAGATGACTATATGGCACTTACTAATATTGCCTTTGTTGAAATTCTGCACCATTTTGTATATTTCATAAGGTGTGCCCGCTTGTTTGCCAAGTCTTTTGTGTTGTCCACACAGAGGTCCTGTCCATAAAATGGCTGCTGATGGAGGGACATGTGACCAGGCAAATCACCTTCATGTGATGTCTCCTCCGTTAAAATACACCGTACCTGCTCTCTTGGGAGTTTAGTGCAGGTGCAGTTTGTTTGACTAGGGGAAACTTCACATGGAGGTGATTTGTCTGGTCACGTGTCCCTCCATCAGAGGCCATTTTATGGACAGGACTTCTGTGTGGACAACACAAAAGACTTGGCAAACAAGGGGGCATATCTTGTGAAATATAGAAAATGCTGCAGACTTTTAATAAAGGCTATATTGGTAAGTGCCATATTCTCATCATATTGGTCACAAGTAGCCAGAAAGTGGCAACCCCTTTAATCTGAAAATGATGCAGTAGTTTTTCCTTAGTCCTATTTGAAAACACAGTTGTGATAACCCTCTATGGGCCAAATAAACGAACAAACCGGATTCCCAAAAAGTTGGGACACTATACAAATCGTGAATAAAAACTGAATGCAATGATGTGGAGGTGACAACTTCTAATATTTTATTCAGAATAGAACATAAATCACGGAACAAAAGTTTAAACTGAGAAAATGTACCATTTTAAGGGAAAAATATGTTGAATCAGAATTTCATGGTGTCAACAAATCCCTAAAAGTTTGGACAAGGCCATTTTCACCACTGTGTGGCATCTCCCCTTCTTCTTACAACACTCAACAGACGTCTGGGGACCGAGGAGACCAGTTTCTCAAGTTTAGAAATAGGAATGCTCTCCCATTCTTGTCTAACACAGGCCTCTAACTGTTCAATCGTCTTTGGCCTTCATTGTTGCACCTTCCTCTTTATGATGCGCCAAATGTTCCCTATAGGTGAAAGATCTGGACTGCAGACTGGCCATTTCAGTACCCGGATCCTTCTCCTACGCAGCCATGATGTTGTGATTGATGCAGAATGTGGTCTGGCATTATCTTGTTGAAAAATGCAGGGTCTTCCCTGAAAGAGATGACGTCTGGATGGGAGCATATGTTGTTCTAGAACCTGAATATATTTTTCTGCATTGATGGTGCCTTTCCAGACATGCAAGCTGCCCATGCCACACGCACTCATGCAACCCCATACCATCAGAGATGCAGTCTTCTGAACTGAGCGTTGATAACAACTTGGGTTGTCCTTGTCCTCTTTGGTGCGGATGACATGGCGTCCCAGATTTCCAAAAAGCACTTTGAATCGTGACTCGTCTGACCACAGAACATTCTTCCATTTTGCCACACTCCATTTTAAATGATCCCTGGCCCAGTGAAAACGCCTGAGCTTGTGGATCTTGCTTAGAAATGGCTTCTTCTTTGCACTGTAGAGTTCCAGCTGGCAACAGCGGATGCACGGTGGATTGTGTTCACGGACAATGGTTTCTGGAAGTATTCCTGAGCCCATTCTGTGATTTCCTTTACAGTAGCATTCCTGTTTGTGGTGCAGTGTCGTTTAAGGGCCCGGAGATCACGGGCATCCAGTATGGTTTTACGGCCTTGACCCTTACGCACAGAGATTGTTCCAGATTCTCTGAATCTTCTGCACAGTTGATGATGATAGATGCAAAGTCTTTGCAATTTGTCACTGGGTAACACCTTTCTGATATTGCTCCACTATCTTTCTGCGCAACATTGTGGGAATTGGTGATCCTCTACCCATCTTGGCTTCTGAGAGACACTGCCACTCTGAGAAGCTCTTTTTATACCCAATCATGTTGCCAATTGACCCAAATAGTGTTAATTGGCTTTCCAGCTCTTCGTTATGCTCAAATTTACTTTTTCGAGCCTCTTATTGCGACTTGTCCCAATTTTTGGGGGATTTGTTGACACAGTGAAAATTTGAATCAATGTATTTTTCCTTTAAAATGATACATTTACTCGGATTAAACGTTTGATCTGTCATCTACGTTCTATTACAAATAAAATATTGACATTTGCCATCTCCACATCATTGCATTCAGTTTTTATTCACAATTTGTTTAGTGTCCCAACTTTTTGGGAATCCGGTTTTTAGCTCTGCTATATCTGACAAAGCAGATACTGTAAATCAGAGTCAGAAATGCTTAAGCATAATTAATACACTGATAAAGCAGTGTAAACCTTTAGAATCTGATATGATTTACAACGTACATTAATAAGTAACACCAAAGATATCAACAAACAAAAAGTCCTCCCTTATTAAAATATAACTTTTATATAACTAAATATAACTAAAATTTTGAAAACCCCTATTTGGTGTATAAAAATACAGTATTTGGACAGGTTATCATGAGGTGGGACTGTATTGTCCTTCTTACTCACGGTTTGGTGACATGTATATCTTATCAGTTGTGATCTCTCGTCCAGGGTTGTGGAAGCAACATAATGTCCCTGGAACTCACCCTGCCTACAGGCAGAGCATCCACCCCGAAAGGGGCAACCCCACCTCTTGGTGGCTAAACCCTTGCTGACACCTGCCCCAGCCCTATTTGGTAAAATATTGTCCCAAAAAATTGTGTGCTCTCTGCTTCACGTCCGGGCCCATAGAGAATGAATGGGTCCGCATCCGTTCAGCAAAATTGCGGAAAGGGTGTGGACCCTTTTGCGGACGTGTGAATGGACCCTTAATCTGACAGTATTGGATCCATAGGAAACACTGGGATATCCTCCAAACAGATCAAGAACGTAGATATACTTACTTGCTATCCATCAGTCACGTTTTGTAGAGGGAGATCAATTAGAGACCGTTTAGTTCACAGCATGTTTATAAAACCCAAACCTACTAAGACATGGCTTGACAGAAAACCGTTAGGGACCTTTAAATGTGGAGGCTGTATAGCATGCCCCTTCATTAATGTGTCTAAGAATTTTTGAAATGTTACTACAGAAAAGTCATATAAAATGTGGGACTACTCCAATTGCAAGACATGAGGGGTAGTATATTTGATCACTTGTAGCTGACCCTACAATTATGTAAAGAAAACAAAACGAGAATTGAGGAGAAAGATTGGGGACCATTTAGGAGACATCAAACACAAAAGAGATACAGCAATAGCCAATCATGTGCTTCAATTCCATAAAGGAAACCCAAATGATCTCAGATTCCAGGTAATAGAAGTAATTAATCCCTCTACCCGGAAAGGTGATTGGAATAAAAAGATCTTACAAACAGAGACCCGTTGGGTTTATTATCTGAGAGCAGTGTACCCAGAGAGCCTAAATGAACAGCTCTCCTTTAATTGCTTCCTTTAGACTCCCCTCCCCCTTCTCTAGCCGAGTATTAATTCTTGTTGAGCTACATAAAAACCCTCACTATATCGATAGCTTTTTTTATCGGATCATGAAGTATCTAATGTACTAAATCATTGATTTTCGATCAATCAGGTATCCATAATTCAGTTGGACACTTGTTTTGAACTCTCCTTAGATTGTATTGGGCTTATAATTATCAGTAGTCCCCCCATTCCCCTCCATTATTTTAATAGCCCTAAAGTTTTAATAACTGAGGCTCCACCTGCATTTATATTGGGGGTGGCACTAAATATGACATAAGGTACCACCTATAAGTTATAAGAGATAATGCATGCACCTTTCTTTATCTTTTTTATAAATTCCATGAGTGCCCCCATTATTAGTTATGTTCCCCTTCTTTAATCTATAGTATGACGGTTGGAACGCATTTGCGTTCCATGGTTATTACTAAGGGGCAGAGCTTGATAGTAGGACCTTACTCCCAATGGCTGGAGGTATGGGGATAGTAGTTCATCCTTCTGTTTGACGGGTGGAGTGCATAGCGTTCCACCGGTGGAGGAAGTGATGTCTCCTGCTTCCGGACGGTCTGTGGAATGCATGTGTGTTCCACAGCGGCGCTTTCTGCTCCGACTGGCTGATGGGACGTAGGAGTGTAACACTGATGGAAGTGGTACTATTTCCTCCTCCTCCGGAGGGTCTGTGGAATGCATATGCATTTTGTCTACAATTGCCCAACGGTTGAGGTAAGAAATATAACAAATGCTGCAGCTATTTCTCCCCGAAAATATAAGCATAAGTATTTGACACTAAGAGGGACTACAAACTACATGAGTTGGGGAACTCTACCTATTTAAGGCGCCTTATTTTGAACACAACACAGACATCTTGCACCCAGTAGCCCATACCTGTGCTCTTGGCCCGACCTCATGATAACCTGTCCAAATACTGACTCTAATTGCAGTGAACTATCAAGCATAGTATAATCATATTTTTATACACAAAATAGGGGTTTTTAAAATAGAAATAAAGGGAGGACTTTTTGTTTGTTGCTTTTCTACGCTCCTTTAGAGATAACCTATTTATGTCTTCTGTTTTGGAGGTAAAGTCTGAACACTAAAGATATCCTATAAACAACAATTTGTGCAGTTATTTTTAAAGGTCATTTAACTGTACTGAAAAAAGTACCGCCCCCTATGTATAAGTATATATTTACTATAATACCGCTCCCATGTAAAGAACATTAGTATTATAAGATTGAACCTATTGTGAGACTGGACCATTCAGCCACGACAAAATGATACAGGCTTGCTTCAGCAAACAAAATAACAGTTCATGAAAAATAACAAAAAAAATGCAGTGATATAATCTTCTCACCAGCTTGTAGGTATTCACCTAGAGATTTCACTTTGTATAGTGGTCTTGTCTATGGGTCTTCCTCTCAGACCGGTACACACACACACTGCTCTCTGGCAGCGTGCCTTTTAATTCGTTTTCCACCTGGTTGAGGTAGGAACACCCGGGATGGACTATGGGAGTGACCTTACCACCCAACTCTTCAGTCACTCCTAAATCCCCGACCCAAACTCCAGCTACCACAAACTCAGTGATCTAGCATCACTGGTCACAACCTACCTCCGGGACTTATATCACTGAGAGTAGCAGCCTGAGTGATACATACCTGCTATCTATGACTTCACCCATTGAAGGTCCCATAAATATTGGGACATCAACACAATTCTAACATTTTTGCCTCTATACACCACCACAATAGATTTGAAATGAAACGAACAAGATGTGCTTTAACTGCAGACTGTCAGCTTTAATTTGAGGGTATTTACATCCAAATCAGGTGAACGGTGTAGGAATTACAACAGTTTGCATATGTGCCTCCCACTTGTTAAGGAACCAAAAATAATGGGACAGAATAATAATCATAAATCAAACTTTCACTTTTTAATACTTGGTTGCAAATTCTTTGCAGTCAATTACAGCCTGAAGTCTGGAACGCATAGACATCACTAGACGTTGGGTTTCATCCCTGGTGATGCTCTGCCAGGCCTCTACTGCAACTGTCTTCAGTTCCTAAAAATAAAAATAAAAACAGGCACTCACCAACTGGTATGTCTATAGTAGAATATTTATATAATAGAATGTATAATAAAATATCACATAAAAGTTATAAAACATATAATAAAATGTATCATAAAATATTAATAATAATATGAATACACTGAGCTTGATTTATCTGTACAGATAAATCAAGCTCAGTGTATTCATATTATTATTAATATTATTTTATGATACATTTTATTATGTTTTATAACTTTTATGTGATATTTTATTATACATTCTATTATATAAATATTCTACTATAGACATACCAGTTGGTGAGTGCCTGTTTTTATTTTTATTTTTATTACGCAATTGCAATATATTGTTCTATTGGATGATCAGGTGAAACATCCTAAAAACAGAGCACCTTGACCACACTAACAGACATGGGTGAGCCACGATATACTTGTGTTTTGTCTTCAGTTCCTGCTTGTTCTTGGGGCATTTTCCCTTCAGTTTTGTCTTCAGCAAGTGAAATGCATGCTCAATCGGATTCAGGTCAGGTGATTGACTTGGCCATTGCATAACATTCCACTTCTTTCCCTTAGAAACTCTTTGGTTGCTTTTGCAGTATGCTTTGGGTCATTGTCCATCTGCACTGTGAAGCGCCGTCCAATGAGTTCTGAAGTATTTGGCTGAATATGAGCAGATAATATTGCCCAAAACACTTCAGAATTCATTCTGCTGCTTTTGTCAGCAGTCACATCATCAATTAATACAAGAGAACCAGTTCCATACATGCCCACGCTATGACACTACCACCACCATGCTTCACTAATGAGGTGGTATGCTTAGGACCACGGTCAGTTCCTTTCCTTCTCCATACTCTTCTCTTCCCATCACTCTGGTACAAGTTGATCTGGGTCTCATCTGTCCATAGGATGTTGTTCCAGAACTGTGAAGGCTTTTTTAGATGTCGTTTGGCAAACTCTAATTGGCCTTCCTGTTTTTGAAGCTCACCAATAGTTTACATCTTGTGGTGAACCCTCTGTATTCACTCTGGTGAAGTCTTCTCTTGATTGTTGACTTTGGCACACATACACCTACCTCCTGGAGAGTGTTCTTGATCTGGCCAACTGTTGTGAAGGGTGTTTTCTTCACCAGGGAAAGAATTCTTTGGTCATCCACCACAGTTATTTTCCGTGGTCTTTCGGGTCTTTTGGTATTGCTGAGCTCACCAGTGCGTTCCTTCTTTTTAAGAATGTTCCAAACAGTTGTTTTGGCCACGCCTAATGTTTGTTTTGATGGGTTTGTTTTGTTTTTTGATAGTAACAGCTCTTTGGATCTCATCTTTAGAGTTGACAGCAACAGATTCCAAATGCAAATTGCACACTTAAAATAAAATCTGGACCTTTTATATGCTCATTGTAATTGGGATAATGAGGGAATAACACACACCTGACCATGGAACAACTGAGAAGCCAATTGTCCCATTACTTTTGGTCCCTTAACAAGTGGGAGGCACATATGCAAACTGTTGTAATTCCTACACCGTTCACCTGATTTGTATGTAAATACCCTCAAATCAAAGCTGACAGTCTGCAGTTAAAGCACATCTTGTTAGTTTCATTTCAAATCCATTGTGGTGGTGTACAGAGCCAAAAATGTTAGAATTAGGTTGATGTCCCATTATTTATGGACCTGACTGTAAATACTATAATACTGCCCCTATGTACAAGAATATAAGTACTATAATACTGCCCCTTATGTACAACTACTGTAATACTGCCTACTATTTACAAGATTATATCTAGTATAATACTGCCTCCTATGTACAAGAATATACCTACTGTATGATACAAATCAGAGATGTAGTGCTGCAGATTGATATTGAATAGTCCTGTATCATTACTGATCCTGCAGGGGCTCTCCTCTCACATTGCTTTTTGTGCCTACCCTCCCTCATACACAGCACCACCGCCATGTGTAGGAAGGTGAAGATGAGGGATATTTCCCAGCAGAATCGGGCTGCTTAGTAAGCTGACTGTCCCCATCTCCTCCTGGATGCTCCTGGCAGCTGTGTTTTATCTTTGGGCTGCTCACCCAATACCATAATTATAGCTATAAAGGAACATTTCCTAAAACATCCTGCACCTGACAGCCCCCCTCCCAGCCTCAGATTTCCTCTCTTGCTTCTGCTCACTCGGAGCTTCTGCTGATGTAAGAGGTTTTCGCTACCACTTAAACAAAGAGATTAAAATAAACCAAATGACATGGAACTGAAACGCATAGTGCGGGGAGGGGGGAACAAACGTGGTCACAATCCCAGGAAAAAGCAGGAAAGTTTATATTAAACAGAGATTTTATATGGGCAATGTGATCTAAGGAGATTGAAAAAAGACCCATCTGCAATCCAAGAGAAATGAGAGCGTACCGCCAAACAGTTTATGATCGTACTAGACGACATAATCAACTAGTAATACTCAGAAAAGCTACATAACTAGATACAGCTGCCATTCAGGAGTCTGGGAAAGTTAAGAGTTATTTGTAAAGAACATCTGTCAGCAGATTTGTACCTATGACACTGGCTGACCTGTTACATGTGCGCTTGGCAGCTGAAGACATCTGTGTTGGTCCCACGTTCATATATGTGCCTGTAGGATTAACGGGGGTGTTGCTGTTACACCTAGAGGCTTAGCTCTCTCTGCAACTGCCGGGCCCACTCTATTTTCACAGAGTCAGGTGTCATGACGTTTTCACTGCCTGGTCTTGTTTATCAAAGCCTCTAGGGGTAACGACAATGCCCCAATATCTCCTAGAGACTCATTTGCATACCAGTTGCATATATTAGCAATGTAGGCACATATATGTACATGGGACCAGGACAGATACGTTCAGCTGCCAAGTGCCCATGCAACAGTATAGCCAGATTCATAGGTACCAATCTGCTGACATATACCCTTGGCTTTTTAAAGGCTTTATACACCTTTGGAGGCATTTTTTTATTTATTATTATTTTGAACTAAAAATAATTTTTTCAATTGGTCTTTTATTTAAAAATATGGAGCCCTTTTTACTGTATATAACTGACATGCTCTACTAGCAGCCTCTGGATTTTCTCTCTTTCCCATCAGTTGGGGAGCTGACGGCTCCTTATCACTGCTCTCTGACAATATAAACACTCATTATAGCTCAGTCCTTATCTTGCTGATAAGAATGTGGCTTAAACAAGTGTTTAGGACCTCTTAGTAGTTTAGAGATAAGGGTTATAAGATGACAGCACAAAGTGAAAATGCCAGTTACACAGTTAGGAAAACAGTTAACCCTTTGTGTCAGAACGGCTCAATATTTTTTATAAAGACCAATTGAAAATATAATTTGTGAACAAAAATGAATAAAATGCAATCATAAAAAAAAAAATTGCCTCCAAAAGTGTACATAGCCTTTAAATAATACAGTGTATGAAATTCTGCCCATGTTCTTGGAAATGGAGCAGGAAACAAACAAGAAAAATAACTGGTGGCACAAATGCAAACGCAAAGTCCCAGACGGACACTCAGAGAGCAGACACATTGCGGATGCCAGGCAGGTAGCCGTGTGGTGACATTCTCACAATGACATCCCGCGCCAGTCATTAATTACACATGCAATCTATGTGCCAGTGACAGGCGCGGACCTGCCCACCATGTGTACACAACTACAGCTAATAGGAACCCCTGCCAGACATTAGTGTCAGGCTGCTGTGAGACAGCTGAGGAGACTTCAGCATGTGTAAAGATCGGGGGAATTCTCCTTCTGGTTTCATAATTGGTACACAGGGAGAAAAATTTGTGACTTTTGATTTTATTTACTTGTTGTTTTTCAAGAATTTGTTCCTATGCTGATACAGCAGGGGGTAGATGAACCGGAGTGCGGAATCTAACAGTACTATACCTAGCAAGATTGTTTCTGATGAACATTTATTCAAGTAAAGCTGCTGTTCAACTTTATACAAGGTCTGGAATAATTTTTGGTGTGGAAAAGCAAATAAATCTACGCTGATTTTCTTTTTTCAAACACATGCCCATGTGCAGGTAGCCTTAGGGTATATGGTGTCACCACGTGTTGCTGCTCTTCGGAGGGGTTGGTAAGGTGTGGTGCACCCCAATAGGAAATAAATCCAGAGGGTCAAAGTTTGCTGTAAAACAGTGTGCTTTACTGTAGGAACTCAAGTTCAAAATAATAAAGGCAAGGCACTGTGCTGGCTTCTCCAGTCTCCTCCCAGGCAGAAGAAGATTTCATGCTGAGGAAAGGCCTTAGCTATCTGTCCCTCTCCATCTGTCTCTGTCTCTCTCTCTCTCTCAGAACACTGATACCTTGGCCAAAGACTGGTGGCACAGGGTCTGTAGCTTAGTGGCTCAGCATCTCCATCTCAGAGTCTACTTCTGGGCACTCATGCAGTCTGGCACAGTCACTCCTACTTCATACTTTTCTCTATCTACAGAACAACTAAGGGCTGTGACTGATTTCCTTATACAGAGTTTCTAGCTGAACCAGAACCTTCTAGTGGATGGGTGGTGGAGAATCGCAGTCTAAACAGAACATTGTTACAATTTCTGTCTATTATAGACTTGTATAGAGCTTCAATGCAAGTCTATGGGAAAGAGTAAGCAGTTTTTCCAGACATAAACAAGTCTTCAGACATAAAAAACAGAGCTAAACCAGATAGTCAGAAGTAGAGATGAGTAAATCGAAGTTGACGAAGTGGAGTTCGATCTGAACTTCAGGAAAAATTAGATTTGCACCGAATCTGAATTTCCTCACGCTTCGTGGTAACAAATAGCATTTTTTCCTAAAATGGCTGCTGCACATGTTAGGACATGGAGCAAGGAACTCTGGGAAAGAGGGATCACCCACTAAGCCATGCATGCAGCCAATCAGCAGCCAGCCCTGTGATGTCACAGCCCTATAAATAGCCTCAGCCATCTTGGATTCTGCCATTTTCGAGTGTACTTAGTGCAGGAGGGTTGATCGGACCTTATCATCCTCCACATCATCTTCCATCCACTCCTCACCCCTGCCCTCCTTGCCGGTCTGCACACTGCAGAAAGCCGCAGCAGTGTGCTTCGTCATCATCAGAGATGTTCTGCGGTGGTCCTCCCATGTCCACATCCTGAAACATAAGTGGTTGGGCATCAGTGCACTCAATCTGTTTCAATTCTGGGGCAGGGCTAGGTGGATGGCCGACGGAAACCCTGCCAGCAGAGTCATCATAAAGCATAAGAGACTGCAGCATGACTTGGGGCTCAGACTGCTTGCCTGATTTGCAAGGGAGTGAGGTGAAAGACAGATGCCCATGGGCTGCAGGTGCCAACTCTGCGCTTTAAGCAGGGGGCCTGGTGGGAGACAATGTGAAAGAACTGGAGGCACTGTCAGCCACCCAATCTACTACCGCCTCTACTTGTTCTAGTCTCACCATTTGTACACCGGTATTCGGGCCTACAAAATAACGCTGAATGTTCTGTCGACTACGTGCACCTGAGGAAGGTGTTTTATTTGGGCGTGTAGCTGGCACAGATCAACCACATCCACATCCTCTCCCTGCAACAGGAGCTCCACCAACACCAGCAGCACCACGAGCAGGGCAACATCCCTTATTTGATGCTCTCATTCTTTTAGGTCACCCACCGAACTAACAGATGGATTAACTGGATTTATTTCCTGTCACGTATGCTGTGCAGGTGTACCTTAGACAAACAATAGGTATATGTCACCCACCAAACTAACAGATGGATTAACAAGATTTATTTCCCTGTCACGTATGCACTGCAGGTGTACCTCACACAAACAATAGGTATATGTCACCCAGGGCCAGCCTTTGGGGTGTGCGAGCCGAGCGGCGGCAGTTCAGTCTCTTACAGCAGGCCGGCTCGAGATTGTGTGAGGCGAGCCTGGCGAGCTGAGCCACTGCAGCTGCCAGGTCAGGTTCTGGAGCGTGGAGGAGGAGCTTAGGGGCGCAGGGTCCAAGTGCTGCGCCTTCACAGAGAGCCGCGGAAGGATCCGCTCAATGTGTGAGGGCGGCGGCCGGTGCTTTGCAGACAGGGAGGGAGCAGAAGACTTCAAATAGTGAGTACCTGTTCTTATTGTTTTTTTTTAACCAAATATCTTTCATTAAATGGGGGCAGGGTCTAATTAAGAGGGCAGGGGACTGGATAAGGGTGACAGACACTGGGTATGATTAAGGGGGTAGGGGATTGGATAAGGGTGACAGACACTGGGTATGATTAAGGGGCAGGGGACTGGCTTTGGTTGACACTGGGTATGATTAAGGGGGGCAGGGGACTGGGTAAAGGTGACAGGGCAAGATTAAGGGGGCAGGAGACTGGCTATGGGTGATACTGGGTATGATTAAGGCCCTTAATCATACCCAGTGTCACCCAGAGCCAGTCCCCTGCCCCCCTTAATCATACCCTGTCACCTTTACCCAGTCCCCTGCCCCCCTTAATCATACCCAGTGTCACAAGATTAGCTCACACAGGGCGCCTGAACACCTAAGGCCAGTCCTGATGTAACCCACCAAACTAACAGATGGATTAACTATTATATTTTTCCTGTCAGGGGTACAAAAAAATCACTATAGGTCACCCACAGAATTAACAGTCAGATGAATTATTATATTTCTGTGTCAGGGGGCAAAGCTGGTGTATTGCACCCACAAAAAAATCACTATAGGTCACCCACAGTATAAATAGCCAGATGATATTTCTAACACTTTCCTTTACTTCAGCTGCCTGCTTCCTGTCCCTGCAATACTCAGAGCTGATGAGCGCTATACATGATCCAGCTTTTATAGAGGCTGGGTCACATGATGCACAGACCAATCAAAGCCATGCCATTACTAGGCATGGCTGTGATGGCTTTTAAGTGCCCACAGCTTAAAAGCTTGTTGATTGGCTGCCCTGCAGCCTTTCAACAAGCTTTATTAAATGCACAAATACCGAACTTGAACCCAAACTTTGTTCGGTCCGGGTACCCGAATTTGCAAAGTTCGGTACGGACCCGAACTTTACAGTTCGTGTTCGCTCAACACTAATAGGCAGGAATCATTCCACAGTATTGAAGCAGAACAGGGTTCAGTAGGGGAGTTTACAGCCTGGGTAATAGGAACAATCCTTGCTGCACTGACTGTGGATCCAAATTGCTATTATACAGCTCTGTAATTTCTGCAAACCGTTCTTGTTATTGGGGTGCAAGTGCTGTTTGATACAGCCATTAACAGGTTTTATTACAAGGAAATAGTTCTACATCTTATTTGCCCTTGTGCGGTGCAGTTATATATTGGGACATGGACTCAACTTTTTTGGCTCTGTACACCACCACAATAAATGTAAAATGAAACAAACAAGATGTGCTTTAACTGCAGACTGTCAGCTTTAATTTGAGGGTATTTACATACAAATCAGATGTAGGAATTACAACAGTTTGCATATGTGCCTCCCACTTGTTAAGAGACCAAAAGTAATGGGACAATTGGCTTCTCAGCTGTTCCATTGCCAGGTGTGTGTTATTCCCTCATTATCCCAATTACAATGAGCAGATAAAAGGTCCAGAGTTCATTTCAACTGTGCTATTTTCATTTGGAATCTGTTGCTGTCAACTCTCAAGATGAGATCCAAAGAGCTGTCACTATCAGTGAAGCAAGCCATCATTAGGCTAAAAAAAACAAAACAAACCCATCAGAGAGATAGCAAAAACATTAGGCGTGGCCAAAAGAACTGTTTGGAACATTCTTAAAAAAAAAAAAGAACGTACCGATGAGCTCAGCAACACCAAAAGACCCGGAAGACCACTGAAAATAACGGTGGTGGATGACCGAAGAATTCTTTCCCTGGTGAAGAAAACACCCTTCACAACAGTTGGCCAGATCAAGAACACTCTCCAGGAGGTAGGTGTATGTGTGTCAAAGTCAACAATCACGAGAAAATCTGCTGCTGTCAACTCTCAAGATGAGATCCAAAGAGCTGTCACTATCAAAAAACAAAACAAACCCATCAGAGAGATAGCAAAAACATTAGGCATGGCCAAAACAACTGTTTGGAACATTTTTAAAAAGAAGGAACGCACTGGTGAGCTCAGCAATACCAAAAGACCCGAAAGACCACGGAAAATAACTGTGGTGGATGACCGAAGAATTCTTTCCCTGGTGAAGAAAACACCCTTCACAACAGTTGGCCAGATCAAGAACACTCTCCAGAAGGTAAGTGTATGTGTGTCAAAGTCAACAATCAAGAGAAGACTTCACCAGAGTTAATACAAAGGGTTCACCACAAGATGTAAACCATTGGTGAGCCTCAAAAACAGGAAGGCCAATTAGAGTTTGCCAAACGACATCTAAAAAAGCCTTCACAGTTCTGGAACAACATGGTCCTATGGACAGATGAGACCAAGATCAACTTGTACCAGAGTGATGGGAAGAGAAGAGTATGGAGAAGGAAAGGAACTGCCCATGATCCTAAGCATACCACCTCATTAGTGAAGCATGGTGGTGGTAGTGTCATGGCGTGGGCATGTATGGCTGCCAATGGAACTGGTTCTCTTGTATCAATTGATGATGTGACTGCTGACAAAAGCAGCAGGATGAATTCTGAAATGTTTTGGGCAATATCTGCTCAAATTCAGCCAAATGCTTCAGAACTCATTGGACGGCGCTTCACAGTGCAGATGTACCCAAAGCATACTACAAAAGCAACCTGTCACAGATGGTGTTGCAGAAAACTAGAAGACAACAAATGAAGATCCGACTGACTTGATCCCAAACTAAGGAACATAAGGGTGAGCCCTGTAAAAGCCCTAGCTCTCTCCCTGACTTCTCAGCCCATGCAAAGATCTCTATGATAGATAATTGCATGCCCTCGTGCCTCGACTGTATGACACCTGAACACCCTATAATAGTGAGGGGACACGACCACCGTCTCCCTACACTTAATACGGAGGGAGTCAGGGTCACCTAGGATCAAGCCAACAGGAAAACACAAATAAAGGAACAGACTTATCTGTAGAAGCATCAGTTGCAGCATCCAGCATGCGCACAATCCAGGAAGTTGTATAAATTTAACGTAATTCAGACCGCCAACGGCCAATTTGCATCACCTCAGCCTCAGGCAAACCCGCCCTATCGCCTCCGTAGCAGCACCAATACGGAATAAGTGGGTGCCAAAGTCCTTCGGATCAGCCCCCACCTGTGTAAGGCAATATAGGTTTAGACACGTTTCTGTCAGGTATACAGGACAGTATCAAACAGGCCATGTTCTTGCTGGGTGGAAGAAGCTCCCGAAAAACCTGCCAATGGAACTGGGAAAGAGCATCAGCGATTCTGTTATCCACCCCCGGAACGTGACTGGCTCGGAAATTATTATTCTGCTCCAAGAAGCGCAACACAAGGTGACGTAGCAGCGCCAAGACCGGAAGGGACTAGGAGGACAAACTATTGATACAATGCACTACCCCAAGATTGTCTGACCAGAAGCATACATGCCAGTTCACAAATTTATTACCCCCAATCTGTACTGCAACAATAATAGGAAACAACTCCAGTAACGTTAAATTCTTACAGAAAGCCGATGTCAGCCATGACTCTGGCCAGGGATAAACACGTCATTGGTTACCCCAAATCGTCCCAAACCCGCAGGAGCCCGCCGCATCAGACCACAACGCCAAAATCGAGTTTGGAAACTCCTTGGAAATATAACACGGATGGCCGTTATACGAGCGCAAAAAAGTCCTCCAAACTCTTAAATCAGCTTTCAGGGACTTAGCCGAATGTGATTCCGGGGGGACGTGACACTGCGAGCGGCGTGGTAAAAACACCCGCCCCATGAGCAAGACCCGGCACGCGAAGCAGAGCAAACCCAAAAGAGATTGAAGCTGATGAAGGGTAACCTTCCTGACAGATAAGAAGCCCTCAATCAACCCCATGAGTCTGCTGAGCTCGTTGCACGGGAGTCGGAAAACCATGTCAATAGAGTCAATTTCGATACCCAAAAAGACAGCCGCGTAACAGGGCCCTCTGTCTTTTCCACTGATATGGGAACACCAAAAATATAGACAGGAGGGAATGGCAACCATCCCCTGAACCCGGAGCCATGAACAGGAAGTCGTCCAAATAATGTATAACGGACGATAACCCGGACTCATATCGCACCACCCATTCCAGAAATAAGCTAAACATTTCAAAATAGTGACATGAGATGGAGCAGCCCATAGGAAGGCATGTGTCATAGTAGAATTGGCCCTCAAAGCAACCCCCCAACAGGTGAAAATAATCAGGTTGGACAGGAAGGAGTCTAAAAGCCGACTCAATGTCGGACTTTGCAAGTAAAGCGCCCTTCCCCACCTCCCTAACCAGCGAAACCACGCGGTCAAAAGAAATGTACGAGACCGACGCATCTTCCTGGAGGATGGCATCATTAACCGACTAACCTTGAATCAATCGAAACGTCCCTGGTTCTTTTTTAGGTACCACGCCCCAAGGGGACGACTTAAGATTTTCCACAAAAACCAGGGACCTTTTGAGCACAAACGGTATGAAAAAGCCAAACGAGAACCCAAAACGAAGCTGAGCGGCCAACTGCTTATTGGGGTACTTCAGCCAAGGGCCCATCTCAACTACGCTCACCGGGGTCCTTGAAATCACTCGGGCAGACAATTTAAAGTGCTCTGCAGGGGCGCGGGGGCACCGATTTTCGGCATGAGGACCTCCGCAAGTCAAGCACTCGTGCTTATATTTGCACAAGCCCGCGTACTTGCAGTGTCCCTCAATAAACAGCCAGCACACTCCTGGGCGACGAACGGCCACTGGCCCCTGAGCAGGAGAGGCCACTGAACCATTGGCCACACCTTGAAAGGGGGTCTGCCGTTGCGACATCATTAAGCGAAGCCACACATCCGTCGCCTTCACCCCCCACCCAATAGTCGGTTGTAATGCCAAGCAACGCTGGAACTCTTCGTCATACCGCCATCACTCTCTGCCGCCATGTGCCTTGTATGCACTGTAAATGGTATCCAGGTATACAAACAATTCCGAACGACGATCGGGATGGCGCTGACCCATAACGCAACCCAAAACCGAAAAAGCCTGCAGCCAGTTCATAGTTTTAGCTACTTTCGGCCTACCGTCGTACGGTTTATCCGGAAAAGGCCTCTCCTTATCCATCGTATGCTGATCAACTAACTGATATCAGCGACCAAATGTCCATGTATTGGTTGGAACAAATTTTTTATTTGACTGCCTCCTCCAAATGTGAACCCAGGGGGCTAACCCCACAGAAAAAGGAATCCTTATGCACACTCGCTAGTGCCGACGCAGGTGTTAAAAAAGAAGGAGCTACCTCAGGGTGAGCCGGAGGCTGCAACCTATCTAAAAGTGCCCGTAACGGCAACTCTATTTCTTTATTAGACCCGTCCGCCCCCCATTCCCCAGTGTATTGGTACTCACCAGCCGCAGGAAGGGGCGGCGCCAACAAAGAAGCGTGTACAGGAACCTCCTCCCGGTTAGCCGAAGTAGCCAAGCTGGGGGTCTTGGAATCATGGCTAGGCAAAAGCCTTCCATGTCTTGATCGCTGTGTCCTACCAGACTCCTCAGATGCGCCCGACGATCTGTCCGAAGATGACGGTGAGCGCCACCTGGAGGATCTGGAGCGCCTACAGCTCCAGGGTGCCCTGGAACGGCGACGGGACTGATGCCTGCGGTAACCATGCCACCCTTGCCTCCTGCCTTCTACTGACGAGGAGGGGGACACAGAAAGCTCCCTGCGCGTGCGGGATCTGACAGGAGGTGCAGAGGGTGGAGGAGGGGGAGGGAGGATGCTCTCCATAAGAGGACCCCCTTGCACATAAGGCACCGAGGGGGCCATAAATCGGAGGGCTGCAGCGACCCCTTCCTGTTGCGACCCCCCCCATTATCAGGAGGGGACTAAGGTCTCAGATAAAGAGGAGGTCTCCCGTGCTCCCATGACTACTACAGATCTCGCCTGCCACGCGCTATTCCTTACAAGTGCACCAGGAAGCACTGCAGGCGGAAGGGGCGGGGCCACGGCACTGCGCTGCATAACTAACACAGCCTGGCACGGAGCAGTGGAGCACCCGCCGTTCCTGCTATGCTGAGGGGAGCGGGCAAGAGGGGGACTATGGCAGAGTCAGGCGGGCGGTGGGAACGCCGAGCGGACCGCCAGCCCCCCGCTGAAGCACCCGATCTGCCCGCATCCCAAAGCAGCTCATCAGATGACTCCAGGGCAGGCACAGGGGATGAAGCAGGCAGAGTAGAGCTAAGGCTGCTCAAAAAGGAGCGTAGCCCTCTCCCTCTTGACTAAACCGCCGCAGGAGAGATTCCCTAAGGGCAGCGTCTCCTGCGGACATCTTGTAGTGGACCAAGCAATAGGGTAAGTATCACTTCGCTTCCACTGTCAAGAGGACGTGCCTGAGCCCAGGAGGGGGTATATATAACCTGATCTATCTTGCACCGCCCCCTCAGAGTCGAGGGGAGGAACTCTATTAACTTAAACCCTACTGCTTCAAATGCCTCCCAACTTCCATCAAATGCTACAGCAGGGGGCAAGTCATATATGCCCTACCTGGGAAGGGAAGACCACCAGTCCCTGAGCACCCTCCTTATACAGTTGGAGGCTTGCCACACTGCTTCTTTGTGTAGCATCATGGGAAAGTCTAAAGAAATCAGCCAAGATAATTGTGGACTTGCACAAGTCTGGCTCAACCTTGGGTGCAATTTCAAGATACCTGAAGATGCCTTGTTCATCTGTACAAACAATTATATGCAAGTACAAACAAAATGGGAATGTCCAGCCATTATACTGCTCAGGAGGGAGACGGGTTCTGTGTCCCAGAGATGAACGTGCTTTGGTCTGACATGTGCATATCAACCCAAGAACAAAAGCAAAAGACCTTGTGAAGATGATGGCGGAAGCTTGCAAGATTGTGTCAATATCCACAGCGAAATGAGTACTGTACCAACATGGGCTGAAAGGCCACTTTGACAGGAATAAGCCATTACTCCAAAAGAAACATAAAAAAGCCAGAGTATTGTTTGCAAATGCACACAGGAACAAAGACCTAAATTTTTGGAGACATGTCCTGTGGTCTGACAAAACTAAAATGTAACTTTTTGACCATAATGACCATCGTTACATTTGGAGGAAAAAGGGAGAAGCTTAGAAGACTAAGGCCTCTTTCACACGGGTGTCATGGTTTTGGGCCGGATAAGATGCGGGTGCGTCGCGGGAAAATGCACGATTTTTCCACGCGAGTGCAAAACATTTTAATGCGTTTTGCATGCGTGTGAGAAAAATCGGCATGCTTGGTAACCAAACCCGAACATCTTCACAGAAGTTCAGGTTTGGGTTAGGTGTTGTGTAGATTGTATTATTTTTCCTTATAACATGGTTATAAGGGAAAATATTAGCATTCTTAATACAGAATGCTTAGTAAAATAGGGCTGGAGGGGTTAAAAAAAAATAAAAAAATAATTTAACTCACCTTAATCTACTTGTTTGCGCAGCCTGGCTTCTCTTCTTTCTTCAGGATCTGGGTAAAGGACCTTTGATGACATCACTGCACTCATCACATGGTCCATCACATAATCCATCACCTAGATGATGGATCATGTGACGGACCATGTGATGAGCGCAGTGACGTCACCACAGATCCTTCTCCTACTGCACAGTAAAGATGAAGACAGAAGAGAAGCCGGGCTGCGCGAACAAGTGGATTAATGTTATAAGGGAAAATAATAATGATCGGGTCCCCATCCCGATCATCTCCTAGCAACTGTACTTGAAAATCGCACCGCATCCGCACTTACTTGCGGATGCTGGTGTTTTTAAACACAGCCCTATTCACTTCTATGGGGCCTGTGTTGCGTGAAAAACGCACAAAGTAGAGCATGCTGCGATTTTTTATGCAACACACAAATGATGCGCAAATAATCACCGCTCATGTGCACAGCCCCATAGAAATGAATGGGTCCGGTTTCAGTGTGGGTGCAATGCGTTCACCTCACGCATTGCACCCACGGTGAAATCTCGCCCGTGTGAAAGACACCTAAGAACACCATCCCAAATGTGAACCACGGGGGTAACAGCATCATGTTGTGGGGTTGTTTTGCTGCAGGAGGGACTGGTGCACTTCACAAAATAGATGGCATCATGAGAAAAGAAGAATATGTGGAAATACTGAAGCAACATCTCAAGACCTCAGCCAGGAAATTAAAGCTGGACAAATGAACAATGACCCCAAGCATACTGCCAAACTGGTTACAAAGTCAATGTTTTGGAGTGGCCATCACAAAGCCCCGATCTCAATCCTATTGAAAATTTATGGGCAAAGCTGAAAAGGCAGGTCTGAGCAAGGCAACCAACAAACATGACTCAGTTACACCAGTTTTACATAGTACATAACATAAGGCCGAAAAAAGACATTTGTCCATCCAGTTCGGCCTGTCATCCTGCAAGTTGATCCAGAGGAAGGCAAAAAAAAAACTGTGAGGTAGAAGCCAATTTTCCTCACTTTAGGGGAATAAAAATTCCTTCCCGACTCCAATCAGGCGATCAGAATAAATCCCTGGATCAACGACCTCTCTCTAGTAGCTATAGCCTGTAATATTATTACGCTCCAGAAATACATCCAGGCCCCTCTTGAATTCCTTTATTGTACTCACCATCACCACCTCCTCAGGCAGAGAGTTCCATAGTCTCACTGCTCTTACCGTAAAGAATCCTCTTCTATGTTTGTGTACAAACCTTCTTTCCTCCAGACGCAGAGGATGTCCACTCGTCACAGTCACCGTCCTGGGAATGAGTAGATGATGGGATAGATCTCTGTACTGACCCCTGATATATTTATACATATTAATTCGATCTCCTCTCAGTCGTCTTTTTTCTAAAGTGAATAACACTAATTTTGATAATCTTTCAGGGTACTGTAGTTGCCCCATTCCAGTTATTACTTTAGTTGCCCTCCTCTGGACCCTCTCCAGCTCTGCTATGTCTGCTTTGTTCACTGGAGCCCAGAACTGTACACAGTACTCCATGTGTGGTCTGACTAATGATTTGTAAAGTGGTAGGACTATGTTCTCATCATGGGCATCTATGCCCCTTTTGATGCAACCCATTATCTTATTGGCCTTGGCAGCAGCTGCCTGACACTGTTCTTTGCAGCTTAGTTTGCTGTTTATTAAAATTCCTAGATCTTTTTCCATGTCAGTGTTACCGAGTGTTTTACCATTTAATAAGTACGGGTGACTTGCATTATTCCTTCCCATGTGCATAACTTTACATTTGTCAGTGTTAAACCTCATCTGCCACTTATCTGCCCAAGCCTCCAATCTATCCAGATCGCTCTGTAGTAGTATACTGCGAAAATTGATATTTTACTATGCAAGCCTTCTACAAGATCATTAATAAATATATTGAAGAGAATAGGGCCCAATACTGACCCCTGAGGTACTCCACTAGTGACAGTGACCTCATCTGAGTATTTACCATTAATAACCACCCTCTGTTTTCTATCATTGAGCCAGTTACTTACCCACTTACAGACGTTTTCTCCCAGTCCGAGCATTCTCATTTTATATACTAACCTTTTATGTGGTACAGTGTCAAATGCTTTGGAGAAGTCCAGATACACGACATCCATTGATTCGCCGCTGTCAAGTCTAGAACTTACCTCCTCATAGAAGCAGATTAAATTTGTTTGACATGACCGATCCCTCACGAAGCCATGCTGATATGGTGTTATTTGCTTATTTCCGTTAACATAGCATCTCTCAGAAAACCTTCAAACTGTTTACCCACAACAGATGTTAAACTTACCGGCCTATAGTTTCCAGGCTCTGTTTTTGGACCCTTTTTGAATTTTGGCACCACATTTGCCATGCGCCAATCCTGTGGGACATTCCCTGTCAATATAGAATCTGCAAATATTAGAAATAAGGGTCTGGGTATGACATTACTTAATTCCCTTAGGATACGGGGGTGTATGCCATCCGGTCCTGGCAATTTGTCTATTTTAATCTTTTTAAGTCGCTGTTGCACTTCTTCCTGGGTCAGACAGGACACTTTTAATGGGGAATTTATTTCAACATTCAGCATGTCATCTGACAGTTTATTTTCCTCAGTGAATACATTGGAGAAAAAAATATTTAACAGCTTTGCTTTCTCCTCGTCGCTCTCTGCAACTCCCCCCTCATTACTCTTTAACGGGCCGACTCCTTCAGGTTTATACTTTTTAACATTTATATAATTGAAGAACATTTTAGGGTTAGTTTTACTCTCTTTGGCAATTGATCTCTCGGTCTCTAGTTTGGCCGCTTTTATTTGTTTTTTACATGTTCTATTTTTTTTTGTCAGGAGGAATGGGCCCAAATTCCGACCAACTATTGTGAGAAGTTTGTGGAAGGATATCCAAAACGTTTGACCCAAGTCATACAGTTTAAGGGAAATGGTACCAAATATGAATCAAATGCATGTAAACTTTTGACTTTGCAGAAAGTAATAAAAATGCCTTAAACATTCTCTCTCATTATACTGGCATTTGGCAAATAATAATAATTATGGTAAACCTAATTGACCAAAAACAGGAAAGGTTTATTCTGATTTCAAGTCAGTCGAGAAAAAGATGCATATTTATCTTTTTATATACAGGTAGTGTATGTAAACTTCTGGTTTTAACTGTATGTATATATTGTGACACAGTGCCTCCCCCTCTTCCACCGAAGTGAACAGTTGGTGGTCCCCAAGCTTGTGTTAGATCTAGCCCACCAACACGTTCTCAGGGGTCATCTGGGGCTGCAGAAAACTCAGGATCGTACTCTACAGCGGTTTTACTGGCCCAGCATATTCAAAGAACTAGAAGAGTTTTATAAGTCTTGCCCGACCTGCCAGGAACTAGCCCCCAGCAACATTTTCATAGTCCTCTAGTACCTCTCCCGATTATCAAAGTACCGTTTGACCGAATAGCTGTGGACCTCAGAGGACCAGTACCGAAGTCCGCCAGAGAGCATCAACACATCTTAGTAATTCTAGACTACGCCACTCAGTACCCGGAGGCGGTGCCACTGCAACATGCCTTGGCCAAACTCATAGCTAAGAAGTTAATGGAGATGTTTTCCCGATAGGACTACCTAAAGAGGTTCTGACCAACCAAGGGACCCCTTTTATGTCCAAGGTGATGAGGGAACTCTGTAAGTTGCTGCACATAAAACGGCTACGGATGTCCATTTACCATCCGCAAATGGACGGTCTGGTAGAAAGGTTTACCCAAACATTCAAAAATATGTTGAAAAGGGTGGTGGCTAAGGATGCGAAGGACTGGGACCTCCTTCTGCCCTATCTCATGTTCGCAGTGCGAGAGGTACCCCAGGCCTCTACTGGGTTCTCGCCCTTCAACTGCTATATCGCAGACACCCTTGCGGTCTCTTGGACGTGGCCAAAGAGGCGTGGGATCAACAACCCACTCCACATAAAAGTGTCATTGAGTACGTTACCCAGATGCAAGATCGTATAGATACAGTGTTGCCTCTTGTTAGGGAGCATATGGAGGCAGCTCAGCGAGCCCAGAGTCGGGTCTATAATCGGCAGGCTCGGGTCCGGATCTTTAACCCGGGTGATTGGGTTTTGGTTCTGGTGCCTACCGTGGACTGTAAGTTCCTGGCTAGGTGGCAGGGGCCCTACGAGGTACTCAAGAACATTTGAAGATGTAAACTACAAGGTACACCAGCCAGGGCGGCAAAAGCTGGAGCAGGTTTACCATGTGAATTTACTCAAACCCTGGAAAGATAGGGAAACCTGTACAGAAGACAGCCCACAGCTTTCTAGGAGAAGAGGTACCGGCCCCTCTGTCTGATGCAAGAGAGGCGGAATGCCACAGTAACAATTGCTGACAGCCTCTTGTCTAAACAGACTCAGGAGGCCAGGGAGTTTGTTAGTCGGAACACGGATGTGTTCTCGGACCTCCCTGGATGCATTTCCATAATCTAGCATGACATTGTCACTGAGCCATATTGGAGGAAGTGCAGATAATGTTGCAGCTAGATTTCATTGAGGAGTCAAAAAGTGAGTGACCAGTCCTATAGTATTGATACCCAAGCCGGACGGGATGTTGCAGTTTTGTAACAACTTTCGAAAACTTAACGAGGTTTCCAAGATCGATGCATATCCCATGCCACGGATGTGTGAGCTCATCGAGAGGTTGGGACAAGCCCGGTATTTTTCTGTTTTGGACCTCACGAAAGGGTACTGGTAGGTGCCCTTAACGGAGGCTGCCAAAGAGAAAACTGCCTTCATCATGCCTGCATGTCGCCCCCGCCACTTTTTAGAGACAATTAGACATTGTGCTTCGTCTACATCGTTGGTAAGCTTCTGCTTAGGCCTCTTTCACACTTAGTTGTCCGGATCCGGCGTGTACTCCACTTGCTGGAATTACACGCCGGATCCGGAAAAACGCAAGTGAACTGAAAGCGTTTTCAAAATGCGTTCAGTGTTACTATGGCAGCCAGGACGCTATTAAAGTCCTGGTTGCCATAGTAGTAGTGGGGAGCAGGGGAGCAGTATACTTACAGTCCGTGCGGCTCCCGGGGCGCTCCTGAATGACGTCAGAGCGCCCCATGCGCATGGATGACTTGCCATGCGATCACGTGATCCATTTGCGTGGGGCGCCCTGATGTCACTCTGGAGTGCCCCGGGAGCCACACGGATGGTAAGTATACTGCTCCCCCGCTCCCCACTACACTTTACCATGGCATTAGCGTCCCGGAAGCGATGGTAACCATTCAGAAAAAGCTAAACGTTGTATCCGGCAATGCGCCAAAACGACGTTTAGCTTAAGGCCGGATCTGGATCAATGCCTTTCAATGGGCATTAATTCTGGATCTGGCCTTGCGGCAAGTCTTCAGGATTTTTGGCCGGAGCAAAAAGCGCAGCATGCTGCGGTAATTTCTCCGGCCAAAAAAACGTCCCGTTCCGGAACTGAAGACATCCTGATGCATCCTGAACGGATTTCTCTCCATTCAGAATGCATTAGGATAAAACTAATCAGGATTCTTCCGGCATAGAGCACCGATGACGGAACTCTATGCCGGAAGAAAAGAACGCAAGTGTGAAAGAGCCCTTACCTAGACGATATTGTCATCCACAGTACCGACTGGGAAAGTCACCTATCCAAAGTACAGGCTGTAGTGGACTCCCTTCGGAAAGCTGGCCTAACCGCTAACCCCCAAAAAATGTGCGATAGGGTTAGAAGCGACTAAGTACCTGGGGTATGTCATTGGGCGCAGAGTCATCAAACCCCAAATGAACAAAACAGAGGCGATACGGAATTGGCCCAGACCTGTCACTACTAGGCAAATAAAGTCATTACTGGGAATGGTGGGCTATTAATATCACATGAGGTTTGTTCCCCACTTTGCCACGCTAGCCGCGCCCTTGACAGGGCTCTTGAAGGGACGAAAATCAGTGGTGGTTCACTGGGATGATCTGGCGGAAGATGCTTTTGCCGCTTTTGAAGTCGGCCCGGTTTTAGTGACGCCCGACTTTAAGAGAAAGTTCGTTGTACAAACTGATGCCTCTGAAGTAGGCCTTGATGCTGTACTGGCTCAGGAACTCAACAGGAAGGAGCATCCCGTTGTCTTCCTAAGCTCATCCCAGGCAAAACCATGTACAGTATAGTGCAGAGAGAGTGCCTGGCTATCAAGTGGGCCCTTGAGTCTCTCCGCTACTATTTGTTGGGGAGAAAGTTCCGCCTGGTGAGCGACCACTCACTTCTCAGGCTACTTTTATACTTGCGGCAGGATGGATCCGACAGACTGTTCACCCTGTCGGATGTGTCCTTCCGCTATTTCGCCGTGCCGCCGGACCGCCGCTCCGTCCCTATTGACTATAATGGGGACGGGGGTGGAGCTCTGGCGCAGCATGACAGTGCACGGCAAAAGGCCGCCCGACAAAAAGTCCTGTATTTCCGACTTTTTAGTCCGGCGGCCTCTCACTGCGAACTACCTTACTGCGCCAGAGCTCCGACCTGTGCCCATTATAGTCAATAGGGACGGAGAGGCGGTCTGGTGAAATAGCGGAAGGACGGATCCGACAGGGTGAACAGCCTGTCGGATCCGTCCTGCCGCAAGTGTGAAAGTAGCCTCAAGTGGATGAGCCAGGCCAAAGACAGGAATGCCCGGGTCACCAGATAGTTTTTGTCTCTGCAGAACGTTAGGTTCATGGTAGAACACAGAGCAGGCCGGTTGCAGGGAAACGCGGATGCCCTGTCCCAGGTGCATTGTCTGGCGTGTGTCCATCCCTTCAGGGTTGAACAAAGGGGAGGGTATGTGACACAGTAAGAAGTTGTGTCTGGCAAGGCAGTTATTTTCCTCCCAACATGTGCTGCTGGGCTGGTTTCCAGCCAGGTGAGGTCAAATACCGGACTGGAGTTAAAGTGTCAGTCCGAGTTTTGCCAGCACCTGGATGTCCTTAAATAGTCAGCTGTGCTTAGCAAAGATGTCTTTGTTTTTGGGATCTGAGGCTTTGTGCTGTGCTAGGCGGCTGAGAGCGGCACGCTGGGGAAACAGGCCCCCTATAGCCTGCTGTGGACTACTGGAGGCAGATCTGCCAGCAAGGTGACTTGTGTTATATGAACGTTCCATTGTGTGTGAATTAACACTAAGACTGCAAAGTTACGTGCTGTTTTGTGCAATTGCCTCAAGTGTGAATAAAGTTAAGAACTTGTATTTTGCCTCTGTACTGCGCCTGCTTACCCTATCTACCAGAGCGAAACCCAACAATAATATATATATATTTTTATATATATTGTGTTATATTTGTTTTTACTTATCTATTGCACATATTGTTTTACTTTGTTTATGTTAAATATTTTTAAAATAGTCCACCTAGGCCTTGAAAGGTGAATATATATTTTTTTCTTATTTGTGGACAATTTCTCTTTTTTGCTACTATGCCAAGCCATCAGCTCCCTACTTTACTGCACTTTGAAAGAATAACTTGCTCTGTAATTTATGCTGTTGTGTACATTTATACTGTTACATATTTCTGAACAGCATTATAAGTTATTGTCATATATTCTGGTAATGTGCACTATTAAACTAGCTAAACCAGCTAATACTGAGACTTTATGATTTTTTGCTTATGCAAAAATATTGATAGAGGAACATTATAGGTTGCTAAAAATAAAAATAAGTAAATAAATAATAAATAAAAAAAAGCAAAGAAATAATAAATCAATAAATATGATATCATAAATAATAATTAAATAAACGTATTTTTATTTTAGCATCATTTAATGTTTCTCTATCAATATTTTTGTTGCCAATAGAGAATATAAGAATGTTTATGTCTAAACAACTTGTGTTTAAAAACTTGAATAAACACAAAGTACAGTATTTAACCCCTTCAACAACCGTGATGTACCTGTATGTCAAGCCCACTCCATACGCGGCGGGTGTCGACTGCATCATACAGCAGGCAACTGGCCGCTGAACTCCCTCATTTAACCCCTCAAGTACCGCAATCAAGGCTGCACAATGCAGCTCACTCTGCGTTCCAATCCGAGCCCCCGCAGGCTCCAATAGGTTACCATGGCAGCCTGGATGCTTGTAAAGCCTTCCAGGCCTGCCATGATAAGATACCTGCTGCCAAAAGCACAGCTCAGCAAGGAGCATGTGAAAATCCTATTCACCCTAATATATCTTTATTAGGGTGAATAAAACAAGTGATCAAAAGATCCCTGGTTCTAGCCCCCTAAGGGGGCTAATAGTTATTAAATAAAAAGTAAAACATTTTTTTTTTTTTACATTTAAATCACCCCCTTTCCCTATTTTACATATAAAATATATTAACAAAAAAACAAATAAACATATCAGGTATTGCTGTGTCCAAAAAAATTCTTAAAAATTCTTGTTCGGTGAACGCCATAACAGAAAAAAATTAAAAACACATGATTGAGGATCTGCAAACACAGATACTGACCGTGTTTCTTCCGCATTTCGCGGAATGGAACGTCCTGCCCTCATTAGAACTGTCCTAATCTTGTCTTTAAGGCCTCATGCACACCACCATATGTATTTTGCGGTCCGCAAAAAACGGATTCACAAAAATTACAGATGACGTCCGTATGAATTCCGTATTTTGCAGAACGGAACAGCTGGCCTCTAATAGAACAGTCCTATCCTTGTGGATAAAAAACAGTTGTGTGCATAAGCCAAAAAGAAGGCAAACAAAGCAGCATCAAGTAACACATAACACCAAGCAAAATAAAACCAGGATCAAGAGCTGCAAACACCAACTAAATCCTGAACACCCAGCAATACAGAGAATCGCAATCCAATATAACAGGGAAGCTCTAACTGTGGCCCCCCAACTGTTGCAAAGCTACAACTCCCTGCATACCAGGACAGCCTACAGCTATCAGCCGACAGCAGCGTATCCTGGAATGTCTAGTTTTACAACAGCTGGAGGGCCACAGGTTGGGCATCCCTGCAATATAACATCTAGTGGTGAGGCGGTAAGGGCACCTCACAAACCGGGATGCAGAGGATCGAGCAGCAGCTGAGTAACCGCTAATAACAAGCAATTTTCAACTGGTGCCACAGTAATGTACAAGCATTGATGTATCCAATGACTACTTACAAATAGACTTATTGTGCAACACACCAGACCTAATTTTGCAAATCTGACATATCTCACTTTATGTGGTAATAACTTTGGAACGCTTTTACTTATCCAAGTCAGTCAGAGATTGTACTTCATGCTAGTCATACATTTGAGTCAATATATTTCACCTTTATTTATGAAAAAATCCCAAATTTGCCCAAATTTTTTAAAAAAAATTCGCAATTTTCTAAATGTCAATTTCTCTGCTTTTAAAACAGAAAGTGATACCTCATAAAATATATATTACTTACCATTCCCCATATGTCTACTTTATGTTGGCATCCTTTTGGAAATGTCATTTTATTTTCTGGGGACGTTAGAAGGCTTAGAAGTTTAGAAGCAATTCTTAAAATTGACAAAACCCACTTTTTAAGGACCAGTTCAGGTCTGAAGTCACTTTGTGGGGCCTACATAGTAGATACCCTCATAAATGACCTCATTGTATAAACTACACCCCTTAAGTTACTTAAAACCGATTTTACTAACTTTGTTAACCCTTTAAGCGCTCCACAAGAATTAAAAATGGAGATCAAATTTGTAAATTTCACTTTTTTGGCCGATTTTCAATTTTAATCCAATTTTTTCTTTAACACATCGATGGTTAACAGCCAAACAAAACTCAATATTTATAATGCAGATTCTACGGTTTACAGAAACACCCCACATGTCATAAACTGCTGTATTAGCACATGGCAGGGCGCAGAAGAAAAGGAGTGCCACATGGTTTTTAGATGCCATGTCCCATTTGAAGCCCCCCTGATGCACCCTTACAGTAGAAACTCCCAAGAAGTGACCCCATTTTGAAAACTAGGTGATAATGTGCCAGTTTTTTAGTACTGTTTTTGGGTACATATGATTTTTTGATCATTCATTATAACACTCTATAGGGCAAGGTGAAAAAAAAATTGTTGTTTTAGCACAGTTTTTATTTATTTATTTTTACAGCGTTCACCTAAGGGGTTCGGTCAAGTGACATTTTTATAGAGAAGATCGTTACGGACGTGGCGATACCTAATATGTATACTTTTTATTATTTATTTAAGTTTTACACAATAATAGCATTTATGAAACAAGAAAATTATGTTTTTGTGTGTCCATGTTCTGAGAGCTATAGTTTTTTTTATTTTTTTAACGATTTTCTTATGTAGGGGCAAATTTTTTGCTGGATGAGGTGTCGGTTTTACTGGTACCATTTTGTGGGACATACACCTTTTTGATCACTTGGTGTTGCACTTTTTGTGATGTAAGGTGGCAAAAATTGTGTTTTTTGACACAGTTTATTATTATAATTTTTTTACGGTGTTCATCTGAGAGTTTAGGTCATGTAATATTTTTATAGAGCTGGTTGTTACGGATGCGGCGATACCTAATATATATACTTTTTTTATTTATTTCACTTTAACACAATAATATAATTTTTTCAACCAAAAAATGATGTTTTAGTGTCTCAATGTTCTGAGAGCTATAGGTGTTTAATTTTTTTTAAGTATGTAGGGGCTCATTTTTTGCGGGATGAGGTGACGGCTTTATTGGTACCATTTTGTCGAACATACACCTTTTTGATCACTTGGTGTTGCACTTTTTGTGATGAAAGGTGAAGAAAAATGGCTTTTTTTGACACATTTTCTTTTTTTTTTAATGGTGTTTATCGGACTGGGTCGATCATGTGATATATTTATAGAGCCGACCGTCACGGACGCGGCAATACCAAATATGTCTATTTTATTTTTTCTATTTAAAAATAAAAAAATTATTTCTTACATGGGGAATTATTTTTTTACATGTGAAACCTTTTTTTTTTTTAACACTTTATCTTTTATTATTTTTTTTTTTACACCTTGCGTCCCCCATAAGGTCATACAAGACCTCTGGGGGACATTTACTTCATTTTTTTTTCACTGTTGATTTCTCCTGTAACTGGGGCTGACATAGTAGCCCAAGTTACAGAAGAAATGCACCCCCCAGAGAGGCTGTACAGCGCAAAACAGCGCTGTACAGCCTCATTGCACGGCTGATCGAGGTCTCTGAAAGACCTCACACAGCTCCTGCACTCTCCGGTCCCGCGATCACATGACTGCCGGGCCGGAACAGGAAGCGCATAGCGCATCCTGCACTGTATGCACAGCGCTCGGTGAGCGCTGTGTATACAGCGATCTAGAAGGCAGGGACACCTGGGAACTGTCCCTGCCTTTTCTAATGGTGAGCCGGCCTCATGCTCCTGTAATTTGCCCACTGGCTCCTGGTATTGCCCATACGGCTCAGGTAGGTGTTAGGTCCCGGGCTACTTGAGAAACCTTGGCGTGGTGCCCGGGCTTAGACATGTTCTACACCGTAGGACATGTTGACTAATCTCTCAATTTTAAAATCAGTTTGAGGGTTTAGTGAGACTGCAGAGTGCACCTGTTTTTGTTATTGTTTTGTTATATTGTTATATTGATTATGACATCCGCACTTGCTACCTTGTGTGGGATGTCTATTGTGGTACTTGTGGTTCGCCGCGGGCATCCTCCACCGTATGCATTTTGCTGGGGATCGCCATTAGCAATGGGCCACAAGTGCAGGATTTGCTCCCCTGTATATATGCACGACTGCATGTGGGTTTGAGCATCTCCTGCTAATGCCACCCTGTCTTTTTAGCTTTTCTAATGGTTGCCCTGCTGTCACTGACAGCGGGCAACCCGATCAGCAGCTGCACGATTAGCGTGCAGCTGCGATCTCTGGAAAGACATTTTAAAACGTCCATTAGGAGATAGAGAACCACCTCCTGGACGTTTATAGTCTATGGGCAGACGGGAGGTAGTTAACAGCTACACAAATATATTGCTTGGAGACACGTTTTATAAATATATATATATATATATATCACACATTGTTGGTAATTACCACCAACTAATAAGGAATATTCAATTTTGGATTTTGTCTGCAAGGACTTTTTAAACTAAAATAAAAGCATATATGCTATCATAAGGATATTTACCAACAAAAAAAGTGCACATATATACAAACTGCCACAAACATACCCGTATTTTTTAAACTATAAGACGCACTTTTGTTTCCCCAAAAAACGGGGGGGAAAGTGGCAGTACATCTTGTAGTCCTGAGGCTGGGGGGTCTGATGGGAGGCTGCTCTGAGGCTGATGGAGGTTGGGGGGTTTGATCTGAGGTTGATGGAGTTTGGGAGTCTGATTTTGGGGTCTGATGAGGATTGGTGGTCTAATGAGGGTCTTATCTGAGGTCTGAAAAAGACTAGGGATCTGATTTGAGGAGTCTGCTCTGAGGTCTAATGGAAAAAAAAGTTTTTCTTATTTTCCTCCTCCAAATCCTAGGTGCGTCTTATAGTCCAGTGTGTCTTATAGTCGGAAAAATATGGTATATTGGTTGGGAACAACTACCATAATAAGGATTTATCAGCATTTGTCCAGACTGGGAATATTTGCAAACTAATTGATGAACTGTATTTGCTCAAAGTGGGAAATAACGCAAAGGGCGACTACATTGTCTGCTTTTTTCTATTATACCGTATTTTATTTTCCCCCAAAATAAGTCTTATGGGGTGAATACTAATGAGCGCTTCCATTATGAGCGCTTATAATACTATTCCATTATAATACTAATGAGCGCTCCCTACCCGAGGATCGGGAAGCGGTGAATAAAGCGATCCCCTGGCTCTGTACTCACCTCTTCCTGGTCCATCCTGAGGTCTGGTTTGAGGTCTGAATGGGGGAAGGTTCTTATTCATATTGGGGCTCTGATCTGAGGTCTGGGGGTAGGGTCATTCACATTGGGGATAACTCACTTATCTGAGGTCTGATTGGGGATAATTAACTTAGGGGTCTAAACTGAGGTCTGATTGAAGGTCTTATTGTCATTGGGGTCTGATTGGGGCTCTGAGCTGAGGCATGATTAACATTTAGGGTCTGATCTGAGGACTAATGAAAAATATTTTTTTCATATTCTTATCCCCTAAAACCTAGGTCGTCTTATAGGGCGAAAAATATATATTTTTATATTGTGTTATATTTGTTTTTACTTATCTATGGTACATATTGTTTTACTTTGCGTATATTAAATATTTTCAAAATAGTCCACCTAGGCCTTGATCATAGGAGTGAGCCACTATATGCAGGATGAGTCAAAAGTCTCAGGACACTTTTAGTTTAGAAACGAAAGAGAAAATGAAATATCTGAATACCCCAGCAAGTAATGGGTGAGGGAGAGCCTATCTTTTAGGCTAAGGCCAGAACATGGCCACTATCTTGAAAGTCGTCATATTGGACCAAGGGCAATTTTTTTTTCCAATATGGCGTCTTTCAAGATTTCAGCCGTGTTCTGGACAGAGCCTAAAAGATAGGCCCCTCCCTTACCCATTACTTGCTGGGGTATTCAGATATTTCATTTTCCCTTTTGTTTCTGAAATAAAAGGTGTCCTTAGACATTTGACTAATTTGTATATTCAACTGTCCACAAATGTCTTAGTCCAAAGTACCCTTGCCCCAGGGCACTACAAGTGAGGAAATTGACCTGCTTTATGGAATTTGAAATCCTCAGCAGTGCTATGTCAATTTTTTGTGTGGATTTTCAGTCCATTCATTGCAAACCATGAGATCTGGGGCAAATCTGCATCAAAGATCAAAAGTAACACAGAAAAATACAGCTGCATGAAAATCTGCATAAACAACACTGCAGTGTGCATGCACCCTAACTTTGATGGTAATTTTCTGCATGGAAAATTGTTTGGAAAATCCACTTGTTCATTTCCCCTTAGGCCACATGCACGCAGCAATGTAGTTTATGCATATTTCCCATGTGGATCGCGATGCATTTCCACACTAAATCCATACCAAGATCCAATGTGTAAAGCCTCATGCAGACGTCCGTGGAACACGGTCCGTGAGATACCGGACTGGCATTGCAGGAGCACAAGGCGACATAGCAACCAATGACGCCGTGCGCTCCTGCAATGCCAGTCCGGTATCTCACGGACTGTGTTCCACGGACGTCTGCATGAGGCTTTACTTGCGGATTTTATTGTGGATTTTGATGCAGATTTGCGCCAGATTTCACTCTTTGCATAGGAAAGAGTGAAATCTGCACAATTAAAATGCTACAGATTTCACACCTGGAAACGGGCTGGAGTAGTTTTAACGCCAACCGCACAGATTGCCGTAAATCTGTCTAATTGATGATGAGGCGGTCCGGTGCGGATTTTGACATCCACAGCATGTTAATTGTTTGTATTGAATTTCAGTGCAGATTTCACCCTTTGCAATGCAGATGGCGAGATCTGGGGCAAATCTGCAAAAGAATCTGCAAGTGACAGATGCAGAAACGCAGTGAAAACAGCACAAAAATCCACGTACAGTAAAAGGCCTAGTGCACGTACCCTTAGGGTAAATGAACACGGTGCATATTAAGGTTAGCGCCACACGACATGTGTCGAGCGACATTTTGTCTCATCGATGTCGCTCAACAATTTTTATAATGATAGTCTATGGTGTTGCACTGCAACATGCGACATGCTGCGACTGCGACATGACAGTAACAAAAAATCCATCCAAGATGGATTTTTCTGCGACTGTCGTGTCACAGCATATCGCATGTCGCAGTGCGACACCATAGCCTATTATTATAAAAATTGTCGCGCGACACATATTTCACTGTAGTTGTGCCCTATGTGTCGCGCGACTTATTGTCGTTGGGTAGCCCTAGCCTAAGTGAGGATTTTATGCTCCAATTTTTCATGTGGAAAATCCGCAGCATAATACAGTACCAGCTAAGCAGACGAGATTTTCCAAATTTTGTGTGCACGGTGAGGACACTTTTTGTGCAGAAATTCAGCAAATGGACAGATAATGGGGTCAGAAGTGAAATGAGGACAAGGCTACTGTAAGGTTGGCTACACATGGTGCAGATCTGTATGCAGAAAATCCACAAGAAATCTGCACAAAAAACACTATTGCGCTTCTGGTGTGTTATTTGTGTTTTTTTGTTGTTGGATGGGCATTTTCTGTTTATGTTAACAACCCCATTGAAGTCTAATCACTCTACAGATGGTGCTGAATCAAACAAACAATTGACATGTTAAAATCCGCACAACAATTTCTGCACAGAAGAAAAACGTACATGTACATCAGATTTGTCAATTCTCATTTACTTTGCTGGCACGTATTTTGCCCGCAAGAATAAGCATTTCTATAATGGGCCTCCTGTTCCGTTCCACAAATTGTGGAAGGCACAGGGGCGGCCATCTGTTTTTTGCGGACAGCAAAATACGACACGGTCGTGTGAACAAGCCCTTACACTGCATTTTTCTCCATGAAATTCCACTAGGAAAAAACACACGTAAGGCCTCATGCACACGACCGTTGTGTGCATCCGCGTCCGTTCCGTCATTTTTCACGGTTTAGCGGAGGTCTTATTCATTTCTATGGAGCTGTGAAAAAAACTGATGGTCCTCCGTTTTTTCTCCACATCTGTGATTCGTGATTCCAGTCCGTCCAAAAAATATAACCTGTCCTATTCTTGTCAGTGGAAAACGGATTTTATTGCACCAAAGTGTTGTAGAAAAAAACAGACACGGGCGCGGACACGGATGACATACCAGTCGTGCATCCGTTTTTTTTTTGACGGTCCCATTGACTTGAATAGGCCCCATTCAAGTCAATGGGTCCGTCAAAAAAAAACGGATGCACGACTGGTATGTCATCCGTGTCCGCGTCTCTGTCCGTTTTTTTCTACAACACTTTGGTGCAATAAAATTACACTTTTCATTAAAGGAAGACACAAGGAAACACAACTGAAGCCAAATCACTGACAGTGAAAAACACTGTTGTGTGCATGAGGCCTAATCCTCATTGTGTGCAGATAGCCTAAAACACCCAGGGGCTCAAACTGGTGTAAAATAGAACTGGCTTAGGCCTTTTCACACTACCGTTTTGCGGTCCGTATACGGTCCGTATACGGAACCATTAATTTCAAAGGTTCAGCACAAAAAACGGAATGTGTTCCGTATGCATTCCCTTTCCGTATTTCCGTTTTTCTGTTCCGTTGAAAGATAGAACATGTCCTATTATTGCCCGCAAATCACGGTCTGTGGCTCCATTCAAGTCAATGGGTCCGCAAAAAAACGGAACACATACGGAAATGCATCCGTATGTCTTCCGTTTCCGTTCCGTTTTTTCTGAACCATCTATTGAAAATGTTATGCCCAGCCCAATTTTTTCTATGTAATTACTGTATACTGTAAATGGCATACGGAAAAACGGAACGGAACAACGGAACGGAACCACAACGGAAGCAAAAAAACAGAACAACGGATCCGTGAAAAACGGACCGCAAAACACTGAAATGGACATACTGTAGTGTGAAAGAGGTCTTAGGCTGCTTTCACACTAGCGTTTTTGCGGGTCTGTCATGGATCTGCAAAATGCTTCCGTTACAATAATACTACCGCATGCATCCGTCATAAACGGATCCAGTTGTATTATGTCTTCCATAGCCATGACGGATCCATCATGAACACCATTGAAAGTCAATGGGGGACGGATCCGTTTTCTATTGTGCCAGAGAAAACAAATCCGTCCCCATTGACTTACATTGTGTGTCAGGACGGATCCGTTTGGCTCTGTGTCTTCAGGCGGACAGCAAAATGCTGCAGGCAGCGTTCTGGTGTCCGCCTCCAGGGCGGAATGGAGGCTGAACGGAACCAAACTGATGCATTCTGAGCGGATCCTTTTCCATTCAGAATGCATTAGGGCATAATTGATCCGTTTTGAACCGCTTGTGAGAGCCCTGAACGGATCTCACAAACAGAAAGCCAAAACGCTAGTGTGAAAGTAGCCTTAGTTGCCCTATAGCAACCAATCAGATGCCACCTTTCATTTTGGACAGTTCCTTTAGAAAATGAAAGGTGTAATCTGGTTGCTATGGGCAACTACTCCAGTTCTACTTTACACCAGTTTGATAAATAACTCCCCCCCCCACCCAGAGTGCTGTCCTCATCCATATGTCTATGCCGTATCACGCAAAAAAGATAGAACATGTCCTATTCTTGTCTGTTTTGCGGACAAATGTAGGACATTTCTATTAAAATGATGCGGTCGTGTCCATGATGCCTTAGGCCACTTTCAGCTGGCTCTGATAGGGATGTTTTTTACATTGTTTTATAGACTCAAATTCACAGCATCATGGCACCTACCTGTATATTTGGGCTGTCCGATCGCACCAAGGTCGGACTGGGAACTTAAAATGGCCCAGGAAATACCTTCCCAGCAGGACCATATACTGTGCCAAAAGCTGTCCCGTTGTGGTGGCCATCAATAGCTGCCATTTTCTGTCCTCCTCCAGTTGCCTTTGATTTAAGATGTGGAGCAGGGGGCTTAGGCCTCTTGCACACAAACGTGTGCCCATGGCCGTATTGAGGCCCACATACGGCGGGTCCACAATACCCGGCACTGGCCCGTGTGCACTCCGCATCACGGATGCGGACCCATTCACTTGAATGGGTCTGCAATCAGGAAGATGTGGAGTGGAAGCATGGATCGGATCGGAACCCCGTAGTGCTTCCGTGGTGTTTGTGTCTGTGCCTCCGCACTGCAAATTTTTTTAACTTGTTCTATTTTTTTGCAGTGTGGATGGATCTCGATCTGTCCCGGCCGCCACACAGAGGTTGCCCATGCATTTGGGACTGCAAATTGCAGTCCCCAATGCACGGAAAGGGTGCACAATGTTCGTGTGCAAGAGGCCTTAGGAGCAGTAATGGTCAGTTCGCAGTGTTCGCCAACGAACACATGAGGGCTGCCATCTTGACTCACCCGTCCTTTTTTCATGGCGTTAATTACTGTTGAGAGCTCATTATGTAGCCAACCAGCAGCAGAAAGGGAGGCTTGGGTGGCCGCCTGGGCATCTGCCCACGGGTAACATTTCCCTGTACGGTCCATTGCCAATCCACCCCTGGTTTGCAGTGCTATTTCTACACAGTAATGTAATCCCAGCCTCTGCCCAGCTTTGCCCCGTGCTCACACCTGTGCTTCATTTAGTTTCCTCTCTTCCCATCAAGAGGTTCTTTAAGGGTCTGTTGAAACGTCATGGTCACATCACATTTTTTATGTCCTTTTTGCACTTCAGTGAAAATCCTAGGGAAAAAAAAAATCACAGTTTTATATATGACAATTAGACATTTTTCTAAGCAGAGGACAGCAGTGTTCACTGCTGTACTGTACAAAGATAATGACAGCTCGGGGCTTGTTTTAAGTAATATAAAAAAAGGCAATATACCTCCCCGCCCCATAGTGTCATTAATAATACATATTCCCTGTGGAAGCTTTTCCTCCTCCCCTGAGTTCCAGCATCAGGGAGAATTTTCTATGCATTTTTTATGTGTAAACTGAGCAACAATCACTGATTTCAATATTAAAGATTCCTCCAACCTCTATGCAACTGTAGTGGAGACATTGTCCTCACCACATAAAGGCCTCCTGCAGGATCTGTTCCATAGTAACACCCAGCACTCCTGAGGACGCAGATACAGGTAAGGCCTCATGCACCTGACCGTTGTTGTGTCCCGTGTCCGTTGTTTCGTTTTCTGTGATTTTCTGCGGACCCATTGACTTTCAATGGGTCCGTGGAAAACTCGGCTAATGCACCATTTGTTGTCCGTGATCCGTGTTTCCAGTCCGTGAAAAAAATATGACCTGTCCTATTTTTTTCATGGACAACGGGTTGCGGACCCATTCAAGTCAATGGGTCCGTGAAAAAACACAGATGCACACAAGATTGTCACCCGCGTCCGTGTCCGTTTTTTTTCCTATCATTTGCATGGCAAACTAAACTTAGATTTTTTTTACTTTCCTTCATGTCTGGAGATCCTCCAAAAATAGAGGAAACAAAAACGGACACGGATCACAGAACAACGGAACCCCTTTTTGCGGACCGCAAAAAAATACTGTTGTGTGCATGAGGCCTAAATGTAATAGTGAAGCAGGGAGTCATCAGCTCCCTGCTTCACCGGCTTGTCCCCTCCCCAGAAGCAGATGCGATGAAGTTGATAGTTGCGATGATAATTGCGCCTGATGAGCTGTGCAGGAGGCACACAGGTTGGGGATCATCCCGCAGCCTGTGTGCTCTTCTACTCAGCAGGCATGATAATGTAACTCCTGCTGCTGTAGAGAACATGATGTACTCTGTTTATCGGAGGAACAGAGCAAGGCAGGTATTACTTTTTATAACATCAAGCAGGCAAAATTATTTTAAGTGAAGTACTGTACCAAGAGGGCAGCACTACTGCTGTAAGTGGGCATTGCTGCTGTGTGGTGGCCCTAAGGGGGCATAACTACTGTGTGGGAGTACTAAGGGGTTTGTTCACTTCTGTAATATTGATATCCTATCCTCAGGATAGATCATCAATATCAGATTGCTGGGGGGTTGACTGCTGGCGCCAATGCCGTTCAGCTGTTTGAAGAGAACGCATCGCTCACACGAACGCTGTGTTCTCTTATCTGTTAAGCTGCTCGCCGTCAATGAGCAGGTGTAATTACAGCGCCATTATCCCCATTCACTTCAATGGAATGGTTCTGTCCTATTCATTTGAAGTGAACGGGACGGCCGAGTTATAATTACAACAGTGAACAGTGAAGGGAACACAGTGCTCTAATGAATCCGAATCAAGTATTGCAGATTTGATGCAGATTTTCCACATGCGGATTTTACTCTCCCCATTCCATTGAAGTGAATGGAGAAAATCTGGTCAGGAAAATTAAAATAAATTGACATTTTGCGGATTTTAAAATCCACACAGAAAAAATTTGCATCGAGTACATTTTAAATTCTCATTGAATACAATATACATGTCCTACAGTGTGGATTTTCCTCCCCAAATCTGTACGGTAAATCTGCCCGCAATCCTGATCGTGTGCATTTAGCCGAAATCTGTTCATGCTTTGTATGTATTCCCAAAAGCTTTCTGTAGGTGGCACATTATTTAGCTTTCCCCTCTGAGGGAGGATTTTTCTGGTCAGGACTGCATCAGCCACTTCAAGTTTAGCCCCACCTCTGAGGGTCAGAGGCTAGTGCAGTTCAGCTTCAAGTCGAAACATCATTCCTGTGAAGAGAGCAATCCTTTAATCCCTGAGGGAAAGCTTGGAAAATACATTTATAGACTGTCCAGGATCACATCTTTGTGTGTTCTAGCAAGGTACGGTATTCACTATTTATGACTAGTGGTGAGCCAATCGAAGTGAAACCAATTGACTTTAGTCCGAATTTCAGAAAAAATTAGATTCACCACGAATCCAAATTTCCTCATACTTCATGGTAACGTATCATCTTTTCATAAAATGGCGGCTACACGTGTTACAAATTGATAATAGGAAGCCTGGGGACACAAAATGAACCATAATGCCATGAAGTCAGCCCTATAAAAGCCACATCCAGCGCGGTCGCTGCGATTTCACTGTGAACTGAACATAGGGAGACACAGGGTAAGTGCTAGGGACAGTGTTTTCAAAAGATTTTAATTGTACAATATTGGATAGGGACAATCCAGGGACAGTGTAGGGAGATTGTAGGGAGAGTTTTTAGACACTGTAGGGAGAGCCTAGGAAGAGCATAGGAAGACTGCAGGGACAGTGTAGGCTCAGTGTAATCACCTTATGCAGCACTCCATGTGCTGTCCGCATCCGTGGCTCCGTTCCACGGCCCCGCTAAAAAAATATAACATGTCCTATTCTTTGCGGATAAGAATAGGCATTTATATTGCTGACACCCGTTCCGTTCCGCAAATTGCGGAAGGCAACACGGGCAGCTTCCGTTTTTTGCGGATCCGCAGTTTGCGAACCGCAAAAAAACGGCACGGTCGTGTGCATGAGGCCTAATAGTGATGCACATTCTACAGCTAACAGACGGACTCAAACGCATGTTGTTTGCACTGCCACAACATGGATTAAAAGGACCTTTTTTTCCCCTATTACTTTATTGGCACTGCCTCCATGTCCTTATTTCGTTCCACTAAAAAGTCATTGGGATACCTGCAGAGGCGCGCAGTGTTTTTTTTGTTTTTTTTTTTGCTTTACTGAAGGCCGCTTTTCTTTTGGTTTAGCTAGGGGTTAGCTAGGAATGTTGGTGGCCTGCACGATGATGCGCACGTTCATATACACTCACCTAAAGAATTATTAGGAACACCTGTTCTTTTTCTCATTAATGCGATTATCTAGTCAACCAATCACATGGCAATTGCTTTAATGCATGTAGGGTTGTGGTCCTAGTCAAGACAATCTCCTGAACTCCAAACTGAATGTCAGAATGGGAAAGAAAGGTGGGCTACAGCAGCAGAAGACCCCACCGGGTACCACTCATCTCCACTACAAATAGGAAAAAGAGGCTACAATTTGCACGAGCTCACCAAAATTGGACTGTTGAAGACTGGAAAAATGTTGCCTGGTCTGATGAGTCTCGATTTCTGTTGAGACATTCAAATGGTAGAGTCTGAATTTGGCGTAAACAGAATGAGAACATGTATCCATCATGCCTTGTTACCACTGTGCAGGCTGGTGGTGGTGGTGTAATAGTGTGGGGGATATTTTCTGGGCACACTTTAGGCCCCTTAGTGCCAATTGGCCATCGTTCAAATGCCACGGGCTACCTGAGCATTGTTTCTGACCATGTCCATCCCTTCATGACCACCATGTACCCAACCTCTGATGGCTACTTCCAGCAGGATAATGCACCATGTCACAAAGCTCGAATCATTTCAAATTGGTTTCTTGAACATGACAATGAGTTCACTGTACTAAAATGGCCCCCACAGTCACCAGATCTCAACACAATAGAGCATCTTTGGGATGTGGTGGAACGGGAGCTTCGTGCCCTGGATGTGCATCCCTCAAATCTCCATCAACTGCAAGATGCTATCCTATCAATATGGGCCAACATTTCTAAAGAATTCTATCAGCACCTTGTTGAATCAATGCCACGTAGAATTAAGGCAGTTCTGAAGGCAAAAGGGGGTCCAACACCGTATTAGTATGGTGTTCCTAATAAGTCTTTAGGTGAGTGTATGTGACCCGCCTGTCATTCTGATGCACAGTAACTGTTTAGCTACCAGAGAGAACTAGCTATTCATGTTGCTGCAATGCATAGAGATGTACACCAAGATACATTCTCCCTAAAGTTTAACAGCAGCCCAGGATAGACCTGATTTAAGGTGCTTTATTACGAATTTATATGTAACAGGTAATTTCATGAAGAAATTTGGCAAAGTGACTGAATCGAATTTTTTAAAACTTCGCTCATCTTTATTTATGACCAATATAGGGACTTTGCTGCTTGTGGAAGGATTAACAGTTAATGGCACCTTTCACACTTATTTAACGGTTTGGCCAACTATTAAACCATCTGCATCCCTCCCCCTGGAAATTGCAGAGCTGATTTTGAGATTTTTTGCATGAGGATGGTTTGTAGTCTCTGGAGCCAACCATACTTTCTTGCTATATGTGTGGATAGTTTGTAGTCTGGGACGCCTACCACATATTTGAGAGTTTTGCATGCCTGTGATCATCTTGGAAAATTTGCACTGTGTTTAAAAGGAGCTCAGGGAATACTTATCTTATTTATAATCATTTTTGCTGTTTGCTTATGTACAGCTATTAGGAAGAGACTGCTCTGTGACTTGCCTTGGAACTGTGTCTTGATATCATTTGATGTACTACAACTCCCATTCTGAACTTTAGTAAAGAGAGACTTGATTATTTTCTACAATGGGCCTGGATATTCACTCCAGCACCATACACTGGCCACAACACCTACATCTGGGAGACCCTATCTGACCGAGCAAAATCTATCTCCACACCAGTCTTATCCCTATGTCCGGATAATGACACCCCAACTTACGGCAAACTGAAAAAACACCCTATGATAGCCAGCCTTTCCACTTTCCAAATAGCTCACTTTATTCAATTTATGAAATCTCATGTTAAAAATCTCACTGGGACAAACTAACAATCTGCTTTTGAGAAACTAGCCCTTCAAACAAAAGAACCAAAAGGAAAGTTATCCAAATTATACAGCCTTCTATTGGCCCTAACACACCCAGACAAATTTTCCTTCATCTCAAAATGGGAAACTGAACTGAATATCCAATTCTCAGAGATTGAGTTAAATAGCGTCCTGAAGGCCCCCCATAAGGTGTCCAGGTGTGTCAAACTACAAGAAAACAGCTATAAAGTACTAACCCAATGGTACTACACACCACAACCCATTAACCGTATGTTCCCTGAATGTAGCCCGGTCTGTTGGAGATGTGGTATAGAAATAGGCACTCACAGCCATTTATGGTGGAAGTGTTCTAAAATTACATCCGATGGGCAAAAGATTTGCAAGGTAATTTCTGGTGTTTGTAGAATGTCCATACCAGTCTCACCAAAACTATGCCTATTTGGGGTGTTCGGGAGTCTCAGGTGTCCCAGAGATACACAAACACTGGGTCAAATTTTATTAGCCTCACCCAGACTACTCATCGCAGTATATTGGAAGAAACCAGAGACACCCCCATTACAACACTGGATTCAAAGGTGTGACCAATTATACCGCCTAGAGCAAATTGCACACTGGGAGTCCCGAACGCCACAACTTTTGAAGATATATGGAAACCTTGGAAAAAATATAGGGATTTCTCAGACTAACAAACCTATAGGTTATAGAATGTGAGCACATAACTCAATGTTCTATTATTTGCTTATCCTCTAACTACTAAATAGCAGCATACTCGCCTCTCTCAACCCCACCCTTTTTTTCCCCTTGGACTTCCCTCCCCCCTTCTACTCTGTAAGTTTGCTTTTCTAATTGAAAGTACACTTTATTAATGCATCTCATCATTTGACCTCTGTCTATTGTATAATGTTCCTCAATGTACTGCTTAATGAGGTCTGGCATAATTATTGTCTTTAGATATGTGTAATGCATCAGATACATTCATTTATAACTGCCTGGTTGGGCAAACAACTTGTGTACCTTATCGTTGTTTAAAACCAATAAAAACAATTTTTAAAACAAACACAACACCTACATCTCCTGCCTTGCACACATACAGCATTCATAACACTAAGGGCACCCCAATTACCATCAGGCCTCGCCATAAGGCTACATGCACACGATCGTTCCATTTTTTGGGGGTATGCAAACCACGGATCCGCAAAACACGGATGGCGTCCGTGTGCATCCGCAATTTGTGGAACGGCAAAGCGCGGACAAGAATAGGACATGTTATATTTTTGTTGCAGACCACAAAACGGAGCAACGGATACGGACAACACACGGAGTGCTGTCCGCATCTTTTGCGGTCCCATTGAAGTGAATGGGTCTACATCCGAGCCGCCAAAACTGCAGCTTGGATGTGGACCAAAACAACGGCCGTGTGCATCAGGGTGTACCCTGAGAAAAGAAAGGGCCCATCTTCCTATCACTGCCCCGGCCCTAGGGAGCATTAGTGCAAGGATTGTCACTGTGAATAATTATTTCAGCCAAAGCCCCTACCACACACATTATCTGCTCCAGCTTCTCCTGGACTTGCAGCACAATTCTGTGTAGGGGCAGGGCCGTAAGTAGTGATGAGCGGCAGGGGCAATATTCGAATTTGCAATATTTCGCGAATATTTAGTAGAATATTCATCATATATTCGCGAATTCAAGATTATATTCTTGATATAGTAAACCACACTGACTGGTGATCACTAGAAGTACAGTGACTGATTCACACCACACAAAAACAAAAGTTTTAGATTTTAGAAAAACTGACTTTTCTAAAATTAGATTAGTGGTATACGAGTCCCCATCAGATTGGAACAGTTTCAATGGCGTGCAGGAGAAATGGGACTACTTAAAAGTGGCACTATTGAAGGCAACAGAAAATTGCATTAGGCTTGTCAGTAAAAGCAAAAAAAGGAAGAGACCACTGTGGTACTCAGCAGAAGTGGCCAAAATCATTAAAAACAAAAAGATAGCATTTAGTAATAAAAAAATAAAAAAAAATTGGATGACAGGCAAATTTATAAGATTAGGCAAAGAGAATACAAGTTATAAGAGCTTCTAAAGCACCGGCAGAAGAGAAATTGGCTCAGTCAGTGGAAAAAGGCAATAAGACATTCTTCAGATACATAAATGAAAAAAGGAAACTAAAACAAGGAATTACCAAATTAAAAACAAAAGAAGGAAGATATATGGAAGAAGATAAAGAACTAGCTGACTGCCTCAATGAATACTTCTGTTCAGTTTTTACAAAGGAAAATGAAGGAAAAGGACCTCAGTTATGAAAGAAGACTAATGAATCTTTTGATGCATGTGTCTTTACAGAGGAAGAGGTTCTAAGTCAGCTGTCTAAAATGAATACAAATAAGTCACAGGGGCCTGATGGGATACACCCAAAGCTATTAAAAGAGCTCAGCGGCGAACTAGCAAAACCATTAACAGATTTATTTAATCAATCACTGGCAACAGGAGTCGTCCCAGAAGATTGGAAATTGGCAAATGTGCCCATTCAAAAGAAAGGTAGAAGGGAGGAATCGGGCAACTATAGGCCAGTAAGCCTGACATCAATAGTGGGGAAATGAATGGAAACCATACTTAAGGAGAGGATTGTGGAACATCTAAAATCCCATGGATTGAAAGATGAAAAACAGCATGGGTTTACTTCAGGGAGATCATGTCAAACTAATCTTATTGATTTTTTTTGATTGGGTGACTAAAATAATAGATGGCAGTAAACATTGCTTATCTTGACTTTAGTAAGGCTTTTGATACTGTCCCACATAGAAGGCTTATCAATAAATTGCAGTCTTTGGGCTTGGACTCCCATATTGTTTAATGGATTAGGCAGTGGCTGAGGGACAGACAACCGAGGGTTGTAGTCAATAGAGTATATTCAGACCATGGTCTTGTTACCAGTGGGGTACCTCGGGGATCTGGGACCCATATTGTTTAATATCTTTATCAGCGAAATTGCAGAAGGCCTCGATGGTAAGGTGTGTCTTTTTGCTGATGACACAAAGATTTGTAACAGGGTTGATGTTCCTGGAGGGATACACCAAATGGAAAAGGATTTAGGAAAACTAGAGGAATGGTCAAAAATCTGGCAACTAAAATTTATTGTTGATAAGTGCAAGATAATGCACCTGGGGCGTGAAAACCCAAGAGCAGAATATAAAATCAGTGATACAGTCCTAACCTCAGTATCTGAGGAAAGGGATTTAGGGGTCATTATTTCAGAAGACTTAAAGGTAGGCAGACAATGTCATAGAGCAGCAGGAAATGCTAGCAGAATGCTTGGGTGTATAGGGAGAGGCATTACCAGTAGAAAGAGGGAGGTGCTCATGCTGCTCTACAGAGCACTAGTGAGACCTCATTTGGAGTATTGTGCTCAGTACTGGAGACCCATATCTCTAGAAGGATATCGATACTTTGGAGAGAGTTCAGAGAAGAGCTACTAAACTGGTAAATGGATTGCAGGATAAAACTTACCAGGAAAGATTAAAGGACCTTAACATGTATAGTTTGGAAGAAAGACGAGACAGAGGGGATATGATAGAAACTTTTAAATACATAAAGGGAATCAACAAGGTAAAAGAGGAGAGAATATTTCAAAGAAGAAAAACTGCTACAAGAGGACATAGTTTTAAATAGGGGCAAAGGTTTAATAGTAATATCAGGAAGTATTACTTTACTGAGAGAGTAGTGGATGCATGGAATAGCCTTCCTGCAGAAGTGGTAGCTGCAAATACAGTGAAGGAGTTTAAGCATGCATGGGATAGGCATAAGGCCATCCTTCATATAAGATAGGGCCATGGGCTATTCATAGTATTAAGTATATTGGGCAGACTAGATGGGCCAAATGGTTCTTATCTGCCGACACAATCTATGCCTCTATGATTGTGAAAATCGGCAATGTAATATTTGTGTAATGCGTGCGAATACAGGCGTGGGTCACTTATGCTACATTTTTCAAGCTGGTATAAGTTTCCTGAGACTGGAGAAAATGGCTAGCATGGCAGAACATTAGAATAGCTTTATATACAGATAGAGTGCTCCAATATATTTGCGCTTACGAATTTTCGGCAATAGTAAGGGGTAGGCAACTTTTCTATTGGTTGCTATGGATATTGCTAAGCTGTGACAAAGCCTTCTCATTGGCCCACAAGCTAGAAGAAAAGAGGGATGATCACCTGATATGTACTGTGTAAGAAACAAACAAACAAAAAAACTGAATATTCGATTTTACGAATATATAGCGCTATATTCTAAATATTCGTGAACTCTCGAAGTGCTGATATTCGCGATTAAAATTCGCTATCCAAATATTCATGCTCTGCACTAGCCGTAAGGGGGCATAATTACTGTACGAGGATACAAAGGAGGCACAGTACAGTGTTATTAAGCAGGCTGTTTGTTACCATCAGCTACCATGTTTTTACCAATAGACATATATGTTGCTGTTGCTTTCTCATTATTGATGCTGTCTTGGTGTTAAAAAGCTTCAGAGGTATTGTATAAAGTCCTAGGAGACCTCAGAGTGCCATACATGACTTTTTATAACAATCGTGCACTTTAAATTCGGGTCAAATTTACTCCGACCAAATAGAATCTGCAGCTGATTTTACGGAAATGGGCCAGAACAGAATTTTTCCCATTATTTGGATTTGAAAACTGTAGGTACAAAACTTGGAATTGAGAGGAACTGGTCTCTCCATGTCACTGGACTTTTATAGTCTGCACTGGATCAAGGAACATACCACCACTGTCAGGAGCTCATAAATTCACAGACTCCTATAAGAACGAAGAAGCCGCAGGGATAATGAGTACAGTAGTACGGTATTTTTAAGAGGCCATCATCCCAAGCTGTCACATGAAGGAAGGCTTTTAAGTGCCTCCTTTGCTTCTTGCTTGCCTCTGGCAATGTGATAGAGTGACAGGCACTGGATCTGCCGATGACAAGTGGCGTGCACATCACTTAATGCTGGATTTGCTTCGTAAGTTAAAGGCCTTGAATGGAGAGGATAGAAGTATTCCAACAATTTACTTATAAGCCAGTGTTTGATCTAGCGGGACTGGGCTTCAAGAGACACCAATATCTTAGTATTTTAGCCTTGCACTTATATAGCCACAGAGGCTGCAAATAGAATTTATTGCATTTATGAGCCGTAGACGGTTGATGTGAATGTGAAAGAATCCCCAGAGCTGCACAATGGAGAGCACAATATTGTCTGGGCCCTGAGGTATTCACACTATCAATATTTCCAAATCAATAGACTAGCCAGCAGGCCCCAAGGCAGGGAGCACGAGTACAGACACTTTATAATAATTTGTCTTATAAACAGGAGATACCTGAAGGCCGATACATCTCGCAGAATCCCTGGTGATACTTGTTACTTCATAGGGTAGAACATGTTCCTGCTGAATGCAGTCTCAGCAATATATAATTAAAGACCCAACCTCCTTTTCTTCTGCAAAGATCCTGCTAAGCCAGTTCAGCTGTTTCTTGGTTCTATTGGTTTTTGGCGAGACTGAGTAGTGGTCCCATAGGTATTGTCACCCAACGTTCTGAGACTCCTGAATGGCAACTCCATCTAATTTTCCAGTCAAATGTGTCCACCTGTTCAGGAGTATTTAAAAGGTGTGTGACAATGCGTATGGAAGAGTAATGTGCACCATATTGGTTGTCTCTCAGGGTAATCCAGGTGTAATGATGTCATTTCATCATAAGATAGCAGAGCTGGTCATTGGGTGTGGTGGTGACATGACCCGTGTCGAACAGGATGTTGACATGAGTACAGGGAGTGCAGAATTATTAGGCAAGTTGTATTTTTGAGGATTAATTTTATTATTGAACAACAACCATGTTCTCAATGAACCCAAAAAACGTATTAATATCAAAGCTGAATATTTTTGGAAGTAGTTTTTAGTTTGTTTTTAGTTTTAGCTATTTTAGGGGGATATCTGTGTGTGCAGGTGACTATTACTGTGCATAATTATTAGGCAACTTAACAAAAAACAAATATATACCCATTTCAATTATTTATTTTTACCATTATTTTACCAGTGAAACCAATATAACATCTCAACATTCGCAAATATACATTTCTGACATTCAAAAACAAAACAAAAACAAATCAGTGACCAATATAGCCACCTTTCTTTGCAAGGACACTCAAAACCTGCCATCCATGGATTCTGTCAGTGTTTTGATCTGTTCACCATCAACATTGCGTGCAGCAGCAACCACAGCCTCCCAGACACTGTTCAGAGAGGTGTACTGTTTTCCCTCCTTGTAAATCTCACATTTGATGATGGACCACAGGTTCTCAATGGGGTTCAGATCAGGTGAACAAGGAGGCCATGTCATTAGATTTTCTTCTTTTATACCCTTTCTTGCCAGCCACGCTGTGGAGTACTTGGACGCGTGTGATGGAGCATTGTCCTGCATGAAAATCATGTTTTTCTTGAAGGATGCAGACTTCTTCCTGTACCACTGCTTGAAGAAGGTGTCTTCCAGAAACTGGCAGTAGGACTAGGAGTTGAGCTTGACTCCATCCTCAACCCGAAAAGGCCCCACAAGCTCATCATTGATGATACCAGCCCAAACCAGTACTCCACCTCCACCTTGCTGGCGTCTGAGTCAGACTGGAGCTGTCTGCCCTTTACCAATCCAGTCACGGGCCCATCCATCTGGCCCATCAAGACTCACTCTCATTTTATCAGTCCATAAAACCTTAGAAAAATCAGTCTTGAGATATTTCTTGGCCCAGTCTTGACGTTTCAGCTTGTGTGTCTTGTTCAGTGGTGGTCGTCTTTCAGCCTTTATTACCTTGGCCATGTCTCTGAGTATTGCACACCTTGTGCTTTTGGGCACTCCAGTGATGTTGCAGCTCTGAAATATTGCCAAACTGGTGGCAAGTGGCATCTTGGCAGCTGCACGCTTGACTTTTCTCAGTTCATGGGCAGTTATTTTGCGCCTTGGTTTTTCCACACGCTTCTTGCGACCCTGTTGACTATTTTGAATGAAACGCTTGATTGTTCGATGATCACGCTTCAGAAGCTTTGCAATTTTAAGAGTGCTGCATCCCACTGCAAGATATCTCACTTTTTTTGACTTTTCTGAGCCTGTCAAGTCCTTCTTTTGACCCATTTTGCCAAAGGAAAGGAAGTTGCCTAATAATTATGCACACCTGATATAGGGTGTTGATGTAATTAGACCACACCCCTTCTCATTACAGAGATGCACATCACCTAATATGCTTAATTGGTAGTAGGCTTTCGAGCCTATACAGCTTGGAGTAAGACAACATGCATAAAGAGGATGATGTGGTCAAAATACTCATTTGCCTAATAATTCTGCACTCCCTGTATAGCCAGTACCAGCAGAGCATGAGGGGGAGCGACTGAGGCACATGGATCAGGTAAGTAGCCTCACCTCTGGCCACAATGGGGGGTCTGAAAAGGATAGCAAAGGCAAACAACCCCTTTAAGGTAGGATTTTAAAATTTGTGGAAAAGGCATATGGGTCCCAGAAAACACATCTAACTAGGCAATAATCCAGATTCAGAAGCAAGACATAGCAACTGCCTTAAACAATGTTAATAAATGGGCAAGGATGAGGCAGCAAGGAAATCCTTTTTGCTAGTAACATCTGGAAAACACTTGTGTAATGCAGTGGCCTAGAATTAAGGGGGGCAAATTTAGCAGTCAAATCCAGGCCATCCAGGCACCGTTACGATGAAAGTATGGCATTATTTAAATAATAGATTTAAATTAAACCTTTTGACTTCATTGCTTTCTCCTGTGCATTTTCTACCTAGTTTTTCCTCAGGAGACCATTCCAATCCGATAGAATAGTGGAGCCGTTTGAAGACCATTACTACTGTCTACTATGGTTAACATCATGTCATCTGTGTATTTATTCCAAGTCTTTCACAATGTGCATTTCCTATGTTGCAACTGTTATATTTATTACATGTAATGTGCCTGGTTCACCAGAAGGTGGCAGCAAACATGACAGAGCTTCACTTAGAATGGAAAAAAGGGTTCCACTCTTTCTAACATACCCCTTGGTGGTGTGGTGGGCATGTCCCACTTGCTGCAGGGAGGGTGAAGTTCTAGTTAGAGTTAGTTTAGCTTACCCCCTGCTAGGGGAAGGTCTAGTAAACCCCTTGCCAAGGGAGGGTGTGCAGCAGGTGCACATCCTTTCTGGACATGCCTTGCCCAGGACAGCTAGCTTCAGCTCTGCTGGATGTGGAGGTCACTTCTTGGAGCCTCTGAAGCCAGGAGGAGTTTTCCCTGGACAAATCTAGAGTCAGACTACAGAGGTTGCCGCAGACAGCTAAACCAAAGATTATATTTAAGCCTGTCAGTACAGCAGAGCCAGAGAGCAACAGATGTAGCAGAGATGAGTTTGCCTGCCACAGTTAATGCAAAAGCCTGCTGAAAACCAAGACAAAGCCTGAAACTGTTGGAGAAATGTTAGCTGTTATTGAACTTCACCACAAGGTTTGGACTCAAATTATTTCATCAAATCCCTCAATTATTCACCCTATTTGCTCTGCTTCAGACGACAACACCTGGATCCAGTGATGAGGGGCAGGGGCAATATTCAAATTCGCAATATTTCGTGAATATTTGAGTGAAGATTCCTCATATATTTTAGAATTCGAGAATTCGTGATCTCCAGTCATTATTTTCTTGATTGCGAAAATTGGCAATCGGAAAATACGGTCCGCAGAACAAACAGAATGGACACGGAAAAAAAATAAGTTTGTGTGCATGAGCCCTAAGTGAGTTATAGAAGATACTGTGTGGTAGACTGCCTAGGTTGTGCATTGTTTGATTTGTATGATCTTTTGTTGAACACAACCTCTCCTGACCCATTGCTTATATCACTTCCTGGGCTAAAGATTTGGGTCTCACATTAAGTGCTGGAATTCTAAAAAACGCTCTTACGGTTTTTTGAAATGTATGAGGCTGCAGGAAAATCATTTTAAACTCTTGACACGCTTGTACAGAACATCGGATGTGCTTTGCCAACTAGGCTTTAGAGCTTTAAACCTGTGCAGGCAGTTTCAGGGAGATGTAGGCACTCAGCTGCATATTTGGTGGTCCTACCCTCAGATCCAAACATATTGGAAAGCGGTGGAGGAGGAAATATATGAAATATGTCACTTTAGGATCTCATTGATTCTAAGTCTTGTGTGTTTGGGTCTGGGATTACATAAACCCCCCATTGCTCATCACACACTGTTGATTACTGCCACCAAAGAGCTTATACCTCTATTCTGGTTGGTTACTTCTCCACCTTTGTTAGGACACTGGAGTGGCAATTTTCACCATATATGTATGATGTAGGAAATCTCCAGCTGGGTGAACCATTCCCATCCTATCTTTAAGTGAATCTGGGACCCCTGATATAAATACATTAACATGATGGATACTGGGCAGTAAATATCCTGGTTCTCCTTTTCTTAGATAGTTTTGTATATGTTTACCTGTTTAGCGACTTTGTACTCTGGCATTACACTGCCCGTTACTCGCATAGATTTTTTCCACTAGGTAAATCATAAAGTAATAATACAGTAAGTCGCACCTTCTCATTCTCCTTTTTCCTTCCCTTTTCTGACCCTATACTACATTCGCCTCTCAATGATATTTTATTTTTTTCTGCAATGGATGGAATTGTGGATTCTTTTTTTTTTTTTCTTAGCACTCCCTCCAACAAACTGCAGCATTGTACATCTGATACTAATGACAGAACTGTACATACCGGCATAGAGGCAGCCTATGTGGCTGCTATGGGGCCCTTGGAGAGGCCTCACAGTTCCTTTTTTTTAATTTTTTTATTTAAAGGGGTATACCCATCTCAAACATTTATTCATATTTCCTAACTTTTGAAAAAACCCTATGAGAACCTATATCAGCATAAAGCAGCAGGACAGATTTTTTTTTTTACACTAAACCACAACACAAATCCCACCAAATGCCCAGTCTCCTTTGTGCCTCCCCACAGTAGTAGTGCCTCACACCTAGTAAGAATTCCCTTAGTGCTCCCACACAGTATAATGCCCCAATAACTGTCTCCCCCACACAGTGTTGCCCCTTATTACCTCCAAATTGAATAGTAACCAATACATTTTTACAACAAATGGTGCAGAGCACTTCTGCTTCAGTCTTTGGTCTGCACTGTCTGCAGATATGCACAGCAGGTGCAATGATATCACTGCATCATTCCTGTTTGCAGTGGCAGGGGATGGTGGAGCAGGAACCTACAGCTCCCTGCTTCACCATTGCATTCAACTATGTAGAGCAAGCTTTTAATGGGTGCTTCCCCTTTTCATTTTAAGAAGTTGGTTAGTGATGTCTGATACCTGGCAGTATGAAGTAACTGAACATGTGTACTAACCTTTGGGTGGGGCTAGGAGGGGCCAGGAGACTAGAAAACACTTAGTTTTGGAACATAGAGTGAAGCTCCATTGAAGACATCATCAGGGTAAGATGTCTTGCTACCATCACCCCTCTTTGTATCCTATGGACATCGGCCAAGTGTCATGTGTTGGGCCCTGATCGATCTGGAGCTAGATCAAAGAACTAGTTTTCATGCCACCAGTAAGGCCCGATACATAGAGGGTAGGTAATCAAACAAAAATCACAGCAAACAAATAAACTCCCCTAAAAACATAACCTGTATTGAACCAAATTAGTAACCCAATTTTTATAGGATAAAAATATATCTTGGGATTCTGCAAGAGATATATGTGTCCCACTGCACTCGGTCCAAAAAAGGCAGGGGAACTTGCCCTATTTTGTCCGTAACGGAAAAGAGGAATAGCCACCCTGATAAGAGCGATCCCACAGCCTTAAAATCTATTCCTACAGACCCTAGCCTAGCTAAAGGAAATGAATATATAAGGGAAATGCTCACCTAGAACAGAGTTGGGGACAATTATACATATGTCACTCACCAGCAGAATCCCACTCGATAGTTAAATCAATAATGAATATGCAGAACACACAATAATAGATATATAATCTTACACCAGGTCTTCTCTCGATAACAAACATTGGAAGTTCTGGTGCACAATTTAAGCTGTGTCTTAATAGGAAATAATATCCTTTTAGCGAGTCACAAACTGTTTCCCCCCAGAAATATTCAAACCTGGGGTTCCTCAGCAGCAATATTAATCCTAATAAAATTCTGTAAATCTCCTAGGTATAGTGATAATATACCAACATGGAATACTGAATATAGATGAAACTGCCAAATCCTAAATTAACTAGTGTCAGCCACCTAGACAGACCACTATGCATTTAAAACTCTTAACTCTTATGCCTATCGGTCCACAGGGCATATATTTATACACACACTGCTGCTTAGGAGGTAGGAATAGATAAAAAATAAGAGGCCTTCCTAATATAGCAGAGTATACAGATTAGGTGCACTAATGGTAAACCAGAGAGCCTTAGTCCTCAGGATAAGGCGTCTGAGCAATTCACAAGGCCCATAGTTGTATAATAGTTGATGGTAATGGGGTAGGTCATGAGATGCTTAATATTTTCCCCAACAAACATGTCGCAAAATATTATGAATACACAGTCTTCCTACCCCTATTTATGTCCAATCAACATAATGCTAAAAGGCTAGGTATACTCAGGTTCAGGGGATCAGTGTGCGGGTGGTTGGACAGAGGCTCAACTGGGCAGGGAGCACCAAGTCTCCTGCCAATATCCGATCTGGAGCCAGCCAATCTGTTTGACAACTCTCGATTACTGTTACTTACCTTATCTTTGTATGTATATACACTCACCTAAAGAATTATTAGGAACACCTGTTTTATTTCTCATTAATGCGATTATCTAGTCAACCAATCACATGGCAGTTGCTTCAATGCATGTAGGGTTGTGGTCCTGGTCAAGACAATCTCCTGAACTCCAAACTGAATGTCAGAATGGGAAAGAAAGGTGATTTAAGCAATTTTGAGTGTGGCATGGTTGTTGGTGCCAGACGGGCCGGTCTGAGTATTTCACAATCTGCTCAGTTACTGTGATTTTCACGCACAACCATTTCTAGGGTTTACAAAGAATGGTGTGAAAAGGGAAAAACATCCAGTATGCGGCAGTCCTGTGGGCGAAAATGCCTTGTTGATGCTAGAGGTCAGAGGAGAATGGGCCGACTGATTCAAGCTGATAGAAGAGCAACGTTGACTGAAATAACCACTTGTTACAACCGAGGTATGCAGCAAAGCATTTGTGAAGCCACAACACGCCCAACCTTGAGGCGGATGGGCTACAACAGCAGAAGACCCCACCGGGTACCACTCATCTCCACTACAAATAGGAAAAAGAGGCTACAATTTGCACGAGCTCACCAAAATTGGACTGTTGAAGACTGGAAAAATGTTGCCTGGTCTGATGAGTCTCGATTTTCTGTTGAGACATTCAAATGGTAGAGTCCGAATTTGGCCAACCCTCATGACCATCATGTACCCATCCTCTGATGGCTACTTCCAGCAGGATAATGCACCATGTCACAAAGCTTGAATCATTTCAAATTGGTTTCTTGAACATGACAATGAGTTCACTGTACTAAAATGGCCCCCACAGTCACCAGATCTCAACCCAATAGAGCATCTTTGGGATGTGGTGGAACGGGAGCTTCATGCCCTGGATGTGCATCCCTCAAATCTCCATCAACTGCAAGGTGCTATCCTATCAATATGGGCCAACATTTTTAAAGAATTCTATCAGCACCTTGTTGAATAAATGCCACGAAGAATTAAGGCAGTTCTGAAGGCAAAAGGGGGTCCAACACCGTATTAGTATGGTGTTCCTAATAATTCTTTAGGTGAGTGTATATTTTATAGTTTATGTACCTAAGTCACATTAAGTGTATTTTTCCCTGAACTTCAGATCCCACACTAATACATTTGGTACCAGAAGTGGGGTTTAGGCAAACAATACAATATAAAGAGTTGGTTTGGTCTAGTTGTCTCTTGTCATTGAGGATGGGATCTGGGCATCCATTGGACCAGGGAAGGCTGACAGTATAAGCTATTACATGGGATCTCTACGAGTGGCTGTGAATAAATGTACCAGTAAATATTCATGAAGTTAAAAGTTAACTTTAACTGGGGCTCCCAGATTCTGTACTTAGTATGAGTTGGTACGAATACACACATATTTCGGTTTTCGGAGTTACATCTCTTTGTTCAGGGGGAAAAAAATGGTTGTAGGGGGCAGTGGGAAACAAACTAAAATTATGCTGATGCAAAAAGAAGTGTAGTAATGAGTTAAATAAGTGATTAAGACTTGAAATGTTCCATTATTTGTTTTTATTTGGTTTAATACAGATTATACACAAGAAGAAACAGAGTGAAGAGTAATCATTTAGTTTCTTTTATTTCACAGGAAAAAGCTGCATTTTTATCTTTTAGGGAGGATATGCAGCGTGTATAGAAGAAAAAAAATGAGAAAACTGTATTTATACATATATGTTTACATAAATAATACGTAAGTTATTCTTATGTTGTGTGGGATGGTATCTGCTAGGAAAATTATCTTAGGAATCTTAGGGAGTCTGGGACAGTGAAAAATCAATCAGGGACAGTCAGAAATCAATCTTATTACCAGGGAGAGTGAAGGGAAGGGCTAGGATTCCAAAGAAGAATTGTGTGTGTGGTGTACAATAGAAAGGAGCAGGGCAGCTGACACAAGGTATAGCAGCAATCTACCTGTGTGCATTTACAAGAAATTGAGCATCAAGCCTCAATTATCCGTTTACGTATGTTCATTTTTGGGAGGGGGGTCATTGATTATATTAAATCTAGCAGCATGTACTGTATATGTGATTACTACACCAAAAATGTCAGGGCTACGGAAGGGTTCCAAACGAAAGACCCTGCTCCTCCTCCTTGCAGCCCCAAAGAAGCCTTTCAGTTGAGTCCTTCCAGTCTTCCTAAAGTAGCAACTTTAATTTTTCTTTGTCAAGAAAACCCCCCCCCCCCCCATGTCCACCTGAAGATAGAGATTCTCCTTGTTGACGACATGTGTGAGAGCAGTCACTGTTTGTACTGCCCTGAAGAGGAGATGGAGGAGGATGCTACAGACCCCAGGTATAGTCATGGTGGTGGTAGTGGCCCCATAGCAGCACTATTGGCATTGGGGACAGTGGCAGTTGGACAAGAGCAGGGAAGGAGGGGGGGGGGCAAAGAACCCACCATGATATCCCACAGTCTAATAGAAGCGAAAGGGAGAGTGAGGGCTCTGTAGTGATTGGGTGCTGGACAGGACCTAGGAGCTGGATCAGGGTTCTGAGGAGTAGGCAAAATCCGAGACGGCAATAAAAAGCAGAGGCCACATACCTCCCAAAGAACAGCCAGGGCCATGTCTGCTTCAGGATCTGGTGATGCTACTGATGCTGACGGTGGGTTAGGCCCAAAACATGACAGAGCTAAGCCCAGCACGGCTGTCTCTAACCCTAAGCAAGTATCTCCCGTCTGACATTTTGTTTTCCACACTTCCACACTGCCGGAAGACATTGCTCTTGCTCAAGCGTCTGTACAAGCAGCAGAAAGCAGTGAAAGATTTTGTCATGCACTACACAGTCTCAGCAGCACGGAGCATGTGTTGCTTCAAGTTCAGGCAGTGGCAGGTCATCCGAGACGGCTGTCGGGTGCTGAAGCCCTTCAAAGAGGCCACAAAGTTTGTCAGGAGGGACAGCTGTGGCAAGAACAACATCATCCCTCTCATATTTATCTTCAGACTCTCTTATTTATCTTAACAGACTCTCATGCAACAGGGGACCAAGATTAGCTTGCTGGGAATCTGCCATGAAGGAGGATGATGATGAAGATGAGGATGAGGAAGATGAAGAGCTGCCACTGCAAGATGAGAAGGAGCAAGAGGATGATGATGGCACCGGCCAAGACACCCAATTATCTCAGTGGTAGGTGGAAATGGAAAGAACTGGCTCCTCAGGCACACTGGCCAGAATGGCCACCTGTATGCTTGCTTGCTTGTCAGGCGTATCGTTGACATCAAGCAGTCTGATGATTCCTGGATAGCCATGCTTTTAGACCCTCCCTACCAAGGTAAAATGGGGTAATGTTTTCCTCTGGTAGAAAGGGAGGACAAATTACGTTACTACTAGGAAACAGTGTACACAGCTTGCAACAGCTTACGCCAAGCAGATGCCTGCTGCCAGTGTGTCTGAAAGGGAGGCAAAATGCAGAACGCTCACAGCCAGTAGCCGTATTTTGCAGATCCGCAATTTGCAGACTGCAAAACGCTTACGGTTCTGTGAATGCAGCTAAAATGTACATGGTGCATGCTGACGTCTGCTTCATGCCACTAATGCCTCTCAATTGACCATTTACGTGTATTTAGTTTCCACGCGATTTCGCCAGCGGTGCCCCATCTTGCCACTGTTGCTGTCTGTCTGCCTGTTATCACCTTCTGTATGGCTGCTGCTGTGGCCTGCATCATGCCACTAATGTCTCAATCGACTATTTACGTGTATACAGTTTCCACACGGTTTACTTTTTCTTTTTCTTTTTTTTTTGTGTGTGGGGGGGGGTAAATTTCATTAAACAGCATACATACGTAATTACTGAATCAATCCCGCCATTTTCTCACAGCTCAGGCTGTCGGCCTAACTCCCATTATGTTCTGCATTATGCCACTAATGTCACTTGACAACTAGGGATGAGCGAATCGACTTCGGATGTTTCATGTTTCATCCAAAGTCGATTTGCATAAGACTACGTTACAATACTGTATGGAGTGAGCTCTCCGTACAGTATAAGGCCTCTTTCACACTACCGTTTTTTGTTTCCGTTTTGTGGGCCGATTTTTGCGTTCTGTATACGGTCCGTATACGGAACCCCTTCATTTCAATGGTTCCGCAAAAAAACGGAATGTACTCCGTATGCATTCCGTTTCCATATTTCCGTTTTTCCGTTCCGTTGAAAGATATAACGTGTCCTATTATTGCCCGCAAATCACGTTCCGTGGCTCCATTCAAGTCAATGGGTCCGCAAAAAAAACAGAACACATACGGAAATGCATCCGTATGTCTTCCGTATCCGTTCAGTTTTTTCTGAGCCATCTATTGAAAATGTTATGCCCAGCCCAATTTTTTCTATGTAATTACTGTATATGCCATACGGAAAAATGGACCTGAACAACGAAACGGAAACACAATGAAAACAAAAAAACTGAACAACGGATCAGTGAAAAACGGACCGCAAAACACTGAAATAGCCATACGGTAGTGTGAAAGAGGCCTTAGAATGTATTGGCTCCTATGAGCTGAAGTTATTACTTTGCAAAGTCTTTGGGTAATAACTTCAGAAATTTATTTCTACTGTAAAAAACCCTTTACCGAACTCGGGTTCGGTTCCAATGTTTCATCCGAAGTCGATTCGCTCATCTCTATTGACAACCATCACTTTCCAACAAGCCACAAATTATTATTATTTTTTTTATCTCATAACACTGTCTGTGTTTAAACATTATCTGCCCCGATAAGGAACAATTTTTTGAAACTTTGGAATATGGAAAAGCATGAGACATGTGCCGACATTGTGTCTTTTTAAACATGTTGTATGTTAACACCGTCAAATAGCTATGTATGTCAGTGTCACTCAGACATCACTTACTATTGCTGTCATTCCAGAGCTTGGGGAGGGGGATGGGAAAAAAATCATAAAAAATACATTAAAAGAGATACAAGGTTTCCTAGGTAGGAGGGGACTGAGCCAGGACTGACAACCTCAGCAGTGCCCAGGTGCTGTCCACGTTAACACCAGGTGTGTTAAGATGCAGCTTATGGTGGCCTGTGCTACCCAACAAGAAAAGACTTCAAAACTTCTACTGGTCTGCCATGCTGAACAAGGCCTAGCTGCTTGCACTACTGTTGTCCGGGGTAGACCACAAAGGTAATTGTCTCCCCAGGACTTTCTGAAGTACACCAATCAACCAGCAGGGCTGATGACCTTAAAACAACCTGCAGACCAGTGAGGGGAGGAGGTGTGTGTCAAAGCTTCTCTCATAGACAAGGTTATGGACTGTCCTACAACCACTGAAAAGAGACTCTGAAGCCTGCACTTAGGATTGTGGTTACACCTGCACTCCCCTGATATATCAACACAGAGCAAGTAGGGGTACACAACGTGACAAAGACCGGGCTTTTGGCAAGAGATGCTCAAAACCAGGAAAGTTTACATCTAAGGTGAAACTCAAAAAATTTGAATATCGTGCAAAAGTCCATTTATTTCAGTAATGCAAATTAAAAAGAATTGCATTAATGCAGCTTAAAATTAGAATTTTGTGAAAAGGTTCAATATTCTAGGCTCAAAGTGTCACACTCTAGTCAGCTAATTCATCCATACCCCCTGAGCAAAGGGTACCTCAAAATTGTGACTTTGGGTTTTCATAGGCTATAAGCCATAATCATTCAAATTATAACAAATAAAGGCTTGAAATATCTCGCTTTGCATGTAATGAGTCTATCTCATATATTAGTTTCACCTTTTAAGTTGGATTACTGAAATAAATGAACTTTGCACGATATTCTATTTTTTCGAGTTTCACCTGTATATTCTGGTATGAAACGCCACACAGCCTGATGTACAAAGCACCAAGAAATGGAGAATTGATTGTGATACTTGAGTGCTGGGAGAACCCTTAATTGGGATGAGCTAATGCCACTGCCTTTTATCGAAAAGACGATGTTGATGAAAAGAGGATTCTAAAGTCAAGATCAAGAAACGGGACTGAGACTGAGACCTTTTATAGACCACCAATGAGATATTGATGATCTGTAAAAGCTATAGGTCATCATTATTATATTCTCAGAAAAATGTCTTTAGTGCAGTACTCAGGGAAGAAGGAGTTTGTCCCAAGAGTCATGGAAAGAGTGTGGAGGGGGAAACAACCTCTAGAGTCAAAAACTGCTACCATTCGGGGGAGGGGAGATCAGTTTGAATACTATAGGGCCACAAAATAAATCACATAGAAAGAGTTGTTGGAATCAAATTAAACTTTATATGTATATGTAATGATGATATTCTGTATGTAATATATTACAATATTAGAGCGAAAGGATACGTTTATTAGGGGAAAACTCTACAATTGAAAGGAAGCTCTAGTACCTTGTTGTGCTGCTTCTAGCCTGGATACAAGATCCTGAGATGAAGCAGAGAGGCATTATAGGGCTGGGCTCTACTTAAAGGGGTTGTCTCACTTCAGTAAGTTGCATTTATCAACTAAACACTAATATATTGTTATTATTCATATTGCCTCCTTTGCTGGCTGGATTCATTTTTCTATCACATTATACATTACTAGTTTCCATGGTTACAAACCACCCTGCAATCCGTCAGTGGTGGTCATGCTTGCACACTATAGGAAAAAGCATCAGCCTTTCTGGTTACTGGGACCATGGGAACCCACATAGGCTACTGCTTTTTCCTATATTGTGCAAGCGCGACCACCACTGATAAATTGCAGGGTGGTCTGTAACCATGGAAGCGAGCACTGTTTAATGTGACAGAAAAATGAAACCAGCCAGCAAAGGAAGCAATATGGATAATAACAATACATTAGTAAGTGGCTTGTATTAACTTTGTGTACATGATAAATGGCACTTACTGAAGTGATACAGCCCTTTAACTCTGTTGTTATTTTGCTCTTTGCCAGTTATGATTCATTACCTTGGTTTGTCTCTTTGTGCATTTTGTCAGTATACTTTTGTTTATTGTTCTGGCTCGTTTAACCAACTACCCATCCGATGACACGTGTTTGGCTTACTGTTAGTCAGGAAGAGCTGTGCTGAAGAAGGTAAAGATAGTGTCGGGAGTGCAATTTTTTTTTTTAAGTTGAGAAACTTGTGTGTGGCAGCAGCAATATATATTTTTAGCCCAACCTGCGCTAAATTGCTAAAACTTTACAAACCCAAAAGTCCTTTTAAGGAATATTGTGTGTGGCAGCAATATCTATTTGTACTGCACCCTGCGCTAAATAGTGTGCAATAGTTAGGCTGCTGCAGACAGCAACATTATCTGCTCTACATCTCCTGTGTAACGTGTGCGCATCCCAAAAATATCTGTGACATCCAGTGTACTTTTTCCGTAGACGGTGTCCACTGCGGGCAGTGACATTACCTGGGGTACATCTCCTGTGTAACGTTTCCACATCCCAAATACCTATGACATTCCCTGTAATTTTTTATTAGCCGCTGCTGACATCAGTGACATTATCTGCGGTATTTCTCCTGTGTAATGTTTCCACCTTCCAAATACCTGTGACATTCCCTGTAATTTTATATTAGCCACTGCTGACATCAGTGACATTATCTGCGGTATTTCTCCTGTGTAACGTTTCCACATCCAAAATACCGATGACATTCCCTGTAATTTTATATTAGCCACTGCTGACATCAGCGACATTATCTGTGGTATTTCTCGTGTGTGACGTTTCCACATCCCAAATACTTGTAACATTCCCTGTAATTTTTTATTAGCAGCTGGTGACATCAGCGACATTATCTGCGGTATTTCTCCTGTGTAACTTTTCCACATCCCAAAAACCTGTGACATTCCCTGTAATTTTATATTAGCCACTGCTGACATCAGCTACATTATCTGCAGTATTTCTCCTGTGTAAAGTTTCCACATCCCAACTACCTGGGACATTCCCTGTAATTTTTTATTAGCAGCTGCTGACATCAGTGACATTATCTGTGGTATATCTCCTGTGTGACGTTTCCACATCCCAAATACTTTATTTTTATTTTTGGCGCATACAATTACAAATCCTACGCTACTGTACATGTGACATACTTTCAAGTATATAACATTTATTATGAAGAATGCGAGCAATAAGGGACAGGAAAATGGCCGTGCTGCTGATGGTGCATGCAGAGGCCGTGGCCCTGGGCACGTTGAAACAGTTCCTGCAGCCAGAGCACAAGAAAAACAATCATCCATGATACCTAGCTTCATGTCCCAGTTTGCAGGGCGGCGCAGGACAACGCTCTCGATGTCAGACCAGTGCGACTAGGTGATCGGTTGGATTGCAGCAGATAATGCTTTCAGTCGGTTAAGCACCACCCTGTTTTCCACCAAGTCCAGTCTCAGTAGCCAAGAGTCTGGTCAACACAATGCTCACCCTGATCCTCTTTCCTCCCACCATGGAGAGTCTTGCCAAACAAGTGATCCAATATTTCGAGGAGCTCTTTTCAGCGCCATTCCTTGATTTAGGCCTCTCGACAAGCCCGATTAAAGAGGGACATGAGATCTTATGCCCTGATTCCCAAACTCTTGAGCATCCACAGTCACAAGAAGATGACGGGGAGATGGCAATTAGAGTTTCACGAGGTGGATGATGATGATGAGACATAGTTGCCAATAAGTCAACGGCAATTAATGGTTGATGATGAGGATGAGACAGTTGTCAATAACTGAGGTTGTTGTTAGGTCAACAAGTCAGGAGGATGAGCAGAGTGAGGAAGTGTAGGAGGAGGTGCTGGACGATGAATTCACTGACCCAACCTGAGAAGGTGGCAAGCCGAGCAAGGACAGCAGTACAGAGGGGGAGGGATCCGCAGCACCGCAACAGGCTGGAAGAGGCAGTGGCGTGGCAAAAGGGAGAAGGCAGGCCACACCAAACAGGCCCGCAACTGTTCCTCGGAGCACCCCCTTGCGGAAATCTCCCTTGCCAAGGGGTAGGTGTTCCACAGTCTGGTGCTTTTTTGAGGAAAGTGCGGACAACAAAAAAATTGTAATTTGTGACCTGTGCTATGCAAAAATGAGCAGGGGGGGTGAACACTAGAAACCTCACCACCACCAGCTTGATCCGCCATATAGCATCAAAGCACCGTAATAGGTGTGCCGAATGCTTGGGTCCACAATCTGTGTCTGCAGGTCTCACCACTGCCTCCTCTTCCCTTGTGTTATGTGCTGGCCAATCCCCTGTCGAAGGCACAGTCACTTCCGTGTCCCAGTGCAGCGTACAAATGTCCTTACCCTAGGCATTTGAAAGCAAGCGCAAATACCCAGCTACCCACCCACATGCCATAGCACTAAATGCGCACCTTTCAAAATTACTGGCCCTGGAAATGTTGCCATTTAGTCTTGTGGACACTGAGGCCTTCCACAGCCTGATGTCCGTTGTCGTCCCTCGTTACGCAGTCCCCAGCCGCTACTATTTTTCACGGTGTGCCGTGCCCGCCTTACACCAGCATGTGGCCCATAACATTACCCGTGCCCTGACCAACGCAGTTACTGGGAAGGTCCATTTAACCACTGACACATGGACAAGTGGTTTCGGCCAGGGACTCAACATTTCCCTGACGGCACACTGGGTGAACGTTGTAGAGGCCGCGAGTGAGTTGTACCCTGGGATGGCACAGATGCTACCGACGCCAAGGATTGCGGGCCCTAATTCCATCAGTGTTTCCGCCACCACCTACGTTAGTGGCTCCAAACCCCACTTCTCCTCCTCCGCCTTCTCCTCCACTTCCACCTCAGAATTATCCTCTTGCAGCACCAGTCAGCCATCAGTCGGTAGCTGGAAAGAGTGTAGCACTGCAGTGGGGAAGCGTCAACAGGCTGTGCTTAAGATGATCTGCTTAGGTGACAAACCGCACACCGCTGCAGAGCTGTGGCAGGGGATAAGAGATCAGACTGAGCTGTGGCTCTCGCCACTCAACTTAGAACCAGGCGTGGTTGTGTCTGATAATGGCCGGCACTTGGTGGCGGCTTTGGAGCTCGGCAAGCTCACACACATCCCATGCCTAGCCCACGTCTTCAACTTAGTGGTTCAGCGGTTTCTCAGAACCTACCCAAATTTGCCTGAGCTACTGGTGAAGGTGCGGCGCATGTGTGCCCATTTCCGCAAGTCATTGACAGCTTCCGCCGCTCTGTCAACGCTGCAGCAGCGCTTACAATTGCCAGCTCACCGACTGTTGTGTGATGTGAGCACGTGCTGGAACTCCACGTTCCACATGTTGGCCAACCTTTGCGAGCAGCAGAGGGCAGTAGTGGAATACCAGCTACAACATGGTCATCGCCTTTCCAGTAAGCTTTCGCTCTTCACAAGTGAGGAGTGGGCATGGATGTCTGACCTCTGTGAGGTTTTAAGAAACTTTGAGGAATCAACACAGATGGTGAGCCGCTATAACGCTATTATCAGCATCACCATCCCACTTCTGTCTACTCAAACGCTTGCTGCTCACAATTAAGGCCGACACTTTGCATGTGGATCTGGTGGAAATGGGGGAAGACATTACACAGGGTGATAGCCAGACCACCATCAGTTCGTCCTCTCAGTGCGAATTGGATGATGATGAGGAGGAGCAGGAGACGGTTGCCTCCGCTACAGAGTGTAGTACCCATGGAAGTTTAATTCCATCTGTTCAGCGTGGATAGGCAGAAGAGGATGAGGAGATTGAGAGTCATCCTCCTGATGACGACAGCAAAGTCTTGCCTGTTGGGACTCTGGCACACATGGAAGACTTTATGTTAGGCTGCCTTTTCTGTGACCTACGCGTTTTACGCATTGTGGACAACACCGATTACTGGTTATTCACCGTTCTCAACCCCCGCTACAAAGAGAATGCCTCATCTCTCATTCCTGTGGTGGAGAGGGCGAGCAAAATGGTGCAATAACAGAAGGTCCTTGTGGAAAAATTGCTTCAAAAATCTCCAGCTGACAGCGATGGCAGCAGAGTACGTAGTTCCTTGGGCAACCTAGGAGGGGAGATGAGGGGAACACACAGCAGTTCTAACAGAGGCAGGGCAACACTCTCCAAAGCCTGGGACAGTTTCATGACACCTCGCTCACCCTGATGAGCGGACTAGTGTCACAAGGAGGGAAACATTTTGGAAGATGGTGAAGGAGTACATAGCAGATCGTGTCAGCATCCTCAATGATCTCTCTGTGCCTTACAACTACTGGGTGCCCAAGCAGGACACTTGGCACGAACTGGCGCTCTACGCCTTGGAGGTGCTGGCCTGCCCTGCCGCCAGCGTTTTGTCAGAGCGGTTATTTAGTGCTGCTGGGGGCATAATAACTGATAAGCGCATCCGCCTGTCAAATGAAAATGCTGACAGGTTGACTCTTATAAAAATGAACAAGGCCTGGATTGCCCCTGACTTCTCTACTCCATCAGAGGAAAGGGGCTGAACATGACACTTTTTTTATGTGTTTTTTATGTACTGAATACACTGTATTCCTATGCATCCCTTCCACCACAAAAAGGGTATATGGTTCAATCTTCCCTTTCTCGTCATCCTCCTCCTCCTCTTCCATCATATCAATATGCTTATTAGTTAGCTAATGTTTTAGAGGGTCAGCTCACCAGCAGGCCCTCACCTACAATCTTTTAGAGGGTCAGCTCACCAGCAGGCCCTCACATATAATGTTTTCGAGAGTCAGCTCACCAGCAGGCCCTCGCCCATAATTTTTAGAATGGTTAGCTAAGCAGCAGGCACTCGCCCATAATGTTTTCAATGGTCAGCTCAGCAGCAGGCAGTCGCACATAATTTTTTCGATGCTCAGATCAGCAGCAGGCATTCACCCCTAATGTTTTAGAGAGTCAGCTCTGCAGCAGACTCTTGCCCGTAATGTTTTATAGGGTCACCAGCAGGCCCTTGCTCCTAATGTTTTTGAGAGTCACCAGCAGGCCATCAATTATAATGTTTCAGGGGTGTATGATGCCCTCCGTTATGTGTAATGAAGGGTGTATTGGAGTGCTGGTTCCTTGTCATTTTTGGAAGACCTTTCACTTAGGGCATAAGCTGTAGGAGGTGTAGGAGTCCCACTACGTGAACAATCATACCACAATGTGAAGGAGGCCCTACTTTATGTGATGTACAGGTTTTATCGGAGTGCCTCTTCCTTGTAATTTTTGGCAGCACTTGCACTTTATATACAAGTAAATATACAGGAAAGAATGTTTCTGAACAATTTTTCCTCTAAAATCGATTTTATCTTCGGTTTTCCGTGTATTATTGTCAGTCTGTAAAAGTGGTGTACTACTCAGACAATGACCTGGGACTCCAAGATGCCTCGAGACATCCTCTTCATGCTGTTCCCGAACCATTTTGGTGGCGTTTCCATCAATTTCTGACCTTTTCCTATGAACCAGACACCCTCCCCTCTTCAGAGCAGGGGGTGCCTGGTTTAATGCTCGGGTTCTCCAATTCACTTCCATTGTGCTCCGATCACCACTTTGGTGCTCGATCAACACTAGTGGCTGACAGTGCCTCCAGTTCCTTCACATTGTCTCCCACCCGGTCCCCTGCTGAAAGCTCAGAGTTGGCACCTGCAGCCCATGGGCATCTGTCTTTCTCCTGAACCCCTTCCAAATCAGCCAAACAGTCTGATCCCCATGTCATGCAGCAGTCTCTTATGCTTTTTGATGACTCTGCTGGCAGGGTTTCTGTGGGCCGTCCTTTTTAGGGGTCGAATTACCACCAACTAGGAATGTAATTATAAAAGAAAATTTCCCCAAGCTACTTAAGGACCTACAAAAAGAAATAGATAGTCTGTTGTCTAAAGAATGGAGTTGGTTTGGAAGACTCACGCTATATAAAATGCTTATACTTCCTAAATTGCTATATAAATTCAGGACGTTACCCCTATCCATCCCAAAAAACCTTTTGAGAAAGTTCCAGATACAGGCTTCTAATTTCATCTGGAAAAACATGAAGCCTAGAATATCTATGCTAACCCTTGCGAAGAAATTTCAATTTAGAGGAATCTTGTTCCCTAATATTGAATCCTATCATAAAACTATTCTAATTCAGCAATCATTAGATTGGATCAAAAGTAAAAATATCCCTAAAAGTTGGGTGGAAATTGAATCCAAAGCATTACAAATGACAAACTGGTTACAATTTATTTTAAACTCTGGAAAAGCCAAAATGCTAGCAAATTCATGTATGCCCACAATTAAAGCTTCATTAGAGGCATGGAGCATGCAAATTCTTAATGATAGTAATTCTCCAGATAAAGTCAAGCACACTTTAGAACTAGAGTCCCTAAAATATTTTACCTCAATAAAAAAAATAGAAAATTGGACCTCCAAGGGAATTACCACATTTACTAGCATAGTTGAAGGCGATATTATTAAGCCCTTCAATCTAATAAAGGAAAAATTCAATCTTTCAGAAGAAGACAAGCCAGTATATAACGCCTTGAAAAAGATGTGGGAAAGATGTCCCAAAACAGATACATATATTCCCCAGCAGTTGTCAGACCTATTGAATCAAACCTACACTAATCTTACAAAACTCAACTTTAACCTCTTAAGGACATAGGGCGTACAGGTACGCCCTTGTGCCCTGGTACTTAAGGACACAGGGCGTACATGTACGCCCTGTGCATTTTCGATCACCGCCGCACGGCGGGCGGTGATCGGAACCCCGTGCCTGCTCAAATCATTGAGCAGGCACTTGGAGCAAATGCGCCGGGGGTCCGGTGACCCCCCCATGTATGCGATCGCAGAAAACCGCAGGTCAATTCAGACCTGCGGTTTTCTGCGTTTCCGGGTTATTCGGGTCTCTGAAGTCCCGATAACCCGGAACAGGATGGTGATGGTGGTGTGATTTCACCCCACCAATCACCATCCAGCGATCCTGAGTGGTGATGGTGACATCACCACTCAGGATCGCTTTCTGAATTGGTCTGTGGGCGGTCCGGCGGCAGATTCAAAAGAGGCAGGCGCTCCTCTCCTCCTCCTTTTGTGTTCCGGAGCCGGAGGAGAGAGGAGCTGCCTGCACGTGTCTGCTGCACCCGATCTGTGCCCCCCAGGACCCGATCTGTGCCCCCCAGGACCCCATCAGGTACATAGGGACAGCTAGGGAAAGTTTGGTTTAGGCAGGGAAAAAAAAAGGGAAAGTTAGTTTCTGAACTTTGATTGCATCACCCTAAGTTAGGGTGTCTGGGGTCCACAGCACAGCTGTGTGACCCTAGACCCCCCAGGGGTGCTGCCACTTGCCTTACCACTGGAAACCTGTTGCTGGTCAGGTATAAGGACAAGAGGGATGTCCTTATGCTGTCCACAATTCATGGTAACGGCATCACCCCTGTCCCTGTGCGAGGTACCGCGGCAACGGTCCTCAAGCCCGATTGTATCGTCGCTTACAATCGGTATATGGGAGGAGTTGATCTCTCTGATCAAGTCCTCAAGCCATATAACGCCATGCGCAAAACCCGGGCATGGTACAAAAAAGTTGAGGTCTACTTGGTGCAGGTTGCCATGTACAACTCTTTTGTACTATCCCGAAGCGCTGGCAGCACAGGGACATTCCTCCAGTTCTATGAGGCAGTCCTCAAGGCCCTGATCTTTTCGGACCGGGAAAGAGCAGGCCGGAGTACCTCGGGAACTGTAGGTGCCCGGATCGTCCCTGGCCAACACTTTCCAGGTGTGGTCCCCCATACTGGAAAGAAGGGACGAACCCAAAAAAAGTGCAGAGTGTGTCGCAGGAGGGGGATACGGAAGGACACGACTACTCAGTGCGACACTTGCCCCGATCATCCGGGCCTCTGCATTGACGGTTGCTTCAGGGAGTATCACACTTCCATGGAGTACTAAATTTATATCCCAATTTAGCACTGACATCGGATAAAAAAAAACTGGTTCTCAGACTTGAGACACCCAAAAAAAACTAAAATAATTTATTAAAAGTAGACATATTAGGTATCGCCGCGTCGGTAATAATCTCCTCTATAAAACTACCCCATGACCTAACCCCCCAGATTAACACGGTCAAGGAAAAAAAAAAAAAAGGTGCAAAAAAAGTTTTTTTTTTTGTCACCTTACATAATAAAAAGTTTAATAGCAAGCGATCAAAAAGTCATGTAGCCCCCCAAAAAGTGCCAATAAAGCCGTCCGCTCATCCCACAAAAAATGAGCCCCCACATGAGATAATTGGATAAATTTTTTTTTACAAAAATGACCCTTAGACTTTAGAGATACCCCCAAAAAAATTTGAATCAAAAAAGATAATATAGTCTAAAACCAAAATAATTGTAAAAAAGTTGACTTATCAGGTATTGCCGCGTCCGTAAGAATCTCCTCCATAAAAATACCCCATGACCCAACCCCCCAGATTAACACGGTCAAAAAATAAATAAAAAATAGGTGCAAAAAAAGAATTTTTTTGTCACCTTACATAACAAAAAGTTTAATAGCAAGCGATAAAAAAGTCATATAGCCCCCAAAATAGTGCCAATAAAACCGTCCGCTCATCCCGCAAAAAATGAGTCCCCACATAAGATAATTGGATAAAAAAAAAAAATAATGACCCTTAGACTTTAGAGATACCCAAAAAAAGATTTGTATCAAAAAAGCAAATCTAGTCAAAAACCTAAATAATTGTAAAAAAAAAGTAGACTTATTAGGTATTGCCGCGTCCGTAAGAATCTCCTCTATAAAAATATCCCATTACCTAACCCCCCAGATTAACACAGTTAAAAAAAAAAAAAAAAAAAACGGTGCCAAAACCGCTATTTTTGGCACTTTTCCATTTCAATCCGTTTTTTCCGGTAACAAAACAAGGGTTAACAACCAAACAAAACTTAATATTTATTACCCTGATACTGCAGTTTACAGAAACACCACATTTGTGGTCGTAAACTGCTGTATCAGTAAAAGGGAGGCCGCAAAAGGAAAGGACCGACATGGTTTCTGGAAGGCCGATTTTGATGGCCTTTTTTATTGACACCATGTCCCTTTTGAAGCCCCCCTGATGCACCCTAGAGTAAAAACTCCCCAAAACTGACCCCATCTAAGAAACTACACCCCTCAAGGTATTCAAAACTGATTATACAAACTTCATTAACCCTTTAGGTGTTCCTCAACAGTTAATGGCAAATGGAGATGAAATTTCCGAATTTCAATTTTTGGTAACCTTGCGTCACAAAAATTTAATATAGAGCAACCAAAAATCATATTTACCCTAAAAATAGTCCCCCAAAAAATGCCACGTTATCCCGTAGTTTCCAAAATGGGGTCACTTTTAGGGAGTTTCTACTCTAGGGGTGCATCAGGGGGCTTCAAATGGGACATGGTGTAAATAAACCAGTCCATAAAAATCAGCCCTCCAAAAACCAAACGGCGCACCTTTCCCTCTACGCCCCGCTGTGTGGCCGTACAGTAGTTTACGGCCACATATTGGGTGTTTCTGTAAACGGCAGAGTCAGGGCAATAAAGATTCTGTCTTGTTTGGCTGTTAACCCTTGATTTGTTAGTGGAAAAAATGGGTTAAAATGGAAAATTAGACAAAAAAATTAAATTTGCTAATTTCATCCCCATTTGCCAATAACTCTTGCGCAACACCTAAAGGGTTAACGACGTATGTAAAATCAGTTTTGAATACCTTGAGGGGTGTAGTTTCTTAGATGGGGTCACTTTTAGGGAGTTTCTACTCTAGGGGTGCATCAGGGGTCTTCAAATGGGACATGGTGTAAATAAACCAGTCCATAAAAATCAGCCCTCCAAAAACCAAACGGCGCACCTTTCCCTCTACGCCCCGCTGTGTGGCCGTACAGTAGTTTACGGCCACATATTGGGTGTTTCTGTAAACGGCAGAGTCAGGGCAATAAAGATACAGTCTTGTTTGGCTGTTAACCCTTGATTTGTTAGTGGAAAAAATGGGTTAAAATGGAAAATTAGACAAAAAAATGAAATTTGCTAATTTCATCCCCATTTGCCAATAACTCTTGTGCAACACCTAAAGGGTTAACGACGTATGTAAAATCAGTTTTGAATACCTTGAGGGGTGTAGTTTCTTAGATGGGGTCACTTTTAGGGAGTTTCTACTCTAGGGGTGCATCAGGGGTCTTCAAATGGGACATGGTGTAAATAAACCAGTCCATAAAAATCAGCCCTCCAAAAACCAAACGGCGCACCTTTCACTCTATGCCCCGCTGTGTGGCCGTACAGTAGTTTACGGCCACATATTGGGTGTTTCTGTAAGCGGCAGAGTCAGGGCAATAAAGATACAGTCTTGTTTGGCTGTTAACCCTTGCTTTGTTAGTGGAAAAAATGGGTTAAAATAAAAAATTTGACAAAAAAAAGAAATTCTCAAATTTCATCCCCATTTGCCAATAACTCTTGTGCAACACCTAAAGGGTTAACAACGTATGTAAAATCAGTTTTGAATACCTTGAGGGCTGTAGTTTCTTAGATGGGGTCATTTTTGGGTGGTTTCTATTATGTAAGCCTCGCAAAGTGACTTCAGACCTGAACTGGTCCCTAAAAATGTAGTTTTTGTAAATTGCTGAAAAATTTCAAGATTTGCTTCTAAACTTCTAAGCCTTATAACATCCCCAAAAAATAAAATATCATTCCCAAAACAATTCAAACATAAAGTAGACATATGGGGAATGTAAAGTCATCACAATTTTTGGGGGTATTACTATGTATTACAGAAGTAGAGAAACTGAAACTTTGAAATTTGCAAATTTTTCCAAAAATTTGTTAAATTAGGTATTTTTTGGTGCAAAAAAAAATATTTTTTGGACTTCATTTCACCAGTGTCATGAAGTACAATATGTGACGAAAAAACTATCTCAGAACGGCCTGGATAAGTCAAAGCGTTTTAAAGTTATCAGCACTTAAAGTGACACTGGTCAGATTTGCAAAAAATGGCCTGGTCCTAAGGTGTAAAAAGGCTGTGTCCTTAAGGGGTTAAGCCAATATACGATATACTAAACAATGACTCAACTCAAGAACTTTTGCCCTACCATAAAAAATGGGAATTAGACCTTAATAAAAACATACCCTTAAATAAATGGAACACAGCATTGAAACTGTTTAAAAAAGCAACAATTTGCACTAACCATAGAGAACAATTATTTAAAACACTATGTAGATGGTATCGCACCCCTGCAAGATTACATCTCTTTTACGACACATGCTCAGACACATGTTGGAGAAACTGTAATCAAAGGGGAACTTTGTTCCATGTCTTTTGGTCTTGCCCGAAATTGAAAGGCGATATAGGTATACTAGTTAATATGATCACAGGTAAAACCCTTACTATCACCCCAGAACTGGTATTGCTGAATCTGGGAACAGACTCTATGGATTCATCGGTGCAGTTCCCCTTGATACACATCTTTATTGCATACAGAACGTTGATAGCAAAAAACTGGAAAACAGAAACAATACCAATTACTAAAAATATTATAGAGATGGTGTCAAGAAGCTGTATCAATGCAAAATCGTATGCAATATGTATGGACAGGTATACCATTATGCAACAAAAATGGGAAGCATGGCTAAAGTACTTCCCTAAGTAAGGAGGGAGTCAGATGTGTGAAAGGAGCCGGTCAACCGAAAAGTCAGATAACATAAGAGAAAGCATAAATATAATAGAGATTGTAATGAATAAAACCAATTTAGTATTGCCAGGAAAGATTAGTTATACATGTAATTAAAGATATGTTCTCAATGTATATGTAATAAAGATTCACTTTTCTTTATTTATTAATGTTAAAGTTAACAAAGATTTAAGAAGGCACTTTTGTGTATATGTTTATTTTACTTTACTGCAATTTATTCTGATACATGCATCATTAATTATATTTGAAATGTAGATTGTGTTCTCACCTCATGTGATATGAAGTAATATTACGTGTGAAACATTCAATTTTCTGTATGTTATATTGAAATTTCTTTGAAAATTCAAATAAAAATTATTTTGTTCCAAATCAGCCAAACAGTCTGATCCCCATGTCATGCAGCAGTCTCTTATGCTTTTTGATTACTCTGCTGGCAGGGTTTCTGTGGGCCGTCCACATAGCCCTGCCCCAGAAGTGGAAGAGATGCCCAACCACTTATATTTCAGGATATGGACATGGAAGGACCACCACAGCACGTCACTGATGATGACGAAACACAGGTGCCAACTGCTGTGGCTTTCTGCAGTGTGCAGACCGGCAAGTAGGGTAGGGGTGAAGTGTGGGTGGAAGATGATGTGGAGGATGATAAAGTCCTAGACCCAAAATGGAATCAAGGTCATGCGAGTGACGTATGCAGTTCGGAGGAAGAGGTGTTGGTCACACAGCACAAGAGGGAGCAGGGTACAAAAGCAGAGTGGCCGTCCCCTAGCCAGTACGCCTGCTACTGCCCACCGCACCCAGGGACTGAGCACACCAAAGCCAGCTCCAAGGAGTTCTCTGGCGTGGCAGTTCTTCAGACAATGTGCTGACGGCAAGACGCGAGTGGTTTGCACGCTGTGCAATCAGAGCCTGAAGCGAGGCATAAATGTTCTAAACCTGATCACCACCTGCATGACCAGGCATCTAAATGCAAATGTAATGTCCCACTAGGTAAATGTGGGCACTACACAAGGGTCAATTGGGCCACATTGTCCTCCTACTCCTAAGGGACAGTGGCAGTGTATTTCTCAGTCCATGTTAATGCATTTTAATATGTATTATGTGTATTCTCCCCTGTTAGCTGTGCAGCAGGCCTATTAGGGTGCAGTTATTCATCCTAGACACTAGAGGGAGATAGGGAGCCCCTAGTATATATATTTAAGGCCCAAACAGGGAGGAGTCAGTCTGTGTAGTCAGGAGTCTGTGGAGACAGAAGTGAGAGGGCACCAGCCAGAGACAAGCTGAGGGCCTCCTCCTGACATGCAGCTAGACAGCCCAGGCTTCTAGTTGCCACCAGTAGGCTAGTGGATGCAGTTTCAGCCTGCCTGAGGATAAAGATCCAGAGTTGGCTCAGAAGATTCACCCCAAGAGAAGAGTTTGCCTCCTGTGAGAAACCTTCAGTTCCCACAGAGCAGAAGAGTATTCCAGCTAGACAAGTAAGCTGAAGGGCAGAAGGATTATTAACTCAAAGCAAGAGATATATACCTGAGGAAGATTGTTACCAAGGATAAAAGCCAGCATTAGGGCATACGGGCCTTGGGATTGAGACAGTCAGGAGTTCTGAGGAATAGTGCACAGGATTTCTAAGGAAGAGTGCAGCCTGGTCTGTGAGTGTTGTTTTTACCCTCTTGCAAAAGTGTACCTGCCATTATTGTGTAAACCTGCTTATTAACTGCTGCTGCAAAGTGGAACTGAACTCAAACTGTATAAAGTTGAACTGTTTCCAGTAAAGCAAGTTTGGTTCACCACAACACTTTGTTCCTCACTTATTACTACTACCAATCGATGTGCCACCGTTACAGGCACTGGCGTCACAAATCTTAAAAGGACCTTGCCCCAGGCACATTAAACATCTGCAACATCCAGGGCACCTCACCCAACATCAGGCCTGGTCCCTACATACAGAGAGTGCCCCAGAGGAATTCTGCGCCAGCCTCTCCATCACTGCTCTACGCCTGCCCAGGGTCTCCCTACAAACTGTGAGTAACCCTCGTTTGACCATTTACCGTGACCTCACATCGCAATACCCTGCAGGTCGGCATACTGCATATTGCAAGAGCTGCAGTGGAGTACACACCTCAAAAACCACAAAAGATCTCGGGCTCCTCCTGCTGCCTCTTCCTCCCCCTCTGGAGTGACGGAGTGACAGTGGCACCTGCCACCCTGCAAACAGAGGATGTGCCAGCAACAACACCACCTCCACCACCATCACCAAGCAACTCCACAATGTCCCATGGAAGTGTTCAGCTGTCCATCCCCCAAACACTGGAGAGAAAGATAAGTACCCCCCTACCCACCAGAGATCCCTGGCCCTGAATGCCAGCATTTCAAAACCCCTGGCCTTTGAAATGCTGTCATTCCGTCTGGTGGAGATGGAGACTTTTAAACACCTTATGGCGGTGCCTGTTTCACAGTACGTGCTCCCTCTTCTGCTGGCGTCTCGGCCTCTTCCTACCCCTCTGGAGTGACAATGGCACCTGCTACCCCGCAAACAGAGAATGTAGCAGTAATGCCACCACCTCCGTCACAGTCACCAAGCATCTCCACACTGTCCCATGGAAGTGTTCAGATTTCCATCTCTCAAACACTGGAGAAAAAGAGGAAGTACCCCCCTAACCACCCATGATCCCTGGCCCTGAATGCAAGCATTTGAAAATTCCTGGCCTTTGAAATGCTGTCATTCCATCTGGTGGAGATGGAGACTTTCAAAAACCTTATGGCGGTGGTTGTCCCACAGTATGCGGTTCCCAGCCACCACTACTTTTCCAGGCGAGCCATCCCTGCCCTGCACAACCAAGTGGCGGACAAAATTAGGTGTGCACTGCGCAATGCCATCTGTGGCAAGGTGAGTGTTGGGCTTACCGCGACTTATGCGTTGACAGCACAGGCTGCAGATGACCACACTATTGTCAGCAGCAGACACATTTAAAAAAGCCCACACTGTGGAGCCATGTGCCGGCGTCCTGGGAGCACCAGATGTGACCATGCATGGTGGATGTTTTGTTCCAGATACATTAGAAGTCTGCTTTTTGCCTCCTGTGCACTGTAAGTTCTGCCTGCTTCTTCTCCCTATCTGCTGCTGCATCTCTCCCTCTGAACTCCCCTCCTCTTCTTCTCTTGTGGGCAACCACGTGACGTCCATTGACACGTCATCATCGGATTCGTCACCTTCACCACCACTGACATTAGAGATCTCGGAGTAGGCAGCAACAGCGGGGACCACCCTCCTTGGGCTGATCTGAGTACTGTCGTCAGACTGCTGGGTGGCGACCGTTGATACCTCCTCTTCCTGATCCGATGCCAAGAATGGCTGCACATCAGTAAGGTCTTGGAATGGATGGGAAAATAATTCCTCTGACTCGAGAGGAGGGGATATGGTGGTGGTGGTGTCTTTGGGGGTGGACACAACAGAGAGTGAAGAGGGTGCAGATAGAGAGCATGAGGAGGGTGCAGAAGAGGAAGGCTAAGTGAGCCACTCAGCCAAGTCTAATGCGTCCTTTGACGTAATTGCACGCACCTTCTGCAACTTCCCACTTAGGCTCTGGTCTGGTGCACCTCCCTGACCCCTACCACCCCTGCGGAATGGCCTGCCTCTTCCTCGGTCTGTCCTTTTCGAAATGACCCTGTGACAAAAGTCCCTATAGAAGTATTTCAAAGTCACTAGAGCAGTATTTGTTAAAGAAGGTATATCACACCCCTTCCTCAGTTTTTTGGGGGGGCAACTGGTAAATCACACCAGTAGAAATTATTGGTTCCAATAGTGTTTTTCACTCTGTAGATGCCGTAACGCAGCAAAACCACAGACAAATGTTGCACTACCTAAATGCACTATATAGAACGTATATTATTGGTATATAAAATCCTTGCTTCAATCAGTTTTTTGGGGGGCAACTGGTAAATAACACCAGTAGAAATTATTTCTTCAAATTGTGTTTTTCACTCTGTGTAGATGCGGTGACGCAGCAAAACCGCAGACAAAATGCTGCACTACCCAAATGCACTACCCAGTTTTTTTGGGGGCAACTGGTATATCACACTAGTAGAAATTATTTGTTACAATAGCGTTTGGCTGCAGTATCGCAGTAGAACCGCACACAACTGCTGCACAATACAATTGCACTATAATATACTTTCTATGTTAAAGAGGACCTTTCACTAGTATACAAACGAAAAACTAACTCTATCTGTGGGCACAGCGGCGCCCAGGAGTCCCCCTGCACTTACTAGTATGCCTGGGCGCCGCTCCGTTCGCCCGGTATAGGCACCGGTGTCTCAGCTCCGTCTGTTGTATTGGACTGATTTTTTGTAGGAGGCGTGTCCCTTGCTGCAGTGCTGGCCAATCGCAGCATACAGCTCATAGCCTGGCTATGAGCTGTGTGCGGAAAAAAAACACACACTGTGTGATGTCCGCATCAGTATATCCGTTCCGTTGACCCGCAAAAAAAATAGTGCATGTCGTATTTTTTTCTAGTTTCTGGACAGGGATCGGCATTATTACAATGGACCGCAAAACACATACGGTCGTGTGCATGTAAGCTTAGTCAGAGGTGTCTTGGTTTATTTTCGGTGTTGTCCTGGTCTGGTAGGGTCCCATTCCTGGGAACAAAGTCCTGCTGCACACTTCGAACATGCTGCTGGCTGCATACTTCGAACATGCTGCTGGCTGTCGTGCTGAGTTAGGCTGAGCTATGTGCAGCCCTTATACTGGACCCTTAACATCTACCTGGTGCTGATGCTGAAGTCTGTCCTGACCCTGATGACTTATGTGTGGGCCTTATATTCCACCGTTACTGATACTTGCTGTTGTAGGTCCTGACACTGCTGAGTTATATGTGGGGCGTATACTACAGTGTTACTATGTACCTAATGCTGTCTGTTCTGCTGTCTGTCCTGACCTTGGAATAAAGGGGCCTTACAACAAATTTCTAAAATTAGACCGTAACATTACATAAAAAAAAAAACAAAGCACACGTTATCAAACTGAAAAAAATGTTTTTATAACAAAAATAAGAAAACAAGCCTCTATGGCAACATTTTTAGCTCCACTAATACTGTATCAATTTTTTGGAGCTGGTGAAGGTGTTTTTCATCCATTTGCCGCAACCTCTTATTGAATTGATGCTGCAATTTTTTAAGCGGCCCAAAATCTTTGAGGAATTGCTTTTTGGTGGCCTCCAATTCATTTATGGCCTTGTTCACAACTGGAAAAAAAAATTATAATAATTAAAATTAGGGTTACTTACAAGACAAGTAGTGCATTGTGTGTAGTATGTGTTTAAACACTGGCGATTTACATCTAAATACAATAAATATTGATATTTATATTAATTATATTTAGTTTTTTTTAGTGATAGAGTAGAATGTTATTTATTTTGTTAATATTTTTTCCGTAGTTTACATAATATGTTGCATTTTTTTCCCCTATAACACTAGTTTCTGTTGTCCCCTCATTGTTACCACTTTTAACCACTTCACGGGCGGCCATTAAGAGTAGGCCTCAGCGGGATGTGACTTGATTTAGAGGGACAGTCTATTACGGACCAACAAACACCCTGCCCCCAGGCATAATCGTTTGCGAACCGGGGTGCAAATGCAACTTGGCTAAACAGGCAGCCATGTTAACTAAGGGTTGCTATTTTTCAGATTCTTTACACATGTGCATTACAGCTCCGGAGATGCAGGGTGGTGTGGGGATCGTGGGATGCTTGTAAATATGTTATGTATATCAAATTAAAGTAATGTGTGCACATATTTACCCTCCCTGTGGGGGGTGTAGACAACCACTTCCTCCTCTTCTGGAGCTGGGGGGGGAGGAATCAGGTGGCTGGGAAGGTCCGCCCTCCTCCTCAGTCGCCTCTCTATCACAAACATCTGGGGGTGAAGTGGCCTGCACATTTTCTACCTCCTCCTCCATTTGCGCCTCCACCTTTTTTTTTTTTGTGGTGGCGGACCGAGGGAACAGGTTTACCTGTAATAATGACACAATGAATAATGTTAAGAATTTACACAAACAACTCATAAATCATAACAAAGGTAAAGATCAAGAAATTCCTATATGGTGGAATCTGCATGGGATTATGAATTATACCAATAGTGGATTTACATTTAAAAAAAAAGGGTTATAGATGGGTAAAACTAGTCTAAGTTGCAAGGTAGGATAAGGTAACATGGGATTTGTTAGGAAGGTGCCCTATAGGGTATTGTGACTGGGTAATGGATGTTTAGGTAAACCAAACAACAGTTCAGAAATTAGATAAGGGGTTATTGGATGGTGTTATGTTGGGTATGTAATTTTTTGGGAGATTCAGCAGGTGCAGATTGCTATGGCGAAATACAGATACAAACTCAAAAACACAAAATGCAATCGCACACTGCAACCAGCACTCTGCCCTGCCGTTATGCTGGATGTTGAATAAGGCATTGGTGTACATTTTGGCCAAAGCGTAATAAGCCACTCACCACGTCATGGTCGCCTTAATGAGTGGTCCCTAACACTAGTTCCTAACTTTTATGGGCCATGACAGCCACACAAAGTCCAGGGAGCGCAGGTACAGCATGCACGCCAAGCACACTCTGCTTTTAACCCCGTCTGGTGCCATTACAGCTTTCATCGTATCCAGGGATGCAAGTACCAACATGCATGCTGAGCCCACTATATACTTCTCCTGGAGCCCAATGGCTACTGGTAGGTGCTGTATAAGCAGACTCAGTTTTATACTGACTTTAAAACCAGCCTCCAGGGGGCAGATTAACTTGCCAGGTGTGCATGACTGCATGGAGATCGCCACGCCTCCAATATATACTACAAAGAAAAAATATGGGAGATTCATGTAATTTTTTGTGGCTGCCAGCATTAAACTGCCAGCATTCCAAGCCGCATTTTGAAGATCTGCTGCCAACCCGCCCTACCTCCCTGTTGATTTAGTTGTCAAGGTAACTTTAAAATTAGAAGGAGGCTTAAAATATCCCCTTTACTGTCATTTTGACTGTGACCGCCCCTTCAACAGTGACTTTGATGGTGACCGGCCCTTTCACGATAAACGCCCCTTTAACTGTGAACTCCACAGCTTCCGTCAATTGGCAGTTAGGATTTAAGTGAAAGGCTGGCAGGCTTGTATTGGATAATACAGGTCATTTTTTTTTAATATCTCGTGTACGTCGTTGAGAGCCGAGATCTTTCCAGGTAGCAAGGGATGTGTATACCAAGTTTCATTGAAATCGATGGTTGCGTTTTTGAGTTTTTGTGGAGCATACATACACACATACAACCCACCCAACTCTTCCCTGACCGGCTCCAGGACCCTAAACTGGCTTTCCTTTTCCCCAGGAAGCTTCTGGATACAAAGAAAACCAAACCTTCCTGGAGCCTTTTAACACATGAAGTGCCGGAAACTTGGTGCAATGTACGCACCATCCAGCAGTTTCTCAGCAAAACATTGTGACTCCCTGTCACATACCCCCTCCCTCTGTTCGAACCCGTGGGTACGGACACTTTCCGAGAACATACAATGAGTTCGGGAGAGAGCGTCAGCATTGGCCTGCAGCTTTCCTGCTCTGTGCTCCACTGAGAAATTATAGTCCTGTAGTGATAGGAACCAGCGGGTCACCCTTGCATTATGATCTTTGGCCCGTGACATCCAGGTAAGAGGTTGAGAAGAGAGAGAAGTGATCTGTCACTAACTGAAATCGACGGCTGAGGAGATAGTATCGCAGAGTCTCCAAAGCCCACTTGATGGCCAAACACTCGCGCTCCACAATACTATGGTTTTTCTTAGCCGGGGTTAGCTTCCTACTCAAATATATCACTTGGTGTTATTCTCCATGCACCAACTGTGACAACACGGCCACTAGGCCCACATTGGAAGCATCTGTTTGAACAACAAACTTTTTTTTTTTTTATCAGGAGCGATTAAAACTGGCCTACTGCATAACACCTCCTTGAGTTTACAGAACACAACCTCAGCATCTTTGTTCCAAGAAATTCCCCCTGAGCTTTTGCCCTTGATTAGGTCCATAAGTGGAGCAGCTATGGTGGCAAAATCTGGAATAAACCTCTGGTAATACCCTACCATGCCCAGAAACGTCCTCATCTGTTTTATTGTGCAAGGTTGAGGCCACTCCTTAATTGCCTGTACCTTTTGAGCCTGAGGCTTGATGAGGCCTTTACCAATAATGTACCCTAGGTACCGTGCCTCTTGAAGGCCCAGGGCACATTTCTTGGGATTGGCTGTCAGACCAGCCTGCCGAATTGAGTTTACCACCGCTTGGACCTTGGGAAGATGACTTTCCCAATCCGAGCTGAATATCACCACGTCGTCAAGGTAGGCGGACGCAAAGTGCCGGTGTGGCCTGAGAACTTCATCCATCAACCTCTGAAAGGTGACAGGGGCCCCATGAAGCCCAAACGGCATTATCACATACTGGAACAGGCCCTGTGGAGTAGAAAATGCTGTCTTTTCCCTAGCCGTTAAAGTAAGTGGAATCTGCCAATAACCTCTGGTTAGATCCAGGGTGGTAATGTACCTGGCTGGACATAACCTTTCTATCAACTCATCCACCCATGGCATGGGATAAGAGTCAAACTTTGAGATCTCATTTAATTTGCGAAAGTCATTGCAAAACCACAAGGACCCATCCGGTTTTGGTACCAACACTACAGGGCTACTCCAATCACTATGGGATGGCTCAATAACACCTAGTTCCAACATTCTCTGGACCTCAGCGGCTACTGTCTGTCTGCGGGCTTCAGAAAATGCGATATGGCTTTAAGCGAATCCGAGCTTGTGGATCTGTAACAATATCATGCTTGATTACATGAGTGCAACCTGGCCACTCTGAAAACACATCAGCATTCCTAAGGAGGAATTCCTATACCTCTTGGGCTTGTGTCCTTGACAAAGTCTCTGAGACTTTCACCTCAGTAACTTCCCCCTGAAGTGTAGGGCTGAGAGGCTCAGCCACCATAGAAACTAACGGTTCCTTCCAGGCCTTTATTAAATTGACATGATAGATTTGCATTTTTTTCCGTTTGTCAGGTTGGTGGACTTTATAATTCACATCCCCTATTTTCTCTACAACCTCATAGGGCCCTTGCCATTTCGCTAGGAATTCACTTTCCGCGGTGGGAACCAGAACCAGGACCCGGTCACCCGGCTGAAAAACCCTGAGTCCTGCTCCCCGATTGTATATGCGACTTTGGGCCTCTTGAGCCTGTCTCATATGTTCTTGTACTATGGGCATTACAGCTGCGATGCGGTCCTCCATCTGTAGAACATGTTCCACCACGGAGCGGTGGGGAGAGGGCTCCTCTTCCCACGACTCCTTTGCAATATCCAAAAGCCCCCGGGGGTGTCGCCCATACAAAAGCTCAAACGAGGAAAACCCATTAGACGACTGAGGCACCTCACGAACAGCAAACATCACTTAGGGGAGCAGGCAATCCCAATCTCTCCCGTCTGCCTCAATGACCCTTTTTAACATTCTCTTGAGGGTTTTGTTGAAGCGCTCAACCAACCCATCAGTTTGAGGATGATAGACAGATGTCCTTAACTGTTTTATACCCAGCAGCTTACACAAACCTTTCATTACGTTTGACATAAAAGGTGTTCCTTGATCCGTCAGGATCTCTTTGGGAATGCCTGTTCTAGCAAACATATGAAACCGATCCCGGGCAATTGTTTTAGCTGACGTGTTCCGCAGAGGAACCGCCTAGGGGATACCTAGTGGCATAGTCTAAAACCACAAGAATGTATTGATGTCCCTTTGCAGACTTCACCAGGGGCCCCACCAAATCCATTGCAATCTGGTGAAAAGGTACCTCAATGATGGGTAACGGTACCAAGGGTCCCCGGTAATGAGGCGCAGGGGACGTCAACTGACATTCTGGGCAAGACGCACAGAATCGTTTGATTTCTGCAAATATACCAGGCCAAAAAAACCTCTGGAGTACCCATTGCTGCGTTTTCTCAGCTGCCAGGTGTCCTCCCATGGGGTTTTTATGAGCCAGGTCAAGTACCACTTTCCTATGCGATTTGGGAACAACTAGTTGCTCTACGACTTCACCCCTTATATTATCAACACGATAGAGAAGATCATGGTTGACAGCAAAGTGAGGGTACACCTTCTCCAAGCCCGTACTGTGGGAAACCTCATTAACCACAGCAACATTTTCCAAAGCATGAGCTAACGTTGGTTCCTCTTGAGGTCTCTCGGATTCCCCCACTAGCACAGAGAAGGGGAACTGGTCAGGCTTAACTGGGGCCAGTCCACAGGCTGGTACTTCAGAACCGGAACCCCCAAAGTTAGGAAGGCTAGCCGGAGTTTCATCCCTCACACTTAGGGAAACTTGAGGTGGAAACTCGACCGCCCACAGGTCCCAGAACAAAGGAAAGTCCCGCCCTAGTATGACACTATGCATCAGGGATTTAGATACTCCAACCTCATGGGACGTCACACCAAACTGAGTCTCAATATGGACCACCGCTGTACCATAACTTTTTGCATCACCATGTAGGCACACAACACCCATGCACTGGTTTTTCCGCTGGTCTGGAGCTACCAGGTCTGAATGTACAAGCGTAACGAGGCTCCCAGAATCCAGCAAGGCCTGGACACTCCTTCCACCCACTTTGACCTGTGCTATGTGAGCCAGTGCACATGTCAGACACGCTGGATGAGCAAAGAAGGAAAGGTGCTGAGCGGCTCCACACTCCATAGGTACTGGGACGTCAGGACATTTAGCAGCCACATGCCCCCAGGCTTTGCACCTCCAGCACTGGACACCGGAGCCTGATAGGGTCTCTTTCAGCAGCCTAGTATCCATGTTGGTCTTCACCAACGTTTTCAAACCAGGATCAGCTTTTAAGGTTGCGGTTGCTTTACAGGCAAGTTCTTGGGGTCAGACCCCCCTGCCAAAAAACCCTCTGCTGCGAGGTAGCGTTCAACCATCTCAACTAACTCATTGGCAGACTTTGGATCAGCGTGACTGACCCATTTTCTTAATTCATACGGCAGCGTTTGTCAGGAAGCGATCCATTGTGACCCTTTTCGACAATCTGGGGTGCCGTGAGTATCTCAGGTTGCAACCACTTTCGTACCAGGTAAATTAGGTCATGCATCTGTGACCTGGGAGACTTATTAGATTGGTAATTCCAGCAGTGCACTCGTTGGGCCCGCACAGCAGGAGACAACCAAACGGCGGAGAATTTCTAGCTTTAGCTTCTCGTAGTCCTGTGCATCCTCAGCAGACAAATCAAAATACGCTTTCTGAGAGTCACCCGTTAAAAACGGAACAACCAAACCTGCCCACTGAGTCTTAGGGCACGCCTCCCGATCTGCGGTACGTTCAAACGTATTCAGAAACGCTTCCACGTCATCGTGTGGGGTCATTTTCTGAAGAAAGTGGCTTGCTTTGATCAACCCACTATTGCTAGGTCGATCCTGACGCGTATTCGCCAGCTGCTGCAGAACCTCTATAAGAGTTTCTCTGTCTTTCCTAGCAGCTTCAGCTTGTGCCGCCAAAGCTTTTTCATATCTAGCATTAGTCTCTCGCTGGACTGCATTTGCTTCTTGTTGGGTTGCACAGGCTTGTGCCAACCTCAACACCAGGTCTTCTATCGTATTGGATGATAAGATGAAATGCAATTCAAGTTGCTAGAGGGATGGTATCTGGCAGGGATCCGTCTGCCCGCATCCGACACCAATTTGTGAACTGTTACACCTTCCTGCGGGATTGTTTTGGGCAGAAACAGGAACAATCGACACCTTTTGTAGCTTGTGCGTCACACTGTTGCTAATTTATTTTGCAAGTTGCTCAAAACAACAAACAAAAACCAAAACAACAATAGCCGTCTGGCTCCTGCCTATCTCACTTGGCAGCCCTAGCTAAACTCATAACACAAAACACAAAGAGCATTTTCAAGGGGAAAACAGAGCAACTTACAGTTCAGTAGTTAGGTGGAGAAGCCAACAACTCTCAGAGCTCCTAGGCTTGCAGCTTCTCAAACAGACTTCCCAGACTCCCAGAGAGAGAGAGCTCCTGGGTCAGGGCTGCTGACTTAATTAGTACATCTGTGTGAGCAGTCCCCCAGGCAGGTAAAACCCGGACTGGCTCCGGGTGGTCAGGGAACCCACCCAACTCTTCCCTGACCGGCTCCAGGACCCTAAACTGGCTTTCTTTTTCCCAAGAAGCTTCTGGAAACAAACAAAAAAAAACCTTCCTGGAGCCTTTTAACACATGAAGTGCCGGAAACTTGGTGCAATGTACACACCATCCAGCACTTTCTCAGCAAAACATTGTGACACCCTGTCACAATATATATATATATATATATATATACACAGTACAGACCAAAAGTTTGGACACACCTTCTCATTCAAAGAGTTTTCTTTATTTTCATGACTATGAAAATTGTAGATTCACACTGAAGGCATCAAAACTATGAATTAACACATGTGGAATTATATACTTATCAAAAAAGTATGAAACAACTGAAAATATGTCATATTCTAGGTTCTTCAAAGTAGCCACCTTTTGCTTTGATTACGGCTTTGCACACTATTGGCATTCTCTTGATGAGCTTCAAGAGGTAGTCACCTGAAATGGTTTTCACTTCACAGGTGTGCCCTGTCAGGTTTAATAAGTTGGATTTCTTGCCTTATAAATGGGGTTGGGACCATCAGTTGTGTTGTGGAGAAGTCAGGTGGATACACAGCTGATAGTCCTACTGAATAAACTGTTAGAATTTGTATTACGGCAAGAAAAAAGCAGCTACGTAAAGAAAAACGAGTGGCCATCATTACTTTAAGAAATGAAAGTCTGTCAGTCCGAAAAATTGGGAAAACTTTGAAATTGTCTCCAAGTGTGTCATGGAACCATGAACCAGACGTACAACAAGAGATGAGTGGAAATAAGAAGGCTTTATTGAAAATAAAGCTGTAAGGCAAAAGTCCAAACGGATGGCTAAACCGAAGCAGGGTCTTGCGAAACCAGAGATCAGGAACCAGAAGGGTAGTCAGATGAAGCCAGGATCAGGAACCAACAGGGTAGTCAGACGAAGCCAGGATCAGGAATCAGCAGGGTAGTCAGACGAAGCCAGGATCAGGAACCAGAAGCAGCAGCAGTCTTAGAAGCATGTGAGCACAGGAGGACCAAGCAGGGAACTGAAGCCACAGACCTCCTATATATATGAGCTAGGCATCCAGCTCCTCCCAGTGGGAAGGAGGAGCCGCAGGGTGGGAGGCTACAAGAAACCCAGAAACCAAGATGGCCGCCAGCACATGTCAAACGAAGGAGAACAGCAAGGAGGTAAGACCATGACAGTACCTCCCCCTCAAGGGCCCCTCCTCCGCGGAGTAAGGAACGGTTTCTGAGGGAAGCGTGCGTGGAAGGCTCGGAGCAAGGCAGGAGCATGGACATCTGCGGAGGGAACCCAGGAACGCTCCTCTGGACCATAACCACGCCAATGGACCAAAAACTGCACCCGGCCGCGGACCAGGCGTGAGTCCAGGATATTGCTCACCTCATACTCCTCACGATTGCCCACTTGGACCGGACGAGGCCGAGGAATCGAGGAAGTGAAACGATTACACACCAGTGGCTTCAACAGGGAGACATGAAACACGTTGGAGATCCGCATGCCAGGAGGAAGCGCAAGGGCATAGGCTACCGGGTTTACCCTGCGAAGCACTCGGAAGGGACCAACAAAGCGAGGCGCCAGCTTGGGAGTGGGCACTCGAAGGTTGAGGTTGCGGGTGGACAACCATACGCGGTCTCCGACCTGGTAGGAAGGAGCGGGTGCTCGTCTGCGATCAGCCTGGAGTCTCTGGCGCTGCGCAGAGACCTCAAGGGACCTCTGGATCTGTACCCAAGAAGCACGTAGGACGGAAAGGTGATCCTCCACAGCCGGAATATCCTGGGGAGAGAATACCTCCGGTAACACGGCAGGTTGGAACCCATAATTGGCCATGAAGGGAGACGTCCCAGAGGAAGAGTTCACCGCCGTGTTCCTGGCAAACTCAGCCCAAGGCAGGAGGTCAACCCAATTGTCTTGGTGATCGGAGACATAGCAACGAAGGAATTGCTCCAAGGCCTGATTGGATCGTTCTGCGGCCCCATTGGACTGAGGGTGGTAGGCCGATGAGAAAGAGAGATGAATCCCCAACTGGGAGCAAAAGGCGCGCCAGAACCTGGACACAAACTGACTCCCCCGATCCGACACAATCTCCTTGGGCAAACCGTGCAACCGGAAGACCTCCCTGGCAAAAATCGAGGCCAACTCTTGTGCAGAGGGTAACTTCTTGAGAGGTCCACAGTGGCACATTTTGGAAAACCGATCCACTATCATGAGAATGACCGTATGGCCTCGGGATGCAGGGAGGTCCACAATGAAATCCATCCCCAGGTGTGACCATGGACGCTCCCCGGTGGCTATGGGTTGCAAAAGGCCCAACGGAAGGTGCCGAGGGGACTTACTCTGGGCACAAACGGAGCATGCCGCTACATATGCGGCGATGTCGGAACGTAGAGAAGGCCACCAGAACAGACGTGAAACAGCCCAGGACAGCTGATTCTTTCCAGGATGCCCCGCGGCCTTGGAGTTATGGTAGGTTCGCAACAACCGAGTGCGCAACTCCTCAGGCACAAAACACCTGCCGTTGGGTCTCCCAGAGGGAGCACCAGATTGAGCCGCCAAAATCTGCTCACCCAGGGGAGAGGTCAGGCTGGTGCGAATGGCGGCCAGGATCTGATTCGGAGGTATGACCGAAGTCGGAATCGACTCCTCCCCGGACAGCTCGGAGTACTGCCGTGATAAGGCATCCGCTCTGATGTTCTTGGAACCGGGTAGGTAGGAGACCACGTAATTAAAACGTGACAAGAACAGAGCCCATCTGGCCTGACGTGGTGTCAATCTCTTGGCCTCAGAGAGGTAGGTCAGATTCTTGTGGTCCGTCAGGATGAGAACCGGAACCACCGAGCCCTCGAGCAAGTGCCTCCATTCTTTAAGGGCCTGCACAATGGCCAATAACTCCCTGTCACCAATCTGATAGTTGCACTCCGCGGAAGACAGTTTCCGGGAGTAAAACCCACAAGGAAGCAGAGGACCCTCTGGTGTTCTACGCTGAGACAGGAGGGCGCCTACTCCCGTCTCAGACGCGTCCACCTCGAGGACAAACGGCAACCCAGGGTTGGGATGCGACAGAATCGGAGCCGACACAAAGGCGGACTTTAGAGCCTCAAAAGCTCGGATGGCCTTGGGCGGCCAGACCTGGGGATTACTGCCCTTCCTGGTCAGATCCGTGAGAGGCTTGGCTAGCATGGAAAAGTCCCTGATGAACTTCCGATAATAATTGGCGAAGCCCAAAAAGCGCTGCAGGGCACGAAGACCACTGGGCTGGGGCCACTGTAAGACAGCCGAAACCTTCTCAGGATCCATGGAGAACCCCTCAGCGGAAATGATGTAACCTAAGAAGGTTACCTGGGATCGGTGAAATTCGCATTTCTCAAGCTTACCGAACAGCTTGTTCTCTCGTAACCGTTGCAACACTCGTCTGACATCCAGAATGTGGGCCTCCATGGATTCAGAATATACCAAGATGTCATCCAAATAGACCACCACACACTGCTGCAACAGGTCACGGAAAACATCGTTGATGAATTCCTGGAAGACTGCGGGCGCATTGCACAACCCAAAGGGCATAACCAAGGATTCATAATGACCGGTCCTGGTGTTAAACGCGGTCTTCCACTCATCGCCCGCCTTGATCCTTACCAGGTTATATGCCGCCCTCAGGTCGAGTTTGGTAAAGACCGTGGCCCCTTTGAGGCGATCGAACAGCTCGGAAATCAAGGGTATCGGGTAAGCGTTCTTGTTCGTGATGCGATTGAGACCCCTGTAATCGATGCAAGGCCTCAACTCACCGCCCTTCTTTTTCACAAAGAAAAATCCAGCCCCTGCCGGGGACGAGGATTTGCGAATGTGTCCGCGTGAAAGCGCCTCCCTCACGTACTCCTCCATGGCCTCATTCTCCGCTACCGACAGTGGATAGACTTTGCCACGAGGAGGAACGGCACCAGATTGTAACTCTATGGCACAATCGTATGGGCGGTGCGGAGGTAGGGCAACCGCACGCACCTTATCGAATACATCCCGGTACTCCTCGTATTCAGGAGGCAACAGAGAGTCCGAGGAAGTACACAGCAACTTGACAGGCCCATGGATGCAACTAGCCCCACACTGCGGTGACCACGAGAGGATCTCGGCCGATTTCCAATCGAAAGTCGGATTATGCTTCTGGAGCCAGGGGTACCCCAAGACCACCGAGTAGTGTGGAGACGAAATAACCTGGAGACAGACCGACTCACTGTGAACGGCACCAATGGCCATCCCCACTGGAAGGGTCTCATGAGTCACGTGTGGCGGCAGAAGGGGTCTGCCGTCTATCGCCTCAAGAGCCAGTGGGGAACCTCGAGGCTGCAGAGGAATGGAATTGGCGGCAGCGAACACACTATCAATGAACAAACCACCAGCACCAGAGTCCACCAACGCCTGGGTCGTCACCGAGCCCCCGACCCAGGAGAGGACAACAGTAATCAGTGGTTTGTCAACACGGGAAACCGGGGACGAGGAGACTCCACCCAAGATCTGCCCCCGACAGGATCTCAGGTGCGAGCGTTTCCCGGACGGTTAAGGCATGCCAACCGAAAATGCCCACCGAGACCACAGTACATGCATTGGCCCTCGCGTCTCCGGAGTACCCTCTCCCCCTCGGACAGGCGAGCAAACCCCAGCTGCATGGGTTCACCCCCAGACAAGTCATCCCCAGGAGGCGTGGGAGGAGAGGGAGGCACGGGTGGGACAGCAAACGTAGGCGCCAATCTGTTAGAAGGCCTCCGCAGGCTCTCCTGAAAGGAAGGTCTCTCCCTGAGTCTGGTGTCAATCAAAATCAGGAAAGAAATAAGAGACTCGAGCTCCACAGGTAGGTCCTTAGCTGCAACCTCATCCTTCAAGGCATCCGAGAGACCATGAGAGAAAGCAGCGACCAGAGCCTCATTATTCCAGCCCACCTCTGCTGCCAGGGTACGAAACTCAATGGCGTATTCAGCTACGGATCGTGAACCCTGTCTGATGGACATAAGGAGCTTCGCAGCAGAGGCAGCACGAGCCGGCACATCGAATACCTTCCGAAGAGAAGCAACAAAACCGGAAAACTCGGCAACCACCGGATTGTTGTTCTCCCATAAAGGGCTGGCCCAGGCCAAGGCCTTGTCCGAGAGCAGCGAGATCAAGAAGCCCACCTTTGATCTCTCAGTAGGAAAGGCATGTGGCAGCAACTCAAAGTAAATGCCCACCTGGTTAAGGAAACCTCGGCACTGAGTTGGCTCTCCCCCAAAGCGCTGTGGAAGGGGGGCAGAACCGGTCATACCCCGAAACACCGCAGGCGCAGCAACAGGTGTCGGGGTAGACTCTGGCGCAACAACCGGAGCGGCAGTAGGAGCGGGCCCAGGAGCGACAACTGACCCATCGGCAACGGAAGCTAAATGAGCCGTGCGTTCAAGCAGGGTTTGCAACGCCACAGCGAACCGACCCAACAGGTGATCCTGCTGATCAAGTCTGGCAACCAGCGTAGGTAGCGAGGATGGCCCTGTACCGTCAGAATTCATGGCTTGGTCCTAATGTCATGGAACCATGAACCAGACGTACAACAAGAGATGAGTGGAAATAAGAAGGCTTTATTGAAAATAAAGCTGTAAGGCAAAAGTCCAAACGGATGGCTAAACCGAAGCAGGGTCTTGCGAAACCAGAGATCAGGAACCAGAAGGGTAGTCAGATGAAGCCAGGATCAGGAACCAACAGGGTAGTCAGACGAAGCCAGGATCAGGAATCAGCAGGGTAGTCAGACGAAGCCAGGATCAGGAACCAGAAGCAGCAGCAGTCTTAGAAGCATGTGAGCACAGGAGGACCAAGCAGGGAACTGAAGCCACAGACCTCCTATATATATGAGCTAGGCATCCAGCTCCTCCCAGTGGGAAGGAGGAGCCGCAGGGTGGGAGGCTACAAGAAACCCAGAAACCAAGATGGCCGCCAGCACATGTCAAACGAAGGAGAACAGCAAGGAGGTAAGACCATGACAAAGTGCAGTCACAAAAACCATCAAGCGCTACAAAAAAACTGGCTCACATGCGAACCGCCCCAGGAAAGGAAGACCAAGAATCACCTCTGCTGCGGAGGATAAGTTCATCCGAGTCACCAGCCTCAGAAATCGCAGGTTAACAGCAGCTCAGATTAGAGACCAGGTCAATGCCACACAGAGTTCTAGCAGCAGACACATCTCTAGAACAACTGTTAAGAGGAGACTGTGTGAATCAGGTCTTCATGGTAGAATATCTGCTAGGAAACCAGTGCTAAGGACAGGCAACAAGCAGAAGAGACTTGTTTGGGCTAAAGAACACAAGGAATGGACATTAGATCAGTGGAAATATGTGCTTTGGTCTGATGAGTCCAAATTTTAGATCTTTGGTTCCAACCACCGTGTCTTTGTGCGACGCAGAAAAGGTGAACGGATGGACTCTACATGCCTGGTTCAACCGTGAAGCATGGAGGAGGAGGTGTGATGGTGTGGGGGTGCTTTGCTGGTGACACTGTTGGGGATTTATTCAAAATTGAAGGCATACTGAACCAGCATGGCTACCACAGCATCTTGCAGCGGCATGCTATTCCATCCAGTTTGCGTTTAGTTGGACCATCATTTATTTTTCAACAGGACAATGACCTCAAACACACCTCCAGGCTGTGTAAGGGCTATTTGACCATGAAGGAGAGTGATGGGGTGCTGCGCCAGATGACCTGGCCTCCACAGTCACCGGACCTGAACCCAATCGATTATTGTGTGGTGAACGCAGTAACCGAAGAAAAAACGCGATTTGCAATTTTTTTTGTCATTTTGAATAAAAATTTAAAATTATTTTTATTTTTTTAATCGTTGTAGTTCTTCGCATACACAAATATTTAGCAACACTCAATCTACATATAAATAATTTAGATGTAGATCGAGTGCTGCTAAATATTGTTCTGACATACAGTGTAATACAATATTACTTACAGTGAGAAGAACTTCTTCTTCTTCCTTTTGAAATCAAATTCTTGCCATTTTCGATCGCCGATTTTTCATTAAACTAACGCCAAACTCCACTGGAAGCAATGCAAAACCGAAACCAGGGAACATGTCACGTGACACGATTACTCATAAGATCGACTCCTCACACGATTATTCATAAAATTCCCAATTTTCAAGTAAAAATCGGGAATTCGAATAACAAGATTGATTCCACCCTGCTTCTTGCAATATAGCGAATATTCGAATGAATAATTTATAATCGATTTAGCTAATATAGTGGTATAATCTTATTGCGGGCCAATGACTCATTGGCCCACGAGCAAGAAGCAGTGAGGGATCATGTTTTTTCAGATGTTTAAAATTTACGAATATTCGATATAGCGAATATATAGCACTATATTCAAAATATTCGTGAATTCTTGAATTTGTGATATTCGAGAAAAAAATTCGCTATTCAAATATTCACGCTCAACACTACTGAGCGTGTGTGACTACCTCAGTGAGGTGTTAGGAGAAATAAGGAAAAGACCAAACAGCAGATGGCGCTATGCAGATACATTTTATTGAATAGCTCAGTGGCTATATTGCATTTTTTATTACATCCAATTACAAAAGTATTCAGAACCAGGTGCTGGTTTGAAAACTGTAGAATAATGTTCATGGCACAACCCCTTTTAGTCAGAGAATACAAGAAGGGGATTAAGTGGATACATGGTTGAGTGGTTGCGTTTCTATTATAGATTTACTTATGCCTTTTACTACATGTCTTTAGATAAAACTCAAGTGACTGTTTCTTGCCACACTGAAAATCTGAGTTATCCATTTCCCCAGTAATTGCCGTACTACAGTAAGCAGCAATTAACAACAGCCAAAGGTCCATTAGTATTTACATGTGGTTGGTTAATTGATCAAGACAAAAGACATGGATATCTAAGGATCGACAGCTACGACTTTAACAGCATTAATACACGAGACCAGAATTAGTAGATTCACTGCGATGTCTTCGAGTCACTATAAGCAAGATGAACTGACCACAGACCAGCCTAGGGTCATCACCAGCCAATAAACCACTCCATTTTAGTGGTAATGATTTGTGGACATTTTTGCAGGTGTATCCGATATTCCCTGCCTTATTTTCGCTAGCTATTCATAATGCAGTGCGGATATCGACGTCTGTAGCATACATGACCAAGGTCACCGTCACTGTGTCAACAGACATTGATTTAGTAAAATGGTTGAAAGGCAACTTATTCAGCTTTTTAATTTGCAGTTAGAGCTAATTTCAGGTGAGCGCTCTACATACTGGGCCCATCGATTGGAGAAATAATAAGAAATTATTAACTTGGGACAAGAATTTTTTGATGAGGTCAGTGAGAAAGGAGAAGTTATAGCCACATAATATTTCATATAGTGGAAGCCTGGAGGACTCTCGGCCTCTCAGACAGAGATTTTGAACCTCCTCCAATCTGAGCTTTCCAAAACTCCAATTAATTGCAGTGGGTAATGATCACCCTGGCAAAGCTACTTTATCATTGCAACTTGGAAACCATTTTGTTCTTGGGGTCATAGGGGCTCATGCTGTTGGATCCCCTAGTGATCTACATTTTAGGACTATATCTAATATCCAAATTCGACATCTCCTAGTAGTACTAAGAGTTTGATTTCAGTGACTACAATTATAGCTGCAGTTTTGTGGAATATAACTGCAATAATATTATTCCCTACATACTGGAATATAATTAACATAATAATGCCTGCTATGTGGAATATAATATAATGAATGTGCAATAATATAACTATTATAAGAGTGATCCATATGTACAAGGAAATAACTACTATAATACTGCACCTATGTACAAGAATATAACTACTATAATAATGCCCCCTATGTACAATAATGTAACTACTATAATAGTGCACACTCAAATACAAACGCCAGCTTCTGGCAGGAGACCTAGACCATGGAGGTACAAGGAGCCCATGTACTTTGTTAATCGATCCAGTCCAGCTACCGGTGGTAAAATACTGTAAAAGGAGGCATTTTTTTTTTACATCAATTGCTCATGCATTTTACTGTAGGTGTCTCACGCAAAGTTAGTCATAGCAGATGGGCACATGAGACACTAGGACTGGAAGCTATGATCCTTTATGGTTATTTGTCAGTTTTTATGAAGATTAAATAAAGCCTTTTTTTTTTATTTTGCCAATGGTTCTTAGACTAAATTGATTGATGGTACTATAATACTGCCTCTTATGTACAAGAATATAGCTACTATAATACTGCCCCTATGTACAAGAATATAACTACTATAATACTGCCTCTTATGTACAAGAATATAACATAGAATACTGCCCCTATGTACAAGAATATAACTACTATAATACTGCCCCTATATACAAGAATATAACTACTATAATACTTCCCCCTATGTACAAGAATATAACTACTATAATACTGTGCCCTATGTACAAGAATACTGTAATACTGCCCCTATGTACAAGAATATAACTACTATAATACTGCCCCCTATGTACAAGAATATAACATATAGGGGGGCGGAGCCTGGCTGGGTAGCTGAATGGCTGCTAGTTTCTGAGCTCCTCGACCTTGTCGGTGAATTAACCCCTATAATTAGCTTATAACGCCGCACAAATGGGCAAAGTGGGTAAGGACAGACCCAAAGAGCAAGCGGATTCTACTCCAGTTCGGTCCAGACAACCAGACATGGATCAATTCCTAAGAAAACAGCCGAAGCTCCGGTCGGCTGAGACACCTAAGATAGCGCCGGCCCCAGCTCCTTTGTCTGACATGGAGGAGGATTCTGACGCCGGGAGCGTTTCAGACACATCTACCTGCAAGTCCCGAAAGCAGAGAGGATCCTTCACCAAAGCGGCACTCCTTGAAGTGCTGAACTCAGCGCTGGCTCCTATTAAGAAAGATCTGTCCGACATAAAAGAAGACCTCCGAAATATCGGGCATAGAGTTTCGGATCTGGAAAATTCGCATGAAGAAGCGATCAAGCGGGAAGTAAAATCATATAATGCGATCCGTTCCCACACTGATCTTTTGAATGAAGCGCTTCTTCGGATAGAAGATCAGGAGAATCGTAGTCGCAGGAGGAACCTGAGGATTCGCGGCCTCCCTGAATCTATAGCTAATGAAGCACTTAATAAAGTCGCATGCGAAATTTTTGCGAATTTGCTGGGCCCTGAAAGATCGCAACAGATTACAATTGAGCGCATACACCGCGCGCTTAGGCCTAAACCTAAAGCCACAGATCCTCCACGTGACGTAATCTGCGGCCTCCTCAGCTTCGTCGACACAGCTGCACTCATGAAAGCCTGCAAAGAAGCAGATCATCTCCAGCATGAAGGTACGCCAGTCACTTTCTTTCAAGATTTAGCCCCATCCACGTTAGCCAAGAGACGCATTCTTCGCCCTCTTCTGGATGCTCTTAAAGGGACAGCCTCTCCATTTAGGTGGCTTTATCCCTTTGGCCTCGCGGTCCTAAAAAACGGCCGCCAGATCACGATCCGTTCACCAGCGGATCTTCAGGCCAGTTGGTCCCAGTTGGGGCTGACCCCTATTGAGATCCCCTCGTGGATGCCTGCTGATCTGGAAGACCCACCTTTACCGCCTCCTCAAGCGGACGGATGCGCCCCATCCCCACAAGAAAAGGGCCTAAAGCCAGGGCCGAAAAACCTGCCTATGCTCCAACCTGATCATAGAGTTCTTTCTCTGAAACCTACTACTTATGTTCCGGCACCAGGCTGATTGTCCGGGACTTTGAGCCTTATGGCGAGAAGATCCGAAGTTTCCTTATATCCAGCAAATATTATGTCTGATCCTAGGACGCTTACATTTGCTAGTTCTGGAATATATTGTGTTTAATGGTTTGCCATGGATCCTCCTTTATCCAAGGCGTTAAGTAGATTTTATGGTCTGTTCCTCTCCTGCTCCCTGCACCCACATTAGCCTGCAGGGGTCAACACGGCTTTACCAACGGGTTATTCTTTCCCTTCCTGATGGTCAGTGAATGGCCTTCTCTAGCTCTACGGGACCCCCCACCTGACAGACCCCGGCTGGTAGCCGTCCTGAGAAAGGGTCGCCTTATAGTCAGGTGCTCAGTAGAGCTTCTCTTGCAAGTTTTCTTTGCATTATTGATATGCTCTCCACCCGTATGTCTTCCCTCTTTCCCCCTTGTGTCTCCCTTCCTCCATCATTACCAGATGTCACATATAGTTTATTTGGATGCTGACTGTTTTTTCTATATTTTAGAATGTCGTCCGTCGTGATATCCTCCCTTAATGCCCGGGGAATGAACGAGCCATGCAAGCGGTCCCAAATTCTGGCCCTTTTACAGAGGGATAAAGTGTCTATAGCATTCTTTCAGGAAACCCATTTCCGTGAGGGTAAGATCCCTAAGCTTCCACCAAAAAAGTTCTCCAAATGGTTCCACAGCACTTATAGTTCAGCTAGCAGGGGTGTCAGCATAGCAATCCACAAACAGCTGCCTTTCAAGCATTCTGCTGTCTCCTCGGACCCAGAGGGTCGTTATCTGTTTGTTAAAGGCACTATTGCTGACACACCTGTTACCCTAGCAACTGTATATGCTCCTAACAGAGGGCAGGTTGCTTGGCTCATTCAGACCCTTGGCTTATTATCCTCCTTTCAGGAGGGAATGGTGATTTTAGGCGGCGACTTTAATGTCACCCTTGAACCCGCATTAGATTCCTCGAATGGGAAGTCCGCCATTACACATGTACACTTTTGGCGCCTTAAACTAGCTCTACAGAAGTTAGGAGTTGTAGATGTTTGGCGCAACACAAATCCCTCTAGTAAGGATTATACTTTTTATTCAGCTGCTAAATCCTCCTATCACAGACTCGACTATTTATTCCTGTCTAAAACCCATACTAATAGGGCTATCCGATCCCACATAGGGAACATCACCCTGTCTGACCATGCCCCGATATTCCTGAGTGTTTCTCTGCTGGACCTCCCAAAGAGGGAATGGAATTGGCACATTAACGACACCATTATCTCAGACCCCTCCCATGCTGCTAAATTGTCCTCTATTATAACAGAATTTTTTGCACTTAACACCCTAGGCCCGGACGCGCCCTCCCCTTCTATCACCTGGGAAGCCCACAAAGCGGTCCTGAGAGGAGAGCTGATAGCTTTAGGTGCCCGCATTAAAAAACAACGGAATCAAGCAGTTACGACTCTTCTATCCCAGATACAAGCACTGGAACTGTCACATAAAAGCTCCCAAGCCCTTAGATGCGCCTCAGAACTCACAGAAGCCCGCACTAAACTTAAAAATTTGCTTAATATTACGTCAGCTAAACTTTTATTGAGATCCAAATTCCGCTTCTATGCACATGGGGATAAGGGGAATAGGTTAATGTCCGCCCTAGTTAAGAAACAGAGGACCGACTCCTTAATTGCAGCGGTCAAAGACAGCAAAGGCACCTTACATAAGAGCACCCCAGAAATAGCGGACTCCTTCTGTGCCTTCTATAGGGACCTCTATAACCTAACTCCACCTAATCAACTAGCTCCAGCACGAATAGCAGAAGCCACTGAGAAATTCCTCTCCTCCCTCCAGCTGCCTACTATCACCCCCTCACAGTCGGCCCAACTCCTAGCCCCTATAATGGATTCAGAAATAGGTAAAGTCCTTTCCTCTATCCCCTCCGGGAAAAGCCCGGGGCCTGATGGCTTTACTATCGCCTACTACAAGACCTTTAAGCATATCTTAATTCCCCATTTTAACATCCTCTGTAACTATTTACTCAAAGGAGGCTCGCTTCCTCCCCAATCGCTCTCGGCCCACATCACGGTTATTCACAAAGACAACAAGGACCCCCTAAATTGCGGGAGCTACCGCCCTATTTTGCTTTTGAACACTGATGTGAAATCGTGGGCCAAGATTTTGGCACATCGGATCCAGGCGATTCTCCCTGATATTATCAACAAAGAACAGGTAGGGTTCGTCTCTGGCAGACAGGGGAGTGAAAACACGGTCCGCGTCATACAACTAATCACGCATGCCCGGCAGAACTCTATGCCATTAGCCCTTCTTAGTACAGATGCAGAGAAGGCTTTTGACAGGATCAGCTGGCACTTTATGTCCCAAGCACTGTCGAGATTTGGCCTTCCAGACCAATTCATCTCGTCTATCTTTTCACTTTATTCGCTCCCCTCTGCCAGAGTACGGATCAATGGCACACTCTCCCCAGCCTTCCCCATTACTAATGGGACACGGCAAGGTTGCCCTTTATCGCCAGCCCTTTTTGTTATTGTCATGGAGACGCTGTTGGCCATTAGACAGGACCCGGATATTCAGGGGTTGACTTTGGGGTCGCACACTCACTTAACAGCTGCTTTCGCAGACGACCTACTGGTCATGACATCCAATCCCCTGACCTCTTTTCCCAAACTCCAAGCCCTTTTCGAAGAGTATGGGCAGGTTTCCAATTTTAAAATTAATTATAGTAAGTCACAAGCCCTAAACATCTCTTGCCCGACCGCCTCCATAGAAACACTCAAACGCACTACTGCCTTCTCGTGGGCCCCAAAGTCGATCCCATTCCTGGGCACGCACTTATCAGCGAAACCAGAAGAGCTTTTTGAGCTTAACCAAGCCCCTCTCCTTCGCTCTATTAGATATCATCTACATTCCCTAAAACTACCGTTCATTTTGTGGATTGGTAAGAAAAATTATATTAAGGCCTTTATAGTTCCTAAACTACTCTACCTCATTCAAACACTTCCCATATGGCTACCCCATTCCTTTTTTGTGGAGGTCCGCAGAGTCTTCTCAGCCTTTGTATGGTCAGGTAAGTCCCCCAGGTTAGCTTACACTACTCTCACTCGGGAGAAAAGATTGGAAGGTTTTGGCCTACCAGACATCTACCTCTATTATAAGGCATCAATGCTTACCAGAGACCTGAGCCTCCTCTCCTGGCACCCCCTCAATCTTGTCACCCAACTGGAGTGTGATATGCTCACCTACAATGACAAGCTGGTTCTATGGGGTCTGCGCAAGTGCACAGCTAACAACAAATATATATCACCTCTGTGGAATGGTCCAAACTGTATAAGACCTCGACCCTTTTGTTCCCCAGCCCGAACCTTCCCCTGTATTTGCTTCAACATCACATACACCCTACCACCTCAGCAGCGTCCGGAATCTGGGCACTACTATCCAGCTTCAGGCTGCAGGACGTTATTTCTGAGTCCGGCACTTTAGACTGGAGCGCACGCCTTGCTCTCCCTAGGGTTCAAAAAGCCTCTTTCTTGGCGGCTATAGCCTTCAAAAAGGATCTAGCGCTCCTTGAAAACCTACCTCGACCTACAACAGCTCCCTCCTGGATTGAAGGGAAAATCTCTCAGACCCAACGCCCACGGAAATCTCTCTCCGTGTTCTATAGGGAGCTGCTCTCCTCCGCCCCTCCAGATCTGTGGTTCCTCTCTGCCTGGGAAAAAGAATTGTCCATATCTTTGTCAGAACCTGAAAAAGCCTTCATCCTCACACATTCTCATGGATTTAACCGTTGCATTAGCATACAAGCTAACTCCTATAAATTGCTTACAAGGTAGTACAAAACACCTGAATACCTTCATAAGCTCAACTCTGATATCCCAGATCGCTGCTGGAGGTGCGGAGGAGAGATAGGCTCTCTCTCACATATATGGTGGGATTGTGTGAAAATCCGGCCTTTTTGGTTGGAAATCGAAGCTGCTATAAACACGGCTTGCAATACCCAGGTCAGAATTGATGCCAAGCTCCTATTATTGTGGTGTCCTAACAGTACGCTTACCCCTTCTAAGTCGAATCTTCCGACTATGCTCATAACAGCAGCTCGCCTACTGATCCCACTGCTGTGGAAAAATTACTCCCCTCCTTCTTAATGTGGACCAAGAAATTCGATCAGCTGTACAGGTTCGAGGAGCTTGCACATTGGGAAACATATTCTAGAGCATTCTTTCTTAAATTATGGCTCCCCTGGAAGCAATATCGTAACTTCTAGTCTCATAGGCTATTGACATCTAACTCCCCCTCCCCCCTCCCTCTTGTCTTGTCTCACCCCCCCCCATTATTATTTTTCTACTTGCACATGATAGTGTATTTCTTGTCATATGTTAATTGCTTCAGAACTATTTTGCTGTATTATTGCCATCTTTCCAGCTGCGTCTGGTGTTCCAGCGATGTATATTGTCATATGACTTTATGCTTTTCCGTCAATAAAAAGAAAATTGATTAAGAATGTAACATATAATACTGCCTCCAATGTACAAGAATATAACTACTATAATACTGCCTCCAATGTACAAGAATATAACTACCATAATACTGCCTCCTATGTACACGAATATAACTTGTATAATACTACTTCCTATGTACAGCAATATAAGTACTGTAATACTGATCTCATATATAAGAATATAACTATAATATTTCATCCTAAGTACAAGAATATACTGTAACTACTATAATACTGCTCCTATGTACAAGAATAAAACTTGTATAATACTGCCTCCTATGTATATGAATAAAACTACTATAATACTGTTCTCCTATATTAACTATAATACTGCCTCTTATGAACAAGAATATAACTATTATAAGACTGTTCTCCTATATATAGGAATATAACTATAATACTGCATCCTACGTACAAGAATATAACTACTATAAGACTGTTCTCCTTTATATAGGAATAGAACTATAATACTGCATCCTATGTACAAGAATATAACTACTATAATACCCACTATGTACAATAAAATAACTACTGTAATACTGTTCTTCTGTACGAGAAAATAACTTGTATAATACTGCCTCCTATGCACAAGAATATAACTACTATAATACTTAATACTATGATATAAGTACTATAATACTGATCTCATATATAAGAATATAACTATCATACTGCCTCCTAAGTACAAGAATATAACTACTATACTACTGCTCCTATGTACAAGAATAAAACTTGTATAATACTGCCTCTTATGTATAAGAATATAACTACTATAATACTGATCTCCTATATATAGGAATATAACTACAGTATAATACTGCCTCTTATGAACAAGAATATAACTACTATAATAATGTTCTCCTATATATAGGAATATAACTATATTACCGCATCCAATGTACAAGAATATAACTTCTATATTTCCCACTATGTACAATAATATAACTACTATAATACTGTTCCTATGTACAAGAATATAACTTGTACAATACTGCCTACTATGCACAATAATATAACTACTATAATACTGATCCCTATCTACAAGGATATAACTACTACTGTATAATACTGCCCCTATGTACAAGAAAATAAATACTATAATACTGACCCTATGTATCAAAGTATATCTCAAATCAAAATATTAACAACGAACAACAAAGAAGGCCATCCACAATATGTACTCTCTATAAATATCTAAACCTAATCTCCAGACACATCCATACTTGTAATCTCCAATTCTCCCTTGACCTCCTTCTTTGCCTTCCTCTTGCCTGTCCTTTACACCATTGTCTCCAAGATTTCTCATGTGCATCCTACCTGCTGGTTGGAACTCGCTACCTCAGCTCGTCAGACTCTCCTCACCATCCAAATGTTTAGAAAGCAATCTAAAAACCTTCAGGAAAGCCTATGACTTACACTAAACCTGCTCTCACTAGACTACCATATCAGCAGTTTCCACCCTCACTTACTGCCTCCTTCCCTCTCTCCCCCTCTGTACCAGTTTGTCATATTTATTCTCCTTATTCCTTATTTAGTATTATGTATATAAAACAGTTTTACATGTGCAAAGCCCTAGAACGGTGCTTTAAAATAATCAACTACTGTAATCCTGATTTAATTAAACCTTGATATGACTTTTGCCCAAGGTCTTAGCTTTTCTGTATCTCCTAACATCCTCCCAATAATGGATTAGGATTCCTTTAGTGGTCATATGACATCACGAAACATGCCTCAGACCTATAAATACTTTCTCGTTCCTGATCTGCTGCTTCACTTTCTGAAGGCACTATTACTTTAAGGGTGACTTCACTGTCCTTATGTTTGACACTTGGCATTGAGTTACCTCTGGTTTCTAAATATAAAGGCACATGAGCTTTCAGAGAAAACAAACAGAACTGGCCGAGTGTCTGCGACTAGAGTCACACAGATAGCAAACATCATCTGTGAGGCTAAAAGAAGCACAAAGTCATCAAAGCAATTATTTGTCATCTTTATAAAAGAGCTTGAAATGTATACACAGGTGGTGAAAAAAAAATTAGCAATATGATATATGACACGTACAGTTGCAAGAAAAAGTATGTAAACCCTTTGGAATGATATGGATTTCTGCACAAATTGGTCATAAAATGTGATCTGCTCTTCATCTAAGTCACAACAATAGACAATCACAGTCTGCTTAAACTAATAACACACAAAGCATCAAATGTTACCATGTTTTTATTAAACACACCATGTAAACAATCACAGTGCAGGTGGAAAAAGTATGTGAACCCCTAGACTAATATCACAAATATAGTGGATGGCACTCCTGATATGTGGCTGTCGGTGCTCAGGTCAATGAAGAGGTCAATATGAAATAGGGAGAAACCATGGCACTTGATTTCAAATATTCAAAGATAATTCATTTATTGTCCATCCCAAGTAGGATCTTTTTTGCAAATGGCCAACGTTTCGGTCCAATAGGACCTTGTTCACGGCCTTAGAATGGAAGATCTGGAGGCATCGGGTGAACCCCTAGACTAATGACATCTCCAAGAGCTAATTGGAGTGAGGTTTCAGCCAACTGGAGTCCAATCAATGAGATGAGATTGGAGGTGTTGGTTACAGCTGCCCTGCCCTATAAAAACACACACACCAGTTCTGGGTTTGCTTTTCACAAGAAGCAAAGAAGCATTGCCTGATGTGAATGATGCCTCACACAAAAGAGCTCTCAGAAGACCTACGATTAAGCATTGTTGACTTGCAAAAAGCTGGAAAGGGTTATAAAAGTATCTCCAAAAGCCTTGCGGTTCATCAGTCCATGGTAAGACAAATTGTCTATAAATGGAGAAAGTTCAGCACTGCTGCTACTCTCTCTAGGAGTGGTCATCCTGTAAAGATGACTGCAAGAGCACAGTGCAGATTGCTCAATGAGGTGAAGAAGAATCCTAGAGTCTCAGCTAAAGACTTACAAAAGTCTCTTGCATATGCTAACATCCCTGTTAGCAAATCTACGATACATAAAACACTAAACAAGAATGGATTTCATGGGAGGATACCACAGAGGAAGCCACTGCTGTCCAAAAGAAAAAACATTGCTGCACGTTTACAGTTTGCACAAGATCACCTGGATGTTCCACAGCAGTACTGGCAAAATATTCTGTGGACAGCTGAAACCAAACTTGAGTTGTTTGGAAGAAACACACAACACTATGTGTGGAGAAAAAGAGGCACAGCACACCAACATCAAAACCTTATTCCAACTGTGAAGTATGGTGGTGGGGGCATCCTGGTTTGGGGCTGCTTTGCTATGTCAGGGCCTGGACAGATTGCTATCATCGAAGGAAAAATTAATTCCCAAGTTTATCAAGACATTTTGCAGGAGAACTTAAGGCCATCTGTCCTCCAGCTGAAGCTTAACAGAAGATGGGTGTTGTTTCAGGACAACGACCCAAAGCATAGAAGTAAATCAACAACAGAATGGCTTAAACAGAAGAAAATACACCTTCTGGAGTGGCCCAGTGAGTCCTGACCTCAACCCGATTGAGATGCTGTGGCATGACCTCAAGAAAACGATTCACACCAGACATACCAAGAATTTTGATGAACTGAAACAGTTCTGTAAAGAGGAATGGTCAAGAATTACTCCTGACCGTTGTGCACGTTTGATCTGCAACTACAGGAAACGTTTGGTTGAAGTTATTGCTGCCAAAAGGAGGTTCAACCAGTTATTAAGTCCAAGGGTTCACATACTTTTTCCACCTGCACTGTGAATGTTTACATGGTGTGTTCAATAAAAACATGTTAACATTTATTTTTTTGTGTGTTATTAGTTTAAGCAGACTGTAATTGTCTACTGTTATGACTTAGATGAAGATCAAATCACATTTTGTGACCAATTTGTGCAGAAATCCATATCATTTCAAAGGGTTCACATACTTTTTATTGCAACTGTATGTACAAAATATAACAAAATCTACAAAGGTAAAAAACAATATAAATAAAATAAAACTTCTATGCATCCATAAACAATAAAGTTTAATTAGTTGGCACAGTATTTCACTGGTTAAAGCAGCAGTATGTGTTCCTGGGTTTCAGTATTCTAGTAGTTATATTCTTGTACATAGGGGCCAGGGGTGTAGCTATAAGGGAAGCAGGGGAAGTGGCTGCTTTGGGGCCCGAACTCAGAAGGGGCCCACCCAGGATGAGGACGGAAAGATTTTATTGTCAGTATTATAAAACTACATTATATACAGAGACATGACATACAGTATATATGCGTAGGAAACAGGCCTCGTCTGAGAGAGCAGTCTTGAGTAGCCACAGGAGTGGGGGTTGCACAGGAGTAGGGGAGTTGCTGGGGGGCCCCTGTTCAAAAATTTGCTGTGGGGCCCAGTTATTTCTAGTTACGCCACAGATAGGGGCAGTACTATAGTTGCTATATTCTTTACCATAGGTGGCATTGTTATAGTAGTTATATTCTTCTGCATAGGTGTTAGTATTATAACATTTATATTCTTTTACATAAGTGCCAGTATTGTAGTAATTATATTTTTGTACAAAGGTGGCAGCATTATAGTAGTTATATTCTTATGCTAATCTGTTCCTGGGCTGGTGGGAAGCAACCCTGGTCTTTAATAAGGAGAGAGCATTGTACACTGGACTGTGGGCACAGTACATCAATGATATTTTCATCATCTGGCACGACATCAGGAGAGCCTTTGAATCCCTAGTCAAGGAACTAAATCACAATGAGATTGGTCTCTGCTTTATTTTGAAACAAATGAGAAATCCTTGCCCTTCCTGGATGTGACGATCACCAAAAATCAGATAGGAGAACTGGATACATCCGTGTACAGGAAGCCCAATTCACTTCTGAGGTGGGAGAGTGAGCATCCCCTCCCTCTTAGACGTGGAATTCCGAAATGCCAGTACCTCCGCTTGAGTTGAAACTGCTCAACGTAAACAGAGTTTCTGCACCAGGCTAGTGACCTATGCCAAAGATTTTTGGCACGTGGCTACCCGGATCATATCCTCAGATCGGCCTTTAGATCAGCCTTAAGGGAGAAATGATCCACCCTCCTCACCCCTAGGCAGAACCATGCACCAGCAAGTAAAGTGATTCGGCTTGTAACCACATATGATGGGGCAGTAAAACAAGTACAGGATATTGTCAACAAAAACTGGCATATCCTAGGAGACCAGCTGCACATCACGTACCGTCGGGGCAGGAGTCTACATGATAGACTGGTGCACAGTCAACACACCCTTCCAGTACCCCTGGGTAGTTTTCCCAACTCAGTCAAGGAAACTTCCTATATTTCTTCCAGGGTGACCAGATTTTCAGAAAATGGGAATGTGTGTAAGATTCTCAATGGGCCAGTTCTTCAAATCTAGAGATCTGATCCACTTTATCCCTCCACATCGAAATAGTAGGAGGTTCTGTATCCTTCCAAAGCAGCGGGATGAGCAGTCTCGCCACCGTCATAAGCATAGTGGGAAGATCAGATCTACAGGGGGACAGCGAGTCATTAGGACACCAAAGCAGGATCAGTTTGGGATCCAGCTTAACCTGCTTAGCACACACCTCATTTATCAGAGCTTCTATGAGCAGTTGTATTCTTGTACATAGGTGCAGTATTGTAGTAGTTATATTCTTGTACATAGGGAACAGTATTATAGTAGCTATATTGTTGTACATAATGTGAGACAGTGACAGGTCTCACACAGGGTAGAGGCAAGGAAGGGGTGGATAATGCGGTCTACACCCCTATTCCACCACAGGTGAGACCAGCTGGCATAAGGCACCTCCCAGGGTGTCAGCTAGGGGGGAGTGTGTTGCCTGTGGACAGAGGCCTGGAGGCTCTGTGTGGTCCAAGCCAGGAGGGCTGAGAGACCACGATTCCCCAAGAGACACTGGACTGGAGACAGTTGGCGTACTGTGCTCTGTACAGCCAGGAGGCTGTGGGACATTGGCTGAGAAAGCCGCATGTGTTCCCAGGGTGTGAACAGGGACTTAGGTGAGTCAGGGATCTGTTTGTTTAGTTAGAGCCTGGACGGGCGAGTGTTTATTATTTTTGTCATTTTGCTTGTGCTGGTGTATCACAATAAATGAACTGTTTGGACCTGAAACCTGGTGTCCTGAAGCCGTACCTGTGAGGATGATCCCCTGAAAGAAAGCTACCCCTCACAATAGGGAACATTATTATAGTAGCTATAGTCTTGTACATAAGGGGCAGTATTATAGCAGTTATATTTTAGAACATAATTGCAGTATTATAGTGGTTATATTTTTTTCCATAGACGAAAGTGTTATGGTAGTGATGTGAACCCAACCTTACATTTATTTGTCATTTTGGGTTCTTATTTTAATGTCAGTAAATTAGGCCTCCTCTATATTTTAAGTTTAATTATTTTCACTCTGGAATCAGTCTTATCACCTTTTCATATGCCAGCGTGATGAGCCTTCAGGGTATGTGGTGGCATATAGGGATGAGCGAACTCGAACTGTATAGTTCGGGTTCGTACCGAATTTTGGGGTGTCCGTGACACGGACCCGAACCCGGACATTTTCGTAAAAGTCCGGGTTCGGGTTCGGTGTTCGTCGCTTTCTTCGCGCTTTTGTGACGCTTTCTTGGCGCTTTTTGAAAGGCTGCAAAGCAGCCAATCAACAAGCGTCATACTACTTGCCCCAAGAGGCCATCACAGCCATGCCTACTATTGGCATGGCTGTGATTGGCCAGAGCACCATGTGACCCAGCCTCTATTTAAGCTGGAGTCACATAGCGCCGCCCGTCACTCTGCTCTGATTAGCGTAGGGAGAGGTTGCGGCTGCGACAGTAGGGCGAGATTAGGCAGATTAACTCCTCCAAAGGACTTGATTAACTGATCGATCTGCAGCTGTGGATCATTGAGCTGCTGATCCTCAATTGCTCACTGTTTTTAGGCTGCACAGACCGTTTGTCAGTCTCATTTTTCTGGGGTGATCGGCGGCCATTTTGTGTCTTGTGGTGCGCCAGCACAAGCTGCGACCAAGTGCATTTAACCCTCAATGGTGTGGTTGTTTTTTGGCTAAAGCCTACATCAGGGTGAAGCTGTCACACCAAGTGCATTTAACCAGCAATAGTCTGTTCATTTTTTGGCCATATACAAAATCAGGGGCAAGCTGCGCCTGTCACCAAGTGCATTTAACCCTCAATGGTGTGGTTGTTTTTTGGCTAAAGCCTACATCAGGGTGAAGCTGTCACACCAAGTGCATTTAACCAGCAATAGTCTGTTCATTTTTTGGCCATATACAAAATCAGGGGCAAGCTGCGCCTGTCACCAAGTGCATTTAACCCTCAATGGTGTGGTTGTTTTTTGGCTAAAGCCTACATCAGGGTGAAGCTGTCACACCAAGTGCATTTAACCAGCAATAGTCTGTTCATTTTTTGGCCATATACAAAATCAGGGGCAAGCTGCGCCTGTCACCAAGTGCATTTAACCCTCAATGGTGTGGTTGTTTTTTGGCTAAAGCCTACATCAGGGTGAAGCTGTCACACCAAGTGCATTTAACCAGCAATAGTCTGTTCATTTTTTGGCCATATCCCAGTCTAATTCTGTCACTAAATCCATACCGGTCACCCAGCGCCTAAATACTAGGCCTCAAATTTATATCCAGCTAAATCTGTCCCTAGTGCTGTAGCTGGGCGAGTTATTTAGTGTCCGTTCAAGCACATTTCTTGTTCTGGGTTGAAATACAATTCCCAATTTAGCAATTTCATAATTTAGTGGTTCCTGCTATATCAGAGCTATTTGAAATCTATCCCAAAAAGGGTATATAATATTGAAGGTGCACATTGGGTCATTCAGAATAACTTCACACACACCCGCTACTGTGTATTTCCAAGTCTAATTCTGTCACTAAACCCATACCTGTCACCCAGCGCCTAAATACTAGGCCTCAAATTTAAATCCCTCTAAATCTCTCGTTACCCACCGCTGTACTGTTGTTGCTGGGCAAGATATTTAGTGTCCGTCAAAGCACATTTTTTGTTCTGGGTTGAAGTACAATTCCCAATTTAGCAATTTCATAATTTAGTGGTTTCTGCTATATCAGAGCTATTTGAAATCTATCCCTAAAAGGGTATATAATATTGAAGGTGCACATAGGGTCATTCAGAATAACTTCACACACACGCTTCTGTGCATTTCCAAGTCTAATTCTGTCACTAAATCCATACCGGTGACCCAGCGCCTAAATACTAGGCCTCAAATTTAAATCCCTCTAAATCTCTCGTTACCCACCACTGTACTGTTGTTGCTGGGCAAGATATTTAGTGTCCGTCAAAGCACATTTTTTGTTCTGGGTTGAAGTACAATTCCCAATTTAGCAATTTCATAATTTAGTGGTTCCTGCTATATCAGAGCTATTTGAAATCTATCCCAAAAAGGGTATATAATATTGAAGGTGCACATTGGGTCATTCAGAATAACTTCACACACACCCGCTACTGTGTATTTCCAAGTCTAATTCTGTCACTAAACCCATACCTGTCACCCAGCGCCTAAATACTAGGCCTCAAATTTAAATCCCTCTAAATCTCTCGTTACCCACCGCTGTACTGTTGTTGCTGGGCAAGATATTTAGTGTCCGTCAAAGCACATTTTTTGTTCTGGGTTGAAGTACAATTCCCAATTTAGCAATTTCATAATTTAGTGGTTTCTGCTATATCAGAGCTATTTGAAATCTATCCCTAAAAGGGTATATAATATTGAAGGTGCACATAGGGTCATTCAGAATAACTTCACACACACGCTTCTGTGCATTTCCAAGTCTAATTCTGTCACTAAATCCATACCGGTGACCCAGCGCCTAAATACTAGGCCTCAAATTTAAATCCCTCTAAATCTCTCGTTACCCACCGCTGTACTGTTGTTGCTGGGCAAGATATTTAGTGTCCGTCAAAGCACATTTTTTGTTCTGGGTTGAAGTACAATTCCCAATTTAGCAATTTCATAATTTAGTGGTTCCTGCTATATCAGAGCTATTTGAAATCTATCCCAAAAAGGGTATATAATATTGAAGGTGCACATTGGGTCATTCAGAATAACTTCACACACACCCGCTACTGTGTATTTCCAAGTCTAATTCTGTCACTAAACCCATACCTGTCACCCAGCGCCTAAATACTAGGCCTCAAATTTAAATCCCTCTAAATCTCTCGTTACCGCTGTACTGTTGTAGCTGGGAAAGTTATTTAGTGCCCGTCAAAGCACATTTTTTGTTCTGGGTTGAAGTACAATTCCCAATTTAGCAATTTCATAATTTAGTGGTTCCTGCTATATCAGAGCTATTTGAAATCTATCCCAAAAAGGGTATATAATATTCAAGGTGCACATTGGGTCATTCAGAATAACTTCACACACACGCTTCTGTGCATTTCCAAGTCTAATTCTGTCACTAAATCCATACCGGTCACCCAGCGCCTAAATACTAGGCCTCAAATTTATATCCCGCTGAATTTGAATACAATACATTGGGCCAAATAATATATTTGTTGTTGTGGTGAACCATAACAATGAGAAAAACATCTAGTAAGGGACGCGGACGTGGACATGGTCGTGGTGGTGTTAGTGGACCCTCTGGTGCTGGGAGAGGACGTGGCCGTTCTGCCACATCCACACGTCCTAGTGTACCAACTACCTCAGGTCCCAGTAGCCGCCAGAATTTACAGCGATATATGGTGGGGCCCAATGCCGTTCTAAGGATGGTAAGGCCTGAGCAGGTACAGGCATTAGTCAATTGGGTGGCCGACAGTGGATCCAGCACGTTCACATTATCTCCCACCCAGTCTTCTGCAGAAAGCGCACAGATGGCGCCTGAAAACCAACCCCATCAGTCTGTCACATCACCCCCATGCATACCAGGGAAACTGTCTCAGCCTCAAGTTATGCAGCAGTCTCTTATGCTGTTTGAAGACTCCGCTGGCAGGGTTTCCCAAGGGCATCCACCTAGCCCTTCCCCAGCGGTGAAAGACATAGAATGCACTGACGCACAACCACTTATGTTTCCTGATGATGAGGACATGGGAATACCACCTCAGCATGTCTCTGATGATGACGAAACACAGGTGCCAACTGCTGCGTCTTTCTGCAGTGTGCAGACTGAACAGGAGGTCAGGGATCAAGACTGGGTGGAAGACGATGCAGGGGACGATGAGGTCCTAGACCCCACATGGAATGAAGGTCGTGCCACTGACTTTCACAGTTCGGAGGAAGAGGCAGTGGTGAGACCGAGCCAACAGCGTAGCAAAAGAGGGAGCAGTGGGCAAAAGCAGAACACCCGCCGCCAAGAGACTCCGCCTGCTACTGACCGCCGCCATCTGGGACCGAGCACCCCAAAGGCAGCTTCAAGGAGTTCCCTGGCATGGCACTTCTTCAAACAATGTGCTGACGACAAGACCCGAGTGGTTTGCACGCTGTGCCATCAGAGCCTGAAGCGAGGCATTAACGTTCTGAACCTGAGCACAACCTGCATGACCAGGCACCTGCATGCAAAGCATGAACTGCAGTGGAGTAAACACCTTAAAACCAAGGAAGTCACTCAGGCTCCCCCTGCTACCTCTTCTGCTGCTGCCGCCTCGGCCTATTCTGCTGCTGCCGCCTCGGCCTCTTCCTCCGCCTCTGGAGGAACGTTGGCACCTGCCGCCCAGCAAACAGGGGATGTACCACCAACACCACCACCACCACCTCCGTCACCAAGCGTCTCAACCATGTCACACGCCAGCGTTCAGCTCTCCATCTCACAAACATTTGATAGAAAGCGTAAATTCCCACCTAGCCACCCTCGATCCCTGGCCCTGAATGCCAGCATTTCTAAACTACTGGCCTATGAAATGCTGTCATTTAGGCTGGTGGACACAGACAGCTTCAAACAGCTCATGTCGCTTGCTGTCCCACAGTATGTTGTTCCCAGCCGGCACTACTTCTCCAAGAGAGCCGTGCCTTCCCTGCACAACCAAGTATCCGATAAAATCAAGTGTGCACTGCGCAACGCCATCTGTAGCAAGGTCCACCTAACCACAGATACGTGGACCAGTAAGCACGGCCAGGGACGCTATATCTCCCTAACTGCACACTGGGTAAATGTAGTGGCAGCTGGGCCCCAGGCGGAGAGCTGTTTGGCGCACGTCCTGCCGCCGCCAAGGATCGCAGGGCAACATTCTTTGCCTCCTGTTGCCACCTCCTCCTTCTCGGCTTCCTCCTCCTCTTCTTCCACCTGCTCATCCAGTCAGCCACACACCTTCACCACCAACTTCAGCACAGCCCGGGGTAAACGTCAGCAGGCCATTCTGAAACTCATATGTTTGGGGGACAGGCCCCACACCGCACAGGAGTTGTGGCGGGGTATTGAACAACAGACCGACGAGTGGTTGCTGCCGGTGAGCCTCAAGCCCGGCCTGGTGGTGTGTGATAATGGGCGAAATCTCGTTGCAGCTCTGGGACTAGCCAATTTGACGCACATCCCTTGCTTGGCGCATGTGCTGAATTTGGTGGTGCAGAAGTTCATTCACAACTACCCCGACATGTCAGAGCTGCTGCATAAAGTGCGGGCCGTCTGTTCGCGCTTCCGGCGTTCACATCCTGCCGCTGCTCGCCTGTCTGCGCTACAGCGTAACTTCGGCCTTCCCGCTCACCGCCTCATATGCGACGTGCCCACCAGGTGGAACTCCACCTTGCACATGCTGGACAGACTGTGCGAGCAGCAGCAGGCCATAGTGGAGTTTCAGCTGCAGCACGCACGGGTCAGTCGCACTACAGAACAGCACCACTTCACCACCAATGACTGGGCCTCCATGCGAGACCTGTGTGCCCTGTTGCGCTGTTTCGAGTACTCCACCAACATGGCCAGTGGCGATGACACCGTTATCAGCGTTACAATACCACTTCTATGTCTCCTTGAGAAAACACTTAGGGCGATGATGGAACAGGAGGTGGCCCAGGAGGAGGAGGAGGAGGATGAGGAAGAGGGGTCATTTTTAGCACTTTCAGGCCAGTCTCTTCGAAGTGACTCAGAGGGAGGTTTTTTGCAACAGCAGAGGCCAGGTACAAATGTGGCCAGCCAGGGCCCACTACTGGAGGACGAGGAGGACGAGGATGAGGAGGAGGTGGAGGAGGATGAGGATGAAGCATGGTCACAGCGGGGTGGCACCCAACGCAGCTCGGGTCCATCACTGGTGCGTGGCTGGGGGGAAAGGCAGGACGATGACGATACGCCTCCCACAGAGGACAGCTTGTCCTTACCCCTGGGCAGCCTGGCACACATGAGCGACTACATGCTGCAGTGCCTGCGCAACGACAGCAGAGTTGCCCACATTTTAACCTGTGCGGACTACTGGGTTGCCACCCTGCTGGATCCACGCTACAAAGACAATGTGCCCACCTTACTTCCTGCACTGGAGCGTGATAGGAAGATGCGCGAGTACAAGCGCACGTTGGTAGACGCGCTACTGAGAGCATTCCCAAATGTCACAGGGGAACAAGTGGAAGCCCAAGGCCAAGGCAGAGGAGGAGCAAGAGGTCGCCAAGGCAGCTGTGTCACGGCCAGCTCCTCTGAGGGCAGGGTTAGCATGGCAGAGATGTGGAAAACTTTTGTCAACACGCCACAGCTAACTGCACCACCACCTGATACGCAACGTGTTAGCAGGAGGCAACATTTCACTAACATGGTGGAACAGTACGTGTGCACACCCCTCCACGTACTGACTGATGGTTCGGCCCCATTCAACTTCTGGGTCTCTAAATTGTCCACGTGGCCAGAGCTAGCCTTTTATGCCTTGGAGGTGCTGGCCTGCCCGGCAGCCAGCGTTTTGTCTGAACGTGTATTCAGCACGGCAGGGGGCGTCATTACAGACAAACGCAGCCGCCTGTCTACAGCCAATGTGGACAAGCTGACGTTCATAAAAATGAACCAGGCATGGATCCCACAGGACCTGTCCGTCCCTTGTCCAGATTAGACATTAACTACCTCCCCATAACCATATATTATTGGACTCCAGGGCACTTCCTCATTCAATCCTATTTTTATTTTCATTTTACCATTATATTGCGATGCTACCCAAAGTTGAATGAACCTCTCCTCTGCCTGTGTGCTAGGCCTAAATATATGCCAATGGACTGTTGCAGTGGTGGCTGACATGAAGCCTGATTCTCTGCTATGACATGCAGACTAATTCTCTGCTGACATGAAGCCAGATTGTCTGTTACGGGACCTCTCTCCTCTGCCTGGGTGCTGGGCCTAAATTTATGACAATGGACTGTTGCAGTGGTGGCTGACGTGAAGCCTGATTCTCTGCTATGACATGCAGACTGATTCTCTGCTGACATGAAGCCAGATCGTCTGTTACGGGACCTCTCTGCTCTGCCTGTGTGCTAGGCCTAAATATATGCCAATGGACTGTTGCAGTGGTGGGTGACGTGAAGCCTCATTCTCTGCTATGACATGCAGACTGATTCTCTGCTGACATGAAGCCAGATTGTCTGTTACGGGACCTCTCTGCTCTGCCTGTGTGCTAGGCCTAAATATATGCCAATGGACTGTTGCAGTGGTGGGTGACGTGAAGCCTCATTCTCTGCTATGACATGCAGACTGATTCTCTGCTGTCATGAAGCCAGATTGTCTGTTACGGGACCTCTCTGCTCTGCCTGTGTGCTAGGCCTAAATATATGCCAATGGACTGTTGCAGTGGTGGGTGACGTGAAGCCTCATTCTCTGCTATGACATGCAGACTGATTCTCTGCTGACATGAAGCCAGATTGTCTGTTACGGGACCTCTCTGCTCTGCCTGTGTGCTAGGCCTAAATATATGCCAATGGACTGTTGCAGTGGTGGGTGACGTGAAGCCTCATTCTCTGCTATGACATGCAGACTGATTCTCTGCTGTCATGAAGCCAGATTGTCTGTTACGGGACCTCTCTGCTCTGCCTGTGTGCTAGGCCTAAATATATGCCAATGGACTGTTGCAGTGGTGGGTGACGTGAAGCCTCATTCTCTGCTATGACATGCAGACTAATTCTCTGCTGACATGAAGACAGATTCTCTGTTACGGGACCTCTCTCCTCTGCCTGTGTGTGTGCTGGGCCTAAATATATGCCAATGGACTGTTGCAGTGGTGGCTGACGTGAAGCCTCATTCTCTGCTATGACATGCAGACTGATTCTCTGCTGACATGAAGCCAGATTCTCTGTTACGGGACCTCTCTCCTCTGCCTGTGTGTGTGCTGGGCCTAAATATATGCCAATGGACTGTTGCAGTGGTGGCTGACGTGAAGCCTCATTCTCTGCTATGACATGCAGACTGATTCTCTGCTGACATGAAGCCAGATTCTCTGTTACGGGACCTCTCTCCTCTGCCTGTGTGTGTGCTGGGCCTAAATATATGCCAATGGACTGTTGCAGTGGTGGCTGACGTGAAGCCTCATTCTCTGCTATGACATGCAGACTGATTCTCTGCTGACATGAAGCCAGATTCTCTGTTACGGGACCTCTCTCCTCTGCCTGTGTGTGTGCTGGGCCTAAATATATGCCAATGGACTGTTGCAGTGGTGGCTGACGTGAAGCCTCATTCTCTGCTATGACATGCAGACTGATTCTCTGCTGACATGAAGCCAGATTCTCTGTTACGGGACCTCTCTCCTCTGCCTGTGTGCTAGGCCTAAATATATGCCAATGGACTGTTGCAGTGGTGGCTGACGTGAAGCCTCATTCTCTGCTATGACATGCAGACTAATTCTCTGCTGACATGAAGACAGATTCTCTGTTACGGGACCTCTCTCCTCTGCCTGGGTGCCGGGGCCTAAATATCTGAGAATGGACTGTTCCAGTGGTGGGTGACGGGAAGCCAGATTCTCTGCTATGGAACCTCTCTCCAATTGATTTTGGTTAATTTTTATTTATTTAATTTTTATTTTAATTAATTTCCCTATCCACATTTGTTTGCAGGGGATTTACCTACATGTTGCTGCCTTTTGCAGCCCTCTAGCCCTTTCCTGGGCTGTTTTACAGCCGTTTTAGTGCCGAAAAGTTCGGGTCCCCATTGACTTCAATGGGGTTCGGGTTCGGGACGAAGTTCGGATCGGGTTCGGATCCCGAACCCGAACATTTCCGGGATGTTCGGCCGAACTTCTCGAACCCGAACATCCAGGTGTTCGCTCAACTCTAGTGGCATAGTCTAAGCAAGCGCATATACTGCACAACTTCTGTTTCTGACATATTGTGTAGAATAGATTCCAGGTCATCATGTGACCTCACCTCTCCGAATAGGATGACTGCAATGTGAGAACTGTATTGATTGCCGTCGCTTCAGAGAGACTTTCATCAAAAATGTGCCTTTTATATCGTGATGAGCACATAATATAAAACAGGTCTGAGGTGCTGTGCAGCCAGTAGGAGAGAACTGTGGCTCTTTGATTGGTAGCTAGGAGAACCAAGTAAAGAGAGTTAAAAAGCAGAACCTGAACCTTAGCAGAGTTTAATAGTAAAGTTCACAGCAGGAGGTTCAAAGATTCTGTACCCTCCTCAAGGCAAACTAGTCTGACTGTGCCTTTTACGTATGTGGTAAAGCCTTTACATATGTGTTAAAAAGGTGGAAAGTGCTGTTTGGTTTGCTCAGTCACCTGATTTAATTTTAGCTTTCAAAGGGCCACTCTAGAGAGAAGTCTAGGTTACTCAGGCTACATGTAACAAGAGCTTTTGTTGAGTGCCTGCTCATGTGGTCCATCACAATGTTGAAAAACAATGGACATTCCCACTAAAAACACTATACCTATTCATATACCTCTGTCAGATATGGTCAATCTGGCTAAAGCGTCATTTGATTAATTAAAGATGGGATCAATGTTCAGTTTGACTTTTTGGGTGAGATCCAAACAAACATAAACAGGGAATTAATCACCCCCCCCCCCCCCCATGCCAGCTTTCTGGCTTTCAAAAAGAAGCAGACCTTGGGTTTGCAAATCTCTAAACACCACTATGCCTAAATCTAGGCACAAGTGGCATTTCTATGTTGCCCTAACCACTTTCCAAAAAGTGTGTATGGTGGTGGCAGGCGTGTGGGCAGGCACATTTATCATCATTTACACCTAAATGATGACTTAAATCTATACTAGCTATGAGCTGGCATAGACTTTAGTTTAGGCGAACAGACTGCTGAGGATACATTATATTCATGACGAGGCGTGTACCTCAACATAGATTAAACGCATCCTCCGGCGATGCAAGGCATATCAAAGACCTTCATAAAACTGGTCTATGTACCTGCACAAAGCCATAGCTTTTATTTGGGGCACAAATTCAGTTTTCTACCCTAGCCCCGAGTCCAGGCAGAGTGGTTATATGGCATCCCACTTAACACCCGCCAGACATTATGATGTATGAAACATTTCTTTCTGCTCATAGTAGACCAAGAGTTAAAATTTGACATTGACATTTCAATGAAGAACTGAATTATGCAAATCATTGCTAAGCATATGTTTTTCATCTTGTGTCCAGCAGCTCAGCATGATCATCTATGAAGTGGTTCTTTAATATTGGTCTTATAAATATTAATGAGATGGAGAAACAAAAGTTTCCTGGTACAAATACAAAATTTAAGTTTCTATGCACATTTTCCCTCTTTCTTGCCATATTCATAGTGAAAAGTTCTACACAGTCTTTGGGGTAGAGTTACTAATGCTATAGATGGGTGCGGGTTTCAGCGTGGATTCGGTTACATACAGTAGTTAATATGGTTGAAAAAATACATAAGTCAACCAAGGTATAGGTGGGGATGTGAATAAAAAAAAAACAAAGAGGAATGAGACCCAGTCTTCTACACATTTGTATAAGCATTAATGTTATTTCATTTTAACAATTCATCTTTTCATAATTTTTTAAAACTGTCCACTGTTACTGCTGTAACCACTTCCTGAGGTAAACTATTCCACAGATTCACAGTTCTTACAGTAAAGAAGCCTTGATGCCTCTGTATAGAAATGAGCAAAGTTTTCAAAAATTCAACTCAAGAAATTCGCTTTTTTAGAAATTAATTAATCACGAAGTGCATTAAACCAAAGTCTATCCCAGCCTGCAGTTAAACTTTGGGAGAATTTATCCTGGTCTACATCACTGTGCAGTGCAGCAATATGCATTCTGGTAGAGAAACAGTTACTGTCCGTCAGAATGACATGCAGGTCACATACATAGATGTGTGCATCATCATGCAGGCCACCAACAGTCCTAGCCAATCCCTAAGTAAACCAAAAGAAAAGCATACAGCAGCCTTCAGTAAAGAAAAAAAATGCTGCATTCCCCTGCAGGAGCTGTGTCCCAGTGACTCTTTAGTAGAATAATATAAGAACATGGAAGCGGCTCCAACAAAGTAGTGGAAAAAAAAGAAAGTTCTTTTATTCCATGTTCTGGCAGTGCAAACACATGCATTTAAATCCCTTCTGTTAACTATAGAATGAGTATGCATCACTATTACGCTTAGCTCACACTTCACTTATTTGGTCAGTTATTCTCATCAGTTATTGTCAGTTCAAAGCAGGTGTGGGCCAAAACCACAGAACAGGTACAGATCTATTCATGATACCTAATCTAAGAGTAGGCTTGGCTCCTAAATTTGGCTCACAATAAGTGACGGAAAGAACTGACCAAATAACAGGTGTGAACTGAAGTCAGTGCTAGCGTCAGGTCTACTTTATCAGTGTGGACTTAACTGTGCAGTGGCCCAAGTTTCAAGTAGTGGCCATGTTCACATGACTTTTTGTTTTTCCGTTCTGATCCATCAGAACAGCCCAAAAAAGTGGATCCTGTATTTTTAATATCCGCTTTCAACCCATCAGTATTTGGTCAGCATTTGAGCAGTATTGGTAAGGCAAAAACAAGAGTGGGTCCAAAACAGAGGTAAAATGTGATATAAATATTTACATCTGTGTTGGACCCACTCCTGCTTCTGGCTTTCAAATTATGATCAAATCCTGATGCAAAATACTGACCATGTGATAGAGGTCTTATGGATGCTCAAATTAAAGGATCCGTATCTTTTGTTATTTTTTTGTTCAGAAGAATGGAAAAATAAACGCTGATGTCAACCTGGCCAAACAGGGTCACTAGTGTCTCTGTAACAGGCAGGTGAGGGTGGCAACAGTATGAAGAGTCACAAAAGTGGCCCCGAAACAGAGTGGGGGCAACAGCAGTGACAGCAACAGCACAAGATGGTGGCAAATCACAGTAGGAGCAGATGGCAGTAAAGCTAGCAGGCGTGTGTCATCAGGTGGTTGGCACAATGTTCCAGTGTACTACATTCAGATCATTACTGCCAAAATGATCTAGTCTGTTGCATCAGGTACCGGTGTCTGAAAATCGTGGTTGATCCATGCCTGATTCATCTTTATAAAGGTTAGTCTCTCAGCATTTTGTGTTGAAAGGCGAGTTCTCTTTGGGGTAACTATGCCACCTGCAACACTAAACACCCGTTCTGATGCCACACTACTCGGCCAGTTGCAGCCACAATTCAAGTTTGGCTTTCCAGTAGTCCAGTGGATCTTGGATCTGGGGTGACAGGGTACAGTCCGAGTATGCCACCACCTGCTGGTTCAGGTTCTGCTCCATGTCATGCTGCTTCTGGGTGGTTTCCTCAGTATGCGGCTGAAGAAAACTGCTCATCAGAGTCTCAAGACTTAAGTTGCTGCTGATGGAGCTGGTGCTGCTCCTGTCCCTCACCCCCCTCCAGCAGTCATGGAAGTAGAGCGTGAGCTCAGAGGGTTCCCCCAGTTAGACCTTCATAAGTTTAAGTGTTGGCGCACTTAGGCAGCGATCAATCGGCTACAAACGATGTCTCGATAGTAGTTACGTTTTTCATCCCTCTTAGAAGGTGTAAAAAAGTCCTCCATTTTGGACTGGTAGCAAGGGTCTAACATTATGGAGAGCCAGTAGTCATCTCTCTGCCGATTGGTGATATTGCGGCTGTCACGACGCAAGCAACTCAGCACGCATCTAGCCATTTGCGCAAGGGACTCGGAGGGACTTCCTGCCTCCATCTCCACTGCACACTGCCTTGGTCTGTTGGGGTCATCTGCCTCGTCTTCGTTGTCGCTTTCTAGCTCCTCATACTCTTCCTACTCCTCTCCTGTTGCTTGGGCTGATAAACCAACTAGTTTTGTATAGAATTCATGGGTTTTTACATCCTCTGCCTTGTCCTCATCCTCCTTCTGTGCCAGTTCAGCTTCCACAGGGCTCAGGTGGCTGCGAAATATAGGTGCCACATCTTCTGTCCCCTCGCCAGTCAGATTTATCAGTATCTCCACCAGGATGTGAAGGAGTGGGATGACATAATTTATTCTGTAGGCCTGGCGACTGACAAAAAATGTGACCTCCTCAAAGGGCCAGAGCAAACAGCAGGTGTAACATGAAAGTTGCACGTGGGAGTAGTACTGTCCGTCTGCATCATCAAGAAATCGGTCACAGGTTTACTCTGCTCATACAGTCGGTCCAACAAGTGGAGCATGGAGTTCCAATGTGTGGAAACATTGCATATGAGGCAATGTTGGGGAACACCTTTCTGTCTTTGCAGCTTAAGGAGGGCATGTTTTGCATAGTAAAAGTAGCTGACGTGCATGCACAGTTTCCTTGACATTTTCAAGATGTCTTGCAGTTCGGTGGAAGACTTCAGGAACCAGATGACAACCAGATTAAAGACGTGCACCATTCAGGGCGCATGGGTCAGCTCTCCCTGACGCAGCACAGACAGAATGATCTTCCCATTATCGCTGACCATGGTTCCTATCTCCAGTTGGTGAGGAGACAGCCTTTAACAGTAGTATTAAGTATTAAGTATTAATGGTGCAGCAAGTGAACTAGATTAACGTGCCTATATATTAGACCGCCTGTTGAGACTAAGTCTGATGCACAGTAAGTCTATGTGTAACAGAACAGATTAAATATAAATTGCGCAGCAGATGAACTAGATAAGCACACTTTTATATTAGACCACCTGTTGACAATACGTCTGATGCAGTGTATGTATAACAGTACAGATTAAGTATTAATTGTGCACAGGCAATTACTCTGAGCCTGCAATGTCCCTGCAGTCTCCCTATGTTCTCCCTACAGTGTCTAAAAACTCTCCATACACGGTCCCTGCACTGTCCCTTTCCAATATTGTACAATTAAAAGCTTTCTAAAACACTGTTCCTAGTGCTTGCCACGTCTCTCCCTATGCTCAGTTCACAGTGAAATTGTGGTGACAGCATGGGATGAGGCTTTTTTATGGCTGTGACTTCACAGAGGATGGCTATCTGCTGATTAGCTGGCTGCATGGCATTATGGGTCATATCACGTTCCTGGGCTTCTTACTTTCACTTTGTAACATGTGTAGCCGCCATTTTAGGAAAAAAACAATTAGTTACCATGAAGAGCGAGGGAATTCAAATTCGGGGTGAATCAAATTTTTCCAGAAATTTGGATCAAAGTCAATTCGTTTCACTTCGATTTGCTCAGCACTAACTCTGGAGATTGAAATTTTTCTTCCCCAGACATGGTAGTGCCCCCTTGTCTTTTAAGGTGATTTTATATATAAGAACTTTTTACCATATTTTTTGTACGGCCTATTTATATATTAGTATTAGAGATGAGCAAATCGAAGCTGACAAAGTGGGGAAAATTCGATTTGCACTGAAGCCGAATTTCCTCACGCTTCGTGGTAACGAATCACATTTTTTCCTAAAATGGCTGCTGCACATGTGAGGACATTGAGAAAGGAACTCTGGGAAAGTGGGATCACCCATAATGCCATGCATTCAACCAATTAGCAGCCAGCCAGCCCTGTGATGTCACAGCCCTATAAATAGCAGCAGCCATTTTAAATTCTGCCATTTACCAGTGTACTTAGTGAAGGGAGAGACGTTAGCAGGCCCTAGGGACAGTGCTATAAAAAACGTCATTGTGCTAAAAAAAAACTATTAACAAGTGCAGGGAAAGATTATTCAAGGATAGGGAGGAATCATTCCGCAACATTTATGTTGAACAGGGTTCAGTAGGGGAGGTGACAGCCTGGGTAATAGGAACAATCCGATTACACCTTGCTGCACTGACTGGAGATCCAAATTGCCTGTATTAGTGGCAAAAGTAAAATATATTTGCCACTCAGCACTGCAGTGCAGTTATCTGTTGTAAAGCCTTTGTGGTGTGTTTTAGTGGAAAAAGAAAAATATATTTGCAGCTCAGCGGTGCACTTATCTGTTCTAAAGCTTTTTTTTATCTGTTCTAAAGCCTTTTGTGGCGTGTATTAGTGAAAAAAATTAGGGCCTAATTGCCGTTCAGAGGTGCAGTTATATAATCTAAAGCGCTGTTTGCCGTGTATTAGTGGCAAAATTAAAATATATTCGCTATTTAGCGTTGCACTTATATTTTGAAAAGCCTTTTGTGTACTGTAAAAGTGGAAGAAAATTAGGGCCTAATTGCAGTTCAGTGGTGCAGTTATATATTCTAAAGCCCTTTTTGCCCTGTATTAGTGGCAAAAGAAAAAGATATTCGCCGTTCAGCGGTGTAGTTATATGTGGTAAAGCCCTTTTTGCGATATGGACCGAATTATGTACTGGTTAAATTTTTTCTGTGAAACAGGCTTTTTTTCTGGAAAATGTATGGGTGATTGTAGACTTTCTTCTGTATGAACCGAATTCCATTATCCTTTCATTAATGAAATTTTGTATTTCAAACATATTTTTTTTCCGGGAAAATTGATGGGTGATTGTAGAACTCCTTTTTCGGTATGGGCCGAATTACGAAGTGGTGAAATATTTTCTGTGAAACAGGCTTTTTTGGGGAAAATTGATGGGTGATTGTAGACTTTCTTCTGTATTAACTGAATTCCATTATCCTTTCATTGGTGACATTTTTTAATATATTTTTTTTTTCCTGGAAAATTGATGAGTGATTGTAAACCGCCTTTTGCTGTTTGGACCAAATTACGTAGTCATGTAAACATAATGAAGACGCTGATAACAACACACTAGCAGACATTGCATTTACCATCTATTCACAAATCAAGCAGCTTCAGTAAGTTAAAAATATTCTTGTGTTTTTACCTGCTCCGTCTACATTCGATCTCCACAGCACACAAGACATGACAGGAGAGCCTCTGCTTTGGAGTCCAAGTCCAATTTCTTAAGATCAGGAGTTCCATCAGAATTGTGCATAACATTCTTGCTCCCTGTGTAAAGCCATAATAAAAGGACTCCATAGGCATACACATCAGAGGAAGCTGAAGCTGGTTGCCCCAATTTTAATTCAGGAGCAGTAAACAGTGGGAAGCAAATAGAGGTGGCTCAACTCTGCTGCTCTGCATCTATTGTGAAGCCAATGTCTCCAACTATGCACCCTCGTGATTTACAGCAAATACATTATTTTTATGTAGAGAACCAAGAATTATGTTGGAGGCATGTAGTGTATGCAAGCCATGTGCGACCCCGCTCATCACTCTCACGCTGTTCTGTACCTGGTTTGTCTGGGTGAACTGAGTCACACAGGGGAGAAACTGCTCTGTATCCTTCACCAAGAAATCGAATCCTGGCTTTCTTCGCGACAACTGAAAATCGGAACCATGGTGACCGACAATAGGAAGAACGTGATGTTGGCGCTGCTTCAAGGAGGGCTGAGCTATGCGCCCTGCATGGCACACATGTTCAATCTGGTTTTCAAGCGATTCCTGAAGTCTTCCACCCATCTGCAAGACATCCTAAAAATGGCCAGGAAACTTTGCATGCACTTCAGCCACTCGCACAACGAAAAGCACACCCTCCTGGAACTGAAGCGGCAGAATGGGATCCCCCAACATAGGCTAACATGCAACTTTTCCACCCTCCATATGTTGGACCGACTGTACGAACAGAGAAAGGCCATAAACGATTTCTTGATGATCCAAGCAGACAGGAGTACTCCCCTGTGTAACTTCGATGTCAGCCAGTGGCAGCACATGCGTAACACCTGCCGTTTGCTCAGGCCCTTTCAGGAGGCCACGTTATTTGTCAGTCGCCAGGACTACTGTATGAACAATGTCATTCCACTGCTTCATGTCCTGGAACGGATGCTGGTAAATCTGGCTGGTCAGGGGACTGGATCTTACGGCCTAGATCTTACGGCCACATGAGCTCTGTGGGGGCTGAACCGGAGGAGGATGAGGAGGACATTGGATCACAAGCAATGTGTAGCGAAATGGGTGGTTTTTCTACACAGGTGACAGGAGAGGAGGAGCAGGAGTAGCAGGAGCAGCCAGAGAGTTACAGGGCGACGAGGGAAAGTTAATATACAAATAGGTCTAAATCAACTTAAACAATAATGACTGTGATACTCTGTTGCTATTAACTATACACTACAAAAGAAGAGTAATATAAATAGGACATGTTCTATCTTTTTGCAGAATGGAAGTACGGGACGAAACCCCACGGAAGCACTGCGTAGTGCTTCCGTAGGGTTCCGTGGATCCATTCAGCACCATTCCGCATCTCCAGATTTTGCAGACCCATTCAAGTAAATGGGTCTGCATCCATGATGCGGAATGCCCACGGAACGGCACCTGTGTATTGCAGATCCGCGAATGCGGTCCGCAATACGGCAACGGGCCACACACGCCAGTGTGAAAGAGGCCTAAAACTGATCCGGTATTGAGCTCCTGTGATGGAACTCAATAGCGGAAAATAAAAACGCTAGTGTGATAGTACCCATAAACGTCTATGAAGGAACGTATCAAAAGCCTTTGCAATATCCAAGAACACTACATCCACTACATCTTCTCATAAAAACAAATCAGGTTATGCGGAGTGCAGACTTCAGTTATTTGGTCAGTTATTTCCATCATTAAGGGCTCATATACACAAACTTATTTTTTTTCTGTGTCTGTTCCATTTTTTTTGCAGCCCATAAGTGGAACTATTCACTTCAATGTGTCCACAAAGATATGGAAAAGACTCTGTGAGCGTTCCGTTTCCGTATGTTCCACAAAAAAGATAGAACATGTCCTATTGTTGTCTGTTTTGCAAACAAGGATAGGCATTGTTACAATAGATCTACAAAAAAAAAAAACGGATGCAATACGGATGTCACACAAACGTCATCCATATTTTTTGCGGATCCGTGTTTTGTGGACTGAAAAATACATACATTCATGTGCATGAGCCCCAAGGGCCCATTCACACAACCGTATATTTGTGTCCATATCCTTTCCGCAATTTTACAGATGCAGACCCATTCATTGTAATGGGACTGCAAGTGGACAGCACACCCATGTGCTGTCTGCATCCATTCTCCTGTTCAGTGACCCCGCAAAAAAGATAAAACATTTCCTATTCTTGTCCGCAATTACGGAAAAGAGTAGGCATTTCAATCATAGGGCTGGTCGTTATGTTCTGCAAAATATGGAACGCACACGGTCGATATCCGTGTTTATCGGATCACAAAAATTTATACAGTCATATGAATGAGCCATTAATTAGTCTGACAACTTGCACTGACGCCATCCGTGTTTTGCGGATTCGCGATTTGCGGACCTCAAAACACACCACGGTCGTGTGCATGAGGGCTTATAATTACTTGTGGAGGACCTAGAGCCCTTTTTGAATTTGGCCACCACATTTACCTTGTGTCAATCACTTGTCACCGTACCAGTCCCTAGAGAATCTTTAAAAATTATGAACACCCTGATGAAAACGAGGCTGTATTTGGGCTGAAACCACCTCTCATTCTTTTTAATGGGAGGCCATGGCGTAGTTCATATGGCCGAGGTTGTTTGATGTGAAGTTTTCAAGACTGCACCAAGAACGTACAGATCCATCCTTGGCGCCCGCACTGTGTGGACCACTCGGAAAGCTGTAGCAGGAATCTGGCTCAAGGTTTAGCTCCATTCAATAAAGTCGTACCTGACTGGAGTAGTTTTCACTCCTCTTTTAGGGCTCATGCCCACAAACGTATTTTCTTTACATCTCCGTTCCGTTTTTTGGGGGATCGTATATACGGAACCATTCATTTCAATGGGTCGGCAAAAAAAATGGAAGGTACTCCGCGTGCATTCCGTTTCCGTATGTCTGTATTTCCATTCCGCAAAAAAATAGAACATGTCCTATTATTGTCCACATTACAGACAAGAATAAGACTGTTCTATTAGGGGCCAGCTGTTCCGTTCCGCAAAATACAGAATGCACACGGACGTCATCCGTATTTTTGGCGGATCTGTTTTTTATCGACCGCAAAATACATACAGTCGTGTGCATGAGGCCTTACTCCTGTTTCCAAGTGTAAGAGATGGTAAATTTGTTGGGCTGAAGTCCTGGCAATCATGGTGCAAAAATGCCTGTGCGACAAAATATTCAGAATGCTGTTGAAATTTGGAATGCTTGGTGAGCTGGGATCTGCAGCGAAGTAGAGTTGGTCACAGCAAAGTGGAGGAGAAAACCTGCAGAGTGAATGCGGGAGGAGAAGCTCAAAGTGTGAACTCCTGAAAACCCTGGTAAAAGTGACATCTGAACCCACCAGTCTTAGGCCTCATGCACACGACCGTATGTGTTTTGCGGTCCGCAAATTGCGGATCCACAAAAAAAGGATGACGTTCCGTATGGCATCCGTTTTTTTTCCGGATACATTGTAATAATGCCTATCCTTCACCGCAAACTAGAAAAAAATAGGACATGCACAATTTTTTTTGCGGGGCAACGGAACGGACACAGTTTGTTGTTGTTTTTCAGTATTGAGATTAGGCAGGGGATCTCAATACTGGAAAAAAAACTTTTCAGTTTAGTCCTTATGCATTCTGAATCGAAAGAGATCTGTTCAGGATCTCTTCCGTTCTGGCAGCATTACGTTTTGTGACCTTCCGTCATGGAGCCTAAAAAAATGCATCAGTTTTTTTCCGTTTTGATTTCACATAACGGAATGGATGCACCCTGATGTGCAAAATCAGATCCTCTGCCGGATCTCAATAACGTAATTAACAACGCAAGTGTGAATGTAGCCTAATGCCCCCCAATTTGAGTTAAACATTGTAAGGCCTCTTTCACACTACAGTATGTTGAATTCAGTGTTTTGCGTTCCGTTTTTCACGGATCCGTTGTTCCGTTTTTTGCTTCCGTTGTGGTTCCGTTTCCGTTCCGTTGTTCCGTTCCGTTTTTCCGTATGGCATATACAGTATACAGTAATTACATAGAAAAAATTGGGCTGGGCATAACATTTTCAATTGATGGTTCCGCAAAAAACGGAACGGATACGGAAGACATACGGATGCATTTCCGTATGTGTTCCGTTTTTTTTGCGGACCCATTGACTTGAATGGAGCCACGGACTGTGATTTGCGGCCAAATATAGGACATGTTCTATCTTTTCAACGGAACGGAAAAACGGAAATACGGAAACGGAATGCATACGGAACACATTCCGTTTTTTTGCGGAACCATTGAAATGAATGGTTCCGTATACGGACCGTATACGGAACGCAAAAAACGGACCGCAAAACGGAAAAAAAAGACGGTAGTGTGAAAGAGGCCTAAGAATGAAGTGCCTATCACTAAGGCCTCTTTCACACGACCATATGGCTTTTTCAGTGTTTTGCGGTCAGATTTTAACGAATCCGCTTTTTGTTTCCGTTGTGTTTCCGTTTTTGTACTACATAGAAAAAATTGGGCTGGGCATAAAATTTTCAATAGATGGTTCTGCAAAAACGGAACAAATACGGAAGACATACGAATGCGTTTCCGTATGTGTTCCATTTTTTTGCGGACCCATTGACTTGAATGGAACCACGGAACGTGATTTGCGGGCGATAATAGGACATGTTCTCTCTTTCAACAGAACGGGAAAACGGAAATACGGAAATGGAATGCATACGGAGTACATTCCGTTTTTTTTGCGGAACCATTGAAATAAATGGTTCCGTATACGGAACACAAAAAAATGGCCCATAAACAGGGAAAAAAAAGCGGTAGTGTGTATTTTGCAGTCCACAAAACGCGGATCCACAAAAAAAAAAGGATAACGTCTGTGTGACATCCATTTGCATCCAATTTTTTTTTGTGGATGTAACAATGCCTATCCTTGTCCGCAAATCCTTTTTCCGAGATACAGAAGAGACATACAGATACGGACAGCATATGGTGAGTTTTCCACATTTTTATTTATTTTTTGAATTGAAACAAATGAGTTTGTATCCAATCAGCAAAAAATGCGGATCCGATACGGACCAGAATTGGACAGAGTTTCTCATGTTGTGTGTGCAGAACCAGTGTGTGACTTTTAAAAACCTTGAACTTTGCTGTCTGCTTGTCTAGTGGCCCCCTCAACGAACTGCAGGTGATTTGCAAAGTGATTTTCAGCCTCTTGTATAAGTGAAGCACAAGCTTTCAACATACTTCACCCGTACAATGCGTATGGCTGAAAAATGCATCACCAAACTGGATGAACATGTTGCAGCTGCCAAGGGTAATGGCAACCTAACGTTTGATATCAGATTCCCTCATAGATTATAGCATATCCCAGGAATGGGACACTATGCGGTCAGCTTGTTGTCAGAAGAACCTTCTAACAAAAATAAATGATCCAAAATACAACTGATGGCAGTAATGGAATTACATTTATATGTTATATGTAACTGTGGTTCCAGGGTGGGATGGGAGAAGGAATGTTGAGGGGTCTCTCATTTTCAGAAGAGGGTTACTGCAAAAGGGTCATTGTTTTAATAAAATAGTAAAATTTAGTAAATTGCTTTGATTTGCTGTATTTGCATGCCTAATAGCACTGTATGGACAGCTAAGGCCCCTTTCACACGGGCGAGAATTCCGCGCGGATGCGATGCGTGAGTTGAACGCATTGCACCCGCACTGAATCCCGACCCATTCATTTCTATGGGGCTGTTCACATGAGCGTTGTTTTTCACGCATCACTTGTGTGTTGCGTGAAAATCGCAGCATGCTCTATATTGTGCGTTTTTCATGTAACGCAGGTCCCATAGAAATGAATGGGTCCGCGATCCGCTGCGGCTGCCCCAGGCGGGCCGCAGCACGGTGTGCAGGAGGCTTAACCCTCATCATTGCTGTTGTTAATATGTTGCTACTGGGAAAGGATTTGCACTGTGATGGACTTTGGAACCAGTGGCGTACCGCCCATAGAGGCAGACCACGCCATTGCTATGGGGCCCGCGGCACTGGGGGGCCCGGAGCGCAGATAAGGCCCCGCCCACACTATTTGGCCCCGCCCACTGACATGCGGCTGAAAGAAGGTATCATGGCGGTCCTATCTCCGAATGAAGACGTGGGGAAAAGTCTACATCGCAGGAGACGTCACTAGATGTAACAGGTATGGTGCGGCATTCTCCTGTAATAATATTATCCATGCACATATCTGTATTTTCGGTAGGGTAAGGGGTATATAGAATTTGACCCACACTGCCTCAGCCCGGCCCCAGACTTCAGGTAACACTGTGTGTGTTCTGAATTCTGGGGCCTCACACCCATCTACAACATTATCTGTACTCAGAGAGTTATCACTGTGTTACATAGGACTGCTAGTGATCTACTACAGTATTTGTTAAAAGGGGCGTGCCCGGGGTAGGGGGGGGGGGGAGTAGGAAGAAAGCACACTGTCCTGAGAATTTTGGGGGGGGCATTAGGGGTTGGGGGGGCTCATAGAGGACAGTGTGCTTTCCTCCTACACCTACTCCTTCCTAACAACCCCCCACCCCCCCACACAAACACATGCGTATATGTGCACACTCAGCAGCAAGGAGTTAAAGGGGTTTGGGGTAAGAGAAGTGATGACAAAATGGCGCAGGTAGCAAAGGGGTTAAGATGTGGGGGGTGGCTTACGTCCGGCTTTAGCACAGTGGACAGAGGCAGGAGGAGTGATGTGTATGTGCTCCTGCGCTGCACTCGCTCAGTTGTGTGGCATACATATTGCGCCCTGTGTCCACTCTGCTAAAGCCTGGCAAGTGACATGCCCATTGTATGAAAATATAAAAAAATAAAAATGTTTATTCCTAACAGTTTCTGTAGGTCATGTATAAATTTATTTAAGGGGGGTGTGGCATGGGAGGAGCCAGGTCAGGAAGTGGGAGGGGCCATGGTGGGTAGTGGGCGGGGTTAAGGGGCCCAATTCAGATTTTTGCTATGGGGCCCAGTGATTTCTATGTACGCCCCTGTTTGGAACTATGCCTTGTTATTGTCTGATGTACTACTACTCCTGTTCTGCACATTAGTAAAGAGTTGTTTATTTACACCAACTGGCCAGGCTACTAACTCCACTATTTGCTGGCCATTGCACCTGCCCTCCTGGCTGCCGTGCATCCAGGACAACACTTAACACCAAGGGCGCCCTAACTACCACCAGGCAGGAGTCCCAACATCAGGGTGTCCCCCAAAGAAAGAAAGAGTGCGACCTCCATGACTCCGGGGAGATTGCCACTGTGATCTGAGACCCAGGGAGCCACCCTGAGTACTATGACCACCCTCATTACCACCGTCACTATTCTCTTCAGCTCTGCACTCCCTTCATCCCAGTAGACCTATGAGTCGTACCCCTTCTGCAGGGATCTCCATCCTTTAGCTTTCCAGTTGTTGAAAAAGTATAACTCCAAACATGCGATAGCTGTCTAAGGCTGTCAGGGCATGCTGGGAGTTGTAGTTTTCCAACAACTGTAAAGCCACATGTTGGAGACCACTGCTCCTAAATATAGTCCTATAGAGCCACTGGTTGTATATACATTGTGGTCTTGTCTTACTCTGACGTCTGGATTTTGTTTATGTTGAATAATATAAAAATTGCAGTTACAATAGAGAAATCTCTGTAATTTCCTCAGGAAATGATCCTATGTTCCTGGGAGTTGGGAAATGTATCCACCACCAGCTGTGCTCAGTTAAGTGATAGAACAATTGTGCTCAGAGGGTTGTGGCGCAGCGGGCAGGTGTTCTCATGCATCCCGCTCTGATGAGATGGGTCACAAGCTGGTTGACACATTCACAGCTATAAGGACAGAGCCACATTAAATGCTCTGACTCTTCTCTGTGACGCTATCCTCTTACAGCCTCTCTTTACAATTCATGGCCTGTCTGTCTTGTGGAATATGAGAACACTGGTCCTAAGGGTTACCTACTAATGGTGCTTAAAGGGTAGGGTGACCTTTGGCATGTTAGGGAACTGCAACCTACTAAATCATCCAAAGGATGAATAATGTGTGCCAAAATTTAACACCATAACCAATTAGACAGAAGACACACATGTACAATCATAACACATTTGATTAAGTAATACAAATTGCAACAGCCATAGACAATTTATAAAAATGAATAGCAGCAGTGCAGGCAAAGCGCTGCGCCAAGCAGCTCGTCCACCAAACCCAGGATATAGAAAATCCAGAATAAGGCTACATGCACACGACCGTGTGTGTTTTGCGGTCCACAAATTGCGGTTCCGCAAAAAAAACGGATGACATTCCGTATGGCATCAGTTTTTTTTGCGGATCCGTTTTTTTTGCGGATCCATTGTAATAATGCCTATACTTGTCCGCAAACTAGAAAAAAATAGGACATGCACAATTTTTTTAGCAGAGCAACGGAACGGACATACTGATGCGGACACTGAAACAAAATACGGTCGTGTGCATGTAGCCTAAGGGAAACTTCAAAAAATTTCAAATGCCAGACTAGCAGACAATATTGAACTATACCCAATACATATGAAAGCCTCCTCCCCAGATAAATCACTGAACATGTGCGAGCAGCACCATAATGGGCCAACAGGAGGGCTGAATATAAAGCACCTCTAGAAGGCTCACTAACAGAATGGAGGAAAAAACCATAGCAGATAAAATAAATTACCTAAAGTTTATATGGAGGCTCAAATGGATCAGACCCAGGTCCGGCAGGGAGCGCACCCCGACTCACGTTTCGCTCCGCTTTCTCTAGGGAGTCAAACGTGTGTCGGGGTGCGCTCCCTGCCGGACCTGGGTCTGATCCATTTGAGCCTCCATATAAACTTTAGGTAATTTATTAGTATTTTTTTTATCTGTACAGTTGTTCCACTTTGGCATACTCCTCCCCGACAAGTGTCCCCGTCACCATGGGAACGCCTGGGGGTTAGAATATACAATCGGATCTGAGTTTTCACAATCTCATTGATTCTCATTACGAAAATTCGCAACCAACACTACTCCTAACTAGGGATGAGCGAACTCGAACTGTATAGTTCGGGTTCGTACCGAATTTTGGGGTGTCCGTGACACGGACCCGAACCCGGACATTTTCGTAAAAGTCCGGGTTCGGGTTCGGTGTTCGTCGCTTTCTTGGCGCTTTTGTGACGCTTTCTTGGCGCTTTTTGAAAGGCTGCAAAGCAGCCAATCAACAAGCGTCATACTACTTGCCCCAAGAGGCCATCACAGCCATGCCTACTATTGGCATGGCTGTGATTGGCCAGAGCACCATGTGACCCAGCCTCTATTTAAGCTGGAGTCACATAGCGCCGCCCGTCACTCTGCTCTGATTAGCGTAGGGAGAGGTTGCGGCTGCGACAGTAGGGCGAGATTAGGCAGATTAACTCCTCCAAAGGACTTGATTAACTGATCGATCTGCAGCTGTGGATCATTGAGCTGCTGATCCTCAATTGCTCACTGTTTTTAGGCTGCCCAGACCGTTTGTCAGTCACATTTTTCTGGGGTGATCGGCGGCCATTTTGTGTCTTGTGGTGCGCCAGCACAAGCTGCGACCAAGTGCATTTAACCCTCAATGGTGTGGTTGTTTTTTGGCTAAAGCCTACATCAGGGTGAAGCTGTCACACCAAGTGCATTTAACCAGCAATAGTCTGTTCATTTTTTGGCCATATACAAAATCAGGGGCAAGCTGCGCCTGTCACCAAGTGCATTTAACCCTCAATGGTGTGGTTGTTTTTTGGCTAAAGCCTACATCAGGGTGAAGCTGTCACACCAAGTGCATTTAACCAGCAATAGTCTGTTCATTTTTTGGCCATATACAAAATCAGGGGCAAGCTGCGCCTGTCACCAAGTGCATTTAACCCTCAGTAGTGTGGTTGGTCAAGCTGTGACACCAAGTGCATTTAACCAGCAATAGTCTGTTCATTTTTTGGCCATATACAAAATCAGGGGCAAGCTGCGCCTGTCACCAAGTGCATTTAACCCTCAATGGTGTGGTTGTTTTCTGGCTAAAGCCTACATCAGGGTGAAGCTGTCACACCAAGTGCATTTAACCAGCAATAGTCTGTTTATTTTTTGGCCATATACTACATCAGGGGCAAGCTGCGCCCGTCACCAAGTGCATTTAACCCTCAGTAGTGTGGTTGGTCAAGCTGTGACACCAAGTGCATTTAACCAGCAATAGTCTGTTCATTTTTTGGCCATATACAAAATCAGGGGCAAGCTGCGCCTGTCACCAAGTGCATTTAACCCTCAATGGTGTGGTTGTTTTCTGGCTAAAGCCTACATCAGGGTGAAGCTGTCACACCAAGTGCATTTAACCAGCAATAGTCTGTTTATTTTTTGGCCATATACTACATCAGGGGCAAGCTGCGCCCGTCACCAAGTGCATTTAACCCTCAGTAGTGTGGTTGGTCAAGCTGTGACACCAAGTGCATTTAACCAGCAATAGTCTGTTCATTTTTTGGCCATATACTACATCAGGGGCAAGCTGCGCCCGTCACCAAGTGCATTTAACCAGCAATAGTGTGGTTATTTTTTGGCCATATCCCAGTCTAATTCTGTCACTAAATCCATACCGGTCACCCAGCGCCTAAATACTAGGCCTCAAATTTATATCCCGCTAAATCTCTCGTTACCGCTGTCCTGTTGTAGCTGGGAAAGTTATTTAGTGTCCGTCAAAGCACATTTTTTGTTCTGGGTTGAAGTACAATTCCCAATTTAGCAATTTCATAATTTAGTGGTTTCTGCTATATCAGAGCTATTTGAAATCTATCCCTAAAAGGGTATATAATATTCAAGGTGCACATTGGGTCATTCAGAATAACTTCACACACACCCGCTACTGTGTATTTTCAAGTCTAATTCTGTCACTAAACCCATACCTGTCACCCAGCGCCTAAATACTAGGCCTCAAATTTATATCCTGCTAAATCTCTCGTTACCGCTGTCCTGTTGTAGCTGGGAAAGTTATTTAGTGTCCGTCAAAGCACATTTTTTGTTCTGGGTTGAAGTACAATTCCCAATTTAGCAATTTCATAATTTAGTGGTTTCTGCTATATCAGAGCTATTTGAAATCTATCCCTAAAAGGGTATATAATATTCAAGGTGCACATTGGGTCATTCAGAATAACTTCACACACACCCGCTACTGTGTATTTTCAAGTCTAATTCTGTCACTAAACCCATACCTGTCACCCAGCGCCTAAATACTAGGCCTCAAATTTATATCCTGCTAAATCTCTCGTTACCGCTGTCCTGTTGTAGCTGGGAAAGTTATTTAGTGTCCGTCAAAGCACATTTTTTGTTCTGGGTTGAAATACAATTCCCAATTTAGCAATTTCATAATTTAGTGGTTTCTGCTATATCAGAGCTATTTGAAATCTATCCCTAAAAGGGTAGATCATATTGAAGGTGCACATAGGGTCATTCAGAATAACTTCACACACACCCGCTACTGTGTATTTCCAAGTCTAATTCTGTCACTAAACCCATACCTGTCACCCAGCGCCTAAATACTAGGCCTCAAATTTATATCCCGCTAAATCTCTCGTTACCGCTGTCCTGTTGTAGCTGGGAAAGTTATTTAGTGTCCGTCAAAGCACATTTTTTGTTCTGGGTTGAAGTACAATTCCCAATTTAGCAATTTCATAATTTAGTGGTTTCTGCTATATCAGAGCTATTTGAAATCTATCCCTAAAAGGGTATATAATATTCAAGGTGCACATTGGGTCATTCAGAATAACTTCACACACACCCGCTACTGTGTATTTCCAAGTCTAATTCTGTCACTAAACCCATACCTGTCACCCAGCGCCTAAATACTAGGCCTCAAATTTATATCCTGCTAAATCTCTCGTTACCGCTGTACTGTTGTTGCTTGGAAAGATATTTAGTGTCCGTCAAAGCACATTTTTTGTTCTGGGTTGAAGTACAATTCCCAATTTAGCAATTTCATAATTTAGTGGTTTCTGCTATATCAGAGCTATTTGAAATCTATCCCTAAAAGGGTATATAATATTCAAGGTGCACATTGGGTCATTCAGAATAACTTCACACACACCCGCTACTGTGTATTTTCAAGTCTAATTCTGTCACTAAACCCATACCTGTCACCCAGCGCCTAAATACTAGGCCTCAAATTTATATCCTGCTAAATCTCTCGTTACCGCTGTACTGTTGTTGCTGGGCAAGATATTTAGTGTCCGTCAAAGCACATTTTTTGTTCTGGGTTGAAATACAATTCCCAATTTAGCAATTTCATAATTTAGTGGTTCCTGCTATATCAGAGCTATTTGAAATCTATCCCAAAAAGGGTATATAATATTCAAGGTGCACATAGGGTCATTCAGAATAACTTCACACACACGCTTCTGTGCATTTCCAAGTCTAATTCTGTCACTAAATCCATACCGGTCACCCAGCGCCTAAATACTAGGCCTCAAATTTATATCCCGCTGAATTTGAATACAATACATTGGGCCAAATAATATATTTGTTGTTGTGGTGAACCATAACAATGAGAAAAACATCTAGTAAGGGACGCGGACGTGGACATGGTCGTGGTGGTGTTAGTGGACCCTCTGGTGCTGGGAGAGGACGTGGCCGTTCTGCCACATCCACACGTCCTAGTGTACCAACTACCTCAGGTCCCAGTAGCCGCCAGAATTTACAGCGATATATGGTGGGGCCCAATGCCGTTCTAAGGATGGTAAGGCCTGAGCAGGTACAGGCATTAGTCAATTGGGTGGCCGACAGTGGATCCAGCACGTTCACATTATCTCCCACCCAGTCTTCTGCAGAAAGCGCACAGATGGCGCCTGAAAACCAACCCCATCAGTCTGTCACATCACCCCCATGCATACCAGGGAAACTGTCTCAGCCTCAAGTTATGCAGCAGTCTCTTATGCTGTTTGAAGACTCCGCTGGCAGGGTTTCCCAAGGGCATCCACCTAGCCCTTCCCCAGCGGTGAAAGACATAGAATGCACTGACGCACAACCACTTATGTTTCCTGATGATGAGGACATGGGAATACCACCTCAGCATGTCTCTGATGATGACGAAACACAGGTGCCAACTGCTGCGTCTTTCTGCAGTGTGCAGACTGAACAGGAGGTCAGGGATCAAGACTGGGTGGAAGACGATGCAGGGGACGATGAGGTCCTAGACCCCACATGGAATGAAGGTCGTGCCACTGACTTTCACAGTTCGGAGGAAGAGGCAGTGGTGAGACCGAGCCAACAGCGTAGCAAAAGAGGGAGCAGTGGGCAAAAGCAGAACACCCGCCGCCAAGAGACTCCGCCTGCTACTGACCGCCGCCATCTGGGACCGAGCACCCCAAAGGCAGCTTCAAGGAGTTCCCTGGCATGGCACTTCTTCAAACAATGTGCTGACGACAAGACCCGAGTGGTTTGCACGCTGTGCCATCAGAGCCTGAAGCGAGGCATTAACGTTCTGAACCTGAGCACAACCTGCATGACCAGGCACCTGCATGCAAAGCATGAACTGCAGTGGAGTAAACACCTTAAAACCAAGGAAGTCACTCAGGCTCCCCCTGCTACCTCTTCTGCTGCTGCCGCCTCGGCCTATTCTGCTGCTGCCGCCTCGGCCTCTTCCTCCGCCTCTGGAGGAACGTTGGCACCTGCCGCCCAGCAAACAGGGGATGTACCACCAACACCACCACCACCACCTCCGTCACCAAGCGTCTCAACCATGTCACACGCCAGCGTTCAGCTCTCCATCTCACAAACATTTGATAGAAAGCGTAAATTCCCACCTAGCCACCCTCGATCCCTGGCCCTGAATGCCAGCATTTCTAAACTACTGGCCTATGAAATGCTGTCATTTAGGCTGGTGGACACAGACAGCTTCAAACAGCTCATGTCGCTTGCTGTCCCACAGTATGTTGTTCCCAGCCGGCACTACTTCTCCAAGAGAGCCGTGCCTTCCCTGCACAACCAAGTATCCGATAAAATCAAGTGTGCACTGCGCAACGCCATCTGTAGCAAGGTCCACCTAACCACAGATACGTGGACCAGTAAGCACGGCCAGGGACGCTATATCTCCCTAACTGCACACTGGGTAAATGTAGTGGCAGCTGGGCCCCAGGCGGAGAGCTGTTTGGCGCACGTCCTTCCGCCGCCAAGGATCGCAGGGCAACATTCTTTGCCTCCTGTTGCCACCTCCTCCTTCTCGGCTTCCTCCTCCTCTTCTTCCACCTGCTCATCCAGTCAGCCACACACCTTCACCACCAACTTCAGCACAGCCCGGGGTAAACGTCAGCAGGCCATTCTGAAACTCATATGTTTGGGGGACAGGCCCCACACCGCACAGGAGTTGTGGCGGGGTATTGAACAACAGACCGACGAGTGGTTGCTGCCGGTGAGCCTCAAGCCCGGCCTGGTGGTGTGTGATAATGGGCGAAATCTCGTTGCAGCTCTGGGACTAGCCAATTTGACGCACATCCCTTGCTTGGCGCATGTGCTGAATTTGGTGGTGCAGAAGTTCATTCACAACTACCCCGACATGTCAGAGCTGCTGCATAAAGTGCGGGCCGTCTGTTCGCGCTTCCGGCGTTCACATCCTGCCGCTGCTCGCCTGTCTGCGCTACAGCGTAACTTCGGCCTTCCCGCTCACCGCCTCATATGCGACGTGCCCACCAGGTGGAACTCCACCTTGCACATGCTGGACAGACTGTGCGAGCAGCAGCAGGCCATAGTGGAGTTTCAGCTGCAGCACGCACGGGTCAGTCGCACTACAGAACAGCACCACTTCACCACCAATGACTGGGCCTCCATGCGAGACCTGTGTGCCCTGTTGCGCTGTTTCGAGTACTCCACCAACATGGCCAGTGGCGATGACACCGTTATCAGCGTTACAATACCACTTCTATGTCTCCTTGAGAAAACACTTAGGGCGATGATGGAAGAGGAGGTGGCCCAGGAGGAGGAGGAGGAGGAGGAGGAAGAGGGGTCATTTTTAGCACTTTCAGGCCAGTCTCTTCGAAGTGACTCAGAGGGAGGTTTTTGGCAACAGCAGAGGCCAGGTACAAATGTGGCCAGCCAGGGCCCACTACTGGAGGACGAGGAGGACGAGGATGAGGAGGAGGTGGAGGAGGATGAGGATGAAGCATGGTCACAGCGGGGTGGCACCCAACGCAGCTCGGGTCCATCACTGGTGCGTGGCTGGGGGGAAAGGCAGGACGATGACGATACGCCTCCCACAGAGGACAGCTTGTCCTTACCCCTGGGCAGCCTGGCACACATGAGCGACTACATGCTGCAGTGCCTGCGCAACGACAGCAGAGTTGCCCACATTTTAACCTGTGCGGACTACTGGGTTGCCACCCTGCTGGATCCACGCTACAAAGACAATGTGCCCACCTTACTTCCTGCACTGGAGCGTGATAGGAAGATGCGCGAGTACAAGCGCACGTTGGTAGACGCGCTACTGAGAGCATTCCCAAATGTCACAGGGGAACAAGTGGAAGCCCAAGGCCAAGGCAGAGGAGGAGCAAGAGGTCGCCAAGGCAGCTGTGTCACGGCCAGCTCCTCTGAGGGCAGGGTTAGCATGGCAGAGATGTGGAAAACTTTTGTCAACACGCCACAGCTAACTGCACCACCACCTGATACGCAACGTGTTAGCAGGAGGCAACATTTCACTAACATGGTGGAACAGTACGTGTGCACACCCCTCCACGTACTGACTGATGGTTCGGCCCCATTCAACTTCTGGGTCTCTAAATTGTCCACGTGGCCAGAGCTAGCCTTTTATGCCTTGGAGGTGCTGGCCTGCCCGGCAGCCAGCGTTTTGTCTGAACGTGTATTCAGCACGGCAGGGGGCGTCATTACAGACAAACGCAGCCGCCTGTCTACAGCCAATGTGGACAAGCTGACGTTCATAAAAATGAACCAGGCATGGATCCCACAGGACCTGTCCGTCCCTTGTCCAGATTAGACATTAACTACCTCCCCATAACCATATTATTGGACTCCAGGGCACTTCCTCATTCAATCCTATTTTTATTTTCATTTTACCATTATATTGCAAGGCTACCCAAAGTTGAATGAACCTCTCCTCTGCCTGTGTGCTAGGCCTAAATATATGCCAATGGATTGTTGCAGTGGTGGCTGACGTGAAGCCTCATTCTCTGCTATGACATGCAGACTGATTCTCTGGTGACATGAAGCCAGATTGTCTGTTACGGGACCTCTCTCCTCTGCCTGGGTGCTGGGCCTGAATTTATGACAATGGACTGTTGCAGTGGTGGGTGACGTGAAGCCTGATTCTCTGCTATGACATGCAGACTGATTCTCTGGTGACATGAAGCCAGATCCTCTGTTACGGGACCTCTCTCCTCTGCCTGGGTGCTGGGCCTAAATTTATGAAAATGGACTGTTGCAGTGGTGGGTGACGTGAAGCCTGATTCTCTGCTATGACATGCAGACTGATTCTCTGGTGACATGAAGCCAGATCCTCTGTTACGGGACCTCTCTCCTCTGCCTGGGTGCTGGGCCTAAATTTATGAAAATAGACTGTTGCAGTGGTGGGTGACGTGAAGCCTCATTCTCTGCTATGACATGCAGACTGATTCTCTGCTGACATGAAGCCAGATTGTCTGTTACGGGACCTCTCTCCTCTGCCTGGGTGCTGGGCCTGAATTTATGACAATGGACTGTTGCAGTGGTGGCTGACGTGAAGCCTGATTCTCTGCTATGATATGAAGACTGATTCTCTGCTGACATGAAGCCAGATTGTCTGTTACGGGACCTCTCTCCTCTGCCTGGGTGCCGGGGCCTAAATATCTGAGAATGGACTGTTCCAGTGGTGGGTAACGGGAAGCCAGATTCTCTGCTATGATATGAAGACTGATTCTCTGCTGACATGAAGCCAGATTGTCTGTTACGGGACCTCTCTCCTCTGCCTGGGTGCTGGGCCTAAATTTATGAAAATGGACTATTACAGTGGTGGGTGACGTGAAGCCTGATTCTCTGCTATGACATGAAGACTGATTCTCTGCTGACATGAAGCCAGATTGTCTGTTACGGGACCTCTCTCCTCTGCCTGGGTGCCGGGGCCTAAATATCTGAGAATGGACTGTTCCAGTGGTGGGTGACGGGAAGCCAGATTCTCTGCTATGGAACCTCTCTCCAATTGATTTTGGTTAATTTTTATTTATTTAATTTTTATTTTAATTCATTTCCCTATCCACATTTGTTTGCAGGGGATTTACCTACATGTTGCTGCCTTTTGCAGCCCTCTAGCCCTTTCCTGGGCTGTTTTACAGCCGTTTTAGTGCCGAAAAGTTCGGGTCCCCATTGACTTCAATGGGGTTCGGGTTCGGGACGAAGTTCGGATCGGGTTCGGATCCCGAACCCGAACATTTCCGGGATGTTCGGCCGAACTTCTCGAACCCGAACATCCAGGTGTTCGCTCAACTCTACTCCTAACGAATATTCGAATTTGTGAATATTCAACGAATATTCTACAAAATATTCCTTCCTACGTGCAATCAATCTTGTGAGTAATCTTATACGTTCTTTGTCCCGTGCCGTCCTGAAAAGAGTCCCATTTCAACACATTGGGGCATGCAACACATTTCTTACAAGGGGAGCAGCCCCATTTTGTGCCCTTTGATCCAAAAATGTTCCCAAGTTGCTCACCTCTATGATTGCTGCGGACCAACATATCTCTCAGGCTTCGGGGTCTTCTGTATGCAATAGATGGTTGGGGAGGTAATAATAAAGAAGCGTCTGAAGGAAGGTATCATGGCGGTCTTATCTCCGTATGAAGACGCTGAGGAAAGTCTACATCACAGGAGACATCAGTGGATGTAACAGGTATGGTGCGGTATTCTCCTGTAATAATAATATCTATGCACATATCTGTTTCACGGTAGGGTTGGGGGGGAGGAGATTGAGAATATGGCTCACCCTGCCGCATCCTGGCCCCAGACTTCAGGTCACACTGTGCATGTTCTGAATTCTGGGGCCTCATACCCATCTACTACATTATCTGTACTCAGAGACTTATCACTGTGTTATCTGAGGTGTTACATAGCACTGCTGGGAACATCTATTACATTATCTGTACTCAGAGAGTTACAGTATTACTGTTATCTGAGGTGTTACATAGGACTGCAGGTGACATCTACTACATTATCTCTATTCAGAGTAGGGGTGGGCAATATACACGATATGCAATATAAACAATATAAATCTGGCTAACGATAGAGATTTTGTTTATATCGCCATATCGCAGATCGCAGTAGAGCATGGCTTGCGCTGCTCTCGGCACTCACCATGTTCTCCTGAGCCTGCACAGTGGAGAAGGATGGAGTCCCTCCCTCCCCACTGTGTGCGGCTGCCGCTGACCACCAATGAGAACAGAGAGGAGGAGGAGGGGAGGGGCTAAATACAAATATAGCCTGCCTGTGACGGCCATATCCCATACCCGGCTTCTATTACTGCGCACAGGTCCTGAGGGGTTAATTGCGTCGGATCACGGCGCGCAGTAATAGAGGCAAGGTATGGGATATGGCCGCCACATGCAGGCTACGTTTGTATTCGGGCAAATTAACTATATTCAATTCTACTCCCCCTCTTCGAAGTTTTATTTTAATTGCGGCCCCCCCTCCACACGATTATATAATTGGTGGCAGTGGCCCCAGGGTGGTAGCTTCGGATCGGAGCCCCAGCAGTGTAATCGCGGGGCTCTGATCGTTTACCATGGCAGTCAGGACGCTACCGAAGCCCTGGCTGCCATAGTCGGCTCCCTGCTGCTGTGTGCACTATGCACAGAGAGGCAGGGAGAGTGTGAAGTCCTATTCACCCTAATAGAGCTCTATCGGGGGGAATAGGACAAGGGTTCTAGGAGTCTAATAGTTATTAAATAAAAAGTAAAAAAATAAAATAAAAAGTTTAACCCCCCCCGAACTATAGAATATATCGCTATATATATATTGCATATCGCACATGCTTAAAATTATATTGCAATATAGATTTTAGGCCACATCACCCACCCCTAACTCAGAGAGTTACAGTATTACTGTTATCTGAGGTGTTACATAGGACTGCAGGTGATATCTACTACATTATCTCTACTCAGAGAGTTATTACTGTTATCTGTGGTGTTACATAGGACTGCAGGTGATATCTACTACATTATCTGTACTCAGAGAGTTATTACTATTATCTGTGGTGTTACATAGGACTGCATGTGACATCTATTACATTATCTGTACTCAGAGTTATCACTGTGTTATCTGTGGTGTTACATAGCACTGCAAGTGATCTACTACATTATCTTTTAAAAGGGGCGTGCCCACAGGCTGGGGGGGGGCGCAATTTTTGGCTTGCCCCGAGTGCTGGCAAACCACGCTTAACTATCTCATGGCCAGAACCACCACCCATCCTCTCCACCATGAGTCTCCCCTGGGGCTCACTGCACATTTGACTGATGAGCATCACATCACTGGCCTAGGAAGAGGCTTCAGTGCTCACTGGACAGCTGATCAGGAGTTGGACCCCCTCTATCCTGAGGATAGATCATTAATATTGTACTCCTGGAAGACCCCTTTAAGAGCAGGGAAAATCCAAAAATAGCTCCCGTGATCTCATGGACTGTTGCTAGACTCTGAAGATGCTTGGGCCACCATGGGGCACTGACAGAGAGGAGGATACAAATACAATTGAATGTGGTGATCACTGTGTTCAAAAGACCTGGGGCCCTGGGCAAAATGCCCAGGGCACCTGCTCTTTTGCCAAGTACTAGCAGTGTCATTGTAGATGCTAATGACATCTTTTACTCAACCTTGTCTTACAGGTTTCAGTGGAGGCCAGCAGCTGAGATTCCTACCCTTCTTCTATGGGCCAATATGCAAGTCCATATTATAGAATGGTGTTGTAAAGAACCCCAATAAAGTACTCATAGGTGGCTGTGGGTCCATACTACCCCTCCCTGTGCCAGTCAGAATCTCTATATAGTGCCATTTTGAGTGTCTCTGAATCTGCAATAGAAAACCATGGAAACTCTTTGTGCCATTTTACAGAATCCATTCCTTGAACCTAAAAGCATGCCGCTTTCCAATCCCCTGGCACTTTAATAAACCATTCCATATGAATCCCTGTTTCAACATTGTAGCCTCCATAGTCCTGTGTAGCACCCCAGATCTAGGGGTACTACAATTTTTTATTTTTTCTATTATATTATTGTGCATTTTATTGTATGTTTCTGGTTGTTTGTTCCAGCAAAGATTGGGTTGGCAAAGGTTGGCAAGGAACAGGGTGAATAGCCCTCTTGGTAGGAGTTGGCTGGTGCTGCTTCCTGCCAGGAGGGTTGAGTTCCTGTCAGGAGACAGAAGGGAGAGGAGGCACATTGCAAAGCTCCTGCTCCTGTTACAGATTCTCCAGAGAGAACTACTCGAGTCTGCCTCAAGTGTAGTCTTCAGATGCTAGACAGCAGAATGAACTGATACAACAAGCATGAAAGACACAACGGCAAGGTGTCACTACGCCACATTACTAGGTCAGTATCACCTAAGTGCTAAATTGCCATCCAACCTGCCTCCATAATCCTTGCTGGTGTCAGAGAAGATTTGCACTTAAAGTCTACTGAATGTATTAGAGGTTCTAAGTTGCACCTAGTAAAAAGACTTTGTTACGTTAAATTCTGACCTCATTCTTCAATAGTGATGAGCGGCAGGGGTCATATTCGAATTCAAGATATTTCGCAAATATTTCGTAGAATATTCGTATAATGAGAATCAAAGAAATCGTGAAAACTCAAATCCGATGGTATATTCTAACCCCCAGGTGTTCCCATGCTGACACGGACACTTGTCGGGGAGGAGTATGCCAAAGTGGAACAACTGCACAGATTTAAAAAAAAAAAGACGAATATTCTAAAAAAACAAATATATTTGTTTTTTAGAATATTCGTAATATTCTAAAACAAAAATATATAGTAATATAGCGAATATTCGGGGAAAAAATTAATGTAGAACAATTTAGCTAATATAGTGCTATAATCTTTTTTTTTATAGTTGTATTTTTTTTCTAATCTAAACTTCAGATGAGAAAAAAATTACAACTATTAGACAAAGAAGATAATAGCACTATATTAGCTGAATTGCTGTACATTTTTTGTAAATATTCTAAAAAATGAATATATTAACTATAGTACTATATATTAGTTTTTTAGAATATTCATAATATTCTAAAACAAGAATATATAGCAATATAGCAAATTATTATATTATGAAAATTTGCATTACGAAAATTCGCATTATGAAAATTCGCAATCAACACTCTTCCTTAAGTCAAAGATATTGCAACCTTCTCATTGGCCCACAAGCTAGAAGCAGGGAGGGATCATTTGTACTGGTATATAGCACTATATCGAATATATTAGTTTTTTTAAAATATTCATCTTTTTTTTTAATCTGTACAGTTGTTCCACTTTGGCATACTCCTCCCCGACAAGCGTCCCCGTCACCATGGGAATACCTGTGGGTTAGAATATACCATCGGATCTGAGTTTTCACGATCTCTCTGATTCTCGTTACAAAAATTTGCATTACAGAAATTCGCAATCAACACTACTCCTAAAGTCAAAGATATTGCAGCCTTCTTATTGGCCCACAAGCTAGAAGCAGGGAGGGATCATGTGTACTGATTAAAAAAAAATCTCTAATATTCAAAATGACGAATATATATCATTATATTCAAAATATTCACGAATTCTCGAAGTGCCGATATTCGCAATGAAAATTCGCAATTTGAATATTTATGATCAACACTATTCTTCAATACTACATTCCCACTGCACCGATCCCCAAGTAGCAATGGCCTGAGGGAGTACACCATGACACAACACTTCATCAGGGCCATCACCACTCATCTTGCAGCACTTATAAGCAGGATATGTATCCTTCAGTAAATCAGAAGTGCAACCCACTTCATGGATTCTAACTGGAACATACGTGATCTGATGTTTTTGTGCATGAAATTGTACAGTATTTGTGGTACAGATGTAGCAGAGCTTAACTTGTGAACTGTAGTAACTCATTGAGTTAGGCCAATGCAAAGGGCTTACGTGGAGCACTTTTAAACACAGTCAACACTTCATTACATAATAATCACTTCTACAAAATGACAAATCCATCTACTCAAATGAAGTCATTGCTTTTTTTAAATCTATCTGTGAGTGAAATGTTGAACTATCACAGAATAATTCATTTTACGTTTCTATTTTGTAGCTGATCCATAATGCTTTAATTTTCTTATAATTTCCATATTTTAACGTGTGGCTGAGCATTCCTCTTCCCATACATCATCACTGTATCTCCTGAGCTCCCCGATGCTGCTGGCACGGCCTACTTTAATCTTCATTACTCCAGCGGATGTTGGCAACTTCTGTTTCTTTCTGTCCATTTCCCGAGTTGCAATCTCAATATAAATTTCCCCAGATAATGCTTGTCCTGACTGCAGGCTGCATATACTCATGAAATGTTTTTCCAGTTATTGTTTTTATCTTTAGAACCATAGTCGCTGGTTTAAGGGGATGGGAACCTGGCAATTGCCCAAGTTTGTATTTCCTAGTGGATCTTCAAGAACCCAGAACCACAGGAGCATTCTGAGAGTGCAAAGTGTATGGCTTCACTGTCCTTGACTACCAGAGACTGCACCAACCTCCCTTCACAATTTAGGCATTACATGGCAGCAATGTTTGGACAAAAAGTGGAGTGTATTGTGGGAAATAGATGGCACTATATGGCAATATAATTAGTATTATATAGCATTATTTAGCCACTATATGGTGGTATTATTTGGTCATTAAAGAGTTGTTTTGTATTGGTGCTACGACAGCCTGTGTTGAACCACTGCACAACCAACAAATTTGACTTTGGGATAAACCTATCTTGGCAGTCCCCTGGTGTTTACCCTTTTAACCCTATACAGGGAGCCACTAGGCTTCTACCTCTTGGAGTAGTCTCTGTTTGGTAGGAGACTGACCCTCAGGGGCCAGAGACACTGGAGCAGAGCACCAAAGGATTAGGCTAAATCAGTCAGGGAAAGGTTGACATTAGGGCAGGCAGAGTACAGGCAATCAGAGCATCAGTTCAAGGTCAGGGCAGGCAGTAAAGATGGTAATCAGGCACAAGTCAAGTAGCGCAAAATCAGAGTTAAAAACCGGGCAGAAGTCACTATATGGGCAGACAAATGGAACAGCACACCATCGCAGTAACTAGCAGGCTAGAATAACCTTTTGCTCAGGCATCCTCCCTTAGGGGACGCTGAGAAGGAATAAAGGTCATGTACGTTGGCTCTCTAAGGGCCAGACGGAGTGTGCGTGCCCTAGAGACATAAAAGGAGAGGCCTATGCCAGCAAGAAGCACACTGAAGCTTGCTAGAAAGAGGAACATGCGACTAAGGCAGCCCAGCCTGCCACTGTAGGGAAGAGGAAGGCCAGAGGGCTGGGACCACTGGAATAACAGCAGCAGGATGAGTTGCGTGGCGGCGAGAGGAGTGGGATAGTGGCAGGCATGGGCCACCAACAGTTGCCATAGTATGGGAGTATCTTTTGCCATTGTACTGGAATTATGAGAACAACTATAAAATTTATCCTTCTCTAGGTTAGATTCTAGATTATTAGGTAGCATTTCAGATTACTGGAAACAAACACAAGAGTAAGAAAGACGTTTTCTAGAAAAACAAGGCTAGTGATCAGTGTGTACCTTAAAATAATTAAATTGTCAGGGGGCTATGCATGAACACTGGGGCTCAGCCGCTATGATCCTGTGGGAAGGAGGATGATCTATTTCAAAAGTGCTTTTGAGCCCTATGAACAGGTGATATTAGTGACGTAGTGACATCAGTTTTATGGACAGGTGACATCAGTGAAGTAGTGACATCAATAAGCACAACTAAACGAGAAGTTACTTTCAGGCATTTCATTTATGTGACAGCCTTATGAACCTCAGCCTTACTGACCCTTTGAACCAGAAATTACCTGTCTTCCTTGTCCACAGGCAACTCTATTACACTCTATATAGTCCCAGTGGGCTTTAGGTTGACTCGTTAGTCCATCATGCCAATAACATTTCGCCTGGAGTGTCTTGACCCTTTGAGGAGACTTCATTGTGGAGCAGATATTTCCCAAGACATATTTTCTTTTATTCTTTGCTCAGCCCGGGGATAATTGGGGACGAAGCTGAAATCGGAGCTCAAGTTGATAAAAGTCTTTCAATACTCACTTCAGATCTGTTTCATTATTTGTGAAGCATTTTAGTAGATTTACGTCATATAAGTTGGGTGACATTGTGGGCATAATTGTAACTCCCATAGTCCATATGTTTTCTAGAGTCTGAATGAAAAAGCTTTCAGGTTTTTAAGCTTTATGGGCAGATATAGCAGTGCTTAATTTGTCAATTCAGGTTTGTCATCTGCCACAATGTGAAGTAAGGTATTGCAGTGCACAACATAAACATTTATATGACAGCAACTTCCTAGTATTTAAAAATATATAAATGATAAATGTATGTAGACAACAGCCTTGAAAATTTAAGGATACCTGAGGGCCACATGAGAATGTCTGAGGGGCAGGTAGGCAGCCCTTAAAGAATTTAAGTAGTCCAGGTTTTTTATGACACAACATATTTGGTTCTGCTTGTTAGTGTCTTACGTAATCAGGCAGTAATGTAGACTGTAAGGGGTTAACTAGCCCTCTGGCTCCCAGGTCCTTAAATAACATCCTGCACATCTGCAAGCAGTTTCAGCTAACATAATGAGGCAACATATTCAGCACCGGCACTCATCTCCTGCATGATCAGTAGATTCAGCACCACGGAGAACGCTCATCGATGTCTCCTCTCCACATCATGGGATTCTTTCCTGGTAGACTGCCATACTGATGTGAGTTTTGAAGCAGATGAAAAGAGCTAGGCTATGCAACTTCCATCCAATCAGCTCATAGTTTCAAGGGTCAAATGCGTGTTGCCTCTTAATAAAATATATCTGTATATTATTCACTAAATGGTGGAAACACAGCTGCACGCTCTACTCGTTACCTATAATTTGCATCATCTTCCCTGAAACCTAACTTGTTTATTAAAGCAAAAAAACAGAATGGATGAAAAAATGGTCTATACACCATGCTATACTGATGAATGGGATGTTTCCACGTAAATGCCTTGACGGGGACATAACTGTAGGGGTTGCAGAGATGGCAGTCGCATCAAGGCCCCTTTATGTGAAGATTAGTAGTATACATTATGCATATGCATGGTTGGGGATCCTGTTACAGATTTTGCACTGGAGCCAAGTAGCTTTACATTACACACGGTAAGCCTTGACAATTATACTGGATGGAAACCTTAGTTAAAAAATCCATTCTTTAAGGGAACTTCTCAGCAGGGCTTTTTTTCTTTCACTTTCAGCCAGTTTAAAATACAAGTAAATCAGTAGGAGTCTTATTCTTCCAGGGTAAAGAGCTGCCATGAGTAGGCAACTGCTTTGAGGTGCACGGTTGGACTGGTCCACCAGGGGATCCAAAATGTCCCGGAAATAAATACATTTGGTGCTCCTTTTGGAGCCAATCACTTGCCACTAAGGTATTCGATTCAAAATCTGTTAGATTTTATTGCTGATATAGGGTTTGGGCTTGAGAATAATTTTCTCTGGTGGACCAAGGATCCCCAGTCAGACACTGTCAGAGACAGGATGTTCTTCTGGTAGCAGCAACAAGGAACTATCAGAAACAAGAGAACTGGGGCATAAAGATCACAGATTAACTGAATAGTATGGTGAAAATTGAACTACTTTGGCTTACTTTTTCATGAAAAGTTATATGAACTTGCTGATCTTACCATATGATATTCCCGTTGAGTTGCACAGATATGAACAAAGAGCTTCTGACTACTAAGTCTGACGTGAAATGTTCTCTTTCATTAAGAGCATGTACCAAGGTGTCATTCCTAGAGGAAGACCTCAGCTTTGATGGTTTCTTTGGAGAGTGTATTGAGCTACACCTCTCTACAGGTATCATACTATCAGCAATCATGAGTGGAGGAGGGGGGCACATCTCAAAGTTAATAATCAACTTCCATTTTACAGCATTGTGCTACCCCTTCACAAATGTTTACCATCATCATAAGGGGGAAACCTTTTTCATTTTGTGCTATGAGAAACCCCCTCCCTGTATGTGAATCCTTGAAGTTGCTGTAACAGTCAAAGAGGTTGCACCTGCAGGAGAATGTGCTCGTTCACTTGAAGGTCGTAGAAGTACTCATTTGCAAGTACAATTTCAAGCTAAAGCACCTCAGCCACAGAACTCGTCTAAATTCAGCCCATTTATTTGAGAACTTGCAGAATATAAGGCTCTTATGGATATTAGAGTAAATCCAGCATGGCCTGTCCTAGCACAGGGCCTGGTCTTGACATTCACACTTATAGAAATCACATCTCAGCAGGACTGGGACAATCATCCATTTCATTCAGACAAGCTGCTTGTGAAGAAACACTATCAGAAGAGACGTGGCCTTACTAATGACACATTTGCATCCAGGTTAGATAGCGTGACCCAGATTATATTGGATCTTATGTCTTAGACACGTGCGGAGAATGAGAAAGCTGAGCTCTGTCTGCTCACGATAAGCAGGTTGGAAACTACAGGACATTATAAATAGCACTCGATCTGCTGGTCGCACGCGCAGTAATGTGTTTCCAAAGCATTTTTGAACGTTGGGTATTTCAATGACTTCATGATTGGAATGCACATCATGAGCAGCCTGTAGTCATTTTTTGGATCATTAAGACACAGCGGACTTCAACTCAAATAGCAATTTAATGTTACCTGGAAGATTCCTAGCTGAGGGTGAATGCCATACATCAATGCCAAGGAAGCCCTTACTATAGAGGCTTTGTTTCACTACCTTTTAAGTACCAGTGATTAGTAATGGACGAACATCGGCCGGGACGGTTGGCGAACGCGATCAAATGTTCACGAACTGCAAGTTTGCGGCGAGCCCCATTCACTTAAATGGCAGGCGAACCTGAAAAAACTTCAGCTCATATTTGCAGCCACCAAATACTTACTAAAAGTGTACAAATAGTCCCACAACATGGACAGTGACATAATATAAGGGGATAATATAAGGGGATCAAAGACAAAAATTTCAACAACAAAAAATGTATCTTAATCAGGGGACATTTTTATGCATCTTAAAGGTAAATTATCTGAAATGTGCCCTCTTGGAGCCTAGAAAATTTTCATTTTAGGACACAGGAGTACGGGCCTTAAAAATTAGGCATTCATCTGATATAAAAGAAATTCTGATTATGTGGCTCGAGGTACATTATGCAGTCAATGGATAAAAATTTTACTGTAGGCTACTGGACTACAGGCCCCAAACATTAGGCATTCACCGTACAGAAAAGATTAAGTGATTATGTGGCTGGAGGTATATTAGACGGTCAATGGATATCAATTTTACTGAAGGCCAGTACAAATACAGGTCAAATACATATGTTTACAAGAACTAAAAATATAAAATTGGATTAAAAACATGGTTAACGAAATCCCCCCTCTTGAAAAAAACACTATTGAATAGATTTATTGGTGTTTAATAAATATTGTACGTATATGCACATGCTGTCCAGGCAAATACTGTACAGCTGAAATTCTATTGTTGAGGCCTGTTTCTACACATCATATGGAGAGGGGAGGCTTGTCCTGGCTGCACTGCCTGCTTCACATTATACAATTCACAGCAGGCTACAGCCAGGAAGCACCTGCCTCCCCAGATCCTGCTCAAGGCTTGTGGTCCCCCCACCCCCCCCCATCATCTGCCACCCGCCCGTGGCCTGCTGCCCCCTTTGGCCAGCCTCACCCAGCTCTGAATCCTCCTTCTGCAAATGGCAGGAGGAGGAGCCGGAGCATCTCCTATCCTACATAGCGCCCCATACCTCTTACATCCAGTGACGTCACCTTTGTTGTAGACATTCTCTTTCTTTATCTTCTCCATTCAGACCAGACCGCCATGATGATTTTTCTGCCATCTCCCGTCTCTGCAGAGATTGAGAAACAGACATTAGTTTCCCACATTTCCATCATCTTCTTTAGTTTTTGGTGTTGTAGGATATGTGTGGACACTGGACGAGGTGCAAACCAAGAGTTCCATGGCAAATTGTGCCAGCTCTGTCCACAGGTCAAGCCTGCACACCCAGTAGTTCAGGGGTTCCTCGCTTCTCAGAGCGTCCACATCGGCCGTTAACCCAAAGCAGTCGGACACCTGTCAGTCTAGGCGTTCCATGGGTTGGCTGCAAGAATAATCTCATATCCGAAGTGACAAACACATCTTCAAACCGCCCTCTTCTTGCATGCGCTGTTTGATTGGTACCCGCAACTGTTTCTCTGTGAGTGGAAATTCCTCTGCCAGCGACCGCAAAAGCAGAATGAAGCATTTCTCGAAGAAAGGGTTATGCACATGGGAAGGAATAATGCAAGTCACCCGTACATACTAAATGGTAAAACACTGGGTAACACTGACAAGGAAAAGGACCTAGGAATTTTAATAAACAGCAAACTAAGCAGTAAAAACTAGTGTCAGGCAGCTGCTGCCAAAGCCAATAACATAATGGGTTGCATCAAAAGGGGCATAGATGTCCGCGATGAGAACATAGACCTACCACTTTACAAATCATTAGTCAGACCACACATGGAGTACTGTGTACGGTTCTGGGCTCCTGTGAACAAGGCAGACATAGCATAGCTGGGTTCAGAGGGGGGCAACTAAAGTAATAACTGGAATGGGGCAACTACAGTACTGTCATGGTCTTACCTTCTACTGTTCTCCTTCGTTTGACATGTGCTGGCGGCCATCTTGGTTTCTGGGTTTCTTGTAGCCTCCCACCCTGCGGCTTCTCTTTCCCACTGGGAGGAGCTGGATGCCTAGCTCATATATATAGGAGGTCTGTGGCTTCAGTTCCTTGCTTGGTCCTCCTGTGTGCACATGCTTCTAAGACTGCTGCTGCTTCTGGTTCCTGATCCTGGCCTCGTCTGACTACCCCGCTGGTTCCTGATCCTGGCTTCGTCTGACTACCCTTCTGGTTCCTGATCCTGGCTTCGTCTGACTACCCCTCTGGTTCCTGACCCCTGGCTTCGCAAGACCCTGCTCCGGTTTAGCCATCCGTTTGGACTTTTGCTTACAGCTTGATTTGCAATAAAGCCTTCTTATTTCCACGTATCTCTTGTTGTACGTCTGGTTCATGGTTCCTTGACATTAGGACCAAGCCATGAATTCTGACGGTACAGGGCCATCCTCGCTACCTACGCTGGTTGCCAGACTTGATCAGCAGGATCACCTGTTGGGTCGGTTCGCTGTGGCATTGCAAACCCTGCTTGAACGCACGGCTCATTTCGCTTCCGTTGCCGATGGGTCGGTTGTCGCTCCTGGGCCCGCTCCTACTGCCGCTCCGGTTGTTGCGCCAGAGTCTACCCCGACACCTGTTGCTGCGCCTGCGGTGTCTCGGGGTATGACCGGTTCTGCCCCCCTTCCACAGCGCTTTGGGGGAGAGCCAACTCAGTGCCGAGGTTTCCTTAACCAGGTGGGCATTTATTTTGAGTTGCTGCCACATGCCTTTCCTACTGAGAGATCAAAGGTGGGCTTCTTGATCTCGCTGCTCTCGGACAAGGCCTTGGCCTGGGCCAGCCCTTTATGGGAGAACAACAATCCGGTGGTTGCCGAGTTTTCCGGTTTTGTTGCTTCTCTTCGGAAGGTATTCGATGTGCCGGCTCGTGCTGCCTCTGCTGCGAAGCTCCTTATGTCCATCAGACAGGGTTCACGATCCGTAGCTGAATACGCCATTGAGTTTCGTACCCTGGCAGCAGAGGTGGGCTGGAATAATGAGGCTCTGGTCGCTGCTTTCTCTCATGGTCTCTCGGATGCCTTGAAGGATGAGGTTGCAGCTAAGGACCTACCAGTGGAGCTCGAGTCTCTTATTTCTTTCCTGATTTTGATTGACACCAGACTCAGGGAGAGACCTTCCTTTAAGGAGAGCCTGCGGAGGTCTTCTAACAGATTGGCGCCTACGTTTGCTGTCCCACCCGTGCCTCCCTCTCCTCCCACGCCTCCTGGGGATGACTTGTCTGGGGGTGAACCCATGCAGCTGGGGTTTGCTCGCCTGTCTGAGGGGGAGAGGGTACTCCGGAGACGCGAGGGCCGATGCATGTACTGTGGTCTCGGTGGGCATTTTCGGTTGGCATGCCCGAACCGTCCGGGAAACGCTCGCACCTGAGATCCTGTCGGGGGCAGATCTTGGGTGGAGTCTCCTCGTCCCCGGTTTCCCGTGTTGACAAACCACTGATTACTGTTGTCCTCTCCTGGGTCGGGGGCTCGGTGACGACCCAGGCGTTGGTGGACTCTGGTGCTGGTGGTTTGTTCATTGATAGTGTGTTCGCTGCCGCCAATTCCTTTCCTCTGCAGCCTCGAGGTTCCCCACTGGCTCTTGAGGCGATAGACGGCAGACCCCTTCTGCCGCCACACGTGACTCATGAGACCCTTCCAGTGGGGATAGCCATTGGTGCCGTTCACAGAGAGTCGGTCTGTCTCCAGGTTATTTCGTCTCCACACTACTCGGTGGTCTTGGGGTACCCCTGGCTCCAGAAGCATAATCCGACTTTCGATTGGAGATCGGCCGAGATCCTCTCGTGGTCACCGCAGTGTGGGGCTAGTTGCATCCATGGGCCTGTCAAGTTGCTGTGTACTTCCTCGGACTCTCTGTTGCCTCCTGAATACGAAGAGTACCGGGATGTATTCGATAAGGTGCGCGCGGTTGCCCTACCTCCGCACCGCCCATACGATTGTGCCATAGAGTTACAATCTGGTGCCGTTCCTCCTCGTGGCAAGGTCTATCCACTGTCGGTAGCGGAGAATGAGGCCATGGAGGAGTACGTGAGGGAGGCGCTTTCACGCGGACACATCCGCAAATCCTCGTCCCCGGCAGGGGCTGGATTTTTCTTTGTGAAAAAGAAGGGCGGTGAGTTGAGGCCTTGCATCGATTACAGGGGTCTCAATCGCATCACGATCAAGAACGCTTACCCGATACCCTTGATTTCCGAGCTGTTCGATCGCCTCAAAGGGGCCACGGTCTTTACCAAACTCGACCTGAGGGCGGCATATAACCTGGTAAGGATCAAGGCGGGCGATGAGTGGAAGACCGCGTTTAACACCAGGACCGGTCATTATGAATCCTTGGTTATGCCCTTTGGGTTGTGCAATGCGCCCGCAGTCTTCCAGGAATTCATCAACGATGTTTTCCGTGACCTGTTGCAGCAGTGTGTGGTGGTCTATTTGGATGACATCTTGGTATATTCTGAATCCATGGAGGCCCACATTATGGATGTCAGACGAGTGTTGCAACGGTTACGAGAGAACAGGCTGTTCGGTAAGCTTGAGAAATGCGAATTTCACCGATCCCAGGTAACCTTCTTAGAAATATTTAGGACAGCACTCCTTAGGTAGTGAAAAGATAATGATTTTATTTCATGTTATTTCAGCCGGAATAGGTGGTATGTCAGTTGCAACGTTTCAGGCTTAATAATCGCCCTTCATCAGGCACTCTGAGGACCACACTGTGTAGACAGCGCCGGCTGTCTACACAGTGTGGTCCTCAGAGTGCCTGATGAAGGGCGATTATTAAGCCTGAAACGTTGCAACTGACATACCACCTATTCCGGCTGAAATAACATGAAATAAAATCATTATCTTTTCACTACCTAAGGAGTGCTGTCCTAAATATTTGTGAGATTTATAGTTCTGGAGGTGGAGCTTTAGAACACAACCTGGACGTGCACCCACCCTTGCCATTTTATGAATAGAGTGCTGTGGCCCATTTTCCTGTAAATACTAGGTAACCTTCTTAGGTTACATCATTTCCGCTGAGGGGTTCTCCATGGATCCTGAGAAGGTTTCGGCTGTCTTACAGTGGCCCCAGCCCAGTGGTCTTCGTGCCCTGCAGCGCTTTTTGGGCTTCGCCAATTATTATCGGAAGTTCATCAGGGACTTTTCTATGCTAGCCAAGCCTCTCACGGATCTGACCAGGAAGGGCAGTAATTTCCAGGTCTGGCCGCTCGAGGCCATCCGAGCTTTTGAGGCTCTAAAGTCCGCCTTTGTGTCGGCTCCGATTCTGTCGCATCCCAACCCTGGGTTGCCCTTTGTCCTCGAGGTGGACGCGTCTGAGACGGGAGTAGGCACCCTTCTGTCTCAGCGTAGAACACCAGAGGGTCCTCTGCTTCCTTGTGGGTTTTACTCCCGGAAACTGTCTTCCGCGGAGTGCAACTATCAGATTGGTGACAGGGAGTTATTGGCCATCGTGCAGGCCCTTAAAGAATGGAGGCACTTGCTCGAGGGTTCGGTGGTTCCGGTTCTCATCCTGACGGACCACAAGAATCTGACCTACCTTTCTGAGGCCAAGAGATTGACACCACGTCAGGCCAGATGGGCTCTGTTCTTGTCACGTTTTAATTACGTGGTCTCCTACCTACCCGGTTCCAAGAACATCAGAGCGGATGCCTTATCATGGCAGTACTCCGAGCTGTCCGGGGAGGAGTCGATTCCGACTTCGGTCATACCTCCGAATCAGATCCTGGCCGCCATTCGCACCAGCCTGACCTCTCCCCTGGGTGAGCAGATTTTGGCGGCTCAATCTGGTGCTCCCTCTGGGAGACCCAACGGCAGATGTTTTGTGCCTGAGGAGTTGCGCACTCGGTTGTTGCGAACCTACCATAACTCCAAGGCCGCGGGGCATCCTGGAAAGAATCAGCTGTCCTGGGCTGTTTCACGTCTGTTCTGGTGGCCTTCTCTACGTTCCGACATCGCCGCATATGTAGCGGCATGCTCCGTTTGTGCCCAGAGTAAGTCCCCTCGGCACCTTCCGTTGGGCCTTTTGCAACCCATAGCCACCGGGGAGCGCCCATGGTCACACCTGGGGATGGATTTCATTGTGGACCTCCCTGCATCCCGAGGCCATACGGTCATTCTCATGATTGTGGATCGGTTTTCCAAAATGTGCCACTGTGTTCCTCTCAAGAAGTTACCCTCTGCACAAGAGTTGGCCACGATTTTCGCCAGGGAGGTCTTCAGGTTGCACGGTTTGCCCAAGGAGATTGTGTCGGATTGGGGGAGTCAGTTTGTGTCCAGGTTCTGGCGCGCCTTTTGCTCCCAGTTGGGGATTCATCTCTCTTTCTCCTCGGCCTACCACCCTCAGTCCAATGGGGCCGCAGAACGATCCAATCAGGCCTTGGAGCAATTCCTTCGTTACTATGTCTCCGATCACCAAGACAATTTGGTTGACCTCCTGCCTTGGGCTGAGTTTGCCAGGAACACGGCGGTGAACTCTTCCTCTGGGACGTCTCCCTTCATGGCCAATTATGGGTTCCAACCTGCCGTGTTACCGGAGGTATTCTCTCCCCAGGATATTCCGGCGGTGGAGGATCACCTTTCCGTCCTACGTGCTTCTTGGGTACAGATCCAGAGGTCCCTTGAGGTCTCTGCGCAGCGCCAGAGACTCCAGGCTGATCGCAGACGAGCACCCGCTCCTTCCTACCAGGTCGGAGACCGTGTATGGTTGTCCACCCGCAACCTCAACCTTCGAGTGCCCACTCCCAAGCTGGCGCCTCGCTTTGTTGGTCCCTTCCGAGTGCTTCGCAGGGTAAACCCGGTAGCCTATGCCCTTGCGCTTCCTCCTGGCATGCGGATCTCCAACGTGTTTCATGTCTCCCTGTTGAAGCCACTGGTGTGTAATCGTTTCACTTCCTCGGTTCCTCGGCCTCGTCCGGTCCAAGTGGGCAATCGTGAGGAGTATGAGGTGAGCAATATCCTGGACTCACGCCTGGTCCGCGGTCGGTTGCAGTTTTTGGTCCATTGGCGTGGTTATGGTCCAGAGGAGCGTTCCTGGGTTCCCTCTGCAGATGTCCATGCTCCTGCCTTGCTCCGAGCCTTCCACGCACGCTTCCCTCAGAAACCGTTCCTTACTCCGCGGAGGAGGGGCCCTTGAGGGGGAGGTACTGTCAGGGTCTTACCTTCTACTGTTCTCCTTCGTTTGACATGTGCTGGCGGCCATCTTGGTTTCTGGGTTTCTTGTAGCCTCCCACCCTGCGGCTTCTCCTTCCCACTGGGAGGAGCTGGATGCCTAGCTCATATAGATAGGAGGTCTGTGGCTTCAGTTCCTTGCTTGGTCCTCCTGTGTGCACATGCTTCTAAGACTGCTGCTGCTTCTGGTTCCTGATCCTGGCCTCGTCTGACTACCCCGCTGGTTCCTGATCCTGGCTTCGTCTGACTACCCTTCTGGTTCCTGATCCTGGCTTCGTCTGACTACCCCTCTGGTTCCTGACCCCTGGCTTCGCAAGACCCTGCTCCGGTTTAGCCATCCGTTTGGACTTTTGCTTACAGCTTGATTTGCAATAAAGCCTTCTTATTTCCACGTATCTCTTGTTGTACGTCTGGTTCATGGTTCCTTGACAAGTACCCTGAAAGATTATCAACATTAGCGTTATTTACTTTAGAAAAAAGACGACTGAGATCTAATTACTATGTATAAATATATCAGGGGACAGTACAGAGATCTCTCCTATCATCTATTTATCCCCAGGACTGTGACGAGGGGACACCCTCTGCGTCTGGAGGAAATAAGGCTTGTACACAAACATAGAAAAGGATTCTTTACGGTAAGAGCAGTGAGACTATGGAACTCTCTGCCTGAGGAGGTGGTGATGGTGAGTATAATAAAAGAATTCAAGAGGGGCCTGGATGTATTTCTGGAGTGTAATAATATTACAGGCTATAGCTACTAGAGAGGGGTCGTTGATCCAGGGAGTTATTCTGCCACTCAATACTGGTCCTTGCCCTTTATGCTTTTTATACGGAGGTCCCTCTTCAAACAATGGAGCATAAAGGCCCCATTTGCACTAAACTGGAAGCAGTGGCCTGGTTCCTGCTCATCATCCAGGATAATGTCGTCCTTGGTCTCCACCCCCAGCCACGGACAACACCAGGGATCCCAGAAAAGTTTAAAGCCTGCTCTTCTTGCTCCTCCTCCGCCCCAGCACCATCCTCCTCTGACTCCTCTTCAGACTCCTGTTGACTTGTCTCAGATGGAGTAGCCCCCCCCTAGAAATTAATCCAGCATTGCGACTTCCTCATCTTCCTGCTCCTCGACGGCTTGATCAATGACATGGCGCAATACACGATGAAGAAAGAAGGCGTAAGGTACGATGTCACTGATGGCGCCCTGGCTGCAACTGACCAGTTTGGTGATCTCATCAAATGGCCACAGAAGTCTGCATGCGTCGCTCATGAGCAGCCACTGGCGAGGTGAAAAAAAAAAACAAGCTCCCCAGAACCTGTCCTGCCGCAGAGTTCGTACAGGTAATCGTTAACTGCACGTTTCTGCTGGAGCAGCCTATCAAGCATATACAAGGTGGCGTTCCAACGTGTGGGCAGTCACAAATCAGACGCCTGGCGGGCAGGTGGTGTCGCCGCTGAAAGTCAGCAAGGCGAGCCATGGCCGTTTAAGATCTTCTAAAATGGCCAGAGATTTTCCTGGCCTGCCTGTCACAACCAGACAGCTGAGAAGCTCTGACAGAAGCCTTTCAGAACCTCCTCCTTGAGTTTTCTTTGTTGTGCTGTTCAGTTCCTCATCTCGTTAGCCTCTCTCAGCTGTCATGTAGTTGGACTGATTGCTTCCCTTTAAATTCCTCCTCATAATGCATTACTGGGCGGCTTATACTTCTTCCTGGAGTGTGTGTGCATGCTGATCCTATTTCCCAGTCTGCTACTAAGTTAAGTGCTGTACATTTATCTGTTATTTTCTGTTTGCTGGATCCCAGGTGACCCTGACTCCCTCCGTGTCTGGTGTAGGGAGCCGGTGGTCATGTCCCCTCACTATTGTAGGGTGTTCAGGTGTTATATAGTCGAGGTACGTGGATATGCAACCATCCACCTCTGGGATTTTTGCATAGGCTGAGCAGCCAGGGAAAGTGCCAGGTTTTGTGCAGGGGTCTCCCTCTTGGTTCCTTAGCTTTGGATCCAGTGAGTCATATATGCATGTTGCATTGTCTTGTTTCCTGTACACTGTCCGTGACATTATAAGCCGCCAAAACCGTCTCAAGCATGGATCCGGTTTCACTTTTGGCTGAACGCTTCCAGGGTCTTTCATTGGAGGTAGCTGATCTCCGTAAGACTTTTTCTCAGCTTCAAGTGACCGGTTCAGCTTGCGTTCATGGAGTTTGTTTTGAGCCCAAGATCTCGCTCCCGGATACGTTCTCCGGGGGTTGTGAGAATTTTGTGCGTTTTAGAGAGGCTTGCAAACTCCATTTTCGCCTTCTTCCCCATTCCTCTGGTGATGAGGAACGGAGGGTGGGGATCATTATATCGCTGCTCAGGGGTAACGCTCAGTCTTGGGCCTTTTCGCTGCCGGAGGGGGCACGGCCTCTCCGTTCAGTGGATGAATTCTTTTTAGCCCTGGGTCAGATATATGATGATCCGGATCGTATTGCTCTGGCTGAGTCTAGACTACGTCTATTATGCCAGGGTAAACAATCCGCAGAGATATACTGCTCAGAATTTCGGAGATGGGCAGCTGATACTGGTTGGAATGATGCTGCACTCCGAAGTCAATTTTGCCATGGTCTTTCAGAGGGATTGAAAGATGCATTTGCCTTTCATGAGAGGCCTATTTCCTTGGACTCTGCTATGTCTCAGGCCGTTCGTATTGACAGGTGTCTTAGAGAGAGAGGAGAGATATCTCCTTCCTGTCATACTCAGTCCCAGGACAGTGCAGCGGTCTCATTCTGTGCGCAGGGGTCTCGGTCGCTGTCAGCCCCTTCTGAGCAGGAGCCCATGCAGCTGGGGTTGATTGCCTCTGACAATAGAAGATTCAGCTTGCATGGGAGGGTTTGTTTTTGTTGTGGAGGTATAAATCATTTGGCAAATGTTTGTCCCTCTAGGAGATTCAGGCAGTTTTCTGGGAGTAATAAAGAAACAAACAGGAAAAAATCTTTTAAAAATGTTCCGTCTGTTACTATTGGCAGGGTTGAGGCGGAAATTGAAGGCTTTCCGTTTGCTTGTTGTTCCCGTTTTGTCCTGCCTGCTAGGGTGGCGCTAGAGAGCAAGAGCATTTTTTGTGAGATTTTTGTGGATAGTGGAGCAGCTGTCAATCTCATTGATAATCAATTTGCTATAACTCATGGTTTCCAGGTGCGCACTTTGGGAAAGGATATTCCTGTTTTTGCTATTGATTCCGCTCCACTTTCTCAGAAATCATTAAAGGGCATAGTTCACAATATCCGTTTAATTGTGAGTGATGCTCATGTTGAGGATGTGTCATGTTTCGTCCTTAGCGGTTTGCCTACTCCTCTAGTGTTGGGGCTACCCTGGCTCACTAAACGTAACCCCACCATTGATTGGCAAGCGAGGCAAATAAATGGTTGGAGTGACTTTTGCAGAGAGAATTTCCTCACGACATCTGTTTCTGAGGTTGCTACTAAGACTGTACCATCTTTTCTCTCTGAATTTTCGGATGTCTTCTCTGAGAGTGGAGTTCAGGATTTGCCCCCGCACAGGGAGTACGATTGCCCTATTAATCTCATCCCAGTTGCCAAGCTGCCTAAATCTCGTTTATACAATCTTTCCCAACCTGAGAGGATCGCTATGCGTGCTTATATCTCTGAGAGTCTGTGAAAAGGACACATACGACCCTCGAAGTCACCTGTTGCCGCTGGTTTTTTCTTTGTAAAAAAGATGGTTCTTTAAGACCTTGTCTGGATTTCAGGGAGCTGAACAGTATCACTATTCGTGACCCTTATCCGCTTCCTCTGATCCCGGACCTGTTTAACCAGGTTGTTGGGGCTAAAGTCTTTTCCAAATTAGATCTAAGAGGGGCATACAACCTGGTCAGGGTCAGAGAAGGAGATGAATGGAAGACGGCCTTCAATACCCCTGAGGGCCATTTTGAGAATTTGGTTATGCCTTTTGGTTTGATGAATGCCCCAGCCGTTTTTCAGCATTTCGTGAACAGCATTTTTTATCATTTGATGGGAATATTTGTATTAGTGTATTTGGATGACATTTTGATTTTTTCTCCTGATTTCAAAACTCATAAGGAACATTTATGTCAGGTCTTGCTCATCCTGCGGGAGAATAAATTATATGCGAAACTGGAAAAATGTGTGTTTGCGGTTCCAGAAATTCAATTTCTGGGGTTTCTTCTCTCCGCTTCTGGTTTTCGCATGGACCCCGAGAAGGTCCGCGCTGTGCTTGAGTGGGAGCTTCCTGAGAACCAGAAGGCGCTGATGCGTTTTTTGGGCTTTGCCAATTATTACAGGAAGTTTATTTTGAATTATTCCTCTATTGTTAAACCACTCACTGATATGACCAGAAAGGGGGTAGATTTTTCTTCTTGGTCAGTAGAGGCACGTAAGGCTTTTTCTAATATCAAGGAGAGTTTTGCTTCCGCTCCCATCTTGGTGCAACCTGATATTTCTTTACCCTTCATAGTTGAGGTTGATGTTTCTGAGGTGGGTGTGGGGGCGGTCTTGTCTCAGGGTTCCTCTCCTGCCAAATGGCGACCGTGTGCCTTTTTCTCGAAAAAAATCTCCTCCGCAGAGAGAAATTACGATGTGGGAGATAGGGAATTGTTAGCCATTAAGTTGGCTTTTGAGGAATGGCGCCATTGGCTAGAGGGAGACAGACACCCTATTACCGTATTTACTGACCATAAAAATCTGGCCTACTTGGAGTCAGCCAAGCGTCTGAACCCGAGACAGGCCAGATGGTCTTTGTTCTTTTCTAGGTTTAATTTTGTTGTCATGTTCCGCCCGGGAGTTAAGAATGTGAAGGCAGATGCCCTGTCACGTTGTTTTCCGGGAGGCGGGAATTTTGAAGACCCGGGTCCCATTTTGGCTGAAGGTGTGGTGGTCTCTGCTCTTTTTTCTGAATTGGAGGCAGAGGTGCAGGCAGCCCAGTCAGAGGCTCCTGATCTTTGTCCTCCTGGGAGGTTGTTTGTGCCTCTCGCTTTAAGACACAAGATTTTTAAGGAACACCACGATACGGTCCTTGCTGGGCACCCGGGGGCAAGAGCCACACTGGATCTCATCGCTCGGAGATTCTGGTGGCCTGCGCTTCGTAAGTCGGTTGAGGGTTTTGTGGCAGCCTGCGAGACTTGCGCTCGTGCCAAAGTCCCTCATTCACGGCCATCAGGTCCTCTCCTTCCCTTACCCATTCCTTCCCATCCTTGGACACATCTGTCCATGGACTTTATAAAGGACCTGCCTCGTTCCTCGGGGAAGACTGTGATTCTGGTGGTGGTGGACCGTTTTAGCAAAATGGTGCATTTCATCCCTTTTCCTGGTTTGCCCAATGCTAAGACGCTGGCGCAGGCATTTATTGATCACATTGTCAAATTGCACGGTATTCCTTCAGACATAGTCTCTGATAGGGGCACGCAGTTTGTTTCCAGATTCTGGAAGGCTTTCTGTTCTCGCTTGGGGGTTCGGTTGTCATTCTCTTCTGCTTTCCACCCGCAGTCGAATGGCCAGACAGAGCGCGTCAATCAGAATCTGGAGACATATCTGCGCTGTTTTGTGGCGGAGAATCAAGAGGATTGGTGTTCTTTTTTGTCCCTTGCTGAGTTTGCTTTAAATAACCGTCGTCAGGAGTCCTCTGATAAGTCACCATTTTTTGGTGCATATGGGTTTCATCCGCAGTTTGGGACTTTCTCGGGAGAGGGGTCTTCTGGTTTACCTGATGAGGACAGATTCTGAGTGAGAGATATAAGCGTGTGGCAGATAAGAGACGTGTGCTTGGTCCGGACCTGAATGTTGGTGATCTGGTGTGATTGTCTACCAAGAATATCAAATTGAAGGTTCCCTCCTGGAAGTTGGGTCCTAGGTTTATTGGGCCTTACAAAATCCTGTCTGTCATCAATCCTGTTGCCTACCGTCTTGATCTTCCTCAGACTTGGAAGATCCATAATGTTTTTTATAAGTCCTTATTGAAACCTTATATTCAACCCATTGTACCCTCGCCTTTGCCTCCTCCTCCGATTATGGTTGATGGGAATCTTGAATTTCAGGTCTCTAGGATTGTGGATTCTCGTCTTGTCCGCGGTTCTCTTCAGTACCTTGTTCATTGGGAGGGTTATGGTCCTGAGTAGAGGATGTGAGTCCCAGTGACGGACATTAAGACCTCTCGTCTCATCAGGGCTTTCCATAGGTCCCATCCTGAGAAGGTGGGCTCTGAGTGTCCGGAGTCCACTCGTAGAGGGAGGGGTACTGTCACAACCAGACAGCTGAGAAGCTCTGACAGAAGCCTTTCAGAACCTCCTCCTTGAGTTTTCTTTGTTGTGCTGTTCAGTTCCTCATCTCGTTAGCCTCTCTCAGCTGTCATGTAGTTGGACTGATTGCTTCCCTTTAAATTCCTCCTCATAATGCATTACTGGGCGGCTTATACTTCTTCCTGGAGTGTGTGTGCATGCTGATCCTATTTCCCAGTCTGCTACTAAGTTAAGTGCTGTACATTTATCTGTTATTTTCTGTTTGCTGGATCCCGGGTGACCCTGACTCCCTCCGTGTCTGGTGTAGGGAGCCGGTGGTCGTGTCCCCTCACTATTGTAGGGTGTTCAGGTGTTATATAGTCGAGGTACGTCTATATGCAACCATCCACCTCTGGGATTTTTGCATAGTCTGAGCAGCCAGGGAAAGTGCCAGGTTTTGTGCAGGGGTCTCCCTCTTGGTTCCTTAGCTTTGGATCAAGTGAGTCATATATGAATGTTGCATTGTCTTGTTTCCTGTACACCGTCCGTGACACTACCGCAAGATGTCCTGGATACCGGGGTATTTGGCAACTAATCGCTGCACGACTAAGTTCAGGAAGTGTGCCATGTACGGCACATGTGTGATTTTGAAATTTTGTGTCATTGCGCCCTTGTCACACACCACTTTACCAACTGTCAAATTGAGCGGGGCTAGCCACTGATCGGCCTATGACCGCAAAGCTGAAAGGAGTGCAGGACAGGTGTGGCTCTTGGCTTCCAGGCACAACAGCCGTAGCACAGCATGGCAACATCTCACCTGGCACGTCAAATAGGTTCTGAGGAGCTTGGGGGGCACAGCGGAAGAGGCGGTAGCAGTGGAAAAGGAGGAGTCAGCCGAGGAGGAGATGGAGGATAGAGAAGGAGAAAAAGAGGCAGGCCTGCATGCAATCCGTGGCGGTAACACCAAATTCACACAGGTGCCACGGGTTGCATGCTTGATGGCCATCAGAAGGTTCACCCAGTGGGCAGTAAAAGTTATGTACCTTCCCTGCCAGTGTTTTCTAGACCACGTTTCTGTGGTCAGATGTATCTTGGCACCGACACTGTGTGCCAGAGATACATTCACTTTCCTCTGAACGTGGCCATATAGCTTCGGGATGCCCTTCTGGGAGAAATATTTCCTTCGGGGGACCCTCCATTGCGATGTGCCAAAGGCCTCTGAGTCCACCAGTTTATATGGCAGTAGTTGGCGGGCTAGCAGTTCTGACAAGCCGGCAGTCAGCCATTGGGCAAGAGGGTTATCCGGCGTCATCATGTTTTTACGCTCGAACATTTGGGCCACGGAAGCATGCCTTTTTGACAAACACGACGACGGCACAGTAAAAGGTGGAGTGGAGGACAAATGGGAGGAGAGAGGAGATAAGGCAGAGCGCCAGGAGTGTGGCTTTGTGGGTTCTGACAGTGTTTTTAATCAAAGTCCCTTTTAAGGACCCTCGGGATATTTATATACATGCAACAATGGTCTACACTAGACCTTGAATCCCTGTAGGGGTCCCTAACTAATGTTAAAAATGTATACTTTATTATTATTTGAAAATACACACTACAAAAAAAGAAATTAATTGTTAAAATTTTCAGTGTCACAGTGTTATATGGGATTGTGTCGGAGTGGTGTGATGGCAATTCACAGGGTGTGATAACGTGCACAATAATTTAGTAGGATCCCTTAATAGGGTATACCTCATCCCACCATTTGATGTGGGATGGTATTGACGCTGGCACTTATTAAGCAGATTCCTGGCAATGGATAACTACGGAACGCTGGTGTAAATATCTCTCCTGCCACACTTTCTTTGCTAAATGGTCCCTATGTGCAAGGTTACCAATCAACTAACATTGTTGCTGATCTCATATTTGTAGCTACTTGTATGCACCGCAGAACTTTCAGTGATTCACCAGTCTTCCTAACCACTATCTGCCCTCCTCTCTAAAATCTGCTGACACTGCACTGCGTCCTCTATTGCTATCTCATAGAACGTATGAGTAGCCGCTGCAATCTACAGTCCTGTGGCCTCACACTCTCTCCTTGTCTATTCAGCTAGCTAGCTGCGGCATATTGTTGGCAGTTTCTGACAGTGTTGCTCCCACTGGGCTCAGTGATGGGAGGCCAGGTGCCTTCTTAAGGCGGTCGTCCCTAGGTGAGTGTTGGGCTTAGCGCGACTTATGCGTTGACAGCACAGGCTGCAGATGGCAACACTATTGTCAGCAACGGACAAGTTAAAAAAAGCCCACACTGCAGAGCCATGTGCCGGCGTCCTAGGAGCGCCAGATGTGACCGTACATGGTGGATGGCTCATTCCAGATACATTAGCAGTCTGCTTTTTGCCTCCTGTGCACTGTAAGTTCTGCCTGCTTCTCCTCCTTCTCCTCCCTATCTGCTGCTCCGTCTCTCCCTCTGAACTCTCCTCCTCTTCCTCTCTTGTGGGCACCCACACCATCATCGTCACCTTCACCATCACTGACATTAGAGATCTCGGAGTAGACAGCAACAGCGGGGAACACCCTCCTTGGGCTGATCTGGGTACTGTCGTCAGACTGCTGGGTGGCGACCGTTGATACCTCCTCTTCCTGATCCGATGCCAAGAATGGCTGCGCTTTGTTAAGGTCTTGGAATCGATAAGAAAAAAATTCCTCTGACTCGAGCGGAGGGGATTATGGTGGTGGTTGTGGTGTCTTTGGGGATGCACAAAGCAGAGAGTGAAGAGGGTGGAGTTAGAGAGGATGAGGAGGGTGCAGAAGAGGAAGGCTGAGTGAGCCACTCAACCAACTCTGGTGCGTCCTTTGACGTAATCACACGCACCTTCTGCAACTTCCCACTTAGGCTCCTGCCTTGTGCACCTGCCCGACCCCCACCACCCTTGCGGAATACACTGCTTACTCCTCTGCCTGTCATTTTCAAAATGACCCTGTGACAAAAGTCCCTATAGATTGGAAGAGCAGTATTTATGGAAGTAGGTATAACATACCCCTGCTTCCATCAGTTGTTTTGTGGGGCAACTGGTATATCAAACCAGTAGAAATTATTTGTTCCAATAGCATTTGTCACTCTTTTTAGCTGCGGTAACGCAGCAGAACCGCAAACAACTGCTCCACTACCCAAATGCACTATATAGAAAGTATATAATTGGTATATCACACCCCTGCCTCAATCAATTTTTTGGGGAGGCAACTGGTATATCACACCAGTTGAAATTATTTGCTCCAAGAGCGTTTGCCCCTCTGTATATGCAGTGTCCCACTCGTGATCGTGGGCACCGCAAACTAGTTTGATTGTGTTTTATTGTCACATATTATGCCTCTATCGGGAACTTCATCTCATGTCATATTCTCCCATGTCACAATGTGATTCTATGTGTAAGATCCTTTATACAGGCCTAGTTAGTGTGCACTACACTAGTTTCTCCACTAGATGGGGCAGTGTTACAGTGTATATATTAGCCTAGTTAGGCAGTCTTCTCCTGAAGTCTAGTCAGTGAGCAGCCATGATGTATCTGCCTGCTGGAGGGAGGCCTCCTGCCTCTCTGCTCTCTCCTTGTTTGCTCCATAGTCCAGGGTTAAAGCCTACAAGATTCAGCCTAGAGGTGAGAAATCCACTTCTATAGCTCGCTCCTCCAGGGTGACCAGTGATAAGCTGCAAACAGCAAGTATTCAAGGGGACTAGTATATTTCATTCAAGTCAAAGGATAGCAAACGGACGTACTCAAGGGCTTCCCAGGCACCTTTGCAATTAGGTGTAGGACACAGCTTCCGGCTTTCACACCTCCAGTTTAAATCCTGAGGACAGTTAGGCCAACTGTCAGAAAAGCACTGGAAATAGAGGTTCAAGGATTCTGAAAACCACCTTCAATTCAGGTTAGAATAAGGTGAGAGTTAATACCAGCCAAAGACTTTTTATACTTCAAAAGCCTAGTCTGAAGCAGTAGCTTTTATATATGCAAAAGACAAAGAGCCTGTTTTATCTGAGCACTTACAATATCCTACCCCCGTATGCATGAGAGACTGTATTTCATATCTGGATGTACTAGAGACTGTTTTATACTTGGATGTAACCGTTATCAGGAGCAACGTTCAGTAAAAGTTATAAGCTGGATTGCACCATCCTTGTCTCAGTCTCCAATTCCTCAGTTAACACTACAGTAAATGGTTGTACCACCATAAAAGGTACTGGCATCACGACTACAAGAGACCTTGCCATAGGCACATTAATACAGACCATCAAGGGCACCTCAAACCACCATCTGGCCTGTGTCCCTTACACCAGAGTGTGCCCCAGAGAATTCCAGTGCCGTTCTCCTCATCACTTATGCAGGCCTGCCCAGGGACGACATAACCGTGACTAACCAGAACTGTATTTAACTCGGCCCACCTAAAGCTCACACCGAGACCTCACGTATAATTTCCCTGTTGGTCTGGCTCACTGCATAAATAAATCTTGGCGTCACGAACAGGATTCACTCCTTTGTGCCTTTAATAAACTGTGTAAACAAGATCTACAAACCTCTGCGCCATTATAGACTGCATATTGTGAATGAGCCCAACTGTTTGATTGCTTTTATTGGGCCAAAGGACTGTTTAGGCTGCTTAGAGACTGTCTGCATGTATTGCACTACACTTCTACTACAAAACCGCATTTTTAAAACTGCTAAATTCTGGATTTTTCAAAAGTCAATAGCACTGCTTGCTCTGTTTAAATGGGATGTTTTGCACTTTAAATAGCCGCTTAAAGGACTTGTAATTGTTTGCTGCGCCATCACAGAGCAGCCTGGTGGGAAAAATTAAGTCACACCCCCTCTTAAAGCTGGAAAATATTGCCACCATCGTTTGCATGGATTACAATATACGTGCCGCCTCCCTTATACTGTAGTACCTGGGGGGCGTCCAAAAGGCAAGGTGGAGCCTGCCCGAGCAATGGTAAGGCCTGCTACGCGATCTTCTGCCTTTGGACATGTTGGAAGAGACTGCATTACCAAGATGTCAGAGAGCAGAGCAACCAGAAAGACTCCTGCACCTAGAGAGCCACAGCCCGGGACAGGACGAGAGATGGGTGAGCAACATGCCTAGTCTCTGTGATCGGAGAGGCCGCCCTACCCCTGCCTGAAGCCGTGGGGAAGCTTTCCCAGGCCAAGTCCTTTGTGGCCTGCTCTGATGGAGGAAATATATGCCGCTGCGCTCCGAGCATCTCAGCCCCAATGCGATGGCTGTGACCCAGATTCCACCAAAGAGCCGCCACAAAAAGAGGGAAATGGTCATCAGAGCCTACTGCTACTATTCCTGTGGTTCCAGTATCTACCAGCACTGTTCCCAAGATCGCTGCTTCTAAGGACCTTTCATATGCCGCCTGCCGAGTCCGTACGCGGAAGATATCTGCACCAAAACCTGTAGAGCCAGCACAATGGGTAGGTCCCTTTCCAGTTTTACTACCTGCAAGTACAGTTGCGTGGGTTAATCCTATAAATAACCCAAATTACTGGCCACAGTTAAAAGCAGAGCCTGGATTGACCATCCATGATGACCAGGGTGGAATGGACACCTACTTGTAAGTAGGCCTGCTAGGCCCACACTTACACCATAATACAGTATCTTAATAACTGTTCCAGTACCGGCGTCCTTTGTTGCAACAATGTGAGCTGCTGCCAGTTCCCCATGGCCCAGTGGCAGTTTCTTAAGTCACTCTGGATACCAATGCCCACATTGTGCCCTTTCAGGACTTCTTGTCGGACGATATTTTTCTTCATCCCATTTGTGCCTGTTTTTGCACATGTTTCCCCTTTAACCCTTTTTCAGGTTGATTTGGGATTTTGCTATGGACATGTTTTATAATGTTTTAAGCCATATGCCCAGAAGGACATTTTCTGTCGTCATTGCACTGAGCTAACTCTTAAAAGTTTTATATGCTAAAAAATATATATATTTGCACTTTGATATATGCCAATCAGGGGCGTAGCTATAGGGGAAGCAGGGGAAGCAGCTGCTTTGGGGCCCTGACCCAAAAGGGGCCCATCCAGGAGGAGGACGACTAAAAGATTTTGTCAGGGCCCCCTCAACAGCATTACACAATGAAATGAGATACAGTGACAGTATAGACAGTGTAGAAAACGGATGGAACAGCTGCCGACCCTGGTCTGAGAGAGCGATCTCTACTAGCCACTGGGAAGGGGAGGCATGAAAGGAAGGGGTTGTGAAAAAATTACTGGGGAAGGGGGCCCCATTCAAAAATTTGCTGTGGGGCCCAGTAATTTCTAGCTACGCTACTGATGCCAATACTTATTGGGACTCTTTGTTACTTGCCATGGACTTTATTGCCCTTACTTATGATCGTCGCCCATGTTTTCAGTGTCGTATATATAGCTTAGCTCAGGCCTAGTTAGGGTTCTTCTCCTGAAGTCTAGTCAGTGAGCAGCCATGATGTAGCTGCCTGCTGGAGGGAGGCCTCCTGCCTCTCTGCTCTCTCCCTGTTTGCTCCATAGTCCAGGGTTAAAGCCTACAAGATTCAGCCTAGAGGTGAGAAATCTACTTCTATAGCTCGCTCCTCCGGGGTGACCAGTGATAAGCTGCAAACAGCAAGTATTCAAGGGGACTAGTATATTTTATTCAAGTCAAAGGATAGCAAACGGACACACTCAAAGGCTTCCCAGGCACCTTTGCAATTAGGTGTAGGACACAGCTTCCGGCATCCACACCTCCAGTTTAAATCCTGAGGACAGTTTGGCCAACTGTCAGAAAAGCACTGGAAATAGACTTTTATATGTTTAAATATATGTTTAAATCTGGCCTCATTCTTCAATACTACATTTCCACTGCACCGATCCCCAGAGAGCAACGGCCTGAGGGAGTACACCATGACACAATACTTCATCAGGGCCACTACTCCTGGCTTGGGGCTACTTCTCAGAATGTTATCTAAGTGGTTCCCTCGGTCTTCATCCTTTAACCCTCTATACAGAGATCTGGACTCAGCTGCAGGTCAACCAGGATGATATCTCTTGAAGTAGTCTCTCTTCAAGTGATGACTGACCCATGGAGGCCAAGAGACACTGGTGTGAAGTACAGAGGGATCGAGGTATACTTTAATCAGAGATAGGCAAAGGTCAGGGCAGGCAGAGTTTGTGCAATCTCAGGATCAGAGCATAAATCAGGCAGAGATTAGGTCAAGCAGCAAAAGTGTTAAAGCCAGGAAACAAGCAGAAACAGCACACCTTTGATGGACACTAGCGTACTAGAACCTAACTGTTGCTCAGGCAGCTTTCCACAAGGGAAACCTCTAGGTGGCCAGCCACTGTCTGGCAAAGAGTAGGGCGTGCATGCGTTGGCCCTTTAAGAACTGAAGGAAAAGCGTGAGCTTGCTATTGCCAGATCAGAAGCAGGCCTCGGCCTACAAGGCAGAGTGGAATAGCAGCAAAAAACAGGCCAGAGCTTGTGAGAAAGAACTACTATAGCAGGTCTGAGCCTTGGGAACCCGGGGACTGGATAGTAGGTGAGTGGAGCAGTGTAACACACTCCTTGTCTTCCTATGCAATTGGCCCTAGAATAAGCAAGAACATAAGTACTATAGAGGCAAGCAATGAGCTGGCCCTCTTAGAGAGTGTATGCTCTTGCATAGTAAACTTTTTTTGTTGCCACCCTTGCAGTGCCAGATAGGCATACCAATGTTACAGAAATTTCTTGTAAGAAACAATGACCGGTTCTCTCTTCAGTTAATATTAATTCCATCTCATCCAGTACCCTTCTGGGGGCCGTTACTGGGAATCATTGGTTCTCTACCACAACCCTTCCCCCAGATTTCCCTCTATATTAAGAAAGGACAGTAGATGACTAAGATCAATCGTGCTTATAGAAGCCAATATTGCCTCTTTCATGTATATCCAGTCAAATATAGGACATTGTCCATTTCCGATAATTTTGGCAGAATCGCACAGCAGTGGATGCCAGTGGACATCATGAGATAATTCTGCTTTCTAAAGAGTAATTTTGGCACACACACCCTGCATCATGTTAGCCAAACACTGTGATTGACTTGATTTTCTATTAAAGCACAAAGTTGACTCCATCTTTTAATCTACAATTAGTAAACCTCCTTGTCCAGAGCTTGTGCAGCCAAGAGCTCAGCGATTCTTATTTGCTTTATGCATGTAGATGAGGAAATGCTGATTTAACCCTTCTGTGCCTACCTTGTGCCCAAGCTCCACTCTTCTTATTCTTGCATGCCAGGATGAATGTGCTACCCCCTGGATAAATAAGGGACATCTATTCTGGATCTGTCACATTTCTCTGCCCAGAACCCAGGGCTAGTGAGAACAAACAATTAGCCCAGTTCTATGCGCTGGGTTGGCCCTGGATCCCTGCGGTGGAGGCATTGCGGGCAAGCGTCGAGGAGACAAACAGACTGAAGATGTTGCTTTCAATTAGTAAGATTCGGAAGCCGTTGGCAGAGTAAACAAAGAGAGGAGCTGGAGGAAGCAAGGCTTCTTCACTCATGTATATTTATGGCTCCTTGTCACAGCCATACATGACTTGTTTTTATTGGATACAAAGTATCGTTCTTATTATATCCGTAACCCCTTTTAGAGCCTGAGGGTGCGGCCCCCACATTGTCATGCACATGGCATGAGCCTACAGGGCTTATTGGGCGCGTTCCAGATGTATATATTATATTTAACTTGGAGAATCTGCAATATATAGGATTTTTCTTTGAGGATGATATCTACTTGGCATTAATTCCTGATAATTAGTGGCATTGTGCCCCTCTGACTTCTAATGTATACAGGCAGTGCTGGAATGGATGTGTTTATAGGACTTGAATGTAGTTTTTAGAGTTTTTATTTTTTTCAGCTAGTTTTAGTCTCTTGTATTCCAAATAAAATAAAATGCATTTAACAATATGAGATAGGAATGTTCTATTTATTTTGTCCCCTTGGGGTACTTTTAGGGTCCAGGATATAGCAAACAGTGATAGATGTTTAAAACCAGTCGATCAGTTTCCGTTCAAAGGGGTTGTCTGGGTTCAGAGCTGAACCTGGACATATCCCCTCTTCACCCAGGCAGCCCCTCTGAGTGGAGCATTTTTGTTTACATTTTTCAGTGCTAGGTGGAGGCTTCCGCCTAGCAGTGTTTCCGGTGACAGGCAAGGGCAGCACTAAAGCCCACCCATCAGTGCGAGTGACATCCACTGCTAGGCGGTAAGTCACTGGATCTAATGAAAACCTCTTTGCCCTGCGTGATTCAGCACAGGGCAAGGGAGAGCATCGGAGCATGAAAAAGAAGATATGAACCCGGACAACCCCTTTAAAAGGCCTCCACACACCAATGGGAAACAAACCTTCATTACTACAATTGTTTGTCCCCTGTGCCTTCTACCGTACATGATTTCATCAGCATATCCCCTGCTTACATGGGTCGATATGCTGCCGCCCAGCTTCCACTTATTTGTTGGCTGATCTGCAGCACATTCACATCGGCCAGTTTTCAGGAACAAGTGTTTGTATGACTGATTTCTGACAAGCAGCCGATTTCCGCCAGTGTAAAAGGGCCCGTAAAGGGGTTCTCCCATGATTAATGTAAAAAATGAAAATCAGACATCATATAATACATAACAATCTTATTCTAACAAAGCTAGAACCAGCCCTGTACCTCACATGGGTCCAGAGATCTCCCCATTCATCACTCCAAATGCTCTGATAAATTTATATGGAGCTGGCAGCTCAGGGGGTGTGTCTCTTCTGCTGCAAGTCAGATGGAGTATCCTTTCTGCTGCAGCTCAGGGGGGCGTGACATTTCTACTGCAGCTCAGGGGGCGTGACATTTCTGCTGCAGCTCTGGGGGCGTGACATTTGTACTGCAGCCTAGGGGGCGTATCCTTTCTTCTGCATCTCAGGGGGCGTATCCTTTCTTCTGCAGCTCAGGGTGTGTGTCCTTTCTGTTGCAGCTCTCTCTCTATCAGAGTGCTGGAGTCCGTTGAAGGATGGAATTGAGCATGTGCATCCGCCTCGGCAAGGCGCACAGAGAAATAAGAAGCTAAACAAAAAGCAGATGACGCTATACAGATACATTTTGTTGAATACCGCAGTGTCTGTGAGAGGCTTAGTCCATATATAATGCTTGCATCTATTGTATGAGTGCATTATTTTCCATGATTTAATCCAGTGGCTGTGCCACATTTTTATTTACATGCAATTACAAAAGTATTCAGATCCAGGTTTTGTGGGACAACCCCTTTAAATTTGTCGGGACCCATTCAGTATTCATACAATAAATGTGACCTTTCTTCCAGATATGATTAGGGTTTCCTCTATCCCCTACTATTTTCCCATTCTGGGCTCACTCCTCTTACCTTTGGTAATGTTGTAGATCCCACAGCCAATGGGAAATTTTGATGCAGCCCATAAATCTTATATAGTTATTGGCATGCCATGCATGCAATTTCAATTGGGAGATGAAAAAAAGCTACTATTAATCCCCTTCTGTAGCATCTTACCATAGGAAACTCAACGTGCCTGGTCCTCTTTTCCCTCTCCATCTGCTGCCAGGGGAGGGTTGGGACAACCCCAAACACATTAGATAAAAGTTGCCCAATTTAGGCAGGATCAGTGACCTATCATCTAATGCAGGTATGCCCAACCTGTGGCCCTCCAGCTGTTGCAAAACGACAACTGTTAGCTGTATGCTGGACGTCTGTTAGCTGTATGCTGTCCAGGCATGATGGAAGTTGTAGTTTTGCAACAGCTGGAGGGCCGCAGGTTGGGCATCCCTGATCTACTGTAATGTGTTTTGGCAACTTTGCTCTTCTAGATGGCCCCCAAGTAGCCTTATGGACTGTCTGTATGATGCACATACACTTGGTATGACAGAAAAAAGTTTATTTGAAAGAGGTAAATAATTTCTTCCGATACTGGAGGTAAATAATTTCTTTCGAGTCTAAGAACTATCAAGAGAATACTCACATAGGTATATCCTGTTGGCTCCATTCCATAGATTGCAAGCCAAAGCACAATAAACACCTAAAGAAGCATATGGAGGTCAGTTTGATCAAAAGAAAGCCATGCAACAGCTAAGCAGCTTGGTCTCAATTGCTGAAGGGTGCTATTGGTATCCCCAAGTATTTTCTTTGCATTAGTATTATATGAGACCATCATTCTAGAAGACTGAACTTTTTGAATGCTATAAACCACCAGACGTGACACAGCAAACAGCCTGGTGATTAATTCTGCCTTTGTGTACCTACCACTTATGTTATGTATCAAAATGATTCTTGGAGGATTTGTTCCACATCCTTCTCTGTCTCGGTAGCTGACAATAGTAGAGTTATGCTTTCAACTTTAACCAGGAAAGCTGTTATTTCCTTTTGTTGACAATAAAAATGTATTAATCCTGTCTATTGTGTGACACCAATCATTAATCAGAAGAATTTACCCTCAGCGTGATGACAGCTGCCTTGTCGCCTTCATCTACCATGGGAAGAATTACATAGCTTTGTGGAAGGAGAGAGACTCTGCTTTATTTATGATTAAGTAATAACAGATATGATAGTCACAAATATTCTGAGATAGAATTTGGTAAAGAAAGTGGCTATGGAACATGAAAAAGAAGATGTCCTGTGTCCATGGAGAAGAAGATGAACGTGTCTGTGAGCAACACAATGGGCAATGAGCATGTGCAAAAAAAATGGAAGATGTCCATTTGGAAGAAGATGGCTATAGAAAATGCGGAAGAGAAATGGAGAGAAAGATTAACATGTCTATGGGAAGAAGATGGCCAATGTCTAGAGGGGAAAAAAGACAGACTATGAACATGGGAAAGGAAATGACCAATGTCAGTATGGAAAAAGATGGAAAGTGGGAGGACAGAAGAAGAAAATCTCTTATGTCCATGGAGAAGAAGATAGATGTGGATGGGGAAAATGATGTCCAATGTCTATGGGAAAGAAGAGTCATGTGGAAGACGATTGCCTTGTCCATGGAAAAGAAGATGGCTAAAAGCCACAAGATGGACAATAATTTTAAAAATACTTGATGAGGACTTGCTGTGTGCTTTGCCACAATCCACTTAAGTATAAGAGGGAGAAGGTTTTCAGAGCATGACCTGAGAGAGTGATCACCTTTTGGGTGATCAGATGGCAGAAAATTCAGTCTCACCCGAGTTAATATGGCTGTCGATGGGAAATGTCAGATAGTTACTTCCTGTCTCAGAAAGTGAAAGTAGGAGACGTCCAGGGGCGGATTGGCCATAGACCTTACAGGAAAATTTATTGTTGGGCCGATGGCCAGGGGCAGCCTGGGCCCTCCTCACAGCTGGCCAGTGGAAGTTTATGGGGATGTATCTTGTGCTGCTGGCAGTATTTTGTGGTAAACTGTGGTATTTGCCTCTGTTTGGGGGGTATAACATGCCACAATATGGTATTGCTGCCTCTACCTTCCATCAATTTGGACCCAACTACAAAACAGGGCCACTTTTAGTATTTTTTCAAGGACCACTTTAAGTTCCCAGTCCGCCCCTGCAGACGTCTGAAGCATCAAGTTTTCTTTTTCCTTGGCGGTCAGTTATGAGTAGAGTGCTCACCCAGTCTTCCCCATCTCTCTGAATGGTGATTGACAGGCTGCTGTGTATGCACCTATATGGAGGGGTAGACAGAGGAAGTTCTCTGCTCATTAATACAGCCAGCTCATATCTATTGAGTCTGCTGTTGCCAAATGGTGCACTTATTGTGCTGTTTTTAATACTGACCTGTACTTGTAACATGCTGCCCTTACATACAGCGGCATGCTAAGCTGACAGTGGTGGTACCTGGGGAGCTTCTACATCAAGATCAGCTAGATTTTTGTCCTCATTTGAAGTTGCATAATTCTCTCATTATTCCTCTTGTAAAGACGTCTACACTGAAAAGTCTCATGTTGTTACATAGGCCGTGAGTAATTCATAGTGTGCGCCATTTGTATGTATGACCACCATACAAATTCTCTTCTGTATGCTTGACTGATCTTCACTATCTGTTCATATTCCGTGTGCGTGGACATCTGAAGGGATTGCATTTTCTCCTGCACACTGTTGATAACTGTTTCGATGCAGATATATATATTTTTTAAATCCTACTGATGTAGCGGGTTTGGATTTGTCATTAAACTCTGCCGTATGCCCTGATAACAATCTAACGTCATGTAGTAGGGTTTTCTGCAGCCCTATGTAACGCCACATAGGACAAATTTACCAATTTACCAAATTTACCAACAAGCATGCACGGCAAAAGTGTCACGGTCCACTACCACCAGACCATGACAGCCGTAACAATTACATATGGCACATTCTGTGGGGTGAATGGCAGTGGGGCATGGGTGGCACCCCTAGGGTACTGTGTACTTTGGAATCGCTCCTCCATACTGCACATCAGCATCCGTACAGCCTGCTTGCACCACCACAGCGATACTGAAGAAGCAATATCACCTGTCCCTTGCTGTGCCCTCGTGTGTTCGATAAAGAAGGGGCTGGAGTTTTGCCATTGTTGCCTTCGCTTTTAACCCTTTATGGCTCCTTGTACCAAGAACATTATTTGTATGAGAGCCTGGTGTATTACTTGGCTGCTGAAGATAAGGGGTTAAACCGAGGGGCAAGTTGAGAGGATCAGGAGAAGCGTCATCCAGAAGATTACAAATGATAAAGAGTTATTAGTTCCTGCAAACAAGAGCCCCCGAACATCTCTGAAGTGGCTCCAGTTCCTAAGCCTTCTTGCCGATAAGACTCTCACTCCAGCCTGGTACATGGATTTAATTACTTGAGCTTGGCTAAAGTCATGCTACATGTCACAAGCTGGCAGGCTAGAGAGGTGATTTACATGAAGAATGTATGGAGCCCTTCCTTCCCCTGCACACGTAGACCAGGCTGACTGATGAAGGTCACCATTCAGGAGTCATTCGCATGAATATCCAAGTGGCTGCTCTGTATATCGGTTTGTCACCTGCCAAATCATGTGCCTACATTGCCTGCAAGTTAAGGCACAGCTCCAGATGTCACTTGCTTTCATAGATTACACCTCTGCAGGTGCCTGCAACCACAGGGGCAGAAAAATGGAAGAATGGAAAAGGTTAAGCACCCTGTTTTCATCTTTTTAGGTCCCATGATGCATCATTTGTGATCAATGTTTAGAGCTTACGTTTGGGTTTAGCCCAGCTGGCACCTGAGTGATTGGCTCTTCATGTTTTAGGCCTCATGCACACAACCGTGTCTTTTGTCACATCCGATCTGCATTTTTTGCGGGTTGGATGTGGACCCATTCACTTCAATGGGACCGCAAAAGATGCAGATAGGACAGGATAGGTCATCAATATCAGATTGGCGGGGGTCCGACACCCAGCACCCCCGCCGATTAGCTTTATGAGGAGAGGGCACGCGCAGTGTCGTCTCCCTCCTCTCTTACTGCTGATGCTATGTCTATGGCAAATCAGCAGCGAGCAGGAACACAGACGGCACGTGCACACTGTGCGCGCTGTCTCCTCATGCAGCTTATCGGCTGAGGTGTCGGTTCTTAGAAGTCTGCCAATCTGATATTGATGACCAATCCTGAGGAAAGGTCATTAATATTAAAAGCCTGGAAAACCCCTTTATTAACTTGGAGATTGTTTTGTTTAATTTAAAATGTTAACTTTCTTTATCAAGCCATTTATTCAGCATTTATTTTGTATAGAAGGGACATTTAGCTTGGCTGGCCACAATAGCTTGCACTCTAAGGCCTCTTTCACACGGGCATCATGTTTTTGGCAGGTGCGTTGCGGGAAAATGCGTGATTTTTCCGCGCGAGTGCAAAACATTGTAATGCATTTTGCACGTGCGGGAGAAAAATCGCCATGTTTGGTACCCAAACCCGTTTGGGATCGGTGTTGTGTAGATTGTATTATTTTCCCTTATAACATGGTTATAAGGGAAAATAATAGCATTCTTATTACAGAATGCATAGTATAATAGGGATGGAGGGGTTAAAAATAATAATAATAATTTAACTCACCTTAATCCACTTGTTCACGCAGCTTGGCTTCTCTTCTGTCTTGGCTTCTCTTCTGTGAGGAAAAGGACCTGTGGTGACGTCACTGCGCTCATCACATGATCCATCACATGATCCATCACCATGGTAAAAGATCTTGTGATGGATCATGTGATGACCGAAGTGACATCATGAAAAGGTCCTATTCCTCAAAGAAGAAGATAGAAGAGATGCCGGCTGCGCGAACAAGTGGATTAAGGTGAGTTAAATTATTATTATTAATTTTTTTAACCCCTCCAGCCCTATTGTACTATGTATTCTGTTTTAAGAATGATATTATTTTCCCTTATAACCATGTTATAAGGGAAAATAATAATGATCAGGTCCCCATCCCGATCGTCTCCTAGCAACCGTGCGTGAAAATTGCACCACATCCGCACTTGCTTGTGGATGCTTGCGATTTTCACGCAGCCCCATTCACTTCTATGGGGCCTGCGTTGCATGAAAAATGCACAAAATAGAGCATGCTGCGATTTTCACGCAACACACAAGTAATGCGTGAAAATCACCGCTCATGTGCACAGCCCCATAGAAATGAACGGGTCCGGATTCAGTGCGGGTCCAATGCGTTCATCTCACGCATTGCACCCGCGCGGAAATCTCGCCCAGATGCCCCTTTCCAACGAGTGTGACGAATTGGCTCCTGGATGCCTTCAGGGTGCGTTCAGTGAAACTCGCACCATTTCGCAAGCAAGTTCAGTCAGTTTTGTCTGCGATTGCGTTCAGCTGTTTAGTTTTTGTTGCGCGGGTGAAAATGCGTTTTGATGCGTTTTTCACGAGCATGATAAAAAACTGCTTGGTGCCCTATTATAATGATTATTAGTATTATTTATAATAAGATGTGTGCTTGTCATGAACATTTATAGTAATCGTCCACCATGAAGTTCAACTTTCAGTAAAGGAAGCAAAAATCCTTTAATCTGGCTCCTCATTAAACAGAAGATCTGATAATCTGACTCTTGTTTCCACCACTGAACATAATGAAAATTTCTGCAACTTTCTAATATACTTATGTGTTAAAATTTCTCACCATTTTTTGAGGAATGCAGAACCATTCACTTCAATGGGGCCACAAAAAACCCCAGAAATGACTCTGCACATTATGGACAAGGACAGGACTGTTCTATTAGGGGGCGGCTGTTCTGTTCCGCAAAATGTAGTGCCAGTGTAGAGCTTTAGTTCAAATGGGCCAAAAAGGCGTGAACCTGGTTAAATCAAAACATATTAAGGTGAATATTAACTGGTATACAAAGCTGGTGTAGGGGTTGGGTACATTCAATAGACACCGGAATTCCTTTTCCAGTTTGGTCATATTTAGCCTACATATTTCATCCCTATGACTTTTGAAGTGATTGGCATTTGCTAGGGGCATAAGGCTGGAGAGCTAGCAGACACCAGTATTATCGATGGCACACGGTAGGTGCGGGGCTCTTAGATGTTCTGTATTAGGGCCCAGGAACTTCAAGTTTTGCCTGTAGCACTACAAGACTCAGTGTGCCCTGTCAGTCAGTTATATGTGCCGTTGCAGACTGCCCACAACCTAAGTGCTCATGTTTCTGTCCTCTCAGGCAGCAGCACCTGGGTCTCGCGCGGCGCCGGAGTTGTATTAGTATTCCACACCACTAGGAGATGAACAAGGTTGAAAGGAGAGTGTTTAATCCTCAGCTCTGTGCTCAGTCATATCTCAGCTCCAGAAGGTGGAAGGAATTTGCCCCATGTAGAGAAGGTGGATAGCCAGCTCTGCTAACAGGAGGAGGGGAGCATGACTTCTCCTAGCCTCCACCTCCCCCCTTCATTCCTTACATGCATTATACATCTCTTTTTAGGAGTGTTCCCCCTTCTAGCACCTGCAGTAGGGTCTTCCTTTATACATTCGCTCTCAACTATTCACTTACCGAATTGCTATTCTAGTTCTTCGGCTTTCTAGTCCCTGTTTTATTTAGCAGCACACGGATCTGAGAATTCACTTTCGTCATTTTGATCCCAGAGCTCATATCATTCATCGCCATTTGCTCTGTTCTTTATTGCATATAAGAACAGGAAAGCATTATCACGTCACCCAGCCTTCCTAGGTTCTTGAAGGGCAAGTCTGGCTAGAAAACAATACATACCATACTCCCATATTACTGCAGAAATAAATACATTTGCTGTAATAATCTAGAGTCTAGGTAAGGGTGTGTTCACATCACCGTTATGGATTTAGTTATAACCATATTATAACGGAATAAAATAACAGAATCCATAACGGTGATGTGAACTCACCCTAAAATGGGTGAAAACCACCGTGGAGCGATTTCAATCAGCTGGCTGAATGTCACAACCTGTCATAGGAAAGAAAAGTATTTAGCGGCAATGGCAGCACTGGATGGGGACCCTACAGCATCATTTGGACTTGGTCCGACAACCCTCTTCCGCATCAAATACTGTATTTTTCTCAAAGTGAAAATTGTTAAAAAAGAGTTTGATGATCTGTGTTGGGGAGGTCTGGCATATGGGTAAGGTTTTCCTTTAGAGTAGTTATCCACTTTCATTATAATGGAAAGCTTTGGTCCCCCTCAACTACTGTAGGAAAACTTGAAGCTATCAGTGCTCTGGTCCAGCATCACTGCTTTCCTCCAACATTAATAGTTTAGGCTGCCAACACTGCTCCAGATCACCATCACTGTTCTCCTCCACCATTAGTGGTGTGGACCACATTCACTGCTCCAGATCGCCATAACTGCTGTCCTCCACTATTAGTTGCATGGATCACATTCACTGCCCAGATCACCATCACTGCTCTCCTCCACCATTAGTGTTGTGGACCACATTCACTGCTTCAGATCACGGTAACTGCTGTCCTCCACCATTAGTGGAATGGACTATATTCACTGCTCCAGATCACCATCGCTGCTCTATGCGACCATTAGGAGCGTGGACCACATTAACTGCTCCACATTGCCATCACTGCTCTCCACTATCAGTGGTGTGGACATTAACTGCTTCATATCACCATCTCTACTCTCTGCCACCATTAGTGGTGTGCACCACATTCAGTGCTCCAGATGACCATCACAGCTCTTCATCACCATTACTACCGTAGACCACATCCACTGCTACAGATCACCATCACTGCCCTCTTCCACTGTTAGCGATGTGGACCATTTTCACTGCTTCAGACCACCATCATTACTTTCTGACAACATTTTCTGTGTGGTCTTCCATCACTGCTCTCTGACCTAATTACCACCAACACAGATAAGGCTACCTTGATTGCTTCAGGCATTAATAACTGCTCAGGGCCACCATTATTATTTCACATCATAATCAATACTGTAGACTCCCAGTACTTGATTCACCATCTCAGCTCCGGCTAATTATCCTCACTTGGCTCTCCCATTATTTATCTGGTTCATGACCATTGCTGTAGAACAACACCACTAACTGAGCCACCATCGCTGCTCATTCCTCTGTCATTGCTTGGGCTACCTTTGCTGTTTTGATCCATGATCAATGTTTTGCAGTATTATCATTCATTTGGACCATTATCTTTGCTGTAGGCCACCATTGCTGCTCTAAGCCCCCATTACTGTTTCGCACTAGGATCACTGATGTTGATCTTTGTTTTGCCATATCAGTATGCTAAAGGGGTATTAAAGGAGTTTTCCCACTATATTATTTTATGACTTGTCAATATGGTTGTGGGACCCTAAGTGATTCTATGAGTGGGCTGGTTGGTTAAGGTCATTTACTATAGAATTTAATATTAGTCCCATAACTCAGCATGTCATAAAATGCTATAGTGGGAAATCCATGGACTGGTCAGTTAATATTCACATTGTGGTTTGTTATATCTTTCAATAGAAGAGTTATTATAAATTCTTATTAGAACCACGTCTACAAAATGAGCCAAGAGCCAATGTCTCGGTGGTGAAGAAAATCCTCTTTGAAGCGTGTGACATTGTGTCTGCTGTCTGTGATCCATGTAATGATGATGAGCTCTGCTGATCTGGCCTGGACATTGCTCTCTGTGTGCTCTGGCATCTGTACAGGGAAATTACAAATACCTTTTGATGCTGGTCAGAATAATCCAAGCCTGTTCCTGGGAGACTGTAATCTGTTTAGTCAGTCGTTACGTCCAATCACTGGAGACCTTTATTCTCACATGAATAGAAGATGTAAAAAAATGAGGAGTAAACATTGGAAAGTACAACACGATAACTACAAGACCATCATCCTGCCCAGGGAGAACCAATAACATGGTATCATCAGAACAGGATATATTATTAAAATCCAATTGCCTTTTCATTATCTCCCAAACATCTGCCATCATTGGAGAGTTGGGAGACTCACAGACACATTGTATGGTTGTCCTGTTCTGCCGAAAATGGTGGGATCAGCAAACTTAGATCTAATGTCTATGGCTAGTTTAAAATGGGTTATCCAAACCTGAAAAACCCACCCATAATGCCTAGGCCCCTAATAAAGAGAATGGTTCTGACGCCTGTATCCTTCTGGATCCCTCCACGGGCATCACTGCATCTCCCCAGTGTGCAGATCACAACATCTGTCAACGGGGGGGCTGTGCTTGCAGCCACTAGCAGGCCACAATGGTGACCCGTCCCCTTGCAACCCTTCACACTTGGACACGTCTTGGCCAGACGTGTTTCAAGACCATGTATCCCGCCATTATTGCTATGATACTGTTGCCAACCATAGGTTATATTGCGAGAGACTTTAACAAGATAGAGAGAGAAGAGGGCCAGAACTCCCATCCTTGCTTAGATCCATACATCACTATCTGGAAGAGAATTGCACTGTGTACAGTTGGAACTGTGACTGCTTTAGCAGTAGGTACTACAACTCCCAGTTTGCTTTACAGTAAACACAAACATTTATTCTTCCACCATTGGCCTGGTTTTCTGATTCCTACACCATACGCTGACCATTGCACTCCACACTCCCTGCCTTGCGCCCATCCAAACACCTATGATAACCTCAAGGGCACCCCAACTACCATCAGGCAAAGAACCAGGGTGTTCCCAGGGATGTGCCCTCATGTCACTGCATGGCCCTAGGATGCAAAGGTATGAGGAAAGCCACCATGATTGATTGTAACAGTCAGAGTCACTGCCCCTCGCATCCTCTGGCTCTTTGACAGTCAATACACTTTAACCTTGCCTAGGTATCCTTTTCTTTATGTATGATATGAATGGACTCCTTTAACCCCTTAGGGAAACAGCCTTATTTCACCTTAAGGCCCAGGCCATTTTTTGCAAATCTGTCACTTTAAGTGCTGATAACTTTAAAACGCTTTGACTTATCCAGGCCATTCTGAGATAGTTTTTGCGTCACACATTGTACTTCATGACACTGGTAAAATGAAGTCCAAAAAATTATTTTTTTTGCACAAAAAATTACCTAATTTACAAAAAAATTTGGAAACATTTGCAAATTTATAAGTTTCAGTTTCTCTACTTCTGTAATACGTAGTAATACCCCCAAAAATTGTGATGACTTTACATTCCCCATATGTCTACTTCATGTTTGAATTATTTTGGGAAAGATATTTTATTTTTTGGGGATGTTACAAGGCTTAGAAGTTTAGAAGCAAATCTTGAAATTTTTCAGAAATTTACAAAAACTCAATTTTTAGGGACCAGTTCAGGTCTGAAGTCACTTTGGAGGCTTACATAATAGAAATCACCCAAAAATTACCCCATCTAAGAAACTACACCCCTCAAGGTATTCAAAACTGATTTTACATATGTCGTTAACCCTTTAGGTGTTGCACAAGAGTTATTGGCAAATGGGGATGTAATTTGAGAATTTCATTTTTTTGCCTAATTTTTCATTGTAACCAATTTTTTTCACTAATAAAGCAAGGGTTAACAGTCAAACAAGACTGTATCTTTATTGCCCTGACTCTGCCGTTTACAGAAACACCCAATATGTGGCCGTAAACTACTGTACTGCCACACAGCGGGGCTTAGAGTGAAAGGTGCGCCGTTTGGTTTTTGGAAGGCAGATTTTTATGGACTGGTTTATTTACACCATGTCCCATTTGAAGCCCCCTGATGCACCCCTGGAGTAGAAACTCCCTAAAAATGACCCCATCTAAGAAACTACACCCCTCAAGGTATTCAAAACTGATTTTACATACGTCGTTAACCCTTTAGGTGTTGCACAAGAGTTATTGGCAAATGGGGATGTAATTTGAGAATTTCATTTTTTTTGCCTAATTTTCCATTTTAACCCATTTTTTCAACTAACAAAGCAAGGGTTAACAGCCAAACAAGACTGCATCTTTATTGCCCTGACTCTGCCGTTTACAGAAACGCCCAATATGTGGCCGTAAACTACTGTACGGCCACACAGCGGGGCGTAGAGTGAAAGGTGCGCCGTTTGGTTTTTGGAGGGCTGATTTTTATGGACCGGTTTATTTACACCGTGTCCTGTTTCAACCCCCCTGATGCACCCCTGGAGTAGAAACTCCCTAAAAGTGACCCCATTTTAAAAACTACGGGATAAGGTGGCATTTTTGGGGACTATTTTTAGGGTAAATATGATTTTTTGGTTGCTCCATAATACATTTTTGTGAGGCAAGGTTACCAAAAATGGAAATTCTGAAATTACATCTCCATTTGCCATTAACTGTTGAGGAACACCTAAAGGGTTAATAAAGTTTGTATAATCAGTTTTGAATACCTTGAGGGGTGTAGTTTCTTAGATGAGGTCACTTTTAGGGATTTTTTACTCTAGGGGGGCATCAAGGGGGCTTCAAAAGACATTGTGTCAAAAAAAAAGGCCATCAAAATCGGCCTTCCAGAAACCATGTCGGTCCTTTCCTTTTGCGGCCTCCCTTTTACTGATACAGCAGTTTACGACGACAAATGTGGCGTTTCTGTAAACTGCAGTATCAGAGTAATAAATTTTAACTTTTGTTTGGTTGTTAACCCTTGTTTTGTTACCGGAAAAAATGGATTGTAATGGAAAAGTGTCAAAAATAGCGGTTTTGGCACGTTTTTTTTTTATTTTTTAACCGTGTTAATCTGGGGGGTTAGGTCATGGGGTATTTTTATAGAGGAGATTCTTACGGACGTGGCGATACCTAATAAGTCTACTTTTTTTACAATTATTTAGGTTTTTGACTATATTATCCTTTTTGATACCCCAAAAATGTTTTGTATCTCTAAAGTCTAAATGTCATTTTTATTTTTATTTTTATCCGATTATCTTTTGTGGGGGCTCATTTTTTGCGGGATGAGACAACGGTTTTATTGGCACTATTTTGGGGGCTATATGACTTTATGATCGCTTGCTATTAAACTTTTTATTATGTAAGTGGTGTCCTTCCGTATCCCCCTCCGGTGACACACTCTGCACTTTTTTGGGGTTCGTCCCTTCTTTCCAGTATGGGGGACCACACCTGAAAAGTGTTGGCCAGGGACGATCCGGGCGCCTATAGTTCCCGAGGTACTGCCTCATAGAACTGGAGGAATGTCCCTGTGCTGCCAGCGCTTCGGGATAGTACAAAAGAGTTGTACATGGCAACCTGTACCAAGTAGACCGCAACTTTTTTGTACCATGCCCGGGTTTTGCGCATGGAGTTATATGGCTTGAGGACTTGATCTGAGAGATCAACTCCTCCCATATACCGATTGTAGTCTACGATACAATCGGGCTTGAGGACCGTTGCCGCGGTACCTCGCACAGGGACAGGGGTGATGCCGTTACCATGAATTGTGGACAGCATAAGGACATCCCTCTTGTCCTTATACCTGACCAGCAACAGGTTTCCAGTGGTAAGGGCACGGGTCTCACCCCTGGGGATAGGTACCTGGAGGGGGTTGGCAGGGAGGCCGCGTTGATTTTTCCGCACGGTCCCACAAGTGGACGTGGATCTGGCGGCAAGGGACTGGAACAAGGGGATACTGGTATAAAAGTTATCCACGTAAAGGTGGTAACCCTAATCCAGCAGTGGGTACATAAGTGGGTACTCTCACAAATTTTGTATAGCTTCACGCCATACCTCGCCCGCTTGGAGGGCACATACTGGCGGAAAATGAGTCTCCCCTTGAACGCAATGAGAGACTCATCAACCGCGACCTCCCTTCCAGGTACATAGGCCTCCATGAATTTGGCCCCAAAGTGATCGATGACCGGCCGTATCTTATACAGACGGTCATAGGCAGGATCACCTCGGGGGGGACATGCTGCATTATCGGAATAATGCAGACATTTCCGGATGGCCTCAAACCGGGAGCGTGTCATGGCCGTACTGTAAAGTGGGGTCTGGTATAGGACGTCCCCACTCCAGTACAGCCTGACACTGGGTTTCTTGACCAGGCCCATATGCAGCACGAGGCCCCAAAATGTCCTCATTTCGGCTGCACTGACCGGCGTCCAGCCACCGGGCCTGGCCAAAAACGAGCCCGGGTGTTGAGCGACGAACTGTTGGGCATACAGGTTCGTCTGGTCCACCATCAGATTTACCAGTGGGTCACTGAAAAAATGACAAAAAAGTAATATTCAGTGTAGCCCACTGGAAATCTGGATTCCTGATTGGCCTACAAAATCAGGAAACACGGGCTCGTATCGCTCTGGGCTACACCAGACAAGTTCACCGGCAGGGTGCTCCGGTGGATTTAACTGGTGGGCCAGGAAACCAGTACGAGCCCCAGAGCTGCTCGTACTAGTGTGGGCCACAGGGTCCCTAACATGGCGTTCCCCTTGCTCCACCTGGCGGCGTCTCCGCCGCCTTGGGAGATCATCGTCAACAGGAATGTGGGGTCATCCTCGTCCTCACTGGGACTCTCAGAGTCGGAGGCAAGCTGGGCGTATGCCTCCTCGGCCAAGAACGTCCGGCGGGCCATAGGGGAGTGTGTGTCTGCGTGTATATGTGCGTGTGTGTAAATCTTTATTTGGTGTGCGTGTGTGTGGGGGCACAGGTGTTCGCGGACTTAACCCTAAAACTAACAGAAAAAAAAAAACTAACAAAAAAAAGGGCAAAAAATTTGAAAAAAAAAATTCTAAACCGCTGATCAACCGTCCGAAGTTGATCAGCGGAGGGGTGTGCGATGCGCTAACAGTGGCCGGACGCTAAGAGTGTCGGCCACAGTCAGCGTACACACAAAAATCCTGCACCCCAAAAAAGTGTAGGGGGGGGCATGGGGGGGGCACCATCACCATTCAGGATCGCTGGATGGTGATTGGTGGGGTGAAATCACACCACCATCACCATCCTGTTCCGGGTTATCGGGTCTTCAGAGACTCGAATAACCCGGAAATGCAGAAAACCGCAGATCTGAATTGACCTGCGGTTTTCTGCGATCGCATACATGGGGGGGTCACCAGACTCCCTGGCGCATTTGCCCCAAGTGCCTGCTCAATGATTTCAGCAGGCACGGGGTTCCGATCGCCGCCCGCCGCGCGGCGGTGATCGAAAATACACAGGGCGTACATGTACGCCCTGTGTCCTTAAGTACTAGGACATCAGGGCGTACCTGTACGCCCTATGTCCTTAAGAGGTTAACATCCTTCTGAATTCTTCATGATTATAAAACCCATGGTCTTATTCGGATCTCCCTCCTTCCTCAATTTATCTGTAATCTGAATACGGTTCAAAATATGACCTTGTCCAAACCAAATCTGATATTGTGGGTATGCCTGACGGTTCCCATCTCTTGGTCCATTCTCTATTCCTTTTATCCTTAATAAGCCTATCCTTAAATACTTTGATCTATCTGTTCAATTTAACAGTGATAACCTGGCAAAAGGCCATCAATATCAGATCGGTGAGTATCTGACTCCCCAGATGACGGCCCATCAGCTATTTGAAGGGGCCACAGCACTTAGGCAAGTGCCGTGGTCTCTTCATTACCAGGCACATTGACATATATTCTGTAGTGGCAGTATGTGGTATTCAGGGTTGCTAACAAACCAGAAATTTATGGACAGTCCATAAAAATAGGTGACTTTTTCCTGTGTCCATGAAAAAAAATTGATATGTCCATGATTTTTTTGATGCTGGTGGTTCTTGACTAGATTATTTTAGTTGTAATTGTCATCAATTTACAGAGAACAGTAAATGCTGGTAATGAGGTGTTATCGGTATACTGGGTTACAGACATGTATTACTTATAATCTTTATCATTCATTATGGTTTTCCAGTTCCATAAAAAATGTTTGCTGTCCGTGATTTTAGGATAAGTTGTCCAGAAAAAAATAAAATTGGAATCCCTTGTCGAGTACCCCAATATAACCTAGATTTCTATTAAACTAAATCTTGTGTAACTGTGCATAGTATACGTGATCATAGCAAATATATTCTTGTACATTGTGTACACAGAGGTCAGTATTATAGTAGTTATATTATTGTAAATAGGGGGCAGTATTATAATAATTATATTCTTGTATATAGGGAGCAGTATTATAGTAGTCATATTCTTTTACATAGTTGGCAGTATTGTAGTAGTTATATTCTTGTACATGGGGGACAGTATTATATTGTATTGGCAGTATTATGGTAGTTACCCTCATTGACAAAAAAAATACCGCACCAAGAAGGAGTTGGTGGTGGATACAAGATGAGATACTGCTGGGCACGGAGCCATACAAGTTCTGTATGTTATCCTGCGGCACATTTGCCCACAGATGTTGTAGCTGGGCCTGTAGATCCTGCCCAGCTAGTCGTATAAATGCTTGATTGGCGATAAATCTGGGGATCAGGCAGGCCAAGAAAGTTTTTCAATCTGGTGGAGACATTCTGGGAAACTCTTGCTGTGAGTGTAGGCGATCATTATCCTGCTGAATAATGCCAGTTGGGAGCCTTGTAATGACACTGACATTTCTATCTGGCTGTGTTTTCTTTTTTTTACAATGAGTGTATATTCTTGTACTCAGAAAGTGGGTAGTAGTATAGAAGTTATAATTTTGTGCATGGGAAAAAGTATCATAGGTGTTATATTCTTTTACATAGAGAGAAGAATTATGTTCTTGTACATAGGGTAGTATCATTGTAGTTACATTCTTGTACATAAGAGCTAGTATTATAGTAGTTATATTCTTGTGCACAGATGCAGTATTATAGTAGTTATATTCTTGTACATAGGAGCCAGTATTATAGTAGTTATATTCTTGGGCACAGATGCAGTATTATAGTAGTTATATTCTTGTACATAGGAGCCAGTATTATAGTAGTTATATTCTTGGGCACAGATGCAGTATTATAGTAGTTACATTCTTGTACATAGGAGGCAGTATTATAGTAGTTACATTCTTGTACATAGGGGGTAGTATTATAGTAGTTACATTCTTGTACATAGGGGGCAGTATTATAGTAGTTATATTCTTGTACATAGGGGCAGTATTATAGTAGTTACCTTCTTGAACATAGGGGACAGTTTTATAGTAGTTATATTCTTGTACATAGGAGGCAGTATTATAGTAGCTATATTCTTGTACATGGGGAGAGTATTATAGTAGTTATATTCTTGTACATAGGGAGCAGTATTAGGCTATTTTCACACTTGCAATAACAGGTTCCAGCAAACTGTTCCAGCCAGGGAACAGCCTGCCGGATCCGTGCTAACGCTAGCCCACCGTGCTGCCGGAAGTCCGCTCTGGCCCCATTCCCAATAATGGGGTCAGGCCAGAGGTCCGGCCGCAGCATAGGAAACAAGCCGAGAGGGAGCCGGACAAAAACTGCAGCAAGTTGCAGTTTTTGTCCGTCCGACTCTTGGCTTGTTTGCCATGCTGCGGACGGACCTCCAGCCCGCCCCCATTATAGTAAATTGGGCTGGAGTGGACTTCCGGAGGCATGGTGGGCTAGCTTGAGCACGGATCCGGCAGGCTGATCCCCTGCTGGAACAACCTGCCGGACCCAGCTGTTGCAAGTGTGAAAGTAACCTTATAGTAGTTATATTCTTGTGCATAGCTGCAGTATTATAGTATTATATTATTGTACATAGAAGGTTGTAAAGTAGTTATATTATTGTACATAGGAGGTAGTACTATAGTAGTTGTATTCTTGTACATAGGGGCAGTATTGTAGTATTATTTTCTTGTACATAGAAAGTAGTATTATAGTAGTTATATTCTTGTACATAAGAGGCAGTACTATAGTAGTTATATTCTTGTAAATAGGGGATAGAATTATAGTAGTTATATTCTTCTACATAGGAGCAGTATTATAGTATTATATTCTTGTACATAGGTGCAGTATTATAGTATTATATTCTTGTACATAGAAGGTTGTATAGTAGTTATATTCTTGCACATAGGAGGTAGTACTATAGTATTTGTATTCTTGAACATAGGGGCAGTATTATAGTATTATATTCTTGTACATAGAAGGCAGTACTATAGTAGCTACAGTGGCGTACACACAATCCACGGGGCCCCGGTGCGAAACTGATCTATGGGGCCCCCTCCCCGTCGACCACCCAACATCCCTCCAAGCCCCCCCCCCCACTACCTCCCCTACTAGTGTTGTAACTATAGTGTTATGGGCCACAGTGCAAACATTTATACAAAGAAGCGGCAGATTTTCTTACTAAGGGCTCTTTCCGTGCGGCTAATCTGCTGTGTGAATGAGTGCCAAGCCCCATTCTGAACAGCAGAGACACGGAGCAGTAACATGATTGACTGTGATCTTTTTACTACAAAATCACAGTGACAACTTTATGTCTCTGTGATTTTGTAGTAAAAAGATCACAGAGAGGCACGGAGCATTATCAATCATGTTACTGCTCCGTGTCCCTGCTGTCCAGAACGGGGCTTGGCTGTCTTTCACGCAGCGGATTACCCGCACGGGATCCGCTCGTGTTAAAGAGCCCTTAGTCCAATGCATGGCTACACTCACCCAGTCCTAATAAAATCTGGTCCTACCTCATCCAGGGTGTCGCTGGCATCGGCGTTATGTCCACTGGATCCAGACCAAGAAAAAAAGAATAATCACATAAGGAAGGGATGGTGACTCCCCCTGTGAAATCACCAGCAGGGGGCACTGTGCTGGCCTGTAAAACTGAGCCATGCCAATGTATAGCAGGGTAATCTAGGACATTTCCCCTAAGTGCAACCACACCGTACTAATGCCCACCTTGTGGCCCCTTACAGTAGTTATGCTCACCTTTGTTCCTGTCACAGTAGTTATGCCCAGATATGTGCCCCCTCATAGTAGTTATGCCAAATATGTGTCCCCTTACAGTAGTTATGCCCAGATATGTGCCCCTCAGAGTGGTTATGCCAGATTATGTGTCCCCTCACAGTAGTAATGTCAGATTATGTGCCCCCTCACACTAGTAATGCCAGACTATGTGCCCCTCACACTAGTAACGCCAGATTATGTGCCCCTCACACTAGTAACGCCAGATTATGTGCCCCTCACAGTAGTAATGCCAGATTATATGCCCCTCACAGTAGTTATGGCAGATTATGTGCCCCTTCACAGTATTTATGCCAAGTTATGTGCCCCCTCAAAGTAGATATGCCCAGATATGTGCCCCCTCATAGTGGTTATGTCAGATTATGTGTCCCCTCCTTACCAGTGTCATTTACATATCTATAAAATAATTTTTTAAACACAATAAAAGGACACAGCTTTATGGGACAGGTATATTGCGGACATGCTAGCGGCGATCTAGCCGTGCATGTCCGCAGCTCTATAAGCTAAAACGAGGTGACAGAATCCCTTTAAGGATACTTAACCTTTAGTAGTTTTAGTAAATTTCTCTACAGTAACATTAGGCTATAGTTGAAGTAAAGGCCAGCTGCTGTCTGTGTGCTATTGTATACTAATTGATCTTCATAAAATGTTATGTCTCTATTGGCTCCATTGGTGTCCAAGAGCCATAAATCTCATCTGAGCCTGGGTGTTTGTCTAGTGTTAGGTGTGGATTATTTAGTGCTTCTCCTGCTTGCATTGGACACATACGTTGTTGTATGATGAATGGCTTATAAGGATACAGACACATAGGTGTTAAATAATGTGGAAAGCAGCTGTACATTACGAGAGGATTAATTAGTCACATTAAAGTCTGCTAGTTAGTGGGGAGTCAGACTTTGATGAATGGGCTACTTGCTGCCCCCTGTCACACGGTGCTTGTAATTTGTTGCACGCTTCCAAAAATAAAGTGTCCCGTTGCCATCCAGCTTGGCCACGGATGAGGGAGAGACATGAGTTGATTTAATGAGGACAGCAGACGTGGATGATGACAGACAGAAGTAGGATGTGATCCATCCCATTACACATCCTGCCTGACCCATCTTATTAGTAAGTCCCCTCTTCCCATCAGCAGAACTGGAGCACGGTATCACTGTGACAGATTAATGCTATGAAAAGGGTTAAAATCGGCTCGTTTACACATGTTCAGAAAGGTGGAGAGAGGGACTCGAGCGAACACCATCCCTGACAAGCCAACGAACACAGATACAAGTTGACACATTGACAGGCAATATCGTTATAGGCATGCTGCCAGGCAGGACAACACAGTAGCCTCCAGCTCAAGTACAAGGAGATTACCAGGCAACCATTTACAGCAAAGCTATGCAATGCTTTTGTTCTAACCAACCCAGGAGGAGCGGAGGGCGGGAGTGGTAGTCGGTGGCTCTGTCTCTAACAGTCAGTCACAGTGGCAATCCTAACACCAATGCTCTATATGGCCATTGCAGTGAAAGGAGGGAGCACCCCTTCTTCACTAGGGGCACACCCTGATTTTGGGGTTCCTGTCTGATGGTAGTTGGTTTGCCTTTAATGTTGTAGGTTTGGTGTGGGTTCTAGGCAGTAGGTGTAGGATGCAAGAGTCAGTAACCAGGCCAGATTGGGAAAATAAATGTATTCTTTACTAAAGTGCATGATGGGAGTTGTAATGCATCCACTGGTATCAAAACATAGTTCCAAAAAGATCACACAGTTCAAGCTTCCCAGATAGCAATGTATGGATTTGAGCAAGATGAGAATTATAGTACTCTTTACTCTCCTTCTTTTGAAAATCTCTCTCTGCAGAATCTATGGCTGGCAATAGTACTCTTGCAATGCTGGCTGTAATGGTGATGTCTTTCACTCATAGGTAATCTTCAGAGAAGGAGATTCTCTCGATGTTTGGAACAGTCCTGAGAGGAGTGCAGCACATGCAGCAGCTTCCTCTTCTAGCTCAAAACCAACTACACTAAGCTAGGGGCAGATTGAGGACCCACATCTAACTTCCTGCAAGGTATGGTTCAGGATCATTAACCCCAACCGATCCATACAAAGATATGCTGGGCACATAAAAAGGTAAAAAGAAGGTAAAAACATATAAATTAACATTATGTGACATCAGATAGCATTAAATATTACATAACATGGACAGTTTTCAAGTACCCTGTCCTGGAGTACTGCACTTTCAATAACTATACATATAAAAGAAACACTCAGTGGACATGCAAAGCAGGCATGTAGCCACTTGGCAAAGGCTCTATGTTCCAAAGTGGCACCTAGGAGCAGGTATAAATTGGCGTTCTTGAGATAGTTGGCCCTTTCTGCCTGCTTATGGGTTATGTGCAGGCCTCTCTCTATCCATAGACACCCCAGCCAGTAGACATATACTTGTTTAGCTCTATGTAACATCTAGGGTACAAGTGGAGATTGTTGACCATCTTAGTATGGATGGTCCCTTTTCCCTACAAATATGTCATGAAGCCCACCTTGAATCCAATGACATATATCTTCTTGACAAGGCTATATAGATGACTGCTAGGTCACATGTATGGACAAATGGAGATTTATGGCCTTGTGGAGATTATTGGTCTTGTTGACTAGCCCTCTGGAGATGTTTGAAACTTTCTTCTTTCTCCATCCATGGGCCTTACAGTTAGTGGTAGACTAACCATTTGGGCAATTGGGACAGGAAGGGCCTGTGGCCAGCCCAGGTATTTTCCATAGTCTATCAGTCAAAAGCAACACTCACTTAAAGTGCCATGCTTGCATAAAGGCAATTGCTGCTTTTCAATCCAGTGTGTCAACCCCGATGTGATTAATCCACTCCACATCACAGCCTTACCAACAAGCAGAGTATACATACAAAGGATGCAAAGAGGGTTTTCAAGTATAGGGCTTTCTTCTCATGTTCTGTGATAGGTTGGATTAAACCTTGAGCAAATGGGAGCTGAACTTTGATTTTCCCATATGCGACATCACTTTATGATGATGTAAAATAATGTTATACATAAATGCAATTAAAAGTCATAAATCTAACAGTGACCAAAGATGGGAATTATCTCACTGACATCTCTGTCGAATCAAGAAGACAGAGAAGAAATTAGTCTTCTAACTGTCCAAAGCACTTATCACAAAACCCATTTTTTTTAGCAAGATAGACTACAGCCATTTGCATCTGGTACTGCCACCTTGTGGTCCAGTATAGGTGAGTGCAGCTCGTTAATTGCTATACTGTTCTTGGTACTCATTGTAGGGTTAAATTTCGCATTTCCATTTGTTTTGTTCATTTGAAATTTCTTTAACCCATCAGCCTCGCTGTATAGGTCACTGAGCTCTCGACTTGTCTCAGGTGCTTCCTTGGCAGGAAAATAAATCTTCAGATAAGAAATAAAAATGCAGAGTCTCGTACTGCTGACAGGATCCTGAGTAGTTCTATCACTACGTGCAGATGTGCTGGTACAAGAGGGCAGAGGCTGCTCCAATTTCACCCCCCTTCCCCCATAACATCACAGCAGATAGAATACCTCGGTGTGGGTTCTCAACTAGGGTATCAGGTCAATGTGCTCATCCATGAAATGTTTATTATCTTGCAGGAAAACTGAAAATGGAAGGGACATCTAAAGGCGTTGTCCAGTTAGGGAAAGTCTCAGGTCCCCTGTTGAGAGCCCATGTGGGCAATATAAATGACAGGGTGCCCTTCAAAACCAAAGGAGATCTATGGTGGTTATTGTCAACATTCCACCTACCAATAGCTGCCGTTAATGCAGATGGGACGGCAGTTAACCCAATATTCTTTCCGGTCACAATCCAGGAAGCAGAGATATATAGTGTTGATTGGTAGGCTATCTATCTATTTATCTAATAACTGTAAGAACTATAGAAGCCTCAGTTTTTGGGCAGACTGTATACTAGCAATAGCACAGCAGCCACAGTCTGTGCGTTCTCTTATGACACTGCTGCACTTCTATAAGCGGACCTCTTCAGGTTTATGATACATACAGTTGTGTTCAAAATAATAGCAGTGGGTTTAAAAAAGTGAATAAAGCTCAAAATCCTTCTAATAGCTTTTATTTCCATACACACAAATGCATCACTACACATTCTATTCCAAATCAAAACATGAAAAAAAATATATCAAATTTATCAAATTTGCGTTGTTCCTCAAAAAAAATGAAGAAAAGTGAATATTAGACTGTTCAAAATAATAGCAGTGTCTGTATTCTTCTTTACAAACTCAAACATTCACTATATAAACTGAAATATGTTTGAAGATTTTGTTTTCCTTTGAATCACTTAACTAATATTTAGTTGTATGACCACTGTTTCTGAGAACTGCTGTACATCTGTGTTACATGGAGTCAACCAACTTCTGGCACCTGTGACCAAGTACTCCAGCCCAGGATGATTGGACTGCATTCCACAGTTCTTCTCTATTTCTTGGTTTTGCCTCAGAAACTGCATTTTTTATGTCACCCCACAAGTTTTCTATTGGATTAAGATCCGGGGATTAGGCTGGCCACTCCATAACGTCAATCTTGTTGGTCTGAAACTAAGATGTTGCACATTTACTGGTGTGTTTGGTGTCGTTGTTTGTTGGAACACCCATTTCAAGGGCATATGAGAAACATCCCCATATTATGATGCTTGCGCCACCATGCTTCACTGTCTTCACAGTGTGCTGTGGCTTGAATTCAGTGTTTGGGGGTCATCTGACAAACTGTCTCCGGCCACTAGACCGAAAGAGAACAATCTTACTTTCATCAGTCCACAAAATGTCTCTTTAGGCCAGTCAATGTGCTCTTTGGCAAATTGTAACCTCTTCAGCACATGTCTTTTTTTCAACAGTGGGACTTTGTGGGGGCTTCTTGCAGATAGCTTGGCTTCACATAGGCGTCTTCTAATTGTAACAGTACTCACAGGTAACTTTAGATCTTCTTTGATCTTCCTGGAGCTGATTGTTGGCTGAGTCCTTGCCATTTTGGCTATTTTTCTATCCATTCGAATGGTAGTTTTTCACTTTCTTCCACGTCTTTCAGGTTTTGGTTTCCATTTTAAAGCATTTGCGATCATTTTAGCTGAGCAGCCTATCGTTTTTTGCACTTCTTTATATGTTTTACCCTCTCCAATCAACTTTTTAATCAAGGTATGCTGTTCTTCTGAACTATGTGTGGAACGACCCATTTTCCTCAGAATTTCAGAAAGAAATGCACTGTAACCAGCATGTACAACATTTGCTGCCTTCCTTCCTTAAATACGTGCAATAATTGCCAGCTATTTTTCAAAGAACTAATGACCTCACAAATTAAACTCCACACTGCTATTATTTTGAACATGCCCCTTTCAATAAGTGATTGAATTACACAGAATCAGCAGCATGCATGTCATGACTGTTAGGTCTGTTGGGTTTCTATTACTCTACTACACCTGCTAGTAAATTATTTGCCATGTAGAAATATAATTTCTACCAAAAACAGTGATTGATCAGGTTAGTGATGTCTGACTGCTATTATTTTGAACACAACTGTATAGCAAGTAACACTATACTATGTTGTAGCAATCGAGAGGTTAAATTGCCATCCCTCAGCTCCCACCCTTGGACATGGTCCACTGTATGCTAATCAAGATGGTTAATCACTAACTGATGATTGCAGAAGGCTAAAGATGGCTCTGAGGCTAAGAAGAGCTGACATGTGGCCCTGAAGGGAACACTCTCAGCCTGACTCTCACAACCCTGGCAGGAGAGTGCGCATGCGTAAAAGGTCAACTGCTCCAAGTCACTTGCATGCAACATCTCCATCATTGAAAGTGTCACTTTTGTGCAAGGTCATGAAGAGGCTCCTTGAAAGAACGAAATATGACTTGAAATGAGAAATTGAGCTGTTTCAGCTGTTCAACTGTCGAGAGAAGTTAGTAACCCAAGGTTCCTTCAGCACCAAGATTTATGTATTGTATAGCATAAAATAAAACTGTTATACTCATATTAAGGGTTTTAGTATTTTTGCATAGAGTAAGATTGAATTGCATTATGGTCATTACCAGTGTTTAGTAATATTGTATTATGGTCATGTCTAGAGGCTTGGTTACGTGGGGAGTAGGGATGAGCGAACTCGAACTGTATAGTTCGGGTTCGTACCGAATTTTGGGGTGTCCGTGACACGGACCCGAACCCGGACATTTTCGTAAAAGTCCGGGTTCGGGTTCGGTGTTCGTCGCTTTCTTCGCGCTTTTGTGACGCTTTCTTGGCGCTTTTTGAAAGGCTGCAAAGCAGCCAATCAACAAGCGTCATACTACTTGCCCCAAGAGGCCATCACAGCCATGCCTACTATTGGCATGGCTGTGATTGGCCAGAGCACCATGTGACCCAGCCTCTATTTAAGCTGGAGTCACATAGCGCCGCCCGTCACTCTGCTCTGATTAGCGTAGGGAGAGGTTGCGGCTGCGACAGTAGGGCGAGATTAGGCAGATTAACTCCTCCAAAGGACTTGATTAACTGATCGATCTGCAGCTGTGGATCATTGAGCTGCTGATCCTCAATTGCTCACTGTTTTTAGGCTGCCCAGACCGTTTGTCAGTCACATTTTTCTGGGGTGATCGGCGGCCATTTTGTGTCTTGTGGTGCGCCAGCACAAGCTGCGACCAAGTGCATTTAACCCTCAATGGTGTGGTTGTTTTTTGGCTAAAGCCTACATCAGGGTGAAGCTGTCACACCAAGTGCATTTAACCAGCAATAGTCTGTTCATTTTTTGGCCATATACAAAATCAGGGGCAAGCTGCGCCTGTCACCAAGTGCATTTAACCCTCAATGGTGTGGTTGTTTTTTGGCTAAAGCCTACATCAGGGTGAAGCTGTCACACCAAGTGCATTTAACCAGCAATAGTCTGTTCATTTTTTGGCCATATACTAAATCAGGGGCAAGCTGCGCCTGTCACCAAGTGCATTTAACCCTCAATGGTGTGGTTGTTTTTTGGCTAAAGCCTACATCAGGGTGAAGCTGTCACACCAAGTGCATTGAACCAGCAATAGTCTGTTTATTTTTTGGCCATATCCCAGTCTAATTCTGTCACTAAATCCATACCGGTCACCCAGCGCCTAAATACTAGGCCTCAAATTTATATCCCGCTAAATCTGTCCTTAGTGCTGTAGCTGGGCGAGTTATTTAGTGTCCGTTCAAGCACATTTCTTGTTCTGGGTTGAAATACAATTCCCAATTTAGCAATTTCATAATTTAGTGGTTTCTGCTATATCAGAGCTATTTGAAATCTATCCCTAAAAGGGTATATAATATTCAAGGTGCACATTGGGTCATTCAGAATAACTTCACACACACCCGCTACTGTGTATTTCCAAGTCTAATTCTGGCACTAAACCCATACCTGTCACCCAGCGCCTAAATACTAGGCCTCAAATTTATATCCAGCTAAATCTGTCCCTAGTGCTGTAGCTGGGCGAGTTATTTAGTGTCCGTTCAAGCACATTTCTTGTTCTGGGTTGAAATACAATTCCCAATTTAGCAATTTCATAATTTAGTGGTTTCTGCTATATCAGAGCTATTTGAAATCTATCCCTAAAAGGGTATATAATATTCAAGGTGCACATTGGGTCATTCAGAATAACTTCACACACACCCGCTACTGTGTATTTCCAAGTCTAATTCTGGCACTAAACCCATACCTGTCACCCAGCGCCTAAATACTAGGCCTCAAATTTATATCCCGCTAAATCTGTCCTTAGTGCTGTAGCTGGGCGAGTTATTTAGTGTCCGTTCAAGCACATTTCTTGTTCTGGGTTGAAATACAATTCCCAATTTAGCAATTTCATAATTTAGTGGTTTCTGCTATATCAGAGCTATTTGAAATCTATCCCTAAAAGGGTATATAATATTCAAGGTGCACATTGGGTCATTCAGAATAACTTCACACACACCCGCTACTGTGTATTTCCAAGTCTAATTCTGGCACTAAACCCATACCTGTCACCCAGCGCCTAAATACTAGGCCTCAAATTTATATCCAGCTAAATCTGTCCCTAGTGCTGTAGCTGGGCGAGTTATTTAGTGTCCGTTCAAGCACATTTCTTGTTCTGGGTTGAAATACAATTCCCAATTTAGCAATTTCATAATTTAGTGGTTTCTGCTATATCAGAGCTATTTGAAATCTATCCCTAAAAGGGTATATAATATTCAAGGTGCACATTGGGTCATTCAGAATAACTTCACACACACCCGCTACTGTGTATTTCCAAGTCTAATTCTGGCACTAAACCCATACCTGTCACCCAGCGCCTAAATACTAGGCCTCAAATTTATATCCCGCTAAATCTGTCCCTAGTGCTGTAGCTGGGCGAGTTATTTAGTGTCCGTTCAAGCACATTTCTTGTTCTGGGTTGAAATACAATTCCCAATTTAGCAATTTCATAATTTAGTGGTTTCTGCTATATCAGAGCTATTTGAAATCTATCCCTAAAAGGGTATATAATATTCAAGGTGCACATTGGGTCATTCAGAATAACTTCACACACACCCGCTACTGTGTATTTCCAAGTCTAATTCTGGCACTAAACCCATACCTGTCACCCAGCGCCTAAATACTAGGCCTCAAATTTATATCCCGCTAAATCTGTCCTTAGTGCTGTAGCTGGGCGAGTTATTTAGTGTCCGTTCAAGCACATTTCTTGTTCTGGGTTGAAATACAATTCCCAATTTAGCAATTTCATAATTTAGTGGTTTCTGCTATATCAGAGCTATTTGAAATCTATCCCTAAAAGGGTATATAATATTCAAGGTGCACATTGGGTCATTCAGAATAACTTCACACACACCCGCTACTGTGTATTTCCAAGTCTAATTCTGGCACTAAACCCATACCTGTCACCCAGCGCCTAAATACTAGGCCTCAAATTTATATCCCGCTAAATCTGTCCTTAGTGCTGTAGCTGGGCGAGTTATTTAGTGTCCGTTCAAGCACATTTCTTGTTCTGGGTTGAAATACAATTCCCAATTTAGCAATTTCATAATTTAGTGGTTTCTGCTATATCAGAGCTATTTGAAATCTATCCCTAAAAGGGTATATAATATTCAAGGTGCACATTGGGTCATTCAGAATAACTTCACACACACCCGCTACTGTGTATTTCCAAGTCTAATTCTGGCACTAAACCCATACCTGTCACCCAGCGCCTAAATACTAGGCCTCAAATTTATATCCCGCTAAATCTGTCCCTAGTGCTGTAGCTGGGCGAGTTATTTAGTGTCCGTTCAAGCACATTTCTTGTTCTGGGTTGAAATACAATTCCCAATTTAGCAATTTCATAATTTAGTGGTTTCTGCTATATCAGAGCTATTTGAAATCTATCCCTAAAAGGGTATATAATATTCAAGGTGCACATTGGGTCATTCAGAATAACTTCACACACCCGCTACTGTGCATTTCCAAATCTAATTCTGTCACTAAACCCATACCTGTCACCCAGCGCCTAAATACTAGGCCTCAAATTTATATCCCGCTAAATCTCTCGTTACCGCTGTCCTGTTGTGGCTGGGAAAGTTATTTAGTGTCCGTCAAAGCACATTTTTTGTTCTGGGTTGAAATACAATTCCCAATTTAGCAATTTCATAATTTAGTCGTTTCTGCTATATCAGAGCTATTTGAAATCTATCCCTAAAAGGGTAGATCATATTGAAGGTGCACATAGGGTCATTCAGAATAACTTCACACACCCGCTACTGTGCATTTCCAAATCTAATTCTGTCACTAAACCCATACCTGTCACCCAGCGCCTAAATACTAGGCCTCAAATTTATATCCCGCTAAATCTCTCGTTACCGCTGTCCTGTTGTGGCTGGGAAAGTTATTTAGTGTCCGTCAAAGCACATTTTTTGTTCTGGGTTGAAATACAATTCCCAATTTAGCAATTTCATAATTTAGTCGTTTCTGCTATATCAGAGCTATTTGAAATCTATCCCTAAAAGGGTAGATCATATTGAAGGTGCACATAGGGTCATTCAGAATAACTTCACACACACGCTTCTGTGCATTTCCAAGTCTAATTCTGTCACTAAATCCATACCGGTCACCCAGCGCCTAAATACTAGGCCTCAAATTTATATCCCGCTGAATTTGAATACAATACATTGGGCCAAATAATATATTTGTTGTTGTGGTGAACCATAACAATGAGAAAAACATCTAGTAAGGGACGCGGACGTGGACATGGACATGGTCGTGGTGGTGTTAGTGGACCCTCTGGTGCTGGGAGAGGACGTGGCCGTTCTGCCACATCCACACGTCCTAGTGTACCAACTACCTCAGGTCCCAGTAGCCGCCAGAATTTACAGCGATATATGGTGGGGCCCAATGCCGTTCTAAGGATGGTAAGGCCTGAGCAGGTACAGGCATTAGTCAATTGGGTGGCCGACAGTGGATCCAGCACGTTCACATTATCTCCCACCCAGTCTTCTGCAGAAAGCGCACAGATGGCGCCTGAAAACCAACCCCATCAGTCTGTCACATCACCCCCATGCATACCAGGGAAACTGTCTCAGCCTCAAGTTATGCAGCAGTCTCTTATGCTGTTTGAAGACTCCGCTGGCAGGGTTTCCCAAGGGCATCCACCTAGCCCTTCCCCAGCGGTGAAAGACATAGAATGCACTGACGCACAACCACTTATGTTTCCTGATGATGAGGACATGGGAATACCACCTCAGCATGTCTCTGATGATGACGAAACACAGGTGCCAACTGCTGCGTCTTTCTGCAGTGTGCAGACTGAACAGGAGGTCAGGGATCAAGACTGGGTGGAAGACGATGCAGGGGACGATGAGGTCCTAGACCCCACATGGAATGAAGGTCGTGCCACTGACTTTCACAGTTCGGAGGAAGAGGCAGTGGTGAGACCGAGCCAACAGCGTAGCAAAAGAGGGAGCAGTGGGCAAAAGCAGAACACCCGCCGCCAAGAGACTCCGCCTGCTACTGACCGCCGCCATCTGGGACCGAGCACCCCAAAGGCAGCTTCAAGGAGTTCCCTGGCATGGCACTTCTTCAAACAATGTGCTGACGACAAGACCCGAGTGGTTTGCACGCTGTGCCATCAGAGCCTGAAGCGAGGCATTAACGTTCTGAACCTGAGCACAACCTGCATGACCAGGCACCTGCATGCAAAGCATGAACTGCAGTGGAGTAAACACCTTAAAACCAAGGAAGTCACTCAGGCTCCCCCTGCTACCTCTTCTGCTGCTGCCGCCTCGGCCTATTCTGCTGCTGCCGCCTCGGCCTCTTCCTCCGCCTCTGGAGGAACGTTGGCACCTGCCGCCCAGCAAACAGGGGATGTACCACCAACACCACCACCACCACCTCCGTCACCAAGCGTCTCAACCATGTCACACGCCAGCGTTCAGCTCTCCATCTCACAAACATTTGATAGAAAGCGTAAATTCCCACCTAGCCACCCTCGATCCCTGGCCCTGAATGCCAGCATTTCTAAACTACTGGCCTATGAAATGCTGTCATTTAGGCTGGTGGACACAGACAGCTTCAAACAGCTCATGTCGCTTGCTGTCCCACAGTATGTTGTTCCCAGCCGGCACTACTTCTCCAAGAGAGCCGTGCCTTCCCTGCACAACCAAGTATCCGATAAAATCAAGTGTGCACTGCGCAACGCCATCTGTGGCAAGGTCCACCTAACCACAGATACGTGGACCAGTAAGCACGGCCAGGGACGCTATATCTCCCTAACTGCACACTGGGTAAATGTAGTGGCAGCTGGGCCCCAGGCGGAGAGCTGTTTGGCGCACGTCCTTCCGCCGCCAAGGATCGCAGGGCAACATTCTTTGCCTCCTGTTGCCACCTCCTCCTTCTCGGCTTCCTCCTCCTCTTCTTCCACCTGCTCATCCAGTCAGCCACACACCTTCACCACCAACTTCAGCACAGCCCGGGGTAAACGTCAGCAGGCCATTCTGAAACTCATATGTTTGGGGGACAGGCCCCACACCGCACAGGAGTTGTGGCGGGGTATAGAACAACAGACCGACGAGTGGTTGCTGCCGGTGAGCCTCAAGCCCGGCCTGGTGGTGTGTGATAATGGGCGAAATCTCGTTGCAGCTCTGGGACTAGCCAATTTGACGCACATCCCTTGCTTGGCGCATGTGCTGAATTTGGTGGTGCAGAAGTTCATTCACAACTACCCCGACATGTCAGAGCTGCTGCATAAAGTGCGGGCCGTCTGTTCGCGCTTCCGGCGTTCACATCCTGCTGCTGCTCGCCTGTCTGCGCTACAGCGTAACTTCGGCCTTCCCGCTCACCGCCTCATATGCGACGTGCCCACCAGGTGGAACTCCACCTTGCACATGCTGGACAGACTGTGCGAGCAGCAGCAGGCCATAGTGGAGTTTCAGCTGCAGCACGCACGGGTCAGTCGCACTACAGAACAGCACCACTTCACCACCAATGACTGGGCCTCCATGCGAGACCTGTGTGCCCTGTTGCGCTGTTTCGAGTACTCCACCAACATGGCCAGTGGCGATGACACCGTTATCAGCGTTACAATACCACTTCTATGTCTCCTTGAGAAAACACTTAGGGCGATGATGGAAGAGGAGGTGGCCCAGGAGGAGGAGGAGGAGGAGGAAGAGGGGTCATTTTTAGCACTTTCAGGCCAGTCTCTTCGAAGTGACTCAGAGGGAGGTTTTTGGCAACAGCAGAGGCCAGGTACAAATGTGGCCAGCCAGGGCCCACTACTGGAGGACGAGGAGGACGAGGATGAGGAGGAGGTGGAGGAGGATGAGGATGAAGCATGGTCACAGCGGGGTGGCACCCAACGCAGCTCGGGTCCATCACTGGTGCGTGGCTGGGGGGAAAGGCAGGACGATGACGATACGCCTCCCACAGAGGACAGCTTGTCCTTACCCCTGGGCAGCCTGGCACACATGAGCGACTACATGCTGCAGTGCCTGCGCAACGACAGCAGAGTTGCCCACATTTTAACCTGTGCGGACTACTGGGTTGCCACCCTGCTGGATCCACGCTACAAAGACAATGTGCCCACCTTACTTCCTGCACTGGAGCGTGATAGGAAGATGCGCGAGTACAAGCGCACGTTGGTAGACGCGCTACTGAGAGCATTCCCAAATGTCACAGGGGAACAAGTGGAAGCCCAAGGCCAAGGCAGAGGAGGAGCAAGAGGTCGCCAAGGCAGCTGTGTCACGGCCAGCTCCTCTGAGGGCAGGGTTAGCATGGCAGAGATGTGGAAAACTTTTGTCAACACGCCACAGCTAACTGCACCACCACCTGATACGCAACGTGTTAGCAGGAGGCAACATTTCACTAACATGGTGGAACAGTACGTGTGCACACCCCTCCACGTACTGACTGATGGTTCGGCCCCATTCAACTTCTGGGTCTCTAAATTGTCCACGTGGCCAGAGCTAGCCTTTTATGCCTTGGAGGTGCTGGCCTGCCCGGCAGCCAGCGTTTTGTCTGAACGTGTATTCAGCACGGCAGGGGGCGTCATTACAGACAAACGCAGCCGCCTGTCTACAGCCAATGTGGACAAGCTGACGTTCATAAAAATGAACCAGGCATGGATCCCACAGGACCTGTCCGTCCCTTGTCCAGATTAGACATTAACTACCTCCCCATAACCATATATTATTGGACTCCAGGGCACTTCCTCATTCAATCCTATTTTTATTTTCATTTTACCATTATATTGCGAGGCTACCCAAAGTTGAATGAACCTCTCCTCTGCCTGTGTGCTAGGCCTAAATATATGCCAATGGACTGTTGCAGTGGTGGGTGACGTGAAGCCTCATTCTCTGCTATGACATGCAGACTAATTCTCTGCTGACATGAAGACAGATTCTCTGTTACGGGACCTCCCTCCTCTGCCTGGGTGCTGGGCCTAAATATATGCCAATGGACTGTTGCAGTGGTGGGTGACGTGAAGCCTGATTCTCTGCTATGACATGCAGACTAATTCTCTGCTGACATGAAGACAGATTCTCTGTTACGGGACCTCTCTCCTCTGCCTGTGTGTGTGCTGGGCCTAAATATATGCCAATGGACTGTTGCAGTGGTGGCTGACGTGAAGCCTCATTCTCTGCTATGACATGCAGACTGATTCTCTGCTGACATGAAGCCAGATTGTCTGTTACGGGACCTCCCTCCTCTGCCTGGGTGCTGGGCCTAAATATATGCCAATGGACTGTTGCAGTGGTGGCTGACGTGAAGCCTCATTCTCTGCTATGACATGCAGACTAATTCTCTGCTGACATGAAGACAGATTCTCTGTTACGGGACCTCCCTCCTCTGCCTGGGTGCTGGGCCTAAATATATGCCAATGGACTGTTGCAGTGGTGGCTGACGTGAAGCCTCATTCTCTGCTATGACATGCAGACTAATTCTCTGCTGACATGAAGACAGATTCTCTGTTACGGGACCTCCCTCCTCTGCCTGGGTGCTGGGCCTAAATATATGCCAATGGACTGTTGCAGTGGTGGGTGACGTGAAGCCTCATTCTCTGCTATGACATGCAGACTGATTCTCTGCTGACATGAAGCCAGATTGTCTGTTACGGGACCTCTCTCCTCTGCCTGTGTGCTAGGCCTAAATATATGCCAATGGACTGTTGCAGTGGTGGCTGACGTGAAGCCTCATTCTCTGCTATGACATGCAGACTGATTCTCTGCTGACATGAAGCCAGATCGTCTGTTACGGGACCTCTCTGCTCTGCCTGTGTGCTAGGCCTAAATATATGCCAATGGACTGTTGCAGTGGTGGGTGACGTGAAGCCTCATTCTCTGCTATGACATGCAGACTGATTCTCTGCTGTCATGAAGCCAGATTGTCTGTTACGGGACCTCTCTGCTCTGCCTGTGTGCTAGGCCTAAATATATGCCAATGGACTGTTGCAGTGGTGGGTGACGTGAAGCCTGATTCTCTGCTATGACATGCAGACTGATTCTCTGCTGACATGAAGCCAGATTGTCTGTTACGGGACCTCTCTCCTCTGCCTGTGTGCTAGGCCTAAATATATGCCAATGGACTGTTGCAGTGGTGGCTGACGTGAAGCCTCATTCTCTGCTATGACATGCAGACTAATTCTCTGCTGACATGAAGCCAGATTGTCTGTTACGGGACCTCTCTCCTCTGCCTGGGTGCTGGGCCTAAATTTATGACAATGGACTGTTGCAGTGGTGGCTGACGTGAAGCCTGATTCTCTGCTATGACATGCAGACTGATTCTCTGCTGACATGAAGCCAGATCCTCTGTTACGGGACCTCTCTCCTCTGCCTGTGTGTGTGCTGGGCCTAAATATATGCCAATGGACTGTTGCAGTGGTGGCTGACGTGAAGCCTCATTCTCTGCTATGACATGCAGACTGATTCTCTGCTGACATGAAGCCAGATTCTCTGTTACGGGACCTCTCTCCTCTGCCTGTGTGTGTGCTGGGCCTAAATATATGCCAATGGACTGTTGCAGTGGTGGCTGACGTGAAGCCTCATTCTCTGCTATGACATGCAGACTAATTCTCTGCTGACATGAAGACAGATTCTCTGTTACGGGACCTCCCTCCTCTGCCTGGGTGCTGGGCCTAAATATATGCCAATGGACTGTTGCAGTGGTGGCTGACGTGAAGCCTCATTCTCTGCTATGACATGCAGACTAATTCTCTGCTGACATGAAGACAGATTCTCTGTTACGGGACCTCTCTCCTCTGCCTGGGTGCCGGGGCCTAAATATCTGAGAATGGACTGTTCCAGTGGTGGGTGACGGGAAGCCAGATTCTCTGCTATGGAACCTCTCTCCAATTGATTTTGGTTAATTTTTATTTATTTAATTTTTATTTTAATTCATTTCCCTATCCACATTTGTTTGCAGGGGATTTACCTACATGTTGCTGCCTTTTGCAGCCCTCTAGCTCTTTCCTGGGCTGTTTTACAGCCTTTTTAGTGCCGAAAAGTTCGGGTCCCCATTGACTTCAATGGGGTTCGGGTTCGGGACGAAGTTCGGATCGGGTTCGGATCCCGAACCCGAACATTTCCGGGATGTTCGGCCGAACTTCTCGAACCCGAACATCCAGGTGTTCGCTCAACTCTAGTGGGGAGGTGTAGTGTTCAATTTGCTTAATGGAGTATAATGGAGGACAAAAGGGGACATTTACTAACCTAATAGGTCAAATCTTGATTCTGGCAAAATGTGTGACATTTCCCCCTTCACACCACTTGGCGAGAAACGGGGGAGTGTTGTGGTGTCTAAAATGTGTCACATGGCTGGAAAATGCTCCAAATATATGATAAGTGTGAGTCTCTGCATAAATTTGGCTCATCCTCCAGCAGCATAGGGGCAATTAAAATCAGATAGTGACACATACCCTTTTTTCTAATCTGATTTTATTTTCTGATAGTAGTTTTTTTATTCTGTTTCCTGAATACGATTATAGAGGCCATCATCTTGCCTGAGCTGTTGTTAGAGATATGCTTTACAGCAGCCACCATGGGCCATAGATGCAATGGACAGTACGGGGCCTCATTGACTTCTATGGGATCGTTTTCTAGGTATGCTCTGCAACTTTTGCAGAGGTCACAGGAGGGAGTAGAAAAGCTGTGAAATCCCGTATTGTGAATGTTGGATCTATCATCTAAGTTGGATCTATTGTGAATGTTATCTATAAATAGAGAAGATAAAAAAGTTCCCAAAGTTAGCAAATAAGTGCGCTGCACTGGATACTTCGAGGCAGGTGTTTTATTGTATAAAAAAAACTAATAAAAGCAACAGCTATGCGTTTCAGAGGTGGTTCGCCACCTTCTTCAGGCACTTCAGAGCCTAAAGAAGGTGGTGAACCACCTCCAAAATGAAATGGTGGGTATTATTAGGTTTAGTGGCCAGTGCGAAAACTGCTGATTATTTTTTTTTTTATAGATATCGACATGAAAAAATAAAAATGACATCACCAAAAATCCTTAAAAACTGTTTAACATAAAAACATGATTTAAACAACATAAGATGCACCGGCCTATAAGACGCACCTAGGTTTTTGAGGGGGAAAATAAGAAAAAAAATATTTTTAACCAAAAAGTGTGCTTTTGGTGTGTTTTGAATTAATGGTGGTCTGTGCATGACACTATTATGGGGGATCTGTGGATGACGCACTGTCATGTGGGGGATATGTGGATGGCACTGTTATGGGGGATTGTGGATTGCACTGTTATGGGGCATCTGTGGATGGCACTGCTATATGGCATCTGTGGATGGCACTGCTATGGGGCATCTGTGGATGGCACTGCTATGGGGTGGGGGATCTGTGGATAGCATTGTTATGGGGTGGGGGATCTGTGGATGGCACTGTAATGGGGGGGTCTGTGGATGACACTGCTATATGTCATCCACAGATCCCCCTCGTAACAGTGTCCCCAATACACCGGCCCTCTGCTTACCGCAGTATTTATAAACATTAATCCTTATCCTGTTAATAAGTTTAACTAAAGCTGCGCTCTCCCCGTTCCCCTGTATCCCCTGTATCAGTACAGCACTTACGAACAACCTTTCATAGCAGGCAGAGCAGACGGCAGCAGTAACGTCACTCACTGACGTTTAGCGCCTGCTGCGCCTGCTTCATTCATAAAGTGAGAGGAGCAGGCGCTCGACGTCAGTGAGTGACGTTACTGCTGCCGTCCGCTCTGGCTGCTATGAAAGCTTGTTCGTAAGTGCTGTACTGATACAGGGGAACGGGGAGAGAGCAGCTTTAGTCAAACTTATTAACAGGATAAGGATTAATGTTTATAAATACTGCGGTGAGCAGCGGGGCCCGGTGTAAGAGTACAGTGACTGCACCGGGCCCCGCCCCTAGTTCCGGACTCCAGCCCCTAGTTCCGGACTCCAGCCCCTCCTCTCTCCCTGTTCATACATTGCAGTCTGCAGTGCAAAATGGAAGCATTCGCCCCATAAGACGCAGGTGCATTTCCCCCCCACTTTTGGCGGGTAAAAAGTGCGTCTTATGGGGCGAAAAATACGGTAATTTTCTGATGACACATTCCCTTTAAGATATTTCTAATGGACATTTTGTAGATGCAATCTAATTTCTATCTTTCATTTGAAACCACATTATAAAAGCCATACTTAGCCTATATCCTCTAATTTACCTATGTTTCTCAATCAGCTACATTCCTTCCAGGTGATAAGTGCACTTATTTGCACTTATGTTTTTTGTGCTCTTTTGAAAAGACATGCAAGTACTTAAGGTCCCCGCTAATTGATACGGTACACATATGTGCAGCTGAGTCTGTTCTAGCTCTTATTCAAGGTAGACAATAGCAATGATTGCCAACAAAGCGTGTCGAAGCAACCGTGTCCTAGCGATGATGAGACATAGGCAACATTTATCAAGAGAGGGTACAAAGAGACAATTCTCATAACTATGTTCTTTATCAGATAACCAAGGAAACACCAGATACTATGCAGGGACACACAAACAGAACACTTCATGAAATATCTCATCAAGATAGAAGTGTAGGTATGAAAATACAGGAGCATGAGGAGGAGGGAACAGAAGCTCTGGAGAGTGAAAGGAAAAAACAGGTGCCTGGTTGACTCACCTACATACTTTTGAATGATCCATAAATTGGGACTAAAAAGGAGTCACAATCAACACAAGCTATGCTATCGTCTACTTTTCCAAAACAAAGTTCCCTGGTGGTGCTCCTTGGTCAGTTGATCCTTCATACATAATACAGGGGAATGCAAAAATGCCTTCAAATCTTGGCTGGAATACAGCACTAGCTGAGGATCAAGGAATTCTCTGCCCACTCATTGAAATAATGGTAGAAGTTAGGGTTCCCAAAGAATTTTTTAATGGACACATGATGACATACTATACTACAGGGTGGTCCAAAAGTATTGAGACCACTGAATAAATGGAAAATGGTAGTTGGGAACCCCATCCTGTGTGTCAAACCTTTATTGTTGCAAAATGTGTGACATTGGTGAGGGACGATGTCTAACACGATGGCCATTTTGAAAGCCACCATCTTGGGATCAAGTCAATATTTTCAAATGGGAAGAGGTGCATGTATACATTATATTTCATAGAGAATTTGAATGTAAATGTGTGGTTAAATGTCACATACCTTTATTCCTGGCAAAATTAACAACAATTCTCTCTTTGTTACAGACACAGATATGGCTGTGAGATTAACATGCTAGGAGAGAGATTGTGCTGATCTCTGGGGAGTGCAGTACCCAAGTCATTTCAGCAGATTTCCATGCTTGGCACCTTAACACACCACCCATTTGCCATGGCACATTGTAAACATTGAGACAAATGGGAGATGAATGGAGTAGATGGGGTTACGTATACTAAAAGTTTTGGGACGTTCCTCTTAATTGTTGAATTCTGTTTTATTTACTCCGTACCATTTCACAGGTGTATAAAATCCAGCTCCTAGCCATGCCGGCTGCCTTTATTTACATTTGTGAAAAACTGAATTCCAGTATGGTACTGTAATAGGGTGCCACTGTTGTAACAAGTCAGTTCTCTCCTAGATATTCCAGGATTACCTATAAGTGATATTACTGCAAAGTGGAAGCTTTTAGGAACCACAGTAACTCAGCCGCCAAGTAGCAGACCGAGTAAAGTTACCGATCAGCCGAGTACTGAGGCACATAATGCATAAAAGTCACCAATTCCATTATCATCAGGACAAAAATTGTGCACTGGGAGCTTTATGGCATGAGTTTCTATGGCTGCACAGCTGCAGGCAAGTCTTACATTACCAAGCACAATGCCAAGCGTTGGATAGAGTGATGTAAAGCATGCTGACACTGGACACTGGCGCACTGGAAATGGGTTCTATGAATGGACGATTGACGTTTCTCTATCTGGCTGTATGATGGACAAGTCTGGGTTTGGAGAATGCCAGGAGAACATTACCTGCCTGACTGCATTGTGCCAACTGTAAAGTTTGGTGGAGGAGGGATAATGGTATGTGTTTTTCAGAGGTTGGTCTAGGCTCCTAATTTCTAGTTAACGGAAATCTTAATGCTTTAGCATACCAAGACATTTTAGACAATCATATGCTTCTAATTTTGTTGGAACAGTTTGGGAAAGGTATGGTCTTTTCCAGCATGACTGCATGGATAATTGACTTTGGTTTGGAATAGAGATAAGTGAATCGTTAAAGTAAAATAATAAAATTTGTTAGGAATTGCACAAAAATTCTGCCAACTTTGGACACTTTGGATGAATCACAAGCAAGGGGTGCCATTCTGAACTTAGCTTGCAATTAGGGATGAGCGAACTCGAACTGTATAGTTCGGGTTCGTACCGAATTTTGGGGTGTCCGTGACACGGACCCGAACCCGGACATTTTCGTAAAAGTCCGAGTTCGGGTTCGGTGTTCGTCGCTTTCTTGGCGCTTTTGTGACGCTTTCTTGGCGCTTTTTGAAAGGCTGCAAAGCAGCCAATCAACAAGCGTCATACTACTTGCCCCAAGAGGCCGTCACAGCCATGCCTACTATTGGCATGGCTGTGATTGGCCAGAGCACCATGTGACCCAGCCTCTATTTAAGCTGGAGTCACGTAGCGCCGCACGTCACTCTGCTCTGATTAGCGTAGGGAGAGGTTGCGGCTGCGACAGTAGGGCGAGATTAGGCTGATTAACTCCTCCAAAGCACTTGATTAATCGATCGATCTGCAGCTGTGCATCATTGAGCTGCTGAAATTCAATTGCTCACTGTTTTTAGGCTGCCCAGACCGTTTGTCAGTCACTTTTTTCTGGGGTGATCGGCGGCCATTTTGTGTCTTGTGCGGTGCTGCGACCAAGTGCATCCAAGCTGCGACCAAGTGCATTTAACCCTCAATGGTGTGGTTGTTTTTTGGCTAAAGCCTACATCAGGGTGAAGCTGTCACACCAAGTGCATTTAACCAGCAATAGTCTGTTCATTTTTTGGCCATATACTACATCAGGGGCAAGCTGCGCCCGTCACCAAGTGCATTTAACCCTCAGTAGTGTGGTTGGTCAAGCTGTCACACCAAGTGCATTTAACCAGCAATAGTGTGGTTATTTTTTGGCCATATCCCAGTCTAATTCTGTCACTAAATCCATACCGGTCACCCAGCGCCTAAATACTAGGCCTCAAATTTATATCCCGCTAAATCTGTCGTTACCGCTGTACTGTTGTGGCTGGGCAAGTTATTTAGTGTCCGTCAAAGCACATTTTTTGTTCTGGGTTGAAATACAATTCCCAATTTAGCAATTTCATAATTTAGTGGTTTCTGCTATATCAGAGCTATTTGAAATCTATCCCTAAAAGGGTATATAATATTCAAGGTGCACATAGGGTCATTCAGAATAACTTCACACACACGCTACTGTGCATTTCCAAGTCTAATTCTGTCAGTAAATCCATACCGGTCACCCAGCGCCTAAATACTAGGCCTCAAATTTATATCCCGCTACATCTGTCGTTACCGCTGTACTGTTGTGGCTGGGCAAGTTATTTAGTGTCCGTCAAAGCACATTTTTTGTTCTGGGTTGAAATACAATTCCCAATTTAGCAATTTCATAATTTAGTGGTTTCTGCTATATCAGAGCTATTTGAAATCTATCCCTAAAAGGGTATATAATATTCAAGGTGCACATAGGGTCATTCAGAATAACTTCACACACACGCTACTGTGCATTTCCAAGTCTAATTCTGTCACTAAATCCATACCGGTCACCCAGCGCCTAAATACTAGGCCTCAAATTTATATCCCGCTGAATTTGAATACAATACATTGGGCCAAATAATATTTTTGTTGTTGTGGTGAACCATAACAATGAGGAAAACATCTAGTAAGGGACGCGGACGTGGACATGGTCGTGGTGGTGTTAGTGGACCCTCTGGTGCTGGGAGAGGACGTGGCCGTTCTGCCACATCCACACGTCCTAGTGTACCAACTACCTCAGGTCCCAGTAGCCGCCAGAATTTACAGCGATATATGGTGGGGCCCAATGCCGTTCTAAGGATGGTAAGGCCTGAGCAGGTACAGGCATTAGTCAATTGGGTGGCCGACAGTGGATCCAGCACGTTCACATTATCTCCCACCCAGTCTTCTGCAGAAAGCGCACAGATGGCGCCTGAAAACCAACCCCATCAGTCTGTCACATCACCCCCATGCATACCAGGGAAACTGTCTCAGCCTCAAGTTATGCAGCAGTCTCGTATGCTGTTTGAAGACTCCGCTGGCAGGGTTTCCCAAGGGCATCCACCTAGCCCTTCCCCAGCGGTGAAAGACATAGAATGCACTGACGCACAACCACTTATGTTTCCTGATGATGAGGACATGGGAATACCACCTCAGCATGTCTCTGATGATGACGAAACACAGGTGCCAACTGCTGCGTCTTTCTGCAGTGTGCAGACTGAACAGGAGGTCAGGGATCAAGACTGGGTGGAAGACGATGCAGGGGACGATGAGGTCCTAGACCCCACATGGAATGAAGGTCGTGCCACTGACTTTCACAGTTCGGAGGAAGAGGCAGTGGTGAGACCGAGCCAACAGCGTAGCAAAAGAGGGAGCAGTGGGCAAAAGCAGAACACCCGCCGCCAAGAGACTCCGCCTGCTACTGACCGCCGCCATCTGGGACCGAGCACCCCAAAGGCAGCTTCAAGGAGTTCCCTGGCATGGCACTTCTTCAAACAATGTGCTGACGACAAGACCCGAGTGGTTTGCACGCTGTGCCATCAGAGCCTGAAGCGAGGCATTAACGTTCTGAACCTGAGCACAACCTGCATGACCAGGCACCTGCATGCAAAGCATGAACTGCAGTTGAGTAAACACCTTAAAACCAAGGAAGTCACTCAGGCTCCCCCTGCTACCTCTTCTGCTGCTGCCGCCTCGGCCTCTTCCTCTGCCTCTGGAGGAACGTTGGCACCTGCCGCCCAGCAAACAGGGGATGTACCACCAACACCACCACCACCTCCGTCACCAAGCGTCTCAACCATGTCACACGGCAGCGTTCAGCTCTCCATCTCACAAACATTTGAGAGAAAGCGTAAATTCCCACCTAGCCACCCTCGATCCCTGGCCCTGAATGCCAGCATTTCTAAACTACTGGCCTATGAAATGCTGTCATTTAGGCTGGTGGACACAGACAGCTTCAAACAGAGGGGTCATTTTTAGTACTTTCAGGTCAGTCTCTTCGAAGTGACTCAGAGGGAGGTTTTTGGCAACAGCAGAGGCCAGGTACAAATGTGGCCAGACAGGGCCCACTACTGGAGGATGAGGAGGACGAGGATGAGGAGGAGGTGGAGGAGGATGAGGATGAAGCATGGTCACAGCGGGGTGGCACCCAACGCAGCTCGGGTCCATCACTGGTGCGTGGCTGGGGGGAAAGGCAGGACAATGATGATACGCCTCCAACAGAGGACAGCTTGTCCTTACCCCTGGGCAGCCTGGCACACATGAGCGACTACATGCTGCAGTGCCTGTGCAACGACAGCAGAGTTGCCCACATTTTAACCTGTGCGGACTACTGGGTTGCCACCCTGCTGGATCCACGCTACAAAGACAATGTGCCCACCTTACTTCCTGCACTGGAGCGTGATAGGAAGATGCGCGAGTACAAGCGCACGTTGGTAGACGCGCTACTGAGAGCATTCCCAAATGTCACAGGGGAACAAGTGGAAGCCCAAGACCAAGGCAGAGGAGGAGCAAGAGGTCGCCAAGGCAGCTGTGTCACGGCCAGCTCCTCTGAGGGCAGGGTTAGCATGGCAGAGATGTGGAAAACTTTTGTCAACACGCCACAGCTAACTGCACCACCACCTGATACGCAACGTGTTAGCAGGAGGCAACATTTCACTAACATGGTGGAACAGTACGTGTGCACACCCCTCCACGTACTGACTGATGGTTCGGCCCCATTCAACTTCTGGGTCTCTAAATTGTCCACGTGGCCAGAGCTAGCCTTTTATGCCTTGGAGGTGCTGGCCTGCCCGGCGGCCAGCGTTTTGTCTGAACGTGTATTCAGCACGGCAGGGGGCGTCATTACAGACAAACGCAGCCGCCTGTCTACAGCCAATGTGGACAAGCTGACGTTCATAAAAATGAACCAGGCATGGATCCCACAGGACCTGTCCGTCCCTTGTCCAGATTAGACATTAACTACCTCCCCTTAACCACATATTATTGCACTCCAGGGCACTTCCTCATTCAATCCTATTTTTATTTTCATTTTACCATTATATTGCGAGGCTACCCAAAGTTGAATGAACCTCTCCTCTGTCTGGGTGCCGGGGCCTAAATATATGCCAATGGACTGTTCCAATGTTGGGTGACGTGAAGCCTGATTCTCTGCTATGACATGCAGACTAATTCTCTGCTGACATGAAAACAGATTCTCTGTTACGGGACCTCTCTCCTCTGCCTGGGTGCTGGGCCTAAATATCTGACAATGGACTGTTGCAGTGGTGGCTGACGTGAAGCCTGATTTTCTGCTATGACATGCAGACTGATTCTCTGCTGACATGAAGCCAGATCCTCTGTTACGGGACCTCTCTCCTCTGCCTGTGTGCTGGGCCTAAATATATGCCAATGGACTGTTGCAGTGGTGGCTGACGTGAAGCCTCATTCTCTGCTATGACATGCAGACTAATAGACTAATTCTCTGCTGACATGAAGCCAGATTGTCTGTTACGGGACCTCTCTCCTCTGCCTGGGTGCTGGGCCTAAATTTATGAAAATGGACTCTTACAGTGGTGGGTGACGTGAAGCCTGATTCTCTGCTATGACATGAAGACTGATTCTCTGCTATGACATGAAGACTGATTCTCTGCTGACATGAAGCCAGATTGTCTGTTACGGGACCTCTCTCCTCTGCCTGGGTGCTGGGCCTAAATATCTGACAATGGACTGTTGCATTGGTGGGTGACGTGAAGCCTGATTCTCTGCTATGACAGACATGCAGACTAATTCTCTGCTGACATGAAGCCAGATTGTCTGTTACGGGACCTCTCTCCTCTGCCTGGGTGCTGGGCCTAAATTTATGAAAATGGACTGTTGCAGTGGTGGGTGACGTGAAGCCTGATTCTCTGCTATGATATGAAGACTGATTCTCTGCTGACATGAAGCCAGATCCTCTGTTACGGGACCTCTCTCCTCTGCCTGGGTGCTGGGCCTAAATATCTGACAATGGACTGTTGCATTGGTGGCTGACGTGAAGCCTAATTCTCTGCTATGACATGCAGACTAATTCTCTGCTGACATGAAGCCAGATTGTCTGTTACGGGACCTCTCTCCTCTGCCAGGGTGCTGGGCCTAAATTTATGAAAATGGACTGTTGCAGTGGTGGGTGACGTGAAGCCTGATTCTCTGCTATGACATGAAGACTGATTCTCTGCTGACATGAAGCCAGATTGTCTGTTACGGGACCTCTCTCCTCTGCCTGGGTGCTGGGCCTAAATTTATGAAAATGGACTGTTGCAGTGGTGGGTGACGTGAAGCCTGATTCTCTGCTATGATATGAAGACTGATTCTCTGCTGACATGAAGCCAGATCCTCTGTTACGGGACCTCTCTCCTCTGCCTGGGTGCTGGGCCTAAATATCTGACAATGGACTGTTGCATTGGTGGCTGACGTGAAGCCTGATTCTCTGCTATGGGACCTTTCTCCAATTGATTTTGGTTAATTTTTATTTATTTAATTTTTATTTTAATTCATTTCCCTATCTACATTTGTTTGCAGGGGATTTACCTACATGTTGCTGCCTTTTGCAGCCCTCTAGCCCTTTCCTGGGCTGTTTTACAGCCGTTTTAGTGCCGAAAAGTTCGGGTCCCCATTGACTTCAATGGGGTTCGGGTTCGGGATGAAGTTCGGATCGGGTTCGGATCCCGAACCCGAACATTTTCAGGAAGTTCGGCCGAACTTCTCGAACCCGAACATCCAGGTGTTCGCTCAACTCTACTTGCAATCTGAGAGAATTTGTCCAGGAAATGTCTGCGAAAAAGCAATTACATTCACAAGCCAGCAATCTTAGAGTGCTGTAAGGACAGTATAGGGAAATATTTAATTAGGTAGATTTAATCACTACATAGAAAAGTGTTATCAGGAAAAGCATAGGGTGAACTCAGAGTTCTCTGCGTGTGTGTTTCATACTGAGGGGAGCTGCTGGCAGTAAGTCGAAAATTCATGTACAAACTGCAAATACTGCATTAACCAAAATAATACACCAACCTAATTTTTTTTCTGTGCATGAACAGCCAGTATACATTTTGCTGCAAATGCTGCACAATCACCAATAAAAAAAAGTTTACATTTTGCTACAGTTTATAATTTAGCACCTCAGCACACTTCAGTGCATCAATACCAGTGTGTTTGTAGAAAGTGATATACACTCACCTAAAGAATTATTAGGAACAACATACTAATACGGTGTTGGACCCCCTTTTGCCTTCAGAACTGCCTTAATTCTACGTGGCATTGATTCAACAAGGTGCTGATAGCATTCTTTAGAAATGTTGGCCCATATTGATAGGATAGCATCTTGGAGATTTGAGGGATGCACATCCAGGGCACGAAGCTCCTGTTCCACCACATCCCAAAGATGCTCTATTGGGTTGAGATCTAGTGACTGTGGGGGCCATTTTAGTACAGTGAACTCATTGTCATGTTCAAGAAACCAATTTGAAATGATTCGAGCTTTGTGACATGGTGCATTATCCTGCTGGAAGTAGCCATCAGAGGATTGGTACATGGTGGTTATGAAGGGATGGACATGGTCATAAACAATGCTCAGGTAGCCCGTGGCATTTAAACGATGGCCAAATGGCACTAAGGGGCCTAAAGTGTGCCCAGAAAACATCCCCCACACCATTACACCACCACCACCAGCCTGCACAGTGGTAACAAGGCATGATGGATACATGTTCTCATTCTGTTTACGCCAAATTCGGACTCTACCATTTGAATGTCTCAACAGAAATCGAGACTCATCAGACCAGGCAACATTTTTCCAGTCTTAAACAGTCCAATTTTGGGTGAGCTCGTGCAAATTGTAGCCTCTTTTTCCTATTTGTAGTGGAGATGAGTGGTACCCTGTGGGGTCTTCTGCTGTTGTAGCCCACCTTTCTTTCCCATTCTGACATTCAGTTTGGAGTTCAGGAGATTGTCTTGACCAGGACCACAACCCTACATGCATTAAAGCAACTGCCATGTGATTGGTTGACTAGATAATCGCATTAATGAGAAATAGAACAGGTGTTCCTAATAATTCTTTAGGTGAGTGTATAACTGTGTCTCTTTTAATGAACAAAAAAAACTGCTGCAATTTTGCTAGTGTGTATAATTAAGCAGCTCATCGCATTTTACCAGTGTTCATAGCAGGGCATGCTTAATTGTCCCTCTGTTAGTTACTGGAAAAAACTGTTTCAATTTAGCAACCATTTGTAGTTGGGCATTTCAGTGCATCAATATACCTGGTTTCATACAATGCATTGTGTCAATATAACGTCCAGTTTTAGTTAACACAATGTTTTACAAGAGTATATGGTGCAGTTCTATTTAGCACATAGTACTGCATCAATATACAAGTTTCATTTAACATACTGGATTACTTTATTATGCCTTAGTTAAGGCATTGTATTGTGTCAACATGCTGTGCAGTTTTAACACATTGTATTGCATCAATATACCATGCCGTTTTTTATTAACAAATTATTTTGTGTCATTATACTATGCAGTTTTATTTAACGCACTGTGATGCATCAATATAGCAATTTCATTCAGTGCATTGTATTGCGTTAATATACCATTGCAAACTGTCAATACCAGTGTGCAGTGTGTTTGTAGAAGGGAAGGGACATTTAATTGCACCTCTGTTTGTAAATTATAGAAAAAAACTTACGAGTTTGCTTGTGCCATTTAATAATCTGCGTACCAAGCCTGTGACTTTTCTTCTATGGACCTCATAATAAAATTTCTGGTAAATGGAAGAGTGGAAAACAAAACACCTATGACTCCTCCTCTGTGACTGAGAATGGGTGGCTGGAGTAGTAAAAACAGCAGAAACAGCACCAGCGATCCAGCCAGTAGTAGTAGTAGCATCATGCCATTGTTCTCTCTCACTTCTGATTCAACATCATTATTATTATTAAGGACAAAGAGGATGACATATTGGGCTGCATAATTCACTCCTCCTCTCAGCAGGATGATATCGATGACACTGTGCCCTTGAGCCAGGTTTCAGAGCATTCCTCCTTCTCATTGCAGCGCCAGAGAACCCTTTCACTTGCATCATCTCTGACTTCACTACCCCCTCCTAGTGGGGTGCCTTATTTTTTTCTAAGAATAGGCAACAAAACCTCATGTGCTATGAAAGATACTCAAGTTGGTCTCTTTGCTGACGATTTGCGTGAGAACCGTCAGAGTTTGGACTGCCATAAGGAGGAGGTTCAGGCAGAGGTGGTGGACCCATGCATAGGTGTGTTGTTGTTAGTGGTAGTCAGGGCCGGACTGGAATTACAAAGCATGATATTCTGTAAAAACAGTGTTGTGCATTGAATACTACAGCTAACTTTGCTTAACCTGATCTTGCCTATGTAAACGATCAGTGCAAAAAATAAAATAAAAGTGCAAGACAGAAATGCCTAATCACATGGTTAGGCATACATGTTACCTCCCCAACAGCAAGACCTACCATGACAAAGCTCAAAATACCTCCTCAGCAGCATCCGATACCACTGTGCAGCACAAAATATCTCGCCAACAGCACCGAATACAATAAGTGCCACCATACAACACAAAATGCCTTCTAGCACCATTGTCCCTTGATCACGCCTCCCAAACTGACAACAGCATTGTCTCTAGTTAACCCCTTCCTGATGCAGTGATTTTCCAGTTTTTTCTTTTAGTTTTTTTACTTCCTGCCTTCCCAGAGCCAGGGACAGAATGGTCATTTGGCAATTCTGGCAAATGCCAGATGGGCCAGTGTCCCGCTTTTAACTTTTTACACTGGCAGCTGACTGTGGTATTACACTGTATGAGTGTGTGCTGCAGGCACAGCACTGACTGAGGATCTCACACACAGTCAGTCACTGAGTGATAGCCTACTATTTGCTTGTGTCATCACACTCAGTCAGTCACAAAGCAGGATATCGCTCTAGTGACTGAACATGAGACTGCAGCAGGAGGTGTTGGGGAAGAAGGGGCAGAGTGGTATTACATTGGGGGAGAGCAGTATTCCCTCTAAGCTGTGTGCTCTGGAAAGAAACAACATACTAAGGTGGATTAACAAGCTCAATATAAACTTTACCTGCTGTGGAGGTTGGAATTTTTAACTCTTTCAATCCCATAGAACATAGCTTAGACGGCACATAGGGGAGAGTGGCCTTTAGGGCAGAGTAGCGGCACATTGGAAAGAGACTGGTAGCACATGAGAGGGCAGAGGGACATTTGGGGAAAAGTGGTAGCACATTGGGTCAGAGTAGTTGGACATTGGGTGTCAGAGTGGCATTTAAAACAGGGTGATGGCACGTTGAGGGGCAAAGTGGTGGTGCAGTGGCTGGGTTTTGGGTGGCCCCAAGGCTATGCTGAGTCCCCCGGACACCATTGAGGTGTCACCATGTGTTTCTGCTCTCCGGAAGGGATGGTAAGGTGTGGTGCACTCCAATAGGAAATAAGTCCAGAGAGTCAGGGTCTGCAGTTAACCAGTGTGCTTCTTTACTGGAGGAATTCAGATGCAAAACAATATAGGTGAGGCATGGGGCTGGCTTCTCCATTCTCCTCCCAGGCAGAAGAAGGGTTTAATGCTGAGTTAAGGCCCTGACCTAACTGTCCTTCTCTCAGAAGGCTTGTACCCTGGCCAAAGGCTGCAGCCAAATGGTCTATGGCTCAGTAGTCCAGCTGGCACCTTGGTCACAGGGCTGTTGATCTATGGTCTTTGGCTCAGCATCCCTATCTCAGCATCTTCTTCTGGTCACTCATGCAGCCCAGCATGAGTCTCTTCTAAGCACTGATCCCTAACTGTAGAACACTAGGGGCTCCGACTGCTCTCCTTATATAGTTTATGTCAAAACTAGAACCTTCTAGTGGGAGGAGTGGAGTGGAGAAACTCAGCACAAACAAATACAATGTTACAACAACTCCCGTCTCTCATAGACTTGCATTAGAGCTTCACTGATATTCAATGGCAATGACGCAGCTGTTTTTTCCAGACAAAAACAGGTTTGTTTATATATATATATACAAACCGGATTCCAAAAAAGTTGGGACACTATACAAATCGTGAATAAAAACTGAATGCAATGATGTGGAGGTGCCAACTTCTAATATTTTATTCAGAATAGAACATAAATCACGGAACAAAAGTTTAAACTGAGAAAATGTATCATTTTAAGGGAAAAATATGTTGAATAAGAATTTCATAGTGTCAACAAATCCCCCAAAAGTTGGGACAAGGCCATTTTTACCACTGTGTGGCACCTCCCCTTCTTCTTACAACACTCAACAGACGTCTGGGGACCGAGGAGACCAGTTTCTCAAGTTTAGAAATAGGAATGCTCTCCCATTATTGTCTAATACAGGCCTCTAACTGTTCAATCGTCTTGGGCCTTCTTTGTTGCACCTTCCTCTTTATGATGCACCAAATGTTCTCTATAGGTGAAAGATCTGGACTGCAGACTGGCCATTTCAGTACCCGGATCCTTCTCCTACGCAGCCATGATGTTGTGATTGATGCAGAATGTGGTCTGGCATTATCTTGTTGAAAAATGCAGGGTCTTCCCTGAAAGAGATGACGTCTGGATGGGAGCATATGTTGTTCTAGAACCTGAATATATTTTTCTGCATTGATGGTGCCTTTCCAGACATGCAAGCTGCCCATGCCACACGCACTCATGCAACCCCATACCATCAGAGATGCAGTTGATAACAACTTGGGTTGTCCTTGTCCTCTTTGGTCCGGATGACATGGCGTCCCAGATTTCCAAAAAGAACTATGAAATCGTGACTCGTCTGACCACAGAACAGTCTTCCATTTTGCCACACTCCATTTTAAAAGATCCCTGGCCCAGTGAAAACGCCTGAGCTTGTGGATCTTGCTTAGAAATGGCTTCTTCTTTGCACTGTAGAGTTTCAGCTGGCAACGGCGGATGGCACGGTGGATTGTGTTCACTGACAATGGTTTCTGGAAGTATTCCTGAGCCCATTCTGTGATTTCCTTTACAGTAGCATTCCTGTTTGTGGTGCAGTGTCGTTTAAGGGCCCGGAGATCACAGGGCATCCAGTATGGTTTTACGGCCTTGACCCTTACGCACAGAGATTGTTCCAGATTCTCTGAATCTTCGGATTATGTTATGCACAGTTTATGATGATAGATGCAAAGTCTTTGCAATTTTTCGCTGGGTAGCACCTTTCTGATATTGCTCCACTATCTTTCTGCGCAACATTGTGGGAATTGATGATCCTCTACCCATCTTGGCTTCTGAGAGATACTGCCACTCTGAGAAGCTCTTTTTATACCCAATTATGTTGCCAATTGACCTAATTAGTGTTAATTGGTCTTCCAGCTCTTCGTTATGCTCAAATTTACTTTTTCCAGCCTCTTATTGCTACTTGTCCCAACTTTTTTGGGATTTGTTGACACCGTGAAAATTTGAATCAATGTATTTTTCCTTTAAAATGATACATTTACTCGGATTAAACGTTTGATCTGTCATCTACGTTCTATTACAAATAAAATATTGACATTTGCCATCTCCACATCATTGCATTCAGTTTTTATTCACAATTTGTTTAGTGTCCCAACTTTTTGGGAATCTGGTTTGTATATATATATATATATTTAGAGAGAGAGAGAGCGTGCATGTATTAATACATAGCAGCACCTGACATTCAAAAAGTCAGTCTGTCTGGTTTTGGTGGTATCCACCAAAGAATAGGGAGCCAATAGGATACACAAATGTCAAGAGTCAATACTCACACTCATGTATAGAACACAATACTTATGTATCCAATCATCATATAGTACAGAAAAAAGTAATTATGCCTATGGTAAATTACCAATCATAATTCCCCCAAAAAAGTATTACCAGACCGCATATGAGGTAAAAAATACTTTATTAATATATCAGATTAAAATAAATTCATACAAAGAACAGGTGCAGGAAAGGCGGCATCCGCAGGAGGAAGACACAAAGGCATTGGCTGTGTTATATTATCCACATAAAAGACATATATAAAGTGCAAGTGCGAAAAAAACTAATATCATAACCACAATAAAGGCAGAACATTACCCATATTGTGCTTCCTCCATGATGACGCCAGCCTCGGCGGACCTTCATCTGGGGGTGGTGTCATCACAGAGGGGCACACCTTATATGTCCCAACTGGCCAATCACATTCCCGGCAATTAATTAGAAAATTATGAACATCCGATGCTGGCCGCCATGAGTGCGGTGATACTGCTGGCTGTATCGTCATGTGATGGGTCACGTGGCAAAGGTCACATGGCAAAGGACTGCACGAGAAATGAACAGATGACCATGACAGTCCTGCGATACCACAGTCATGGCAGTGCCGGAGGCATCTGACACAAAGGAACGCATGCGCTGGCCCAACACATAACCATAGAGATTAGACAAACAATGGTGCACTGTAGGTATATGCAAAGAACATACAAAAAGGAGAAAAGAGAAAAAAAGAAGAACAAATAGTAAGTCCAAAAGAATTAAAGAGAGATATTCTGAAAAAAGAAAATAATTAATTAGAAAAGTCTACACAACAAAATTATAATAATGGTGAAAAGAAAACTAAATAATATAGTGCAAAATAGTGAAAACATTTTAATACTAATAAAAATTCTAAAATCATGATTGTGACATGCAAATCCAAAATACTAGGGCGCATATTATGCACAAAATTATGCTATAACATGATATGATAATATGAATATGTATCACTGTAACATAGTGAATGAAAAACACAATACAATACACCTAAAATAAGATATTGTGATAAAGAATAAATGTGGCTAATAAACCCAAAAATTGGGTACCACTCAGATGGTACATACAGCCCAAAACTATTCCTAAATAAATAATAAATATAGTAATTAGCAGCAAAAACACCTATATCAATCCCATCAATAATTACATACTCATTACTCCATGACCCTATTAAATAACCATTACTGATCGACACGTTATATGTCAAAAAAAGGCTGGCATCCAATATTACATGCACATACTAAGAAAGCATGTGAAGAAGGGCAAAACAGACAAACAACCGGAGCACGTGATCAGGAACATACATACCATGTGACCCAAAAGTGACGTACCCTATATAACATAAATAACAATATATATAGTTAAAATACAAATAAAATAAACCTAATTAAAACCAAGGAGTATGCAGATCCAGGAAAAACACCTACAAAAAAGGCGAGAAACCAGGAAAGTCATTGAGACCTTGTGGGCGCAATGTATTCAACCTCCAGATCCACCTCCATTCAAGTTGAGCCAACCTCCTAGAGATATCACCACCCCGCATGTTCTTTGGTATACAATCAATGGCCTGTACTTTCCGACCTGATGGGTCGAAATTATTATAAAATTTGAAATGCCTAGCAACCGGCGTCAATTTAAATTCATCTTATTCATCTCGAGCAGAAATTATGTCACGGACATGCTCCCTTACACGAATCTTTAGTTCTCTAGTGGTAAGACCCACATATATTTTCAAACATTGGCAATTGGCATAGTAAACGACCGTAGTACTGGAGCAGGTCAGGCGATGAGTAATCCGAAACGTTTTCTCACCAGTGATGTCCTGAAAATCTACAGCCCTCACCATGTTGGTGCAGGCTATACACTTCCCACATGACACAAATCCCCACTCTGGTCTGCTGATCCCAGGAAAAATCGGAGGAGTCTGTTTCACATAAAAACTCTTCACTAGTTTTTAGACCTTCTTGCCACCAATGAGGGGCCAGAGGTGGCATATTTCGCCACTACCAGATCTGTAAGCGGAACCGGTCAAAACAGGCTCTCATTTCATGCCATCTTGAATGATTTGTGGCGAATCTTACTTTATCATTCTCCGATTTTTCTTTCTGGGAATACAGCAGAGCAAAGTGGTCTGACCTTGCCCTTTTATATGCCATCTTAATGGATCATTGACTATATCCTCTATTGGTAAAGCGATGTCTCAATTCTTCTGCTCGTTCCTCAAACAATTAATCCGTAGAACAAATCCTATGTGCCCGCAAGAACAGGCCGGTCGGAATCGATCTGATCATCGGAGGAGGATGGGATGAAGCAGCGTGTAAATAAGAGTTTACAGCAGTTGATTTCCTGAAAATATTAGTCAAGATTGAACCATCAGAACCCCTCCGAAATTGTACATCCAGGAAGTCGATGATGTTTCTATCACATTTATAAGTAAGTTTGATCTTTCTTTTATTGTTATTCAAGACCATAAAAATACTTGTAATTGTGAAACATCACCCTGCCAGATCAGAAACACATCATCGAAGTACTGCGCCCAAAAATGCTGTGGTCCATCAATGAGTGCTGATCTGATGAAAAAAGGTCCTCCTCCCACAATGCCAGGAACAAATTAGCGTATGACGGCTGTAACGGATCTCCTGGCACCTTGACTGGGTACCTCCGTCGATGGATGCTCCTAGTGCTTCCCGAGGACTCCAAGCATTCCACTTGACACCGTAAGCGCTGCAGACCCCACAAACCGCTGAAGCTAAATCCAAAAAGCAGGAACAGCTCTTACAAGAGCTTGGAGTTATAGCCAGTGGAGTATACAGCGTATAGCAATCCCCTTACACATGAGACGAGGCTCTATGTTGAATGTAAAACAGGAACTCTTTATTGAACAAACAGAATTGACTTATATACACATGACATACTGAGGACATGACATAGCAGCCAATCCTGTACAGTTTAAACACAAAACTAACCCTATTCAACAAACACAATGGCATTGTCTGTGACACAATTAACAAAACACACTGGCATTGTCTTTGACGCAATCAACAATGAACATGCAAACAGACATGTTCACTCCCTCCATAATTAATGACTGGGAAGAGGAGACACATGTGATCGGATTATCTCCTGAGTGTATCATAGGGGTCGGCTGCTATTATAATCAACTATATTAATCCCATCACTAACACAATCAGTGGGAGTCTCAGTGCAGAGTTAACCCTTTTTGTGTTGCTGAATCCACACCATGCCTTTTTAATGGGCAATAGGAAATATGTGGCATATAAATTACGCACATAAATCAGGGTTCATAGTTCCTTGTAACCCCAAAAGGTCTGAGGGGGGTCTCCATAGTTCATGGTACATAGTCTATAGGAAGGAGGCTGGCCCTTAGGCTTCTCCAGCAGCCCCAGTGATGGTTCAGTCCATCACAATGGCGCACATGGCGCCCCCATCGCTGTCCCCTGGAGCTGCAGGTAGAAGGACCCATCAAAAATAAAAAAAATTATGTGTCAACACAAAATTGAGTAAATTGATCAAAAACATCTTCTTGACATCCTGGAAATTTGCCCTATCCAGAAAATACTCAACAGCCTGTATACCATCACAATGTCTGATGTTGGTGTATAGTGACTCAACGTCACACGTCACCAGCACCATATACTCCGCCAAATGAATCCCCTCAATTTTATGTAGGAAATCTGTCATATGAATGAAGGATGGTAGATTGGCTACCATACCCTTCAGCTGCAAATCAAAATAACGCCCCACCTGCTCTGTTAAATTGCCACGTCCAGATATAATGGGCCTACCTGGAGGTACGTTTTTGTGGATTTTTGGTAGGAGGTATAAAGTTGAAATTGTAGGTTCTTTCACAATCAAAGCATCATATGTCTCAACTGGCCAATCTCATTCCCGGCAATTAATTAGAAAATTATGAACATCCGATGCTGGCCGCCATGAGTGTGGTGATACTGCTGGCTGTATCGTCATGTGATGGGTCACGTGACAAAGGTCACATGACCGCACGAGAAATGAACAGATGATCGTGGCAGTCCCGCAATACCACAGTCGCGGCAGTGCCTGAGGCATCTGACACAAAGGAACACATGCGCGGGCCCAACACCTAACCATAGAGATTAGACAAACAATGGTGCACCGTAGGTATATGCAAAGAACATACAAAAATAAAAAATGAGAAAAGAGAAAAACAGGAAAAAAGGAGGCATGAAAAGAAAGAACAAACAATAAGACCAAAAGAATTAAAAAGAGATATCCTGAAAAAAGAAAATAATTAATTAGAAAAGTCTACACAACTAAATTATAATAATGGCGAAAAGAGAACTAAATAATATAGTGCAAAATAGTTTAAAGAGACAGGGGGCACACCAGATACTAACAGGAGTGCAAAGGGTGGAATAATAACATATGACAAATTATCTGACCCAAGAGAGAGTCAAAAAGAGCCACCCCATAGATGCACATCCAACCATAAAGGGATACAAAAATATATATGAAGTTTATTTAGACACAACAACACACAAGCATTAAAAAATTGTATACAATATGGAACAAAGTGCGGTATGCAATAAAATAAAAGGGCGCTTGTTATGTTTTCAGGTCCACTGCACCAGCTGGCTATGTAGGTTTGGCTCTTGATATTGGACCCCATGTTGGTCTGTCTGTATTTTCAATTCTAGTGGTCTTACCTTACCTTACATTTGCTACATGTGATTTATTGTACTGTTCTATATGCTGGTTGATTACACATATATTCAGATGTGATAAACTCAGTGGACCTGTATGTGTCGGTTACATATATTTTATTGCATACCACACTTTGTTCCATATTGTATACAATTTTTTAATGCTTGTGTGTTGTTGTGTCTAAATAAACTTCATATATATTTTTGTATCCCTTTATGGTTGGATGTGCATCTATGGGGTGGCTCTTTTTGACTCTCTCTTGGGTCAGATAATTTGTCATAGTGCAAAATAGTGAAAACATTTTAATACTAATAAAAATTATAAAATCATGATTGTGACATGAAAATCCAAAATACTAGGGCGCATATTATGCACATAATTATGCCATAACAATTCTCAAACCCCAACCTAAACCAAAATATTAGTGAGCTAAATTAGTGAATGATGTGCAAAAATGAAATGGAAAAGTGAAGCGCATGAGTGGACTTTTTCTCCTTGTGCCCCCTTTGACTATTTAATATGTGGTGGACTGATATCGAGCGCATTTTAGTGTCCACACACAGTGAATAACTCTATTTGAGAGGCTTTTTGCTGCTTACCTTGTCACAGATGCTTTCTGGTCTGGGGTGCTCCAGTCTTGTTATTTTTGTTTTTGTTTACTCTGTTGTTTGTAACCTATTACTAAACTGATGCATTTGGTCCCCTGATTTACCTTTGATTACCCGTAAGGGGAAACGCGTTTGGACATTGTTTGTCATGTCAGAAAGTGATAGGGCATTCTAAGAACAGGTTAGCCAAGGAATGTGGACAGAGTGCAACTAACTTCAAGGTGCATCTCTGGGCTGAGCAGTTGTTTTAGGGCAAGAATAGGGACAGATATTTTCTAATCCTCTGGCCCTATTCGCATAATACTGTCCGTATATCTGCCTAATGGCCCACTGTACCTATGATTCGTCTTTGACATTGTATATAGTGTCAGAAAGTGATAGGACTATTCAAGAACAGGCTAGCCCAGGAACGTGGACAGAGTGCACCTACCTTTAAGGTGTATCTCTGGGCTGAGCAGTTTCTGTGAGGGCAAGATTAAGGATAGATATACCTCAATCTTCAGTTCTTACCTGTATAATATTGTTGCTATGTTTGCTAAAAGTCCATTGTTTTGACAGCTTTTTGTACTATAGTCATCAGGGTCCTGTTTGGACCAAGTATATAATTTTTTTTATATGTAGAATAAAGGTTACATTTTAGAAGTTGCCCTCAGTGAGATATATATATATATATATATATATATATATATATATATATATAAAGAAAAATGTGTGGCAGCACCAATTTATACCAAAAAGAGAAGATAGGGTGCTAGGTCCAGGGAATTCACTGCTTACCCTTGTATGTAGACGAAAACGGACAGCAACTCCAAGTAGTACAAAAAATGATAATTTATTGGGCAACAGTGGCACAGAGGCGACGTTTCGGCTCAAAATCCAGAGCCTTTCTCAAGCATCAAAACACAAAGGTGAGTGCACATATAAATAGGTGTACACAATGATAACATTATAATCAATTAAGTTTCGCAATTAATATCAAAGTAACAAATACATCAATAAATAGTGTTACAAAAAATGATAACATACAGGGATAAATCCAATAATACATAATTGTGAATGTGATTCATAATAAATACATGGAAAGAAATATAATTCATAATATAAACATAAGTGGCTCCAATGTAAATCATCTGTTTCACATCTTCTTTAATAATCTATAATTAAAAACAAGGAGGTGCCAGAGAGATAAGGGTGACGTACCACAGAGTTCGCTTGTATCCACATCCCGACAATGGCCACACTTGGCGTCTAGCTGAATGAAGTGCGCAGGCGCCAGTATCCGTCCCTACAGAATCGCGTCATGTTATGTCCTGCTACGGCGCGCCCGCATCATACCTTACGTCATCAACTGCACGCCACTAGCTCCACTTCAGTGCGCATGCTCAAAGCGTTCTATGCCACGCCATATTTGGTTCTGGACGGGTTGCCCATAGTTCCTGAATCTATACTTGGGATGGCTAACAGGAGGCAAGAATAAGAGAACCATAACCCTCTGTCAGGGGATCATGGTAATCCTATGTTGGGCATGCATTATGGTCCCGACCGACACCCCAGTATCGGTCGCGTACCAAGTGCCGCCCCCATCTTGTCACCCATAGCCACTCAATAAGGGTTCTCCTTAGTGTTACATATTCTTAAAAGAAACAGGTATGTACAGTATGTCGGAACATGATCCGACCCCAACACGCAATCCAATCCAGATAAAACCAAATATGTGGATATCATCGGACGTGGGATACAGCACACTTCCATGTGGAAAAACGACACCCAGACTTCATAGCTCCTTTTTCTCTAATATTCATTAATCATCTGCAATATAATGATAATGACAATTAATAATGTTCAATTGAGAAAGAACAAATTCAAGTTAAATCTCATAATAACCTTTGTATAGGATCGCCACCTACAGTCAGGTGAAAGACATATAACAAATGACACAAGATCTGCCAGGGGCAAACCACCTCTTCAAGTACATACCCCTAAATTAAAATCTACATTGAGACCATTTGGCCTTAAGGTGTTTAACCTGTGTATCCACAGTAATTCTCTCCTTTTTAATAATAAATTCCTATTGCCCCCCCGTCTGGGCATGGGAATGTGATCTATGATCCAGCATTTTAGTTGGTATTCTGTATGATCCATCTCAACAAAATGTTTAGGGATAGGTAGATCCCGACGTTTTTTTCTTATGGTAGAGCGGTGATTGTTTAGTCTGGTTTTCAGATCGGTGGAAGTCTCACCTATATACAGTAAATTACACGGGCAACTCAAAATATAAATCACATAATTAGAGCTACAGGTGAGATAAAAAGGAATAGGGTATCTCACATTGGTCACCGGGTGTATGAAGGTTTTTCCTTTACAGATATATTTACAGTTCACACAGCAGAGACATGGGAAACATCCCGTGCTCTGCTGTGTCAATGTTCTCTGTGTTAAACCAGGTCCTGCACCTATATCCGCATGTACCAATTGGTCACGTAAATTTTTAGATCTTTTGTAAGAAAACAATGGAGGGGATTTGAATTCAGGTATTTGACTGAGGCATCCCCCCAGGATGCCCCAGTGTTTGACGATGATGCGGTTGATGATACTACTATGTTCTGTATATTTTGTGATAAAAGGGATTCTATTGTGAGGACCCTTTCTTATCTTCCTCACCAATGTATCATCTCTATTCAAATCATGGACACGGTCTACTTGGGATAATAGTAGTTCAGTCGGATAACCCCTGTGTTTAAATTTATCCACCATGGTTTCCAATGATTTCTCTAGTACATCAGGGTCAGAGGTAATCCTCTTGGCCCTGAGGAACTGAGAAAAAGGAAGAAATTTCACCATATTTCGTGGATGACTACTCTGATAGTGTAAAAGGGTATTCTTATCCGTAGGTTTAGTAAATAACCTAGTTGCTAGACGTCCTTCATCATACATGACAGTAGTGTCCAAAAATTGGATTTCAGTACTAGAGTACACAAGGGTAAATTGTAACTCTTTATTGACACTGTTCAAATACTCCTGAAACTCCAATAGTTCCAGGCAGTCACCAGTCCATATGAGGAAGATGTCGTCGATGTATCTCCACCACCTCAAGATTTTATTGCTGTGGTGGGATACATGGACGACATCTTCCTCAAAACACCTCATGAAAATATTTGCGTATGTGGGGGCCACGTGGGACCCCATCGCCACGCCTCTGATTTGTTTATAGAATGTGTCCTGAAACAGAAAATAGTTCTGCCTCAGGATAACTTTCAAAAGATCAATCACAAATTCACATGCTTCTATAGTAAGGGATGACATCTCTAACATGTGTCTAACCGCTCTGATCCCTAGATCATGATTAATTGACGTGTAAAGCGATGTCACATCGAACGACGCCAATATCAAATTCTCATATCTCTCACATTCCACCTCTCGCAATTTACACAGAAAATCTGTGGTGTCCTGGATATAGGATTTCACCCCACAGGCATAGCTATTTAAAAGTTTATCTAGAAAGATGGAAATGTTACTGAATATGGAATCTGAACCTGACACTATTGGACGACCAGGAGGGTCGACCAAAGATTTGTGTACTTTAGGCAGTACGTAAAGTACTGGTGTTACCGGATGACTCACAGTACAAAAGTCAGCAAGATCACTGTCAATGATGCCAGCCACAACAGCATTATTTAAACATTTTTGGATGATCCTGGCAATATCAAACTTTGGATCGGATTGAAGTACTAGATATACTTCAGTATCGCTCAGTTGTCGTCTGATCTCCGCAATGTATTTAGTGGTATCAAGGACGACTATACCACCCCCCTTGTCTGCAGGTTTTACTGTAAGGAGGGGGTCATCCCTCAATTGTTCAATCGCCTCAATCTCCAAACGAGTGAGATTGGGGTTCTTGAACACATTAACATTACATGATTGCTTATATTGTAGTATTTCAGATTTTACAGCTGTTATGTATGCATCAACGGCAGACTCGCCAATCACAGGGGTAAAATTACTTTTGAGGTGCAAATCAAAACTACCCAGCGAAAGCTCACTATGCTGGGCAGTGTTGGTTTGCATCCTCTCACTGAACCATGCTTTAAGTTTGATCCTGCAGAAAAAAGCAGCCAGGTCCACATCTAAATCAAACATATTCAATTTCGTCGACGGACAAAAAGTAAGACCCTTATTCAGGACACTTACTTGTATGGGGGTAAGTATTTTAGATGACAAGTTAATAACAGTTACTTCTTCTTCTGTGTCTGTGTTTTGTTGCCTTGGACACGAACTTTGTTGTTTCGTAATTTTGGCGGTTCGTCGATGTCTACGACCACCGCGTCTGGTGCGGCTTCTTTTTTGTGCTGGTGATTGCCTCTGTATCCTAAAAAAGGTGTGGACTCCTCTGATCCCAATGGTTGTCCATTTCTCTTTTTCTTTCTGTCTTTCTGGTTGGACTGATTATTGTCAAACTGCCATGTATAAATGAATCCCCTTTTGTAATCTTCCAAGTCCCGGATCCATTTGGGACGTTTCCCTTCTTCCAATTCACTTTTAAGTTTAGTTATGTGTGACGTCACATTATCAGAAAATACCGTAAAATCTTCCACAGTGAGGGAGGCCTGTAAAGTCCGCTCAATATCACCAATCTCCACAGCTGTAGAGGTTAATTCCTCTTGGATAAACTGAATGTTTAAAAGAATAAAGTCCAAAGAGTATCTGTTCGAAAGCGCTTCAAACTTTTTGCAATAATTCTGATTATGAAAAAATAAATTAGGACGTAAATTAGATCTCATACCTCTCGGGATTCTTTGAGCCTTATAATATTCACCCAGAGTAGTCATGTGTAGACCCAGGGACACTGTTTTTTTGGAGAGAAATTCCAGTTGTTTTTTTAATTCCTTTATTGATGGGGTATTTAAAAAGGTAGCATCTCCCCCGATATCTCGTATAATTCGCTCCGCTTCCTCCTGAGAGTAGGTGGGGCCACGTGGAGATTCAATATCCATAGTAAGAACAGTTAATAGTCCATATGAAAAAATTGTGCTAAGCCAACAAGTGAAAAAATATAAAAAGAAAAATGTGTGGCAGCACCAATTTATACCAAAAAGAGAAGATAGGGTGCTAGGTCCATGGAATTCACTGCTTACCCTTGTATGTAGACGAAAACGGACAGCAACTCCAAGTAGTACAAAAAATGATAATTTATTGGGCCACAGTGGCACAGAGGCGACGTTTCGGCTCAAAATCCAGAGCCTTTCTCAAGCATCAAAACACAAAGGTGAGTGCACATATAAATAGGTGTACACAATGATAACATTATAATCAATTAAGTTTCACAATTAATATCAAAGTAACAAATACATCAATAAATAGTGTTACAAAAAATGATAACATACAGGGATAAATCCAATAATACATAATTGTGAATGTGATTCATAATAAATACATGGAAAGAAATATAATTCATAATATAAACATAAGTGGCTCCAATGTAAATCATCTGTTTCACATCTTCTTTAATAATCTATAATTAAAAACAAGGAGGTGCCAGAGAGATAAGGGTGACGTACCACAGAGTTCGCTTGTATCCACATCCCGACAATGGCCACACTTGGCGTCTAGCTGAATGAAGTGCGCAGGCGCCAGTATCCGTCCCTACAGAATCGCGTCATGTTACGTCCTGCTACGGCGCGCCCGCATCATACCTTACGTCATCAACTGCACGCCACTAGCTCCACTTCAGTGCGCATGCTCAAAGCATTCTATGCCACTCCATATTTGGTTCTGGACGGGTTGCCCATAGTTCCTGAATCTATACTTGGGATGGCTAACAGGAGGCAAGAATAAGAGAACCATAACCCTCTGTCAGGGGATCATGGTAATCCTATGTTGGGCATGCATTATGGTCCCGACCGACACCCCAGTATCGGTCGCGTACCAAGTGCCGCCCCCATCTTGTCACCCATAGCCACTCAATAAGGGTTCTCCTTAGTGTTACATATTCTTAAAAGAAACAGGTATGTACAGTATGTCGGAACATGATCCGACCCCAACACGCAATCCAATCCAGATAAAACCAAATATGTGGATATCATCGGACATGGGATACAGCACACTTCCATGTGGAAAAACGACACCCAGACTTCATAGCTCCTTTTTCTCTAATATTCATTAATCATCTGCAATATAATGATAATGACAATTAATAATGTTCAATTGAGAAAGAACAAATTCAAGTTAAATCTCATAATAACCTTTGTATAGGATCGCCACCTACAGTCAGGTGAAAGACATATAACAAATGACACAAGATCTGCCAGGGGCAAACCACCTCTTCAAGTACATACCCCTAAATTAAAATCTACATTGAGACCATATGTTGGTAAGGCTGATTAGTCAGCCTGCATTTGTGGGAGGGGCGGAGGCTCTTCATATACGGGCCACACCCTCATTCTCAGGTGTGTGCTTTCAGGTGTTTTCACTAACCTCCGACTCCCTACAACCACGTTGAAATCGGATTTTGGACAAGGTCCAGCATTTTCTCACGGTAGAAGATTCAGATAGTAGGTCGGTCTTCACGTCTCAAGCATAAAAACAATTCTCAGGGGCGCACAGTAGAACAAAGCGCGGATAGCTGTTGTCTGGGCAACTATTCAAGGATTCTCTTCCTATCTACCTGGTTCTTTTTGGCCCTCATTCCTGCATAGTCTAGGCAGTTAGGCTTTGGTCCCACGATCTCCTGACGCTAGGGCATTGCCAGTACTCGCACTAGAACCAAACTTTACAAGTTTCAGTTGGTTTATGATCCATTTCACAATGTATTCTCGGTCCTCCATTCCGGTTTGGTGCAGTATCCGCAATATTGAGCATCATGTCTCTGGCCTTGTCATCCACAAGATGGGTTGTAGGTTTCCTACTGGTCTTGCCTCACATACCCCGAATTTTCGCTCTAGATCCCGGATGCCTTGCAGTTGGCTTGGGGATTAGTTTGTACATGCCATTCAAATTCTTTTTCTACCCTACTTGGCTTGGTTTTTGCCCACTTATAGGCCTACCCACGATCATGGCTTAGGGCACACAACAAGCCATTTAGTCAGGTCAGCTAAGACACGCCTAGCTGGGTTAGGTTGTTCCCGTTGTTTTCTCCCTAGGGTTCTTCGGATACCTCTTGGCCGTAGCCATGACCACAAATATATATATACAGTACAGACCAAAAGTTTGGACACACCTTCTCATTCAAAGAGTTTTGTTTATTTTCATGACTATGAAAATTTTAGATTCACACTGAAGGCATCAAAACTATGAATTAACACATGTAGAATTATATACATAACAAAAAAGTGTGAAACAACAAAAAATATGTCATATTCTAGGTTCTTCAAAGTAGCCACCTTTTGCTTTGATTACTGCTTTGCACACTCTTGGCATTCTCTTGATGAGCTTCAAGAGGTAGTCATCTGAAATGGTTTTCACTTCACAGGTGTGCCCTGTCAGGTTTAATAAGTGGGATTTCTTGCCTTATAAATGGGGTTGGGACCATCAGTTGCGTTGTGGAGAAGTCAGGTGGATACACAGCTGATAGTCCTACTGAATAGACTGTTAGAATTTGTATTATGGCAAGAAAAAATCAGCTAAGTAAAGAAAAACGAGTGGCCATCATTACTTTAAGAAATGAAGGTCAGTCAGTCCGAAAAATTGGGAAAACTTTGAAAGTGTCCCCAAGTGCAGTCACAAAAACCATCAAGTGCTACAAAGAAACTGGCTCACATGCGGACCGCCCCAGGAAAGGAAGACCAAGAGTCACCTCTGCTGCGGAGGATAAGTTCATCCGAGTCACCAGCCTCAGAAATCGCAGGTTAACAGCAGCTCATATTAGAGACCGGGTCAATGCCACACAGAGTTCTAGCAGCAGACACATCTCTAGAACAACTGTTAAGAGGAGACTGTGGGAATCAGGCCTTCATGGTAGAATATCTGCTAGGAAACCACTGCTAAGGACAGGCAACAAGCAGAAGAGACTTGTTTGGGCTAAAGAACACAAGGAATGGACATTAGACCAGTAGAAATCTGTGCTTTGGTCTGATGAGTCCAAATTTGAGATCTTTAGTTCCAACCACCGTGTCTTTGTGCGACACAGAAAAGGTTAACGGATGGACTCTACATGCCTGGTTCCCACCGTGAAGCATGGAGGAGGAGGTGTGATGGTGTGGGGGTGCTTTGCTGGTGACACTGTTGGGGATTTATTCAAAATTGAAGGCATACTGAACCAGCATGGCTACCACAGCATCTTGCAGCGGCATGCTATTCTATCCGGTTTGCGTTTAGTTGGACCATCATTTATTTTTCATCAGGACAATGACCCCAAACACACCTCCAGGCTGTGTAAGGGCTATTTGACCATGAAGGAGAGTGATGGGGTGCTGTGCCAGATGACCTGGCCTACACAGTCACCGGACCTGAACCCAATCGAGCAGAGTGAAGGCAAAAGGGCCAACAAGTGCAAAGCAGTCTCTGGGAACTCCTTCAAGACTGTTGGAAGACCATTTCAGGTGACTACCTCTTGAAGCTCATTAAGAGAATGCCAAGAGTGTGCAAAGCATTAATCAAAGCAAAAGGTGGTTACTTTGAAGAACCTAGAATATGACATATTTTCAGTTCTTTCACACTTTTTTGTTATGTATATAATTCCACATGTGTTAATTCATAGTTTTGATTCCTTCAGTGTGAATCTACAATTTTCATAGTCATGAAAATAAAGAAAACGCTTTGAATGAGAAGGTGTGTCCAAACTTTTGGTCTGTACTGTATATGTCTCAATTTGTGCCCTGTGTAACCTGCCACAGGTATCATGTAAAATGACTAGTATGTGAATATAACTAGCAATCAGCATGTAGCTAAGAAATATTTCCATGAATGCCTTACTGGGATGGTGCCATCCACTTCTGCGAAGTCTTCATCTTGGGGTGGACCTGTATTCTTTTAAATCCCAAGGCCAAATTTATGTCCCAGTCCGGCCTTCCGTTCAAATAACTGAACGAGGGCTTGTTTTTTGCCAGATAAGTTGTGCTTTCTATTCACACTAATTGCTGTTGCATAGAACGTAGTAGAAAGTAGTAGAAAGCTGGAAAAATGTACAGTAAATGCGGTTGGAAATGGAAAAACAAAACACAATTCCACCATTTCATTTTTACAGTGTTTTCCGTATACGGTAAAAATGACATACCCAATCCAAATTTTTATAGCTTTTCTTGTGTTTTATTACACAAAAAATATATTTTTTTTCCTTTAAATCTCCATATACTTACCCCCATAATGTTTTCATATTTACATCTAGGGAGCTGTGTGAGGGCTCTTTTTTTTTTTGCAGAGTGATCTGAATTTTTATTATACCATTTTGGGATGTGTATGACTTTCTGATCACCTTCTATTCAATTTTTTGGCAAGGTGAAGTGACCAAAAGCCAGTGAATCGGTCATTTTTATTTTTTTCCCCATTACGGTGTTCAATGTAAGGGATAAACACTTATATTTTAATAGTTTGGGCATCTTGGGACACAGAAGTACAATGTTTTGCCCCTTTTGACTTTTCATATTTTTATTTTTACTTTTTTTACATTTATTTTTAATCCCCTTAAAGGACTTTAACATAAACTACTCACAAAAAGTTACTGATATTTGGCTTGTAGGAAAAATTTCAGGATTAATCTAAAATACACTCTGACTTTTACAGGTGAACTTAATGTGACCCTCTCTAAACTTTTAAATTAGAACTGGTATTAAAGGATAACTGTCACGTTTAGACCCTAATTTCAATTTTCATATATGTAGTTACTAATAACGTGATATTCCAGAATCAGTTACTATTAGACTGACTTACCCCATATTTAATAAGATTTAGCCCTTAGCAACCAGTCTGCATAAAACTGCAATTTCACTATTCAGTTAAGATGGCCGCCACTGCCCTCACCCTGAGGCTAATCCCCCCTGCCCTAACTACCCACAATGCATTGACCTCCTCACATGCCAGTAACAATAGCCCCCCCAAAAGTGTCAGTAACCAGAGCCCTCCCCCCTAAAGGGTTAATCTCCTGCAGCACATAGGGGTCCTTTTACCACATGTTTCTTTCATTTATACACTGAGCAGATGGCAGATCTCCCTTCCCTGGTGTGCGCTGCTCCAACTCTGCATTCTCCAGCTCTGCTGAGTGAGGGAACGTCTGCCAAGCGCAGGGACAGGGAGAAGTGCACACAGCCCAGGCACTGTTTTCAGCTCCTGGGGAGGATCTGGCTTTAATCATTTACTTACAGTCCCTGGCTGTCAGTAATGTGACCCTGCATGCAGCTTGCTTCTGCATGCTCAGTCTATCAACAGATAGACGGACCATGCCTAGCAACCCTATTTTAAGCACAGGTAAAAGTAGGCAGTACAGGGAAGAAGAAATTTGGAATTAAGGGGTAATTAAATACACAGTGAAAAGTTGAAATAGGGCCACCAAGGTGATATTAATCACCACAATCCAATACTCAAAAACAAAAATAATACGACAGTTATCCTTTAAATAGTCCTCCTCATCATGTTGTTTACATTTTGACATCATGAATCCAAGACGACACCTAACATTTGATCAAAAGTACCTCGCCATTGTGAGGCTTCAAGTAGGATACTCTCAGATGGAAGTGGCCACTGAGCTTAGTGTCATCAGCAGGTTGTAACAGAGATACAGAGAGACTGGAAGAGTCACAAAAAGGCATAGAAGTGGACGTCCTTTGGCCACATCCCACACTGATGACTGCTTAATTGTGAATAATGCCCTATGGAACCGGATGATGAATGTCACACAACTCCAGGCTCATTTAAGGGAGGTGAGAGGCACCTAAGTGTCATGTCAGACCATTTAAAACCGTTTGCATGGTCTGCGTGCTAGACCACCTGCAAGGGTACCTGACCACACCACCAGGCAAAGGTGTCATCGTCTTGTCATCTACGCTGGACGAGGGAGCAGTGGGCCGCTGTGCTATTCACTAATGAAAGTCAATTCACGCTGAGCAGAAATGATGGCCTCAACGATGTTGGAGACATCAAGAAGAGCGCTATGCATCAGCCACTGTTGGAGCCATTGGTGGTGGTGATGTTGTTACAGTGTGGGCAGGTGTGTCTAGTCAATACAGAACTGCCCTACACTTTGGGCTTGTCACTGTACCATTCACATACTATGTGAATAACATCCTTAATCTAGTCATTTTGCCTATGCTTGAACAACACAGGCCTAATTTGATCTTTATGGACGATAACGTGCCAGCTCATCAGGTCCTAATCATTTACCATTGCAGTCTATAGGAGAATCACTATATTTCTATCAAGCCCTGCCACAGGTACAGCACTGTAGTTGGTGAGCTGCGAAAAGGCTTCTCAAACAGCTGATCAGCATGGGTTCCAGGTTTTGGACCCCCACCGATCGGATACTGATGACCTTTTCAGAGAATAGGTAATCAGTAAAGGACCTGTGTTGATGATGTCGTCACAAGTACTTAAGCTTTCTTATATTCGGAAATGCACTCATGCTGCAGAGTTTGCATCATTAATGTAGTTCATGTTTATTTATGGCAGACAGCCCCCTGACAAATCGGCTCTCCTGAAATCTGCCCGGCATGGTATGTTCCCAGTCCGGGCTAGGTGGTGCTACAGGGGCGTACATAGAACTCATTGGGCCCCATAGCAGAAATCTGAATTTGGCCCCAAGCTCTGTCTCTGGCCCCTGCTACCACCTCTGGTCTCTCCCACTGTCCTGGCTCATACCTTCCCCACCCTCTTTTGACAAAGACAAAAAATATACCACTCAGTCTTATCATCCAGCCCTTCATGCACTGTATGTCCAAATTCATATCAGCAAACTTCCCCCACCTATCATTGACTGCTACAAATTTACCACCCAATTCCCCTCACCATCATGAACTATTGCAGCCACAAGATCTCTCATGAACTGTGACTGCAATCTTATTAGCCCACCCATGAACTGCGCTGCAGTCCTACACCTATAGCACCCTTTAGGCTATGTGCACACCTGCAGCAGAGGTTCCAGGCAGGACACTCCATCACACATTCTTTCAAAAATAAAGGGTGAAAGAATGTTGCATACCTGTACTCACTCTGGATCCCGACGGGCCCCGTGATTATGAATGGGATATGGCAGGTGCTAGCTGTGTTCAGTCAGATCCGAAGATTTTATGTATTCTACTCTTATTCTGTAACAAAATAATCTAATTGCAAGTGTGCACTTAGTCTTATACAATGAACTGTGTCTGCTGCTTATTATAGTGTGCAATACCCCCATGCCCCCGTCCCCCAGAGTGCTGACTTACTGCAAGTGTTCCTGTAGCCAGCTGTCACTCTGGCAGAGCATAGCCAGAGCCTGGGGCAGATTTTCAGAGTGCTGTACTGGAGTCCAGACTGGTGACGCTCCTGGCTCAGGTCAGGTCCAGACAGCTAGGTCACAGTGCGACATATGATGGCAGAGGAACATGGCCAGGACAAAATATTTTTGTACCCTATGCATATTAGGGAAATAGTGCCCTCTTTGTAGTATTTATTAAAAACTTCCTTACTTGCTAATAAAATACATTTTAAAAAATGTTACAGGTGTAGACACAGAATACTAAAGTATTGAATCCAGTCACTCTCAACTGATATGTCTCTTACTGGTGTTCATTTTGTTTTCTTCTGCATTCGCCCCAGGCTGCCATGAAATGTTCTCTCAAAAACTGCACAGTCTCTTTGGCAAGTAAAGTAGCTAAAATGGGTTAAGAGGTAGCATTTGCATCTGGGCCTGTGGGCTCAAGGACCCCTCTGCCATATTACAAGACACCAATGCAATAATAGTATCTTGGGAGTCTGTTACAGATTTTGCATTGGGCAAAACCTCCTAATACAGACCCCAGCTGCTGCAGAATGTGATAATACACAACTCAGCTGCTGAAGAACGTAACATACAGACCTCAGCTGCTGTAGAACATCATAATATACAGCTCAGCTGCTGCAAAACATCAAAATACACACCTCATCTGCTGAACAACATAATAATCTGATGCTACAGAACACATAAGGCTTTGATTACATCTTTGTTTTAGTGGCCTCAGGTCATAAATGAAGGACAAAATAGTGTATCCTGCCAGGCTCCATGATGGAAACCCATCAAATCTCATCATAATCAAAGAGATGTTGTCTTCTGTCATGTGTCAGATCCGGCACTACCATGATTTTCGTTGCCACTAGCGTAGATGTGAACAAAGCCTGATACACACCGCTAGATGCTGCAGAACATCGTAATAGTGACAAGAAAACTATGAGTCTCATCATGAGCAGGATGTTATTATTGGAAATTAGAGGGCAATACATAGATTCCCCCAGGGGCCCCATCCATTAGATGTAGGCCACTGTGGTGGTAGTAGTAGTAGTGACACTTGTAGCCATGACTCATGTAGCCACGCTAAGGGCAGTGGTAGCTGTGGCAACAGTGGCACTTGGGGAAAATACAGATGAGGGAATGATGAAGGGGGCTGATATATCACAGGCTGATAAAAGTAAACAAAAAGTCTGATTGTGTGTTGGACAGGACCTGGGAGTCCAATCTGGGTGTTGAAGTGGAGATTACATCAGTGTAGGAGGGTGGTGGATGTGGCAGCAATAAAGAGCTTCTATTGTGGTCAGCTCAGAAACTGGTGATGTCACTGATAGTGTGGGCAGAGAATCAAAACATGCGCTAGGCCAAGCTCGGCAGAAGCTGCTAGCTCTGCCAGTATCTCCCATCTAACAGTTTTTTTCACATTTGGTAAACAGAAGCACTGCCATGTGCAAGATCTGCAGGATGAAAATAAGCTGTGGGTGTTCAAACACAAACATAGGCACCACAGCTCTATAGCACTTGAAGCAGCATCACTAGATCTAGTGGGAAATTAGAACTGTCAACCAGAAACCAAAACAAGACTGTTCCCCTTCTCCCAGTCTTCTTTGCAGGGGCCAGACCACATCTTCATGAAGTTCAGTGTCGGTTACTGCTTCTCCAACTCAGACTCCTCTTTCTCCTTCTCCTCCGCTCAGTTGATAGCCATCAATAACAGAATGTGTGCCCAGGAAACAACTCTATGCCCCAATAATCCAATGGTGTGCAAGCTTAACTCCCACCTACCTAAGTTGTTGATGGTGCAGTCATTGCCATACCACTTAGTGGATTCTACTGCCTTTAGGGGACTGATGGTGTGTATTCAGCCTCATTGGAGGATAAATAGTCTTCCTTATTTCTCCCCCAAAAAACATCCCTGCCTTGTATTGTCACATGGTGAGGAACATGGATCACTCCTTTCATTTCTCTGTGTATCAAGGTGCATGCTACTGTGCACACTTGGAGCAGCTGTTACAGGCAGGGACAGTACATATCTTTCATGGCACACTGAGACAATATTTTTTACAGCAGCGTCGAACCAGCACCACAGCAACAAGGCCAGGCCCTATTGACACCTTCACGTTTGTGCTGGTTTGGTTCCCACACCGGGCACTTCTACGCCTCCTCTACATCACCCACAATGGATAACCTCCCATCCCCATCAGAAACATAGCAGTGTGTTGCTTCCACTGCCCTCCCTCCTATCATATATCTAAAGTGAAGCATTGTCATGCTGTGTTATAGCTGATCGACCTGGGCGAGAGTAGTTGATAAAACATCCAACTGACTGTCTATGTGATAACTCCAACTAGGCAAGGTGGTTAGTGAAAAATGTGACAGGAACATCATGGCTGAGCTGCATTTGGTAGAAATAACACATGCCCCTGGATGGCGCATGTGATAAATTTAGTGGTGGTTTTCAGAAGGTTCCCTCCAGGTCCAGGAGACTGTCCTCACATTTCAGCCATTGTGGCATGATGCAGGGAACTATTTCTTGGATTTGCAACAATAGAATGGTCTGCCATTGCGCATCTTGATCAGCAACATTTCAACTTGTTGAAACTCCTCCTTGCGCATGCTGTAGTGTCTTTATGGACAGTGTGAAACGGGTGGTTGTAGTTCTCATTGTGGCTAACCTTGCTCCAGTGCTCCCCCAGGCTGGGCATTTAGTATTGGGTGAAGCACACTCTTTCATCCAATCATGGAACACCCTGGATTTGGGGGCTCCTGCCTGGTGGTGGCTGGGGTGCCCTTGGTGTTAGATGAGCAGTGGGGTGCAATGCAGGAGAAAAGGGGACCAGGTTGGATATGCAGTTAAATGACCAGGCCAGCTTGGTTAAAGTAAAATATCGTTTCTTTTTTTACTGAGTGGTTGATGGGTAGTACGGTACAACTACAAGTAATGGACACAGTTCTCAGATATATCAGAGAGTAGAATGTTCCCCAAAGGCTATGTATAGGGGGTGGGGTGGGAATGATAGCCCCTCTAATTCTCTTTCTCCAACAAACAATACAATCTTTACAAATAAGTGAAGGTATGCAATTTTCTTATCAGTCACATATACTACAATGCCCAACTGCAGGGAATAGAACTTTAATGGATGGCCAGTCTGTCTCTGTTGTGTGGCAAACTACTGAAGCAACATAACCCAAACCATGTGCAGTGAAGTCTACAGCCATAAACATGTCTTACCTTCACTGACTTTGTTGTCCATGTACATGTTGTCCTTTTAATGGTCCTCAACCTTTTTGAGATGTTCAATGCTTCTTTCCCTCAGAGATTAGCTTTGAGCACAGTTGCTTTTCTGGCAGCTTTTCACTCACAGTGTTTCCATTAATAAGGATTCTCCTTCACTTCTATAATAGCCACACATACACAGGATGTTGCTCATACACTGGTGTCTGTTACATAGGCCTAAAACATCATCAACAAACATACAAAGTTTCTCTCTTGCTTACTCGGCAGCAACTCACTAACCAGAGAGGTAGGGCCAGCCCCCCACTCAGCAACTGTCTCTAAATTCTGCCAGTTAGCTATTCTCTTCCCATATACAGCCATTTGAGATACAAGTGCCCCTTTAAAGCCACATTAACCATTTGTAATACTGACAATGTATATCTAGCAATCTTAGTGTAGTTTTAGCAGTAAACCACTGAGCCACTGCAGGGATCAAGTGTTCTTTTGAGTTCAGGCTATGGCAGCTCATCAGAGATGCATGTCGCATGCTCAGGTCCTTCGAAGAGGCCACTAGATTTGTCAGAAGGGACAACTGCAGCATCAATGATGTCATCCCCCTGATATTTATAGCATATTATAGCAAATGTTCACATTCATGCAACAAGTGAGGGCAGAAGAAGAAATGTAGCTGTTGGGAACCCACAAACAACGTGTCATGGAGGATAAGGAGAATGAGCTACCAGTGGAGGAATCGATGGTGCAGGAAGACTAGGCTAGTGATGATGTCAACTCTGGGGGAGAGGTGCTGGAAAGAATTGTCTCGCTGTATGCTTTCTTGCTTACATTCTGACAGACATATCGTTAGCATCAAGTAAAAGTAATTTCTGTCCGGGACTTAAAGACCCGTGATGTACATGTACTTCATGGTGATGGGGCGGGTGCAGGAGCTGCGCCCGCCCGATCAGAGGCAGGGGTCCGTCAGTCACTGATAGCCGGACCCCTGCTGCATGCGCCAGCATCGGTGAAATCCCCAATGCCGGCGCACTAACCCTTGCACGACCACGGTCAGCACTGACCGCGGCACGTGCAATGTCAGGAGGGGACCCGATAGCAGGGAAGGCGGTGCGATGCCTTCCTTAGGCATCGGGGCTGCCTTTCAGGGGAGAACCTGTGAGATCCAGCATCTGGATCTCACAGGCAGGAAGCTGTATGTGTAATACATACTGTATTACACTTACAGCCAATACATAAGTATTGGAATGCATTGTAAAGGGGATCAGACCCCCAAAAGTTGAAGTGCCAAAATGGGACAAAAAATAAAGTGAAAAAAAAAGTTTAAAAAATAAAGTGAAAAAAAAAAGTTTAAAAAATAAAGTGAAAAAAAAAGTTTTAAAAATAAAGTTTTCCTGTTAGGACCAGATGATCTCTGTTGGAGGTGTGGGGAAAGTAGAGGATCGCTGTCACATATCTGGTGGTTTTGCCCGAGGCTGAAGAAATTCTGGGATGACATTCAAAAAGCGATTAACCAGATTTGTTTAGTGAACCTGAAGCTCACACCGAAACTAGTTCTACTATGGCTACCCACGAAGGACTTCAGACCGGGCAAAATGAATCTACCCACACACATGATAGCAGCAGCTAAATTATTGATACCTGTGAAATGGAGAGATAAAGAGCCACCGTCCCTAAAGATGTGGCATGAAAAAATGGCAGACATATGCAGAATGGAGGAATTAGTGGGTTGGACATATCATACTAGAGAAAAATATCTGCAAGTATGGGAACCATGGATAAAATATGTAAAAGAGAGGGATGGAGACAATTTAGATAAAACCAGGAATACTGAGTGAACCAGAACATCTTGGAGACATTAATTAAAGGTACTAGACACCATGAGGGACTAGTAAATCAGTACTTGACATGGTATATTATGTTAGCTTAGCCTATTGACTGCCCCTTTATTCGAAAAGGTGACGAATAGTGGTGATTTGGAAAAAGTCATGGAAGACAGGATTCTCATTTGTTTTCGTATGTTGTTATTTTGTCTTTCCTCTCCTTACGTTTGTTCTCCCCAAACACTTAAGTATACATCTAGTGAATAGCGAATATGTTCTGCATGATTGCAATGGTTCACCTACCTGTATTGTTGGGTTGATACCCTGGAAGCCTATTGACTTAGAATATGATAATGTGAATTTCTGTAATCTGTCATCTGATTTAAGATGTTTATACATGACCTGCATTTATTTTGTGTAAGCTGAACTTCTTCATAACAATAAAAACAGATTTGACAAAAAATAAAGTTTTCCCCCCAAAAAATATTTAAAGTTTCAAGTAAAAAACAAAAACAAAACGTAATTTGCCCCAAATAAAGTAAAAGAAAAATTATATATATTAGGTATCGCCGCATCCGTATTGACTGGCTCTATAAATATATCACATGACCTAACCCCTCAGATGAACATCATCAAAAAAATAAAATAAAAATTATGCTAAATAAACCATTTTTTGTCACCTTACATCACTATAGGAGTACACCTAGTGATCAAAAAGGCGTATGCCCGCTAAAATAGTACTAATCTAAACGTCACCTCATCCCGCAAAAAATGAGCCTCTACCTAAGACAATCACCCAAAATATAAAAAACATCGTTTTTTTTGTTTTAAAAATGCTGTTATTGTGTAAAACTAAGTAAATAATAAAAGTATACATATTAGGTATTGCCGTGTCCGTAAGAACCTGCTCTATAAATATATCACATGACCTAATCCCTCAAGTGAACACCGTAATTTTTTTAAATAAAAACAGTGTAAAAAAAGCAATTTTTGGTCACCTTACATCACAAAAAGTGTAATAGCAAGCTAAATTTAGCCAACTAAGAGAGGCCATAGGCCTAACTAAATGGGATAAAGTCCTCACAAATAAAAATACAGCCACAAAATGGGATATCTTTAAAAGCATCCTAAAATCTCATTGTGAGAAGTACATACCGTATGGGAATAAAAGGTTAAGGAACAAAAAGAAACCAATGTGGATAAACAGAACTGTAAAGAAAGAAATAAATGACAAAAATAAAGCATATAAAACACTAAAACAGGAAGGTAGCACGGAAGCACTGAAAAACTATAAGGAAAAAAATAGAACATGTAAAAAACAAATAAAAGCGGCCAAACTAGAGACTGAGAGATTAATTGCCAAAGAGAGTAAAACTAACCCTAAAATGTTCTTCAATTATATAAATGTTAAAAAGTATAAATCTGAAGGAGTCGGCCCATTAAAGAGTAATGAGGGGGGAGTCGCAGAGAGCGACGAAGAGAAAGCAAAGCTGTTAAATATTTTTTTCTCCAATGTATTCACTGAGGAAAATAAACTGTCAGATGACATGCCGAATGTTGAAATAAATTCCCCATTAAAAGTGTCTTGTCTGACCCAGGAAGAAGTGCAACAGCGACTCAAAAAGATTAAAATAGACAAATCGCCAGGACCGGATGGCATACACCCCGTATCCTAAGGGAATTAAGTAATGTCATAGCCAGACCCTTATTTCTGATATTTGCTGATTCTATACTGACAGGGAATGTCCCACAGGATTGGCGCATGGCAAATGTGGTGCCAATATTCAAAAAGGGTCCAAAAACAGAGCCTGGAAACTATAGGCCGGTAAGTTTAACATCTGTTGTGGGTAAACAGTTTGAAGGTTTTCTGAGAGATGCTATGTTAGAGCATCTTAACGGAAATAAGCAAATAACGCCATATCAGCATGGCTTTGTGAGGGATCGATCATGTCAAACAAATTTAATCAGTTTCTATGAGGAGGTAAGTTCTAGACTTGACAGCGGCGAATCAATGGATGTCGTGTATCTGGACTTCTCCAAAGCATTTGACACTGTACCACATAAAAGGTTAGTATATAAAATGAGAATGCTCGAACTGGGAGAAAACGTCTGTAAGTGGTTAAGTAACTGGCTCAATGATAGAAAACAGAGGGTGGTTATTAATGGTAGATAGAAGGCTTGCATAGTAAAATATCAATTTTCACAGATGACACCAAACTGTGTAAAGTAATTAACACTGAAGAGGACAGTATACTACTACAGAGCGATCTGGATAGATTGGAGGCTTGGGCAGATAAGTGGCAGATGAGGTTTAACACTGACAAATGAAAAGTTATGCACATGGGAAGGAATAATGCAAGTCACCCGTACTTATTAAATGGTAAAACACTCGGTAACACTGACATGGAAAAAGATCTAGGAATTTTTATAAACAGCAAACTAAGCTGCAAAAAACAGTGTCAGGCAGCTGCTGCCAAGGCCAATAAGATAATGGGTTGCATCAAAAGGGGATAGATGCCCGTGATGAGAACATAGTCCTACCACTTTACAAATCATTAGTCAGACCACACATGGAGTACTGTGTACAGTTCTGGGCTCCAGTGAACAAAGCAGACATAGCAGAGCTGGAGAGGGTCCAGAGGAGGGCAACTAAAGTAATAACTGGAATGGGGCAACTACAGTACCCTGAAAGATTATCAAAATTAGGGTTATTCACTTTAGAAAAAAGACGACTGAGAGGAAATCTAATTAATATGTATAAATATATCAGGGGTCAGTACAGAGATCTATCCCATCATCTATTCATTCCCAGGACGGTGACTGTGACGAGGGGACATCCTCTGTGTCTGGAGGAAAGAAGGTTTGTACACAAACATAGAGGAGGATTCTTTACGGTAAGAGCAGTGAGACTATGGAACTCTCTGCCGGAGGAGGTGGTGATGGTGAGTACAATAAAGGAATTCAAGAGGGGCCTGGATGTATTTCTGGAGCGTAATAATATTATAGGCTATAGCTACTAGAGAAGGGTCGTTGATCCAGGGATTTATTCTGATTGCCTGATTGGAGTCGGGAAGGAATTTTTATTCCCCTAAAGTGAGGAAAATTGGCTTCTAGTTTTTTTTTGCCTTCCTCTGGATCAACTTGCAGGATGACAGGCCGAACTGGATGGACAAATGTCTTTTTTCGGCCTTATGTACTATGTTACTGATCAAAAAGTCATACGCACCCCAAAATAGTGCCAATCAAACCGTCATCTCATCCCGCAAAAATCATACCCTACCTAAGATAATCTCTTTCAGACTATGGAGACACTAAAACATGATATTTTTTTGTCTCAAAAATGATATTATTGTGTAAAACTTAAATAAAATTAAAAAAATGTAAACATATTAGGTATTTCCACGTCCGTAACGACCGGCTTTATAAAAATACCACATGACCTAACCCCTCAGGTGAACACCGTAAAAAAATAAAAATAAAAACTGTATAAAAAAAGCCATTTTTTGTCACCTTACATCACAAAAAGTGTAATAGCAAGCAATCAAAAAGTCATACGCACCCTAAAATAGTGCCAATCAAACCGTCTTCTCATCCCGCAAAAATCATACCCTACCTAAGATAATCACCAAAAAAATGAAAAAACTATGGCTCTCAGACTATGGAGAAACTAAAACATGATTTTTTTTTTGTTTAAAAAATGAAATCATTGTGTAAAACGTAAATAAAAAAAAGTAAAGATTAGGTATCGCCGGGTCCGTAATAACCTGCTCTATAAAAATATCACATGACCTAACCCCTTAGGTGAATACCATAAAAAAAGGTGTGAAAAAAGTCATATGCACCCTATAATAGTGCTAATCAAACGGTCATCTCATCCCGAAAAAAATGACCCCCTACACAAAACAGTTGACCAAAAAAAAAAAAAAAACTACGGCTTTCAGAATGTGGAGACACGCATGTACAACTGAAACAAATATTTAGTATTGTCGCGTCCTTAACAACCTGCTCTAAAAAAATACCACATGATCTAACCTGTCAGATGAATGTTGTAAATAACAAAAAATAAAAACTGTGCCAAAACAGCTATTTCTTGTTACCTTGCCTCACCAAAAGTCTAATATAGAGCAACCAAAATTATATGTACCCTAAAATAGTACCAACAAAACTGACACCTTATCCTGTAGTTTCCAAAATGGGGTCCCTTTTTTGAGTTTTTACTCTAGGGGTGCATCAGGGGGGCTTCAAATGGGACACGGTGTAAAAAAACAGTCCAGCAAAATCTGCCTTCCAAAAAACATATGGCGTTCCTTTCCTTCTGCGCAATGCCATGTGCCTGTACAGCAGTTTACGACCACATATGGGGTGTTTCTGTAAACTAAAGAATCAGGGCCATAAATATTGAGTTTTGTTTGGCTGTTAACTCTTGCTTTGCAACTGAAAAAAATGGATTCAAATAGAAAATCTGCCAAAAATGTGAAATTTGGAAATTTCCTCTCTATTTTACATTAATTCTTGTGGAACACCTAAAGGGTTAACCAAGTTTGCAAAATCAGTTTTGAATACCTTGAAGGGTTTGTAAAATGGGATCATCTTTGGGTGGTTTCTATTATGTAAGCCTGACAAAGTGATTTCAGACCTGAACTGGTCCTAAAAAAGGGGGTTTTAGAAATTTTCTGAACAATTTCAAGATTTGCTTCTAATCCTTCTAACGTCCCCATAAAATAAAATTGCATTCACAAAATGATCCAAACATGAAGTATACATATGGGGAATGTAAAGTAATAACTATTATACTATCCATTATAAAAGTAGAGAAATTGAAATTTGGAAATGTGCTAATTTTTCTACATTTTTGGTAAATTTGGCCTTTTTTTATAAATAAAAATATATTTTTTTACTAAATTTTGCCGCTGTCATGAAGTACAATATGTGACAAGAAAACAACCTCAGAATGGCCTGTAAACAAAAAGCATTTTAAAGTTATCACCACATAAAGTGACACATGTCAGATTTGCAAAAAATGTCCTGGTCCTTAAGGTGAAAAATGGCAGGGTCCTTAAGGGGTTAACACTTGTGTGTTGATAAACAAATGCAGGCATCTTCCTCTGTTAAGGCATAATTTTGGGATGCTTGTTCAGAAGAAATGACTACTTCTTCTGACCCTACCATGTGTGTATACGCATGTGCAAGAATTTGGTATCATTTTTGGAACAATTGTTAAGAACAAGACACTGTTTTTTCTGATAACATTGTGTGTGTGTGTTTAAACTGTCTGTCCCTAAATAAGGGACAATTTTGAAACAGTTTTTAATTTTAAAGAGCATAATAAGTGCAATGGAGCAGTGTGCTTTTAAACAGGCTGTTTGTTAAGACCATCAATCATGCATTTACCCATAGCTATATATGTCAGTGTCACTGACCTTATTTTCTATTGCAGTAATTGCGTTAAATAGCGTGGGAGAAAACATTTGACAAGACAAGAGCAAAAAAGTCTGAGTCCTAGAGACCTCAGAGAGTCGTATATGAGTTTTCAGGCCAGTTGAAGCACTTTTGATTCAGGTAGAATGAATGCAGACAGAAATCATTTTTTTTATTTACAAATTATGCAAATCAGATACAACATTAATTTAAAGAAATTGGCTCATCTCTAGTGGAAGGATGTGACTGGCACTGAGCCCTGACCTCAAATCCATCTAGTACCTTTGGGATGAACTAGAACTGAAATTGTGAGCCAGACCTCTCATCCAACACCAGTGTCTGACCTCATAAATGTTCTTCCGGATGAATGGGTGAAGATTTCCACAGACACATTACAAAATCTTGTATAAAGCTTTTCCAGAAGAGTGGAAGCTGCTTTAGCTGCAAAGTGGGGACCAACTCCATATTAATGTATACAGATTTAGAATTGGATGTCATAAATGCTCCTGTAGGTATAATCTGTGGGTCCCCTGATAGTTTTATAATTTATATGTTATATGGGCAAAAGTAAGTCTGGAATCAGAAGACATATGACAAGTTAGAATTGTGGCATAAAAGCTGCCACAATTCAAGAAGCATTTATTTCTTGACATCACTTGCTAAAGATAACCTTGTTCTTAGCTTCTACTTCATTTAGCAGATCCCCCGATCCCCTGAGATTCCAGTTGCAGGAGGAAAGTAAGCACATGATTCATGTCCCTACCTACTGTCACCTTCAATGTGCTTAAGTGCTGTTATGTAATAACGAAACATTGCCAACTAAAATTATAACTTACTGTAAATGTAATAATTGTATTATTTGTTATTAACACAGTAAAAGTATTTGAATTAATGGTTCTAACACACAAACTATATATATCGCAAGGGTTTAAAGGGTTCAGGAAATATATACGGTATTGCTACCTAGCTCTAACCTGGTGACTGCTCTCCCTACAAGTACATGATACTTAAAACCCACCTGGGTTGTTATCTGTGGGAAAATATTTTGGTATCAGTGTTTTGTGGAGACTGGTTTGCTGCTGCTCATGGAAGCTGTATACCAGGAGTGACCTTTACCTCCAGCTAAGTGAGAGCACTCTGATTGTTTGAAGAGTACCTTGCATAAACCAAGTGCATTATAGGATACTTGCAAAATTGTGTAATATTAAATTAAATAAATTAATATTTAATGTTTTTGGTATTATGTAATGTTTTAATATGCTGAATTGCACCCATATAGTCTTGTATAGATTAGTCAGGGTCAACCATCCTGACCTTATTCTTGTAGGAGATGGACCTAGGTCTGCCCCTAGTTCATTCCAGTGTTAGCTGAGGAAGAGAGAGGAGCTGCATGTGCTCACTCCTCAGAAGAGTAGGTTTAAGTCCCAGAGAATCACTACCTCTGAGATAACCAGTACTAGAAAGAACTAAACGGTCCAGAATCAGGCCGAGCACTGGAGTTAGTCTGTTTCTGGCCTCATGCACACGACCGTTGTGTGCATCCGTGGCCGTTGTGCCGTTCTCCGTTTGACATTGACTTTCAATGGGTCCGTGGAAAAATCGGAAAATGCACTGTTTGTCAGCCGCATCCGTGATCCGTGTTTCCTGGCCGTGAAAAAATATGACCTGTCCTATTTTTTTCACGGCCAACGGTTCACGGACCCATTCAAGTCAATGGGTCCGTGAAAAATCACGGATGCACACAAGATTGTCATCCGCGTCCGTGATCCGTGTCCGTTTTTTCCTATCCTTTCAATGGCAAACTTGACTTAGATTTTTATTTTCATTTTTCATGTCCGTGGATCCTCCAAAAAACAAGGAAGACCCACGGACGAAAAAACGGATCACAGACCCCGTTTTTGCGGACCTTAAAAAAAAACGGTCGTGTGCATGAGGCCTAAGGCTAATAGATACTTTACGGCTGTGAGAGGGATATCGCTAATACACCCTTTCACACCTTGAGATGGTCCTGGCCTGGTCTTCATCTTCATCTTGTACCCCCCAGCCTGGGAATTACAGACAAATTTGCAAGAACCTTACTGACAGCCTTTGATTTTGCAGAGAGAGAGACTTCAAAAAGACAGCGAGAAGGATTAGTACAACCCCTATTATTGCTCATATCTTTACATTGCTATTAGGGAAGATTTGCACTGTGAATTGTTTGGAACTGTGTTTAATACTATTGGGTGGAATACTGTACATCTCCCATTCTGTACTTTTGTAAAGAGAGACGTTTATTTCCTACATCTGGCCTGGTTACTGAATCCAGCACTAAATCTTGGCCACAGCACCTATATCTCTTGCCTTGCACCCATACCAAACCTATAAACCATTAGGCAGGAGCCCCAACATCAGGGTGTGTTCTGAGGAAAGAAAGGGAGCTTCTTCCCATCACTGCCTGGCCCGAGGGAGCATCAGTGTGAGGATTGCACCTGTGATTTAAGTGAATAACAATTGAAGCTAGAGCCAATACCACTCCCATCATCTGCTCCATTCCTCCAAGACTGCGGCACAAGGGGACTGTATTTTCAATTGGGACTCTGGCCAGATTTTCTTATGCAGCGTCCCACTCAGGACACGTGGGAACTGCAAAATAGCTTTAAAACCGCATTATCATATTGCATGTTATTTTGTACTACAACACCTGTTGTATCCCTGTTCATAGGCTGGTGTAATTTATACATCCCACCACTAGATGGGGATAGCACTTAGGTCCTATAAATACCTAGGTCAGGCCTAGTGAGACAGATTAGTGGGATGGTTCTAGAGTCTGGAAGATTAGGTTAGAGAGTAGCAGAGTCAGTGGTTACTCTGGGGCTACATACCACAGATTAGTGGGTGAAGCCAAATGCAGAAATGAGGTAGAGCCAAGGTATGAGGCACAGGAGAGTGTTTTCCTCCTGTGACCTTCTTAGATCCCAGCACCTACAACCAGAGGATAGCGCTTTCGTCCCTGGAGAAAGTTAACCAAGCTAAAGAGAGACATCGGTGATAACAGCCATAAGGCTTAATGGGCACCTTTGCGCATTGTGGAGGACAATCTAGCTACAGGCAGCCTCACCATACTTTGAAGAATACAGATTAGCTACCTGTTCAAGGGCTTGGAAGTCACAGCAGCAAGAAGGACTAAGCATACCAAATAAGTATTATAGGCAGCCTCACCAAATAACTCTGATTTACTAGGGACCTGAAGCAAAGTTACCTACCAGAACTACTTCTACAGAACCTTCAAGCTAAGGCTACTTTCACACTTGCGGCAGGACGGATCCGACAGGCTGTTCACCATGTCGGATCCGTCCTGCGGCTATTTCGCCGTGCCCGCGGACCGCCGCTCCGTCCCCATTGACTACAATGGGGACGGGGGCGGAGCTCCGGCGCAGCACAGCGCTGCACGGAGAAAGGCCGCCGGACTAAAATTACTGCATGTCAGGCTTTTTAGTCCGGCGGCTTTCTCCGTGCAGCGCCGTGCTGCGCCGGAGCTCCGCCCCCGTCCCCATTGTAGTCAATGGGGACGGAGCGGCGGTCCGCGGGCACGGCGAAATAGCCGCAGGACGGATCCGACATGGTGAACAGCCTGTCGGATCCGTCCTGCCGCTAGTGTGAAACTAGCCTAAGCTAAACCCAGTCAAACCTATTAACAGTGGATCAACAGGATTCCTTTAAACTGCAAAAGACTGTATTCTGTCTGATGTATATGCTGCAACTGGGACCAACATCAGTAAAAGTTGTGAGTTGTATCCTACCACTGTCTACTTCATTCTTACCACAGAGCGTGCCCTGGAGGATTTCAAGCTGTCTTCCTCAACACTGTGCTGCCAGCCCAGTGAGTAAAGCGATGAACTGTGTGTTATTGTTTGGCCCCTCATCGGCCCACCGTGCACCTCACGTGTTGCCCCTGCTGTTCTGGCTGGCTGCACTAATCCTATAAATGCTGTAAACTTAGACAGGCTGTCTAGACTTGTACCAGATTTATCACAGTGGCTCAGGCTGGATGATAAATGGGGTGCAGGGATAGACATTTTAAAGGGAGAGATTTGTCATAACTGTTGTAAAGGAAAACATGCTTAGTTGCCCCTAGCAAACAATGAGATTCCGCCTTTCAATTTTTGCAGTGGCCAGGTTTGAGGTGACCCCAATGCTACACTGGGTCCCCAGACTCCATTAAAGTATCACCACGTGTTACTGCTCTCCAGAAGCGATGGTAAGGCATGGTGCAACCCAATGGGAAAAAAGTCCAGAGAGGTAGGGTCTGCAGTAAACCAGTGTGCTTCTTTACTGGAGGAATTCAGGTGCCAAACAATACAGGTGAGGCATGGGGCTGGCTTCTGCAATCTCCTACCGGGCAGAAGACGGGTTTGATGCAGAGGAAAAGCCTTTAGGTACCTGCCCCTCTCTCTCTCAGAAGGATGGTACCCTGGACAAAGGCTGTTGGCTGAGGGTCTGTGGCAGAGTAGCTCTGTCTAAACAGCTTGTTCTGGTCACTCAAGTAGTCTGGCAGAGTCTCCTCTCCTAAGGCTACTTTCACATCTGTGTTTTCTTTTCCTGTTTTGAGTTTCCGTCAGAGGATCTCAAAACCGGAGGAAAATGTTTCAGTTTTGTCCCCATTTATTGTCATTGGGGACAAAACTAAATAAACAAAAATGTGCGTTCTGGACACAAAACCATTGCAAGCAGCGTTTTTTGTACAGCATGGGAGATTGAACATGCCGGATCCAGCATCAAACACCATATAAGTCAATGGTGCTGGATCCAATTTTTTCAGACGCAAAAAATTGATCAAGTGCCCATTGACTTACAATGATTTTGGTGCTGGATATAACATAATCATTTTGAATATAACACAACTGAATCCATTCTGAATGGATAAAGCCGGTTGTATTTTTCAAATGGATGCATTTTATTCCAGTTTTGAGGTCATCTGCCAGATCTCAAAACCGGAAAGGAACATGGAGATGTGAAAGTAGCCTAAGCACTGTTCCCTAACTGTAGAACACTAGGGGCTCTGACTGCTCTCCTTATATACAGTTTCTAGCTGAACTAGAACCTTCTAGTGGGAGGAATGGAGTGGAGAAACTAAGAACAAACAAATACAATGTTACATTTTCTGTCTCATAGACTTACATTAGAGCTTCAATTATACTCAATGGCAATGGCACGGCAGGTTTTCCAGATAAAAACAGGTTTTCAGACATAATTACAAAGCAGCACTTGACATTTAAAAGGTCAGTCTGCCTGGTTTTGGTGGTAAACATGTCTGATTTTTTGCCTCCAAAACATTCTCTTCTTTAAACCTTATGGTAGCTCTGTAAAATTACCAGCTTCTCATTATTAGCTAAAAAGTCGCAAAAGTTTCTGAGAGTTCATTTACCATTTCCACAATGTTGTGCAAATACAGTGCAAATGAGCAGAATATATGACAACCTATATATAAAATGCAGTTACACAGTATTAAACAGCATAAGTCAGTACAAGTTAACCCATTAAAGTAAAATAAAGTAAGGAGTTGACTTTATGTAGAAAGCAGGCAAATGTCCACAAATGTTGCATAAGGGAAACAGGGGCAAATGTCCACAAATTTCCAGACTTCAAAGTACCCCTGCTTGCATTTTCAGCACTTCTTTTGAAAAAAAATAAAGCAATTAAGGGTCCATTCACACGTCTGCAATTTCGTTACTCATTTTGCGGAACGGAATTGCGGACCCATTCATTTCTATGGGGCAGCACGATGTGCTGCCCGGACACGGAAGTGCGAACCCGCACTTCCTGGTCCACAGTTACGTTCCCGAAAAAAAATAGCGGACAAGAACAGGCATACTCTATTAGTGCCGGCAAAATGCGGAACGCACATTGCCACTGTCAGTGTTTTGCAGATCCGCTGATCCGTGGATCCGCAAAACACATTGCGGACATGTGAATGGTCCCTAAATCAGTAAAACAGGAAGGTATTGAGAAAGCATTGAAAAACTATAAGGAAAAACATAGAATATGTAAAAGACAGATAAAAGCAGCCAAGATGCAGACTGAGATTCATTGCCCAAGAGAATAAAACTAACCCTATTATGTAAATGATAAGAAGTTTCAACCAGAAAGTATTGGCTCCTTGCAACGTGATGAGGGCGGAGTTGTAGAAAGGAGAAAGCAAAGCTATTCATTAACTTAATTAGTTTCTATGAGGCGGTAAGTTCCAAAGTTGACCAGTGTGAATCAATGGATGTCATATTTCTTGAATTCTCTAAAGCATTTGATAATGTGCCACATAAATGGTTAGTATATAAAATGAGACTGCTTGAACTGGGAGAACATGTCTGTATGTGGGTAAGTAACTAGCTCAGTGATAGAAAACAGAGGGTGGTTATTAGTGGTACACACTCAGATTGGGTCACTGTCACTAGTGGTGTGCTACAGGGGCCAGTATTGGGCCCTATTCTCTTCAATATATGTATTAATGATCTTGTAGAAGGCTTGCAAAGTAAAATATACATTTTTGCAGATGACACTAATCTGTGTAAAGTAATTAACACGGAAGAGGACAGTATACTGCTACAGAGGGATCTGGATAGATTGAAGGCTTGGGCAGATAAGGTTTAACAGGACTGTGACTGTGAAAGGGACATCCTCTGCGTCTGGAGGAAAGAAGGTTTGTACACAAATATAGAAGAGGATTCTTTACGGTAAGAGCAGTGAGACTATGGAACTCTCTGCCTGAGGAGGTGGCGATGGTGAGTTCTCGAAAAGAATTTAAGAGGGGCCTGGATGTATTTCTGTAGTGTAATAATATTACAGGCTACAGCAATTAAAGATGGGTCGTTGATCCAGGGAGTTATTCTGATTGCCCGATTCGAGTCGGGAAGGAATTTTTTTCCCCTTAAGTGGGGAAAAATGGCTTCTACCGCACATGTTTTTTTTTTTTCTTGCCTTCCTCTGGATGAACTTGCAGGATAACAGGCTGAACAAATGTCTTTTTTCGGCCTTATATACTATGTTACTATAATAACACTGATAAAGGTTATGTACATGGGAAGAAATAATGCAAGTGACCCATACAGATTAAACGGTTAAACACTGGGTAATACTGACATGGAAAAGGACATAGACATTTTAGTGTACAGCAAATTAAACTGTAGAAACCAGTGTCAGGCAGCTGCTGCAAAGATCAAAAAGATTATGGGGTGCATCAATAAGGGTATGGATACATATGATGAGAACATAGTCCTGCCACTTTACACATCACTAGCCAGACCAGACATGGAGAACTGTGTACAGTTCTGGGCTTCTGTGAACAAGGCAGACATAGCAGAGCTGGAAAGGGTTCAGAAGAGGTCAACTAAAGTAATAACTGGAATGGGTGGACTACAGTACCCAGAAAGATTATCAAAATTAGGCTTATTCAGTTTAGACAAAAGATGACGGAGGGGAGATCTAACAACTATTTGTCACGGCTGAGGATGGGGAAAACCCTCAGCCGTGCTATGCCAGAAGATGGAGTCGCTGCAAGGCCAGGACAGAGATCAGGGAGCAGGTCACCTCCTATCACATCCCTAACTCTGACCCTGACTCCTAGCTGTATGAGCCGACCCTGATGGTAGGAGGGCTCATACTCCAGAACCTTGAAGTCCCTACTAGCCCTTAGGGTTGCCCTCAACTAGGAGCAGGGTAAGACTACCTGTTCCTCCTAGGCACGGAGGAACAGGAGTCTCACAGGCCAGGCTACAATAAAGGGGAAACATAAACAACTTATGGCAATGGCAGGTAAATGCAACAAGTATAGCACCTACCTGCCACAGACACAAAGCCTGGAACCCATGCAGACGCGCTGCTGTCCAAAGAACACACACGGACACAGCACACACCACACAACACACAGGAACACAGGACCATAAGATGCAATAAACAAGCAAACCAAAAACACACCTTCATAACATCATGTGTGACATAACTTATGACCACAAGGGTGGCCCCCACTGGCAGATGGTCAATTACCAGGAGGATGTCTCCAGCAAAGCATTGCTGAAGAACCCCCTCAGCTTCAGATCTCCAAAGAGGCTATATAGCCCAAAGTGGCCACACCCACACAGACACACACAGAAAAGGGAGTTAACCTTTCCAACACCAACCAGGGAAGTGAAACCACTTAAAGGGGAAAGTGCACACATAACTAAAACCCTGTGCACACCAGACATACAAAAGACACACCTGACAAAGAGAGGTTGCCAGGTGCAACCACATGCACATTGCAGCAAGCTGCCCAGCACCAGCTCGGGCTGCTATACTGCAACAATACAAAATAACAACCTGTTGCCCGCGGCAACCACAAGTGAGGCAACATACTAGCGGCCCTCACCTGTGGTTGAACAACCAAACCAAACCGCAGGCAACAGCATGCGGTACAGGAGTCATGACCATGACCATGGTTGTGAAACTATTGTTGGGATCTGTGCAACACCCCAAAGTGGTATTACCATTTCTGCACTCTGCTACTGTCTTTAATAGTCTAACATTAATGCTATCTGTGTATTTGATGATGATGATGATGATGTATAGTCTTGTGTACACGCAGTCTTACCCTTAGGGCCTTGATGACCTTAGCTGGCTGATTCAACAAAGGAGGAAAAAGAAGAAGGCATGCCACTTTGCCATGAGCCGCAAAGGCCTAGAAAATAAGGCACCTATTCCAGAGACCAATTTCCTAGCACTTATCAAATGGAGAATCAAGAAAAAGGGAGGGAAGGTAGGGGGATCTCAAGGTTTAAAGGGTTCGGACAAGATATAGAGAATGTAAAGAGAACAAAATTAATAAACGTGAGGAAAAGGTATCTTTGAAATAGAAGGGACATTACCAACCGTGAATTTATAGACTAAGATTTAGGAAAACACCCAAAATTATATGAACCAAAAATAAGTGCTATATAGGAAGATCAAACGCCTGTTTGAAAAGTAAGGTTTTCAGTGCACGTCTGAATGAGAGAAGACTTGGAATCATTTTCAGGGCCAGAGGTAGGGGGTTCAAAAATCTGTCCCCTTGAGCTGAAATAGATCTACCTCCACATCTGATCTTGTTAACTTGCGGGATGTTAAAATTAGCAGAGTGACTAGACCTCAATGTCCTCAACGGGGTGTACCTGGTGAATTTACGTCGCAGGTACAAGGGCCCCACACTATGGAATACCCTATGCATGAAGCATCTAATCTTGAACATCATCCATTGTTGGATGGGGAGCCAGTGCAAGGCATTAAGAGAAGGAGTGATATGCTCTCGGCGGGCAACACCGTTAGTTCTGCACAAGTTGAAGTCTATGCAAGTTCTTCTTAGGGAGTCCCATGTACAAGGCATTACAATAGTCCAAATGACTGCTGATCACTGCTCCGACCAAGGCTTTCCAGAGTGGAGATTCGATGTATTTTAAGATCCTCCTCAGAAGTTTCAGCTGGTAGTGGCAGGGACAGGTCCAAAAGATAATGGCCAATGAAGTGCTGAGGGTGTAACTTTCTGGTCACTGAATGTAATGCATTCAGTTTTGGTGCCATTAAGCTTTAGATAATTGGCACTCATCCAGTGATCGATCTCCAAGAGACATCCGGCCAGATCGACTTGATCAACTGTTCCTTTGGCAAGCCTAAAGTACAGTTGTGTATCATCCGCATAAACATGAAACTGAAGATTGTGGCTCCCGATGATGTCGGCCAATGGTCTCAGATAGATGTTGAACAAGACTGGAGATAGTGCCGAGCCTTGTGGTACTCCACAGGACAGTGGGAGATCGGCTGAGTGAAATACCCCCAGCTTCACTCGTTGTACCCTGTCCAGGAGAAATGAGACCATCCATGCCAAGGTCTTTCCATCTAATCCGGCTACCACTTTCAACCGGTTCAGTAACACTTGATGGTCAATAGTGTCAAAAGCGGATGATTGGTCCAGAATGACTAGGACCATAGAGTCGGATCGGAATCCCGACTGGAAGTTGTCAAGAGTGTGATTGACCTCCAGATATCCCTGTAGTTGTGCAACAACCTCCCTCTCGTCTATCTTTGCAGCGAATGGCAGTCCCGAAATTGGTCTAAGGTTACTCAGATCGGTCACAGGTAGCGCCGGTTTCTTAGGCAGGGGTGTTTCTATGTGCTCAGTACTGGAGACCATATCTCCAGAAGGATATTGATACTTTGGAGAGAGTTCGGAGAAGAGCTACTAAACTGGTACATGGATTGCAGGATAAAACTTACCAGGAAAGATTAAAGGACCTTAACATGTATAGCTTGGAAGAAAGACGAGACAGAGGGGATATGATATAAACTTTTAAATACATAAAGGGAATCAACAAGGTAAAATGGGAGAGAATATTTAAAAGAAGAAAAACTGCTACAAGAGGACATATTTTTAAATTAGAGGGGCAAAGGTTTAAAAGTAATATCAGGAAGTATTACTTTACTGAGAGAGTAGTGGATGCATGGAATAGCCTTCCTGCAGAAGTTGTAGCTGCAAATACAGTGGAGGAGTTTAAGCATGCATGGGATAGGCATAAGGACATCCTTCATATAAGATAGGGCCAGGGGCTATCCATAGTATTTAGTATATTGGGCAGACAAGATGGGCCAAATGGTTCTTATCTGCCGACACATTCTATGTTTCTATGCCTGCTTCAGAATAGCCGGCACCTGACTGCTTGAAAAGGAACTATTTATGATGTCTCGAATGTATAGTGCCACTGCAACCGTGGCGGACTTCACCACGGCCGCCGGGCATAGGTCTAGAGGCGAGGAGGAGAATCTAAAAGCTCCCATGAGCAGGAGTCTCTCCAGAGGGAATTAGCTCATAAAGAACCCCGACTCTTTGCTAATTTACTTACTGAGTGTCAGGAGGGGGACAACAGCCAAAAGCACCCCAATACAAGGATACCAGAACCGACTGAAAGTCCTGTAATCAGACCCAAGCAGAGTTTAGCACAGCAGAGAGAGAAAGCAGAGTTATTAAGTTTGCCTGCCAGTTTATGCTAAAGCCTGCTTGAACCAAGAGAAAGTCTGAATATTGTTTGGATGCAAGTTTATGCAAGTAAAGCCATTAAACTTTATCAAGGTGTGGACTCGATATTTATTCTCCATCTTCACCACTAACTATCCCCCTTTATTACTTGGGAGCCTAACCCTGGGGATTGGCTGTATCCAAGTAGGAGCACTGTGATACCCAGAGACTATTAAGGGCTGCACCACACCACTTGGCATTCCTATAGACCTGGGACTCGATCGGCCCTGAGGGGCGGCACGTTGCATCTGTACTCAGGGTGGGGTCAGCAGTCACAGACTTCATCAGAGATGGCATGTTAAAAAGTCCAAACAGTTTATTTTCTGGTATGCACTTAACCAAAAAAAAAAAAAACAGCATTCAAGTTATCACTACACTTGGTGGGGTGAAGCTGTGGCACCAACATAACATAAAACAACAAAATAAACTCCAGCCTGTCTGGGCAGTACCTAGATAGGCCGTCTTTAACTCACCACTACAGCACAGTTCACACATAAGCTTCCCAGGCTTTCTGACACTGACTGAAATTCTGAGGTCTGTTTTATTCCCCAGTAATGATCCTCAGCAACCACACCTGGAATCACCTCTGGCTAGAGGAAATAGCTGCGCTGGAAGGGTGTGGACTGGCAGCTCCTTCTACCAAACCTACCCACCAGTCCAAATAAAATCCAGCCCAGAACAGAATCTAAACAAACTTGTCTAAGCAAACTACATTTTGCTAAAACCTCAGTTTTCTGGATTTAATTTATCTCACCCATGTGAGGACTCTGAGCGAAATATACACGCCTTCCAGCACTTTACCGTACAACTTACCACACTATGTATAAATATATCAAGGGTCAGTAAAGAGCCCTCTCCCATCTCCAGGACTGTGACAAGCGGATATCCTCTATGTCTACAGGAAAGTTTCTACAAAAACAGAGAAGAGGATTCTTTACTGTAAGAGCAGTGAGACTATGAAATTATATGCCAGTAATGGTGGTGATGGTGAACTCACTAAGGCTACTTTTTACATATGCGTTTTGGTTTCAGGTTTTGAGATCCAGCAGAGGATCAGCAAAATGATTCAGTTTTGATTGCACATCAGGATGCATCCGTTCCGTTAGATTGCGGTTGTGTAAAATTGAAATGGAGCAAACCGGATCTATCGCTAAATATATTGAAAGTCAATGGGTGACAGATCAGGTTTTTTTCTACAAAAAATGGATCCATTATCATTGACTTACATTTTACAGTTTGTTCAGTTTTGATGCTTACAAAATGGAGGAGAACCTTTACATTAGTTGGGGAGAGGAGCCCAATGAATGGAGTTCTCTATACTCCTGGGACCCTTAATCTGGCCCATCTATTTCTGCTGTCCAGTGGTTACTCGCCTCCTCCAATCATTGATCTAGCCTGCAACTAGGCTGGCAGGAGTTGAATCTATCAATCCCGCAATACAGACAACTAGGAATAGGTGTGTGGTCACCAGGGGCAGACTGGAAACTAAAAACGTAAAAGTGGCCCCATGTTGCAGGGGGGTCCAAATGACTGAAGGCAAGGCAACATATGTAGGCATGGACAAGAGAAGTAGGCAGGGCCAGCAATACCATAGTGCAGAGCAATATACCACCCCAGCTGAACAAAATACCACAGTGCAGCACAAAATACTGCCACCTGCACCACAGTATTGAACTTTATGGCTGTCCTGGGGACGTCAATACAGTTGAATTTAAGAGGGCACCAGCAGCTGCTTGACAGGTGCATAGAAGAGATTCAGATGATTATGTACCTCCCTGGCGGCCGTGAGGAGGGCTTGGGTGGCCCTCTTGAGTATTAGCCCATCGAGAAATTTCCCTGTAGGGTGTATGGCCAGTCCACCCCTGGTGGTCATTAACATTCAAAGGGACAAAAAGGGACAGACTTAGACTTTGAATACAAAACCATAAGTGAATCCTTCAGCAACATAAGATATAATGGAAAGACTTGCACAGCTTCTATGCAATTTGCGGAACGGGCGGCCCATTGTAGAAATGGCTATTCTTGTCCGCAAAACGGACAAAAATAGGACATGCTATTTTTTTTTTACGGGGCCAGAGAATGGTGCAACGGATGCGGACAGCACACGGAGTGCTGTCCACATCTTTTGCGGCCCTATTGAAGTGAATGGGTCCACACACGAGCTGCAAAAAATGCGGCTCGGATGCGGACCACAAAAACGATCGTGTGCATGAGGCCTAAGTCTCAGTGTTTCTGTCAGTGATTTCCATGATTTCCAGTGATTTTGAGCCAAAACCAGGAGCGGCTCTAAACACAGAACAGGTGCAGATCTTTCCCTTATACCTTACATCTGTTGAGGCTCCAATCCTGGTTTTGGCTCACATTGACTGAAAATCACTGACCAAACACTGACGTGTGAATGAGGTATTACACTTGTAACAAATACATGTATATGCAGCGTTGAACACACATATACACAGCACATACACATACCATACCATACCATTTTTGAATAGTTATATCCGTGAGAGTTCGATGCACAGAATGTATTTTAGGCAACATGCAGAAATTTTGACCATATGTCGCATGTTTACCTAGACCATATCCACCAAACATTGGTAACCTAATCACAAGTAGCGCATATATCTCCTGATAAGACCTCAAAGTGTATTCAGACACAAACTCCAGAATAAATACAGACCCCAAAATAAATGCAGATCTAATATATACAGCTGAGTGTATGTATGTATGTCCCCTAAAGGAATCCGCACCGTCGCATTTACAATCATGAAATTTTGCACAGCCGCCTCCTGTGACTCAGGGAATGTCATAGACTATGTTTTGAGCGGAAATTTTCACCTTATGCTTTCCAATTAATTGACCAAAAATACGCTTAGTAACCTAACTGCCAAGCTACAGGAGCCATTGTGTGTTGGCTGTTGTGGCAGTGAGCCTATATTCATCAGGCTGCATATAGCAACCAATCACAGCTCAGCTTCCATTGTGCTACAGGTCATTATGAGCTCTGATTGGTTGCTATAGGCAACGAAGGACATTCTTAGTATAAGACAGCTCATGTGCGAGTTAATATGATTTCGACGCTTAGCCAACGTTGTTGTAGAGGCTGATGTAACTCACATGACCTTAAGTGTATACTAATTTTGTGGGGTTTTATATACTGCCAATTAAAGACAATAATGCCCCATAAGAAAAGGAATTTGATTGGGCAATTGTCAGGCCACTGTGGAAGTCACTGTTAAAGGGGCGGGCACTGTGGAGGTAACTGTTAAGGGGGCAGGGGATTGTGGAGGCCACTATTAAAGGGGCAGCTGCTGTGGAGGTCACTGTTAAGGCAGCAGGGTACTGTGAGGTCAATGTTAAAGGAGCGGGGTACTGTGGCAGTCACTGTTAAAGGGGCAGGCACTGTGGAGGTCTCTGTTAAGGGGGCAGGGAATGGTGGAGGTCACAGTTAAGGGGACTGTCCCCTATGGAGGTCACTGTTAAGGGGGGGTGCTGTAGAGGTCACTGTTAAGGGGACGGGCCCCTGTGGAGGTCACTGTGAAGGGGTTTGGGGTGCTGTAGAGCTGACAGTTAAAGTGTCAAGATGTTGTGAAGGTCAAAGTTAAGGGGGTGGGCTGCTGTGGAGGTCCCATTTTAAGTAGGTGGGGCACTAGGGTGTCAGTGTTAGGGGGTGGGGGACTGTGGAGGTCACTGTTAAGGCGTTGGGGTGCTGTAGAGGTCACATTATGGGGGATACTGTCGATATCTTTTAACAACACATACAAATAAATGAAATAGATGATATACAGTTGCAAGAAAAAGTATGTGAACCCTTTGGAATGATATTGATTTCTGCACAAATTGGTCATAACATGTGATCTGATCTTCATCTAAGTCACAACAATAGACAATCACAGTCTGCTTAAACTAATAACACACAAATAATTAAATGTTACCATGTTTTTATTGAACACACCATGGAAACAATCACAGTGCAGGTGGAAAAAGTATGTGAACCCCTAAACAATTGACATCTCCAAGAGCTAATTGGAGTGAGGTGTCAGCCAACTGGAGTCCAATCAATGAGATGAGATTGGAGGTGTTGGTTACAGCTGCCCTGCGATATAAAAAACACACACCAGTTCTGGGTTTGCTTTTCACAAGAAGCATTGCCTGATGTGACTGATGCCTTGAAAAAAAGAGCTCTCAGAAGACCTACGATTAAGAATTGTTGACTTGCATAAAGCTGGAAAAGGTTATAAAAGTATCTCCAAAAGCCTTGCTGTTCATCAGTCCCCGGTGAGACAAATTGTATATAAATGGAGAAAGTTCAGCACTGCTGCTACTCTCCCTAGGAGTGGCCATCCTGTAAAGATGACTGCAAGAGCACAGCACAGACTGCTCAATGAGGTGAAGAAGAATCCTAGAGTGTCAGCTAAAGACTTACAAACGTCTCTGGCATATGCTAACTTCCCTGCTAGCGAGTCTACGATACGTAAAACACTAAACAAGAATAGATTTCATGGGAGGATCATCTGATCTGCAACAACAGGAAACGTTTGGTTGAAGTTATTGCTGCCAAAGGAGGTTCAACCAGTTATTAAATCCAAGGGTTCACATACTTTTTCCACCTGCACTGTGAATGTTTACATGATGTGTTAAATAAAAACATGGTAACATTTAATTATTTGTGTGTTATTAGTTTAAGCAGACTGTGATTGTCTATTGTTGTGATTTAGATGAAGATCAGATCACATTTTATGACCAATTTGTGTAGAAATCAATATAATTCCAAAGGGCTTACATACTTTTTCTTGCAACTGTATACCCGTGTGAAGCTGGGTCCTTTTGATAGTAACAAAAAAAAAACAGACCTTAATCCAAATTCCAATTCAGGGATGCTAACTTTTTTTCTCTACAACTGAACAAAAAATCCCAAATGGACCAATATATTGATGGAAATATACCCCGTTCATTTAAAAAGACCAAGCCCACATCATGCCTTTAACATGATATTGTTGAATCACAAACAACCCAAAATTGAGTTTGTCTCTGACATCAACATATGAAAACAACTCCTGGACAGTTCCTTTAATTCAGACACCTTCCTCAAACTGGTGGGAGAAAATGATGGCACCATGGATGGTGGAAAACATAACTGTTTTTGGTGGACTGTCCAACAGTGGCATAACGTGGGTGGAGCAGAGGGGCAGTTGCCCTGGGTGTCAAACTAGCAGAGGGCGTTCGGCTGCCAGGATACTAACAAGACAATACTCAGGACAGGACTGCTGAACAATAACTGCACTGATGATGCAAACCCTGCATCATTAGTACTGGCTTAAAAAGAATGATAAAGGATCTGTGATGACGTCATCACAACAGTACAAAACCTTCTAAGAGTAAAGGATACTGTTAAAGGTATATTTTCGAGGTTAGGATTGTGCAGGTCCAGGACCTTTGATTACATCATTAAAGGTCCTTCACCACGTGATAGGTACAGATCAGCAAAGTTTTAAGAATTCGATTCGGCAACTTTGCCAAAGTTAGCCAAGAATTTTTATTTATTTTTTCAAATTAATTAGTCACAAATCGCTAATTTATGGCACGCTGCCTTATGGTTCGGCCACACAGGAGCATTCAGGCTAAAGGAACAGCTTACATGTTTTACCTATGTAGGCTAGAGACATGTAATGATCGGCAACATGTGACCAGTGTTGTCATGTCTCCTTTTACCCACTCCATTCTAGCTTGGTATGTTACTCTGCATTTGTTTCTTCCTTGGATCTGATCGTATACTCTGGTTTTGACTTAGCCTGTCCTTTTGTCTCCCCTGAGTAGGTTCTGCTCACTTAATCATTTCAAGTGCCGTCGCCCAGTTGGGGGCCACCCAAATAGATAGGGAAAATGGTAGGGGGTTAGGGGGAGAAGCTAAGGTCATTTTATAGGGTTGATTTAGGTTGAATAAATCCTTTTCATTTGTCCAAAGCATGTAGTAGGGGATTAAAGATGGTTTTACAGGCTCCTGATATTGATGACTTGTCCTCAGGATAAGTCTTTAATATCTGATCAATCAGTGTCCAACATCCCTCATCTCCACCCATCAGCTGTTTCCTGCAGTCTCTGGGGCTGGAACTAGCACTTTGAATGGAACAGGAAGCACAGCTCAGTTCAAAGTGTAGTGGTCATGCTGGGTTATTGCAGGTCAGCTCCCACGGAAACGAAGGGGAGCTAAGCTGCAGTAAGTTAGTAACCTATCATGACAATGGAGCTATGCATCCTGTTTCATTTAAAGTACTAGTTCCAGTACCAGAGGCTTCAGGGAACATTGGTGGGGGTGCGGGATGTCGGATACTCGCTCATTGAATATTAATGACATATCCTAAGGATGTCATCAATATCAGGAGCCTGGAAAACCCCTTTAAATCCCAAATGTATATATTGCTGTGCAGAACATCCAGGAGAACTACATTAGAACTGTGCCCTATATAAACTATAAGACTACCCCATACATACAAGAATTTAACTTGGTTTATAATACCATGCCCTGTGTACAAGAATGTAAGTACTATAATACTGGCACTGTGTACAAGAATATAACTATTATACCATCCCCTGTGTACAAGAATGTTACTCCTATAATACTGGCCTTTTGTACAAGAATATAACTACTATAATACTAGCCCCAGGGGCGGACTGACCGGACGGGCACTTCGGACATGGTCCGAGGGCCCGGCCGGGATGGGGGCCCGCCCCAGAATAACATAACACCGGGCCCCGCTCACTGTAATAGTAATATTCCTATGTGAACAACTTGAAATCCCCTGCGATCCTCTCCCTCTCTGTACTCACAAACTCAGTAGCACAGAGGCAGCAGCAGGCAGTGCAATAGGAGCCGACAGTGGAAGCTAGCCCCGCCCCTCCCTGCCGTCCAACCAATCAGAGTCAGCCAGCAGTCCAGCACTGACTCACAGCACAGGGGAGTCGTGCAGGGACTCAGAGAATCGTCTGAGTTTATTAGTTAAAAGAATCGAATGAGTCAGAGACTCATTTGATTCTTTGAATTAAAGAATCGTGTCACCATCCGAGTCCCTGCCAGGCTTCCTGCTCTGCGGCTCCCTTTCTCCCGACAAGTCCATCCGGGGGGGTGGGGGGGGGGGTGGTAAAGTATTGCATGTAGCAGGACTGTGTGTGTGTACAGGGTGCTTGCAGCAATGTAGCAGAGCTGTGTGTGTACAGGGTGCGTGCAGCAATGTAGCAGAGCTGTGTGTGTACAGGGTGCGTGCAGCAATGTAGCAGAGCTGTGTGTGTACAGGGTGCTTGCAGCAATGTAGCAGAGCTGTGTGTGTACAGGGTGTTTGCAGCAATGTAGCAGAGCTGTGTGTGTACAGGGTGCTTGCAACAATGTAGCAGAGCTGTGTGTGCACAAAAAGGGTCCAAAAACAGAGCCTGGAAACTATAGGCCGGTAAGTTTAACATCTGTTGTGGGTAAACAGTTTGAAGGTTTTCTGAGAGATGCTATGTTAGAGCATCTTAACGGAAATAAGCAAATAACGCCATATCAGCATGGCTTTGTGAGGGATCGATCATGTCAAACAAATTTAATCAGTTTCTATGAGGAGGTAAGTTCTAGACTTGACAGCGGCGAATCAATGGATGTGGTGTATCCGGACTTCTCCAAGGCATTTGACACTGTACCACATAAAAGGTTAGTATATAAAATGAGAATGCTCGGACTGGGAGAAAACGTCTGTAAGTGGGTAAGTAACTGGCTCAATGATAGAAAACAGAGGGTGGTTATTAATGGTAAATACTCAGATTGGGTCACTGTCACTAGTGGGGTACCTCAGGGATCAGTATTAGGCCCTATTCTCTTCAATATATTTATTAATGATCTTGTAGAAGGCTTGCATAGTAAAATATCAATTTTTGCAGATGACACTAAACTGTGTAAAGTAATTAACACTGAAGAGGACAGTATACTATTACAGAGGGATCTGGATAGATTGGAGGCTTGGGCAGATAAGTGGCAGATGAGGTTTAACACTGACAAATGTAAAGTTATGCACATGGGAAGGAATAATGCAAGTCACCCGTACTTATTAAATGCTAAAACACTCGGTAACACTGACATGGAAAAAGATCTAGGAATTTTAATAAACAGCAAACTAAGCTGCAAAAAACAGTGTCAGGCAGCTGCTGCCAAGGCCAATAAGATAATGGGTTGCATCAAAAGGGGCATAGATGCCCGTGATGAGAACATAGTCCTACCACTTTACAAATCATTAGTCAGACCACACATGGAGTACTGTGTACAGTTCTGGGCTCCTGTGAACAAGGCAGACATAGCAGAGCTGGAGAGGGTCCAGAGGAGGGCAACTAAAGTAATAACTGGAATGGGGCAACTACAGTACCCTGAAAGATTATCAAAATTAGGGTTATTCACTTTAGAAAAAAGACGACTGAGAGGAGATCTACTTAATATGTATAAATATATCAGGGGTCAGTACAGAGATCTATCCCGTCATCTATTTATTCCCAGGACGGTGACTGTGACGAGGGGACATCCTCTGCGTCTAGAGGAAAGAAGGTTTGTACACAAACATAGAAGAGGATTCTTTACGGTAAGAGCAGTGAGACTCTGGAACTCTCTGCCTGAGGAGGTGGTGATGGTGAGTACAATAAAGGAATTCAAGAGGGGCCTGGATGTATTTCTGGAGCGTAATAATATTACAGGCTATAGCTACTAGAGAGAGATCGTTGATCCAGGGATTTATTCTGATTGCCTGATTGGAGTCGGGAAGGAATTTTTATTCCCCTAAAGTGAGGAAAATTGGCTTCTACCTCACAGGGTTTTTTTGCCTTCCTCTGGATCAACTTGCAGGATGACAGGCCGAACTGGATGGACAAATGTCTTTTTTCGGCCTTATGTACTACAGTCATGTGAAAAAATTAGGACACCCTTTGAAAGCATGTGGTTTTTTGTAACATTTTTAATAAAAGGTTATTTCATCTCCGTTTCAACAATACAGAGAGATTAAAGTAATCCAACTAAACAAAGAAAACTGAAGAAAAGTCTTTTCAAGATCTTCTGTAAATGTCATTCTACAAAAATGCCTATTCTAACTGAGGAAAAAGATAGGACACCCTCACATGTATTCCCTCTTAAATTGGCTCAGATCTCACACAGGTATATCACACCAGGTGCACATAATTAGTAGATCGTTACTCTGCATGTTGAATGAGGCTTGCCCTATTTAAACCTCAGACATTTAGTTTGGTGTGCTCCTGACTGTTGAAGTGAGAGTGAGCACCATGGTGAGAGCAAAAGAGCTGTCAGAGGACTTCAGAAAAAAGATTGTAGCAGCCTATGAGTCTGGGAAGGGATTTAAAAAGATCTCAAAAGATTTTGAAATCAGCCATTCCACTGTCCGGAAGATAGTCTACAAGTGGAGGGCTTTCAAAACAACTGCCAACATGCCCAGGACTGGTCGCCCCAGCAAGTTCACCCCAAGAGCAGACCGCAAGATGCTAAAAGAGGTCTCCAAAAACCCTAAAGTGTCATCTCGAGAACTACAGCAGGCTCTGGCTACTGTTGATGTAGAAGTACATGCCTCTACAATCAGAAAGAGACTGTACAAGTTTAACTTGCATGGGAGGTGTGCAAGGAGGAAACCTTTGCTTTCCAAGAGAAACATCGAGGCCAGACTGACATTTGCCAGAGATAAAGTTGACAAAGACCAGGACTTCTGGAATAATGTTCTTTGGACAGATGAGTCCAAAATTGAATTATTTGGACACAACAGCAGAGGACATGTTTGGCGTAAACCAAACACAGCATTCCAAGAAAAGAACCTCATACCAACTGTGAAGCATGGAGGTGGAAGTGTCATGGTTTGGGGCTGCTTTGCTGCAGCAGGAGCTGGTCAGCTCACCATCATAGAATCCACGATGAATTCTACTGTGTATCAGAAGGTGCTTGAAGAACATGTGAGACCATCAGTTAGAAAATTAAAGCTGAAGCGGAACTGGACCATGCAACATGACAATGACCCAAAACATACTAGTAAATCAACCAAAGATTGGCTGAAAAAGAAGAAATGGAGAGTCCTGGAATGGCCAAGTCAAAGTCCAGATTTGAATCCCATTGAGATGCTGTGGGGTGACTTGAAAAGGGCTGTACGTGCAAGAAACCCCTCAAACATCTCACAGCTGAAAAAGTTCTGCATTGAGGAGTGGGGTAAAATTTCCTCAGACCGATGTCGAAGACTGGTAGATGGCTACAAGAACCGTCTCACTGCAGTTATTTCAGCCAAAGGAGGTAACACTCGCTATTAGGGGCAAGGGTGTCCTATCTTTTTCCTCAGTTAGAATAGGCATTTTTGTAGAATGACATTTACAGAAGATCTTGAAAAGACTTTTCTTCAGTTTTCTTTGTTTAGTCGGATTACTTTAATCTCTCTGTATTGTTGAAACGGAGATGAAATAACCTTTTATTAAAAATGTTACAAAAAACCACATGCTTTCAAAGGGTGTCCTAATTTTTTCACATGACTGTATGTTACTATGTTACTATGTAATGTAGCAGAGCAGGAAGCCTGGCTGGGACTCGGTGACAGGATTATTTTAACTCAAAGAATCAAATGAGTCTCTGACTCATTTGATTCTTTTAACTAATAAACTCTTAGACCATTATCTAAATCCCTGCAATAACTATACAGTGTAATTACATCAGTCTGCTCCACTGCAGAGCTGTGTTTGGCAGGAGCGAGTCCCTCCAGACCTTCGGTTCACTTGAGAGCCGACTCAGCAAGTGAACCGAAGATTCGATGAACTGAGCATGCGCATTGATCTTCAGTTCACTTGCTTCTGCCGGCTCAGGAAGTGAACCGAAGATCCGATTCATGAAAAAGATCCGAACTTCCCATCTCTAAAACTCAGTAGCAGGCCGGGCGGCAGCGCAACTCACTGACGTCACGCGCCTGCTCCTCCCACTTTATGAATAAAGTGGGAGGAGCAGGCGCGTGACATCAGTGAGTTGCGCTGCCGCCCCCGGCCTGCTACTGAGTTTGTAAGTACAGAGAGGGAGAGGATCGCAGAGGATTTCAAGTTGTTCACATATGAATATTAGTATTACAGTGAGCGGGGCCCGGTGTAATAGAATACAGTGACTGCACCGGGCCCCGCTGCCATTACAACACCAGATGCCGGTGTTCCGTTTACTTGACAGTATTATGTCTATATCGTGGGAGATAGTTTTACATTACGTCTAGCTTGAAGTGCTGACTAATATAAAATTTTTAATCTTTATTTCATTTCCTTAAAACTATTTTCCACGATATAGACATAATACTGTCAATTAAACGTCGCAGAGGTGCTGAAGAGGTCTAGAGATTTGCATTTTGTTAACCTTTATTTTTGTTTGCATTTTGTTAACCTCTACTGCGCCTGCGCCAAGTCGTCTTTTTCGCGCATGCGCAGTGTATTGGGGATCATTCACTCACAGGGACACTGTTATGGGGGGATCTGTGGATGACACATATATAGCATAAGGTGCTATATATGCATCACCCACAAATTCTCCCCCCCCCCATAACAGTATCATCCACAGATCCCCACAACAGTGCCATCCACAGAGCCCCCATAACAGTGCCATCCACAGAGCCCCCATAACAGTGCCATCCACAGATCCCCCCATAACAGTGCCATCCACAGATCCCCCCACAACAGTGCCATCCACAGAGCCCCCATTACAGTGTGTCATCCACAGAGCCCCCATAACAGTGTGTCATCCACAGAGCCCCCATAACAGTGTGTCATCCACAGAGCCCCCATAACAGTGTGTCATCCACAGAGCCCCCATAACAGTGTGTCATCCACAGATCCCCCCCCCCCCCCATAACAGTGTCATCCACAGATCCCCCCAAACACTTTTTGGTTCAAAATATCTTTTTATTTGGCTATTCCCCACACCTCTTGTAATTGTTCCGCTACTTGTGGGCGCGCGGGAATGAGTTGAGTCACTTCGGTGGGCAATCCCGTCCTGCAGCGCGTGATCCCGCAAGACCTGCCGCTGTAGGTCACGCGCCACAGGATGGGATTGCGCACCGAAGTGACTGAACTCATACCCATGTAGCCCGCAAGTAGCGGATCAGTGGAACAAGTACAAGGTGGGTGGGGGGATGATCTGTGGGGTTGCCCAGACGGCTAGGCCCTTCACAGTAGTTGTTAACCCCTTTCAGCAGTCCCCCATTCACTGAAGGGGGGACTGCTGAAAGGGATTAATAACTACTGTGAAAGGCCTCCCCCCTTTCACAGTAGTTATGCCCAGATATGTGCCCCCTTCACAGTAGTTACGCCCACACTGCTTCTAACAGAGGCTCACTAATGGACGCTGAGATTAGATCACCCCATACGAGAGCATTGAATCAATGCTTTCCTATGGGGAAAAATTTGACCCTGGAGGTCATCATGCAGGATGTGAGGATGTCCAGCGTCAGATACCAGACCAAAAGTCTGTTTTAATCCAAGAAGCCCTCAGGTGGCTACCGGCCACTAGACGCTGACTTATTGCTGGAACGTAAACAATGCAGTTTCTCTATAACATTGCAGCTCGATTTGCAAAAGGGACACTGTACCCAGACCACGTCAATGAGCTGAAGTGGTCTGGGTGCCTTGTGTGTCACTTTAACTTTGAAATCTTATTAAAGATTGTGTAGGGTGTGGCTGGAGGCGGGGCATGGAGGCGGGACAAGGGTAAGGCTTGCAGCAGAACATGGGTGGGGCCTGTAAGGGGGCCCTTGATTTATTTTGCCCGGGGCCCCTGAGGGTTCTCAGTCCGCCCCTGACTAGCCCAGTGTACAAGAATATAGCTACTATAATACTGACCCTGTGCACAAGAATATAACTGCTATCATACTGCTCTTTACATACAAAAATATAACTACTATAATACCGTCCCTATGTAGAAGATTATAACTACTCTAAAACTTTTGCTGTGTAAAAGAATATAACTACTATAATACTGCCTCCTGTGTACAACAATATAATTACGATAATACTTTCCCCTTGGGTGCAAAATTGTGATTGCTATAATACTGCATTTTATATTCAATATAACTAATATAATGCTGCTCCTATGTACAAGATTATAACTACTATTAATACTGCTCCTCCCTGTGTACAAGAATATAACTACTGGAATTTGGAAATTCTATTCAAATGCACGACAATTCTTCCAGGTCTATCTACTCCTTATTGAAAGATAATTCCTCAGTGACATTCCTTGAGGACCTTTGTGAAGGACACACAGTGTTTACACTTAATATTATATGTGATGGTAATTATTTGCTTCTGACAAGACTAATTTTTTCTGCTATTTATTAAGACAATGACAATCTGTGTCAAGCTCTACTACCACCCCTATCAGCATTCATGGTGTGTCATGAGACAGAAAACCTGACAAGACAATGGGATGTGATCACCTCGCTTAACACTGCTTGCTACCTTCTCCTTGGTCTCCTTTCTTACATATTCCTTCCACTCTCTGTCCCTTTACCATCCCCTCCCCACTTCTGTACTTCTCTTCTTAGCAACTATTCTCCTTCACTGGGTTTAACACTAATTTGTGTGGCAGTAGAAATGTTCCTTTCCGGGAATGTTAACTCTTGCCCATCAAGCCATGTCTTCAAGAAAGGATTTTTCTTCTTCTTTGTGATGTATTGCGTTAATGGAAGTAACGTATGTTCTTTTTTGAAGCAGGAGACAATATCTCAGAGCTTTTGATACTACACAATGCTTTAACGTCACCACAAAGAGATGAATCAGTTATAGTCACTCAGCGCAGACTATGATGAAATGCATTTGATGACCTGATGCCTTTAGTTATGACCATGAGCTCCTAGCCACCTAGCAGAATGGAGATGCTGGTGTGAGCTTCAGTGGTTCTCGTGTTTTTACAATATTAACTCTTGATGAACTGAATATGGTCACATAGTCTCATCAGATACCATGGTGTACACAGATCTCATTGGGCTATAGCAAAACTTATTATGGGCCCTCTGCCCCACCCAGTTTCTCAGTACACATGCATCAGTCACCTCCTGACAATGCGTCGCCACAGACTTCTGTCAAATTTATGATTTTTTTTAAATTAAGGGTGGAAATTTTAATAAAAAATAAATAAATTGTAATAAGAAGTCACCCTTGGCTTCACCTACTTTATCTGACTTCTATGTCGGAAAAAGGTACTTCAAAAATATTCACGCGGAACAGTCGATTTCTCAATGCATTTGCACCAGACAACTGACTTAAAGATAATACTTGATAAATCTCTCCCATACAGCTCTAAATTACTACTTCCCTTCAGATAGTATATTACAAAACTAGCCTATTCTACCACTAGGGGGAATCTCAGTGCATAGGAATGTATACACTTACCATCGACAGCAATAGCAGCTGTAATAATCTCTTTGCACCAAGTTCCACCTAGTAGTGTTTTTATGTCAGGAACAAAAGAAAGGAGTTCAGCGCTCCCCCATCTCCATAGCAGTCATGTCGTTTTCCTCCATTCAAGGTAAGCCACTGATCAGATATAACCCCTTTCATATAAGGTGCAGCGGTTGACAGTGGGTATTGCAGGGGACATATATAACATGGTGGCTATGGTCTATGCCAGGGATGGCCAACCTGAGGCTCTCCAGCTGTTGCAAAACTACAACTCCCATCATGCCCGGATAGTCTACAGCTATCAGCCTACAGTAGGGTATGGTGGGAGTTGTAGTTTTCCAACAGCTGGAGAGCCGCAGGTTGGCCATGCCTGGTCTATGCAATACATGGATGGTTTGAGTCCACTTGAGTGAAGACCACTTTTGCTCAAACAGGGGTGTTCCAGGTTGGGAACCTGCTTCTATTTCCTCTAAGTGCCATAAAAGTTATTCCTTCGGACAGCCATAGCAATTTCAGGTATTAATTTCAGGTAATAATACATGGATGGTCAAGTTTGCCAGAGTGGATGCTGCTCTTATAAAGAATAACCCTCAAACATGTCCATATGCTCTATTAGGGCATATTTATGTGGTTTTCTTAATGAGATAACCTTCTTGAAAGGGTTGTCCAATATTGGAAAAGGGATTTGCTTTCTTTTCCAAAAATATCACCAATCAGGTCTCATTCAAGTGTACACATTATTAATCTTAGATAACCCCTATAACACCATTCATGAGGCAAGGTAAGAACTTCAACACATTTTATATGCCTTCTTTTGGTAACTTTGGACTCATCTCTATTAGTCAGTGGAGAGGTTCTGTAGTACCCAAGACCTAGGGGTACAGATATTGTAAATGGTGTCTAATTCAATGTGCTGTAATGTCATGCTATATACTTCACCAGCAGATCGGCTACAGTTGGCAGTGTTTGGCAACAGGAATGGGACCATCCCATTCCTCCACTCTTGGTAGGAGTCAGCTGGTCCAACTTCCTGCCAAGGGAGGGGCAGAGCTAGTTAGAAAATTAGAAAATAGAGAGTGAGTAGTGAGGAAGCCTCCATTGCAGGGAATGAAGACCCTAGAGGCAAGTCATCTAGGAAGAACACTGTCCCATAGAGCCCTAGGCTAAAGAGCAACTGTAACATATGGCATATTTGTGTCAGCAGAGTGATCAAGCAAACAAGCTGTACAGACTCCACTTTAAGGCGAGGGGAAACATGTTCAGACACCACCAGAGCAGTTCAGTACAGGCATAGCTAGAAGCCTGCATCATACACAGGACACCTATATCCACAGGTGCCAGAGTACAGCCATAGGGAAGGGAATCAGGAAAGAGACTATGTCAGTTGGCAAACTTCTGAGTGTCATCTTCTGCCACATTGCCAGCCTCCCTACCTCATTATCTGAGAGGAAGCACTTTGTGCAAACTCCTGATGGATATGCTGCTATTGGTTTTTCCACTCAGTAAAGAAAGATGATATTTGTCCTTTACATCACTTATTCACTTTACTAGACCCAAGGGAGCGACGGCCTGAGGTAGTACACCGTGACCGAAGACCTTCTCATTATGGCCACTGCCATCCAATCCTCTGCACCAGCTCCACAGGGGCTTACTGCAGTTCTGCTTCTCTAAAGAAAAAAAGGCCACCACCCTAAATGTGATTCTGCAGCAAACCCAAACCCCCCAGCCTACATCCAGTAGTTCAAAAATGATTCACCACTAACCAACAGTTAGTGGGGAATTATTGCATGACTGAATGTAATCTATAGGAGTTGAATTTAATGTTACGTTGATTAACCTGAATGTAAAACCTGGTGAAAAATCTGAATTCGTAAATCACTATATTTTTTGTACTTTTATTTTGCAAATCACAACAAAAACGCAAGTAGAAGAGGTGCAGAATATAAAATATCTGCATAACGAAGTTGTCCAGCAGAGGAGAGAAATGTAAAGGATGTAAAATGCAGTTGCTCCTTATAGGTCACATGGTCTTGAAGTCACATGACCAGATTGACAGAGGATGAGCTTACTAGTGATGGACGAACATGGGCCAGGAACAAATGTTAACGAACCGCGCGTTCGCGACGGGCCCCATTGACTTTAATGGCAGGCGAAACTGAAAAACCTTCAGGTCATATTTGCAGCCACCAAATACTTACTAGAAGTGCACAAATAGTCCCACAACATGGACAGTGACATACCAGAGGAGGATCATTGGCAAAAATTCCCACAAAAAATATGTATTTTAATCAGTGACCATTTTTATGCGGAAAACTCTCAAAAATGTGCCCTGCTGGAGCCTAGAAAATTTTTATTTTAGGCCACGGGAGTACAGGCCCCAAAAATGAGGCATTCATCTGACAGAAAATAACTTGCGATTATGTGGATGGAGGTAAATTAGCCGGTCACTGAATAAAAATGTTACTGTAGGCCACTGGAGTAGAGGCCCCAAAAATTAGGCATTTACCTGACAGAAAATGCCTTTTATGCCGCTGTATATACATAAGACAAGGACCATTCTTTGTTCTGAGTTGTGGAAGAAGGAAATTCAATTCAACGTGGTCGTCATAGGTGTTGAATTCCACCAAGATCCATGCCTCATTCATTTTTAGAAATGTGAGGTAGTCCACACTGTCATGAGCTAGGCGAGTGCGCTTATCGGTCAGATCCCCCTGCTTCTCTGAACCCTCTTTTGGACAGGACACTCAATGAGGGGCAAGCCAAAAGTTCAATGGAAAATTGTGCCAGCTCTGGCCACAGATAAAGCCTAATTAACCTACAAAAAACCTCTCTGTCAACCTAGACAGCTACAATTTCCACCTGTACAGTATCCAACATAGACTAAAACAGGCAAGTGGAAGTAATGTATCAAAATATCAATTTATTATAAAATATAAAGTATGGGGAAAAAGACAGGATGGTATACAGTATACAGAAAAGCAAAGGGCCATACAACACCATAGCATACACCTATCTACCTATGCATCAATAAAACACAGGGTGGTATAGCAGGTAAGAAAAGAGGGGCTCTAGCTCCGGGACAACCAATACTGCACAACACAAAATAATCACCACAATAGGGCTATATACTGTTAGTGCAGAAAAATAATAACTGGGTGTCCATGAGCTATCCCTCACGTCCAAAAATCATGGGCAACAGGACTGACAGTTATAATATGCTGTTATATTATATAGGCTGCCTATTATACCTGTCAGTCCTGTTGCCCATGATTTTTGGACGTGAGGGATAGCTCATGGACAACGATTCTTACAACGATAATTATACAGAACTGCCGCAGACAAACAAGATTTACAAATACCTCTACGGATATGTCTCACGTTGAGATAATAGAAAATGGTTTGATCTTACCACATCTAGTGGATGCCTCAGCCTGCGGTCGGTGGTTCAGGTGTTCGGTGGTTACCTGAATCTGTGTGCCTTGGGTGCTGATGTCTTAGTCAGTGTGAATACTCCTGTATCACCCTATTGTGTCTTTCCTACCTACAAAGTGGGCTGGGAGCTAAGTACACACCTGCCTAGCACACATGGAGCACCCGCCCCGACAGGGGCGACCCCATACCGAACCTGACCCTCGGTAGGGGCCTAATCCTATTAATACCCTAATTGCGCAGCCCTACACGCCATGTTTCGGTCTCAATGTTCAGACCTCATCAGGGGACTTCAACGATGTTTTCAAGGGTAACTGGAAACAAATTACAAAAATGTACTAATTATAGATCACTAAATACTCTGAGTAATCACTGTAAATAAGTATATTAAAAACTCAGATTACTTACTGAAAGAAGAAGGTATTGTTTAGCCTCGTACTTCCACTCTGGATATTCAATGGGTCATATCCACACCATAGCATGGGAAGTGTCCCATGTAAGTTGTCTGTCTCACCCAAAGTGGTCATCTGGGTGAGCAATTGTTGGTTGCTATCCACCACTTTAAATACCCCACCTCCCGGTACAAGTACGCCCCCCGATTACCTCTCTCACCTGTCCGTAACGACCATGGTATCTGGAATAGTGTGTGGAACGCACGCCGCTCGCGTGCGTTCCACTGGACCGAAAGCTGGCGTCACATGGTGCGGGCTCACCGGAAGTGAGGTCAGGGCCTGCGTCTGAGCGTCGCCAGTTGCTGGGCAACTGCCCAGCTCGCTTCTACAATGCCCTTATGCTGCATTTGATGTCCTGCCTGCTAAAGTAGGATATTAATCTGGCCGGATAATCGAGCCTAGGCCTCAATCCCGATATAATCGCGCCGACAGAAAGAATGAATTATGTTTTATGTTTATGCTAATAAACCTATTAGAAATGACAAAACCTACCATTCGCTACATGTGCGCACGGAAAAGGCCTTCAGTGCAAGTGGTATGTTACTATAGCAAAGCAGCACTGCAGTCATATGAAGCAACTATAATTTTCTTGTTCGTTAAGACCGAAAGGGTGGACAGTTTTCAAATAGAAGATCCATTTTGCTTCACATTGTAGGATCCTCGGGGGGCGTACTTGTACCGGGAGGTGGGGTATTTAAAGTGGTGGATAGCAACCAACAATTGCTCACCCAGATGACCACTTTGGGTGAGACAGACAACTTACATGGGACACTTCCCATGCTATGGTGTGGATATGACCCATTGAATATCCAGAGTGGAAGTACGAGGCTAAACAATACCTTCTTCTTTCAGTAAGTAATCTGAGTTTTTAATATACTTATTTACAGTGATTACTCAGAGTATTTAGTGATCTATAATTAGTACATTTTTGTAATTTGTTTCCAGTTACCCTTGAAAACATTGTTGAAGTCCCCTGATGAGGTCTGAACATTGAGACCGAAACATGGCGTGTAGGGAAGCGCAATTGGGGTATTAATAGGATTAGGCCCCTACCGAGGGTCAGGTTCGGTATGGGGTCGCCCCTGTCGGGGCGGGTGCTCCATGTGTGCTAGGCAGGTGTGTACTTAGCTCCCAGCCCACTTTGTAGGTAGGAAAGACACAATAGGGTGATACAGGAGTATTCACACTGCCTAAGACATCAGCACCCAGGTCACACAGATTCAGGTAACCACCGAACACCTGAACCACCGACCGCAGGCTGAGGCATCCACTAGATGTGGTAAGATCAAACCATTTTTTATTATCTCAACGTGAGACATATCCGTAGAGGCATTTGTAAATCTTGTTTGTCTGCGGCAGTTCTGTATAATTATCGTTGTAATAATCGTTGTTTTTTCACCCATCTGTAATTTTAAACGACTTAGTAAACGTTATATTTTAATAATCCCTATTCACATATATAATTCAGTCAATTTTGGGTGTGATTATATACCGCCACACACTCGATGTGCGCTGGTATAACCAATCTTTATCTAATAGCTCATGGACACCCAGTTATTATTTTTCTGCACTAACAGTATATAGCCCTATTGTGGTGATTATTTTGTGTTGTGCAGTATTGGTTGTCCCGGAGCTAGAGCCCCTCTTTTCTTACCTGCTATACCACCCTGTGTTTTATTGATGCATAGGTAGATAGGTGTATGCTATGGTGTTGTATGGCCCTTTGCTTTTCTGTATACTGTATACCATTCTACCAGTCTTTTCCCCATACTTTATATTTTATAATAAATTGATATTTTGATACATTACTTCCACAGATAAAGCCTGCACACTACGTCCACATTGGCCGTTAACATGATGTAGTCGGACACCTGTCGGTCTAGGTGTTCCCTGAGGCTGGATTCGGAGGGCAGCTGTCGATGGGTTAGCTATCCTATCCAAAGTGACCAACACATCTTCAAACCGCCCTCTTCTTGCAGGCGCGGTAGGATTGTTACCCGCGCCTGTTTCGCTGTGGGTGGAAATTCCTTTGCCAGCGCCCGCAAAAGCAGAATGCAGCACAGCATCTCTCGCAGCAAAGCCTGGAAATGCTGCATTCTGCCAGCACTCTGTGATGCTGGTAACATGTCTGCCATTTTGTGTTTGTACTGGGGGTCTAAGTACGTTGCCACCCAGTACTGGTCCTTGCCCTTTATGCTTTTTATACGGGGGTCCCTCTTCAAATACTGAAGCATGAAGGCCCCCATTTTCACTAAATTGGAAGCGGTGGAGTGGCCTGGCTCCTGCTCATCGCCCAGGAGAATGTCCTCCTCGATCTCCTCCCCCCAGCCACGGACAACACCAGGGATCCCCAAAAAGTTTAAAAGTCCTACTCAAAGTCTGCTCTTCATGCTCCTCCTCCTCCCCCAGCCACCATCCTCCTCTGACTCCTCTTCACACTCCTGCTGACTTGTCTCAGATGGAGTAGCCCCTCCTGGGCAGGGCTGGCCTTTGGGGTGTGCGAGCTGTGCGGCCGCACAGGGTGCCATGGCAACAGGGGCGCCCAGCGGCCGACACAGCTTGCAGTCGGTCTCTTACAGCAGGCAGGCACGAGATTGTGTGAGGCGAGCCTGGTGAGCTGAGCCGCTGCAGCTGCCAGGTCAGGTTCCGAAGCGTGGAGGAGGAGCTTAGGGGCGCAGGGTCCAAGTGCTGCGCCTTCACAGAGAGCCGCGGAAGGATCCGCTCAATGTGTGAGGGCGGCGGCTGGTGCTTTGCAGACAGGGAGGGAGCAGAAGACTTCAAATAGTGAGTACCTGTTCTTGTGGGTTTTTTTTGATTTGTTTTTAACCAAATATCTTTCATTAAATGGGGGCAGGGTCTAATTAAGGAGGGCATGGGACTGGATAGGGGTGACAGACACTGGGTATAATTGAGGGGGCAGGGGACTGGATAAGGGTGACACTGGGTATGATTAATGTAGTGTCCCACTAGGTAGGGGTGGGCACTACACAAGGGTCAATCGGTGTGCGCGTTACTCCTACTCACAAGGAACAGAAGTGTTATATTTAATTGTGCATTTTATGTATGCTCTAATGTGTTTTTTCATGCAATGTACCCCTGTATGATGTAACAGCAGGCCTAGTTGGGTGTAGTTAGACATCCCAGACACTAGAGGGAGATAGGGAGCCCCTAGTATAAATGTCCAGGCCCAGACAGGGAGAGTTAGTGCAGAGTCAGGAGTCTGAGAAGACAGAGGTTAAAAAGCCTGCTCCTGACATGCAGCTGGATAGCCCTGGCTGCTAGTGATGTCCAGGAGGCTAGTGAGAAGCTCCAGCCTGCCTGAGATCAAGAGAGCCTTAGTTAGCTCTGAAGATACCCCAGTTGCAGGATCCAACCTCCTGGGAGAAAACCCACAGTAATCCACCTTACAAGAGAAGGCGATCCAGGGTAAGCTAAGTGACCCTGATGGGCAGATCACACTAGAAAGTGCAGCAAGAATTTAATACCTGAGGAAGAAAGTAACCAAGGATTTAAGCCACCCTTTAGGCATCCGGGCCTTGGGAGATAAAGCCAGAGCAGGAGTTCTAGAAAGGACAGTGTACATTGATTCTGAGGAAAGGTACAACCTGCTGCTGAGTGCTTGTGAAGTTACCCTCTGCGTATCTTGCATATATATTGCCTGCCATTTTGTGAATAAGCCTACTTGTGGAACTGTGATTGAAAGACTGTACTCCTACCTGCTGTACAAAGTTGGATTGTTCAGTAAAGTTACGTTTGGTTCACTGTATACTTGTGTACCTCCATCATTCCAACCACCAACCGGCGTGCCACCGTCCAAAGGCACTGGCGTCACGAATACCACAGGGACCTTGCCCCAGGCACGCAAAATACCTGTAACATCCAGGGCACCTCATCCACCATCAGGCCTGGTCCCTATCTACAGAGCGTGCCCCAGAGGAACCGTGTCTACCTCTCCTTCACTGCCACGCGCCTGCCCAGGGTCCTTCAAATATAGTGAGTACCCTCGATTGCCCATAACCGTGACCTCACTTTGTCTATACCCTGCAGGTCTGGCGTGTTGCATAAATTGGCATCACGAACAGGATCCGAATATTCCTGCGCCATTGCGGATTTAAAAACTGTGTGCTGAAAATTGTCTGAAAGTGACATGCCCCAATTGTTTTATTGAAAATTGCTGGGCCAAAGTGAACTGTAATAATTGCGGTGTGAAGATTGTGCTATATGGACTGTTTGCTGCTTATTTAAGCCACCGCTTGCTGTCAATGAATAGACAGCTATTTTGCTCAAAGATGGCCGCTTAGCTTGATTGAAATTGTTTGCTGCATCATCTTCATCCTGAATTGGCGGTAAAAATTGGCGCCTTCTGCTAAAAGTGCGGGAAGGCTGTATGCTGGCGCCACCGCCCTGTCTGGACATTTGCATGTCTGCTGTGATGGACTCCGCCTCCCCCATACTGGAGTACCTGGGGGGCGGCCTCCCAGTGCAATGGGAGGATCTGTCTGAACTTGTTGGCGCCACCTTGTCGCTCTCCAGAGAAGGATCGAGCATGTTGAGGAGTAAGGACTTTCCGGCTGAGATGTCCGCGCCTGATTTACTAATGATGAATGTTACTGGTGTAGAGCAAGAGGATGCTCCACCGGCCTACTCTCCGGGACCGGAGAGACCCGCCTGCCCGCCACCGAGGACGCAACCGGAGACCTACTATGGCTCCTGGAGAGACTTCTTCCAGCCCTCGTTCAAGTGGTAAGCTCTAATGGCAGAGATCCGGGAGGCCGCCATAAAGAAGACAACTAAAACCAAGATATACTATGAAGAACTGGCAATGACCGTTCATGAATGCCACACTGACACCCAACCCCGCCTGGAAAGGAGAATGGGGTTGGTTTTGGCTTTTGACAAGGACCGAGGCTTCAGTTTCATAAAGGACTATACTACCGGCAGAGACTTATATGTTAATCGGAGGTCCGTCAAGCGGAGCTACCTCCCAGAACGTTTACATAACCTCCGCGAGGGAGAGGAGGTTGAATTCACCCCTGCTGAGGGCCTGCGAGGCCCCTACGCCACTGCCGTGTCCTGTCCGAAAAAGAAATCGGAGGACTGGGACCTTGATGAGGACTACTCTGGCTGCGAGCGCAAACCTGTGTGCTCTCCGGAGGACAACCCTGGCTGCGAGCGCGAACCTGTGTGCTCTCCAGGACCGGCCCATCATGCCTTCCAGGAACGGGGCTCTTTAATTGGCCCAAATGTATTCTGGCAGCCAACAGTGGTGGAAAAGAGGGTTAGCCCATGGCCCTCACCTGAGTTGCCTCGCAGGGGGAAAACTGTCCGTGAGCTTCAGGATGCTGAGAGATTCCGAGCTACCCTGGAAAATATCCGCACAGGGAGGAAAGCGGACGCCTCACCTGAGCCTGCAGCGGCTGCGCAGGACGAACTACCCACCTTCCAAGTGCCGACGACGACAGCGGAGACCAGCGATCCCGACTCCGAAAGCCTGGACGGCCAGATCGTGCGGCTGGAGCTGAAACTGCGGGAGCTGCGCCAGATTGCCTCCGCCAGGATCCGGACTCCACCTGACCTACAAGAAAGAGGACGTAAGGACTCGGACGTCTCCGGGTCTAAGGTGAGAGTACCTGTCCCTGCCAGTCGTCCCTCCTTAGTACCGGCACCTGCGGTGGGATCCTCATACGCTGTGCACCGGCGCACAGAGCCAGTTGTTCCAGAACCCACCGGACCGCTTGCAGCAGCGGTACCCAGGCCAGTGCAGCAGCCCACGATTGTTATGCCTGCTCCGGTGAGGTCAGCGACTTTGATTACCCCTAGGCCTATGGGGCCTATACCTATTAGGGGTCCGTTATGTTGCAGTTGCCCCCCAATACAGTGTTGTGGGCACATCCATCTGTTGATCCTCAATACAGGCCCAATATACAAATGGAGCCAGGGAGCACCACTGAAATGCAAAGTGGATATGACATGGCCCTGTGAATTGGCCTGCTAGGCCCTTGATGTTTGATTTATTTACCAAGGGATCCTAAAGAAGATTTAACCCCTTCAGGACAGGAGTCCTTCGTTGTTTTGGCCCTCTGTTGCTGCTGCCAGTTACCCACGGCTCAGTGGAGGCGGCAAACCACTGAAATACCACGTGCAGCAAGGCCATCTTGTTTACAGGACCTCCTGCCTGCTTTCTCAGAGTGAAAACCCAGTTGTGCCTGTTTTCATAAGTTGCACCTTAACCCTTTAACCCCCTTTTCAGGTTGATTACGGGTATTACAGCACTTGTTTTATATATGCCATTTGAATAATGTGGACTATTTTATGTGCTGCTATTTTATTATGCAACTTGAATTTCAAGAATTGGGCCCAGGGATAGACTCAAATGCCCATGAGCCTCTGAGATTTTGCTACTATTTTAAAGTATTGTGCCCAGAGATGGACTCCACCTCGTGCGAGCCTCTGTGATTCTATCTGCCTCTCTAGTTTCATCTGCGATATCTTTACGTGGCTGTGGATTAAACAAAAAGAAAAGAACCTGGGTACGGACTCATTTTATATGCTTTGAGCCTCCAAGAATTGTTATTTAATTGTTTTCACATTTTCCATGGACTACAACTGTTCTATTATGGACAATTTGCACTTAAAGGAATTATTATGGACTATCCTGGTATTTATTGTTACGCTGTGCCAGGTCAGCGCCCCTGTTCCCATTGTGTTATCCTGAGAGAAGAGAACGACGCCCCCTTTTCACCATTACTTGCTCCTAATCCAGTGGAACTGCCTGATGTATACATATAATGTATTCTTGCAAATGTAGATGTGTTTTCCTGCTTTGCTTTTTTTTCCCTATTACAGGTGCAGTATCCAGCTGTGCAGGGACCCTCCATGTTGCGCCGAGGACGGGCAACGTTATAGCGTGGGGGTATGTAGTGTCCCACTAGGTAGGGGTGGGCACTACACAAGGGTCAATTGGTGTGCGCGTTACTCCTACTCACAAGGAACAGAAGTGTTATATTTAATTGTGCATTTTATGTATGTTCTAATGTGTTTTTTCATGCAATGTACCCCTGTATGATGCAACTAGCAGGCCTAGTTGGGTGTAGTTAGACATCCCAGACACTAGAGGGAGATAGGGAGCCCCTAGTATAAATGTCCAGGCCCAGACAGGGAGAGTTAGTGCAGAGTCAGGAGTCTGAGAAGACAGAGGTTAAAAAGCCTGCTCCTGACATGCAGCTGGATAGCCCTGGCTGCTAGTGATGTCCAGGAGGCTAGTGAGAAGCTCCAGCCTGCCTGAGAACAAGAGAGCCTTAGTTAGCTCTGAAGATACCCCAGTTGCAGGATCCAACCTCCTGGGAGAAAACCCACAGTAATCCACCTTACAAGGAGAAGGCGATCCAGGGTAAGCTAAGTGACCCTGATGGGCAGATCACACTAGAAAGTGCAGCAAGAATCTAATACCTGAGGAAGAAAGTAACCAAGGATTTAAGCCACCCTTTAGGCATCCGGGCCTTGGGAGATAAAGCCAGAGCAGGAGTTCTAGAAAGGACAGTGTACATTGATTCTGAGGAAAGGTACAACCTGCTGCTGAGTGCTTGTGAAGTTTACCCTCTGCGTATCTTGCATATATATTGCCTGCCATTTTGTGAATAAGCCTCCTTGTGGAACTGTGATTGAAAGACTGTACTCCTACCTGCTGTACAAAGTTGGATTGTTCAGTAAAGTTACGTTTGGTTCACTGTATACTTGTGTACCTCCATCATTCCAACCACCAACCGGCGTGCCACCGTCCAAAGGCACTGGCGTCACGAATACCACAGGGACCTTGCCCCAGGCACACAAAATACCTGTAACATCCAGGGCACCTCATCCACCATCAGGCCTGGTCCCTATCTACAGAGCGTGCCCCAGAGGAACCGTGTCTACCTCTCCTTCACTGCCACGCGCCTGGCCAGGGTCCTTCAAATATAGTGAGTACCCTCGATTGCCCATAACCGTGACCTCACTTCATCTATACCCTGCAGGTCTGGCGTGTTGCATTAAGGGGGCAGGGGACTGGATAAGGGTGACAGACACTGGGTATGATTAAGGGGGCAGGGGGTTGGATAAGGGTGACCCTGGGTATGATTAAGGGGCAGGGTACTGGCTTTGGTTGACACTGGGTATGATTAAGGGGGGCAGGGGACTGGGTAAAGGTGACAGGGTATGATTTAAGGGGGGCAGGGGACTGGCTATGGGTGACACTGGGTATGATAAAAGGGGGCAGGGGACTGGCTCTGGGTGACACTGGCTATGATTAAGGGGGGCAGGGGACTGGGCAAAGGTGACAGGGTATGATTAACCACCTCCGGACCGCCTAACGCAGATCTGCGGTCCGGAGGTGGCAGCTGTGCGCTCAACGACGCATATACGCGTCATCTCGGGAGACAAGAGATTTCCTGTGAACGTGCGCACACAGGCGCGCGCGTTCACAGGAACTGAAGGTAAGCGAGTGGATCTCCAGCCTGCCAGCGGCGATCGTTTCGCTGGCAGGCTGGAGATGTGATTTTTTTAACCCCTAACAGGTATATTAGACGCTGTTTTGATAACAGCGTCTAATATACCTGCTACCTGGTCCTCTGGTGGTCCCTTTTGTTTCGATCGACCACCAGAGGACACAGGTAGCTGTGTAAAGTAGCACCAAACACCACTACACTACACTACAGCCCCCCTGTCACTTATTAACCCCTTATGAACCTCTGATCACTTCATATACAGTCCCTGATCACCCCCCCCCCGTCATTGATCACCCCCCCGTCATTGATCACCCCCCTGTCATTGATCACCCCCCTGTAAGGCTCCATTCAGACGTCCATATGATTTTTACAGATCCACGGATACATGGATCGGATCCGCAAAACACATACGGACATCTGAATGGAGCCTTACAGGGGGGTTATCAATGACAAGGGGGTGATCACCCATATAGACTTTCTGATCACCCCCCTGTCATTGATCACCCCCCTGTAAGGCTCCATTCAGACGTCCGTATGATTTTTACGGATCCACGGATACATGGATCTGATCCGCAAAACGCATACGGATGTCTGAATAGAGCCTTACAGGGGGGTGATCAATGACAAGGGGGTGATCACCCATATAGACTTCCTGATCACCCCCCTGTCATTGATCACCCCCCTGTAAGGCTCCATTCAGACGTCTGTATGATTTTTACGGATCCACGGATACATGGATCGGATCCGCAAAACACATACGGACGTCTGAATGGAGCCTTACAGGGGGGTGATCAATGACAAGGGGGTGATCACCCATATAAACTTCCTGATCACCCCCCTGTCATTGATCACCCTCTGTAAGGCTTCATTCAGACGTCCGTATGATTTTTACGGATCCACGGATACATGGATCGGTTCCGCAAAACGCATACGGACGTCTGAATGGAGCCTTACAGGGGGGTGATCAATGACAAGGGGGTGATCACCCATATAGACTTCCTGATCACCCCCCTGTCATTGATAACCCCCCCTGTCATTGATCACCCCCCTGCAAGGCTCTATTCAGACGTCCGTATGATTTTTACGGATCCACGGATACATGGATCGGATCCGCAAAACACATACGGACGTCTAATTGGAGCCTTACAGGGGGGTGATCAATGACAAGGGGGTGATCACCCATATAGACTTCCTGATCACCCCCCTGTCATTGATTTTTACGGATCCACGGATACATGGATCGGATCCGCAAAACACATACGGACGTCTGAATGGAGCCTTACAGGGGGGTGATCAATGACAAGGGGGTTATCACCCATATAGACTTCCTGATCACCCCCCTGTCATTGATCACCCCCCTGTAAGGCTCCATTCAGACGTCCGTATGATTTTTACGGATCCACGTTTTGCGGATCCGATCCATGTATCCGTGGATCCGTAAAAATCATACAGACGTCTGAATGGAGCCTTACAGGGGGGTGATCAATGACAGGGGGGGTGATCACCCCATATAGACTCCCTGATCACCCCCCTGTCATTGATCACCCCCTGTAAGGCTCCATTCAGACATTTTTTGGGCCCAAGTTAGCGGAAATTGTTGTTTTTTTTTTTTGTTTTTTTTTTCTTACTAAGTCTCATATTCCACTAACTTGTGTCAAAAAATAAAATCTCACATGAACTCACCATACCCCTCACGGAATCCAAATGCATAAAATTTTTTAGACATTTATATTCCAGACTTCTTTTCACGCTTTAGGGCCCAAAAAATGCCAGGGCAGTATAAATACCCCACATGTGACCCCATTTCGGAAAGAAGACACCCCAAGGTATTCTGTGAGGGGCATATTTAGTCCATGAAAGATTGAAATTTTTGTCCCAAGTTAGCGGAAAGGGAGACTTTGTGAGAAAATACAAAAAAAATCAATTTCTGCTAACTTGTGCCAAAAAGCTAAAAATTCTAGGAACTCGCCATGCCCCTCACGGAATACCTTGGGGTGTCTTCTTTCCAAAATGGGGTCACATGTGGGGTATTTATACTGCCCTGGCATTTTAGGGGCCCGAAAGCGTGAGAAGAAGTCTGGGATCCAAATGTCTAAAAATGCCCTCCTAAAAGGAATTTGGGCCGCTTTGCGCATCTAGGCTGCAAAAAAGTGTCACACATGTGGTATCGCCGTACTCAGGAGAAGTTGGGGAATGTATTTTGGGGTGTCATTTTACATATACCCATGCTGGGTGAGAGAAATATCTTGGCAAAAGACAACTTTTCCCATTTTTTTTATACAAAGTTGGCATTTGACCAAGATATTTATCTCATCCAGCATGGGTATATGTAAAATGACACCCCAAAACACATTGCCCAACTTCTCCTGAGTACGGCGATACCAGATGTGTGACACTTTTCTGCAGCCTAGGTGGGCAAAGGGGCACACATTCCAAAGAGCACCTTTAGGATTTCACAGGTCATTTTTTACACATTTTGATTTCAAACTACTTTGCACACATTAGGGCCCCTAGAATGCCAGGGCAGTATAACTACCCCACAATTGACCCCATTTTGGAAAGAAGACACCCCAAGGTATTCCGTGAGGGGCATGGCGAGTTCCTAGAATATTTTTTTTTTGTCACAAGTTAGCAGAAAATGATGATTTTTTTTTTTCTAACAAAGTCTCATATTCCACTAACTTGTGACAAAAAAATTAAAATTCTAGGAACTCGCCATGCCCCTCACGAAATACCTTGGGGTGTCTTCTTTTCAAAATGGGGTCACTTGTGGGGTAGTTATACTGCCCTGGAAATTTAGGTGCCCTAATGTGTGCGAAGTAGTTTGAAATCAAAATCTGTAAAAAATGGCCGGTGAAATCCTAAAGGTGCTCTTTGGAATGTGTGCCCCTTTGCCCACCTAGGCTGCAGAAAAGTGTCACACATCTGGTATCGCCGTACTCAGGAGAAGTTGGGCAATGTGTTTTGGGGTGTCATTTTACATATACCCATGCTGGATGAGATAAATATCTTGGTCAAATGCCAACTTTGTATAAAAAAAATGGGAAAAGTTGTCTTTTGCCAAGATATTTCTCTCACCCAGCATGGGTATATGTAAAATGACACCCCAAAACACATTCCCCAACTTCTCCTGAGTACGGCGATACCAGATGTGTGACACTTTTTTGCAGCCAACTGGTTTTCCGGCCTGCTGAGGAGGACTTCTTTGTTGCGGATCCTGCGCTGGTTAAAGGAAAAGGACGACATCGGGCCCCACCGTGCACTTCCACAAACTGTAAGAGGTCCACTTGGACCACTGGGATAAGGGGGGTGCGCACCCGCTTGAAAGTTAGGGTCAGTTAGGGATAGTTCCTGGGACTGTTATTTCTTAGTGTCTGCACTGTGAATACGGACACAGTAAAGGTGAAAATTGTTGCAGTATTTGACTTGTATTGTTTATACTGTTTTGAATATTTTGCTTGTCTTTACCTCTGTAACTTCACTGTTAACCTGCTTTTATTAATTTATAGTAAATGCAATTTTCTTAATCTTGACTTCTGCGTACGCACTCTTTTCTGGTTGCGGAGTCAAACCACCTGCCTTGCTCTCGGTTCACATGGGTGACTATTCACCATGTTCCAGGCTGGGTCTTGACTGGCCTATATAAAAACCCAGCCAGCAGTGTCTCTCTCTGACAGAGGAGCTGTGGCAATCGCTGGATCGGGATCTGAGCTGTGTGCTAGGCTGGAGGCCTGAGTTTGGGAGCTTTATCCTGAGCAATGCCGAGCGTGTGTGAACTAATGCCTAGGATAACAGATTACTGTTTTGCTGTATAAACTGTCTTTGTGTGAACGAACACCAAAACTGCAAATGGACTGTCGTACGGTTTTGTTGCAATAAGTGTGAATAAAACTGCTATTTGCCTCTATACTGCGTCCGTTTGTCCTGTCTACCAGAGCGAATCCCCACAATTGGTGGAGAATGCAAGCAAGAGCAGTGAGGCTGGCGTGAATGCCCAAATTTTTTTGGGATTTGCATTTTTTGGCACTGTTGTATGTCATACATCAAACCAGAGGCATTACAACCCGCGTCCCACAACAAAATGAAGGCTGTTGTGAAGGCCCTCATGGAGGCTAATCTGAAGCAGCAAGAGACAAACCTGCAACAACAGGAGGCTAACAAGCAGCAGCAAGAGACCAACCAGTTGATGCTACAACGTGTGATGGCTTTGCAGATAGCAAGAGCAACCCCGAGCGTCCACAATGCCCGGAAAGCAGTCTGTGTGGCGATTCCTAACATGACATCCGCAGATGACATCGAAACCTACCTGGCGATGTACGAAAAAGTGGCCACAAGGGAGAAGCTACCCCAAGACCAGTGAGCTGAGGTTGTCACTCCGTTTCTGGCATCTGATTCCCAGCAGGTGTATTCCGACTTACCAGACGATCAATTAGCCGACTACAACAAAGTAAAGGGTGAGATTTTGGCAAGACTGGGGGTGAATATGTCCGGGCCCAGCGGATACATCAGTGGGGGCTTAAGCCGGCTGTGAGACCCCAGTATTATGACTTACTCCACCTTTTGCAAAAGTGGCTACAGCCTGATGTTCTGAGTCCCATGGCTGTGCTGGACAGAATATTGGCTGATATGTTCTGGAGGGCTTTGCCACCCGATCTCCAGCAATGGATCAGCCAGGTCTCTCCAGGTAATGCCCTTGAGATGGTCGACCTGGTGGAACGCTATGAGGCTACCCAGAATCTACAGGGGGGTTATTTTGGGAGGGGGCAGTCAAATCCCGTAACTCTCCACCCCAGACACCGGCGACTTGTGCCAACCAAACCCGCCTGGGATGTATCCCCCATGGATCCAGCTCCGATAGTCTGCTGGACACGAACTATGGCTTTCGGCAATCGTTATATGCCAGGAAGCTGTGTGCAGCATGTAACCCAGAAACTCTAAATCACTTGTGCCAGGTGGAAGTGGGAGACACTCCAGTGGAGGCCCTGCTGGACTCAGGGAGTCTGGTGTCCCTAGTAAAGGCTCCCCTGGTACGGTCCGCTGAGTATACTGGCAGGAAAGTCCGGGTCATGTGCATTCATCGGGACTTAAAAAACTATCCCACCGCCCTGGTGTTTCTAACCACGGGGGTCGGCAGGTGGACTCACAACATGGCAGTTGCCACAAACTTACACTACAAACTTATAATCGGGAGAGACTTCCCGGGTTTCCCGGCACTTTGGCCTGCTGCAAAAGTGACTGATACCCATGAGAAGGGGTAACCCCAGCAGAGTGGCCTTGCTCCGGGGGGAGGCCGAAGGGCCAGCTGTAGGGGTGACCGCCACTTCGGTGAAAGAGGGGGAGACAACCCCACTGAGTGTAATGGTGGGAGACGTGGAGGACTTGCTGCCGGGGCCTGAGCTGGCAGACCTCAATATCTCCAGGGATAATGTTGGTACTGCACAACATCGGGACCCAACCCTATCCCGAGCCCAGGAAAATGTATTAATAGTAGATGGTGAACCACAACGACCTGGGGCAGAGTCGGTGTTCCCCCGTTTTGTGGTTCATCAGGATATGTTGTATCAGGTAAACCAGCTGCGGGGTGAACCCATTGAACAGCTGGTGGTGCCCCAGGCTTATCGCAAACTCGTGTTCGATTTAGCCCACCATGTTCTTGGGAGTCATCTGTAAATGCAGAAAACACAGGACCAGATACTAAAACGGTTTTGCTGGTCCAGTGTGTTTAGGGAGGTGGACGAAGTCTTGCCCGACCTGCCAGGCAACTAACCCCCAGCACCTTTTCCGCAGTCCCTTGGTACCTCTCCGATCATCAAGGTACCGTTTGGGCGAATCACTATGGACCTCGTAGGCCCAGTACCGAAGTCCACTAGAGGACACCAGCACATCTTGGTCATCCTAAAGTACGCCACTCAGTACCCGGAGGCAGTGCCACTGCAACATACTTCGGCTACATTTATAGCTAAGGAGCTAATGGAGATGTTCTCCTGAGTTGGGCTACCTAAAGAGGTTCTGCCTGACCAGGGGACCCCTTTTTTGTGCAAGGTCATGAGGGAACTCTGTAAGTTGCTGCATATCAAACAGTTACGGACATCCGTGTACCATCCGCAAATGGATGGTCTGGTTGAAAGGTTTAACAAAACACTAAAACACTTTAACAAAACACTAAAAACCATGTTCAAAAGGGTGGTGTCTAAAGATGGGAAGGACTGGGACCTTCTTCTGCCCTATCTCATGTTCGCTGTGCCCTTCGAATTTCTGTATGGCAGACATCCTTGTGTTTTGTTGGATGTAGTCAAAGAGGCGTGGGAACAGCAACCCAGTTGGCATAAAAGTGAGCTTGAGTATGTAACCAAGATGCAACAGCGGATAGAGACCATTTTGCCTCTTGTCAGAGATCATATGGAGGCCACTCAGCGAGCCCAGAGTCCGGATCTTTAACCTGGGTGATCGGGTTTTGGTTCTGGTGCCGACCGTGGACAGTAAGTTCCTGGCTAAGTGGCAGGGGCCCTACAAGGTACTTGAAAAAAATTGGAGAGATAAATTACAAGGTACACCTGCCAGGGAGGCAAAAGCCAGAGCAGGTGTAACATGTGAATCTACTCAAACCGTGGAAAGATAGGGATATCTGTACTGAAGACAACCCGTGGCTACTGGTTTTCCAGGGGAAGCGGTTTCGGACACTCTGTCTGAAGCAAGGGAAGCGGCTGCCACAGTAAGAATTGCTGACAGCTTCTCCTCTAAGCAGGCTCAGGAAGCCAGGGAGTTTATTAGCCGGAACACGGATGTGTTTTCAGATCTTCCTGGATGCACTTCCACAATTCGGCATGACATTGTCACTGAGCCTCAGTCGAAGGTCCGGCTAAAACCATACCGGGTACCCGAGGCTCGGCGACAAGCCATCTCAGAGGAAGTGCAGATGATGCTGAGGCTAGACGTCATTGAGGAGTCTAAAAGTGAGAGGGCTAGTCCTATAGTGCTACACTCCGGTTTTGTAACGATTTCCGAAAACTAAATGAGATCTCTAAGTTTGATGCATATCCCATACCTCGGGTGGATGAGCTTATTGAGAGGTTATGCCAAGCCCAGTATTTTTCTGTTTTGGACCTCACCAAAAGGTACTGGCAGGTACTCTTGATGAGGGCTGCCAAAGAGAAAACTGCCTTCATCACATCAGAGGGGTTGTACCAATATAAGGCGTTACCCTTTGGTTTGCATGGCACCCCTGCCACTTTTCAACCGCTCCTGGACATTGTGCTGCGTCCACATCGTCGGTACGCTTCGGCTTACCTGGACGATATTGTCATCCACAGTACCGACTGGGAAAGTCATCTACCCAAAGTGCAGGCTGCAGTGGACTCCCTTAGGAAAGAAAGTTCTGTCTGGTGACCGACCACTCCTCTCTCAAGTGGATGAGCCAGGCCAAAGAGAGGAATGCTCGGGTCACCAGATGGTTCTTGTCATTACAGAACTTCAAGTTCTCAGTGGAACACAGGACAGGCCGCTTGCAGGGAAACATGGATGCCCTGTCCCGGGCACACTGTCTGGCAAGTGTTCACCCACTCAGGGTTGAACAAAGGGGGAAGGTATGTAGGAACGCACAAGGGACTGTCGTTGACGGAAGGTATGTGTCACCGAGGTTCCTGGCCTCGGAGTAAAGCCAGTATTCATGTGTCAGCAGCAGTTGCTGTTTGACACCTTGCTATTTAGTATAGCTGTAATAGCTTATCTGGGACAGCTCTTACTAAGAGTAGTCAAAGTGCTGGGTGGGTGACTACTCCCCACGTTCCAAGCCGGATCTTGACTGGCCTATATAAAAAAAAAACAGCCAGCAGTGTCAGCTGGTGGTAATTACCTCTCTCTCTCTGACAGAGGAGCTCTAGCAATCGCTGGATTGGGATCTGAGCCGTGTGCTAGGCTGGAGGCCTGAGTTTGGGAGGTCTGCTCTGTCCTGAGCAATGCCGAGCGGGTGTGAACTAACACCTAGGATAACAGGTGACTGTTTTGCTGTATGAACTGTAAATTGACTATCATACTGTTTTGTTGCCATAAATGTGAATAAAACACTGAAGTTTTTGAGTTACAATCTGGTCTTTGCCTCTATACTGCGTCAGCTTGTCCTGTCTACCAGAGCGAATCCCCACAGTATAAACAGGTATATTGAACCCCTTAATCAGTATTGTGTGGAAGCAGATATCTCACAGGTCTCAATTAATATTTGGTGGAAACAGGTATATCGAACCCTTTAATCAGTATTTTGTGGAATCAGGTATATCGCAGCCCTCAATCAGTATTTTGTGGAAGCAGGCATATCAAACCCCTTAATCAGAAGTTTGCGGAACCAGGTATATTAAACCCCTTAATCTGTATTTTGTGGAAGCAGGTATATCGTAGGCCTCAATCAATATTTGGTGGAAACAGGTATATCGAACCCCTTAATCAGTATTTTGCGGAAGCAGGTATATCACAGCCCTCAATCAGTATTTTGTGGAAGCAGGTATATCACAGCCCTCAATCAGTATTTTGTGGAAACAGGTATATCAAACCCCTTATTCAGTATTTTGTGGAAGCAGGTATATTTCAGCCCTTAATCAGTATTTTGTGGAAGCAGGTATATCAAACCCCTTGATCGGTATTTTGTGGAAGCAGGTATATCGCAAGCCTCAATCAATATTTTGTGGAAACAGGTATATCAAACCCCTTAATCAGTATTTTGTAAAAGCAGGTATATCGCAACCCTCGATCAGTATTTTGTGGAAGCAGGTATATCAAACCCTTTAATCAACATTTTGTGGAAGCAGGTATATCTCAGCCCTCAATCAGAATTTTGTGGAAGCTGGTATATCAAACCCCTCAAATCAGTATTTTGTGGAAGCAGGTATATCAAACCGCTTAATCAGTATTTTCTGGAAGCAGGTATCTCGCAGGCCCCAATCAATATTTAGTAGAAACAGTTATATAGAACCCCTTAATCAGTATTTTGTGGAAGCAGGTATATTGCTGCCCTCAACAACATTTGGTGGAAGCAGGTATATCAAACCCCTCAATCAATATTTTGTGGAAGCAGGTATATCACATCCCTCAATTTTTTTTTTGCCACAACAGTTATATCACACCAGCCTGCTTATTTGGGGCAACAGGTATATCGTAGCCCTCAATCAGTATTTTTTGGAAGGTATATCACCCCCCGCAATCAGTTTTTTTTGGTGCAACAGGTATATCACACCTGTTGCAAATAGTTGTTCCAATAGCGCTTGTCCCTCTATATAGCTGCGGTTTTGCAGCAGAATGGCACACAAAGTTCAGCGCAATGCAAAAGAATATGGCGCTGGCAGACATCGCCATATATTCGCATGTTCGGTGAACCGCAAACGTGCAAAGATCACCGCAAAACGACCACCAGGCGAACCGCAAGGCCATCTCTAGAGCTTACCCATAATGCAGCTCTATGGAAGAAAAAGAAGTTGAGAGGAAGAGAATCTGCAGTCTGTGAGCGAGAAGGAGACATAGGGAGCAGTCTGTGAGAGAGAAGGAAACATAGGAAGCAGTCTGTGAGAGAGGTTGAGCCATAGGGATCAGTTTGTGAGAGAGGTGGAGACATAGAGAGGAGTATGTCAGAAAAAAGGAGTCAGAGGGAGCAGTCTGTGAGAGAAAAGGAGACACAGGGGGTAGTCTGTGAGAGAGGAGGAGACATAGGGATAAGTCTGTCAGAGAGGAGGAGACATAGGGAGCAGTCTGTAAGAGAGAAGGAGACATAGGGAGCAGTCTGTCAGAGAGGAGGAGAACTAGGGAGCAGTGTGTTAGAGAGGTGTAGACATAGGGCTGGGTCTGTGAGAGAGGAGGAGACACAGGGAGCAGTCTGTGAGAGGTGGAGACATAGGGAGCAGTCTGTGAGAGGTGGAGACATAGGGAGCAGTCTGTGAGAGAGGAGGAGACATAGGGAGCAGTCTGTGAGAGAGGAGGAGACATAGGGAGCAGTCTGTGAGAGAGAAGGAGACATAGGGAGCAGTCTGTGAGAGAGAAGGAAACATAGGAACTAGTCTGTGAAAGAGGTTGAGACACAGGGATCAGTCTGTGAGAGAGGTGGAGACATAGGGAGCAGTATGTCAGAAAAGAGAAGTCATAGGGAGCAGTCTGTGAGAGAAAAGGAGACACGGGGTAGTCTGTGAGAGAGGAGGAGACATAGGGATAAGTCTGTCAGAGAGGAGGAGACATAGGGAGCAGTCTGTAAGAGAGAAGGAGACATAGGGAGCAGTCTGTGAGAGAGGAGGAGACATAGGGAGCAGTCTGTGAGAAAGGAGGAGACATAGGGACCAGTCTGTCAGAGAGAATGAGTCATAGGGAGCAGGCTGTCAGAGAGAAGGAGACATAGGGAGCAGTCTGTGAGAGAAAGAGGAGACATAGGGAGCAGTCTGTGAGAGAGGAGGAGACATAGGAGCAATCTGGGAAAGAGGTGGGTCATGGGGAGCAGTCTTTGAAAATGCTGAAAACATTTTTGAGACCACACATCTAGCTCACCTGATGAGTCCCATCACTGAAAGGTGATGCCATTAGTATGGCATCACTTGTAAGCAGACTGGACTGAAGGCACTGCTGGATCGACAGGGTAATGAAGGTGACTAGTGTTTTGATTTGTTTATTTTTAGCATTTTTAGTATGGTGTTTTTTTGTATAAACTTGATAACCAATTTAATATGGATTATTACATAGATCATTACTATTGCATTTTGGATATTTTTTTCTACCATCTTTTGATTTAGATGCCGTATATCAAGAGAGCAATGGGTGTATGATACAAACAGAGGGTAGAATACAATATGGAGGGGCAGAGACATGTAAAGGGTAGTGTAGTAGTTTGAGCCTATGATCTTAGCTGAATTTCAGTAAAAAACTACAAAAAGCAACCAAGCAAACAACAGTGAATATGGTAAATAGCAGTTAAGCAAAAGAGTGGTGGAAGGATGCTTACTGTATGCTAGAACTTCTCCTTTAAGACCTTACCATATAGAAGTAGAATTATGAATTTTGAGAGTATTTGCTTCTAACTGAATTCATTTATGTTTCCTATATAATTCTAGCTCTTGAGAGCATTCTGTAATTTCGAGAACTACAGATGTAGCTCCTATCCTATATTGGGTTATACTGGTTATTAAACTGGCTGCTATCATGTACATTTTAATATAAAAAAATACACAACTTCAAAGCCTTCAAGGAATGGAATTTGCAAGTAATATTTCATAGTGTATTGGATTTCTTTTCAATTATTCTGCAATGCATCTCGTATTTTCAGAATATTACCACATTTTTATGTATATGAACTGCTGTGTGCAGCATAGGTCAATGAAGACATCTTATTAAGTTGCAGTGATACCTGTACATGGGAGTTTTTACAACTGTGTTACTATTCATTATTTATATAGCACCTACATATGAAACAGTTCTGCACAAAGGATGCTTGCAGTTATATTAAACCCACACACATATTAGTGACATTTTCTTAGGACGCAAGTAGACTTAAAGGGAACCTGTCACATCTCTTTTGACATCCAATCCTATCATGTAAATGAAACATTGCTCCTCCCCATTTCCAAAATTATAAAGTATGCCCCATACTGTACTTTTAAAAGTAGTAATTAAATGTATCTGGGTCATATGTAAATTAGGGCTTAGGAGTCTGCTGTGTGGTCCAAGCGTAGGAAGAGTCCACCATATTCAAGAGAGGTCGGACTGAAGAGTCAGCTTAGGTGAGTCCGGCATGATAGGTTTTGGCCGTGGGGCCGCCACTCAAGGGGTTAATTTAGTGCAGGAGGGGGTGTGCACTTAAGGGGGTCGGGTTGTATATTTATAAGGGGTAGCTTGGGAGGGATCAGGGCCCATTTTAGAATTTGAATCCGTAGGTAGCAAGCTCCCCCCATCTAACTGAGCTTACCATAATGCAGGCAGTGCAGGATATCATCCAGCAGTTGTAGGCGGAAGTGGAGGCCCTGGGACCTGAATTGCTCCAGGAGCAGGTGGCAGGCTTACTACAGGGGGTAGCAGTGGGTGCAGCAAACCCCAAGCCACGTGCAAGACAGCCGCGGCGGTTACGGTTGCTGGCGAACCTTAGCCCTGAGGAGACCCCAGGGTCCAGCGCCGGGTAAGGAGTCCCTGCAGGGACCCTTCACAATGGGGGGACTGGGTGGCAGCCCAGATCCAGGTCCTCCCGGCGTGTGAGGAATCCATTCTTGCGGCGGGATCCAGAGCAGGGCGGGGGGGGGGCCAGTCCCCCATCCTCAGTAGCAGGCAGCATGGAGGCAGGACCGGGTTCTGCAGGCTCTCCCCTGTCAGGGTTGGCTAGGGGGCCTGCTCGGGGAGGGAGCAGCACAAGGGACAACAAGGCTGTGCGCTGTGAGGCCAGGGGAGTGCACAGGCCTCAGCTTTATGACAGGCAGCATGGAGTTGGCACTGATCATCAGGCTGAGAATGAGGAGTCATGGCCATCATGGAGCGCATCCAGCATGGCAGAGGCTGGGTTGCAGTCCTTCAGTCTGAATTTGGCAGCAGGACGGAGGGAAGAAGATGTACCGACCCGTGTAGACTGCCAGGAGCCAGGATCATCAACTGCAGGGTTCACAGCGCCCGGGCAGCCAGGTGAGACAATGTTGGGGCCACTTCTTTCCTTAGCTAGCTGCCCAGGAGGCGTAGGGGCTGGGGGGTGTCAAGGGGAAATAGTTGGGGGCCTAGCACAGCTATTAAGTAGCCTACTAGGTTGGGGATTTGGTTAGGAGGCATCAGGCTTATCTCCATGACCTGCATTGGGTATGGGCCCTAGGGTTAGCGGGGCAGAAGGGAGTCCTGTCGAGTCAGGGGATTGGTGTCAGTGCAGAAACAGGCCGGGGATAAAGAGGATAGGACCAGGGTGGATGACATGGTGAAGGGGGAGGTCTATATATACTTCATAGGCCCGTTGGGGGCTCATTTGAAGCAGGACGTACGTGAGTGAATATGGAAGGGGGAGTATGTGGACCTTTTTTTTTTATTACTCCCCCTTGAGCCTTTTAACTTAGACAGGAGTAAAAAGGACAAGGGAAAAAAGGAAGAAGCGGAAAAGTGTCGATTCTGCGCACTAATTGGCTCCACGCATTTGCCATCTTAGCAAGTGTAATTGATGAAAAAGAGCCGGAGTGCTGCTCAGCGTTTTTTTGCTATTTAGATGCGATAGGGGAGGCATACCGGGTATATGAGGGGACAGGTTGGCTCCGGTATGACAAGCAATTCAGGCATAGGAAGGCGATACGCCTGGCTGAAGGTGATGGCGCCAGTGCGAACAGGGCAGTCCTTTCAGGAGAAGACAGGAGGATCAAGCCAGTCCAGTTTTGCAGCAGAATCGGCCAAGGGTTTGTGCTTCCTGTTTACCGAAGTAAGTTGCAAGTTTGGGGCAAAATGCAAATTCAAGCATGAGTGCTCGTCCTGCAGCGGTAATCACGGGGCCAATCGTTGCTTCAAGGGAATTAGGCAAAAAGGAGGTGATACTACTGTGAAAGGGGCTGACTCCGGTGCCGGTGCAAAAGATGGAGCGGTATTGTCACGGCGGACAGGATCTCAGATACATAGACAACCAAATACATAAGTGTCTAGGCTAGATGCTGGGGACAGGTCACCTCCTAGCACATCCCTGACTTCTCTACCTATGCTGCTAAGCCCACATTCAGACCTTGATGGTAGGTATGAAGTGTCCTCGTGCCTGGACTGCAAACACCCTAGAATCCCTGAGATGGTAAAAGGGGAGAAGGGGCAGAAGAAACACAAATAGCCTAGACCGCAAACCACACAAACAGAAATCAAACTTATCTGAGCTGGAACAGACAATCCTTCCTTCCTTGAATCCAAGGCTAGACAGAAATCTATAACCCGCACTGCCCTCTGGGATTGAAGGCAATGTAAGCCAATGACCCCACCCAGAGCACCTGAAGGAAGGCGGATCCATCATGATTCCAAAACAAACAAAAGGTTAGACACATGCTGCCAATCTGACAGACCTCTGCACACCGTCCGAGCAGGGCATGACAGGTATCTAAGTAGATACCCCAATCATGAAGCCGCAGAGTTATTAAAGGGGGGGTTTAAGCACGGTTTCAGTATTCCATCGACAACGTTGCCGGTTGTTTTTGTATGGAAAATTTGCGCTCGGCTTTGGAGCATCCGGAATTATTTGCGGGTGTTGCCATTAGGGGCTGTGCCCAAGAAGGAGCCGGGCAAGTTTTGGCTTATTCACCATCGTTCTTTCCCAAAAGGGGCGTCTGTCAATGATGGTATTGATCTGGAACGTTGTTCGGTGGTTTATACCTCATTTGATGCAGCTGTGGCTTGGGTTTGAAAGTCGGGCCCAGCGACGTTATTGGCAAAAACGGACATTAAGGAGGCTTTTCACCTCCTGCCGATTAACCCTGATAGTTTGCATTTGTTAGGCTGTTTTTTTTATAGATAGGTGCTTGCCGATGGGTTGTTCTTTGTCGTGTGCATATTTTGAAGCATTTACTTCCCTGGAATGGGTTGTGGCAGACGTGTCTGATTGTTCGTTCATTATCAATTACTTGGACGATTTTCTTTGTTTGGGTCTGGCGGGATTGCGGGTTTGTTCATCGTTCAGGGTGCTGTTAGCGGAAGGGAAGACGGTGGGCCCTACGACAGAATTGACTTTCCTGGGGATAGTTATTAATATGGAGAAAATGGAGTGTAGGCTGTCGGACGAAAAGGTGCAAGATTTATGGGTGGAGATAGGCAGGGCCAGGAGGTCTTCTAAAATTTGCTTGTGGGATTTACAATCTCTCTTGGGGAATCTTAATTTCTTTGGGACAGATTTTTTTTTACGGGAGGTGCGGCGGCTACCGTGGGAGTGTCAGCCCCCACGATTTCATTCGGCTAGGTCGTGAACTGAAGAGAGATCTGGAAGTATGAGTGGGGTTTTTGGAGGATTTCAACGGCAAAGCATTAGTTATGGGGGACGTTGTAAATATCTTTGATTTTGAGTTATTTTCGGATGCATCAGGGGGAAGTTGGTTTTTGGGTGTATTGTCATGGTCACTGGTGCATGGATCATTGGCCAGAGTCCTGGGTGTTAAGGGGCTGGGTGCGGAACTTGGCGCTATTGGAGCTTTTCCTATTATGCTCGCAGGGCTTTTGTGGGGTAAGAACTTTAGGAATAAGAAGATTTGATTTCACTGCGATAATCTAGGGGTGGTGAAGTTGATCAACAGTTTGACCGCGTCGTGGGTATGTAGGCATCTTCCGGTAAAGCTTGGCGGAATTGGGAACAGTGGTGTGCGAAGTTGGATGTACGGGTGGACGAGGGGGAGGTCCCGCTGTTATTTTTAGGGCATGTGAAGGAGACAGGTTGGTCAGTGGCGCAATTAAACAAATGTGTAACGGTTTTGGCATTTGGTTTTAAGTTACAAGGTCTTCCTGATGTTACTAAATCTTTCCTGGTCAGACAGGTTTTAAGGGGAATGCAGGTGGAAAATAGAAGAAGGCCAGTCTTGTTTGCTTTATTACTTAAAATTGGATCGCAATCGGTGTGTTGTTCATCAAGTGAGGTGCAGGTGTTCAAGTTTTCATTGGCCTTTTTTTGGGGCCTTCTGTTTGGGGGAGTTTGTGAGTAGCAGTGTGGAGGGTGTAAGAAGGTACAATAAATCATCATGGATGAGAGTTTCCTGGCCTCAGTAGAGTAAGAGACGGTTTTTATGTGTTAGCAGCAGTTGCTGTTTGATACCTTGGTACTTAGCATGGCTGTAATAGCTGATCCGGGACGGCTCTTACTGGGAGTAGTCAAAGTGCTTGGTGGGTGACTACTCACCACGTTCCAGGCTGGGCTTTGCCAGGCATAAAAAACAGCCAGCACTGCCAGGTGGAGAGGATTATCTCTGTCTGACAGTGGAGCTCAGGAGGTCTGTGTTACTGTGATCTGGGGCCTATAGGGTTAACAAAGTTTGTAAAATCAGTTTTGAGTAACTTGAGGGGTGTAGTTTATGGGGGTCATTTATGGGGGGTTTCCACTATGTAAGCCCCACAAAGTGACTTCAGACCTGAACTGGTCCTTAACCTCCTTGGCGGTATTCCTGAGCATGAACTCGGGGTTAATTTTCGCTGCCAGGAGCGGTAACCCCGAGTCACGCTCGGGGCAACATTGCAGAGTCCCCCATCACCTTCTGCCGGCGATCCGGCGATGTCCTCTGCTGTGAGCGTCGGCCGGTATCTGACTTCCTGGTTCCGTTCCCTGTGAGCAGCAGCTGTGCATGGGGGGCGGAACTGGGCGGGAAATTCAAAAAAATATAAACACTAAAAGTGACATACACACATAAAATAGGTTATACATTGTAATTTGAGAGGATTACGCTGTATAACCTCAGATCTGACATGTAATTACTGTACAGTGCCCCTTGCCTGCCATTTTACTGTAATTTGTGCCCATAAAATAAATACCATGGCATCAAAAAAGCGCAACTTTACTTCAAAAGCGGTTTTGGACCAGTTGAGTAACAGCGACAGTGACACGGAGGTGCTCGCAGAACTGAGCGATAGTGAGTCGTGGGGAAATTTGTCGTCTGACACTGACACTGATCTGGCAAGTGACAACGGCGATGATCCTGCACCTGACCTCAGCCATGTGTGCACTTGGTGCCCCATTGACTGTGATACGGACCAGGTAGCCCCCTCAAGATTGCCTGTTCACTGGATCACCTGGGATGAAGGTAGATGTTGAGCGTGACAACCCTCTGGCATACCTGCAATTATTCCTCACTGAGGAGGTAATTGAAAAAATTGTCACGGAGACAAATCGCTCCAAGAGCAGCAATCCGCTACGCTGCATGCCACCTTTTCCAGAAGCAGAAAGTGGGAACCGGTGACCAAAGAGGACATGTGGCAGTTTCTGGGACTCATCATTCTTCAGGGGGTGATGGGGAAACTGCTCCAGAAATGGTACTGGACCACCAATAAGTTACTGGGCACTCCATTTTTGGCACCATGATGTCAGAATACCGGTTTTATCTCATCATGAAGTATTTCCACTTCACGAACAATGAAGAATTTGATGAGGCTACGCATCCTGCGCTCAAACTAAAAAAAATGTGGGAGGTATGGCAAATTATTGTGACCAATTTCCAGCAGACCTATGTGCCAGAAAGGGACGTCAGCGTAGATGAAAGTTTGATGGCCTACAAGGGACGCCTAAGCTGGATACAGTACATAGCATCCAAAAGAGCGCGGTTTGGCATCAAATCCTACATGCTGTGCGAGTCATCCACTGGGTACATCTGGAATTCGGTCATTTACACCGGTAAAGGCACGAAGTTCAACCCCAGGTACAGCGGCTATGGGATGGCCAAATCATCTTTCCACGGGCAATTTCTACACGTCTCCGGAACTGTATGAGGTTTTGCTACAAAACAAGACTGATGCATATGGTACCGTTAGGCCTAACCGACGTGACATGCCATCTATGTTTGCCAAGAAAAAACTCAAAACCGGAGAAATGGTTGCCTGGCAGAAGGGTAAGATGATGGCAATGCGATGGCAAGACAAGAAGGACGTGTGTCTCATGAGTACTGTGCACAATACCTCTACTGCCATGGTCCACACAAAAGGTGGGAAAGATGTGCTGAAGTCCGCAAGTTGTGATAGACTATAATAATACCATGGGAGGTGTCGACAGAGCCGATCAGGCAATGACATTTTATCCGGCTATGTGCAAACAGCAAAAAAAATATTATAAGAAGATCTTCAGGCATCTTCTGGAACAATGCCTTTGGAATGCATATATCCTGCACAGAGCAAAGAGTGACAAGCCTCTTGTTCATTCTGACTTTATATGGAAGGTGGTTGAGCAGATTTTTGTCAACCACCAGAAGCCATCAGTAGCTGTGAACAGACCTGGACGTCGTGCTGTTGACGTTGTCAACCCAGAACACCTGACTGGTCGTCACTTTATCGACTTCATCCCGCCAACCGTTGTACTTTATTGTACTTCATGACAGTCATGAAGTACAAATGTGTCATGAGAAAACAGTCTCAGAATGGCTTTGATAAGTAAAAGTGTTCCAAATCTATTACCACATAAAGTGACACATTAACGTTTCTCCTTATGTTTTGCTTTGTTTCAGTGGGTTCCTTGGCATTGGTCTGGATTCTCGTGCACTCGTTCGTCTTTTAGGAGGGCTCTGAGGGCAGATGTTCGGTCGAATGGGCGTCAGTTAGGCTTTGAGAGGGACGTCGCGGTTGTGCGTTGGCTCGGGTCCAGAGGTATGTTGTGAGGTAGTGTCTTAAGGGAGGTGTATCGTTTTGCACCCTTGGATCGGTCTCGCCAATGTTTTGGTACTTCATGTTGTGGGTAATATTTTAGGTGTTAGGCCAGTTAGGGAGTTGATAAGGGATATAAAGTTTGATTTGTTGAGATTGTGGGCTTTATTCCCGCCCATGGTAACCGTGTGGTCTGATATAGTGCCTGGTCAGACGTGGCGGGAGGCTCGCTCAGTGAAACACCTAAATAAAGCAAGAGTTAAGGTGAACAGGGCTTTTGGTAAGTTCATGGCCAGGAATGGGGCGGTGGCAGTACGTGTTGTCGCATTTTGGAGGGCTGACTAGGTTCATCTCAATGCTGTGGGCATTGACTTATAGTCATTTGAGCTTCAGGGAGGCATTTTAGAGGGCTTTAAGCTTATGGTGGGACACGCATTCTTGAGGAAAAGGGGGTCAAGTTGTGCTTGGTTGGCAGTGGGAGGTCCTCGAAGTTGGTGGTATTGCTGGAACTGGAGAATGGGAGGGCCTTAATGGTGGGGACTCTCATGGTTGGGCAGTTGGTTGGTAGACAGAGGCGTCCCTTAGTTGGTGTCTCCGAACTGGCGTTCTATGGCTGGAGGCAAGAGGGAATGGCCATGTTTGAGTCTTGTGGGAATTAAGCTTTGGGGGTTCAAGGACCTCCCTCATCAGGGTTAATTTACGTAGATTTTTTATGGTTATATTTATTTTGTTAATAAAAACGGCTGCTATGGCCGATTAAATCCGACTTGGTCTCTGTGTATTATTTGTTTGGGAAGTCAGGAAAGGGTTAATCAGTATATAAAAGGACCCGAGGTAATTAACCAATAACAGAATCATCCTTCTCCAGGATGTACTCACTGACATCTTTCATGTGACATGCTAAGGTGTACAAATCTTTAAATTACTTCATGTCACAACACAGATGCTTGTTGATGTTGCGTGATAGCAGAAAGGACAGAGCACATGTCAAGTGAAAAAGCTGACAGAGAAGCCAGCTCTGCATAAGGTGTCAGTCAGGGCCAGACCAGAAAAGAACTTTAGTTGAAAAGCAGGTCGCAAGAAGGAGAGAGGAGCAGAGTAGAAGTTCTGTAGGGGGGAATTGCATTGCATGAAGCTTATAGACTCGATAGCCACCTACATCAGGCAAAATCCCCAAGAACCAGGATGTGCCCAGAGGGAAGAACAGGTGCACGCTTCCCATCACCGAGGGAAGAAACAGAGTGAGTACCATGACCACCATTCTTTGTGCTATCACTCCTCTTCTCCGCCGGACTAAAAAGTTGGACATGCAGTACTTTTAGTCCGGTGGCCTTTCGCCGTGCACTGCCGCGCTGCGCTGGAGCTCCGCCCTGTCCCCATTATAGTCAATAGGGACGGAGCGGTGGTCCGGCGGCACGGCAAAATAGCGGCAGGACTGATCCGACAGGGTGAACAGCCTGTCTGATCCGTCCTGCCGCTAGTGTGAAAGTAGCCTAAGCAATACAATGATAACTATCTGACGAACAGTATAAAGTCCAAAGTCCATATAAAAAGTGCATGAAAGGTCACATTGCGGCACCTGCAAACAAAATACACACAATGGGTATACTCTCAAAATGTTGCTGAAAAGGTAAAAAGTTAATGCAAAAATATGACAGTAGAAATAACAAAGAGCTCAGGTATACATCTGAGTCTATTCTTTGGGTGCAGGCTTGTAACGTTGCTAAACTGGAACACATAACGCAAAAAGTTATTTGTAATCCACATGAGTAACCACTAAAGGGGGTCAAGCATGGAAGGCAATTCTGTTAGAGTTTCACTTTTTGAAGACAATGGCAGTTCGGGTGCCTTATCCACTTCTCTTGACTGCTCCTGAACAGGTTCCTGCAGGCATTTCTTGAGCCTGTTGCGGTGCACTCGCTGAGTACCTTTATCTCCTCTTTGGATGTCGTACACTTCCGATGAGCGACTATCCAGCTTGCTCACCCAGTGATTGTTTCTGAGGCAGACCTTGTCTCTTGGTTGTAAGGGCTCAGCATGTGCATGCAGATCAAAGTCCTGTTTTTATTTTTGCTGGGCCTTTTCTATTTTAGAGTCACTATTTCTCTGGCATCCACTAGGCGCTTCTGATGCTCTTTGACCCATTAAGAAGGAGTGGTTCAGAGTCCGACACGGGGATGTCGAGGGAGAGGTCTGCAGGTAAACGGCCCTGTCTTCCAAACATTAGGTAGTAAGGGGTATACCCAGTGGAGCAATGATTGGTGTTATTATACACTAATTCTGGGAGAAGCAAAGGCCACTTGGCCCTCTTGTGAGGTGGCATAGCCTTGAGCATATTGATCAGTGTCTGATTCATCTTTTCGCATAGTCCATTTCTCTGTGGGTGGTATGCGGTGGTCCTCAGTTTTTTGCAGTGGTACAGTGCACAAAGTTCATAGAACAACTTGTCAGGACACCCATACGGCAGAATGAAGCTCTTCCACATGGCAGCTGCTGTAGTTTTAGCAGTTAAGTCCTTTACAGGCACAGCCACAACGAACTTGGTGTAGTGGTCTACGATTGTCATAGCATAAGTGTTTCTGGATATGCTGGGTTCCAGTTTCAAGTGGTCGATAGCCATGATTTCTAGAGGACTCCTACTCACTAGGGGATGAAGTGGGGCTGGCTGATTATGTCTTTCTCCTCTGGCCACAGCACAGGTGGGACATTCCTGGCACCAGGCTTCAATATCACTTCTCATGCTATTCCAGTAGAAATGCCGCCTGATGGTGGCTTGCGTTTTTTGGGTTTCAAAATGACCAGACCTGTTATGGTACATGTCCATTACCATCTTAGCATCTCTTCGGGGCACCACTATTTGATGGAGGAGCTCACAGGTGACTGGATCAAGCATTCTCCTAAGGAGTAGATCTCTCTGTTGTTGCCAGAGGCGAACTAATTCCGAATCGGCTCTCCGCTACCAAATTCTCTCCGGTCTATGACCACTGGAAAAATAATCCAGCAGTTCTCCGATGACTTTACTCTCTGCTTGTAGCTTGAGCCAGAGTTCTTTCTCAACTGGCGGTGAGGGAGCACAGGTATTTGGAGAACTAGTGGCTTTGGAGATCCGATGCTTATTGTGTAGAGCTCCCTGACGGCTAAATCGGGAGTAGAACATTGGCATCTCCACATCTTCCCACCTATCATCTTTAGAAATTAGTTCCTTCTGAGCAGGTAGTCTGGGCAAGGCATCGGCATTGTCATTAGCTTTTCCATTCCGGTACTTAATGGTAAAGTTAAAGTTTGCCAGTCTAGAGGCCCATCTTAGCTCTAGAGCTCCCAGGCGCGCAGTGTTCAAGTGAGCCAGTGGATTATTATTGGTGTAGACAGTGAAAGATGTGGCCGCCAGATAATCCTCAAACTTCTCAATTACAGCCCATACCAAGGCTGGGAATTCCAATTTGAAAGAGCTATAATTCTGGTCATTTTGATCCGGTTCTCATAAAGACCTGCTAGAGTAGGCGATGACTCTTTCAGTTCCGGCTTGTGTCTGAGATAGCAGAAGGGCAGGCTATAGTTAGGGTAGCCCAGAACTGGTGGCTTTGTAAGTTTTTCTTTTAACAGTTGGAAAGCAGTCTCTTGCCCTTTGTTCCACTCTACCGGCATCTTAGAATTCTGACCACCTTTTGGATGACCTTTTAAAAGCTCCTGAATAGGCTCCACAATTTGAGCGAAGTGTGGGATAAATCTCTGGTAGTAACTTGCAAATCCAAGAAAGGTCTTGACTAGGGATGAGCGAACTCGAACTGTATAGTTCGGGTTCGTACCGAATTTTGGGGTGTCCGTGACACGGACCCGAACCCGGACATTTTCGTAAAAGTCCGGGTTCGGGTTCGGTGTTCGTCGCTTTCTTGGCGCTTTTGTGACGCTTTCTTGGCGCTTTTTGAAAGGCTGCAAAGCAGCCAATCAACAAGCGTCATACTACTTGCCCCAAGAGGCCATCACAGCCATGCCTACTATTGGCATGGCTGTGATTGGCCAGAGCACCATGTGACCCAGCCTCTATTTAAGCTGGAGTCACATAGCGCCGCCCGTCACTCTGCTCTGATTAGCGTAGGGAGAGGTTGCGGCTGCGACAGTAGGGCGAGATTAGGCAGATTAACTCCTCCAAAGGACTTGATTAACTGATCGATCTGCAGCTGTGGATCATTGAGCTGCTGATCCTCAATTGCTCACTGTTTTTAGGCTGCACAGACCGTTTGTCAGTCTCATTTTTCTGGGGTGATCGGCGGCCATTTTGTGTCTTGTGGTGCGCCAGCACAAGCTGCGACCAAGTGCATTTAACCCTCAATGGTGTGGTTGTTTTTTGGCTAAAGCCTACATCAGGGTGAAGCTGTCACACCAAGTGCATTTAACCAGCAATAGTCTGTTCATTTTTTGGCCATATACAAAATCAGGGGCAAGCTGCGCCTGTCACCAAGTGCATTTAACCCTCAATGGTGTGGTTGTTTTTTGGCTAAAGCCTACATCAGGGTGAAGCTGTCACACCAAGTGCATTTAACCAGCAATAGTCTGTTCATTTTTTGGCCATATACAAAATCAGGGGCAAGCTGCGCCTGTCACCAAGTGCATTTAACCCTCAATGGTGTGGTTGTTATTTGGCTAAAGCCTACATCAGGGTGAAGCTGTCACACCAAGTGCATTTAACCAGCAATAGTCTGTTCATTTTTTGGCCATATACAAAATCAGGGGCAAGCTGCGCCTGTCACCAAGTGCATTTAACCCTCAATGGTGTGGTTGTTATTTGGCTAAAGCCTACATCAGGGTGAAGCTGTCACACCAAGTGCATTTAACCAGCAATAGTCTGTTCATTTTTTGGCCATATACAAAATCAGGGGCAAGCTGCGCCTGTCACCAAGTGCATTTAACCCTCAATGGTGTGGTTGTTATTTGGCTAAAGCCTACATCAGGGTGAAGCTGTCACACCAAGTGCATTTAACCAGCAATAGTCTGTTCATTTTTTGGCCATATCCCAGTCTAATTCTGTCACTAAATCCATACCGGTCACCCAGCGCCTAAATACTAGGCCTCAAATTTATATCCAGCTAAATCTGTCCCTAGTGCTGTAGCTGGGCGAGTTATTTAGTGTCCGTTCAAGCACATTTCTTGTTCTGGGTTGAAATACAATTCTCAATTTAGCAATTTCATAATTTAGTGGTTCCTGCTATATCAGAGCTCTTTGAAATCTATCCCAAAAAGGGTATATAATATTGAAGGTGCACATAGGGTCATTCAGAGTAACTTCACACACACCCGCTACTGTGTATTTCCAAGTCTAATTCTGTCACTAAATCCATACCGGTGACCCAGCGCCTAAATACTAGGCCTCAAATTTAATTCCCTCTAAATCTCTCGTTACCCACCGCTGTACTGTTGTTGCTGGGCAAGATATTTAGTGTCCGTCAAAGCACATTTTTTGTTCTGGGTTGAAGTACAATTCCCAATTTAGCAATTTCATAATTTAGTGGTTTCTGCTATATCAGAGCTATTTGAAATCTATCCCAAAAAGGGTATATAATATTGAAGGTGCACATAGGGTCATTCAGAATAACTTCACACACACCCGCTACTGTGTATTTCCAAGTCTAATTCTGTCACTAAACCCATACCTGTCACCCAGCGCCTAAATACTAGGCCTCAAATTTAAATCCCTCTAAATCTCTCGTTACCGTTGTCCTGTTGTAGCTGGGAAAGTTATTTAGTGCCCGTCAAAGCACATTTTTTGTTCTGGGTTGAAGTACAATTCCCAATTTAGCAATTTCATAATTTAGTGGTTCCTGCTATATCAGAGCTATTTGAAATCTATCCCAAAAAGGGTATATAATATTGAAGGTGCACATAGGGTCATTCAGAATAACTTCACACACACCCGCTACTGTGTATTTCCAAGTCTAATTCTGTCACTAAATCCATACCGGTGACCCAGCGCCTAAATACTAGGCCTCAAATTTAATTCCCTCTAAATCTCTCGTTACCCACCGCTGTACTGTTGTTGCTGGGCAAGATATTTAGTGTCCGTCAAAGCACATTTTTTGTTCTGGGTTGAAGTACAATTCCCAATTTAGCAATTTCATAATTTAGTGGTTTCTGCTATATCAGAGCTATTTGAAATCTATCCCTAAAAGGGTATATAATATTGAAGGTGCACATAGGGTCATTCAGAATAACTTCACACACACCCGCTACTGTGTATTTCCAAGTCTAATTCTGTCACTAAATCCATACCGGTGACCCAGCGCCTAAATACTAGGCCTCAAATTTAATCCCTCTAAATCTCTCGTTACCCACCGCTGTACTGTTGTTGCTGGGCAAGATATTTAGTGTCCGTCAAAGCACATTTTTTGTTCTGGGTTGAAGTACAATTCCCAATTTAGCAATTTCATAATTTAGTGGTTTCTGCTATATCAGAGCTATTTGAAATCTATCCCTAAAAGGGTATATAATATTGAAGGTGCACATAGGGTCATTCAGAATAACTTCACACACACGCTTCTGTGCATTTCCAAGTCTAATTCTGTCACTAAATCCATACCGGTGACCCAGCGCCTAAATACTAGGCCTCAAATTTAAATCCCTCTAAATCTCTCGTTACCCACCGCTGTACTGTTGTTGCTGGGCAAGATATTTAGTGTCCGTCAAAGCACATTTTTTGTTCTGGGTTGAAGTACAATTCCCAATTTAGCAATTTCATAATTTAGTGGTTTCTGCTATATCAGAGCTATTTGAAATCTATCCCTAAAAGGGTATATAATATTGAAGGTGCACATAGGGTCATTCAGAATAACTTCACACACACGCTTCTGTGCATTTCCAAGTCTAATTCTGTCACTAAATCCATACCGGTGACCCAGCGCCTAAATACTAGGCCTCAAATTTAAATCCCTCTAAATCTCTCGTTACCCACCGCTGTACTGTTGTTGCTGGGCAAGATATTTAGTGTCCGTCAAAGCACATTTTTTGTTCTGGGTTGAAGTACAATTCCCAATTTAGCAATTTCATAATTTAGTGGTTTCTGCTATATCAGAGCTATTTGAAATCTATCCCTAAAAGGGTATATAATATTGAAGGTGCACATAGGGTCATTCAGAATAACTTCACACACACGCTTCTGTGCATTTCCAAGTCTAATTCTGTCACTAAATCCATACCGGTGACCCAGCGCCTAAATACTAGGCCTCAAATTTAAATCCCTCTAAATCTCTCGTTACCCACCGCTGTACTGTTGTTGCTGGGCAAGATATTTAGTGTCCGTCAAAGCACATTTTTTGTTCTGGGTTGAAGTACAATTCCCAATTTAGCAATTTCATAATTTAGTGGTTTCTGCTATATCAGAGCTATTTGAAATCTATCCCTAAAAGGGTATATAATATTGAAGGTGCACATAGGGTCATTCAGAATAACTTCACACACACGCTTCTGTGCATTTCCAAGTCTAATTCTGTCACTAAATCCATACCGGTGACCCAGCGCCTAAATACTAGGCCTCAAATTTAATTCCCTCTAAATCTCTCGTTACCCACCGCTGTACTGTTGTTGCTGGGCAAGATATTTAGTGTCCGTCAAAGCACATTTTTTGTTCTGGGTTGAAGTACAATTCCCAATTTAGCAATTTCATAATTTAGTGGTTTCTGCTATATCAGAGCTATTTGAAATCTATCCCTAAAAGGGTATATAATATTGAAGGTGCACATAGGGTCATTCAGAATAACTTCACACACACCGCTTCTGTGCATTTCCAAGTCTAATTCTGTCACTAAATCCATACCGGTGACCCAGCGCCTAAATACTAGGCCTCAAATTTAAATCCCTCTAAATCTCTCGTTACCCACCGCTGTACTGTTGTTGCTGGGCAAGATATTTAGTGTCCGTCAAAGCACATTTTTTGTTCTGGGTTGAAGTACAATTCCCAATTTAGCAATTTCATAATTTAGTGGTTTCTGCTATATCAGAGCTATTTGAAATCTATCCCTAAAAGGGTATATAATATTGAAGGTGCACATAGGGTCATTCAGAATAACTTCACACACACGCTTCTGTGCATTTCCAAGTCTAATTCTGTCACTAAATCCATACCGGTGACCCAGCGCCTAAATACTAGGCCTCAAATTTAAATCCCTCTAAATCTCTCGTTACCCACCGCTGTACTGTTGTTGCTGGGCAAGATATTTAGTGTCCGTCAAAGCACATTTTTTGTTCTGGGTTGAAGTACAATTCCCAATTTAGCAATTTCATAATTTAGTGGTTTCTGCTATATCAGAGCTATTTGAAATCTATCCCTAAAAGGGTATATAATATTGAAGGTGCACATAGGGTCATTCAGAATAACTTCACACACACGCTTCTGTGCATTTCCAAGTCTAATTCTGTCACTAAATCCATACCGGTCACCCAGCGCCTAAATACTAGGCCTCAAATTTATATCCCGCTGATTTGAATACAATACATTGGGCCAAATAATATATTTGTTGTTGTGGTGAACCATAACAATGAGAAAAACATCTAGTAAGGGACGCGGACGTGGACATGGTCGTGGTGGTGTTAGTGGACCCTCTGGTGCTGGGAGAGGACGTGGCCGTTCTGCCACATCCACACGTCCTAGTGTACCAACTACCTCAGGTCCCAGTAGCCGCCAGAATTTACAGCGATATATGGTGGGGCCCAATGCCGTTCTAAGGATGGTAAGGCCTGAGCAGGTACAGGCATTAGTCAATTGGGTGGCCGACAGTGGATCCAGCACGTTCACATTATCTCCCACCCAGTCTTCTGCAGAAAGCGCACAGATGGCGCCTGAAAACCAACCCCATCAGTCTGTCACATCACCCCCATGCATACCAGGGAAACTGTCTCAGCCTCAAGTTATGCAGCAGTCTCTTATGCTGTTTGAAGACTCCGCTGGCAGGGTTTCCCAAGGGCATCCACCTAGCCCTTCCCCAGCGGTGAAAGACATAGAATGCACTGACGCACAACCACTTATGTTTCCTGATGATGAGGACATGGGAATACCACCTCAGCATGTCTCTGATGATGACGAAACACAGGTGCCAACTGCTGCGTCTTTCTGCAGTGTGCAGACTGAACAGGAGGTCAGGGATCAAGACTGGGTGGAAGACGATGCAGGGGACGATGAGGTCCTAGACCCCACATGGAATGAAGGTCGTGCCACTGACTTTCACAGTTCGGAGGAAGAGGCAGTGGTGAGACCGAGCCAACAGCGTAGCAAAAGAGGGAGCAGTGGGCAAAAGCAGAACACCCGCCGCCAAGAGACTCCGCCTGCTACTGACCGCCGCCATCTGGGACCGAGCACCCCAAAGGCAGCTTCAAGGAGTTCCCTGGCATGGCACTTCTTCAAACAATGTGCTGACGACAAGACCCGAGTGGTTTGCACGCTGTGCCATCAGAGCCTGAAGCGAGGCATTAACGTTCTGAACCTGAGCACAACCTGCATGACCAGGCACCTGCATGCAAAGCATGAACTGCAGTGGAGTAAACACCTTAAAACCAAGGAAGTCACTCAGGCTCCCCCTGCTACCTCTTCTGCTGCTGCCGCCTCGGCCTATTCTGCTGCTGCCGCCTCGGCCTCTTCCTCCGCCTCTGGAGGAACGTTGGCACCTGCCGCCCAGCAAACAGGGGATGTACCACCAACACCACCACCACCACCTCCGTCACCAAGCGTCTCAACCATGTCACACGCCAGCGTTCAGCTCTCCATCTCACAAACATTTGATAGAAAGCGTAAATTCCCACCTAGCCACCCTCGATCCCTGGCCCTGAATGCCAGCATTTCTAAACTACTGGCCTATGAAATGCTGTCATTTAGGCTGGTGGACACAGACAGCTTCAAACAGCTCATGTCGCTTGCTGTCCCACAGTATGTTGTTCCCAGCCGGCACTACTTCTCCAAGAGAGCCGTGCCTTCCCTGCACAACCAAGTATCCGATAAAATCAAGTGTGCACTGCGCAACGCCATCTGTAGCAAGGTCCACCTAACCACAGATACGTGGACCAGTAAGCACGGCCAGGGACGCTATATCTCCCTAACTGCACACTGGGTAAATGTAGTGGCAGCTGGGCCCCAGGCGGAGAGCTGTTTGGCGCACGTCCTGCCGCCGCCAAGGATCGCAGGGCAACATTCTTTGCCTCCTGTTGCCACCTCCTCCTTCTCGGCTTCCTCCTCCTCTTCTTCCACCTGCTCATCCAGTCAGCCACACACCTTCACCACCAACTTCAGCACAGCCCGGGGTAAACGTCAGCAGGCCATTCTGAAACTCATATGTTTGGGGGACAGGCCCCACACCGCACAGGAGTTGTGGCGGGGTATTGAACAACAGACCGACGAGTGGTTGCTGCCGGTGAGCCTCAAGCCCGGCCTGGTGGTGTGTGATAATGGGCGAAATCTCGTTGCAGCTCTGGGACTAGCCAATTTGACGCACATCCCTTGCTTGGCGCATGTGCTGAATTTGGTGGTGCAGAAGTTCATTCACAACTACCCCGACATGTCAGAGCTGCTGCATAAAGTGCGGGCCGTCTGTTCGCGCTTCCGGCGTTCACATCCTGCCGCTGCTCGCCTGTCTGCGCTACAGCGTAACTTCGGCCTTCCCGCTCACCGCCTCATATGCGACGTGCCCACCAGGTGGAACTCCACCTTGCACATGCTGGACAGACTGTGCGAGCAGCAGCAGGCCATAGTGGAGTTTCAGCTGCAGCACGCACGGGTCAGTCGCACTACAGAACAGCACCACTTCACCACCAATGACTGGGCCTCCATGCGAGACCTGTGTGCCCTGTTGCGCTGTTTCGAGTACTCCACCAACATGGCCAGTGGCGATGACACCGTTATCAGCGTTACAATACCACTTCTATGTCTCCTTGAGAAAACACTTAGGGCGATGATGGAACAGGAGGTGGCCCAGGAGGAGGAGGAGGAGGATGAGGAAGAGGGGTCATTTTTAGCACTTTCAGGCCAGTCTCTTCGAAGTGACTCAGAGGGAGGTTTTTTGCAACAGCAGAGGCCAGGTACAAATGTGGCCAGCCAGGGCCCACTACTGGAGGACGAGGAGGACGAGGATGAGGAGGAGGTGGAGGAGGATGAGGATGAAGCATGGTCACAGCGGGGTGGCACCCAACGCAGCTCGGGTCCATCACTGGTGCGTGGCTGGGGGGAAAGGCAGGACGATGACGATACGCCTCCCACAGAGGACAGCTTGTCCTTACCCCTGGGCAGCCTGGCACACATGAGCGACTACATGCTGCAGTGCCTGCGCAACGACAGCAGAGTTGCCCACATTTTAACCTGTGCGGACTACTGGGTTGCCACCCTGCTGGATCCACGCTACAAAGACAATGTGCCCACCTTACTTCCTGCACTGGAGCGTGATAGGAAGATGCGCGAGTACAAGCGCACGTTGGTAGACGCGCTACTGAGAGCATTCCCAAATGTCACAGGGGAACAAGTGGAAGCCCAAGGCCAAGGCAGAGGAGGAGCAAGAGGTCGCCAAGGCAGCTGTGTCACGGCCAGCTCCTCTGAGGGCAGGGTTAGCATGGCAGAGATGTGGAAAACTTTTGTCAACACGCCACAGCTAACTGCACCACCACCTGATACGCAACGTGTTAGCAGGAGGCAACATTTCACTAACATGGTGGAACAGTACGTGTGCACACCCCTCCACGTACTGACTGATGGTTCGGCCCCATTCAACTTCTGGGTCTCTAAATTGTCCACGTGGCCAGAGCTAGCCTTTTATGCCTTGGAGGTGCTGGCCTGCCCGGCAGCCAGCGTTTTGTCTGAACGTGTATTCAGCACGGCAGGGGGCGTCATTACAGACAAACGCAGCCGCCTGTCTACAGCCAATGTGGACAAGCTGACGTTCATAAAAATGAACCAGGCATGGATCCCACAGGACCTGTCCGTCCCTTGTCCAGATTAGACATTAACTACCTCCCCATAACCATATATTATTGGACTCCAGGGCACTTCCTCATTCAATCCTATTTTTATTTTCATTTTACCATTATATTGCGATGCTACCCAAAGTTGAATGAACCTCTCCTCTGCCTGTGTGCTAGGCCTAAATATATGCCAATGGACTGTTGCAGTGGTGGCTGACATGAAGCCTGATTCTCTGCTATGACATGCAGACTAATTCTCTGCTGACATGAAGCCAGATTGTCTGTTACGGGACCTCTCTCCTCTGCCTGGGTGCTGGGCCTAAATTTATGACCATGGACTGTTGCAGTGGTGGCTGACGTGAAGCCTGATTCTCTGCTATGACATGCAGACTGATTCTCTGCTGACATGAAGCCAGATCGTCTGTTACGGGACCTCTCTGCTCTGCCTGTGTGCTAGGCCTAAATATATGCCAATGGACTGTTGCAGTGGTGGGTGACGTGAAGCCTCATTCTCTGCTATGACATGCAGACTGATTCTCTGCTGACATGAAGCCAGATTGTCTGTTACGGGACCTCTCTGCTCTGCCTGTGTGCTAGGCCTAAATATATGCCAATGGACTGTTGCAGTGGTGGGTGACGTGAAGCCTCATTCTCTGCTATGACATGCAGACTGATTCTCTGCTGTCATGAAGCCAGATTGTCTGTTACGGGACCTCTCTGCTCTGCCTGTGTGCTAGGCCTAAATATATGCCAATGGACTGTTGCAGTGGTGGGTGACGTGAAGCCTCATTCTCTGCTATGACATGCAGACTGATTCTCTGCTGTACATGAAGCCAGATTGTCTGTTACGGGACCTCTCTGCTCTGCCTGTGTGCTAGGCCTAAATATATGCCAATGGACTGTTGCAGTGGTGGGTGACGTGAAGCCTCATTCTCTGCTATGACATGCAGACTGATTCTCTGCTGACATGAAGCCAGATTGTCTGTTACGGGACCTCTCTGCTCTGCCTGTGTGCTAGGCCTAAATATATGCCAATGGACTGTTGCAGTGGTGGGTGACGTGAAGCCTCATTCTCTGCTATGACATGCAGACTGATTCTCTGCTGACATGAAGCCAGATTGTCTGTTACGGGACCTCTCTGCTCTGCCTGTGTGCTAGGCCTAAATATATGCCAATGGACTGTTGCAGTGGTGGGTGACGTGAAGCCTCATTCTCTGCTATGACATGCAGACTGATTCTCTGCTGACATGAAGCCAGATTGTCTGTTACGGGACCTCTCTGCTCTGCCTGTGTGCTAGGCCTAAATATATGCCAATGGACTGTTGCAGTGGTGGGTGACGTGAAGCCTCATTCTCTGCTATGACATGCAGACTGATTCTCTGCTGACATGAAGCCAGATTGTCTGTTACGGGACCTCTCTGCTCTGCCTGTGTGCTAGGCCTAAATATATGCCAATGGACTGTTGCAGTGGTGGGTGACGTGAAGCCTCATTCTCTGCTATGACATGCAGACTGATTCTCTGCTGACATGAAGCCAGATTGTCTGTTACGGGACCTCTCTGCTCTGCCTGTGTGCTAGGCCTAAATATATGCCAATGGACTGTTGCAGTGGTGGGTGACGTGAAGCCTCATTCTCTGCTATGACATGCAGACTGATTCTCTGCTGACATGAAGCCAGATTGTCTGTTACGGGACCTCTCTCCTCTGCCTGTGTGCTGGGCCTAAATATATGCCAATGGACTGTTGCAGTGGTGGGTGACGTGAAGCCTCATTCTCTGCTATGACATGCAGACTGATTCTCTGCTGACATGAAGCCAGATTGTCTGTTACGGGACCTCTCTGCTCTGCCTGTGTGCTAGGCCTAAATATATGCCAATGGACTGTTGCAGTGGTGGGTGACGTGAAGCCTCATTCTCTGCTATGACATGCAGACTGATTCTCTGCTGACATGAAGCCAGATTGTCTGTTACGGGACCTCTCTCCTCTGCCTGTGGTGCTGGGCCTAAATATATGCCAATGGACTGTTGCAGTGGTGGGTGACGTGAAGCCTCATTCTCTGCTATGACATGCAGACTGATTCTCTGCTGACATGAAGCCAGATTCTCTGTTACGGGACCTCTCTCCTCTGCCTGGGTGCTGGGCCTAAATTTATGACAATGGACTGTTGCAGTGGTGGCTGACGTGAAGCCTGATTCTCTGCTATGACATGCAGACTGATTCTCTGCTGACATGAAGCCAGATTGTCTGTTACGGGACCTCTCTCCTCTGCCTGGGTGCTAGGGCCTAAATATATGCCAATGGACTGTTGCAGTGGTGGCTGACGTGAAGCCTCATTCTCTGCTATGACATGCAGACTGATTCTCTGCTGACATGAAGCCAGATTGTCTGTTACGGGACCTCTCTCCTCTGCCTGGGTGCTGGGCCTAAATTATGACAATGGACTGTTGCAGTGGTGGGCTGACGTGAAGCCTGATTCTCTGCTATGACATGCAGACTGATTCTCTGCTGACATGAAGCCAGATTCTCTGTTACGGGACCTCTCTCCTCTGCCTGGGTGCTGGGCCTAAATATATGCCAATGGACTGTTGCAGTGGTGGCTGACGTGAAGCCTCATTCTCTGCTATGACATGCAGACTGATTCTCTGCTGTACATGAAGCCAGATTGTCTGTTACGGGACCTCTCTGCTCTGCCTGTGTGCTAGGCCTAAATATATGCCAATGGACTGTTGCAGTGGTGGCTGACGTGAAGCCTCATTCTCTGCTATGACATGCAGACTAATTCTCTGCTGACATGAAGCCAGATTGTCTGTTACGGGACCTCTCTCCTCTGCCTGGGTGCTGGGCCTAAATTATGACAATGGACTGTTGCAGTGGTGGCTGACGTGAAGCCTCGATTCTCTGCTATGACATGCAGACTAATTCTCTGCTGACATGAAGCCAGATTGTCTGTTACGGGACCTCTCTCCTCTGCCTGTGGTGCTGGGCCTAAATATATGCCAATGGACTGTTGCAGTGGTGGCTGACGTGAAGCCTCATTCTCTGCTATGACATGCAGACTAATTCTCTGCTGTCATGAAGCCAGATTGTCTGTTACGGGACCTCTCTGCTCTGCCTGTGTGCTAGGCCTAAATATATGCCAATGGACTGTTGCAGTGGTGGGTGACGTGAAGCCTGATTCTCTGCTATGACATGCAGACTGATTCTCTGCTGACATGAAGCCAGATTGTCTGTTACGGGACCTCTCTGCTCTGCCTGTGTGCTAGGCCTAAATATATGCCAATGGACTGTTGCAGTGGTGGGTGACGTGAAGCCTCATTCTCTGCTATGACATGCAGACTGATTCTCTGCTGACATGAAGCCAGATTCTCTGTTACGGGACCTCTCTCCTCTGCCTGTGTGTGTGCTGGGCCTAAATATATGCCAATGGACTGTTGCAGTGGTGGCTGACGTGAAGCCTCATTCTCTGCTATGACATGCAGACTAATTCTCTGCTGACATGAAGACAGATTCTCTGTTACGGGACCTCCCTCCTCTGCCTGGGTGCTGGGCCTAAATATATGCCAATGGACTGTTGCAGTGGTGGCTGACGTGAAGCCTCATTCTCTGCTATGACATGCAGACTGATTCTCTGCTGACATGAAGCCAGATTCTCTGTTACGGGACCTCTCTCCTCTGCCTGTGTGTGTGCTGGGCCTAAATATATGCCAATGGACTGTTGCAGTGGTGGCTGACGTGAAGCCTCATTCTCTGCTATGACATGCAGACTGATTCTCTGCTGACATGAAGCCAGATTCTCTGTTACGGGACCTCTCTCCTCTGCCTGTGTGTGTGCTGGGCCTAAATATATGCCAATGGACTGTTGCAGTGGTGGCTGACGTGAAGCCTCATTCTCTGCTATGACATGCAGACTAATTCTCTGCTGACATGAAGACAGATTCTCTGTTACGGGACCTCCCTCCTCTGCCTGGGTGCTGGGCCTAAATATATGCCAATGGACTGTTGCAGTGGTGGCTGACGTGAAGCCTCATTCTCTGCTATGACATGCAGACTAATTCTCTGCTGACATGAAGACAGATTCTCTGTTACGGGACCTCTCTCCTCTGCCTGGGTGCCGGGGCCTAAATATCTGAGAATGGACTGTTCCAGTGGTGGGTGACGGGAAGCCAGATTCTCTGCTATGGAACCTCTCTCCAATTGATTTTGGTTAATTTTTATTTATTTAATTTTTATTTTAATTAATTTCCCTATCCACATTTGTTTGCAGGGGATTTACCTACATGTTGCTGCCTTTTGCAGCCCTCTAGCTCTTTCCTGGGCTGTTTTACAGCCTTTTTAGTGCCGAAAAGTTCGGGTCCCCATTGACTTCAATGGGGTTCGGGTTCGGGACGAAGTTCGGATCGGGTTCGGATCCCGAACCCGAACATTTCCGGGATGTTCGGCCGAACTTCTCGAACCCGAACATCCAGGTGTTCGCTCAACTCTAGTCTTGACTTCTTTGACCGCCTTAGGAGCGGGCCAGCTTTGTACTGCAGCTATCTTATCGGTATTTCACTTGGGGCTTCAGTAAGTGGCAATTTGAAGGCTTTACTTTCTGCCAAGGGCTGTAAATGCTCTTCATAGGTCTTGCAGTAGACGATCACATCATCCAAGTATAGCAATACGGTCTCAAAGTTTTTGTGTCCAAGACATCTCTCCATGAGCCTCTGAAATGTCCCAGGGGCATTGCACAGCCCAAATGGCATGTAGTTGAACTCGAAATTAAAACATTGGGGTAGTGAAAGCTGTTTTCTCTTTATCTTCTGGCACCATGGGGACTTGCCAATAGCCACTGGTTAGATCCAGGGTGGAGAAATAAGCAGCAGATCCCAGGGCTGCTAGAGATTCTTCAATTTGTAGCAGGGCGTACGCATCCGTGTGCGTTATGTTGTTGATCTTGCGGTGAACCATCTTCTTCACCTGCTGGTATAGGGCTGAAGGCACTGGCCTATATCCTTCTTTGATTGGCGGATGAGTGCCTGTTAAAATAGTGTGCTTTATTAGGGTATTTTGACCATAGTCCAGGGGGTGTTTGCTGAAAACTTGATGGTGTTCATTGGCTAAGTCCAGCACACCTGTTCTGCAGAGGTAGTGGCATCTCCAACATGTAGTTCGGCCCAACAGGGGTGCTCAGGCGGGTCTTTGGCTGCATCCGCTGTTTGTAGAGATTGATGTGCAGCAGCAGTAGGGGAATACAGGACATCTTGCAGATGGACATGATACAGCCTCGCCACTGGATAGTACTTTTTTAATTCTATGACTTCATCACTTAGATTGACCAAGCGTATGGGTAAATTTCTGCGCGACACAGTGACCAAGCGCCTAGCAACTAGGACAAGGGGATGATCTTGTAGCCGTAGGGGTTCCACAAGGGCCAGGTAATCCTGACCTCGGACACTGATGCAAGCTCTGCACCATATCAGGGTCTCTGCTCTGTGCTGGAGTCTAATAGGCTGAGCATCCTTGATGCGGACATGGCAGATTTCACCCTGTCGGTTGCTGAATTTTTGTTGGGCAGCTAGCACCTAGATAGTCTGGTTTATGATGCGTTGAATCACACAGGGTGCGGTTAGTAGGCTTTTCTTCAAGGATACCGGACTTCGGTGTAACAGCTGCCGATTAAATTCATCCCCAGGACCACAGGGCAATGGTCATCTTCCGGAACCTGAATCATGACTACCCCTTGGTGTAGGAGTTTGGTATCTTCGATCTGTAGGGTAGGTTCCCAATAGCCCAATATAGGCACTGGTTGGCCATTGGTAGCTATGATGTGGAGCCAGGATTTCGGGGGTTGCGTCAGCTGGGCTCTGTTCTGGCATCTTTCAAATGCAGATTGACGGGTAGTAGTCACTTGAGATCACGTATCTATCAAAGCAGAAAACATTACTCCATTGATGGTAACTTCAACCACGGGGCATGAAAGCTGGGTGCCTTTGGGACCTAGTATTCTTCCTCCTGAGGGGTGGTCTATGGCCTCAGGGGATACCTGTTTAACTGCCAGCAGTCACTTTCGGTGTGTCCAGGCCTCTGACAATGTCGGCATGCATGCTTTCTGGTGTCTCAATACCCAGGGTCTGACAACCTACCAGTCGGCCGACGTCGATCTTCTCGAGTGTAGGACGATCTCTTGGTGTAGTAGTTCCTCTCTCAGCTTTTGGCTGCTGTTCCAGTCGCTCTAGCTGATTTCTCATTATCTCCATATTCTCAACTAGGAGGGAGACTATGACAGCATCTGGGACAGGTGCCTGAGCCCCACGCTCCGTTATCTGGCTGTGTGCAGCGGGTCGTAGGACGGGCCATGCCTTCCTGTCTTCAGGAGGTTCAGAATTGGGACTTTCCCCCAGGATGCTGATAGCAAGCTCCTTAAAATCCAGGAAAGGGGTATCTAGGTGCTGAGCTGACAGCATCTTCAGCTGACGTTTGAGGGATTTGTCAAGGACATCTTCAATAGACTGCTTGCTGAGGGTCTGCTCTTGTCCCTCAGCTTCACAGGGATCTATGTGGATAACTGCTTGCAGGGCTTCCTGCAGGGACAGGGCAAAGTCTCTTAAAGTCTCCTCCGATTGCTGTCATTTCCCAAAGAAGCGTATCTTAAGTTCAAAGGCGGTTCTAGTTTCGAAGGTGGTACTGAGTCGGTCTAGGATCTGCTCAGCTGTTTTTCGCTCTGGCCGAGGCCAGGACTTAACCTCCCGGAGCGGAGCTTCCTGTAACTGGCCAATCAGGATTTCCACTTTCTGATCCGGAGATACTGTATATAACTGAAACATAGCCAACATTTTATCACGGAATTCCCTGAGTGAATGAGATTCACCTGCATAATGTGGGAGCTAAGGTGCTCCAAAGTAATATGGCATAATAAGGGGCATGACGCAGGCGGCTGCAGCTGCTGCTGGCGAATCACTGCAGTCCAAATGGGTGCTATCTTTGCTGTCAGACATGGCTTTTGATATCCTGTACCAGACTAGAGGGGTCAATGTAGGCTGGATTGCAATTTAAGCGCGCGTTTCTATGGCCAACGGCGGTAGAATTGGTGCATGGCTCCTTTAAGAGTCGCTGCAACTGAGCAATTTTGGAGGATATAAGGCTCTGGCAGGCCGATAATAGTCCTATACAGTCTCTAGCAAGGTTATTTTCTAGGGATGTCACGATACCGATACCAGTATCGCGGCCGCACCGGACATGACATTTCCAGCTTTGGTAGGAGGTGTGCCGCGCCACGCAGGCACACAACGACAGGGTAGGGAAATTTCACACCAGAGTTGGGGAGCAAGCGCATTAGTTGGCCCCCTTCTCCCCAACTCGGGTGTGAAATTTCCCTACTCCGCTGATGTGCGCCTGCGCGGCACGGCACACCTCCGACCAAAGCTGCGAACGTCATGTCCGGTGCGGCCGCGTCACAACAGGAAGTGAGCCACAGCTGATCGGCGTGGGGGCAGGACTTCTGTGCGGCGGCTCCCAAGTCCCGGCTGGTTGCCTAGCACTGGGAGGAAGTTAAAGCCACTTCCTCCCAGTACTCGTGCATCCGCATGGGAAGGATTACAGCAGGCTAGATGGGTATGGTGCATTAAATGGAGGAGAAATTCAGTTAATTTCTCTCCATTTCATGTTCAAACAGTGAACTTAAAATAAGGTGGGGGGAGGGGGGAATGGGCATATATGCCCATTCTCTCCTTTTATATGCTTATTCCCCTCCTTATATACCAGTGTTTCCCAACCAGTGTGCCTCCAGCTGTTGCAAAACTAAATAAAACTGTTATAATTGGTATCAGTAATTGGTATAGGTGAGTACATAAATAAAAGTATCGGTACTCGTACTCGGTCTTAAAAAAATATTATCTGGACATCCCTATTATTTTCCCCAGCAGCACTCACTCTCAGGATCCAGGGCAAAGGGAACTGCATTTTCCCTTTTCCAAAATAGCCACTGCTTCACTTCCTCCTTGTCCTCCTGGGAACTTGTACTAAGCGCTTTAGTTCCTTCTACTGTAGAATGGTTCCTCTGTGGAGGTAGGCTCTTTGGTTCCCTCCCCTCTGCTGGGTGGATACCTTCTTCTCACAACACTCCTATTTTGCCACAGTGCTGCAATCGCTGCAGATTTACACTCTCCAACAGTGAGTAAATGCAATAGAGTCTCTTGTAGGGGCTTTTACAGGCACTAAAGTAGATCCTCTATAGTCCTTGCAGTATAGGGGCACACATGTGATCCTGTTCATAGACGCCACTTGCAACGCCCGTACGTGCGACTAGGGTCCTTTTAGTATGTGATAAATGTAAATACGCAGAGCAAATAGGGTAAATACGGTAGGTGGTGGAGAAGATGATAAAAGAGATTGAGTCCAGACTTCGTATATAGTCCAACTGCAGCTTTACTTTGCATAAACATTTCTCCAAACAGTCTACAGACTTGGTCTTGGTTTCCAGCAAGTTTTAGCATGAAAATGGCAGGTAAACATATTTGGCTCTGCTACATCTGTCAGGATTAAATAGGAGCCTTTCCTTTTGCTTTCTTCTGCAACTTCTCTCTTTCTTTCTGACTCTATGGTAGGGCACAGGGCAACTTCTTCCTGGCTAATGAGACTTCTAGAAGTGGTCTCTCTGCTCCAGCAGAACTGGAGGTGTTCTGGCTGGTGTGGGCAGCACACGTCTAGGAGGGACGCAGCACTGCACACCTGCTCCCTAGCACTCAACTCACTGGAACTCACTGTTCCCCACCCTTCCTGCAGGACATGGGGCTCGCCCACTCCTCCACTGGGGGGGGGGTTAGAATGGAATGGAAGGTTCCACTCTATTCTATCTACTGCTCTGCCATATTCGCTGCCACCTGCTGGTGAACCTGGCACATTACATTTGAACATAAACAGAGGTATAACAGGAAATATATGGGACCTGGCATAAATGTATAAAATGACATTGAGATTGCATACCCAGACAGAAACAGGGCGTAGGTGTGGTAAAGCCACTCGGAGTGTTACATAAGTCATTAAAAAACAATTAAAACAATAAAACCAGACAGGCAGAGGGTCCGCCTCCTTCCCCAGGCCAACGAATACTGACACCATTGCCAATTTTTTATTGAATGTTAAAGTGACAAATTATGAGATTTAGCAACATCAATGTGTGAAAATAGAAAATCACTCTGCTGTTCTATTCTTTTTATTAACATTCACATGTGGACGCAAACTTGCCCATTTGACATTTGCCCATTATATTCATGTGTTTTTGGTATTTTTTCTTGATATCACAATTATTTAATCACATGACACTTCCGGGGCATTGCTATAAGTTAAGTATTCATTGGGCTGAGGAAGGAGGCGGACCGCCTCTGAAACACGTTGCCTTCTGCTTGTCCGGTTTTATTGTTTTAATTGTTTTTTCTTCTGTATAGCTTGGAAGAAAGAAGAGACAGAGGGGATATGATAGAAACTTTTAAATACATAAAGGGAATCAACTCGGTAAAGGAGGAGAGCATATTTAAAAGAAGAAAAACTACCACAAGAGGACACAGTTTTAAATTAGAGGGGCAAAGGTTTAAAAGTAATATAAGGAAGTATTACTTTACTGAGAGGGTAGTGGATGCATGGAATAGCCTTCCTACAGAAGTGGTAGCTGCAAATACAGTGAAGGCGTTTAAGCATGCATGGGATAGGCATAAGGCCATCCTTCATATAAGATAGGGCCGGGGCTATTCATAGTATTCAGTATATTGGGCAGACTAGATGGGCCAAATGGTTCTTATCTGCCGAAACATTCTATGTTTCTATGTTTCTATGTTTTTAATGACATGCATTAAATTACACTTTTAGTGTCCACCACCCTAGAAGACCATTTTTTCATAATTTTTTTTTTTCACTCATCTATTTCGGATTCCAGCACGGATTTATCGCTTGGTTGGGAGCAGCGTTCACTCGATTTGACGGTATGCACTTCTCAGAGTTGTGCCTGAAGTAGCTAACTAGTTCTGGTAAGCGCAATCACATTGCCGGCCATTATTGTTATTAACAGTGCTTCACTAGGAAGTGCCCGTCGCTCTGTTCGCTTTGTTACATCTGAAATGAAGTCAGTGTGGCTCCCATACTGTGTAAGCATGGGGGCCATTGACTGAAGGGCAGGGGGTGCAGGGAAGGGTTAAATATAGGGGAGGTCTCGCCGAGCTGAGCGCACTTCAGGGGGAGGATATGTGTTAAGGCCGATTTATTGGCCTGTATTTGTGGGAGGGGCTATGCCACGCTATTTAGGCTCTGTTCCCCCTCCCCTACATCCTACGTCTGCTCAACACAGATCGTGGCCATATCCGTGTGCGTCTGGTCAGTTGCCTTACTGCTCCTTATTCGCACCGTGCACTGTGCCCACCGTTTCTACATCCAAACTCATTCGCCCGCCTTCCCAGGTAAGTTGCCGCCTCAGTCAGCGGCCCGTTGCTTAAAGTCCGGTCGGCAGCGCCGGCTCCCCAGGTAAGGGGGAGTCACGCTGCACCGGAGCGAACTGCCTGGATGCATCGGCTCCCACGCGGCAGTATAGGCAGGGTGCAGGGGTCAGCGTGGTCCCGAAATCGTTCGCAAATGTCTGGCACGGGCCGCCGTGCCATTAGTGAGGCAGGTTATTTGGTTATATTTGCTGTACTTACCTCTGTGTCTTCTCCTGCTGCTGCCGGCTGCTTGCTTCGCTTCACTCAGCGTCCCAGGCTCCTTCCTGTCTGGCTCCACTCGCCCCCGGTGGCCGCATCTGAGAATGCAGGATGGGGAGCTCACTACACAGGGTGTAGCAGGTTTTCAGTATGAGCACCCTCTGATGGTCACTCCTGCTACTGCAGTTGAGAAAGAGAGAAAAAAAAAAAAAAAAAAAAAAAAAAAGAAAAAACACATTTACTTACCTATGCCATTGTTTTACTTAGGCAGGAAAAAAAAAAAAAAAAAAAAAAAAAGGGAAGAAGGTTGTATTAACACGATGGGGTATGTATATATATGCATGTGTTGTAAAAAAAAAAGAAAAAAAAGGGGAAAGAAATGCCCTGCACATTTTTCAGGTCATGTTTCAGTCGCATCAAGTACGCATTCACTACGTCAGTACATTTTCAAACCTCCGTAGTTTACGCATCATACGCATATTTGTTCGTCAATCTCGTCCACATCTCAAGTCGTGTATAGCCGTTCCTTGTCTGTTTCCAGGAACGTTACTTCTTTTCAGGTCTACCATCGTTTCTCAGTGACCCAGTATCATATCCAACAGGTAGTATAGGGAACGTTTCAGTACTAGTTCACCTTCTCATTTTGTCATCTAAAAAATCTCACGGTTTTATTTAGATACTCTCCTCATTCCCGCTATTTGCTTCTTCCGTGCTGTGGGTAAGTCAGCTCAGTTGTCGGTGGCGGTAATCATTGGTCACGAGGTGACGTCGTCCACGATGGCATGCGCACGCACACCACATCGTTCGGTGGTAGGGTTGTCACTGGTGTCCAGTCCCGGGTCCCGTGCCTGTGCCTCATTCTCACGTACTGTATCTACAGGATCATGTCTCATGCCTCTGACATCATGGAGGCCTCGGTCAACGAAAATACCGCCAGGTTGTCCGAAGCAGGTAGCATCCCGTCACTACGGAGCTGGACCGTGCCAAGGTTGATGGCAGAGCTGTCCAAGAGGGGTATCCCGTTTACAGCATCGGCCAGAAAAGCGGAATTATACCGCCTACTCATGTCTTCTGCGAGTCCTCAACGTCAGGAGGAAGTCTCGATGGCCACAGTCCAGACCTCGCTCGCTCAGATTCACCTCATGCTAAATAATCTTACGTCATCTGTCACGGACATCCAATCCAGACTGGACACAGTCGAGTCCCGGGGTGCCGTTCTCACTCCTCCGGGTCCAGAGCTGGCCATCCCGTCCACATCCGCTGCGGGGTGTTCCGGTACGATAGTCTCTGTTCCTAATATCACCCCCGCTCATTTCATACCAGCCAACATCAGGAAAGATATTCTGGAAGGCAGGGACGTCAACCTGGCTTCCCTGTTGATTGCTACTCGGGATTTCTCTGACAGCAAAGTCATTGCGTGCGGCGATGTCTCAGTAGTACTCAGGGGCCGCGATCTCAGGCTAAACAGGAAGCTTACCATCCCGGAGTTCCTTTTAGCTTTCAGCCTGTATAGAGACGTAATTTGTTCCGTACGGCCTGATCGCAGGGAAGAGCTAGATCTTTATTTGTTTAGAGTGACCGAATTGGGGTACAAATATGGTGGTAGCTCATTTTACGATTATCACTGCTCCTTTTCAGCTAAAGCCGCGGCGGCCCTCAGTCAATTTCAGTTTCTCACAAACTGGGCTAATATCGACACTGAGATATTTTGCAGACACTTTGCTGGTCTTAGGGCTCCTGCTTGTTCTCTGTGTCAATCCATCTACCACACAGCAGAATGGTGTCACAAAGCCGCCTCTAGTGCCGATATTAGCCCTCCCGCACAGCCGTCTAGGCACCCTGATCCCCTGCATGCCCCTGGTTTAGTCGACAAGTTGGGAAGGCCCATTCAATATCTCGGCAGATCACAGATCTGCAATAATTTTAACTTTTCCTCCTGCAATTATAGCCAGTGTAGGCTGTTACATGTGTGTGTGAATTGTTTTAGAGCCCATCCCAAGTTGGTCTGTACATTAAAAGCGGATAAGTCGTACCTCAGTGTCCGTAACGTTGATTGTCTGCTGCACTTCCTACGCAACCACCACGACCCTAGCTTCGTTCAGTTCCTCATTTCAGGGTTTAGATCAGGTTTCCAAACTGGCCTAGTCGTCTTGCCTGAATCGTCTTATGAGTGCAGGAATTTATTGTCAGCCCCCTAAAAAGGTGGAAGGTCCGTCCCTAGTTATTACTTTCTTAGGTATCGTTCTGGACACAGTAAACATGGTCGCTAAATTACCGGAAAACAAACTGGACAGGGTTAGGTTCACCCTCCACAATTGCACACAGACCAGGACCGTTAATAAAAAAAAAAAAAAAATAAATAAAAAAATAAAAAAAAAATAAATAAATAAATAAATTGTAATTACAGTCTCTTTTAGGCATGTTAAATTTTGCCGTGCGAGTCATACCCCAAGGTAGGCCGTTCGTGTCACGACTGCTAGCTCTCCTTCCTTCAGCTCCCTCCCAAGACAGCCTCGTATGCCTTGACGACCAAATAGTCGCCGACTTAGCCATGTGGGATTGTTTTCTTATAACTGGAATGGTATTTCTTTCCTTATCCCGGTGGTGTCCAATAGTTCCCCTATAGTCTTTTCTTATGCAGCTCCCAGTTCTGGATTCGCAGCCATTTTTGGCACACATTGGCTAGCGGACGTATGGCCTGACGAAGTCAAGATACTGCCAGGGTTTCTTCAGTCTTCAGCTTCCTGTGAGATTTACCCCTTAGTCGCAGCTGCTCATGTGTGGGGTCGCGAGTGGACCGGTCACACAGTGTTGTTCATTTCCGACAATGCAGCAGTTGTGGATATCCTAAATAACGGATTATCTAAATCCCCGCAGGTGTTGCCATTCCTCAGACGGCCAGTGCTTCTTTCATTTCAATACCAGTTTCGTTACACATGCTCACATATATCAGGACAGAAAAATGTCGCAGCTGAGGTGCTGTCTAGAGCTAGTTTTGGCCTTTTCTCACAGGTATTTCCCGACGCAGACGCCAGCGGAGCCACAGTCCCTCCGTTCCCTTCACTGGTTTGGACATAAACTCTCACTTAGCTACAGCTCGTTCTCTACTGGCCAAGTCCCTGTCACCCAACACGGCCAGGGCTTATCAAACAGGATGGAGGGCATTTCTTAAATTTCAAGACAAATTTCCCCAAGGCGTCCTCGATTTTACCAACTACATCCTGGCCTTCATTGGTTATTGTCACTCTGAGTTGAATTTGTCGTACTCCACAGTCAAGTCTTACTTAGCCGGTGTACAGCATTTCCGAGCCTCTAGTCAACCGCAAGCTCCCTCAGTGTTCTCCATTCACGTAGTCAAGGCTACACTCAGGGGACTTGAGAAATGTAATCCTAACACGCGGCCGGGCCGCCAGGCCATCACCGGGCAAATATTTTGTCAGCTGTCCGACATGTTAGACCATAGCCCTTTCGGAGCCCAGCAAAGTCTAGTGATAAAAGCAGCCATATACCTGGCTTTCTACGGCTTCCTGAGACCAGGAGAGTTTACCTCAGCCCGTAGCAGCCGCAGGTATCTGACTGTCGGACAACTGAAGACTGACACAGATAATTTCATTCTCTCGCTCATGTGCACCAAAACTTCACAGACAGGCCCTCCTACCCAGGTCACGTACTACCCAACCACTCACCGCTGGTGCCCCGTTCAAGTATTTCATCAGTTGTTAAGTAGTATTGACAGTTCGTCACCTCAGAGGCCACTGTTGCCTTTCAACGCCGCACACCTCACAAGCTCCCAATTTGTTTCACATGTTCGCTCCCTGCTGGCCAACCTAGGCTTAGACCCGGCATCTGTCTCCGGCCACTCCTTCCGGATTGGCGCCACTTCTGCAGCTTCCAAGAACAGAGTTCCTGCTCACGTCATCAGGAAATTAGGGCGCTGGCACTCCTCCTGTTATTCACGATACATACCTCACCCGAACATTGAAATGTCTCACGCCTGTCAGAATCTCGTACTATAAATGCGGTTCGTAAATAAAGTTTCTGGTGGCTTGCTCTTTTGGCCTCCTTCAGTCATCCCTACGACGTTGCGGTTACGGCACAAATCAAACCGTTTAGTTAACTACTGGTTAGGGTCCCAGTTCAGGGGTAGCCCCGACCACAAGTGTTAAGGCCGATTTATTGGCCTGTATTTGTGGGAGGGGCTATGCCACGCTATTTAGGCTCTGTTCCCCCTCCCCTACATCCTACGTCTGCTCAACACACCCACCCTTCCCACCCTCCTTTTCATCATCTCACCAGGGGATGGCCTCCTTCAGTCATCCCTACGACGTTGCGGTTACGGCACAAATCAAACCGTTTAGTTAACTACTGGTTAGGGTCCCAGTTCAGGGGTAGCCCCGACCACAAATATAGGGTTAACTCTTTCACTTCCTCTTGGTGTGCGCTCGGTCGGCGAAGGTTTGAAGGTTTTATGCACCAGGCGAAATTGTACAATGGCAGAGTTGAACGAAGCGGACCTCCTGGCTCTCCTATAGGAGAAGGTTGCCAGGGAAGGTTCCGCATGGTTAGCTCCCTTGCTCTTAATCAGTGCGCCGGGGAGCTCTGTGTCCCCTCCGTCTCCTCGCACCCCCGTGCCCACCTGTCCCCTTCCCCAGACAGGCGTCCCAGGCGTGGACGTGCCCTGTCCAGGGCACCTGCGAGCCGCGGGCCTGCCGCCTGGCAGTGCACAGCCCCCATTTCATGTCCCCCAGCAGATGGCTTGTCTGTGGTACCCTCAGCTATGTTGCAGGTTGCACAGCCTGTTTTTCCTTCTGGGGCCGTGCAGCCTGTTAATGACCCACCAGGCAGGCTGGCCAGATGGTTTGGACGCCAGCTAGTGCCCCCTCCACCTACTGTTTCTAACCTTCCCCTCTGGCTCCCCTGGCAACTGCCCCACAGGGTGACTTACCGGCTCCTGTGGCAGCTCCTGCTCGTTCTGATTCTGGGGCTGCAATTACTCCTGTTAATGACAGCAGTAAGGAATGCTTTGAATTTGTAGCTGTCCCTGGCACACCACAAGATAGTATATAGTCAATTCCTATAGACGGCCGCATGTTGATGCAGGGATTTAGTGTAGTCAGTGGCCGCAGTCGTCAGGGCGCGCGTCGTTCCGCATTTTTATCAGACTCCGCCAGTAGCGTATCTCGAAACCGGAGCGCGGTCCGTAGGTCTCACAGCCAGAGGTCAGACCATGGTGGGCGGTTGCATCTTGGTGGCAGACACCGCAGTTTCCGTGGCTCCAGGAGGCACAGATACGGGCAGTTTTCTTGCGTTCCAGTGTGGAATTTTGTGGTTGTTCTTCCAGGAGGGATCGACGCGGGAGGCATTCTCACAGCCCTTCGCAGGTGGCTAGATCCGCGCCTGTGGTTATGGTTCCTGTGCTGCCTTCCCCTCCGGTTCCTGCTTCGGCTGCCACCGCACTACTGCCAAGTGGAGAGTCTGCCTATTTTTGTGGAATGGCTCCATTAGGTGGCCATGTCACTTAGGAGGTTAAAGAAAAAATAGTTAACTGTGAGTACGTGGATATTTGGTCCTTGTTGGCAGTCGATCAATTGACTGTCGATAAGGAAAAGCTTTTTCTATATTGGCTGGGATATATAGTCAACGTCACTCAGACAAAGCATGGGAATTGTTCACTTATGTTGAAGTTACATGATGGTACGGCGTGGTAGCGTTATGACGAGGAGTTCAGACGCCATCTGGCATTGAGACCCGAGGTTGGTTGGGGCGTCAAAGGCCAGGGATGTCTGGATCCAATTAATGATCTTGTCCGCCATTCCTCGTCCTTTCAGACACCTCACGTTGTGGGTTCCTATGGCCGCGCAGCAGGAGGTCGACGGCCTGGAGCTTGTTGGCTCTTCAACGAAGGTCACTGTCGCTTCTTTGCATCCTGCAAGTTATGGCATGAGTGCTCCCTCTGTGGTGGGTCCTATTCAGTTTTCAGGTGCGTCAAAAAAACACTTTCGCAGCCAGGGCGGTTCCTACCAGAGCGGAGGACCCCGGTGAACGATGCACCAGTGGCTCGAACGATATCCCAGGCGACAGGAGGCTGTCAGGCTCCTTGAAGGTTTTTAGTTCGGTTTCTGGATTCCTCATCTACCCTATTACTCGGTTGTGTTCACAAGTAGGGTTGAGTGAACCCGGACCTGAACTCGAACTTTCCAGTTAAAGTTTGTGTTCGGGTTTCGGCGAGTTAATGGTGCTTTTTGAAAGGCTGCAGAGTCAATCAAGAAGCGTTTAACTCATGTGCCCTTAGAAGCCATCACAGCCATGCCTACAGCATGTGACCCAGCCTCTAAATAAGCTGGAGTCACGTAGCACTGCACTCTTATTAGTGTAGGGCAGTGGTGGGCAAACTTTTTTGTCAACTGAGCCAAATATTGCCAAAACCACGATTAAAATTTCTTTTGAGAGCCACATTTTTAAAACCTAAAATATATAGGAAGGAAGCGCATGCTGAAGTGAATGGGTCCATGAAGCGGGCTGCACACGGCCGTGTGCAGCCCGCGTCATGGACCCATTCACTTCAATGGGTCCAGGATCCGGGATATGAGTGCTACAGAGCGCTTCCGCGGTGCTTCTGGCTGTGCCTCCGCACCGCTAAAAAGTAGTGCATGCGGCCGTGTGCAGCCCGCATTATGGACCCATTCACTTCAGCATGCGCTACTTTTTGGCGGTGCTGGCAGTCGGATGCCGATCGCGAACCCCATTCAAGTGAATGGGTCCACGATCCTCGTGCAGCTGCCCCACGGTCTGTGTCCGTGAATTGCGGACCGCTATTTGCGGTCCACAGCATAGGCACGGCGCCCTTACATTCGTGGGCATGAGCCCAGAGTGTGTTTTTACATATTTTTATATGTACTTTCTTTTATTTGGATCTTGATTATTATTTCATTTTATCTTTATCATTTTTTACTTTTATTAAACTTGTCTGCAGACATTACTTTTGCTGTTTAAACACATGCCAAGTAAATGCTGATGCCAAAAAGTTGTGTCACCTGTAGAAGGAGGTACACTGACTCTGACTTGTAGCCTGCAGCGGTGTTCTGTCTCTGGCAGATTTCACTGCCCGGGAAGTTTTCAATACCCCTCGTCACTTCCTCCTCGTTCCGACGTCTACTCTGGAAGGAGGTGCGTACTGCCGACCCTACTGTGATGCGCGTGCGCTAATACTAGTTAGCGAACATGCCCTCTCTTGCTTTGTGGAACGCAAATGCGTCCCACAGGCAAGATTCGATTCCTCTGTAGTGCAGGATGGGTCGCCGTGGGGAAAGAGCCGCATTGAAGGGTCTAAAGAGCCGCTTGTGGCTCGCGAGCCGCACTTTGCCGACCACTGGTGTAGGGATAGGAAGCTGCTGTGAGTAAGGGAATAGCTAAGAATCTTTTATCAGTAGTGCTTGTTAACTCAGCGATCTACAGTGATTTTGTTTTGTGGGTGCAGTGCACACATTTTATACCCTGCCCCGAGCCCAGTGACACAGAAAAATAACTTTTTTCCGTCTGTTAGTTAGGTGGGCGTCGGCGGCCATTTTATGCAAGTTCAGTGCACCGGCACAAGCTTGAAATACTGCAATTATATTCTGGGTTTAAAAAAACACAATTTTTTGCAATACCCTACATCTGGGTCCTTTGCTGCATTTGTCACAGTGAAATACAAGCATTAGATAATGCTGTTATATACCGGCATTAAAAAAACACCCATTTCGGGCAAGATAATACATTTGCGCCCTTTGCTGCATTTGTCACAGTGAAATACAAGTGTTAGATAGTGCTGTTATATTATGGTATTAAAAAACATCCATTTTGGGCAAGATAATAAATTTGTCACTGTGAAATACAAGCTTGAAATACTGAAATGATATTCAAATGGTTTAAAAAAAACACCAATTTTTTGCAATACCCTGCATCTGGTGCCTTTGCTGCATCTGGTGCCTTTGCTGCATTTGTCACAGTGAAATACAAGCTTGAAATACACCATTTTTTAATTTGTCAACCAACAACGTACTGCAGTATTGACTGGTTGTATTTGACTGTGACAAATGCAGCCAAGGCCCCAGATGTAGGGTCTTGCAAATAATTGGTGTTTTTTTTTTATCCCAAAATATAACAGCAGTATCTAACGTTTGTATTCGACTGTCAGAAATGCAGCAAAGGCTGCAAATTTATTATCTTGCCCAAAATGGGTCTTTTTTTAATACCAGAATATAACAGCACTATCTAACGCTTGTATTTCACTGTGACAAATGCAGAAGGCCACGGATGTAGGGTATTGCCAAAAATGGGTGTTTTTTAAAGGGATTCTGTCATCAAGATTTTCTATTTGGAGCTGTTCATATCATCCTCTCAGTCTCCATTAGCTAATTAAAAATATACTAGTTTTACCCCCACCTGTCCTTTCATTTTGGATAAAAAGCGGTTTTATTAATATGCTATTTACCTTACTAACGTGCCCAATGGGCTGTCCCTCCGGCCGTTTGTGCTCAGCCGCGCCCCTTATCTCGTAGCCCAGCGCTGCTCCACTGCTAATTATGCACTCCTCTCATCGCCGATGGTGCGCCGTAATCTCGCGCATGTGCCCTAAATCCACTGATCAGCACCCGCTGGCGAAGTGTGCAGACAACTGGTGCAGGCGCACTTCCTTCGCTGAGGCTGCTGCCAGGACACCGCGCGGACGCTGACCATTGGATTTAGGGCGCATGCGCGAGATTACGGCGCATCATCGGCGATGAGAGGAGTGCATAATTAGCAGTGGGACGGCGCTGGGCTACAAGATAAGGGGCGCGGCTGGGCACAAACGGCCGGAGGGACAGCCCCTTAGGCACGCTAGTAAGGTAATTAGCATATTAATAAAACCGATTTTTATCCAAAATGAAAGGACAGGTGGGGGTAAAACTAGTATATTTTCAATTGGAGGCTGAGAGGATGATATGAACAGCTCCATATAGAAAATCTTGATGACAGAATACCTTTAAAAAACACCCATTTTTGGCAATACCCTACATCTGTGGCCTTCTGCATTTGTCACAGTGAAATACAAGCGTTAGATAGTGCTGTTATATTCTGGTATTAAAAAAAGACCCATTTTGGGCAAGATAATAAATTTGCAGCCTTTGCTGCATTTCTGACAGTCGAATACAAACGTTAGATACTGCTGTTATATTTTGGGATAAAAAAAAAACACCAATTATTTGCAAGACCCTACATCTGGGGCCTTGGCTGCATTTGTCACAGTCAAATACAACCAGAAATGTTTTATCTTTATGACACCGGCACTGCCTTACTCTCAGTGAACGTATTTGTTGACTATTGGCGGTTACATTATCGCCAGACAAAAACCATCTGTTAGTTTGGTGGGTGAACGCAAAGAATGAGGAGAGCCTCAAATAAGGGACGTGGCCCTGGTCGTGGTGCTGGTGGTGGATCTCCTGTTGTAGGGAGAGTACGTGGACGATCTGTGCCAGCTACACGCACAAGTGAAACACCTTCCTCAGGTGTGAGTAGGCTACAGAACCTTCAGCGTTATTTGGTAGGGCCGAATGCGGCTCTATGAATGGTTAAGCTAGAACTAGTACAGGCGATAATAGATTGGATGGCTGACAGTGCCTCCAGTTCCTTCACATTGTCTCCCACCCAGTCTCCTGCTGAAACATCAGAGTGGGCACCTGCAGCCCATGTCCATCAGTCCTTCACCTCACCCCCTTGCAAATCAGCCAAGCAGTCTGAGCCCCAAGTCATGGAGCAGTCTCTTCTGCTTTTTGATGACTCTGCTAGCAGGGTTTCTCAGGGCCATCCACCTATCCCTGCCCCAGAAGTGGAAGAGATTGAGTGCACCGATGCCCAACCACTTATGTTTCAGGATGAGTAAATGGGAGAACCACTGCAGCACGTCTGGAATGATGACGAAACAAAGGTGCCAGCTGCTGTGGCTTTCTGCAGTGTGCAGACCGACAACGAGGGCAGGGGTGAAGACTGGGTGGAAGATGATGTGGAGGACGATGAGGTCCTCGACCCCACATGGAATCAAGGTCATGCGAGTGACCTGTGTAGTTCGGAGGAAGAGGCGGTGGTCGCACAGAGCCACCAGCACAGCAGAAGAGAGAGCAGGGTGCAAAAGCGGAGTGTCCGTCCCCTAGACAGTACGCCTGTTACTGCCCACCGCAGCAAGGGACCGAGCACACCAAAGCCAGCTCCAAGGAGTTCCCTGGCGTGGCATTTCTTCAGACAATGTGCTGATGACAAGACACAAGTGGTTTGCACGCTGTGCAATCAGAGCTTGAAGCGAGGCATACATGTTCTCAACCTGAGCACAACCTGCATGACCAGGCATCTAAGTGCAAAGCACGAGCTGCAGTGGAGTAGACACCTCAAAAACAAAGAAAGGTCTCTGGCTCCTCCTGCTTCCTCTTCTGCTGCAGTCTCGGCCTCTTCATCCACCTCTGGAGTGACAGTGGCACCTGCCACCCCGCAAACAGAGGATCTGCCAGCAACGCTACCACCTGGGTCACCAAGCATCTCCACAATGTCGCATGGAAGCTTTCAACTCTCTATCTCCAAAACAATGGAGAGAAAGAGGAAGTACCCCCCTACCCACCCGCGATCCCTGGCCCTGAATGCCAGCATTTCAAAATTACTGGCCTTTGAAATGCTGTCATTCCGTCTAGTGGAGACTGAGAGTTTTAAAAGCTTTATCGCGGTGGCTGTCCCACAGTACGTTGTGCCCAGCCGCCACTACTTTTCCAGGCGAGCCATCCCCGCCCTGCACAACCAAGTGGGGGACAAAATCAGGCGTGCACTGTGCAACACCATCTGTGGCAAGGTCCACCTAACTACGGATACGTGGACCAGTAAGCACGGTCAGGGACATTATATCTCCCTAACAGCTCACTGAGTAAATGCAGTGGCAGCTGGGGATAGCAGTTTGGCGCATGTCCTTCCACCACCAAGGATTGCAGGGCGCTTCATTTTGCCTCCTGTTGCTTCCTCTTCCTACTCCCCTTCCTCATACTCTACTGCCTCCTCATCCGGTCAGCATAACACCTTCACTACCAACTTCAGCAGAGCCAGTGGTAACCGACAGCAGGCAGTTTTAAAACGTATCTGTTTGGGGGACAAATGTAGTGTACGGGAGAGTAATACCCCGTCACTACAGAAGGGTCACTTGGGTATTGTCGTTCCCCCTGTATTTTTGGGGAGGTTGGTATAGAATATCTTATAATGTCATGCTATGTATTTTCCTGTTACTGTGAAACGTGCATTTGCAGGCCGGCTAGGGTGTAGTTCCAGCTCTGAGTCACTAGAGGGAGCTAGGGAACCCTAGGTTATATAAGGCCCAGTCAGGAAGTAGTAGCAGGAGAGACAGACAGTGGGAGCAGAGGTCAGAGATGATCCTGTGTCTGAGTGGAAGCCAGGCTATGGGCCTGTGAGAGCAAAGCAGGCCCCAAGCCTGCCGACTAGGAGAGGGTAGTAAAGGCCCTGTAACCGGGTTCCGGATCCAAGGAAAAGGTTCCCCTCCTGAGTCATCATCCGTTTAGCTGAAGCAGCATAAGCCAGACACCAGCCAGGACACAGATTACCACAGAGGCCGATCAGATGGGCAGGAGGTGCTCGGGATAACAGAGGAGGTACTAGATGAGGACAGCTTCAAGGGTGCGCCAGATAAGGGGCATTAGACCTTGGAGGGAAAGTCAAGTGTAGCGGGACCAGTCAGGAATAGTGTGCAAGCCGCCTGTACTGCATCTCCTGCAATCAACACTCTGTATTATACATTGCTAAGACCGGCCATTCTGTAATTCCCAAGAACCACCTGTATTGCTACAAGAAACCAACCGTCTTTCATGGAACTGTGCTGTACCTGTGTCCATGTATTATCCTGACTGATATTCAGTAAAAGTTCCAGTTTTTGTTGGCTATCCTGTGCTTGCTTCATTCTTCCACCATACTTTACACGGCGTGTCACCGTTTAATTGACACTGGCGTCACGAACTTTTAACATCTGCCTGTTCCTGTATTTGCCCCAATTGAAGACGACAGTGGATCCCAGGTTAGTGGTCAATCTGCACTACAAAGCCCAGCATACACTACTGACCCCCTGGGACACTGCATCGCTCTTTTTGGCGTCACTAACAGGATCCGCATACTTCGACAGTGCAGAGAAGTGTGAACTGTGTGCTTTAACTATTCCACCACCGTATTGCGAAGACTGTAACCTTTATTCCTAACTTGTGGATTACAATTGTGCCTGGGAGGAATCAGAGACGCTGTACTGTGTTGCGCTACCCCCAGAGAGAAAAATCGTATTTGTGGACTGTGATTTATTGGACTTTTCATTATCCTGCTTGCTGTCATTGAATTGCGGCATCCGGACACTTAAAATGGCCGCCGGCGCCATGAGGCTTTTTACTGCGCCATCAGGATGTGCAGAGGCGCGAATATTTGGCGCCGAAACCTTCCAAGAAGAAGGAGGGGACGATTGCCCTGGAGCGCCGCCCACATTGAGGAGTGGCGAAGCGGCTGACGTCCCCGAAGAGTTACGCCTGGGAGGCGGGCCTCAGATAGAGGTAGACCGGCCCAGTGTGTGGGAGGAGCCAGTGTCGTCTCTGCACCCAGTGAGAGAAGAGGAGAGAGAGCGGCTGGACAGCTGCCAGCGGGCAGAAGAATGCGCTGAGGCCCGGCGTCTAGCAGCAGCTGCCACAGTTACCCAAGCGGCTACTATTACCGGACCTCCGGTAGCACCACTGACCTGCATCAAGGCTGACATCGAGGCTCTGCGCAAGAGGGTGTATTGGGTGGCGGACCTCGGCTGCGCAGGAGGCGTGCGGTGGTTTCCGTTTCCGAGGACGGAGGCCGAAATGGAGGCCGTGAAAGACAAGCCTCCCCCTCTAAAAATTGTCAGGGGAGACGGGTTCCAAATGTGGCCGGCCTTGCCAGAACAACTGCTGCAGGTTCCCTATGTCGACTCGTCATCTGAGGAAGAACATGATACTCGTCTGTGAGTACTTCTGCCCTCTTGTCCATCTCCTTAATGGCCGTTTGTCCCTCCATTTGGCAGAGCTGGTGAAGCTCGCTGCCAGTTACCCACGGCCGGTGGCATCCTAGTTAAATAATGTGCCACTGTGTATCAATGCTTCCAGCTGCCTTTGTTTTGTTTGGGACATCCGGTTTGCTGCTACAATCCCAGTTGTGCCTTATTTTGCACTGTTTTTTCCCTTTTTACCCCCATTTCAGGTTGAAAAGACATTTTTATGTCAGCACTATTTTAAAGGGTAAGCAGGACTTGCCAGGATAACAAGGCCCTGGTATTGTCAGAGTCCTGTATTGTCATTTTATATATGTGCTGCTGACAGTATTTAATAACCGGTTTTTTATTCAAGTATATGTGCCCAGAGATGGACTTCCTATGTGCAAGCCTCTGAGAGGTTAATTTATTATGGACTTATTTATTGTCATGGACTATCCTGGTTCTTTCAACATCCGCTGTGCCAGGTCAGCGCCCCCGTTCCACACACTATCCTGTGAAAAAGAGAACGACGCCCCTTGTCACCAGACTTCACCATTTCCAATTGGGTCTGATAAGAGTGTAATGGACATATATGTATGCATGCATGTGTCTTTCTCTATTTCAGGTCATGATTCCAGTTGGGCGGGCCCTGATGGAGTACGAGGTCGTACTCAGCTTAAAGCAGCGGGGTATGTAGTGTACGGGAGAGTAATACCCCGTCACTACAGAAGGGTCACTTGGGTATTGTCGTTCCCCCTGTATTTTTGGGGAGGTTGGTATAGAATATCTTATAATGTCATGCTATGTATTTTCCTGTTACTGTGAAACGTGCATTTGCAGGCCGGCTAGGGTGTAGTTCCAGCTCTGAGTCACTAGAGGGAGCTAGGGAACCCTAGGTTATATAAGGCCCAGTCAGGAAGTAGTAGCAGGAGAGACAGACAGTGGGAGCAGAGGTCAGAGATGATCCTGTGTCTGAGTGGAAGCCAGGCTATGGGCCTGTGAGAGCAAAGCAGGCCCCAAGCCTGCCGACTAGGAGAGGGTAGTAAAGGCCCTGTAACCGGGTTCCGGATCCAAGGAAAAGGTTCCCCTCCTGAGTCATCATCCGTTTAGCTGAAGCAGCATAAGCCAGACACCAGCCAGGACACAGATTACCACAGAGGCCGATCAGATGGGCAGGAGGTGCTCGGGATAACAGAGGAGGTACTAGATGAGGACAGCTTCAAGGGTGCGCCAGATAAGGGGCATTAGACCTTGGAGGGAAAGTCAAGTGTAGCGGGACCAGTCAGGAATAGTGTGCAAGCCGCCTGTACTGCATCTCCTGCAATCAACACTCTGTATTATACATTGCTAAGACCGGCCATTCTGTAATTCCCAAGAACCACCTGTATTGCTACAAGAAACCAACCGTCTTTCATGGAACTGTGCTGTACCTGTGTCCATGTATTATCCTGACTGATATTCAGTAAAAGTTCCAGTTTTTGTTGGCTATCCTGTGCTTGCTTCATTCTTCCACCATACTTTACACGGCGTGTCACCGTTTAATTGACACTGGCGTCACGAACTTTTAACATCTGCCTGTTCCTGTATTTGCCCCAATTGAAGACGACAGTGGATCCCAGGTTAGTGGTCAATCTGCACTACAAAGCCCAGCATACACTACTGACCCCCTGGGACACTGCACAAACCCCACACCGCGCAGGAGCTGTGGACGGGCATGGAACAACAGACCAATGAGTGGTTGGTGCCAGTGAGCCTCAAGCCCGGCCTGGTGGTGTGCGATAATGGGCGAAATCTCATATCAGCTCTGGGACTAGCCGTTTTGACGCACATCCCTTGCCTGGCACATTTGGTGGTGCAGAGGTTCCTTAAAAAGTACCCTGATATGTCAGAGCTTCTGCAGGAAGTGCGGGCCGTCTGTGCGCGCTTTCGGCGTTCTCACCCTGCTGCTGCTCACCTGTCAGCGCTGCAGCGTAACTTCGGCCTTCCCGCTCACCGCCTCACATGCGACGTGCCCACAAGTTGGAACTCCAACTTGCACATGTTGGCCAGACTGTGGGGGCAGCAGCAGGCGATAGTGGAGTTTCAGCTGCAGCACGCACGGGTGAGTCGTTCTGCAGAACAGCACCACTTCACCACCAATGACTGGGCCTCCATGCAAGACCTGTGTTCCTTGTTGCGCTGTTTCGAGTACTCCACTAACATGGCCAGTGCCGATGATGCCGTTCTCAGCGTTACTATCCCACTTCTATGCCTCCTTAAAAAAACGCTTTGGGCGATGATGGAAGAGGATGTGGCACAGGAGGAGGAGGAGGAAGAGGGATCATTTCATAGGGTTTCAAGCCAGTCATTCACAAGTGGCTCCTAGGGTGGGTTCCTGCACCCACAAACGCCAGGTACACAATTGTCCAGCCAGGGCACAGTTCTGGAGGATGACGGGGTGGAGGTTGAGGAGGAGAAGATGGAGGAGGAGGAACCATGTTCACAGCAGGGTTGCACCCAAACCAGCTCATGGCCATCACTTGTGCGTGGCTGGGGGGATACAGACGATACACCTCCCACAGAGGACAGCTTTTCGTTGCCTCTTGGCGGCCTGGCACACATGAGCGATTACATGCTGCAGTGTCTCCGCAATGACCACCGAGTTGCCCACATTCTAACTTGTGCTGATTACTGGGTGGCCACGCTGCTGGATCCCCATTACAACGACAACATACCGTCCTTAATTCCGTCACTGGAGCGTGATCGTAAGATGCGCAAGTACAAGCACGCGCTGGTAGACGCGCTGCCGGTGGCATTCCCACCTGACAGCGGGGTCACAGTGGAAGCACAAGGCGAAGGCAGAGGAGGAGGAAGAGGTCGCCAATGCAGCTGGGGCACCACCAGCACCTCAGAAGGCAGGGTTAGCATCGCCGAAATGTGGAAAAGCTTTGTCAGCACGCCACAACAACCAAAACCACCAGCTGATATGGAACGTCTTAGCAGGAGGCAGCATTTCACCAACATGGTGGAGCAGTATGTGTGCACATGCCTACACTTACTGAATGATGGGTCTGCCCCCTTTAACTTCTGGGTCTCCAAACTGGGCCCATGGCCTGAGCTTGACCTTTACGCCTTGGAGGTGCTGGCCTGCCCTGCAGCCAGTGTATTGTCTGAACGTGTGTTTAGCACGGCAGGGGGCGTTATCACAGACAAGCGCAGCCGCCTGTCAACAGCCAATGTGGACAAGCTAATGTTCATTAAAATGAACCAGGCATGGATCCCACAGGGCTTGTCCGTACCTTGTGCAGAATAAACATGTATGCCGGCCTTACCCAGTCATTGTTATACTACAGCGCAATTGCTCATTGCTGTATTTTTGATATTTCCCACCCTTTTGGGGTGTACCCTAATTTAAACAAAAAAAAAAAGCAAAAACAAAAAACTGTGTTGGCTACCTCGTCCTCCTCCACTTCCGCTTCTACCTACACCGCTACGTCCACCGCCTCCTCAACCTCCTACTCCATATGGACCTCCACCTCATAGATCAAGATTCTTTTTTTTAATTTTTACTTTTTTTTTTTTTAAAGTCATTTCACTAATTTGTCTGATACATTGTTGGGTAACATATCCCAATTTTTGGGCTGTGATATACCCCTGCTCTACCTAGTGGACAGGTTAATAAATTTTACAAATTTTCTGTTACATAGTTGGGTGACATTCACCAATTTATGGCTGTGATATACCCCTGCTCTACCTAGTGGACAGGTTAATACATTTCAATCATTTTTCTGTTACATAGTTGGGTGACATTAACCAATTTTGGTTGTGATATACCCCTGCTCTACCTAGTGGACAGGTTAATAAATTTCAATAATTTTTCTGTTACATTGTCGGGTGACATTCACCAATTTTTGGCTGTAATATACCCCTGCTATACCTAGTAGACAGGTTAATAAATTTCACTAATTTTTGTTACATTGTCGGGTGAAATTCACCAATTTTTGGCTGTGATATACCCCTGCTCTACCTAGTAGACAGGTTAATAAATTTCAATAATTTTTCTGTTACATAGTTGGGTGACATTCACCAATTTTTGGCTGTGATATACCCCTGCACTACCTAGTAGACATGTTAATAAATTTCACTAATTTTTCTGTTACATAGTTGGGTGACATTCACCAATTTTTGGCTGTGATATACCCCTGCTCTACCTACTGGACAGGTAAATACATTTCCCTAATTTGTCTGTTACATTGCCAGGTGAAATTCACCAATTTTGGGCTGTGATATACCCCTACTCTACCTAGTGCACAGGTTAATAAATATGACTAATTTGTCTGTTACATTGTCGGGTGAAATTCACCAATTTTTGGTTGTGACATACCCCTGCTCTACCTAGTGTACAAGGAAATACATTTCACTAATTCGTCTGTTACATTTTTGGGTGACATTTTACAATTTTTGCCGTGAATAAACCCTTGCTCTGCATAGGTGACAGGGACCTAAATTGCAAAAAATCGTGTTACATTGTCAGGTGACATTTTACCAATTTTGCCGTATACAAACACCTGCTCTCTAGGTGACTAGGACCTTTTTTTTTGCAAAATCGTATGTTGAATTGGTGGGTGACACGAACATAGTTTTGTATTGAATAAACCCCTGCTCTACATAGTTGACAGGGCCCGACATTTTTAAAAATCATCTATTCCATTGGTGGGTGACATTAACCCATTTTTTCCTATGAAAAACCCCTGCTCTGCATAGGTGACAAAGACTTTAATTAGTAAAATTCGTCTTTAACCTCCTAAGGACACATGACGTACCGGTATGTCATGATGTCCTGGTACTTAAGGACACATGACGTACCGGTACGTCATGAATGGTTCTGATCACCGCCGCTCGGCGGGCGGTGATCGGAATCCGGTGCCTGCTCAAATCATTGAGCAGGCACCTAGGGCAAATGCGCCGGTGGGTCCTGTGACCCCCCCCCATGTCGGCAATCGCAGAAAACCGCCGGTCAATTCAGACCTGCGGTTTTCTGCGTTTCCGGGTTATACACGTCTCTAAAGACCCGATAACCCGGAACAGGATGGTGATGGTGGTGTGATTTCACTCCACCAATCACCATCCAGCGATCCTGATTGGTGATGGTGACATCACCACTCAGGATCGCTTTCTGATTGGTCAGTGGGCGGTTCGGTGGCAGATTCAAAAGAGGCAGGCGCTCCTCTCCTCCTCCTTTTGTGTTCCGAAGCCGGAGGAGAGAGGAGCTGCCTGTACGTGTCTGCCACAGCTGCCAGCACCCCGATCTGTGCCCCCAGGACCCGATCTGTGCCCCAGCACCCCCCATCAGGTACATAGGGACAGCTAGGGAAAGTTTGGGTTAGGCAGGAAAAAAAAAAGGGAAAGTTAGTTTTTTGAACTTTTCATTGCATCACCCTAGTTAGGGTGTCTGGGGTCCACAGCACAGCTGAGGCACGGAAGAGGCTCCTTCAACTATAGATCCTCGCTCCAGGATCCCAGACACCAGCCTTCCTTCTTCCCCTCCCGGGGCGCTTCGGGACGTACCAGGAATTTCCGTGGAGCTCCCTCCTATCGCCGACCAGTCGGTAAGTACTCACCCCGTTCTTCCGTTGTGTTCTTCAACAGATTGTGTCGGGGGCAGACTCCGTTTCTTTTTCAATGCCTGGTCCGAGATCACCTCAGACTGGTGGGTACTGGACACCATAAGAGGTTTCACAATAGACTTGGTAGCCCCCCCGAGTCTTCTGCCTGCCCCCCACCCCTTTCCATTGACCGGCGTGCTGCGGCAGCACTTACACAAGGAACTGAGGGAATTAGTCCACAAACAAGCTATAGAGCGCACTACCCCTCACACCACTGGCGTGATGAGCAATATGTTCCTGGTGCAGAAGAAAGGTGGTCAGATGCGCCCAGTTATCAATTTAAAATCCCTCAACTCTCTAGTGCAATATCGCCACTTCAAGATGGAAGGCATCCATCTTTTGCGGGACATGCTCCTTCCGGGCGATTGGATGGTCAAACTCGACCTCAAGGATGCATATCTCACGGTCCCGGTGGCTCCTCAGTCCAGGGATCTGCTTTGTTTTCTTTGGGGAGACCAAATATGGAGCTTCACTTGCCTGCCGTTCGGCCTCTCGTCCGCCCCTTGGTGTTTCACCAAGGTGATGAAGCCTGTGGTCTCTTGGCTCCGCAGCAGAGGGGTGCGCATGATAATTTATCTCGACGATATTCTTATCATGGCACGAACTCCGTCCCTTCTCCGCAAACACCTGTCCATGACCGCCAATCTCCTCTCGGGACTGGGTTTTATTATAAACCAGGAGAAATCTTGTCTCACTCCGTCAACGTCGATGGAGTTCCTGGGTTTCAGGATAGACTCCTCTTCCCTGACACTTCATCTCCCTCTGTCCAAGGTCCGATCAATTCGCAAGGAATTGCGGCATGCGCTTCTTCTGCCACAGTTGTCCCTTCGACACTTGGCACGCCTAATAGGACTCCTGGCGTCTTCTATCCAGGCCATATTCCCGGCCCCCTTACACTATCGGGCCCTCCAGAGGCTCAAGATTGCCCATCTCCGGACCGGGGCCACGTACTCAGATATGATCTCGCTGGACCCCGAAACGAGGGACGAACTACAGTGGTGGATCCAGAACCTTTCGGTCTGGAATGGCAAAGCACTGGTCGGTCCGCTACCGGACTTGATCATAGAATCGGACGCCAGTTTGCGCGGATGGGGAGCACATTGCAATGGGATCTCCACCAGAGGCCCCTGGTCTTCCGAGGAGTCTCGCCTCCATATCAACGGTCTGGAGTTGCTGGCAGGGTCCTTGGCGATTCGCAGTTTCGCCAATGGCACGGTCACGACCTGTATCAGTCTCCGGATGGACAACGTGTCCGCGGTCCGATACGTCAACGGGATGGGTGGAACACGTTCCTCGGTTCTGACCTACTTGGCGCAGGACTTTTGGGAGTTCTGTCTCACCAGAGGTATTGTAGTGATAGTGGAGCATCTCCCCAGCCTCCACAATGTGTTGGCGGACTGGAATTCACATTACTTTTCGGATTCCAGCGATTGGAAGTTAGCCGAGGAGGTATTCCTTGCCTTGTCATCTCGTTGAGGTCCTCCTTCGGTGGATTTATTTGCTAACCGTTTGAACGCCCAAATACCCAGGTTCTTCAGCTGGCGGCCGGATCCTCTGGCGGAGGCGGTGGACACGTTCCTGCAACATTGGGGGGGAGAGTTGATGTACGCTTTCCCTCCATTTGCTTTGATCCCTCGGGTTCTCCTTCAAGTCCAGCGCCAGGCGGCGGAGTTGGTCTTAGTCCTACCTCTGTGGCGATCTCAGCCTTGGTTCCCTCTAGTCTTGGACCTGTTGGTGGAGCCCCCACTTCTCCTTCCGGATCTTCCTTTTCTGCTACGGGACCCGATGGGGGAGTCTCACCCCCTTATTCGAGCAGGGTTACTTCGCCTTCTCGCTTGCAGGATCTCGGGTGTTCCGGCTCGCTGTCTGGAGTTTCGGACACAACTGTTTTCCTACTGGAAAACGCATGGGCCCCCGGTACCAGACGGGCTTATAGAGCCGTCTGGGACACTTGGGCTCGTTGATGCGGAGAGCACAATCTGGATCCCGTTCGAGCTCCTGTAGTTTCGGTGTTGTCATTTTTGTCCTCCTTGTATGATTCCGGTAAGGCTTATCGTACAATTAATCTTTACAGATCTGCGATATCCTCTAGGCACAAGGGTTTTGAGGGTTGTCCTGCGGGCCAACATCCTCTGGTTTGTCGCTTGTTGAAGGGCTCTCGTCTGTCTCGGCCTCCCAGACCTCGTTTCTCGGCAACTTGGGATGTGGGGTTGGTTTTGAACTTTTTGTCCTCTTGGTCGTCTAATGACCAGTTGTCCCTTCGCCAGTTATCGGCGAAGTTGGTTACGCTATTGTGCCTCATTTCCTGTAAGAGGGTTTCTGATGTCCGAGCTCTGGACTACGATGCACGGTCTTTTACTTCAGAGGGCATTCTATTTAACATTTCCAGACGTACTAAGACGAACATCCGTTCAGTCTCTTACCCTGCCTTTAGACAGTCCCCGCAACTTTGTCCGGTTGCATGCTTACAAGAGTATGAATTTCGCACGGCTTCCCTGCGTGTCCCTGCTTTCCCTAATCTGTTTATCTCTTTTAGGAGACCCTATGCTCCTGTCTCCAGCGTGACCCTGTCACGCTGGGTTAAGGAGATTTTGGGCCTGGCGGGTATTGACACCAATATCTTTACAGCTCATTCTGTCCGTAGTGCTTCCGCTACCTCTATGTCGGCTCGGGGGCCCGTCTGGAGGATGTTATGCGTTTAGCGGATTGGTCCAGGGTTTCCACTTTTCGTGAGTTTTATTTTCGTCCCGCGACACATGCTTTTCCTATTCCATGACGTAAAGTCTTTGATTTTATTAAAGACACGGAGGCGAGTATTGCCCACCCTTCCCACCCTTGCTAGAGTTATCTTATTGTGGATTTGTTGTCCTTTGCTATGTTTATGCCTTTAGTTTTTTGTACTATTTATTCTGAATTAGAATTTAAGTGTTGGACTACTCGTTCCATTACCTTGTGTTTCTATCTCAGTTTTGTTTTTCATCCTACAGGTTGAGAGTTAGTTTTCTCTGCGCTTCCGGTTCAGAGTGCGATGTTGGTTTCGTTATGCCATCGAAGTCCGTTTTTCCTTCTGTTGAGGAGTTTGGTTCTGATGTTCAAGTATGTCGGCGGTGGTCCGGGCTGTTCGGTTTCCGGAGAGTTCTGCAGTTGGAGTAGCTGCTCAAAGAAAGAGGATGATCCCAGAGTGTGGAGTCATTAAATGCTGGGATGGTGGGGAGGAGTCGGTTGCTATGGTTTTCATTTATGATTGACATGTTCATTCTTTGCTGCTATGGTAACAGTAAAGGAAGTTATAGCAATACTCGCCTCCGTGTCTTTAATAAAATCATGACTTTACGTCATGGAATAGGAAAATCATGAAATTTTGTAGGCCAATCAGGAATCCAGATTTCCACAGTGGGCTACACTGAATATGACTTTTTTCGTAATTTTTTCAGTGACCCACTGGTAAATCTGATGGTGGAGCAGACGAATCTGTACGCCCAACAGTTTGTCGCTCAACACCCGGGCTCCTTTTTGGCCAGGCCCGGTGGCTGGACGCCGGTCAGTGCAGCCGAAATTAGGACATTTTGGGGCCTCGTGCTGCATATGGGCCTGGTCAAGAAACCCGGTGTCAGGCTGTACTGGAGTGGGGACGTCCTCTACCAGACCCCACTTTACAGTACGGCCATGACAGGCTCCCAGTTTGCGGCCATCCAAAAAATGTCTGCATTATTCCGATAATGCAGCATGTCCCCCCCGAGGTGATCCTGCCCATGACCGTCTGTATAAGATACGGCCGATCATCGATCACTTTGGGGCCAAATTCATGGAGGCCTATGTACCTGGAAGAGAGGTCGCGGTTGATGAGTCTCTCATTGCGTTCTAGGGGAGACTCATTTTCCGCCAGTATGTGCCCTCCAAGCGGGCAAGGTATGGCGTGAAGCTATACAAAATTTGTGAGAGTACCTCAGGGTACACTTACAAATTTCGTATATACGAGGTGCGAGATTCCCGGATTCAACCCCCAGAATGTCCCCCCACTCTGGGTGTTACCGGGAAACTTGTGTGGGACCTTATGTACCCACTGCTGGATAAGGGTTACCACCTGTACGTGGATAACTTTTATACCAGTATCCCCTTGTTCCAGTCCCTTGCCGCCAGATCCACGTTCGCTTGTGGGACCGTGCGGAAAAATCAACGTGTCCTCCCTGCCCTCCCCCTCCAGGTACCTATCCCCAGGGGTGAGACCCGTGCCCTTACCACTGGAAACCTGTTGCTGGTCAGGTATAAGGACAAGAGGGATGTCCTTATGCTGTCCACAATTCATGGTAACGGCATCACCCCTGTCCCTGTGCGAGGTACCGCGGCAACGGTCCTCAAGCCCGATTGTATCGTCGCCTACAATCGGTATATGGGAGGAGTTGATCTCTCTGATCAAGTCCTCAAGCCATATAACGCCATGCGCAAAACCCAGGCATGGTACAAAAAAGTTGCAGTCTACTTGGTGCAGGTTGCCATGTACAACTCTTTTGTACTATCCCGAAGCGCTGGCAGCACAGGGACATTCCTCCAGTTCTATGAGGCAGTCCTCAAGGCCCTGATCTTTTCGGACCGGGAAAGAGCAGGCCGGAGTACCTCGGGAACTGTAGGCGCACGGATCGTCCCTGGCCAACACTTTCCAGGTGTGGTCCCCCATACTGGAAAGAAGGGACGAACCCAAAAAAGGTGCAGAGTGTGTCACAGGAGGGGAATACGGAAGGACACCACAACTCAATGTGACACGTGCCCCGATCATCCGGGCCTCTGCATTATTGGTTGCTTCAGGGAGTATCACACTTCCATGGAGTACTAAATTTATATCCCAATTTAGGACTGACATCGGATAAAAAAAAACTGGTTCTCAGACTTTATTAAAAGTAGACATATTAGGTATTGCCGCGTCGGTAATAATCTCCTCTATAAAAATACCCTATGACCTAAACCCCCAGATTAACACGGTCAAGGAAAAAAAAAAAAGGTGCAAAAAAAGATTTTTTTTTGTCACCTTACATAACAAAAAGTTTAATAGCAAGCGATCAAAAAGTCATATAGCCCCCAAAATAGTGCCAATAAAACCGTCTGCTCGTCCCGCAAAAAATGAGCCCCCACAGAAGATAATCGGATAAGAAAAAAGAAAAAAAAAAACGACACTTAGACTTTAGAGATACAAAATTATTTTTTTTGTATCAAAAAGGATAATATAGTCTAAAATCTAAATAAATGTAAAAAAAGTAGACTTATTAGGTATCGCCGTGTTCATAAGAATCTCCTCTATAAAAATACCCCATGATCCAACCCCCCAGATTAACACGGTCCAAAAAAAAAAGGTGCAAAAAAAGAATTTTTTTGTCACCAAACATAACAAAACAATTTATAGCAAGTGATAAAAAAGTCATATAGCCCCCAAAATAGTGCCAAAAAAAAGTCAGTTCGTCCCACAAAAAATGAGCCCCCACATAAGATAATCGGATAACAAATAAATAAAAAAATGACACCTAGACTTAGGAGATACAAAAAAATTATTTTTGTATCAAAAAGGATAATATAGTCAAAAACCTAAATAATTGTAACAAAAAAGTAGACTTATTAGGTATTGCCGCGTCCGTAAGAATCTCCTCTATAAAAATATCCCATGACCTAACCCCCCAGATTAACACGGTTAATAAAAAAAAATGGTGCCAAAAACGCAATTTTTGGCACTTTTTCATTTCAATCCGTTTTTCCCGGTAACATAACAAGGGTTAACAACCAAACAAAACTTAATTTTTATTACCCTGATACTGCAGTTTACAGAAATGCCACATTTGTGGTCATAAACTGCTGTATCAGTAAAAGGGAGGCCGCAAAAGGAAAGGACCGACATGGTTTCTGGAAGGCCGATTTTGATGGCCTTTTTTATTGACACCGTGTCCCTTTTGAAGCCCCCCTGATGCCCCCCTAGAGTAAAAACTCCCTAAAAGTGACGCCATCTAAGAAACTACACCCCTCAAGGTATTCAAAACTACAAATATATACATATATATACAAACTTTATTAACCCTTTAGGTGTTCCTCAACAGTTAATGGCAAATGGAGATGAAATTTCAGAATTTCAATTTTTGGTAACCTTGCCTCACAAAAATGTAATATAGAGCAACCAAAAATCACTCCAGGGGTGCATCAGGGGGGTCGAAACAGGACACGGTAAATAAACCGGTCCACAAAAATCAGCCCTCCAAAAACCAAACGGCGCACCTTTCACTCTACGCCCCGCTGTGTGGCTGTACAGTAGTTTACAGCCACATATTGGGTGTTTCTGTAAACGGCAGAGTCAGGGCAATAAAGATACATTCTTGTTTGGCTGTTAACCCTTGCTTTGTTAGTGGAAAAAATGGGTTAAAATGGAAAATTAGACAAAAAAATGAAATTCTCAAATTTCATCCCCATTTGCCAATAACTCTTGTGCAACACCTAAAGGGTTAACGACATATGTAAAATCAGTTTTAAATACCTTGAGGGGTGTACTTTCTTAGATGGGGTCACTTTTAGGGAGTTTCTACTCCAGGGGTGCATCAGGGGGGTTGAAACAGGACACGGTGTAAATAAACCGGTCCACAAAAATCAGCCCTCCAAAAACCAAACGGCGCACCTTTCACTCTACGCCCCGCTGTGTGGCCGTACAGTAGTTTACGGCCACATATTGGGTGTTTCTGTAAACGGCAGAGTCAGGGCAATAAAGATACAGTCTTGTTTGGCTGTTAACCCTTGCTTTGTTAGTGGAAAAAATGGGTTAAAATGCAAAATTAGACAAAAAAATTTAATTCTCAAATTTCATCCCCATTTGCCAATAACTCTTGTGCAACACCTAGGTTAACGACATATGTAAAATCAGTTTTGAATACCTTGAGGGGTGTAGTTTCTTAGATGGGATCATTTTTGGGAGGTTTCTATTATCTAAGCCTCACAATATGACTTCAAACCTGAACTGGTCCATAAAAAGTGGGATTTTGAAGATTTCTGAAAATTTTCAAAATTTGCTTGTAAACTTCTAAGCCTTGTAACATCCCCAAAAAATAAAATATAATTCCCAAAATGCTACAAACATGAAGTAGACATATGGGGAATGTAAAGTCATCACATTTTTGGGGGGTATTACTATGTATTACAGAAGTAGAGAAACTTAAACTTTGAAATTTGCAAATTTTTGCAATATTTTGGTAAATTAGGTTATTATTTTGTGCAAAAAAAAAAAATTTTTTGACTTCATTTTACCAGTGTCATGAAGTACAATATGTGACAAAAAAACTATCTCAGAACGGCCTGGATAAGTCAATACGTTTTAAAGTTATCAGCACTTAAAGTGACAGTTGTCAGATTTGCAAAAAATGGCCTGGTCCTTAAGGTGAAATAAGGCTGTGTCCCTATGGGGTTAATTTCATTAGATCCTTCCGCTTTTATAACTTGTCCCACATTTCAGCTCAATCACATTGACCTCCCTTGGATGTGGTATCCCTTTCTCACTCTCCCTCTCCGGCGTGGAACCCTGATTCGCCTCTAACCGTGATCAACATGGTAGGCACAGAAAAGAACATCAAAAATTGATAGAGAAGATATCCAATTGGATCGTGGACATCACGGGGACGTGCGATCAGGCAGAAGTTATCTAGAGTCAACAAAGCGGCAGCAGGGCCTCTCCTGTATAACGTTTCCAAATCTAAAATACCCCAGTGACATTCCCTATAATTTTTTATTAATCATTCCAATAACAGGCAAAGTAACGTTAACGAAATAACACGCCTTAAATAATCATAAAATCAGGTCCATCAGGTCCATCAAACACAATGCCTGACCTAGTTTTCGCCGATAATGCTTCCTCAGGGACGGATGATCATACCACCCTTCTCTGCACACTGCATTTATATAGGGGTAATCTGCATCCCCTCCCCTTCCTTTGCAGACAACATCCACCCTATAAATTATATTCTTTAAAACATTTTGTATATTTATCATTGCACATGTTACATATCCTTCCTTAGGTCCATAAATAATAAAACATATATAAATACTGAATATATAAGAACATAAAAACAGATCATATCCGATATCAGAATCCAATACAGACTGTTGAGAAAGGGTTGAGACGTATGTATATACTGTATATCCATGCATGCATGCATGCAAACACGTGCATGCATGTATGGTATATATGCATACATTGACTACCATATCATGGGATGATGTGCGCAGATGTGCCCAGCATCTGCGCACGTCTGCCCTTGGTGGCCCACAGGGGCTCATGGTGGCCCCTGTGGGAAATATGTGCCCCCTTATAGGTCCCTTGTTACATATATACAATCTGTGCCCCCTTATAATACCCCAATATCAGTGTATACATGTGTATGGATGTGCCCCAAGCATCAATATACATGTATATTATACATATATCCCCCTCCATAGGCCCCTATGGCTGCCTGCCAGCAAGTGGAGCGGCCCTGCTGTGCGTGTGCAGGGACGTGCGGGCTGGCGCGATGATGTCATATCCCCTCGCCGGCCCACGTGTCTTTGCCCGTGGCGCGCGCGCACAGCGCATGCGTCGCAGCCCGGGAGTATAAATATTCGGCAGCCCTGCACTGAAGTGGTGGTGGATCCCTACCGGCCGCCTGAAGGAGAGCGCAGCCGGCGCTCAGGAGAAACGGAGCAGACCTCCCCCGCCAGAAGAGGCTCAACCCCTGGACGAACGAGCACCCCCTAGACGAACGAGCAATAACGCTGAGTATCCCCCCTTATTAACCCTTATACCACTGATCTACCACTATCCCACCAACAATTCTCCCCTGATTAACCCTTACCTATCCTGTCTCACTAATGATACCCATAACCACTCACCCTCACCACTTATCCCTCTCCCTGTTATCCACCCCCACCATTCCCCTTGTACCACAGCATTCACTTGCAAGGTATTAACCCTTGCATTGCTGAATCCCTACCCTTCAGTTCCCCAACCCTAATATCCCTGCTCTGTGTTTGTGGCCTGCATTCACCCGTGCAGCGCCACCGTTAACCCTCGTCGTTCCCTTAGGGACAAGAATAGAACCAGGTGGGTGGGCTGCTAATATTTGTGTGAGTGTATTGTATAGTTAGTTTGTGGGTGGAATTTGGGAACCGTGTAGTGTAGTTTAGTGCTGTATTTATAGTACTATATTGTTAGTGTATTGCGTGCGTAGTAAGGCGCATGCAGCTAGCTTAGTGATTAGCGTGAGGCAAAGTGATATTAGAGAATAATTAATATAAAGGTATAAATAGGCGAAGTCATCAATAGACGGCGCCTCCTATTTATGAATATTAATTATTGATATTTGCATAAATATTAGTGATTAATATTCCCCCCTTACACAGACCCACTCCTATTTGGAGCGCTGCAACTGTTCCCAATGTTACAAGAAACAATATCCAACATGGTCATACATCCCGCAGACACCCCTTATTAGTCGGTCCATTCCGTACTGTTTCCTTAAAATTACCTCCCTCCTATATTTCTTAATTTCATTCATAACTTCTTCCCTAGCCACATGATATCAAACCACCAATAGCTAACCACTATCGGCTACACCCACTTCACACCCACTTTTTACTCAGCCAAAAAGCAGAGATCCCACACTATTCCACCAAACAGGGCTTCAAATCGAAATCAATGTTTAATCCAAGGCGCTGTAATGTCTTCATTTTGAATATCCATTCCACTTCTCGTCGATCTATCTGTCTCACGGGGTCGCCTCCTCTCCAGTCCAATTTCACCTTTTCCACTCCTGCAAACTACAAACCTCTCGGGTCCTTACCATGCATTTTCTTAAAATGCATCAATACACTATGACTTTCCAGCTCTTTCTTTATATTGTTAATATGCTCCTGTATCCTTGTTTTCCGTTTACGCAGTGTTCTCCCTACTGTATAGAAAACAATCCACAGGGGCATTTCAACAAATATACTATTCCCATATGTTCGCAGCCTATTTCCCCTTTTATTTTATATTCTTCTCCACTTCCTGCTACTATCTTCTGCATGTTCCTCACTTTTTTATCATCCTTGCTGCGGGTAGTAGCAGAAAGTTGAGAAGAATATAAAATAAAAGGTTAAATAGGCTGCGAACATATGGGAATAGTATATTTGTTGAAATACCCCTGTGGATTGTTTTATATTAAAACAAGGATACAGGAGCATATTAACAATATAAAGAAAGGGCTGGAAGGTAATAGTGTACCTTATTAGGTATGATCTGTTTTTATGTTCTTATATATTCAGTATTTATATATGTTTTTATGATTATTTATGGTCCTAAGGAAGAATATGTAACATGTGCAATATATATACAAAATGTTTTAAAGAATATAATTTATAGGGTGGGTGTTGTCTGCAAAGGAAGGGGAGGGGATGCAGATTAACCCTATATAAATGCAGTGTGCAGAGAAGGGTGGTATGATCGCCCCTGAGAAAACATTATCGGTGAAACCTAGGTCGGACATCGTGTTTGATGGACCTGATTTTATGATTATTTAAGGCGTGTTCTTCACAATGTTATTGTGAGTATAATAAAAGAGTTTTGGTAACTCAACTTTGCGGCCCTTCACTATGTACCCAAAATTTTGATTCCGCAGGAAGGTTGGGACTCCGGTGTGTTGGTTGTGTCAAAGAAGATTGCCGCTTCTCTTGAGCTTGTGAATTGAGACGTATACCTGGCAGCATGACCACCTTTTGTATAGACTGATTCATTGTGATTTTACCTGCATCACATGGAGGTCAGCGAAGCTGATTTGACATCAAGAAACGCAGGGGTGAACTCTTTATTTTAATTTACTTTATTTTATTTATTTATTTTTGAAATTCCAATAACAGGGCATCTTAAGAGTCCTGTATTGTTATTTATCGTCACTACCTCTCCAATTCGGGAGTGGGTAATTGCCACGAGCCCCCTCCTTTACTTGGAAGCTTCGGCTTCAATAATTTGTCCCAGATTTCTGCTCGATCACATTTAATTTAATCAATTATCCTCCCTTGGATGTGGTATCCCTTTCTCATGCTCCCTCTCCTGCATGGAACCCTGATTCGCCGCTAACCATGATCAACATGGTAGGCGCAGAAAAGAACATCGAAAGTTGATAGAGCAGATATCCAATTGGATCGTGGATATCACGGGGACGTGCAACATGGTGGAGCAGTATGTGTGCACATGCCTACACGTACTGACTGATGGGTCTGCCCCCTTCAACTTCTGGGACTCCAAATTAGGCACATGGCCTGAGCTTGCCCTTTACACCCTGGAGGTGCTGGCCTGCCCTGCAGCCGGTGTGTTGTCTGAACGTTTGTTTAGCACGGCTGGAGGTGGTTATCACAGGTTATATTTCCCAATGTTTTGGGGTGTACCCCAATATAATAAAAAATTAAAAATTTAAACAAAAACCAGTGTAGGCTACCTCCTCCTCCACTGTCGCTTCCACCTACACTGCCACATCCACCGCCTCCTCAACCTACTACTCCATATGGACCTCGTCCTCCTAGATCAAGATTATTATTATTTTTTGCGTATTTTATGTCATTTTAAGTCATATCCCTATCCACATTTGTTTGCAGAGCACTTGCCATGCTCTTAAATACATTTTTATGCCATTTGCAGCCTTGTAGCCCTTTCCATGACTTTTTTTAGAGCCATTTTAGTGCTCCAAAGTTCGGGTCCCCATTGACTTCAATGGTGTTCGGGGTCAAGTTCGGTTCCCGAACTCAAACTTTTTTGTGAAGTTGGGCCGAACTCGTCGAACCCGAACATCCAGGTGTCCACTAAACTCTATTCACAGGTAATCTGAAGTCAGCTTTGGAGCATCCTGGGGAGGCACAGGCGAAAGTAAACAAGGAGGTTGTTCTGGGTCATATGGCTGGGCCTTTCGAGGAGCCCACATTTAAGAATTTACGGGTGTCCCCTCTTGGTGTGGTCCCCAAAAAAGAGCCGGGAAAATTTAGATTAATACACCATTTATCATTTCCGGAAGGGGATTCCGTCAATGATGCGATTCCAAAGAGGCGGCTGTCTCATATACCTCTTTTGATGCGGCTTTACGCCTAATCGTGAAAGCTGGCCCGGGGGGTGGACCTTGACTAAGAAGGAGATGGAGAAGTGGAAGTCACCTGAAGTTTCCACAAAGACATGCTGACCGTGGCCACGGTGACCAGGCATACGAGGTGAAGAAGAAAGTGCAGCGGCTTGGGATTTATGGATAGACAAGGTCCTCCTGTCTTTGTAATAAAGCTGTGACCTCCCCCTCTTTTACTACAAATATACAGTCAGGGCCATAAATATTGGGACATCGCCACAATTGTAACATTTTTGGCTCTATACACCGCCACAATGGATTTGAAATGAAACGAACAAGATGTGCTTTAACTGCAGACTGTCAGCTTTAATTTGAGGGTATTTATATCCAAATCAGGTGAATGGTGTAGAAATTACAACAGTTTGTATATGTGCCTCCCACTTGTTAAGGAACCAAAAGTAATGGGACAGAATAATAATCATAAATCAAACTTTCACTTTTTAATACTTGGTTGCAAATCCTTTGCAGTCAATTACAGCCTGAAGTCTGGAACGCATAGACATCACCAGACGGTGGGTTTCATCCCTGGTGATGCTCTGCCAGGCCTCTACTACAACTGTCTCCAGTTCCTGCTTGTTCTTGGTGCATTTTCCCTTCAGTTTTGTCTTCAGCAAGTGAAATGCATGCTCAATCGGATTCAAGTCAGGTGATTGACTTGGCCATTGCAGAACATTCCACTTCTTTCCCTTAAAAAACTCTTTGGTTGCTTTTGCAGCATGCTTTGGATCATTGTCCATCTGCACTGTGAAGCACTGTCCAATGAGTTCTGAAGCATTTGTCTGAATATGAGCAGATAATATCGCCCGAAACACTTCAGAATTCATCCTGCTGCTTTTGTCAGCAGTCACATTATAAATAAATACAAGAGAACCAGTTCCATTGGTAGCCATACATGCCCACGCCATGACACTACCACCACCATGCTTCACTGATGAGGTGGTATGCTTAGGATCATGAACAGTGCCTTTCCTTCTCCATACTCTTCTCTTCCCATCACTCTGGTACAAGTTGATCTTGGTCTTATCTGTCCATAGGATGTTGTCCTGAACTGTAAAGGCTTTTTTAGATGTTGTTTGGCAAACTCTAATCTGGCCTTCCTGTTTTTGAGGCTCACCAATGGTTTACATCTTGTGGTAAACCCTCTCTATTCACTCTGGTGAAGTCTTCTCTTGATTGTTGACTTTGACACACATACACCTACCTCCTGGAGAGTGTTCTTAATCTGGCCAACTGTTGTTAAGCGGGTTTTCTTCACCAGGGCAAGAATTCTTCGGTCATCCACCACAGTTGTTTTCCGTGGTCTTCCGGGTCTTTTGGTGTTGCTGAGCTCACCGGTGCGTTCCTTATTTTTAAGAATGTTCCAAACAGTTGTTTTGGCCACGCCTAATGTTTTTGCTATCTCTCTGATGGGTTTGTTTTGTTTTTTCAGCCTAATGATGGCTTGCTTCACTGATAGAGACAGCTCTTTGGATCTCATCTTGAGAGTTGACAGCAACAGATTCCAAATGCAAATAGCACACTTGAAATGAACTCTGGACCTTTTATCTGCTCATTGTAATTGGGATAATGAGGGAATAAAACACACTTGGCCATGGAACAGCTGAGAAGCCAATTGTCCCATCACTTTTGGTTCCTTAACAAGTGGGAAAGTGGGAGGCACATATGCAAACTGTTGTTATTTCTACACCGTTCACCTGATTTGGATGTAAATACCCGCAAATTAAAGCTGACAGTCTGCAGTTAAAGCACATCTTGTTCGTTTCATTTCAAATCCATTGTGGTGGTGTATAGAGCCAAAAATGTTAGAATTGTGTCGATGTCCCAATATTTATGGACCTGACTGTATGTTTCAGTTGATTTATTCGATATATAGAGAACCCCCTGTGTGAGTGGGATGTTGAAGTCTCTTTCGTTGTGTGCCTTCCATGCTGTGTAAGCGTGGGGACCATTGACTGAAGGGCAGGGGGTGCACGGAAGGGTTAATTATAGGGGAGGTCTCGCCGGGCCGAGCGCACCTCAGGGGGAGGATATATATAGGGTTAACTCCTCCTCCACTTCCTCTTGGTGTGCGCTCGGCCGGCGAGTGTTTCCCACCCTCCCTCCCTGTGTTTTTATTTTATTTCATTTATTTTCTCGATTCTGCAGTGATATGTTAAAGATGTTTACAGCTGGCGGTGGGAGGACCTTGTCTAAGAAGAAGATGGAGAAGTGGAAGTCACCTGAAGTTGCCACGGTGACCAGGCATACGAGGTGACGAAGAAAGTGCAGCGGCTTGGGATTTATGGGTAGACAAGGTCCTTCTGTCTTTGTAATAAAGCAGTGGCCTCCACCTCTTTTACCACAAATATCTGTTTAAGTTGATTTATTTGATAGATCGAGAACCCCCTGTGTGAGTGGGATGTTGAACCTGGGATATCCTGTGCAGTCAAAAGAACTGTGTGCAGGGCATTTGCTAATCAAATAATGTGGTCATTGGTTGCTGATCGTTAATGACCACATAGTTTACTTGAGGACTGGTTTCCATGTATCAGCCACATAGCAGCCAATCACCCCACAAATTTGCGGATTAACAGAGGTACTGGATTACTTCAAAATAATATGCTTGTTGGCTGCTGCAGGCAGGCAAGATTTCAGCTGCACTTAGCAGCTGCTTTATGATAGTTTTCTGCAGACTGAGCATGTGGCCATTAATGATCAGCAACCAGTTACCGCTTACAAGTATTTCATTAGCAAACCTTCTGCATACAGGGCTTTTGTCCATATGGTGGGACACATGTTGGCTTGTGACAGCTGTAGTCCAAAGTGGTAATCTTGATTCTATGCATTCTTATGCACTGTGTCTGCAGCTGTCACTCGATTAAAATCAGAAATCCTAAAAAAAAAAGTCTTGGGCTGGGTTTACACATTGCTATTCTGTTGCATTTTAAGAAAGCATCAAAAAAGAATAAAACCTAGGAAAATAGAAGAGCTATGCAAAAAATTAAACAGTTCTATTCAGATTTTTTACTTAATAAGGCTCAACATACCCTCTTTTTTAGGGGGCAAAAATATTTCTCCGAAGTAGGGAGACCAGGCAAAAAATTAGCAAGTGTAATATCTAACCAGGACCCCAAAAAAGAAATATTGAGGATTTAGATACTAGAGGGTGTCATTATTGACAAGCCAGATCAGATAAAGATGCATTTTTTTTTGTTTTTTTCAGAGCTCTATCAATGTGATAACACCATTGCGAGAGAAAGAACTGACGCATACTTGTACTCTATTAGTCTCCCTACAATCTCGGAGGAACAAAGGGAAGTCCTTGAGCGTAGGGATGAGCGAACTCGAACTGTATAGTTCGGGTTCGTACCGAATTTTGGGGTGTCCGTGACACGGACCCGAACCCGGACATTTTCGTAAAAGTCCGGGTTCGGGTTCGGTGTTCGTCGCTTTCTTGGTGCTTTTGTGACGCTTTCTTGGCGCTTTTTGAAAGGCTGCAAAGCAGCCAATCAACAAGCGTCATACTACTTGCCCCAAGAGGCCGTCACAGCCATGCCTACTATTGGCATGGCTGTGATTGGCCAGAGCACCATGTGACCCAGCCTCTATTTAAGCTGGAGTCACATAGCGCCGCCCGTCACTCTGCTCTGATTAGCGTAGGGAGAGGTTGCGGCTGCGACAGTAGGGCGAGATTAGGCAGATTAACTCCTCCAAAGGACTTGATTAATCGATCGATCTGCAGCTGTGCATCATTGAGCTGCTGAAATTCAATTGCTCACTGTTTTTAGGCTGCCCAGACCGCTTTGCAGCCTTTCAAAAAGCGCCAAGAAAGCGTCACAAAAGCACCAAGAAAGCGACGAACACCGAACCCGAACCCGGACTTTTACGAAAATGTCCGGGTTCGGGTCCGTGTCACGGACACCCTAAAATTCGGTACGAACCCGAACTATACAGTTCGAGTTCGCTCATCCCTACGCTCAAGGACTTCCCTTTGTTCCTCCGAGATCGTAGGGAGACTAATAGAGTACAAGTATCAGAGCTATTTGAAATCTATCCCTAAAAGGGTATATAATATTCAAGGTGCACATAGGGTCATTCAGAATAACTTCACACACACGCTACTGTGCATTTCCAAGTCTAATTCTGTCAGTAAATCCATACCGGTCACCCAGCACCTAAATACTAGGCCTCAAATTTATATCCCGCTGAATTTGAATACAATACATTGGGCCAAATAATATTTTTGTTGTTGTGGTGAACCATAACAATGAGGAAAACATCTAGTAAGGGACGCGGACGTGGACATGGTCGTGGTGGTGTTAGTGGACCCTCTGGTGCTGGGAGAGGACGTGGCCGTTCTGCCACATCCACACGTCCTAGTGTACCAACTACCTCAGGTCCCAGTAGCCGCCAGAATTTACAGCGATATATGGTGGGGCCCAATGCCGTTCTAAGGATGGTAAGGCCTGAGCAGGTACAGGCATTAGTCAATTGGGTGGCCGACAGTGGATCCAGCACGTTCACATTATCTCCCACCCAGTCTTCTGCAGAAAGCGCACAGATGGCGCCTGAAAACCAAGCCCATCAGTCTGTCACATCACCCCCATGCATATCAGGGAAACTGTCTGAGCCTCATGTTATGCAGCAGTCTCTTATGCTGTTTGAAGACTCTCCTGGCAGGGTTTCCCAAGGGCATCCACCTAGCCCTTCCCCAGCGGTGGAAGACATAGACTGCACTGACGCACAACCACTTATGTTTCCTGATGATGAGGACATGGGAATACCACCTCAGCATGTCTCTGATGATGACGAAACACAGGTGCCAACTGCTGCGTCTTTCTGCAGTGTGCAGACTGAACAGGAGGTCAGGGATCAAGACTGGGTGGAAGACGATGCAGGGGACGATGAGGTCCTAGACCCCACATGGAATGAAGGTCGTGCCACTGACTTTCACAGTTCGGAGGAAGAGGCAGTGGTGAGACCGAGCCAACAGCGTAGCAAAAGAGGGAGCAGTGGGCAAAAGCAGAACACCCACCGCCAAGAGACTCCGCCTGCTACTGACCGCCGCCATCTGGGACCGAGCACCCCAAAGGCAGCTTCAAGGAGTTCCCTGGCATGGCACTTCTTCAAACAATGTGCTGACGACAAGACCCGAGTGGTTTGCACGCTGTGCCATCAGAGCCTGAAGCGAGGCATTAACGTTCTGAACCTGAGCACAACCTGCATGACCAGGCACCTGCATGCAAAGCATGAACTGCAGTGGAGTAAACACCTTAAAACCAAGGAAGTCACTCAGGCTCCCCCTGCTACCTCTTCTGCTGCTGCCGCCTCGGCCTCTTCTGCTGCTGCCACCTCGGCCTCTTCCTCCGCCTCTGGAGGAACGTTGGCACCTGCCGCCCAGCAAACAGGGGATGTACCACCAACACCACCACCACCTCCTTCACCAAGCGTCTCAACCATGTCACACGGCAGCGTTCAGCTCTCCATCTCACAAACATTTGAGAGAAAGCGTAAATTCCCACCTAGCCACCCTCGATCCCTGGTCCTGAATGCCAGCATTTCTAAACTACTGGCCTATGAAATGCTGTCATTTAGGCTGGTGGACACAGACAGCTTCAAACAGCTCATGTCGCTTGCTGTCCCACAGTATGTTGTTCCCAGCCGCCGCTACTTCTCCAAGAGAGCCGTGCCTTCCCTGCACAACCAAGTATCCGATAAAATCAAGTGTGCACTGCGCAACGCCATCTGTAGCAAGGTCCACCTAACCACAGATACGTGGACCAGTAAGCACGGCCAGGGACGCTATATCTCCCTAACTGCACACTGGGTAAATGTAGTGGCAGCTGGGCCCCAGGCGGAGAGCTGTTTGGCGCACGTCCTTCCGCCGCCAAGGATCGCAGGGCAACATTCTTTGCCTCCTGTTGCCACCTCCTCCTTCTCGGCTTCCTCCTCCTCTTCTTCCACCTGCTCATCCAGTCAGCCACACACCTTCACCACCAACTTCAGCACAGCCCGGGGTAAACGTCAGCAGGCCATTCTGAAACTCATATGTTTGGGGGACAGGCCCCACACCGCACAGGAGTTGTGGCGGGGTATAGAACAACAGACCGACGAGTGGTTGCTGCCGGTGAGCCTCAAGCCCAGCCTGGTGGTGTGCGATAATGGGCGAAATCTCGTTGCAGCTCTGGGACTAGCCAATTTGACGCACATCCCTTGCTTGGCGCATGTGCTGAATTTGGTGGTGCAGAAGTTCATTCACAACTACCCCGACATGTCAGAGCTGCTGCATAAAGTGCGGGCCGTCTGTTCGCGCTTCCGGCGTTCACATCCTGCTGCTGCTCGCCTGTCTGCGCTACAGCGTAACTTCGGCCTTCCCGCTCACCGCCTCATATGCGACGCGCCCACCAGGTGGAACTCCACCTTGCACATGCTGGACAGACTGTGCGAGCAGCAGCAGGCCATAGTGGAGTTTCAGCTGCAGCACGCACGGGTCAGTCGCACTACAGAACAGCACCACTTCACCACCAATGACTGGGCCTCCATGCGAGACCTGTGTGCCCTGTTGCGCTGTTTCGAGTACTCCACCAACATGGCCAGTGGCGATGACGCCGTTATCAGCGTTACAATACCACTTCTATGTCTCCTTGAGAAAACACTTAGGGCGATGATGGAAGAGGAGGTGGCCCAGGAGGAGGAGGAGGAAGAGGGGTCATTTTTAGCACTTTCAGGCCAGTCTCTTCGAAGTGACTCAGAGGGAGGTTTTTGGCAACAGCAGAGGCCAGGTACAAATGTGGCCAGCCAGGGCCCACTACTGGAGGACGAGGATGAGGAGGAGGTGGAGGAGGATGAGGATGAAGCATGGTCACAGCGGGGTGGCACCCAACGCAGCTCGGGTCCATCACTGGTGCGTGGCTGGGGGGAAAGGCAGGACGATGACGATACGCCTCCCACAGAGGACAGCTTGTCCTTACCCCTGGGCAGCCTGGCACACATGAGCGACTACATGCTGCAGTGCCTGCGCAACGACAGCAGAGTTGCCCACATTTTAACCTGTGCGGACTACTGGGTTGCCACCCTGCTGGATCCACGCTACAAAGACAATGTGCCCACCTTACTTCCTGCACTGGAGCGTGATAGGAAGATGCGCGAGTACAAGGGCACGTTGGTAGACGCGCTACTGAGAGCATTCCCAAATGTCACAGGGGAACAAGTGGAAGCCCAAGGCCAAGGCAGAGGAGGAGCAAGAGGTCGCCAAGGCAGCTGTGTCACGGCCAGCTCCTCTGAGGCAGGGTTAGTATGGCAGAGATGTGGAAAACTTTTGTCAACACGCCACAGCTAACTGCACCACCACCTGATACGCAACGTGTTAGCAGGAGGCAACATTTCACTAACATGGTGGAACAGTACGTGTGCACACCCCTCCACGTACTGACTGATGGTTCGGCCCCATTCAACTTCTGGGTCTCTAAATTGTCCACGTGGCCAGAGCTAGTCTTTTATGCCTTGGAGGTGCTGGCCTGCCCGGCGGCCAGCGTTTTGTCTGAACGTGTATTCAGCACGGCAGGGGGCGTCATTACAGACAAACGCAGCCGCCTGTCTACAGCCAATGTGGACAAGCTGACGTTCATAAAAATGAACCAGGCATGGATCCCACAGGCCCTGTCCGTCCCTTGTCCAGATTAGACATTAACTACCTCCCCTTAACCATATATTATTGGACTCCAGGGCACTTCCTCATTCAATCCTATTTTTATTTTCATTTTACCATTATATTGCGAGGCTACCCAAAGTTGAATGAACCTCTCCTCTGTCTGGGTGCCGGGGCCTAAATATATGCCAATGGACTGTTCCAATGTTGGGTGACGTGAAGCCTGATTCTCTGCTATGACATGCAGACTAATTCTCTGCTGACATGAAGCCAGATCCTCTGTTACGGGACCTCTCTCCTCTGCCTGGGTGCTGGGCCTAAATTTATGAAAATGGACTCTTACAGTGGTGGGTGACGTGAAGCCTGATTCTCTGCTATGACATTAAGACTGATTCTCTGCTATGACATGAAGACTGATTCTCTGCTGACATGAAGCCAGATTGGCTGTTACGGGACCTCTCTCCTCTGCCTGGGTGCTGGGCCTAAATTTATGAAAATTGACTCTTACAGTGCTAGGTGACGTGAAGCCTGATTTTCTGCTATGACATGCAGACTGATTCTCTGCTGACATGAAGCCAGATCCTCTGTTACGGGACCTCTCTCCTCTGCCTGTGTGCTGGGCCTAAATATATGCCAATGGACTGTTGCAGTGGTGGCTGACGTGAGGCCTCATTCTCTGCTATGACATGCAGACTAATTCTCTGCTGACATGAAGCCAGATTGTCTGTTACGGGACCTCTCTCCTCTGCCTGGGTGCTGGGCCTAAATTTCTGAAAATGGACTCTTACAGTGGTGGGTGACGTGAAGCCTGATTCTCTGCTATGACATGAAGACTGATTCTCTGCTATGACATGAAGACTGATTCTCTGCTGACATGAAGCCAGATTGTCTGTTACGGGACCTCTCTCCTCTGCCTGGGTGCTGGGCCTAAATTTATGAAAATGGACTCTTACAGTGGTGGGTGGCGTGAAGCCTGATTCTCTGCTATGATATGAAGACTGACTCTCTGCTGACATGAAGCCAGATTGTCTGTTACGGGACCTCTCTCCTCTGCCTGGGTGCTGGGCCTAAATTTATGACAATGGACTGTTGCAGTGGTGGCTGACGTGAAGCCTGATTTTCTGCTATGACATGCAGACTGATTCTCTGCTGACATGAAGCCAGATTGTCTGTTACGGGACCTCTCTCCTCTGCCTGGGTGCTGGGCCTAAATTTATGAAAATGGACTCTTACAGTGGTGGGTGGCGTGAAGCCTGATTCTCTGCTATGATATGAAGACTGACTCTCTGCTGACATGAAGCCAGATTGTCTGTTACGGGACCTCTCTCCTCTGCCTGGGTGCTGGGCCTAAATTTATGACAATGGACTGTTGCAGTGGTGGCTGACGTGAAGCCTGATTTTCTGCTATGACATGCAGACTGATTCTCTGCTGACATGAAGCCAGATTGTCTGTTACGGGACCTCTCTCCTCTGCCTGGGTGCTGGGCCTAAATTTATGAAAATGGACTCTTACAGTGGTGGGTGACGTGAAGCCTGATTCTCTGCTATGATATGAAGACTGATTCTCTGCTGACATGAAGCCAGATTGTCTGTTACGGGACCTCTCTCCTCTGTCTGGGTGCCGGGGCCTAAATATATGACAATGGACTGTTACAGTGGTGGGTGACGTGAAGCCTGATTCTCTGCTATGACATGCAGACTAATTCTCTGCTGACATGAAGCCAGATTGTCTGTTACGGGACCTCTCTCCTCTGCCTGGGTGCTGGGCCTAAATTTATGAAAATGGACTGTTGCAGTGGTGGGTGACGTGAAGCCTGATTCTCTGCTATGACATGAAGACTGATTCTCTGCTGACATGAAGCCAGATTGTCTTTTACGGGACCTCTCTTCTCTGCCTGGGTGCCGGGGCCTAAATATCTGAGAATGGACTGTTCCAGTGGTGGGTGACGGGAAGCCAGATTCTCTGCTATGGGACCTCTCTCCAATTGATTTTGGTAAATTTATATTTATTTAATTTTTGTTTTAATTCATTTCCCTATCCACATTTGTTTGCAGGGGATTTACCTACATGTTGCTGCCTTTTGCAGCCCTCTAGCCCTTTCCTGGGCTGTTTTACAGCCGTTTTGGTGCCGAAAAGTTCGGGTCCCCATTGACTTCAATGGGGTTCGGGTTCGGGACGAAGTTCGGATCGGGTTCGGATCCCGAACCCGAACATTTTCGGGAAGTTCGGCCGAACTTCTCGAACCCGAACATCCAGGTGTTCGCTCAACTCTACTTGAGAGAGATATCCCTCCAGGAGCTAGAAGAGGCCCTTTGGGCAAGTTTAAGGAATTAATCTCCAGGTTTGTATGGTTTTCCATATGAGCTGTATATGAAATATGGGGAACTTATCTTGCCACGCTTACTTCAAGTCTTCATTGAATCTTGTAGGGACGGTAAAGTTCCTAAATCAATGACAGAAGCGGTTATTATACTAATCCCTAAAAAAGGAAAAGATCCCTTAGAGATGGTGTTCTACAGGCCAATATCCTTCTTAAATACTGATATAAAACTAATAGCAAAAGTGCTCGCTACAAGACTTTCTAGAGTCATAGCCACAATTATCCACCCTGATCAAAACAGCTTTATTCCAAACAAGGGTACTCATCATAATCTTCATAGACTATTCGCTAATATAAAGGTAGTGGGCGGGGGGTCCCGCTCCACCCTGTTGCTGGATGCAATGAAGGCCTTTGACATAGTGGAATGGGACTTTTTGTGGAAAACTATGGCAAGGTTGGGCTTTGGAGAACGGTTTATTGGTATGATTCGGTTTTTATATGATTCCCCAGTGGCAAGACTAAATATTAACGGTAGTCTAACCTCAACTTTTACACTGTCCAGGGGTACCCTTCAGGGATGACCTCTTTCCCCACTCTTATTTGATATATATATTGAACCCTTGGCCGCTAGTGTGAGGCAAGACAACTTAATCAAAGGATTTGGGGTAACAGGAGTGGAAGATCGTATCTCTCTATATGCGGATGACATGCTATTCTTTATAGACTATACTAATAAGACTCTTCCAAGAATTATCCAGTTAATCAATACATTTGCAAAGGTTTTTGGATTCGATATTAACTGGGCAAAAACGACTTTGATGCTACTGGATAAATGTGATCTCTCTGCTCAGGGGTCTTTAAGTATAATTACCGTTTCTGAATCTATTGTGTATTTAGGTGTGAAGATCTCCCCTAAAATAGAAGAGTACATGCAGTTAAATATCTCCCCTGTAATTACTAAAATAAGAGCTAAGATTACGGTCTGGAACAAACTTAGCTCAATATTAACAATTAATTTTATAAAAAACATATATTATTAACATCTTTTTTTCCCAACAACAAAACCCCCCAATCCCTCCCCCTACCCACCTATGATGCGTCTTCCCTTCACCACCACCCCTCCGTAAAAAAAAAAGAGGGGGGATGAAGAAGGATGGAGGAAAAGAGAGGAAAAGAGAGAGAGAGCGGAGGAGGCTCTAGGGGTTCCAATCTCCCCATATTTTAAGCCATTTTATCTCAACTATTTGTATTGAACTTAAGTTTTTTAGATTGATGGAGAGACTTATTAATGATTTACTCTGGGGAAGGAAGCGAGTAAGGTTAAAGCTCCCATATTTCAAGGGATATTTCATCGCTGCACAACTGTGGTTGTGGAATGAGTGGGAAAAAATCCTCTATGAAAGATCTTAGTAAACCCCTTATTATATATTTATCTTGTTGGAATCCGGACAGTTGATTACAGGAGATTATAACTATAGGATGAGTAGAACACTTTTCTCTAAGGCCTGGACCACGATTAGAAAATGGTTGGGGATTAAGGGATCTTTACTATGCACTCCCCTTTGGTACAACTATCACCTGAAGGAACTGCTGGAAATTTCTGGGGATTACTTTTTGAAAAAAATGGAGGGTTTAAGTTGGTTTAAGTATTTTCAATTAATATCAGCACTGTTAAATGTTAAGGATAAATTAAGATGGATAATTGATTCATGTGCACTAATTGAAGATATGATGAGTAGTTCACATGGTAATATGAAGATTTCTTATTTTTTTTAATTATTAAGTAAGTCGCTGTTTGGGAGCTTAGTCTTTCCTGGCCAAAAAGCCTGGGAGGCTGACTTCCTTAACAGCACTACACTAGACTGGGAAAATTAGTAAATTAGTCTTGTAGTCATTCATATGGTCTACAGCTTGATGATGGGTAGTAGCATTCTCATTTGTGAAACTACAACTCCCAGCATATAATTGAGTATTTTCATACCATCCACCGGCTGCTGCTCTCTTCAGCAGCAGGCACCATGCAATGACTTCATGATGCCTGTTCATCTGGGCAGGAGAGCTCAGCAGTTCAGCCCAGCTCAGCAGGTCCAATGACATCACTGCACCGTGCGTGCTGATCAGTGGCGTAGCTAGAATTGACTGGGCCCCACAGCAAATTTTTGAATGGGGCCCCCCTCCCCCCAGTAATTTTTTCGCAACCCCTTCCTTTCATGACGCCCCAATTCCTGTGGCTACTAAAGATCACTCTGTCAGACCAGGCCCGGCAGCTGTTCCATTCGTTTTCTATACTGTCTATACTGCCACTGTATATAATTTCATTGTGTAATACTGTTGAGGGGGCCCTGACCAAATCTTTTAGTCCTCCTCCTCCTGGATGGGCCCCTTCTGTGTCAGGGCCCCAAAGCAGCCGCTTCCCCTATAACTACGCCCCTGGTGCTGATGGGAAGAGCAAGATGTTCTCTATTCGTCGTGGGAACACTTAGAGGGTAACATTGTAGCCTCACTAAGGGGTCAGCACCACAGGGAGCATTTTACTGTGTGGGCGCAGTATCAGGGCATTTTACTGTATAGGGGCACTATACACCTGTTCAGGCCATACTGGGGACTGTAGTGTCACACTTTACATACTTATATGGCAAGGGCTAGCCTGACTATGCAAATGATATCTGTATTGAGCTGTTTTTGAGCTGGTGTATATATGTACCGTGCTTTGTTCTGGTGCTGTATATATGTACTCAGCTTAGTCCTGGTGCTGTATATATGTACCAAGCTTGGTTTTGGTGCTGTATTTATGTAATGAGCTTGGTATGGCACCATTACTACTGTGAATGCACAGTTTCCTCTCCTTTCACTGCTATGCGACTTCTCGACTTCTGAAACTAGCTATTTTTGGAAGTCCCATCACGGTGAATGGACGGCCACTGGACATTTAGGGGGTTATTTACTATTCTGAAAATCGCCTAAATCTTCAACTTCGCCCAGCTCACGCCAGGTCTAAAATTGTGCTGGCATGGCATTGGCAGGGAAGGCGTAGATAATGGTCTAAATGTAAGACAGATAGGAAGCTGTCTTACATTCAGAACTGGCGCTGGATGCGCTGAAGTTATGGAGAGGCCTGCGCATCTTCATAACTTTGGCAGATCCAGCGCAGGGCCTTTATTAGGACTGGCATCTGAAACGCTGGTCTTAATAAATGTGCCCCTTAGGGCATATCCTATTGATATGCCATAAATGTCCCAGATGGAAAAACATCTTCATTGCATTAGCTATGCATTTAGTTTATTTAGTAACTTATAATGGTTGCAGAAGTATGTGTCCTGGGGCAGGGCACCAAAAAGACTTCTCACACAGAGTGCCGTGTAACCTGATGCTGTACCTGCTTCCTTCTGTGCATGCAATGCAGTGAGCAATAGCAAAGGTTCTGTATGAATGAATCTTCTATTAGAGACTTCTGCTTCTGCTGACCGAGTTCCACAAAAACATGGGCACGGCTAATGGAGGTTCAGGGCTAACAGTTACACGTGCCCTGGTGTTTAATGGCCACATTAAATGGCCTGTCTGCCACATTAGATGACACTAATATTATACATAAAACATTGTAGATGAAGGGCCCTATTACAGATTTTGCAGTGGGACCCTCCTAGTGGGACCCATGTTACGTACTTACATACCAATTTACAGTGGTCTCCACTGTAATGATAAAACTTGGCATCCCCTGAAGCATAGAATCAATACAGTGCCTGACTACAGGATTTAAAGGGTTTCTGTCACCTTGTTTTCGGTTATAGAGCTGCGGACATGCACGGCTAGATCGCCGCTAGCATGTCCGCAATATACCTGTCCTATAGGGCTGTGTGCTTTTATTTTGTTTAAAAAATTATTTTAGAGATATGTAAATGAGCCTTGTAAGCACATGCGCGAGATTACGGCAATCTAACTGTGAAGAAAGGAGGCGGTGCTGGGCTCCTTCACAGGGGGGCGTGGCTGAGCACCAAGAAGGTCAGTACAGCCCCTTGGGCTCCTTACCAGGCTCATTTACATATCTTTAAAATCATTTTTTAAACACAACAAAAGGACACAGCTTTATGGGACAGGTATATTGCGGACATGCTAGCGACGATCTAGCCGTGCATGTCCGCATCTCTATAGGCTAAAACGAGGTGACAGAATCCCTTTAAATACAGAGTGGATTCTTGACCCCACTTTCTCACCCACCACCTGGGTCAAATGCCCTGTTAGCCGCCTACTAAATATTGATCTGCAACCACCAAGGGAAGACTCTTCTAAAGCAAAAGAATCTTCTTGGACCAAAGTGGTCAAGACATTCATTACACTGCTTCTTGATCTCACTATAAAGCTGCTGCTTTAAAAGGTTTTTCCTATCTCAGCCTTTCTTTGCTGAGATAGGAATAACCCCCCTAAGTGGGGGCCATGGTTGGAGGTCTGTGGTGCTATGCTGTTTTCGTAACTTCCATAGAAGTGAATGGAGGCTTCACAAACACTGTTTCACAGCGAGCTACACTGTCTCCATAACTCTGTGACTGTTTTATTAAGCTTTCTTTCGTTGGGCTTTTGACAAGATACCAACATGAAAACCCCTTTTAAATCCATAAATAAGGGTCCAAAAAGGAACCAACTTGTCTTGCCGCTGAATGCTACCCACTGCACAAAATTGCTTTTTATTAATAGTTTGTGCTCCAGCTGCAAGAGCAAATATCCCCTCCCCCATCTTTCCATCAGTGGCAGAAAAGTAACTATTTCTGATAATATTAGAACTGTCACCTACATAGGGTACATTGCCCTGAAAACATGTGGCCAATCAAAAAGTCACCAGAGTGGAAGTGAACATTCACCAACTTTGAATAACACCTGATGCCAGAGCGGGCCCTGTGCTCAGAGTCATTTTTCAATATGATGACCCATCATGTCCGAGGAGATAGAGGGAGTCAGAAGGAGGGAGACTGTGGATTTTCTGTCATGCTCTGTGATTTCCCTGGTGTTCTATCAGAAAGCAGAACAATTCATGCTCAGAATCAGAATATATCAACTAAAGGCAAACAAAGGTCCTTCACCAAAAAGTAAAATTGTAAATTCAATCAGCAGTGACCCCTGAGCTATTAAAGAAAAATTCCAGTCACAATTCCTATTAACAGTGTATGTTACATATTGCTTATTCTTTTCACAATGGGAGTAGCTTCTCATATTGCTCAGTGATCTCCCTGTTAAAGTAATGTACTTCCTATGACCTGTCAAGAGTGGGAACAGGGAAGTGACAACAGTTCTGTGAAAATTTCTCATTTAGAATTATTCTAAATATCTTAACTAGTTCTAACTATTAAAGAAAAGAATATAAGTACCATAAGCCTGATCCTGTGTACAAAAATATGGCTACTATAATACTGCCTCCATAATTGCAAAATACTAATATAATACTGCCCCTCAGTGTGCAAGAATACAACTGCTATAATATTGTCCCAATGTACAAGAAGCTACAATGATAATGCCTCCTACTGCCCATAAGTTCAAGAATTTATCCATCATAATTCTGCCTTCTATGTACAAGAATATAACTACTACTAAACGAAATAGATGAGGCGGAAAATCATAATGAGGTCGTTATTATGGGGGACTTCAACTACCCAGATATAGACTGGGAAACTGAAACTTGTACATCTCATATAGGAAACAGGTTTTTGGCAATAACCAAAGACAATTACCTTTCCCAACTGGTTCAGTATGCGACTAGAGGGACGGCCACACTGGACTTAATATTAACCAGTAGACCTGACAGAACAACAGATGTGCAGGTTGGGGGATAACTGGGAAATAGTAACCATAAGATAATAACCTTCCAATTGTCATTCAAAAGAGTGTTTCTTCAGGGAGGAACAAAAATTCCAAACTTCGAAAAAGCTAAATTTTGCCAACTAAGAGCGGCCATAGGCCTAACTAAATGGGACAAAATCTTCAAAAATAAAAATACAGCCACAAAATGGGATATTTTTAAAAGCATCCTAAAATCTAATTGTACATACCTTATGGAAATAAAAGGCTAAGGAACAAGAAATAACCAATGTAAATAAATAGAACTAAAGAAAGCAATAAATGACAAAAAGAAAGCATTTAAATAGCTAAAACAGGAGGGTAGTAAGGAAGCATTGGAAAATTATAAGGAAAAAAATAGAATATGTAAAAGACAAATAAAAGCAGGCAATCTAGAGACCGAGAGATTAATTGCCAAAGAGAGTAAAACTAACCCTAAAATGTTCTTCAATTAAATAAATGGTAAAAAGTATAAATCTGAAGGTGTTGGCCCTTTACAGAATAATGAGGGGGGAGTTGCAGAGAGCTTTGAGGAGAAAGGAAAGCTATTACATATTTTTTTTTCTCCACTGTATTCACTGAGGAAAATAAACTGATAAAATGCAGAATATAAAAGTAAATTCCCCATTAAAAGTGCCCTGATTAAATAGATAAATCACCGGGACCAGGTGGCATACACCCCTGTATCCTAAGAGAATTAAGTAATGTCATAGCAAGACCCTTATTTCTATGTTCCACAGGATTGGTGCATAGCAAATGCACTGCCAATATTCAAAAAGGGTCCAAAAACTGATCCTGGAAACTATAGGACAGTAAGTTTAACATCTGTCGTGGGTAAACAGTTTGAAGGTTTTCTTAGAGATGCTATCTTGGAGTACCTCAATGAAAATAAGCAAATAACACCATATCAGCATGGCTTCATGAGAAATCAGTCATGTCAAACTAATTTAATCAGTTTCTATGAACCACTGCGAATCAATGGATGTCATATATCTTGACTTCTCTAAAGCATTTGACACTGTACCACATAAAAGGTTAGTATATAAAATGAGACTGCTTGGACTGGGAGAAAATGTCTGTATGTGGGTAAGTAACTGGCTCAGTGATAGAAAACAGAGGGTGGTTATTAATGGTACACACTCAGATTGGGTCACTGTCACTAGTGGGGTACCACAGGGGTCTGTATTGGTCGGGTCACTGTCACTAGTGGGGTACCACAGGGGTCAGTATTGGGCCCTATTCAATATATTTTTTTAATGATCTTGTAGAAGGCTTGCACAGTAAAATATAGATTTTTGCACATGACACTAAACTGTGTAAAGTAATTATACTGTATACTGTAAAGTATACTGCTACAGAGGGATCTGGATAGATTGGAGGCTTGGGCAGATAAGTGGCAGATAAGGTTTCACACTGACAAATGTAAGGTTATGTACATGGGAAGGAATAATGCAAGTCATCCGTACATACTAAATGGTAAAACACTGGGTAACACTGACATGAAAAAGGACCTAGGAATTTAGCAAACTAGGCTGGAAAAACCAGTGTCAGGCAGCTGCTGCCAAGGCCAATAAGATAATGGGTTGCATCAAAAGGGACATAGATGCCCGTGATGAGAACATAGTCGTACCACTTTACACATCACTAGTCAGACCACACATGGAGTACTGTGTACAGTTCTGGGCTCCAGTGAACAAGGCAGACAGAGCTGGAGAGGGTTCAGAGGATGGCAACTAAAGTAATAACTGAATTGGGTGGACTACAGTGCCCAGAAAGATTATCAAAATTAGGGTTATTCATCTAATAACTATTGAATAATTTTTTTTATAAGAATACCAACGGCTCTACTCAATCAAATAACAGTGGGTCGGTGCACAACGCGTACGGCACACCCACCGTATATGAATGAAGCAGGCGCTCAACGTCAGTGAGTGACGTAACGCTGCCAGACGCTCTGCCTGCTCCGGATGCTTGTAAGTAAGTGCTAATACAGGGGAGAGCGCAACTTTAGTTAAATTTATGAAGAGGTTAAGGATTACTGTTACTAGAGTAGTGATTACTAGAAATACTGCTGTGAGCAGCGGAGGGAGACTTTTATAGTGGGGATCTGTGGATGACACATATATAGCAGTGTTATCCACAGATCTCCCCCGTAACAGTGTCATCAACAGATCCCCCACCCCATAACAGTGCCATCCACAGATCCCCCACCCCAACCCAGTGCCATCCACAGACTGTATGTAGATGATGATGTACATCACGCACGTGGGAGCCGGGTGAAGAGCGGGCATCGTCATCAACAGAGGGTGAGGGTGGAAGCGTGCCCAAGAGACAGCAGGGTGGAAGCGTGCCCGAGAGACAGCAGGGTGCAAGCGTACCTGAGAGACAGCAGGGTGGAAACAATGGAAGATCTAGAGCCAAACGCAGGAGGGGTACACCGTCTGCTACCTGGGACACTATCTGTGAGGAACACACTAGCATTGCATGGGTTTATAAAAGCAGCGGCAGGCATCACACAGTGGTGGAATGAAAATGCTGTAATTTGCAGTGTAGGAATATTTCACACAGTCACTGGGGGGTGTTAGCGTGGCCGTATGCAGGATGTGTGGACAGAAGGTGAGGCGTGGCCAGGGTGCTAATGTTCAATATACACAAAAAGGTCCTGAGACCTACTAAATCCCTCTAGGGACATCTCTGTAGTATTAAATAAGACAACTTTTAATAGATTTATTAAAAATTTGTGCAAAATAACACAAAAGTCATTACCAGGGAAATAATTTATAATCTCTGTTGGTCTGTGTAGCTCACAATATAGTTATAAGAGGATACTGAATTTATAATAACAGTGTATCATGGGCGAGCAGTTAATAGATTCAGGGTACTTTTACACTAGCGTTGTTTGAATCCAGCGGGCAATTCCGTCGCCGGAACTTCCTGTTTGACGGAACACACGGTGCTGGATCCGGCATTAATGCTAGTCAATGGGAAAAATGACGGATCCGGCGTTCAGTCAAAGTGTTCCGGATTTTTGGCTGGAGGTAAAAATACAACATGCTACGGTTTTCTGAAAAGCCTGATCAGTAAAAAAGACTGAACTGGATGCATCCTGATGCATCCTGAGCAGATTGCTCTCCATTCAGAATGCATGGGGATAAAACTGATCAGTTATTTTCCGGATTTGAGACCCAAGGACAGAACTCAGTGCCGGAAAAGAAAAACGCAAGTGTGAAAGTACCCTGAGTATTCTGCCTGCACTGTGCAACCATTTATCCATACAAGGTAAACAATTTATTGCCAATGTAACTAACACGGAATTCTCACACTAAGGCCTCATGCACACGACAGTATTTTTTCACGGTCCACAAAACGGGGTTCCGTTGTTCCGTGTCCGTTTTTTCTTCCGTGTGTCTTCCGTGATTTTTGGAGGATCACCAGACATGAAGGAAAGTTTTAAAAAAAGTTGTTTTGGTGTCCGCCTGGCCGTGCAGAGCCAAACGGATCCGCCCTGACGTACAATGCAAGTCAATGGGGACGGATCCGTTTGACGTTGACACAATATGGTGCAATTGCAAACGGATCCGTCCCCCATTGACTTTCAATGTAAAGTCAGGAGTCCCTATCAGAGTGTTCTCCAATCCGATGGTATATTTTAACTTGAAGCGTCCCCATCACCATGGGAACGCCTCTATGTTAGAATATACCATAGTACTTGAGTTACATCGTGAAAACTCAGATCCAACAGTATATTCTAACACAGAGGCGTTCCGCTTCAAGTTAGAATATACTAAGAACTGTTTACATGACTGCCCCCTGCTGCCTGGCAGCATCCGATCTCTAACAGGGGGCTGTGATCCACACAATTAACCCCTCATGTGCCGCACCTGAGGGGTTAATTGTGCGTATCATAGCCCCCTGTAAGAGATCAGGGGCTGCCAGGCAGCAGGGGGCAGACCCCCCTCCCTCCCCAGTTTTAAATTCATTGGTGGCCAGTGCGGCCCGCCCTCCCTCCCTCTACTGTATTAATTTCATTGGTGGCCAGTGCGGCCCCCCCTCCCTCTGCTGTATTTATTTCATTAGTGGCCAGTGCGGCCCCCCCGACCCCCTCCCTCCCTCTACTGTATTAGATTCATTGGTGGCCAGTGTGGCCCCGCCGGCCACCCCTCCCTCTACTGTATTAATTTCATTGGTGGTCAGTGTGGCCCCCCCCATCATTGGTGGCAGCGGAGAGTTCCGATCGGAGACCCAGTTTAAACGCTGGGGCTCCGATCGGTAACCATGGCAACCAGGACGCTACTGCAGTTCTGGCTGCCATGGTTACTTAGCAATATTAGAAGCATTATACTTACCTGCTGCGCTGTCTGTGACCGGCCGGGCGCTCCTCCTACTGGTAAGTGACAGGTCTGTGCGGCGCATTGCTTAAAGCACAGATCTGTCACTTACCAGTAGGAGGAGCGCTCGGCCGGTCACAGACAGCGCAGCAGGTAAGTATAATGCTTCTAATATTGCTAAGGCCGCACTGGCCACCAATGCAATTAATACAGTAGAGAGAGGGAGGGGGGGCCGCACTGGCCACCAATGAAATTATTACAGTAGAGGGAAGGAGGGGGGCCGCACTGGCCACCAATGAAATTAATACAGTAGAGGGAGGGGGGGCCGCACTGGCCACCAATGAAATTAATACAGTAGAGGGAGGGAGGGGGGCCGCAATGGCCAATAATGAATTTAAAACTGGGGAGGGAGGGGGGTCTGCCCCCTGCTGTTTGGCAGCCCCTGATCTCTTACAGGGGGCTATGATACGCACAATTAACCCCTCAGGTGCGGCACGCGGATGAACAATGGGGCATTTACCGATTTTTCAACTGACCCATTGAAAGTCAATAAGTCCGCAGAAAATCACGGAAAACGGAACAACGGACACGGATGCACACAACGGTCGTGTGCATGAGGCCTAACAGGTCAAAGTTGATCTAAAATGCTCAGCGCAACCCTCCCAACATGTTTTGCCGACTTGCGGCTTTGTCAGGGGAAGTGGGTTGTGGCACTTGGCATCTCCGTGTTTCCACGTCTTGGCATTTCCATGTAGTTTCCATGTAGTTGGCGTTTCCATGTAGTTGACTATAGAAGTAGTATGTAGTAGAATATGGAAATCATTCTATTTTATGCACCCCTTAAGGGGGCCACATCTCAGTGATGACCATCCTTATCTTTTGCTGGTTTTACTTCTTCCAAATCATCCTTTGTGGTCTTCATGTCCGAGAAAAGTCAGCAAAATGCAGAGAGAGGCAGAGCTGGATATTCCAGATGACATTATCATTGGTATTAGATGATGTGGAAAAGGAGAAAAAGCAGAAGGAAGAAGAAGGGTCTTCCACCTGTCGGGCAGGAGGGTGGTGGTGGATGGAGAAGTGGGGGGGCTTTCTTCTTCTTCTGTCACTCCGGGAATGCCCTATGACCATTTCTCTCTGCCCTTTTTAGTTTGTTGGATCCAACTGCTGGTCACCTGCTGCACACGTACTCTTTATATGAGGTTTCAGTATGCAAGGGTTAGAGGTAAGTATAATTTTCATTATGAGGTAAAATGTATATAATTGTCAACAATTGGCCCCATGTGGCCCCTTTATGTAATTCTCATACAAAAGGGGCATTTTCAGGAGATTACAGGCTACAACAGCAATAATTTGCTTATTGTGCCATGCACCTAACCAGCCAAACCTGCAACAGCCTCTGTTTGGCCAACATATTATATGTCAGCTCCTGTCCCTTATGGCAATAATCCTGCGGCCATGTTTGATCCATCCACCATGTTCATCTGGTTTAAACCGTAATACATTTTTAAAGCTAAATACCATATGGTTCATAGTATATATTTATATACTTTTCGATTTTACAATTGGAATATGGAAATCATTCATGTCTACAGGGTTAAAAAATAATTTCTGGTCTTTCATTAGTTTTCTATTTGACAGAACAGAGCCATTTACAATTTCAATGTGAACATTTTTATATTTATTTTCAGTCCATTTTTGAAAGTTTTTCATTGTTTGTATTGTTTCCAGAGCATATGGCACAGGGCACATTTTTGGTTTTGCATTTTTGTTTTTTCCTTCCAACATTCCAATAGCCATAACTTTTTATACATATGATGGCTTATTTTTTTTAGGGATCAGTTGTACCATTTAAGGGCACTATTCAATTTACCATGTCTCTTATTGAAAAATGGGGGGAAAAAAACTCTTTGTGGGGTTAAATAAAAAAAAAAATACTATTCCATCAAGGTTTTTTTTTTTTTTTACATCACAGCATTCACTGTGCACTAAAAAAAAATTATGTACTTATTCTGTGGGTCAATACGAATACAGCAATACCAAAATTGTATGTGTTTTTTTAACTACTTTTAAAGAAATAAAAACCTTTAAAAAAATAAAAAATGTCTTTGCATCGTCATATTCTGATAGCCATACCTTTTTTATTTTTCAGTCCACAGAGCTATATGAGGGCTTGTTTTTGCAGGCTGAAATTTAGATCATATTGGTACCATTTTTGTGGTACGTACGACTTTTTGATTACTGTTATTACATTTTTTAGGGGGAAAGGGTAACAAAAAGCGGCAAATTGTGTTGTTTAATAATTTTTTTCTTATGGCAATCAGCACACAGGAAATTTTTATTAATATTTTAGTAGTTCAGAAATTTTTGGATGCGGCGATACCTAATATGTTTTTTTTTGTTCATATATTTTTATATGTAAAATTGGGAAGGGGGTGATTTAAACTGTTAATATTTAATTTTTTTTTTTCATTTTAACAATGACCAACTTTTAACCCACTCAGGAGGCTAGAACCTGGGATATTTTGATCCCTTTTCCTATTCACGCTAATAGAGATCTATTAGGGTGTATAACATTTTGACGCACTCCTTGCTGAGCTGTGCCTCATGCGCAGCGCAGCAGGGAGGTTACCATGGCAGCCATGGGAAGCTGCAAAGGTGTCTAGACTTCCATTGTAACAGATTGCGGCATCTGAGAGGTTAAATTATGAGATTCAGCTGAATCGTCATTCCCGGTCATTGCGGCCGGGTGTCTGCTGTATGATGCAGCTGGCACCTGCCGCATATACTGTAGAGTGGGCTCACTGGAGCAGTGGGACATAGTAGCAGTGTTTGACGGCATAAGGAGGGAGAATTGGAGGAAGGATCTGGCATCCGACTTATCCTCTCTGTTTGTGGATTCCTGGAAAGCAGTGCAGTCCCTTAACTTTGTTTTACAGAAGAATGCTCCGTTGTTTGCCCTTTTCTTTGCAGTTTTTGCATTTACTTGCTAAGAAAAGCTGTTACGTGTCTTTAAAGAGAACCTGTTCACCATAAACTGCAGTGCAATCTGCAGGCAGCATGTTATACAGCAGGAGGAGCTAGGCAGATTGATATATAGTTTTATGGGAAATGATTCAGGAAAACTTGTAATTTATATATTTATCTGTCCTTTTATGACTTCGGTTGTACACAGGGGGTATTATCAGTGACTGATAGTCTCTGTGTAAGTGTGTATACAGGGATAGCTGTCAGTCACTGATAACACCTCACCGTAAATAATGGATTTAGAGATTTAAATGTATAAGTTAAAAGTTTTACTGAATCTTTCCAAACACAAAACTATATATCAATCTGACCAGCTCCTCCTGCTCTATTACATGCAGATTGCACTGCATTTTGTGGTGACAGGTTCCCTTTAAATATGTCTTGAATGTGTATTGTCATGGCTGAAGCAAGTCCCCATCTTATCAATTTAGATGTTCCTAGAAGGAAGGTGGAGCTAAGCTCGGTCTTAGGGTGCTTTTGTGAGTAGAAGGCATAGGTCATTGGCCTCATGTCCCTGGACTAGGTCTTGAGCTTCTGGTCTGGCCTAGCCATTTTTGCAGCTGACCTTTCCAAGTGAGGAGGATGCAATGGATAGTGTGTGAGGATAAAATATGGATTACGGTCCTCATAGCATAGACTAAGCCTTAGGCTTGTGGACTAGCTTAGCATCTTTTGCAGCTATCATGCTGCTTGTCATTTGGAGTTCTGTACCTGGCTTCTAGGAACAGCAGAACACTTGTGCATCCCCTCATCTGTGAACTGCGTAGCAGAGAAATTGCTGTTTGAGGAATTGTGTTAAGGGACACAGACTGCTGCATCTTCAGGACATAGAGAATTGTGAAATCTGGCTCCAGCACCAAAGGCACCCCACCTTTCATCTGCCATGAGACGCTTGTGCAGTAGTTAGGTTTGGGGTGGCCTCAACACTAGGTTGGATCCCCTGGACACAGTCGAGGTGTCACCATATGTTGCTGCTCTCCAGAAGGGATGGTAAGGCGTGGTGCACCCAAATGGGAAATAAGTCCAGAGAGTAAAGGTCTGCAGTAAACCAGTGTGCTCCTTTACTGGAGGAACTCAAGTGCAAAACAATACAGGCAAGGCATAGGGCTGGATTCTCCAGTCTCCTCTCGGGCAGAAGAAGGGTTTGATGCTGAGGAAAGGCCTGAGCTAGCTGTCCCTCGCTCTCTCAGAAGGCTGCTACCCTGAACAAAGGCTGGTGATTCAGGGTCTGTGGCAGAGTATCCCCGTCTTATTCTGGTTACTCAAGTAGTCTGTCAGAGTCTCTTCTTCTATGTACTGATCCCTAACTGCAGAATACAAGGGGCTCTGACTGCTATCCTTATATACAGTTTCTAGTTGAACTAGAACCTTCTAATGGGAGGGGCTGAAAGGAAAAGCGCAGCACAAACAAATACAATGTTACAATTCTGGTCTCTCATGGACTTACATTAAACCTTCTAGACCTGGCATTAGTGGTAAACAAGTCTGGCTTTTTCCTTCCAAAGCATACTCATCTTACACAATATTGCTAACTGTGGAAAATTGCCAGCTTTTCATCATTAGGCTACTTTCACATTAGCGTTTTTGCTGGATCCAGCAGGGATCAGCAAAAACACTTCTATTATTGATAAGACAACCATCTGCATCCGTTGTGAACGGATCCGGTTGTATTATCTTTAACATAGCAATGACAAAACTGTCATGAACACCATGGAAAGTCAATGGACGACGGATCCATTTTCTATTGTGTCTGAGAAAACGGATCTGTCCCCATTGACTTGCATTGTGGGTCATGGCGGATCTGTATTGCTCCGCATCCCATGACGGAAAGAAAACCACAGCTCGCTGCAGTTTGCTCTCCAGTATGGGAAGGCAACCAAACGGAACGGAATGCATTTTGGAGAGCTCCATTCTGTTCAGTTATGTTTTGTCCCCATTGACAATGAATGGGGACAAATCAGAAGCATTTTTCTCCGGTACACAGTATTAAACAGTATAAGCCAGTGCAAATTAACCCTTTAAATTGATTTAAAGTAAGAAGTTGATTACTTTGCATAGGGGAAATAGGCAAATGTCCAGAGTTCAAAGTACCCCTGCTCCACTTCCATCATCCCCAATACCCCTTTATCACTACACCAGCCCAGGGAGTGAGAGAGGTTTGTTAGAGAGAACTCCAGCCACCGTAAAAACCATTACTATCCTGTCTACACTCCCCTTGGTTTGCTATATGTACAAAAATAACTAGTATAATGCAGTCCTTTATGTATACAAATATACCTACTATAATACTGCCCCCTATGGACAAAAACATACAGTGCTGCCCATAATTATTCATACCCCTGGCAAATTTTGACTTAAAGTTACTTTTATTCAACCAGCAAGTAATTTTTTGATGGGAAATGACATAGGTGTCTCCCAAAAGATAATAAGACGCTGTACAAGAGGCATTATTGTGGAAAAAAAAAAAAACATTTCTCAGCTTTTATTTACATTTGAGCAAAAAATACAAGATGTTCCGCAGTGTGGAAAATCTCAGAGGACGTGGTCGGAAGCCAAAAGTGACACCTTTGCTGGCCAGGAGGATAGAGGGGTGAAAGAGAATCCAAGGATCACCACCAAGGCCATCCTGGTGAATCTGGGCTCTGCTGGTGGCAATGTCTCAAGGCAGACAATCCAACGGACACTGCACAATGCAGACCAAGAAGGATGCCACTTCTCCAGATAAGACACACAAAAGTCTTTGCAACAGCTCATCTGGACAAAGAAGAAGACTTCTGGTCTTCTGTGTTATGGTCAAATGAAACAAAAATTGAATTGTTTGGTCACAATGATGTTTCCTTCATTTGGCGTAAAAAAGGAGAAGCCTTCAACCCAAAGAACACCATCACCACTGTCAAACATGGTGGTGGGAACCTAATGCTTTGGGGGTGTTTTTCAGCCAATGGACCAGGGAACCTAATCACAGTAAACGGCACCATGAAAAAAGAGCAATACAGGAGGATTCTCAACGACAACATCAGGCAGTCTGCAGAGAAACTTGGCCTTGGGCACCAGTGGACATTTCAGCATGACAATGACCCAAAACACACAGCAAAAGTGGTGAAGAAATGGTTAGCAGACAACAACATTAACGTTTTGGAGAGGCCCAGAGTCCAGACTTGAATCCAATTGAGAATCTGTGGAGGGAGCTAAAGATCAGGGTGATGGCAAGAAGACCCTCCAACCTGAAAGATTTGGAGCTCATTGCTAAAGATGAATGGGCAAAAATACCTGTGGAGACAAAAAGCTGGTCTGCAATTATAGGAAGCGTTGGATTGCTATAATAACTAATAAAGGGTTTTCTATCGATTATTGAGAAGGGTATGAATAATTTTGGACTGGATACTTTTTGCTCAAATGTAAATAAAAACTGAGAAATGTTTTTTTCCACAATAATGCCTCTTGTACATCGTCTTATTATCTTTTGGGAGACAGCTATGTAATTTCCCGTCCAAAAATAATTTGCTGGTTGAATAAAAGTAACTTTAAGTCAAAATTTGCAAGGGGTATGAATAATTATTGGCAGCACTGTAACTACTATAATACTGCTCCTATGTATAAGAATATAAGTACTAGGGGGGCGGAGCTTGACCTTGAAGCTGAATGGCAGCAGCTTCCTGAGCTCCTCACTTCTGCTGGTGATTAAACCCCTTCATCTGCTATAAAACTGCTCACTAATGGGGAAACCAAGCAAAGACCGACCCAGGGAACAACTTGAGCTGACACCCGCTCGGTCGAAGCAGCCTGATATGGAGCAGTACCTCACAAAGCAGGCAAAGCTGCGTCCCGCCGAGAGCTCCAAAATGGCGCCGCGAGCGCCGCAGCCATCAGACGCTGAAGACCCGTCTGAAGCGGGAAGCGCATCGGAGGCATCGGTATGCAGACTGCCGCGGAGGCGTTCAAACCTGTCTAAGGAAGTTCTTAAGGAGCTTCTGGATGCGGCTCTGGCTCCCCTGAAGAGGGATCTAGAGGATATTAAAGAAGACCTCCGGGGCCTAGGTCATAGAGTGGTGGCGCTGGAAGCCTCACAAGAAGCGATCCTCCTGCACGAGGGAAAGACCTGTCAGGCTCTACAGGCGCACCGGGACATGCTTAATGAAGCCTTACTCCGGATAGAGGACCAGGAGAACCGGAGCAGACGCCGGAACCTGAGAATCAGAGGCCTGCCGGAATCCATTGCGCATGAGGCCCTCCGCAAGGTAGCGTCTGAAATTTTCGCCCAGCTACTAGGCCCAGACCGGGCTGCCACGGTGGTGGTGGAACGCATCCACCGCGCACTGCGGCCAAAGCCAAAGCCATCTGACCCACCACGCGATGTGATCTGCGGTCTGCTGAGTTATGTGGACACAGCGGACATACTTCGATCCGGCAGAGAAGCTGAAGACCTGAGGTATGCAGACTCCGCCATATTGTTCTTTCAAGATCTAGCGCCCACCACGCTGGCAAAGCGGCGCATACTCAAGCCACTACTAGAGGCCTTAAAGGCATCCGCCACACAGTTCCGGTGGCTATACCCATTTGGCCTGGCCATTTTGAAGAATGGCAGGCAGCTCACGGTCCGTACACCGGCGGATCTGAAGACCATCTGGGGTCCGCTGGGCCTGACGCCCATTGATGTCCCGTCATGGATGCCCGCTGACCAAGGGGATCCCTTACCTGCCCCTCCGAGCGTCGAGACCTGGTCAGAAGTCTCCCCAGGCAAAGCGGAGAGAAGCAAGAAAAGCCGCCGAGACACCTGAGCTGCACACCTTAGCCTCCTGCTGCCTGCATAAGGCTCTTCATCTTCCCTAGTACAGCGGATGCGGCTGTGCAGCATAATGCCGGGTTGTATGCCCCTGTCTCCAGATCTTGCGATCGTTCCCGAATGGAGAAGTATTGTTCTGAATTATGGACGCTATCCTGCTTTGCGGTCCATAGTGGCCTAGTTCATTGGCTGAAGACCACAGTTGACTGTGTGGCCTAACGTCCACTTGAACCCGTGTGGCCATGTCCTGGTTCGGACGGTTTTGTGGCTATGTTTTCTTCTACCCCAGTTAGTTCAATTATGGGGTTTCACCAGCTCCTCATCACATGAGGTTCACCCCCCTCCTGACAGCCTCTCAGCGGCTTTCAGTTGTCCCATGGAAGCCCCCCTCTGATGTTAGATCCCGGCTTACTGCCACAATGAGAAAGGGTCTAGCCTGCATCAGATGTCTCATGGGACTCCCACAATGCGAGCTTGATCGCTCAGTTCAGATGTTTGTTTATCTGTCTTTAATTTGCTTTATTACCCGTTTGTTGTCTTCCCCTGTCTGTCCGTCTGTCTTTTTTCCTTTTGTCCTCCTTCCATGCTCTATCACGTTTTATTGTGTACTTGCATTATATGTTTCTCAGGTGGCATATGCTCTTCTCCCACTTTATACCAGGTTGTCATGACTTCCTTTGTCGTATCCTCACTGAACGCTCGGGGTCTGAACGAGCCATGTAAGAGATCTCAGGTACTGTCACTTTTGCATAAAGATAAAACTTCTATAGCTTACTTGCAGGAAACACATTTTAAAACCGGGAAGGTCCCAAAACTGTCTACTGCAAAATTCTCCCAGTGGTTTCACAGCACCCATTCCTCGGCTAGCAGAGGGGTCAGCGTTGCAGTGCACAAAAATCTTCCGTTTCAGCTTGCGGCGCACTTAACGGATCCTGAGGGGCGGTTTCTGTTCCTAAAGGGCCTGATTGCTGGCACCTCTGTTACCCTGGCGAATGTTTATGCCCCTAATAGGGGTCAGGTCCCATGGCTCGTTCAGACCCTCAAACAGCTGAGTGCCTTTAAAGAGGGAATGCTTATTTTGGGGGGGGATTTTAATGTGGCCCTTGAACCGTCTCTAGACTCGTCTGCAGGCAGGTCATCCATTACGCACAGACTCTTGAGGCGTCTCAAGATTTCTTTGAGGAGACTGGGGGTAATGGATGTGTGGCGCACATTGAATCCCTCTGGAAGGGATTATTCCTTCTATTCTCATGCCAAAGCATCGTACCATAGGATTGACTACCTTTTTCTCTCATCAGTTAATGCCTCACTTGTTTCTGGTGCTAAAATTGGGAACATTGTATTATCTGATCATGCGCCAATCTCCATGACCTTATCTCTGACCGACCTCCCAAAGAAAGACTGGACATGGCGACTGAATGACACTCTTATCCAGGATCCTGATAGTGTTTCCAAATTGTCAGCTTTACTGGTAGAGTTTTTCAAGATAAATGCATCCGGCCCATCTGCCCCAGCTATCCCCATTATTTGGGAGACACACAAGGCTGTGATTAGGGGTGAGCTGATTGCACTTGGCTCTCATATCAGGAAAAAGCGTTCCCAGGCCCAAAACCTGTTAGTGTCCCGTATTTCGGCCCTTGAACTTTCACACAAGCAGTCCCAGGCCTCCCAAGTAGCTGCTGAATTATATGAAGCCAGGAATGATTTAAAGAATCTTTTAAATGTCACCTCTGCCAAATTACTGTTTAGAGCGAAGTTTAAAGCCTACGCCCATGGTGACAAAGGAAATAAGCTAATGACAGCGCTTAGTAAGAAGCAGCAGACAGACTCCTTTATTCCTGCCATTAAGGACGCAGCGGGTATCACACGTAAAACCACACCTGAGATAGCGAAGGCTTTTTGCGCCTTTTACTCCGGTTTATATAATTTACCCCCTCCGAACCAAGCAACTCCTGATATGATTGCCAAGGCATCAGATGCTTTCCTTAGCTCGATTAACCTCCCATCACTGAACCCCTCTCAGATCTCCCAACTCACCTCCCCGATTACAGATGAAGAGATATTGAAAGTCTTATCTTCTATCCCATCTGGTAAAAGTCCCGGCCCCGATGGCCTAAATATTGCATACTATAAAACCTTTAAAGACACACTCCTTCCATACTTTAACTCTTTATGCAACTATTTACTACAGGGTGGTTCTTTGCCCTCTCAATCCCTGATGGCCCATGTGACCATTCTCCCTAAAGAGAATAAAGACCCCCTTGAATGCGGCAGTTACAGACCTATTTCATTATTGAATGTGGATGTCAAATGGTGGGCGAAAATACTGGCCCAGCGTCTCCAGCAGATACTCCCAGATATAATCTATGGTGAGCAGGTTGGCTTTGTCCCTGGCAGACGGGGCACAGAGAACACCATCCGTCTATTGCATCTGATGTCTTGGGCGAGAGCTAAGGCGGTGCCGGTAGCGTTATTGAGCACTGATGCGGAAAAAGCTTTTGACAGGGTGAGCTGGCCCTTCATGTCTAAAACTATGTCCAAATTTGGAATACCGGAGCAATTTATTTCTGCTGTGTTCTCACTATATTTGGCCCCCTCTGCCAGGGTCAAAGTCAACGGGACCCTTTCCCCATCATTTGGCATCACAAATGGCACACGCCAGGGATGCCCACTCTCTCCGGCACTATTTGTAATGGTGATGGAGACACTCTTAAGCAAAATTCGCCAATCATCTGGGATTGAGGGACTCACCATAGGATCTCAGAGACACCTGACTGCTGCCTTTGCGGACGATCTACTGGTGATGACCTCAAACCCTAAGACGTCTTTCCCCAAATTGCTTGCTATTTTTGAAGAGTTTGGCTTTGTTTCCAATTTTAAGATTAATTACTCCAAATCCATGGCCCTTAATATTTCCTGCCCTGCTGGTGTGGTGCAACACCTGAAAAACTCCACCCCCTTCAAGTGGGCCCCGAAAGAAATACCATTTCTTGGCATCCGTGTTACAGCGGATCCCAAAGAGCTGTTCCCGTCTAATTACCTGCATTTACTGAAGTCTGTCAGGACACAATTACAATCCTTAAACATGCCATTTATCTCCTGGATAGGAAGGAAAAATTACTTGAAAACGTATATAATTCCTAGATTTCTGTACCTCATACAGACATTACCTATATGGATCCCGCAGTCCTACTTCATAGAGGTTCGCCGGATGTTGTCCCTCTTTCTTTGGAGAGGTCGGTCCCCTAGAATAGCCTATGCCATTCTGACTAGGGAGAGGAGGTTTGGGGGATTTGGGCTACCTGATATTCACGGGTACTACAAAGCAAATCTTATGTGTAGAGGTTTGGGCCTCCTTTCAGACCGCTCTGAAAATATTTGTTCACGCTTGGAACGAGCTTTACTTACAGACCGTGAAAGGTTAATACTGTGGGGTGTTCGCTCATGTCCCCCCACGGCCTCTAAATTGCCATTATTGTGGAGAGGGGTGCTACTCACCTGGTCCATGTTGTATGGCTCCAAGACACTTAACTTCCCCAGCCCTGACCTTCCGCTACATCTCCTGCAGTCCTTTATCAATCCTAAGATATCGAATGCCACGGGAGTATGGGCTTTGCTCAGAAATCACACTTTACAGGAGGTGGTGTCCGCAGGGGGAGGGCTGGATTGGGAGGGGATACTTGGATTGCCTAGGGTCAAATCAATTGCATTTCTTCATCTTCATAGCTTTAGGAGAGATATTAAGCTTTTGAAGTTGCAGACCTCTCACCTTACTTCACCCACCTGGCTGGAGCGGAGGCTGAGGTCCGCTCGACCCTCCAGCAGACCCTTCTCAGTGATGTATAAAGAATTACTATCCTCTGCGTATTCTGAACCCCACTTTATAGGCTCCTGGGAAAAAGAACTATCCCTAACACTGTCTGACCCAGAGAAAGCCTTTGTACTGACCCATTCACACGGCTTTAGCCGTTGCATTAAAATTCAGGAGAACTCGTATAAGTTGCTAACCCGCTGGTATAAAACACCGGAGTTCCTTCATAGACTTAATCCGGAGATTCCTGAGGTCTGCTGGAGGTGTGGAGCGGGCATCGGCTCTCTTTCGCACATATGGTGGAGCTGCCCCAATATTCGCCCCTATTGGAGACAAATAGAAAAAGAATTGAACAAGATTTGTTCTACCTCCATTGTCTTGGATCACAAGTTGATCTTACTCTGGTGCCCAAACACGTCGTTCACCCCAACTAAGTCAGATTTGCCTACTATACTTATTACAGCGGCCAAGCTCTTAATCCCCCTTCTGTGGCGACAAACCGAACCTCCTACTGTTATGAGGTGGATGGGAAAGATAGATCAGCTATATAGGTTTGAGGAGCTGGCCCATTGGGAGTCACATACACGTGTGAAGTTTCTGAAAACATGGAGCCCCTGGGAAAACTTTAAACATCCTGCTGGTTAGAGCATAATACCCCCCCCCCCACCCCTTTCCCCCTCTTTCCCCTTGTTTGTCTCCCAGTCCTTTTCATTTTCATTTGTTCTGACTTCTATCTGTTGTGATATCTGGATTACGGTCCATGTGTTTACTTTTTGAAGAGGTCTTTGATTATCTCTGCTTGGAGCAGATTGCTGAAAGTGCCTGGAAAATTGTACTCTACTTCTGCCGTTATTGAAGCTCCATGTATGTGTATTGATGTAAAAAAAAAAGGATCTTGTATCAGTACATTTCTGTTTGCACATGGTATGACCAATAAAAAGAGATTTGGTTAAGAATATAAGTACTACAGGGTGACCTATTAAAAAGTACCCTGCTTCCGATATCTCCAAATCAAACTGCCTAATGGTAACTCTGTCTTAGTTGTCCGTAGCAACCATTCAGAGTTTAGCTTTCAATTCTTCAGAGCCATGTAGGAACTGAAAGCTGAGCTCTGATTGGTTGCTATGGGCAACTAAGACTGATTTATTATTTGGTTTATTGTGTCAGAAAGATGGTGTTCTCCCTGGAACAGCGAATAGTGATTGTGGAAGACTATGTGCGAAGCAGATCGATTAAAGAAATGCAAGAGACCTTTGCCAACAAGTACCCAGGAACAAAACCACCAGTCAAACGTATTCAGAGACTGGTTCGGAAATGGCATCAAACTGTCTCTGTTGCAAACATGAAGAAACCGAGGCCTCCGTCGATCAGGATAGATGAAGCTGTGCATGAATTTCAGCAGCAGATTGCAAGTAGCCCCCAAAAATCTACTTAAAAACTGTCTCAGCAAGTTGGTGTATCACGAACGACGTGTCAGCGAGTACTGAAATCTCTGAACCTGAAACCGTAATGAATAGCGTGTGCAGGAACTGAAGGAGTCCGACAAAACTAAACACGTCAATTACTGGACTTGTTTGCGGACTATGTGTGCTGACAGACATTGCGCCTATTGCTGCACTTCATGTCAGACGAAGCTTGGTTTCAAGGGTCAGGTCACGTACATTCCCAGAATACGAGGTACTGGTCTGCTGAAAATCCCCATTTGACGAAACACTACTTCACGACCAGAAAATTGGCTTTTGGTGCGCAGTGTCAGGAACATGAAGAGTGGGACCAATTTTCTTCAAATCAACTGTGAATACCGCAATTTATCTGGACATCTTTGAACTATTTTACAAGCAACTAACACCAAAAGGAAAAATGTCCTGCTTTTTCCAACAAGATGGGGCAACATGCTGCACCTCACCGAACTCACTGGCACCATGAACTGTTTACGGAGGAACGAACTGTGAGAAAGAGGTTATGGCCACGTTCCCCAGACTTGTCCACATGCGATTTTTATCGGTGGGGAAATTTAAAACCGAAAGTGTTTGCTAACAATCCACTTCACAAACACAATCCGCAGCATCACCGCTGAAGAGCTGCAAACAGGATCAGCCAACATAATTCGACGTTCGTAAAGATGCAGAGATGTGAATTTCAGCATCTTTGTGACTTGTGGGTAATAAAAAAAAAAAAAACAATCTACTTGCTCGTTCATCTTGTCATACTATCACTGGAGACGGGCTACTTTTTTGTGGGCCACCCTGTATAATATTGCCTCCTATGTACACGAATATAACTACTGTAATACGGTCTCCTATTGACAAGATCATAGCTACTATAATACTGCTAGTTCTGTGCATAAACATAACTACTATAATGCTGACCCCTATGTACCAGTTTAATACCCCAGAGTGGTATTACCAATCCTACACCCTGCTACTGTCTCTAATGGGCTAACTATAATGTCATCTGTGTATTTATTTCAGGTCCTCTTATACTGTGCATTAATTGTTCTGCTATGTAACTGTTATTTGTTGTATTACATGTTATATGCCTGGTTCACCAGCAGGTGGCAGTATATACAGCAGAGAAATCTTTAGATAGATTAGAACTTACCATTCCATTCTCCCCATTTTGAGCAGAAGAGGGTCAGTCCTGTTTCCCACCAAGGGAGGTTCTGCATGAAGTTTTCAGTAAGTCTTAGTGTCACGAATGAGTGGGTGTGAACCCACTGTGCCACTGACTGGCTATACCCTGGAGGGGCGTGTCTAAGCAACTACCTGGTTTTCACTAGAGCCTCTGATAGTGAGGATAGACTTAAGACGTTAGGGTAGTTGCCAGGGGCTACTCCAGAGTAATCCCTGAGTCAGTGGCAGCTGGTCCGGGGGAACCAGGAGGTACCTGAGTAGGTACCAGAAGTACAGGCGTAGTCAGGTGGGCAGAGACGTTACCAGGAGCAATGGTGCAGGACCGAAGGATGAGGCAGAGACGTGGTCAGACAGGCAATAGGTCAGGGCAGTGGGCACAGGTAAGGGTCAGGAAATCCGGATCGGCAACAGGAGAGTCAAAGCAAGCAGGCAGGGATCAGATCATAAGCAGAGTCCAGGAACTGAGTATAGGTCTGGAGCACATGAGAGTATCAGGAACCAGCGAACACAAGGACCTTGACACTGAGGCATCTGGGAAGGGGGCTGAGCCGCTGAAATATATGCAGGAGAGCCAGAGTTGATCAGCGAGGTCACCTAACCTAACTCACACAGCCCAGAGAGTGATGCGCTCCACCCTTAGAGCAGTGTAACACAAAACCAGCCGAACTCATGCTGTGTCCAGGGCTGAGTGGAAGATGTGGAGCGGAATCCTCAGAGGCAATAACACCTACAGAAACAGAGCCCGGGACTGCAGCGGTGAAATGGGAAGCACCGGCCATAGGTCACCACTGAACGCGGCGCCCGGGAACGCAGTGATAAGTGGGGGAACAGCGGCGTACAGCAGCCGCTGTTACACTTACAACACCAATATAAGAGCACTGGCCCTAAAGTAATGGCTGTGAGGTAGCTCCAAAGCAGATATTTATTGACAAAGTTTATGTAGTCCTTGGTTTTTGTCCTGTGTCTCTATAGCCACACATACATGTATTTTATTACATTATTATTTGGTAATTGTACAATAAACTCGTTTTCTACTATTAGTAGCGGTGTGGTGTATTTTTAGGGGTTATCCGCTGTTACACTTAGTCTAGTCTAGAGTTGGAACGAGATGAGAATCGCCCTGACTCCTTACAGATTAACCGACAGAGTGTTGCGAGGGGTTCAACAGCTAAAGGCACCCCACTCCAAAGGTACCAGAACAGCCCATGACCAGACTAAAGCCGAGTTTAGCACAGCAGAGAGATAAAGCTGAATATTTAAGTTTGCCTGCCAGCAAAATGTGCTGGATCCAAGAGAAACACCTTCTTGTACGGATGCAAATTGGTTCAAGTAAAGCTGTTGAACTTTATAAGAGTATGGACTCGACTATTTGTCCATCTCCACCATTACTCTCCCCTTTATTGCTTCGGAGCCTTACCCTACGGAGCGACGGTTCCATGACACACAAAGACTATTAAGGCCGAACCACACCACTCGGCATTCCGATAAACCTAGGACACGATCGGCCCTGGGTTGGCGGCATGTTGCACAAGGATATACTACAGTGAAACCTTTCCAAAATCAGGGGTTGTCTTTACAATGCAAACGCATGGGGCCCCCTGCTGCACGGATGTCTGCCCCAGGATGTCTGTACAGTCAAATATTGCACTGCTCACTCTCATAGGCCATCGGCCACTAGGCCTGAAGCCTGTGACAGGATGCATAAACAGTGTAGGCAATCATCGCAAATGCCTGCACTGGGATGCAAAAGAGGCCTGTGACCTGCACCACATCACAGATGGCAGTATGGAACGGGATGTTTTTTCTTTATTTTTTGGGGGGTGAGCATACTATGGGGAACTATAGGGAAGCCTTTTTACTACTGGGGGCACTGGGGGGCTTATTATTACTTGAGGGCACTATAGGTGGCTTTAGTACTAATTGGGGCTTTATTACTTCTGGGGTTGAGCTTAGTGTGGCAATGGAAGCCCCAGAAATAACTTTGTTTGGGGCCCCAGAAATGTCAGATTCATCCTTCCCAAAGACCACTTCTGTGAGAAAAGCACCCCCTTGTGTAAGCCCAATTTCCTGTGACAGAGTTTCAGATTTGCCCCCCAAAAGACCACCACTTTTTCAAAGTAATTTTGGGTGGTCTTCAATGCGCTTTCACTGTATTATTAAAAAATCATTATAGCAGTGATTTTTTGGAACTTCCTGTTATTTTCTGGAACAAGTTGTTTCCATTCTCCGGAAGTCATGGATGTCCTGTGGAGATATATTAGCTATGTTCTTCCCAGTGTGACAGTGGAATTAACATTATGAATAGACTTGGAGCCTCCATCATTCCCCCCACCATTCCTTGCCCTTCATGGGCACTCATCCCGGACCCCTGCCTTGTTTTCTGCTTTATCCCTGGAAGGAGTGGCTGCTGTTTGTTTGCTGCTCGGTCTCCACACAAGACCTGGGTTCTTAGCGCAGATGTTCTTGAGGAGATTTTTAAATATGTAGGAGCCTGTGAAGTACATCTGGGGCTGCTCTCTCAGATCTGCAGGCATTTAACTCATCAGTGTCCACAGCCTGTGCTACCAGTGGAGGGTTAAATTCCAGAGCCTGCTACTGTAGAGCCTGGAAACCTTCATTAAGTATGTTCTGCTGACAGTGATAGATGGAACGTCGTCTCAGTTCTGCTACATGTTTATATGCTAGTGCTTGTTTTTCTAATGTTATACTGTATATTGGGAGAAGTCATTTCCATATTCTCTATTAGAACTTCTGATGCGGCGTCGTATTCCCAGACTGAACCTTTCAGCTGTAAATAACTTATACTGGAACACACAGTAGTTTAGCTGAGCAAAGGGAATTTCCATATGGCATCTGGCTGCCATTTTGAGATAAGCTCTTTGGTTCTGCTGACCATGGCAGGAAATGATCAACTTAAGTCTTTTTAATTTACAGTTGTCTGTTCTCAAATGGTAACTCCGGGTGTTGTGAAGCTTTGATGCAGGCTGTGCAAATAAAAGCTGCATATTAGGAGTATTATGGAGTATTACACTGCACCCCATCTAAAAGCCCCATCAAATGTCAACCATGTGATTTTTAGGTAGGAGCGTCTTAGGCAGGGTGCTGAATCTCCTTAAAGGGGTTGTCTCACTAAATGGCATTTATCATGTAGAGAAAGTTAACCCCTTAAGGACCTAGCTCATTTTCACCTTCAGGACCAGGCAATTTTTTGCAAATCTGACCAGTGTCACTTTATGTGGTGATAACTTTAAAACGCTTTGACTTATCCAGGCCATTCTGAGATTGTTATCTGTTCACATATTGTACTTCATGACACTGGTAAAATGGAGTAAAAAAAAATCATTTTTATTTATTAAAAAATACCAAATTTGCCCAAAATTTGGAAAAATTAGCAAATTTTCAAGTTTCAATTTCTCTACTTCTATAATACATATTAATACCTACAAAAATAGTTATTACTTTACATTTCCCATATGTCTACTTCATGTTAGGATCATTTTGGGAATGACATTTTATTTTTGGGGGACGTTACAAGGCTTAGAAGTTTAGACGTAAATCTTGAAATTTCTCAGAAATTTTCAAAAACCAACTTTTTAAGGACCAATTCAGGTCTAAAGTCACTTTGTGAAGCTTACATAATAGAAACCACCCAAAAATGACCCCATTCTAGAAACTACACCCCTCAAGGTATTTAAAACTTTATTTAACAAATGTTGTTAACCCTCTAGGTGTTCCACAAGAATTAATGGAAAATAGAGATACAAAAATTTAACTTTTTGGGCAGATTTTCCATTTTAATATTTTTTTTTCCAGTTACAAAGCAAGGGTTAACAGTCAAACAAAACTCTATATTTATGGCCCTGATTCTGTAGTTTACAGAAACACCCCATATGTGGTCGTAAACCACTGTACGGGCACACGGCAGGGCGCAGAAGGAAAGGAATGCCATACGGTTTTGGAAGGCAGATTTTGTTGGACTGTTTTTTTTTACACCATGTCCCATTTGAAGCCCCCCTGATGCACCCCTAGAGTAGAAACTCCCAAAAAGTGACCCTATTTTAGAAACTACGGGATAGGGTGGAGGTTTTGTTGGTACTAGTTTAGGGTACATTTGATTTTTGGTTGCTCTATCTTACACTTTTTGTGAGGCAAGGTAACAAGAAATAGCTGTTTTGGCACATTTTTTTTGTTATTTACAACATTTATCTGACAGGTAAGATCATGTGGCATTTTTATAGAGCAGGTTGTCACGGACGTGGCGATACCTAATATGTATACAATTTTTTTATTTCTGTAAGTTTTACACAATGATTTCATGTTTTAGTGTCTCCATATTTTAAGAGCCATAGTTTTTTCAGTGTTTGGGCGATTATCTTAGGTAGGGGCTCATTTTTTGAGGGATGAGGTGACGGTTAGATTGGTACTATTTTAGTGGGCGTACGCCTATTTGATCGCTTGCTGTTGTACTTTTTGTGATGTAAGGTGACAATTTTTTATTTATTTAGCACAGTTTTTATTTTTTATTTTTTACGGTGTTCATCTGAGGGGTTAGGTCATGTAATATGTTTAAAGAGCTGGTCGATACGGACGCGAAGATACCTAATATGTCTATATGTCTTTTACCTATTTTTTTTAAAAAAATTACTTTACTTTTGGAAAAGGACGCTTTATTAATTTTTTTTTTACTTTTTTAAACTTAAATTTTATTAACTTTTTATTTTCACTTTATTATTTGTCCCACTCTGGGACTTTAACATTGCAGGGTCTGATCCCTGTTTCAATGCAGCACGATACATCTGTATTGTGCTGTATTGAACTGTTAGGCCCCTTTCACACGAGCGTGACAGATTAGGTCCGGATGCGTTCAGTGAAACTCGCACCATTTTGCAAACAAGTTCAGTCAGTTTTGTCTGCGATTGCGTTTAGTTGTTCAGTTTTTTCCGCGCCGGTGCAATACGTTTTAATGCGTTTTTCACGCGCGTGATAAAAAACTGAAGGTTTACAAACAACTCTCTTAGGCCTCTTTCACACGGGCGTCATGTTTTTTGCCCGGATAAGAGGCGGGTGCGTTGCGGGAAAATGCGCGATTTTTCCGCGCGAGTGCAAAACATTGTCATGCGTTTTGCACTCGCGTGAGAAAAATCGCGCATGTTTGGTACCCAAACCCGAACTTCTTCACAGAAGTTCGGGCTTGGGATTGATGTTCTGAAGATTGTATTATTTTCCCTTATAACATGGTTATAAGGGAAAATAATAGCATTCTGAATACAGAATGCTTAGTATAATAGTGCTGGGAGGGTTAAAAATAATAAAAAAGTTAACTCACCTTCTCCTCTTGTTCGGGTAGATGCCGGTCTGTTCTTTAGCTGTGGACTGAATGACCTGAGGTGACGTCAGATCACATGCTCCAATCACATGGTCCATCACCGTGGTGATGGAGCATGTGATCTGACATCACCACAGGTCCTTCAGCCACAGCTAAAGAACAGACCGGCATCTACGCGAACAAGAGGAGAAGGTGAGTTAACTTTTTTATTATTTTTAACCCCTCCAGCACTATTATACTAAGCATTCTGTATTCAGAATGCTATTATTTTCCCTTATAACCATGTTATAAGGGAAAATAATACAGTGAATAGACTGTCACCTAGAACCTATGCGTGAAAATCGCACCGCATCCGCACTTGCTTGCGGATGCATGCGATTTTCACGCAACCCCATTCATTTCTATAGGGCCTGCGTTACGTGAAAAACGCACAAAGAGGAGCATGCTGCGATTTTCACGCAACGCACAAGTGATGCGTGAAAATCACCGCTCGTGTGCACAGTCCCATAGAAATGAATGGGTCAGGATTCAGTGCGGGTGCAGTGCGTTCACCGCACGCATCGCACCCGCACGGAAAACTCGCCCGTGTGAAAGGGGCCTTAGGCCCCTTTCACACGGGCGAGTATTCCGCGCGGATGCAATGCGTGAGTTGAACGCATTGCACCCACACTGAATACCGACCCATTCATTTCTATGGGGCTGTTCACATGAGCGGTGATTTTCACGCATCACTTATGCGTTGCGTGAAAATCGCAGCATGCTCCTCTTTGTGCGTTGCGTGGATTATCACACTGCAACGCACAAAGAGGAGCATGCTGCGATTTTCACGCAACGCATAAGTGATGCGTGAAAATCACCGCTCATGTGAACAGCCACGCAACGCAGGCCCCATAGAAGTGAATGGGGTTGCGTGAAAATCGCAAGCATCCGCAAGCAAGTGCGGATGCGGTGCAATTTTCACGCACGGTTGCTAGGAGACGATCGGGATGGAGACCCGATCATTATTATTTTCCCTTATAACATGGTTATAAGGGGAAATAATAGCATTCTGAATACAGAATGCATAGTAAAATTGTACTGGAAGGGTTAAAAAATAAATAAATAGTTTTAACTCACCTTAATCCACTTGCTCGCGTAGCCCGGCATCTCCTTCTGTCTTCATCTGAGCTTTGTGCAGTAACAAGGACCTTTGGTGACGTCACAGTCATCACATGATCCATCACCATGGTAAAAGATCATGTGATGGATCATGTGATGACCGGAGTGACGTCATCACAGGTCCTGTTCATGTATTTAATGCTCACCCCAGGTCCTGTTCAGCAAAGGAGCCAGAAGGAGATGCCGGGCTACGCGAGCAAGTGGATTAAGGTGAGTTAAATTTATTTATTTATTTTTTTAACCCTTCCAGCGCAATTTTACTATGCATTCTGTATTCAGAATGCTAGTATTTTCCCTTATAACCATGTTATAAGGGAAAATAATACAATCTACAGAACATCGATCCTAAGCCTGAACTTCTTTGAAGAAGTTCGGGTTTGGGTACCAAACACGCGCGATTTTTCTCACGCGAGTGCAAAACGCATTACAATGTTTTGCACTCGCGCGGAAAAATCGCGGGTGTTCCCGCAACACACCCGCACCCGCACATTTTCCCTCAACGCCCGTGTGAAAGGGGCCTGTCACGGCCATGGCCATGACCGTGACTCCTCAACCGCATGCGGTTGCCTGCGGTTTGGTTTAGTGGTCAATCACAGGTGAGGGCCGCTGGTGTGTGGCCTCACTTGTGGTTGCCGCGAGCAACCTGTCGTATGTGTTGGTTTCACCTGAGCAGCCTGAGCGTTGCTGGGCAGCTTGCTGCATGGCATGCGGTTGCACCTAACAACCTTTCTGTTAGGTGTGTGTGTATGTATGCACTGTTGTTTGTCTGTGTGCACTCTGTGTATTGTGTGGTGTGCACTGACACCTTTCCTGCACTGTGGTTGCCCGTGGCAACGTTTGGTGATGTGTACATGTGGTGGCAGTGTCCCGGCCTTTGGGCTGACTCCCAGGACACGGTTGCCACCCATGTCGTTGCCAGCGGCAACAGCCACAGTGTGTTCTAGTGTTGGACACTTTCTCTTTATGTTGGTGTTTCCCTTCCCTGGTGCTGGAAGAGTTAACTCCCTTCCCAGGGTGTGTGAGTCACTGGGTGTGTCTGACCGTTGGGTGTGGCCTCTTAGGCCTATAAAGCCTCTCACTTTGGCATGGCTCAGTAGGTTGCTTCAGTCATGCTTTGCTGTAGCAGCCTCCTGTGATTTCCATCTTCTTGTAAGGGCCACCCTTCCGGTCATAAGTTCTATTACCGTGATGTGTTGTTGATGTCCTATGTCTTTGCTTTTTAGTGCGGCTATGGATGTCCTGGTTCCTGAGTGTTCGTATGTGTGTGCTGTTTCTCTTATGTTGTGTGGACAGCGTTTTCTGAGCACGGGTTCCAGTCAGCAAGGCTGAGACAGGTTTGTGTGGAACTGTTTGGTTCGCCTGTCTTATCCATAGTCCTGTTTATGTTCCCCATCTTCATGCTGCTTGACCAGTGAGACTCCTGCTCCTCCGTGCCTAGGAGGAGTGGGTTGTCTTACTCTGTTCTCTAGTTCAGGGCCGACTTGAGGGCTTGTAGGGACTATAAGGTTCCAGCGTATGAGCCCTCCTACCACCAAGGTCGGCTCATACAGACAGGAGACAGGGTCAGCGTTAGGGACGCAATAGGAGGTGACCTGCTCCCTAATTCTGTGGTCCTGGCCGAGTAGCGACTGGACATCCTCCATCATCGCACGGCTGAGGATTTCCCCCATCCTCAGCCGTGACAGGGCCTTAGCAACTATCAGTGAAAAACGCATCGCACCCGCACTTGCTTGCGGATGCAATGCGTTTTTCACGCAGCCCCATTCACTTCTATTGGGCCAGGGTTGCGTGAAAAACGCAGAATATAGAATATGCTGCGATTTTCACGCAACGCAGAACTGATGCGTGAAAAACAATGCTCATGTACATAGACCCATTAAAATGAATGGGTCAGGATTCAGTGCGGGTGCTATGCGTTCACGTCACGTATTGCACCCGCGCGGAAAACTCTCTCGTGTGAAAGGGTCGATACCTAATATGTATACTTTTTTTTAATGTAAGTTTTACACAATAATATAATTTTTTAAATAAAAAAAGTCATGTTTTAGTGTCTCCATATTTTAAGAGCCATAGTTTTTTCAGTTTTTGGGCGATTATCTTAGGTAGGGGCTCATTTTTTGCGGGATGAGGTGACGGTTAGATTGGTACTATTTTAGTGGGCGTACGCCTATTTGATCGCTTGCTGTTGTACTTTTTGTGATGTAAGGCTGGGTTCACACGGGCGTGACGGATTGGCTCAGGATGCGTTCAGGGTGCGTTCAGTGAAACTCGCACCATTTTGCAAGCAAGTTCAGTCAGTTTTGTCTGCGATTGCGTTTAGTTGTTCAGTTTTTTCCGCGCGGGTGCAATGCGTTTTGATGCGTTTTTCACACGCGTGATAAAAAACTGAAGGTTTACAAACAACATCTCTTAGCAACCATCAGTGAAAAACGCATCGCACCCGCACTTGCTTGCAGATGCAATGTGTTATTAACGCATCCCCATTCACTTCTATGGGGCCTGTCCTGCGTTAGAATATAGAGCATGCTGCGATTTTAAAGCATTGCAGAAGTGATGCGTGAAAAACAACGCTCATGTGCACAGCCCCATTGAAATGAATGGTGCTGGATTCAGTGCGGGCGCAATACGTTCACCTACCGCATTGCACCCGCGCGGAAATCTCGCCCGTGTAAACTCAGCCTAAGGTGACAATTTTTTATTTATTTAGCACAGTTTTTATTTTTTACGGTGTTCATCTGAGGGGTTAGGTCATGTGAGCTGTGCGCTGCGATTGGCCAGCGCTGCAGCCTAGGAGAAGAAGACGGCCACAGGACAAGGGCAGACACCGCCTACTATAACTTACAGAGCAAAGGTACCGGAGGGCATAACGGGAGAACGGAGCGGCGCCCAGGGATAATAGTAAGTGCAGTGAGATCCCCGGGCGCCGCTCTCCATGTCAGCATACTTAGTTCACATTGTTTTTACAAGTGAAAGGTCCTCTTTAAGTCTCCATACTGTTGTGGAAATTTTATTAGGATGTGTATTTAATATATTGTGTATTGTCATCATGTCTCTCAGTGTCAGGGTAAACCATTGGAGTGGATATCTTCCCGTGTATGTCCTGTCACAGCTGCCGGGTGCAGAGGTCTCCGTCAGGCAAATGGTCCATCTGCTAAGCACTGGGCTGTGGGCCGGGGGAGACTGATGTGTTCAGCAGAGCAGTGTTTTGTTGGCTGATGTATGGACGCCGGCTAGGGCCCCCAAGCAAGACGCAGATTTATTGGCTTGGCGTGGATGCATTTGTTAAGAGAACAATATATGAAAGGAAGGTGCGTTTGTTGTCTCTAGTGCGCCTGATCAGCCGCTAGAGATAATGATGTTGTCCTGTAAATTGACATACATGAGGATCATAGTAACTTTATCTGGCATTGATCACTGAGCAAGGCTGGATAAAGTTCGCTCCAGTGGTTATTGTATACATGTGTTTGTGAGCTGGCTATGTTCTCATCTTCCTATGTCATCACTTCCTGTATGTCATCACTTCCTGTATCTTTGTCTTGGGCCAGCCCCTTTTACACCTTTTGTGAGTAAATAAAAGAAACAGACTGGGCAGGTGGAAGGAGGAGTTGCTCAGAATTCCAGATGGTAACACCTGGGTCTGGCTCTGACTGCGGCTGAGGGAAAGGGGGTTTACATTTCCTTACACAAAGATATTGGAGAGCAGATTACAACTATTAATATTTCTACAACAATACCATGGAGTACTTCCAGTAAGTCTCCATACAGGACTAGTCTCTTCATGGAGATTCAGCACCCTGCCTAAACTGCTTCATGGGCATCGTACTGAGCCAGCCACAATCCTACTCCATACTCATGAGGGGCAAGCGCCTTGAAACAGCTGTCTATGGATGGATATCTAGTCTGGCTATATTCCCTTGTCACATCCTGATGCTTGTTGAAAAATCTGATCTTGACTTATAGGGAGCCACTTCCATTACTGGTGAGATAGTGTAATATGGCTCCCAACCATCATGTTTAATTTAAATCCTACTGACTTTGTAGATGTGCACTTGAATCCACCTGAATCCAATGCACTTAGCCCCATCTTAATCAGTGGCTCTAATTCAGAGATATTAGCATTTTTTTTTTATGCAGATGAGCCCTTTGGTGCAACTAAGGCATCACCGTTGCACCTCATGCTGAGCTCACTTTCCGTGTTGGCTACACAGTATAGACGTGATCATGCCTGGACTTGAACTCTTGCCTGCGCGTTCACCTCTGTGATTGGCACACGCACACTACTGGGCTGATTGGTGGATGGACTCTGTACAGCACATGCGCAGTATAGATTCCGTCTGTCACCACAGTGAAATTGAAAGGGTCAGACGTTCTCACTGCTCCAATACCTGGCCATGAAATCTCATGCACATGCCGGCAGCTATACAGAGGCGGCTCTAAACTTTGTGAGGCCTTAGGCAAAACTCAAACATGAGGCCCCACGAAGATCGCTGGGATGCTCGTGATCTCCCGTACGATACCCCGGCTCACAAATAATCTGTGTCAACCACCTCACGGAGCAGGTGGTGGGGTCAAAACTCCCCCTCCATGTAGCTCTATGGAAGACTCGGAGATACACAAGTGCAGTATCTGCCTCTCTCCCATAGATACATGGAGGGGGAGTGTTGACCACCTCTCTGGGCACAAGGAGATCCAGAGTACCATACAGGAGATCGTGGGGGATCCAGAACGGCCAGACCCCCCCAGATCAGACACTTATCTCCTATCCTTTAAGTAATTTATCCGCCACACTGCCCAATTAAGTAATTTGCCCCCACACTGCCCCCATTAAGTAATTTGCCCCCCACACTGCATCACAAATTTGCCCACACACTGCTTCATATTATGAAATTTTCCCCTTGTCCGCTGATCTGCTAAGCTGCTGCGCGGGCATGAGTTCAGTCACTTGAAAGCGCAACCCCATCCTGCGGCGTGTAATTACGCGCATGACTGGGTTGCGTTCTGAAGTGACTGAATTCATGACCGCGTGGCGCAGCAGCCTAGCAGATTAGTGGACAAGTACAAGGGGGGCGGGGAATAGCATTCGGGGCACAGGCTCAAGCCTGGAATGTTTTGACCTAAGGACGCTCCCACCGGACACCGCCGCAAGTACTTGCAGCGGTGTCCAGTGGGAGCTAGAGCGAGGCCCCCACCAGCGCGAGGCCTTAGGCAGCGGCCAAATGGAAGAGCCGCCTCTGCAGCTATACCATCAGCGCATGTGCAGTGAAGATCTTAGAAAGAGGATGACCACTCAGAGATTTTTATTGCTCTGGATCATGAGATTTCAGGGCCAGACATCACAGCAGTGCGGATGCCTGGCCCTGTCAATCTCACAGAGAGGGACTGGCAACAGTGAGTGTGGGAGGTGATGTGGTGCTCTAATGGGTCAGGCTACTTTCACACTCACGTTTCACGTCCCCAAAATTGCAAAATGGATGCAAACATTGGACTTTTTTACGGATCCGTTCAAACGGATCCACCTGTAAAGCAAGTCCGTTCTTTACATTTGCTTCTGTTTTGGCTTCCGTTTAGTGGATCTATTTTTAAAGAAGAAGGTGTGTCTTAAAGAGTCCACCCACTTTGACAGAGTATTTAAGCAGGTAAACCTCCATTCAGGGTTATTGTATTTTGGAACCATGTTGCCTGCACAGTTGCATCTGCGATTGAGGTTTCTAGTCCTAAAAGCGAGATGGAGAAGACGAGACCAGGAAAGAAGAAGACGCCGGTATTGGATACACCCTATAACTTCAAAACGGATGACCAGAGGTGTTTTTACAGTCCTGTATTCGGAGCTTCGTGCAAATCCAGAAAAATGTTTCAATTATATGTGCATGACAGTTGATAGTTATGACCAGCTTCTGCAGCGCATTTCATCACGCATTGAAAAACAGGATACCCGCTACAGAAGGGCCATTTCTCCTGCAGAGCGGCTAATGGTGACAATAAGGTAAAAGATTTGTCTTTTTTGGATAGCTGTGTATATATTGTCTATTTTTTTAATTATTTTTTCCATATATTTGTATTATTTTTTTAAAGGTTTCTTGCTACTGGAGAAAGTCTGTCATCGTTACATTACCAATATCGCATGGGAATTTCTACGATCTCCAGAGTAGTCAAAGATACTTGTCGTGCATTGTGGAAGGTTTTGCATGAGGATTTTATCCCACATCCAACAACAGAACGGTGGCTTCAAATTGCAGACAAGTTCATGGAAACAAGCCAATTCCCTAATTGTGTAGGAGCTGTGGATGGCAAACATAAAAGGATAGTAAAACCTTCTGGAAGTGGATCTGAATTTTTGAATTCCCAAAAATATTTCTCCGTTATCTTAATGGCCATTGCAGATGCTAATTATCGGTGGCTTTCAAAACCTCCCCTATGGGACGCCACCTGTATTCAAAGCAATTTGGATTACCACCTCCAAGACCTTTGCCAGGGACTGATGGACCTTCAATTCTATTTGTCGTAGTAGGGGACGAGGCGTTCCAAATGTGCGAGAACCTCAGAAAGCCATACTCCAGCCGTGACTTGAACTCTACAAAGCATGCGTATAACTACAGACTGACACGAGCTAGACGACTGGTGGAGTCCGCCTTTGGCATTTTAGTTGCCAGATGGCGGATTCTCACCAAAGCCATTAAACCTCAAAGTGGAAACCATAGACGATGTAGTCAAGGCTTGTGTAGTTCTACATAACTATCTTTTATCTGAGGAACCACTGCGCCTGGACCCGCAAGAGGTTGATTGTACACTCACCAGGATGCAACATTTGAGGGACCGTTTTGCCGATTACTTTGTTTCTGATGCGGGTAGAGTGAGTTGGCAGGATAATGTTTTGTAATTGTTTTTAATTTTTTTTTATCTTATACTAAATAAAAATTTGTTTTTTATTACACCTGTCTTCAAATTTTTATAATCAACCAACAAGAATGGTTATGCTAAAGTTGTGATATTTAGTATTTTTCGACAACTCATAATCTGCCTTGCTGAACACGAACATATCTATATTTTGAACCTAATTTCAACACCCAATATTGCAGGGTATTTGCATTTTATGGAGAAACTATACGTACTGTGTTCTCCATAGTGCTGCCAGGCGTAGACCTTCATCCATCTGTGAGTGCCATGGCATCACCTGCACTATTGGGCCAACAGTAGACCTGCCATAGCCTGTCAAACTGCTATAACATTGCTAAAGCCAGGCCTTTACAGTGTGATATTGCCAGCCCTTTCTGCGTGATCCTACGCATGGCAAGGGAGAGCATTCTAGTTTGAACTGCTGAGTTCTTTGGCTGGGTGCAGGTCCGTATTCGGCTCTGAACCCGGACAAAAACTTAAACAGCATCATGTTCCTTTCCTGTCCCTTGTGGTAATGACGCTACTTTCTGTGACAGCTTCATCTTTGCTAAAGAGCAATATATACAATTTTTGCTCTCTAGTAAATTTAATTGTTGATGAGGCCAATTCACATGTACCGTGACTCCCACAAGGGTTCATGTGGATTTGCACCAGATTGGCTGATGAACAAGCTTTTGCTTGTTCATGTGCTAATCAGCCAGAATATGATCAATAAGGAGCTTTAAGAAAGCTTGTTATTGATCGTGCTACATCAAATATTCTGCTACCTTTGGCACTATAGGCGTCGGTAAAATAAAACTCCTAGAAAACTATTTTTTATTTAATGAACTCTATTTTTTTTTGATGGGAGTTTTACTTTCCCCACAGCTCAAGTGGCCACAGTTAAGGATCATGAAATAAAAAAATAACACACAGTAAAGTAAAGTAAAGGTATTTATTTAACAATACATTTTCTTAAAAATGTTTTAATATAGACAATAAATAAAACAAATGAAAACTATAATTTATGAAAATGTTGAGGGGAGGTGGAGCGTTGAGGGGTGGACGTTCCAGAACCGGCAGCAGTAACCCCCTGTTATCTATTGAGGATTAAAAACAACGGGCCACAGGAAAAGGTGCAGGAGGGATTTGAGGGGTTTGGAGAGTTGAAGGGTCAGAGCTGGAATGTTCCCGAGCATGCGTAGAAGAAGGAGTTGGAAAAGAAGTTGGAGCGGTATAGGGAGGAGGAGAAGGCGTAAAAGAAAAATATGGAAGATTGTACACATGCTCGGGGGTGGGTGGGACCAAGGCGGATGGTGTGAATGGGAAGGTTGGTGCAAGGAGGCTGGTTGAAAAGAGTGGGATGGGGGTAGGTGTGGGACTGGGGGGCGGTTCAAAGTTTCCCACGACCCTGTTCTCCATCTAATTTTTTAACTCATGCACCTGCTCGGGAGTCATTTAGGTCCATTCGGGGGACTAAGGATTGCATTGTAATGTTGGTGAGGTGTGAGTTGACGGACCGACTCCGCCCCCTCCACTCGACGTGCCAAGTCATCTAACGCTCGCCTCATTTCATCTGCAAAACCTTCTAGAGCATCGGAAACCATCTCTACAAGGTTACCATAGTCCTCCCGATGGCTAGTACCGGATTTCCTGCTATTCAACATAGCACTCACATTTTGTCTCCAAGGTGAGAGCGTTTGCTGAAAAGAGGGACCAGGTGGGGGACCAGGATTGACCCGAACCGTTGTATAAGGGACAGGAGGGCTGGGGGTGGCGGCCGGTTCGGGGTCCACTTCAAGAGCTGGTTCAGGCGCCTGAGTGCTGCTGGCAGTTCTGTGGAGAGAAAAAAGGCCTTGTATTACTGCTTTCAAGTTATATGCTATGCCTACCTCTTAATGTAGTGGGCTACATGAAAAAGAGGTGTCAAACAATCCTCTGTGTCAGACAGCCCCTTGCAGACAGAAATTGAGAACAATTGTCCATCCGACCGTAGGGGGCTGCATGAAACAGAGGTGTCAAACGATGTCTCAGACATCCCCTTGCAGACAGAAGGAGAGGAAAGCAAAATCATTTTATATTTATTTATAAATAAAAAAACATTTACCTTCTAAGCGCCAGCGTACATCGCAAGAACCCCAAGGCCGCACTGTACATATATGGCGGCCTTGAGGTTGCTCCGGATCCACTTGGGGCCTGAACTTCTTTGCTGTAGTCTATCTTGAAGCGGTCCCGGATTGACTGCCGCTGAGTCATAACCTTGTGAACTGTTAAAAAACTAAATAAATAATTATATTATATTTGCATCGACTTAGGTTTACATTATACATGAGGAAAAAATACATATTGCTGTACTTACCACATCCTTTCTGAGCCGCCGCATTTAGATTCCCCCAGCCAGTGAACAACGAGTCACAGATCTGCCTCCAGAGCCACCGGGTTTGGTGATGGTCAGCATGTTGGCGGTCGGGGTGGTCCCATAAAGCGGTATGCGCCTCCACCAACTGGATAAGGAGTTTGTTGTCTATACGAGGAACAACGAACTCTATATCTTCCCCGGTGCAGACTCTGGAACCCTGGAAGAAAAAAGGAGAAGAAAATATTAAAAAATGTCCAGAATTTGTTGGTCGCGCTGCCTTCTGAGTGCAAAGTTCCAGTCCCAGACCCTTCTTTCCAATGCTCAGGTTGTTCCACCTTGTAGCCAAACAATTGGTTACCAGAGGCTAGGTGCACTCACGTACACCTGCACCCTAGAGGGAAGTATTGGTGGATCTGTGATGAAAAAAGACTTGTTTTTATGACTGAAATTTTAGATCTGTTGTAAGTAGAATAAAACCTGCTGATTGCGATATTACCTGGTGGAACTTGACTATTTGTACTAATACTTCCCTCTAGGGTGCAGGTGTACGTGAGTGCACCTAGCGTCTGGTAACCGATTGTTTGGCTACAAGGTGGAAAAACCTGAGCATTGGAAAGAAGGGTCTGGGACTGGAACTTTGCACTCAGAAGGCAGCGCGATCAACATATTCTGGACATTTTTTACTGTGAAGCGATCTATACTCACGTCGCTTGTCGGATCTGCAGCGCCGATAAGTACACAAAAATTGGAGACTGTTCTTTTTTAATTTGAAGAAAATATTTAAGAACGTACAAAAGAAAAATGCAAATCAAAAAAACAATGTATTCTATACTTACACGTCCCCGACCGCCACGGGCTCTCCCACGGACTCTGGAGGAGACTAGGGGATCCTGCCTGGCGGCTCTATGTCAAGGTTCCTAAAGGCGGCTCTACGTAAAGGTTCCTAAAAAAAAAAAATATATAATGATTAATGCAAGGATTCTTATCGGATTATAAAAAACTATTGTCGCTTGTACTTACCGGTTCTTGAATGCGGCAGCGCCATCTTGGCTGATGTTCTGATGCTTCAGACATCTGCAGAGACATACAAAAGTATATTTAAACATGCTATGCACCAAAATTGACATATATATCACATATTTATTTAAATAACTTACTTTTGGATGCTATTTTCAGAGCTTCTATAAAAAAAAATGTAGTTTTGATTGTAGATGCTAAAAAATAAAATTAAAAAAGAAAAATATATATATTAAAAACATTCTTCACATGAACTCGATTTTGATGCCCCCTCCACCGTTACCATCTGCCCTCTCCCAGTGCCATCAACTCCCCTATACCATAATCTGCCCACATGCCAACAGACCCCCATTGCCACTCAGTGCCATCTGCCCCCTCTATTACCATCAACTGAACATCCCCTGCCATAATCTGCCCACATGATTTGAGCCCACAACAGTGCCTCTTCCACCCTCCTGCAATCAGCCACACCTCTCATCAATCTGCCCCAACTCAGTGCCATCTTTGCCCCCCCAATTGCAATAATCTGTTCCCTAATCAATGACCAAATCAGAGTGCGTTGTTCCCCACCCAACTTGCCATCTGCCCCACCTCTGAGCCATCTTCCCAAGAACCCCCCACCCTCCCCTTGCAATAATCGGACCCCAATTCAATGACCGCCCAATAGTATTTCACCCCCCCCCGCCATCAGCCACACCGCTCGTCAATCTGCCCACCCTGCTGCAATAATCTGGCCCCTGCTCAATGACCCAAACAAGTGCCTCATCCACCCCCACCCACCCCCCACTTTGCCATCACTCCCACAATACTTTGGCACAGAAAAATAGAAAGAAAATTAAATAGAAAGATAGAACTTTCTATGCATACCTGTTTGTGACTTGTTCTCCCAAGATGGCAGTGGGAGGAGACATTTATTGAGCATGCTCAGAAAGGAAAATGAATGGAAACGGATCCGCCTCAGACGGAGCCATCACAGACGCATCTGTCCCCATTGACTTCAATTGTGTGTCTGCAAGCAGCATTTTGGTGTCCACCTCCAGAGCGGAATGGAGGCGGAACGGAGGCAAACTGATGCATTCTTAGCGGATCCTTATCCATTCAGAATGCATTAGGACAACACTGATCCGTTTTGGACCGCTTGCGAGAGCCTGAACGGATCTCACAAATGGAAACCAAAACGCCAGTGTGAAAGTAGCCGTAGTCCAGCCCTTTGGTGCTCCGAGCACCTAATTTACATATAACTAGAATCAAGAACTTCTCTGCATCTGCAGTGTCCCACTATGTGCTATATGTGGGAACTTTAAATTGCTGCTATATGTCATATTCAATGTATTTAATGTATTGTATTTTCCTAATATCAGGCTGGCATTGTCATTACATCTTTTCGCCTCTAGATGGTGCTGGCGCCACATACTATATATAGCTTGGGGCGTGCTAGAACACGAAGTGAAGTAGATAGTTGGAGAGAGGAGAAAGAAGGTAGAAGTGTATGGAGGAGGAGAACAGGCAAGTTCCACAATGTAGCTGCCTTTCTTTCCTCTGGGCCCTGATCAAGCCTGGAGATGACAGACCAAGGAGTCACAGCAGCCCAGGACAAGACAGTAAGTCTAAGTATGGATATAAAGCAAGTGTAGTGAAGATTAGAGCTGAGTCTAGCCGAGGGACTTCACATGCACCAGTGACCAGGAGGAACTTAAAGGTACCTGGACACAAATTTGCCTGTCAAGAGGGAGAACTCCCTTATTGGATTGCTCAAGATAAATAGGAAATCATTATATTTAGTACCTGAGTTCTAGAAAGTGCAAAACTACTTAAGCAAGAATTGTCATTCTGCCTGTTAAAGCCAAAGTATTGAGAGAACTCCTCAACTGACAATTGCAAGACCTGTAATAAGGAATTTCAGCTAACATGACATCTGGATTATAACCTTTGGTATATACAGTAAATGAACTGTACCAACTGTCCTGAGACTATTGATTCAGTAAATGCTTAACTGTTTTATAACAACTGACTCCTTATCCTTTCTACTACTACTCTCAACATTTCAACCATCTGGTTGGTGTTCCTTGCAATAGAGAGTGCCTTGGAGGATTTAGTGCTGTCTTCCCCTCCACTGCGCACCGGCCCAGGGAGCTACAGAAAAGTGAGTACAACTACTGCACCCATTCGGCACACCACCACCATAATACTCGCTACACCCCTGTGGCCCGGTCGTCGCACATCGGTAATACTGATTGCAGAGACAAAAGGCTCATTTTAGTCACCGTGCAAAACCCTACCAGGCAATATACCTATTTTAATATGGCTGTTCATGGTAACAGATGCTCTTTAAAGGGAACCTGTCACCGGGATTTGATGTATAGAATTGAGGACATGGGTTGCCAGATGGTCGCTAGCACATCTGCAATACCCAGTCCCCATAGCTCTGTGTGCTGTTATTGTGTAAAAAAAACAACGATTTTATACATATGCAAATTAACCTGAGATGAGTCCCAGCGTGAAGGAGCGCAGCACCGCCCCGCATCCTCAGAATCTCCTCCTTGCTCCCCGAGGAGAGCGCCGTAATCTCGCGATACGCAACCCATGTCCTCAGCTCTAGACACAAAATCCCGGTGACAGGTTCCCTTTAAAACGAATTACAAAAAAATACAATAATGCCTCATTCACACATCAGTGTTTCAGTCAATGATTTCCATCAGTGATTTTGAGCCCAAACCAGGTGCGAATCTAAACACAGAACAGGTGCAGATCTTTCCCTTATACCTTATGTCTGTGGAGGATCCAATCCTGGTTTTGGCTCACAATCACTGATGAAAATCACTGACCAAAACACTGACGTGTGACTGAGGCTTAATGCTGTTCATTCACATTTCTCAGCTCTATAAGGGAATTTTATCTGAGTTGTTTCTGCCCCCTAATGGACATACTGAGAATTAAACAATGTTTTTCAATAATAAGAGAGGCCACAGCTCTAAGGCAGGACAGGCAGTGTAGGCTCGAAGTGGCCCACAGGGAAATCCCCCGGTGGGACCCTGAGTAAGGTGAGCCCCTAGTCTCCCACCCCCAGCACAAATGGCACATAACACAGTAGACTTACTGCGCTACATACATATATTCAATGTACAGCACCTCAACCAGCCTATCCTACCTAATAAAAGCCCTGTGTCCGTGCGTGTGCGCCGATTATTGAAGTGTGCATGCGCAGGCCAATGGAAACACAGCACACCACATGCTGCCCAGACCGCCCACATCAGCGCTGCCGGCCAATAAAAACAATCCACCCCACACGCCGCCCGTACTGCCCACAATTGCGCCGGCCAATAAACACATGACCCGAACTACCCACAGCAGCGCGCCATTATTATGAAGTGCTGTGTCAGTTTATGCGCCGCCATTACATGAAACAGAAGCACCACCATTACAGTCCTGTGAGACACACACACAGCAGCTGCTGCTGCAAGCAGTATTAGGCACCAGTTGCTGCCAGTGGTCTCAGCGCCTCCAGTCAGTGCCAGTCATCTCTGCCACCAGTGATTGCCACCAGTCACAGTGCCCGCGGTCTCAGCCACCAATCAGTGGCAGTCATATCAGCCATCAGTCAGTGCCATGGGTTACCAGTCACAGTGCCAGCAGTCTTAGCTGCTAGTCGTCTCACCAACAGTCAGTTTTTTTTTACTTTTGACTTCTTGGCCAAATATAATTGAAAAAAAATAAGAAAAGAAATACAATGTAGTCAAATTCCCTTGCTATTTAATATAGACTTTTCCTACTAATGTTTATGCACTACTGTCCTAGCGCCCGTTATTGTAACGGGCTTAATGTCAAGTTTTCATATTAAAAACGTTAGATGTATTATATTTTAATGTATGCGTACGGTGGGCCCCCATAATTAATTTTACTGGTGGGTCCTAGGTACCCCACTCACTGGGCAGGTGAACAGTGTGTTGCTAGGAAACAGCTGCTACAAGTCCTTAATGTTATCCAAAGCAGCTTATCCTGCCTAGTAATCTGTCATTAAATAAAACGGAAGGGAAAGAGTGACATTTAAGGATCTGTTTTCTATACCAACTCTGTGTAATCTATATGCAAACCTATACACTATTCTGCTGTATATTACTTATCCTGTACTGATCCTGAGTTAAATCCCATATTATACTCCAGAGCTGAACTCACTATCCTACTGGTGTACTCACTATGTACATACATTATATTACTAACCCTGAGTTATATCCCTTATTATACTCCATGGTTTATTCTTCAGGAGCAGTTACTGAGTATGTACATTATACAGACGTGGACAAAATTGTTGGTACCCTTTGGTCAATGAAAGAAAAAGTCACAATGGTCACAGAAATAACTTTAATCTGACAAAAGTAATAATAAATTAAAATTCTATAAATGTTAACCAATGAAAGTCAGACATTGTTTTTCAACCATGCTTCAACAGAATTATGTAAAAAAATAAACTCATGAAACAGGCATGGACAAAAATGATGGTACCCCTAGAAAACACAGAACATAATGTGACCAAAGGGACATGTTAATTCAAGGTGTGTCCACTAATTAGCATCACAGGTGTCTACAACCTTGTAATCAGCCATTGGGCCTATATATATGGCTCCAGGTAATCACTGTGTTGTTTGGTGATATGGTGTGTACCACACTCGACATGGACCAGAGGAAGCAAAGGAAAGAGCTGTCTCAAGAGATCAGAAAGAAAATTATAGACAAGCATGTTAAAGGTAAAGGCTATAAGACCATCTCCAAGCAACTAGATGTTCCTGTGAGTACAGTTGCACATATTATTCATAAGTTTAAGATCCATGGGACTGTAGCCAACCTCCCTGGACGTGGCCGCAGGAGGAAAATTGATGACAAATCTAAGAGACGGATAATCCGAATGGTAACAAAAGAGCCTAGAAAGACTTCTAAAGAGATTCAAGGTGAACTTCATGCTCAAGGAACATCAGTGTCAGATCGCACCATCCGTCGTTGTTTGAGCCAAAGTGGACTACATGGGAGACGACCAAGGAGGACACCATTGTTGAAAACGAATCATAAAAAAGCAAGACTGGAATATGCCAAACTACATGTTGACAAGCCACAAAGCTTCTGGGAGAATGTCCTGTGGACAGATGAGACAAAAATCGAAGTTTTTGCCAAGGCACATCAGCTGTATGTTCACAGACGAAAAAATGAAGCATATCAAGAAAAGAACACTGTCCCTACTGTGAAACATGGAGGAGGCTCTGTTATGTTCTGGGGCTGCTTTGCTGCGTCTGGCACAGGGTGTCTTGAATCTGTGCAGGGTACAATGAAATCTCAAGACTATCAAGGAATTCTAGAGAGAAATGTACTAGCCAGTGTCAGAAAGCTTGGTCTCAGTCGCAGGTCATGGGTCTTGCAACAGGACAATGACCCAAAACACACCGCTAAAAACACCCAAGAATGGCTAAGAGGAAAAAATTGGACTATTCTAAAGTGGCCTTCTATGAGCCCTGACCTCAATCCTATTGAGCATCTTTGGAAGGAGCTGAAACATGCAGTCTGGAAAAGGCACCCTTCAAACCGGACACAACTGGAGCAGTTTGCTCATGAGGAGTGGGCCAAAATACCTGCTGAGAGGTGCAGATGTCTCATTGACAGTTACAGGAAGCGTTTGATTGCAGTGATTGCCTCAAAAGGTTGCGCAACAAAATATTAAGTTAGGGGTACCATCATTTTTGTCCATGCCTGTTTCATGAGTTTATTTTTTTACATAATTCTGTTGAAGCATGGTTGAAAAACAATGTCTGACTTTCATTGGTTAACATTTATAGAATTTTAATTTATTATTACTTTTGTCAGATTAAAGTTATTTCTGTGACCATTGTGACTTTTTCTTTCATTGACCAAAGGGTACCAACAATTTTGTCCACGTCTGTATATCCTGTACTGATAATGCGTTACAGCTTTTATTATACCCCAGAGCTGCACTCATTATTCTGCTGGTGAAGCAAGTAAACTGTGTGTATCTGTCACAACCAGACATCTGAGAAGCTCTGACAGATGCCTTTCAGAACCTCCTCCTTGAGCTATTCTTTGTTTTGGTTTTCAGTTCTTCATCTCGTTAGCCTCTCTCAGCTGTCATGTAGTTGGACTGATTGCATCCCTTTAAATTCCTCCCCATAATGCATTAGTGTGCGACTTATACAACTTCCTGGAGTGTGTGTGCATGCTGATCCTATTTCCCAGTCTTCTACAAGATAAGTGTTACATTCTTTTGTGATTTCCTGTTTGCTGGATCCCAGGTGACCCTGACTCCCTCCGTGTCTAGTGTAGGGAGCCGGTGGTCGTTTCCCCTCACTATTGTAGGGTGTTCAGGTGTTATACAGTCGAGGTACGAGGATATGTGATCATCTACCATTGGGATTTTTGCATAGGCTGAGCAGTCAGGGAGAGTGCCAGGTCTTATGCAGGGGTCTCCCTTTTGTTCCTTAGTTTTGGATCCAGTGAGTCATACTGTACATTCATTTTGCATTGTCTTGTTAGATGTACACCTTCCGTGACATTATAAGCCGCCTAAACCGTCTCAAGCATGGATCCGGTTTCACTTTTGACTGAACGCTTTCAGGGTCTTTAATTGGAGGTAGCTGATCTCCGTAAGACTCTTTCACAGTTTCTAGTGACCGGTTCAGCTTGCGTTCATGGAGTTTGTTCTGAGCCTAAGATCTCCCTCCCGGATACGTTCTCCGGGGGTAGTGAGAATTTTGTGCGTTTCAGAGAGGCTTGCAAACTCCATTTTCGCCTTCTTCCCCATTCCTCTGATGATGAGGAACGGAGGGTGGGGATCATTATATCGCTGCTCAGGGATAACGCTCAGTCGTGGGCCTTTTCGCTGCCGGTGGGGGCACGGCCCCTCCGTTCAGTGGATTAATTCTTTTTAGCCCTGGGTCAGATATATGACGGATCGTGTTGCTTTGGCTGAGTCTAGACTACGTCTGTTATGCCAGGGTAAACAATCCGCAGAGATATATTGCTCAGAATTTCGGAGATGGGCAGCTGATACTGGTTGGAATGATTCTGCACTCCGAAGTCAATTTTGCCATGGTCTTTGTGAGGGATTGAAAGATGCATTTGCTTTTCATGAGAGGCCTATCTCCTTGGACTCTGCTATGTCTCAGGCCGTTCGTATTGACAGGCGTCTTAGAGAGAGAGGAGAGATCTCTCCTTCCTGTCATACTCAGTCCCAGGACAGTGCAGCGGTCTCATTCTGTGCGCAGGGGTCTCAGTCGCTGTCAGCCCCTTCTGAGCAGGAGCCCATGCAGCTGGGGTTGATTGCCTCTGACAATAGAAGATTCAGCCCGCATAGGAAGGTTTGTTTTTGTTGTGGAGGTATAAATCATTTGGAAAATGTTTGTCCCTCTAGGAGATTCAGGCAGTTCTGGGAGTAATAAAGAAACAAAAAGGGAAAAATCTTTTAAAAATGTTCCATCTGTTACTATTGGCAGGGTTGAGGCCCAAATTGAAGGTTTTCCATTTGCTTGTAGTTCCCGTTTTGTCCTGCCTGCCAGGGTGGCGCTAGAGAGCAAGAACATTTTTTGAGAGATTTTTGTAGATAGTGGAGCAGCTGTCAATCTCATTGATAATCATTTTGCGATAACTCATGGTTTCCAGGTATGCACTTTGGTAAAGGATATTCCTGTTTTTGCTATTGATTCCGCTCCACTTTCTCAGAAATCATTAAAGGGCATAGTTCACAATATTCGTTTAATTGTGAGTGATGCTCATGTTGAGGATGTGTCATGTTTCGTCCTTAGCGGATTACCTACTCCTCTTGTGTTGGGGCTACCCTGGCTCACTAAACATAATCCCACCATTGATTGGCAAGCGAGGCAAATAAATGGTTGGAGTGACTTTTGCAGAGAGAATTGCCTCACGACATCTGTTTCTGAGGTTTCTACTAAGACTGTACCACCTTTTCTCTCTGAATTTTCGGATGTCTTCTCTGAGAGTGGAGTTCAGGATTTGCCCCCGCACAGGGAGTACGATTGCCCTATTAATCTCATCCCAGGCGCCAAGCTGCCTAAATCTCGTTTATACAATCTTTCCCAACCTGAAAGGCTCGCTATGCATGCTTATATCTCTGAGAGTCTGAGAAAAGGACACATACGACCCTCAAAGTCACCTGTTGCCGCTGGTTTTTTCTTTGTTAAGAAAAAAGATGGTTCTTTAAGACCTTGTCTGGATTTCAGGGAGCTGAACAGTATTACTATTCGTGACCCTTATCCGCTTCCTCTGATCCCGGACCTGTTTAACCAGATTGTTGGGGCTAAAGTATTTTCCAAATTAGATCTAAGAGGGGCATACAACCTGGTCAGGGTCAGAGAAGGAGACGAATGGAAGACGGCCTTCAATACCCCTGAGGGCCATTTTGAGAATTTGGTTATGCCTTTTGGTTTGATGAATGCCCCAGCCGTTTTTCAGCATTTCGTGAACAGCATTTTTTATCATTTAATGCGAAAATTTGTATTAGTGTATTTGGATGACATTTAGATTTTTTCTCCTGATTTCAAAACTCATAAGGAACATTTACGTCAGGTCTTGTTCATCCTGCGGGAGAATAAATTATACGCGAAAAAATGTGTGTTTGCGGTTCCAGAAATTCAATTTCTGGGGTTTCTTCTCTCCGCTTCTGGTTTTCGCATGGACCCCGAGAAGGTCCGCGCTGTGCTTGAGTGGGAGCTTCCTGAGAATCAGAAGGCGCTGATGCGTTTTTTGGGCTTTGCTAATTATTACAGGAAGTTTATTTTGAATTATTCCTCTGTTGTTAAACCACTCACTGATATGACCAGAAAGGGGGTAGATTTTTCTTCCTGGTCGGTAGAGGCGCATAAAGCCTTTTCTAATATCAAGGAGAGTTTTGCTTCTGCTCCCATCTTGGTACAACCTGATATTTCTCTACCTTCATAGTTGAGGTTGATGCTTCTGAGGTAAGGGTGGGTGCGGTCTTGTCTCAGGGTTCCTCTCCTGCCAAATGGCGACCGTGTGCCTTTTTCTCGAAGAAACTCTCCTCCGCAGAGAGAAATTACGATGTGGGAGATAGGGAGTTGTTGGCCATCAAGTTGGCTTTTGAGGAATGGCGCCATTGGCTAGAGGGAGCCAGACACCCTATTACCGTGTTTACTGACCATAAAAATCTGGCCTACTTGGAGTCAGCCAAGCATCTGAACCCGAGACAGGCCAGATGGTCTTTGTTCTTTTCAAGGTTTAATTTTGTTGTCACATTCCGCCCTGGGGTTAAGAATGTGAAGGCAGATGCCCTGTCACGTTGTTTTCCGGGAGGTGGGAATTTTGAAGACCCGGGTCCCATTTTTGCTGAAGGTGTGGTGGTCTCTGCTCTTTTTCCTGAATTGGAGGCAGAGGTGCAGGCAGCCCAGTCAGAGGCTCCTGATCTTTGTCCTCCTGGGAGGTTGTTTTTGCCTCTCGCTTTAAGACACAAGATACGGTCCTTGCTGGGCACCCGGGGGCAAGAGCCACAGTGGATCTCATCGCTCGGAGATTCTGGTGGCCGGCGCTTCGTAAGTCGGTTGAGGGTTTTGTGGCAGCCTGCGAGACTTGCGCTCATGCCAAAGTCCCTCATTCACGGCCATCAGGTCCTCTCCTTCCCTTACCCATTCCTTCCCGTCCTTGGACACATCTGTCCATGGACTTCATAACGGACCTGCCTCGTTCCTCGGGGAAGACTGTGATTCTGGTGGTGGTGAACCGTTTTAGCAAAATGGTGCATTTCATCTCTTTTCCTGGTTTGCCCAATGCTAAGACGCTGGTGCAGGCATTTATTGATCACATTGTCAAATTGCATGGTATTCCTTCAGACATAGTCTCTGATAGGGGCACGCAGTTTGTTTCCAGATTCTGGAAGGCTTTCTGTTCTCGCTTGGGGGTTCGGTTGTCTTTCTCTTCTGCTTTCCACCCGCAGTCGAATGGCTAGACAGAGCGCGTCAATCCGAATCTGGAGACATATCTGCGCTGTTTTGTGGCGGAGAATCAGGAGGATTGGTGTTCTTTTTTGTCTCTTGCTGAGTTTGCTTTAAATAACCGTCGTCAGGAGTCCTCTGATAAGTCACCATTTTTTGGTGCATATGGGTTTCATCCGCAGTTTGGGACTTTCTCGGGAGAGGGGTCTTCTGGTTTACCTGATGAGGACAGATTCTCCTCGTCTTTGTCATCTATTTGGCAAAAGATTCAGGATAATCTAAAGAGCGTGAGTGAGAGATATAAGCGTGTGGCAGATAAGAGACGTGTGCCTGGTCCAGACCTGAATGTTGGTGATCTGGTGTGGTTGTCTACCAAGAATATCAAATTGAAGGTTCCTTCCTGGAAGTTGGGTCCTAAGTTTATTTAAGGGCCTTACAAAATCCTGTCTGTCATCAATCCTGTTGCCTACCGTCTTGATCTTCCTCAGACTTGGAAGATCCATAATGTTTTTCATAAGTCCTTATTAAAACCTTATGTTCAACCCATTGTACCCTCGCCTTTGCCTCCTCCTCCGATTATGGTTGATGGGAATCTTGAATTTCAGGTCTCCAGGATTGTGGATTCTCGTGTTGTCCGCGGTTCTCTCCAGTACCTCGTTCATTGGGAGGGTTATGGTCCTGAGGAGAGGATGTGGGTCCTAGTGACAGACATTAAGGCCACTCGTCTCATCAGGGCTTTCCATAGGTCCCATCCTGAGAAGGTGGGCTCTGAGTGTCCGGAGTCCACTCGTAGAGGGAGGGGTACTGTCACAACCAGACATCTGAGAAGCTCTGACAGATGCCTTTCAGAACCTCCTCCTTGAGCTATTCTTTGTTTTGGTTTTCAGTTCTTCATCTCGTTAGCCTCTCTCAGCTGTCATGTAGTTGGACTGATTGCATCCCTTTAAATTCCTCCCATAATGCATTAGTGTGCGGCTTATACAACTTCCTGGAGTGTGTGTGCATGCTGATCCTATTTCCCAGTCTTCTACAAGATAAGTGTTACATTCTTTTGTGATTTCCTGTTTGCTGGATCCCAGGTGACCCTGACTCCCTCCGTGTCTAGTGTAGGGAGCCGGTGGTCGTGTCCCCTCACTATTGTAGGGTGTTCAGGTGTTATACAGTCGAGGTACGAGGATATGCGATCATCTACCATTGGGATTTTCGCTTAGGCTGAGCAGTCAGGGAGAGTGCCAGGTCTTATGCAGGGGTCTCCCTTTTGTTCCTTAGTTTTGGATCCAGTGAGTCATACATTCATTTTGCATTGTCTTGTTACCTGTACACCTTCCGTGACAGTATCTATGGCAACAGGGAGGGGGGCCTTATAAGAGGGATGACATGAAGTGACTGTTGCTATACCTTTAAGTGCTTGCAATTTTCATGCTGCTTTCCCCTTCAATGTGTCACATACTTGCAATAATGTTGATACACCATGTTATATATGTAATCCAATATGTTACGTAAATGCTGTTTAGGTCTTATTCTGCTTGTTGAAACCTTACGAGAAAATGTATTGTAAAATGTGCATAGGTCCTGGACATGTATGTTTGTAAAAAATGTTGCAGTCAAAATGGAATATCACTGCTTTGGGGCAGCCATACACCTTGGGCAGAACGCAATGGACATTGTAGATCAGGGATCTCAAACTGCGTCCCTCCAGCTGTTGCAAAACTACAACTCCCAGCATGCCCGGACAGCCTACAGGTATCAGCCTACAGCAGGGCATTGTGGGAGTTGTAGTTTTGCAACAGCTAGAGGGCCGCAGTTTAAGATGCCTGTTGTAGATGGTCTGCACTGGAAACAGTAAGAAATGCACTATGATTACACGGAGACGTGTGAGAGCAAGTCACATAAGTCATGCAACACAAAAGGGTGTGCCTAAGGGTATGGTGATATTTCATGTTATATTTCCATGGTGTTGCAATGCGACATACTGCTGACAATCTGACTTGGATGGATTTTTGCAACTGCCACGTCGCAGTTGCTGCATGTTGCATTGCGACGCCATTGAAATACGTTACATGAAATGTCAAGATACTTTCTTGTCGCGCGATACATGTCGCTGTGTAGCCATACCCTTAATATTGTATTGCTCTGTATGGCATAAATGTATTATGTTGAAAGTAAATGTTGTAACACTGAGCTTATGCTGCCATCTACTGACCAGTTGTATTATTACTGTTGGATAGTATATGTGGGCGCAAAGATGATTTGGGTGACCTGATCTGATTTGTGTAAGGTTCTTAAGCTGTAGAGAGCTCATGGAGAGCACATGTCCAAAAGGATAAATAGCAGTGCTCTGCAGACCTGTTGGTTAGTAGCGGGCAGAAGACAGGGTGAGATGAGTAAACTGCCTCTGGAAACAAGACCAGGAATAATCCTGGGAGTAACTAGCTAGACAGTGGAGGTGATTGATTCTAGTAATAAAGGCACAGCACCTCAGGGACTAGCTAGGGCAGCTGAAGCTGAATATTGCAGAAGAGTTCAGGATGGAGCTGAAACAACCTAGGCTGTGCATTCTGGAAGCAGCCAAGGTCTGTATAAGAGACACGACTGTAACCAAGACCAGTCAGCCTGTAGTATAGGAGAATTAGAATCTGCCTGTTGTGCTTTCTCTCTTTTAACGGTTTGGGCTTCAAAAACTGAATAGAAAACTTGATCAAAACCTGAATGTGTACGGGCAGTCTAAATACAGTATTTTGGCCTGTACTGTGAATATGCTGGTAATGTGTAATCTCTATGGGGGTTATTTATCAATCTGAAACACGCCTAAATATTTTCAATGCCTGTTTTAGGCTACTTTCACACTGGCGTTTGGTGCGGATCCGTCTTGTATCTGCACAGACGGATCCACACCAATAATGCAAACGCTTGTATCCGTTCATAACAGATCCGTTTGCATTATTAAAAAAAAAAAAAAAAATCTAAGTCAAAACGGATCCGTCTTGACTTACATTAAAAGTCAATGGGGGACGGATCCGTTTTCAATTGCACCGTATTGTGTCAGTGAATACGGATCAGTCCCCATGGACTTACATTGCAAGTCAGGACGGATCCGTTTGGCTCCGCATAGTCAGACGGTAACCAAAACGCTGCAAGCTGCGTTTGGTGACCGTCTAAAAAATGCAACAGAGACCGAACGCAGCCAAATTGATGCATTCTGAACAGATCCCTATCCATTCGGAATGCATTGGGGCTGAACTGATCCGTTTTGGGCCCCTTGTGAGAGCCCTGACACGGATCTCACAAGCGGACCCAGAAACGCCAGTGTGAAAGTAGCCTTAGGCGTAGAAAAAGGTCTAAATGTAAGACAACTAGGAAGCTGTCTTACATTTAGAAGCGGCGGTGGATATGTCGAAGTTATGAAGAGGCCGACGCCTTTTCATAACTGCGGCGGATCCTCTGCCAGCTTAGGACTGGCATCTAAATGTTCCCCTATGCATCTTGCATCTAGTTCCATGTCTAGTGCTCCTTGTCTGTGTAGTTTGATTATTTCAGTCTAAATATATTTTTTTATACATGTAGTTTGAAGTTTGTGTCTTTCTTTGAATCCGTCTTGCTTTGATTGTTTCCATTTCAACTCCACACGGTTAGAATTTTTTGTCTCTGGGTCCTAGTGGCGTGCCCTCCTGTAATGGTTTTATGGTCACTTCAATACCTGATTGACCAGTGGGAGGGTGGGGTGAGTATCGACATGTACTGATCTACAGTCAGCAGCGAGTGTTCTATACATGTGACAGGCTTCCTTAAAGTGAACACCCATCCCTCTATACCTTTTTATCTAAACAGATCCAAAGTGTTTAGTTCCTTTATTTACTTTTATATCGGTTTTCTAATACAATTCTTCTCTATAGATATTGGGGCTCATTTACTGAAGACTGGTGTTTCATATACCATATGGGGACTGGTGGGTGGAGGACCCTCCAGGTCTCGCCTATTTCTGAATAAAACCCTTTTGGGCGCCAGTAGTGGTTGATTGATAATGGTGGTTTAGCAAGTTAAGTGTGTAGTAGGTTTTTTGCATCAGCGTTCTAATTAAAAAAAGGGAGTGAAGGTAAAGGGATGTGTAAGAGATATTAATGTGTAGGAAAAAAGTGTGTATATATATATATATATATATATATATATACACACACACACACACATATGTAAAAGATCTGCATAAAAGATTGTGTACATATATAAATTCTGCTGAAAGGATAAAAATTGTACACATAGGTGGGATCACTGCATACCGTCTCGAGTGCCTGAGAGACCGTGTTCTGCAGTATCGTACACAATGTAGTGTGGTACAGTTTAGGCAAATGAATAGGTAAAAACAATATTTGTTTAAAAGGATACCAATACATTTTTTAATGTGGTATCGTGGGTAAATTACTCACTTCACGAGGGGGGGCGGTTTACCAGGATAAGCATAATACACCTGTAAACCGAGTACCCCCCCAGCCTGGATCGCTTCTAGAGATTTAACGGATGAAGGCTGCCAATCACACGGGTGCTTCTCTTCAAAGGTCTTTATTGCATGTACATAATATCCGTCTCAACGCGTTTCAGGACAGGCACGTCCCTTCATCAGGAGCAATGTTTCATATACCAGCCTTCATAAAAGGTCCGCCAGAATAGAATGCAGCTAATTTGTTAAGAGGTGCACGTCTATTAATACAATTATTGTATCTTGTGTTATTTGTGCGCCAGAAACTTTAATCTATACCAGATAGGACCTGGCATACATTTCAGTTATAATTGACACTCATTTTGTGGCATAAATGATTGTAACTGTGACGGGCCTTAGTGGCCCTGCTGATTTCTTCTAATCTCTGTCCATGCTTTAAACAAGTGACAAGCGCAGTGGAGAAACCTAAAAAGTCCACAGCATAGGGGATAACTAATCGGTGGGGGTCAGACCACCGCTTCATAGAGATGAGAGAATGGTACCCCCGTTCTTGGGATTGGTGGGTGTTCCAGTGGTCGGAACCCAAGGATCAGTTAGTTGTGACTAACTTCAATACTTGGCACAACCCCTCCAAGATCACAGTAAGCTTCTTTGCCCACCCTAGTGGTGAACCAGAATTAAATTACCCTTTGTGGTATAAGCCTGCCCCCTTTGAAGTATATTTCATGGAGCAATCATAACAAGTGAGGTCCTGCATTATGAGTTCTCCTGAAACCAGATATGACTGTAGGTCCTGATGGTGAAAGGAATGAGCAGCAGTATTAGGCGCACTCACAAGTACAGACACTCAAGCGCCTGACGAATGCATTGAAGGCGATTTATTGGGTTCCTGGGGTTCATATCCCCTCTTACCTTAAAATGACATATAATAGTCACAGTATATACAGATTACTGCAACATGAAATATTCATGGCCAAATAATTATAATTTAAGGCCATTTTAACCTAAAACAAAAAGGCAGTTTGATGCCATGATTGGGGCCATATCAATCATGATGAATTACTGGTCTGGTGGACTCTATAAAAATATAGAAACATATGTCATTTGCATTTATGGTTTGTGGGGAGCCATTGACAATGAGCTGTCCTCGGTAGCTGATATTAACCATTTCATAGTCGTGGAAGAGATAACTAAAGCAAAAATGGCTGAATAGAATCTAATAGGAATTCACAAAAGAAGAATGACTCGGAGTAAGAAGGATAAGTAAGGCTCTCCGTAGGATGCACCCTAACTTGTCTACTATCATCCATAAGCTGAATATTACAACAGCTTTGCAAATCCAAGAAAGTTAAAGAAGTTTATTCTCCACAATAGAACTGTTTATGCAAAATTATCACCTGTGTTTCCTAGCAAAATAAAAATACAATACTGTATGTACTGTAGCAATAAGAAAATGTGCTGCACAACATTTCATGGAAACAATTTCCTCACTAGAGGACACTTAGTTCCATTAAAAAAAACATATTACTTGGACCTAAAGATAGTTTGGTGCTATGAGGTGGACATTGACTAACTTAATTGCAGTTAATGTTCTTCAGCAGTTACCACTGCCATCACTTATCATTAGCATCTGGCAGTATTATTGCCAGTTGTCTCTTGAAGGGAACTGCTATCAAGGTCCCCTAAAACAGAGAGCTATGTTTGACTATGGAAAGCTGCAGCGTTTTAAGTGTTATTATGAGGTCTGGACTCCTGAAGAACATTAGTGCATACTTTTTACTGACTAGTTGACGTTGAAGTGAATAAAGACAAGATACACGGAGTACTACAAATATTTTTTTATTACTTCCTGTCAACATAGCTTCATAGCAGGCCCCCTTATATGGGAAGGCACTCAACAAGGCTGGAAAACCTTCTCAACGTTTGGGGAAATCCAAAGATTACATTTCTTGTGGCACTAATGAGAGGTCCAGTGTGTTTATACCAAAGAACGTAAATTACCTTGTCTTTAGCAGGGATGAGATTAGGACCCAACCCTTTGACATCTATCTACCACTCATTGTGTTGATACTATGGCATTTAATGGGTTTAATACTGTGCACAGGTTCTTGCACAATCTCCAATGTTATGTAATTTATCCAATACTATTTGGATCCTGAGATCTGAGGAGGATTTGAAATAGTGGTATGAGTAATCTAAAAATATTTGCCCAATTGGTGAAATGTCCTATGTGAAACTCCCCTATACCAATGGAGAGACCTCCAGCGGGTACCGAACCTGGCCACCATACGGTAATGTCAAACGGTCAACTAAGGTTGATTTAGTTCAGCTGTGGGAGATCCGGATCTTGTAGCCGTAATACAAAACTGCATAAAACGTGGCTATGTTATGTCCACTCGTAACCAGGATTCTCAGCCTATCGGGGCAAAGTTTTGATACCACTTGCACAGCTATGAGGACAAATTCTTCAAGAAAATGCTAATAGTTCAAGAAAAGTATCTCTAAAAGTAGAGCTGCACTTTAGATATGTAGGGGTAGAGTCCTTAGTTGACAACCTGTACGAAATCTTCAATAAATCGCATAGTTCAACCAGAGCCAGCCATGAAGATCTATAAGTACTAAATTAATTTTTTCTTCAAGAGCATACAGTCTTTTGCACAAAAGGAATCTTGCAGCAAAGTGAGCAGCAATGAGCAGCTGTACCCTCTCTCTGCAAACAAGATCATTTACTTATTTTTGTTCCTGCCATTGAAGCTTGCAAGGAGCTTTGATGTTGCATGCAGTTATGGCAGTTGTAGGGTTAAGGCTGGCAATTCACAATCCATAACATAAAATAGAGTGTAGCATCAAGACATTTCTTTCAGGCTGAAGAACATCGCATTGGGACAGCCATGCACAAGAAGCAGTAAAGCCAAGTTGCAGGCAGTGTGGTGAAGCTAGTATGGCCCCCGCCCCCCAACTCCTACCAAACCCAAAGTGGACCATATACACAGGTCTCATGACCAGCCCCGTACAGAACTGGGATTTAAAAATAAAGAAAAAAAGGCAATTATGTAAAAAGTTTCTTTGGAGAGAACAAGTGCAACAAAAAGCCAAGGCAGAACAGCAAATCAATCCAGATAAAGCCAATGTGCCAAAAGTTAGTTGGGGCAGCCACAGCAGTCGTGGCTAAAGAATCAAGCCTGGGAGTCCAGATATATATATAAAAAAGTACATTATTGTTCTCCCTGCTGCCCCCTACAGTCCAAATTCTAGAGAAACAAATATGATGCATTCTCTCGCCCAACATAACCCTTCCTGAGCTTAAAATGAGGAAGGTTCCTTATAGTCATCCATTGTCCTTCCTCCTGTTAAAGCATCCCTCTGTTGTTGTAAGGTGCAACCACATCATAGAGACCGTTCTGCAAAGTTCTTTACATATGGCTACAATCACAGTAACAAGCGTGGAAAGAAAATGGTGTCAATTATTTCTATAGAAAACAGCCGTATTTACAAAAACATCATACTTTTTCCCCTTTAGGGAATGCTTTGGCCTCCTGGTCAACCCCACAGAAAATAAGTCTCATTGGCTGGATTGGTTCTGTGTACATATGGAAGAAAAGATGGTCTTTCAGTGAAAATTCGACCTGCAGATACAAATGCTTAAAGGCAAATGCTTAAAGAGCATCCAGAAATATGCATAAGGATAGGCCATCACTGTATGGTCAGCGAAGGTCAAATTTTCCTTCGTTCTGGGGCGTGGCGTGGGGTATACAGACCTCCACCAATCACATAGAATAGCTTAAAGATGGGTATTAATGAAAGATGGCAAACCATGATTACTTCTTCACGACATTCATGTTTCAAAAGACAATACATCTAGAAAAGGCTTGCATATCACTATAATGAGCCCTCATTAGAATAAAGTCTGTTAGAAATACTGTGGTCAGGTGTGTTAAGTGAATAAAATATCATAATTCCATCGTAAAAAAACTCACCTGCATCCTCTAGACCACAGAAAAGTGTAAGGCATCACTATTGTATATATACATTTAGGTTAGTTAGGTACATTGAGGGCTTTAGTGGTTTATACTAGCCCTTTTCATGCACAAGGTGGTGTGGATACTAATATCCAACCTAATAACATCAACAGCACCACATGACACATCAATATCTGTAAACTGGATGGGACTAGTAGGACTTGTGGGTTGGCAGCTTTACTGGCAAAGATTTTGCTCAATTAGCTAACAAAATGTGACTTTTTTTTGGTAAACACAGAAAGAAAAATGGAGAAATTTGATGAGTTGGGTACGTACAAAATGTAATATGGACTATGGTATTGATGTATCACTTGCATACATGCATAAAAGACTATAGAAGATTACATTGATTTATAAATGTGAAATAAAGCTTTATCCATTGTATAATGGAACATTGTATTCTAGTGTACCCCTGAAGAAAACTGAGAGGAAGAGGGGAACTTTTCTATTCTGTACAGCTATGTACACTAGGCATTGAAAATGTGAGATCTATAAAACTCTACAATTGAAGAAGGGGATTTGTAATAGGTGAATGTGAAAATAGATGGAATGGCTTTGTAATGTTCTATACAAATGCTGTACAATGAATAAAAGATGCATGAGATTAAGAAAACAGTCTATAAGTAGCCCAGTGGGCTTACAAAGATCTCCTAACTTCCAAGTCAACAGTTGTGAAGCAACGATGTATTAAGAACAACCAGTCCAAACTGGGTTGTTTAAGCAAGTCTAAACTGCAGTTATAGATGGCCTGATGCAAAATGTTGTCAGTGTATTTATCGACTTTGTGAGACTGAAGGGGTCTTCTGCCTGAAAACACCCCTTGTTAACCAGAGGTGAGTGCTTTTTACACTGGAAGATGCAACCTGTCTGTACATTGTGCGGTTTGGATGAACCCTTTGAATTTAGCGGGTCTTGTGTAATGCTTTATGAGCTGAATTTCACTGAGGCCAGTGAGGGGTCATCAACCAGTTACGTTGCCCCAAACAAATCATAACTGCTTAATACTGCAATAAATTTTTTGTGTTGTTTTTTTTTTTACACTTTGCCACGTTTGCTACTAAATATTTTGATGTGGTTGCACCTTCTTCTGAGGATGTGACGTGGAGACACTTATTCTGGGCGCATCACATTAACGGTCGGTTGCCAATTTCTACACGAGTCCAAAAGATCTCTAGGCAAATGTTTATTTGCTGGTTGGCCATCCCATATCGCCATATGGTCCTTCACCAGTGGCTGACCTGGGAGGTGGTCCACAGGGAGTGCAGAGATCTGAGTCTGTGTCTGACTCTCCCTCTGCAATGTAAGGACGAACTTTGTTGCTAGGGCCAGGACCCGCCACTGCCCCATTGTTCAGAACGTCCAGATTCTCCTTGGACTGAGAGATGCTGAAGCCACTGAAGGAACGCTCCAACTCTTCATGATCCACTGAAGGTATGGATATGGAGGTGTCACTATCCCTCAAGGCTGCTGTGTCTCTGTGTTTGGCAGATCCCTCTTCACCTGTCCCTATCCTGTTTCCTCCAAATGCAGAAAGTGAGCGCTCATGTGATGGAGGTGGAGGAATTCTTACCATGGAACTAGGATCTCCCACAGGTGAAGAGCCATGGCTATGTCGGTGGCATGGCTGCTGTTGCTGCCAAGATGTTGATGGAGGGCAATTAGTCGTAGTTGTTCCCTGTACAGGAGGAGCGCTAAAGTTTTTTTGGCCCATTGAGCTTGTGGATCGAATAATTTTAGTTATGCAGGTGTTCCTTTCTACATGTTCCCGGCTATCCTCTGGACTGTGATATGGAGGAGCTGGCTCACGGTCCTTAGCCCCAAAATAAGCCTCTGTTTCAGAGGGCGGGATGCCCATTCTCTGCATATAGATGTTCACCAAAAAGTCAAGTTTCTTCTCCATTGACAGCACCTGTAAAAATCATGGTGGTTAATACTATCAACCAACACCAGATTAAACTAATATATATAAGAATGCCCAGTGTGTAATTACTAAGATGTGGTGGCATCTGAATAATATTGTGACATCAACACAAATATAAAAAGTATCAATACAACTGCAAGGTTCGATATGAGATTCCAGGACTATTTTGGATCCTAATAAAGTAAAGCTAAATTTAACATTTATAACATTTCTGGAATACCGGTTGTCCACAGAACTCACCTGTTTTTCTACTTTGCCCAAACGACCCATCATACTTGGGTCCTCAGGCATCTCAGGTTCACTTGATCCTTTTGTCCTGTCTTTCTCAGTGATGGAACCTCCTCTTCCGACAATCTGGTCCACTCTACCAGGAACACAAATATACCCCAGAATGCCCAAAGATTAGTCAAGTGTAACATCAGACTTCAAATGCTACTTTTCCAGTGAATGAAGAGGAGTGTCGCTAGTCTATCAAGTGGTCTAGAATTAAACTAGTTCTAGCACCATAGCCCAATCTACATTAGAAATAGCATCTAATAGCCGTAAGAAAAGTACAAAACAACAAAAACTATGCCCCAGACAGATGTGAAAAGTCATACAAGAGCACAATGTTCACATTTTCATTTCGCTCTGGCCTTTAATGGTAGAAGCAGAATGTTACATCCTTGCACCAAAGGAACAATTCTAATGCAATTGTTGAAGCCCATACAATTCCATCTTTAACTAAATTTAAGGGCTATAAGTTGGAAACATCAGTCACATCAAGAAAGACATGCATCAGTATCAGTATGTAGTGTGAGTGAACAACCGCTCTTGTATAACGCTTCCAACTGAACCAGGTTGCGACATCTACAGAAACCTTCCATCCGTTCTCTTTATACTGTTCATTATGACTGTGTCACATTGGAATGCTGAGTGGCTCCCACCAACCAGCATGATATGTGATGGGGACACGTGCACTAAATGAGGGTGGTGGGGGCAAGTATGGAGAGGACACAGACAAACAGTGACAGCAGAGAAGATGAAAGGGCCAGGATACTGCAAGGCAGAAAGCAACAGCCTACAACAACTGCCTGGACTCCAGGCAACTTTTATTTTGCTTTAACCGCTGGGTCAGATGAGATAAGTCCTTTGATTTTGGACAAAATACACCTAGATAGTGTATTGGATACGCTAAATTATATGTGACTGTGGCTCACAACCAATGTAATCCAATTGTAGACTGCTGGATATTTTCAGCTATACCTTGGTTTGCCAGTATATTACAAATAATAACACTAAGGCTGAGAAGTACGAGAACATCCTAGTTCTAGAAGATGCTAGTACTCAAAATAAACCTTGTATGAGCAGAGAAACTCTATAAATGTCCATCACTTTATTCAGTAGAGCTTGCTGCTGCCTAGTTAGAGTGTGCATTTTCATCCAGTGTCACTACATCAACAAGATCTTGACTTCACCTACATTTGATGAATTTAGATCCACCATTTTGAGAGAGAACACTAGTGTCAGCACTGCATGGTTACGTTAGAGGGGTTGTCTAGGATAATAAAAACATAGCTGCTTTATTCCAAAACCATCCCCACATTTGTCCATGACTTGTGCTTGGTATAGAAGCTCAGCTCCACCGAAGTGAATGATACTAAACTGTTAGGGTACGACCACAAAGCGTGGTAGCGTCGTGGTTGTGACAGGGGCCATGCTGTTGCTGGGTACAGTGCAGCGGGCCCTATTTAAGCTAATGAGGACTGCACTGTTTGGTCAGTCTGTATTTTCAATAGCTGCGAGGTATTGCGTGTGCCGAGTAGCCATTAACAATGCAGACCAACTAAGTGTAGTCCTCATTAGTTTAATTAGGGCCCATCGACTGTGGCCATGTAACAACCACACCATGTGGTCAAACCCTAATATCACACACAATCTATGGATGGGGGTGGTGCTGTTTTTGGAAGACAGCAGCAATCTTTTCTCCACATATCCTGCTGGTGAGATTTGGGCACAGATTTCATGCAGACAATCCCCACTGACTTAAATGAGGAGGTTACTTTCTGCGTGAAAACCACATGGAAAGCTGCTGATGTAGACTGTGATGCGGATTTAGCGCGGATCTGCAACAACATTTTTAAAGGGGTTGTCTCACTTCAGCAAATAAAATTTAACATGTAGACAAAGTTAATACTTGGCACTTACTAATGTATAGTGATTGTCCATATTGCTGACGATTCATTTTTCAGTCGTATTATATACTACTCGTATCCAGCGGTTATGACCAACCGCAATTCAGCATTGGTGGCCGTGCTTGCACACTATATGGAAAAACCCTGCCTGTCACCTCATATCTGCGCTGCAGAGGTGGCTGTAATCCCTGAAAACTAGCAGTGTATAATGTGACGGAAAAATAAATCAAGCCAGCAAAGAAGGCAACACAATACAAACCGGATTCCAAAAAAGTTGGGACACTATACAAATCGTGAATAAAAACTGAATGCAATGATGTGGAGGTGCCAACTTCTAATATTTTATTCAGAATAGAACATAAATCACGGAACAAAAGTTTAAACTGAGAAAATGTACCATTTTAAGGGAGAAATATGTTGAATCAGAATTTCATGGTGTCAACAAATCCCCAAAAAGTTGGGACAAGGCCATTTTCACCACTGTGTGGCATCTCCCCTTCTTCTTACAACACTCAACAGACGTCTGGGGACCGAGGAGACCAGTTTCTCAAGTTTAGAAATAGGAATGCTCTCCCATTCTTGTCTAATACAGGCCTCTAACTGTTCAATCGTCTTGGGCCTTCTTTGTTGCACATTCCTCTTTATGATGCGCCAAATGTTCTCTATAGGTGAAAGATCTGGCCATTTCAGTACCCGGATCCTTCTCCTACGCAGCCATGATATTGTGATTGATGCAGAATGTGGTCTGGCATTATCTTGTTGAAAAATGCAGGGTCTTCCCTGAAAGAGATGACGTCTGGATGGGAGCATATGTTGTTCTAGAACCTGAATATATTTTTCTGCATTGATGGTGCCTTTCCAGACATGCAAGCTGCCCATGCCACACGCACTCATGCAACCCCATACCATCAGAGATGCAGGCTTCTGAACTGAGCGTTGATAACAACTTGGGTTGTCCTTGTCCTGTTTGGTCCGGATGACATGGCGTCCCAGATTTCCAAAAAGAACTTTGAATCGTGACTCGTCTGACCACAGAACAGTCTTCCATTTTACCACACTCCATTTTAAATGATCCCTGGCCCAGTAAAAAAGGCCTGAGTTTGTGGATCTTGCTTAGAAATGGCTTTGCCTTTGCACTGTAGAGTTTCAGCTGGCAACGACGGATGGCACGGTGGATTGTGTTCACTGAGAATGGTTTCTGGAAGTATTCCTGAGCCCATTCTGTGATTTCCTTTACAGTTGCATTCCTGTTTGTGGTGCAGTGATCACGGAGATCACGGGCATCCAGTATGGTTTTACGGCCTTGACCCTTACGCACAGAGATTGTTCCAGATTCTCTGAATCTTCGGATGATGTTATGCACAGTTGATGATGATAGATGCAAAGTCTTTGCAATTTTTCGCTGGGTAACACCTTTCTGATATTGCTCCACTATATTTCTGCACAACATTGTGGGAATTGGTGATCCTCTACCCATCTTGGCTTCTGAGAGACACTGCCACTCTGAGAAGCTCTTTTTATACCCAATCATGTTGCCAATTGACCTAATTAGTGTTAATCTAATTGGTCTTCCAGCTCTTCGTTATGCTCCAATTTCCTTTTTCCAGCCTCTTATTGCTACTTGTCCCAACTTTTTGGGGATTTGTTGACACCGTGAAAATTTGAATCAACATATTTTTCCTTTAAAATTATACATTTACTCGGATTAAACGTTTGATCTGTCATCTACGTTCTATTACAAATAAAATATTGACATTTGCCATCTCCACATCATTGCATTCAGTTTTTATTCACAATTTGTTTAGTGTCCCAACTTTTTTGGAATCCGGTTTGTACATTAGTAAGTGTCTTGTATTAACTACAAGGTAAATGCAATTTGCTAAAGTGAGACAACCCCTTTAAACGTGAAAAAAATAAAATAAAAAAATAAATAAATTAAACTAAAATAATAAATGTTCCTCTCCCACAGTGGTTCCCTGGCCCCCCTTGCTTGTTCCCATGCCTGTCTCTGTACAACCAGATATTCTGCGATGACATCTCATGCGTTCTAAACTGCAGCAATCATAAGGGATGAGACATTATTGCAGGAGGCTGAATTGCGCAGAGATGTGCAAGATTTAACCCGCAGATTTTTTATTTTTTTTGCAGCAGAATGGGTGAAGTTTCAAGAGCTCTCATCCACTTTACTGGTACTGTAAATCCTCAATGTGTCCGTCCAATGTGGACATACTGTAAAGGTGACAATAGAATCACTGGTGGTCCGGTTGTTTAGACAACTGTACAGCACCTAAAGAAACTTTGTCCCGAAAGCTTCAAATTACATATATTTCTAGCAATCAGACCGTTTGCTCTCCCAGTTGCATATCCTACCATCATTTTAACATTTTTGACAGGAAGTCAGCAGTATAACTCCTTTAATTCTGATATCTGAAACTTTCCATTTTGAGGCTTGATGGTATTCTAAGGCAATCCAGCCAATAGCATTGGTCGTTTAACTAGAGCAAAAAGACTACTGTAGCAGGCTTGAGATGGCAAACAGAAAAATGTATGAAGACTGTTTGGTTGTTATGCAGTCAAAGTGCTGAGTCCATAATTCTCATTAAGATCATAACAGCCATGGATCTACTTCACCCATCTGCAAAATATGTCTCCCCACTGTAAAGTTGGGGTAGGAGTAGTTAAAACAAATCCTAGAAAGATAGAAGTTGTAATCAATGGACATCTATGCCATCCATGGTTTACAATTGGCAACCAAGAAGTCTTCCAGTATTGAGAGCTGCTCTGGACATTGTCACTAAAATAGAAATGTCCTGAGCAGGAAACCCCCCTTAACTAGATAACAGAGTATGGAAAGGCGGTATCAAAACCAAACAAGATGCCCATGGTTACATACCCATCAACAGAGCACTGTTAATTGTTTTTCTATGCTACGCTCCATAGACTTATTCTTGGTGGGATCTCAAGACCATTTTTAATTTAAAAAATGCATTAAAAGAAACATAAAAATACTGCTTATTTTCAGCCACGATGCCATCTTTGTCATGCTCCATTAGACCACATGCGTGCATGCAAAAACAAGGTAGAACCCAGAGCAGAAAAAAAAGACTAGCAACAGATAAAACAAAGGAGGATGCTTGTCTTCTCAACCTTGTTTCAGCTCAAAAAGAAAGAGAAATAATACCAGCAAACCCCTTTCACCCATTTATGTGATGGACACTTACCTTCTGCGTGGGTCACCTTGACAACTTGGTTTCTCCATAAGCATTGGGCGCTACACTTCCCATCTCATTCAGAATTTTGATTGCAAAATCTCACTTTCATATGATGTTCAAAGTATGAAACTAATAACTTAAAGGTACACTAAACCCATAGTAGACCCTCTTCAACACCATACTGTAGATTATAAAAGTTAGGTTTAGTGATCCTTTAAAAGGATTCACCCTGTTAAACCTACACCAAGTCATTGCTGAGTCTAGGGGTTCCTGCACATCTGAACATGTAGATCAATGTAAGAGTCTGAATTATTAATGATGACTTAATAACCATTTCTCACTGTCTTATATTATACCCTATTACTGGGCTTCCTGGACACTTGTAGAGCATTTTTGGGTCCTATATGTCTAATGTAAGCCACTGTTCTCATCAATAAGAGGGAGGTGGGCCCCTATGCCCTAATATACATATCTAGCTTCATTTCCCAAGGTTTTCCCAGCATCTGCATGCCATCACAAACCATGGACTGGAAGAGGTTCGCCTTCAAGAAATGAAAAAAAAAGCAGTCCATACAAAGAGGCATTTTGGTGAATCCTAACCTAGGAGAGTACAAGGGTGATTCTTTGGTAGAATGCACTGATCCTTTGGTAGGTAACTTCTTATGCCGGGGTGTTGAAGGGGGTGGGGGACCCACAATCATATCTATCCTGGCAAAGTAAATAGAAAAACAAAACACCAGCAAAAATGCATAATGAAGCAACGTTGGGAAAAATTCAAGAGGGAAATTTTTTCAATAGACTGGAAATATATTCCATTTGGCTGAATTCAGCTGTGTCAGTGTGTAGGATGCTGCAAACCCACCAGTCAAAGTCTGGGATGGCTGGGAAGACTGGAATATATTTGCATGTATATATGTAGCAATATCCTGGTTTGGAATACTGGATATAGATCAACATATATTCCTATGGTTCAAGGTGACAAAACACAGTGTGAAAGTATAGAGAGGGTTTGTGCGTCATGATGGAGTGAAAAATATACACAATATGAGACAAGACACAACCGGTCACAGAAGTAGTCATTGTATGTATGCAGGTCAGAGTGTAATCAGTGGTGAAACTGCAATTTATTAAAGACTAATGCCACCCTTGACCCAACTGATTTGGAGTTGAGATCATCTTCTAGAAATATCATCAGAGATATATCTTCAGCACCCTGGGACAGAAGTCAAGAAATTGTTCTTCTGATGGTCTTCATTGAGAGCTGTCACATTTTATCAGTGTTGGATCCACTTTTTGTGGATCCTGACTCTGAGTTACATAAGACAGATACATGTGGCTTTGACGCACCTGTATATACCGTATTTTTTTTAATTTAAGACCCACCTGATCATAAGACACACCTAGGTTTTAGAGGAGGAAAATAAGAAAAATAAATTTTTTTTTAATCAGACACCCCAATCTTCATCAGACCCCCCAAATCAGATCCCTAGTCTTTTTCAGACCTCATATCAGACCCTTAATCTTTATCAGACCTCATGTCAGACCCCCAATTTTTATCAGACCTCAGATAACATACTAAAATAAATAAAACAACTTACCTCCCCTAAATCGCTGCAAAAGGTGCACCACAATGATATGCAACTGGCAACACTGGCTAATCCCTCAGACTGATGTTAAAAACTGAGACTTTAGCCAATGTATTCCAGTCAGGAACACAACAAAGCCCTTTTTCACCACCGTCAAGGTATCTCAGTGTGGCATGGGTCCTACCACTAGACTACCTACAGTGTGTGAACACGGTCTGAATGGTGCTAAGATCTAACTCACAGCCAAGCTCCCACATACCTCCAAAGTGAGATCACTCATGCAGTGGGAGAAGAGATAGGGCTGCAAGCCCCACCTATAACAGGCCATGTGCCACATGCTACTAGGTGCACAAGAATGTTACCAGAATTGTGCAATGGCACATTCCATACATATAAAGAAAAATCACTAAAATAAAGTGTCCTAAATGGGAGGAAACGCTCAGAAACCCCAAACAATGTGGCGTGTTTATAACCAGGGGAGGAATTCCTCCACATGTGATCTGTTGCTAGTGGAAATCCCCAGCAAAAAATGCATACAATGGAGGATGTCGGCAGCGGACCACATGCACCACAAGGCATCCTACACAAGATGGAGTAGTGTGTGGATGAAAATATACAAATACATAAAATCGCTGCAAAAGGTGCACCACAATGTTATGCAACTGGCAATACTGGCTAATCCCTCAGACTGATGTTAAAAACTGAGGCTTTAGCCAATGTATTCCAGTCAGGAACACAAAGGAGCCCTTTTGCACCACCGTCAAGGTATCTCAGTGTAGCATGGGTCCTAGCACTAGACTACCTATGGTGTGTGAATACGGTCTGAATAGTGCTAAGATCTACATGCCAACTCTTCTGGTGCAGAAGGTCAAATGCTCCTAGTATATAATTTGATTTTAAGACCAGAAAACCTCATTAAATCTGCTTACTATGTGGGCTGAAGGCTCTAATAGGTCAGGTAACCTCAAGAATATATCTTTATTCTTAGATGATTTGTGGTCTTAAACATAGCATTGAAAACATAAAGAGAACCTGTCATGTTGAACTCTGTGTCTAAGTTGCAAGCTGCTTTTTATAGAGCAGGAGGAGCTGAGCAGATTGATATACAGTTTTGTGGGAAAAGATTCAGTATAACTTGTAATATATACATTTAAATTCCTGCTCATTCTGGACTTTGAAGTTCAGGAGTCGGTCCTATGACTGATTGACAACCTTCCCTCCATGACTATAATTTTGCTGAAACCTATATATTGATCTGCTCAGCTCCTCCTGCCTTGTAACATCCTGCCTGCAGATTACTTTTATTTTTTATAGTGACAAGTTCTCTTTAAGTTTATTCGTGATAGGAAGACACTACTGTATCTTCTAGGACAAGTTAAGGGGAATTCCTCAACCAATGAAAATCAAGATCTTTTTCCCTCACATTTTGCCTTCCTGGAAGCTTACTTTGATTCATGTCCTACAAGGACACAACTGGTGGTAAAAGAAGGCATAGCACTGTTACAACCACTACCATTCCTGTCCTCCTCTCCGCACTCCCCCTTGGCTGCTGCATAAAGTCATTTTGACGAAAACTACTCTACTTAGATGGATTTGGACAGGTTAATGTTACCAAAAAATCCAATATCTATGGTAGTGGCATTGCTCCACCATCACCCTCATGAAGTCATCATGATTTTAACATAAAGTGGACCACCTCTCCTCCTAACATTTCATGTGGCCATTACCATTCCCAAACTTATTAAGGAAAAGTTGTAGCAGTCAGTGTCAATCCTGGATGTGGTCAAGTAAACCAAATGGTGGAATATGTTTTCCTCATTAAAAGAGCATGAAATAGCTCTGCGTCAGACGCGTTTCACCACACGGGTACACTCTGGGTTGCAAGGATACACATCAGACAATGTAGAAACCCAGATCTGACAATGATATCAAGAATTGTACATACAAGTTCTGGAATGTTGTGGGTCACTGAGTTAAATAACATAGTGGTGTAGCACATATTCGCTACATGGCTACCCATATTTTACATACAAGTGACCTCAAGTTCTGTAGAGGTTTGAACGGGATTTGGGCCAGATACGATATGTACTGTCGGAAATGCATACTATTATGTGTACAGTATATAAGAAGCTGATAAGATTCCTTGCCTGGACTGCAGATTTTTGATACGTGCAAGCATGTCAAGATGACCAGCTGAGTACTGCTCTATTACATCCATGACATCGTATGGTCGAAGGCTTTCCTTGAATTTCCGTTTTGATACAAGAAATTTCATTATGCTTAGAAAACAACAGAAAAATGGGTCAGTGAGTGAGCAGTCTAGTGTCTCATTTGTCGTGTATTAATGGCCAATGGATGACTTACCACACGGCTCGAATTGAAGCCTTGAGACCAGGAGTCAGGTCTTCAGCAAGAAATTCACAATTACAACTTCGGTTGTCCTCAGGAATCTCCTCCCCTGGGAGGCTGACTGCTGGGGGAGACACCTCCCATGAATTACATCACAATCTAAGCAAGTGAATGAGTTCTTTATTACAGCACAATGTCTGGGGATTGGGTATTTATAGGGGTCCTGGAAAGTGATTGTTCTTAAAATCTTAGTTAAAGAATTTTTATTCTCTAAGCGGCATAAAAAGTCCATATTGCTGTACATATGCCGTGAACAGTGGCATAAGGGCTCTTTCACACTTGCGTTGTCCGGATCCGGCGTGTACTCCACTTGCCGGAATTACACGCCGGATCCGGAAAAACGCAAGTGAACTGAAAGCATTTGAAGACGGATCCGTCTTCAAAATGCGTTCAGTGTTACTATGGCAGCCAGGACGCTATTAAAGTCCTGCTTGCCATAGTAGTAGTGGGGAGCGGGGGAGCAGTATACTTACCGTCCGTGCGGCTCCCGGGGCGCTCCAGAATGACGTCAGAGCGCCCCATGCGCATGGATGACGTGGTCATGCGATCACGTCATCCATGCGCGTGGGGCGCCCTGACGTCACTCTGGAGCGCCCCGGGAGCCACACGGATGGTAAGTATGCTGCTCCCCCGCTCCCCACTACACTTTACCATGGCTGCCAGGACTTTAGCGTCCCGGCAGCCATGGTAACCATTCAGAAAAAGCTAAACGTCGGATCCGGCAATGCGCCGAAACGACGTTTAGCTTAAGGCCGGATCCGGATTAATGCCTTTCAATGGGCATTAATTCCGGATCCGGCCTTGCGGCAAGTCTTCAGGATTTTTGGCCGGAGCAAAAAGCGCAGCATGCTGCGGTATTTTCTCCAGCCAAAAAACGTTCCGGTCCGGAACTGAAGATATCCTGATGCATCCTGAACGGATCTCACTCCATTCAGAATGCATTAGGATAATCCGGCATTAGGATTCTTCCGGCATAAAGCCCCGACGACGGAACTCTATGCCGGAAGAAAAGAACGCAAGTGTGAAAGAGCCCTTAAACATCCGTATTGCTGCACATTTGCTGGGAGCAGCACATAAAGGAAGTTAGTGATAGATTGTCATTAAACCATTGGCACAGATATCCTGTGGTTTAATATGCTCCCAAAATCGCCACTCAGGGGGCTCACCAGTCCTGTCCATTGGCAGCCTCCACTGACTAACACAGTGCATGAGCTAGTTTCTAATGCCTTGTGCAGTGTTAGTCTGGTCACATGAACCCCCATCAGTGGTCATTTTGGAAAAGGGTTGTAAGTAAGGATCAATGATGTTAACAAAGATTAAGCACATTAAACCACTGTACATTAAACCTTACATTATCCTATACAACCAAGAATACAGGCATTAACCCCTCCACTACCCAAGACCACTAGGGATATTCTTATTAAATCCTTCAGTACCCTAAACTATTAAGGGAACCTCTTAATTTCCCTAGAGAACGAGAGAAGCTGGAATTAACCTTTTGACTACGTTTTAGCTTGGATGTGTAGAATATTAACATAATACTTTATCATATATTTAACAAATAGAAAAATAAATAGTATAAAATAATAAGAACCAACATCAAAGATGACAAGTAAAATCCAGAATTTATTATTATCTAATATCCCATGCCAACTCAACAACAGAGTTGTGGTTAATTTCGGGTTCCCCAACATACCCACCTTCTGAGTTCTGCCGTGATGCTGATCCCTTGATGCGGAAAGCCTGTCTAGTCCGTCCTCGATCACCGAAGCTCCAGCTCTTGGGCACTTTACTTGGGCTCTCCTCCAGGCTTTGGTCAGCACTCGGTGAACGACGCACCCCTTGAGACTGAGGAGAACTTTTTCCTTTTGTGGCAACATTTCTGGGACTAGAAAACACCCTTTCCTTCAAGCTCACTTTCTGGCTGCTGAGCAGAAAAAAAGAAAACACTGAACAATAATCCACAAAAGACATTTTTGTAAAAAAGATTAATAGGATAAAAAAAAAAAATCAGATCAAAGATCAGTAATAAGCAAGACCTACAAAACATCAACCAGAACCAATGCAATGGAAGACTGGACAACTTCTGTGACCAATATCACCTGAGAATACAACCGTAGCATATTTTTAATCCCAATCTTTAAATGACTCCACAAGTGAAAACTAAATCTACCTTATACAAACACAAATTTTCCTCTTCTTATGGCACTGAACATCATTTTCCTTGGATATGGTCTGCCGATACTATCATAGCTAGATGGTTGTATGAGGTGAACTATCTAAGATGAACTAAGACTGATGGCAGACAAATTATCAAAAGTAACAGCCTTCAGCCTTTGGCTATCTAGTTTCTGGCTGTTAGGACATGCAAGGTGGGCACATTTGGAACCACAGGTTGATGGCCACTGATTTAAAGTCAACTGATCATTAACAGACATAAGGCCGATTTCATAACAACATGTTAAGTCTGGGGATCACGCCCAAGATGTGCATCCATCACACAGAGTGTGTTTCACTTGTGTGCAATTAACTAAACTAAAGGTGCTGTACTTATTTTGAAAGTGAAGGCTAGAAAATAAAAAAAATGTCCTATGGGTTACTTCTAAAGCATTCCAATACTTGGAGATTATTGGAACATTTGACATTAAAGGGGTTATCCAACATTATATCAGACCTCACAGGGTGGCCAACATACGGTGGTGATCATACTTACCTGGTGCCCACCACTAGGTTCGGTCTCTGCAGCACTCCAGCCGGCTCTTTGTGTGCCTGATGTGCTAATATCAACATCCTGTTGACAGGGGGCAAGTGAGCACTACATCCAATCGCTGGCCATGGCGGTGATCTTCTCCCCTTACCTCACGACAAATGGTCACCACTGCAGGTCAGCCACTCTGTGAGGTCTGATATGTTGGATATCCCATAAACAAGGAGCATGCATTCATTGTTGCAATAATTGAAACAATGCATCATAGCAAAATAAATTCAAATATAAAGCCAGAACATCTCAAAGGAGAAGACAAAAGATTGCATGTTCATGCAGTCAGCAAATCAGTGTTGTATGAAAAAAGCGGTATGTACACTGCAGTTGCAAAAGACTGGTGGGCTCCGCAGGCACAAAATATGTGGACCATGAAAAACAAGGCAATATGATGGAAAGGGGAAGTGGGGTAGGGTGAAGCAATTTGTAGCAGGAATTAAATAATCAGCTGGTGCATGAAAGTGAATAACAAGCAATATGCTGCAGTTATTCTTCTGGTAATATGCCTATTATTTATCCACTCCTTTATGGTAGTACACATCTAAAGAATTTGGCACACACGAACATAACTTACAAAACGGACTCCTATGAAAAATAATATAACTTCTATAACACTGTCTCCTTTGTACAAGAAAATAACTTCTATTATACTGCCCCCATGTACAAGATAGTTACTACTATAATACTGCCCCATGTAAATTAATGTAAGTTCTAGAATATTGTTCCTATATGAAAAAATATAACTACTATAATACTTCTGTACAAGAATATAACTACTATAAAACTGCCCCATGTACAATAATATAACTGCTATAATATTGCCTTCTTTATACAAGAATCTAACTACTATAATACTGCCCCTTTGTGCAAGAATAAAACTGCTATAATACTGCAACCTATGTAGAAGAATATAACTACTATAAAACTTCCTCCTATGTGCCAAAATATAACTACTATAATACTTCTGTACAAGAATATAACTACTATAAACCTGCCCCATGTACAATAATATAACTGCTATAATATTGCCTTATATATACAAGAATCTAACTACTATAATACTGCCCCTTTGTGCAAGAATATAACTGCTATAATACTGCAACCTATGTAGAAGAATATAACTACTATAAAACTTCCTCCTATGTACCAAAATATAACTACTATAATACTTCTGTACAAGAATATAACTACTATAAAACTGCCCCATGTACAATAATATAACTACTATAATATTGCCTTATATATACAAGAATCTAACTACTATAATACTGCCCCTTTGTGCAAGAATATAACTGCTATAATACTGCAACCTATGTAGAAGAATATAACTACTATAAAACTTCCTCCTATGTACCAAAATATAACTACTATAATACTTCTGTACAAGAATATAACTACTATAAAACTGCCCCATGTACAATAATATAACTGCTATAATATTGCCTTATATATACAAGAATCTAACTACTATAATACTGCCCCTTTGTGCAAGAATATAACTGCTATAATACTGCAACCTATGTAGAAGAATATAACTACTATAAAACTTCCTCCTATGTGCCAAAATATAACTACTATAATTCTGCCCTTATGTATAAGGATATAACTGCTATAATATTGCCATCTATGTACAGTACAATAATATAACTGCTATTATACTACTGCATAAGTACAAGAATATTACTACTATAATACTGCCCCCATGTATAAGAATATATAATGCTGCCCCCTTTGTGCAAAAATCTAATTACCATAATTCTGCTGCCTTTACAGGCTAATTAAGCTATGGTTATCTATATAGGCTGTGTAGTTTATCACTGCCATCTAGTGGCAAAAGTGAGTGGCAGCTTTACCCAGGTTATGTAAATGACTCAGGCAGGAAGTGGCCCTTGGTTTAGGAAGGCTCTTCAGCCATTTTAGATTGCTATTCTCGATGGATACAGCCTGTCTGCTTCTCTTCCAAGGGGCTTGAGACATCATCACCTGTAAGTGCCTTTCTGTTGTGTTATCTGTTAGTTACGCTATACTAGTTTATTCTATGTATACTGATATGTTGTTATTGTATTGTATTTCAGTTTCACAAAAAATAAACTTGTAAGATAAGTTTATAAAAAAAAGTTGGATTCCTTTGGTAGACAACACAAGCAGTGGGCTTCTGTTTACTGGAGTCTCGGACAAGTGTTTAGCTCTCCGTTTAGAACCACACATAGTCAGTGTTTTGAGAGCGGAACAGTGAAAAGTTGTAGCGCAACAAGCCTGGAGATAGGAGTCACTGCACAGACGGAATGAGTCTAAGATCAGGAAGACAGTATAAGACTGAAGATCAGCTACCCGGGACACATCAAGGCAGGGAGAGCATGCCAAGTAGCAAGATGATACACGCTCACACCCGTCTAGATCATCAGGGCCCAGTCAGATTTCATCAGCAAGTGCCCTTTTAGTCAGGGCTCGCACCAAAGCAAAGGCAGCTCGTGTTCAGCTAGAATTTGCAGAGAAAGAGGCCGCCATTATGAAGGAAAGAGCAGAGAAAGAAAAAGAAAAATCAGAACAGGAAGCAAATTTGCATATTCTTCAGCGTCAGTGTGCAGCCGCCGCAGCCATGCTGATGCTGAGCAGTCTGGAAGTGGGTCTATTTACGAAGGCCCAGATGTGCCTGAGAAACCCCTTTCTTCAGTAGAACGCACAAGGGAGTATGTCCAAGAACTTTCAAGCAGCAATGCAACAAAACAGTTCCCCAATCCAGAGTCAGCTGAATTTAAACTAAAACCAGCAGAATCCATGAGTGTACGAAAACAAACCCATGAGGTCAGCAGTACCAGAGCGATTAAAGATGAATCCTCACTACAGCAATCCAAACACCAGAGTACACAAGATATCACTAAATATATTATCAGTAAAAAAAATGTTAATTCGGGCTTTCTCAAGTTTGATGACTGCCCCGAGAAGTCTTCTTTTCTGAATGCAATCAAAGACTTAGACTTATCAGCAGCTGAGATGCTAGACCTGATGCTAAAATGACTTGGGACTGAGTCAGCAGAGCATGCAAGAAGGATGCGCAGGATACACATATTTAACCCTTCAGCAGGACTTTATATGGCTTGCCAAAGGCTAGAGGAAAGATATGGATCACCAGAGGCAATTGAAGGTGCTCTAATGAAAAGACTTGAGTTTTTCCCCAAGGTAAACAGCAATGACAATTTGAAACTGCAAGAGCTGGGTGATATTCTTTGGGAAGTCCAGTGTACCAAAGGAGAAGGCTATTTAAGAGGACTTGCACATTTAGATACCGCCAATAGTACTAAGCCTATAGTGGACAAACTACCTCACAACCTACAAGAAAAATAGGTGAGTGTTGGAGCCAAATACAAAGAAGAACATGATGTCCCCTTCCCCCTTTCCTTGTGCTTTCTAGGTTTGTACAGCAGCAAGCTAAGATCAGGTGTGATCCCAGTTTTTCCTACATCACCATCAGTCAACTGCCAAGGGCATAAAAGCCACCTAGATCCTACAATAGGACTTCAGTGATCGCCCACAAGACAACGGTTCCCTCTGAGGACCCAGACTGTCCAAGCAGCTACACGTTTGAAGGCCCTGACAGACTTTGCCCACTTCATAAAAAGCCCCATTTTCTAAGGCTACTTTCACACCTGCGTTCAGGTGTCCGCTCGTGAGCTCCGTTTGAAGGGGCTCACAAGCGGCCCTGAACGCAGCCGTCTGGCCCTAATGCATTCTCAGTGGAGGCGGATCCACTGAGAATGCATCCGTCTGCCAGCGCTCAGCCTCCGCTCCGCTCAGTGAGCGGACACCTGAACGCTGCAAGCAGCGTTCGGGTGTCCGCCTGGCCGTGCGGAGGCGAGCGGATCCGTTCCGACTTATAATGGAAGTCAATGGGGACGGATCAGCTTGAAGATGACACCATATGGCTCAATCTTCAAGCGGATCCGTCCCCCATTGACTTTCAATGTAAAGTCTGAACGGATCCGCTCAGGCTACTTTCACACTTAGAAAATTTTTCGAGGTTATAATGCAGACGGATCCGTTCTGAACGGAGCCACCGTCTGCATTAATATGAGCGGATCCGTTCAGAATGGATCCGATCGAACGCTAGTGTGAAAGTAGCCTAAAAAAGTGCAAAGGGTTCAAAAGTAAACCTATCAAGGAAAGACAAAACGGCATCTGCTTCAAGTGTTGTGAATCCACTAAGCATATAGCCAAAGACTGCAAAATACAAGCAAAATGCTCTGAATGTGGCAGTAACAGACACATCACAGCTTTACAGCCGATACATTGCATCAACCACTAGAGATCACTGAAGCACCGAAAGATGAGGGCAGGGAGCTAAAAGATAATTCATCTACCCCAGTAATGCACTGAAATCTGTGGTGACAGTACAAATCCACGCTCATGTTCCAAGATCTGCCTAGCAACAGTATACCCTACAGGGAAAAAGGAGAAGGCACTTAAGATGTATGTGATTCTGGATGAACAAAGTAACAGGTCACTGGCAAGGTCAGACTTTTTCGATGCCTTCAACATTACATCGAGTGCAGTCCCATACACCCTAAAGACATGTGATAGAAACTTCAGGAAGAAGAGCTACTGACGTTACTATTGAGTCCATCTCTCACTTCCTTTTGGATAGAGTGTGATATGATACCAGATGATAAATCAGAGATCCCTTCACCAGAAGTGACCCTTCATTATCCTCATCTCAATTCAATATCTCGCCTTATTCCATCTATCTAGACAGATGCCTCTATTCTTCTACTTCTCGGAAGAGACATTCTACAGGTACATAAGGGCCCTTTAATGCCCCCTATGCTCAAAGACTTGACCTAGTGTGGGTTATAGTAGGAGAAGTTTGTCTGGGAGCAGCACATCGGCCTGACAGTGTCAACACTTCAAAGACATTTCTGCTAATGAATGGGTGCACATCCCTTCTTAGCCCATGCCAGAACAGCTTTATTGATAAAGAAACCCTTAACACCCTAAAACCATACTGTGACTTTCTTTCTAGTTACAATAGAGACATTAATAGTGGCATGGAGTCTGACACTTTAGGGAACTCCGTATTCCAGAGAACAAAAGATGATGACATACAAGCAACATCTATAGATGATCGAGCCTTTCTCCTTATCATGGATAAAGAGACTTTCCAAGATGAAAACAATTGGGTCACTCCTTTACCCTTTCACACACCAAGGTGTTATTTAACCTAATAACAGAGAGCAAGCCATGAAGCGCCTGAACACACTACGTAAAACTTTTTAGATGCATCTGTTATAGCAATAGGTGCAGTTTCTTACTTGAAGGTAAGCAATGCAGGAAATGTGTGCCATGTTGGATTTGTTATGGGAAAATCTAAACTGAGCCCTAAGCCGGCACATACAATTCCATGCCTAGAGTTATGTGCAGCTGTACTAGCGGTTGAACTGTATGAGCTAGTGAGAGACGAGATAGATCTAAGCCTAGATGCTGTGAAATTCTTTACAGACAGTAAAACTGTCCTAGGCTATATCTGCAACACTACAAAGAGATACAAATCTTCTTATATGTCTCCAATCGGTTCAATAGGATCAAACAAACAACCTGTCCAGAGCAATGGTTCTATGTGCCCTCAGAACAAAATCCTGCAGATTATGCTACCAGGCCTACACAGATAGCTTGCCTTCAGAACTCTATATGGTTCTCAGGCCCACCTTTTCTGTATCAGACAGTTGTAGATAATCCTGATGACACCAATGTTTACCCTTTAGTGGAACCTGAAGCTGATCCTGAAATTAGGTCAGCCTGTGACACTAGACTGCGGCCACATTGTTTCTAAAGATTTTCTAACTGGAAGAAACTAAGCAGGGTTATATCAAGATTAATTTATGTTGCCAAAAGCTTCCAGAAGAAAACCAATGATGATCGACCTAAAAGCTGGGGAGTTTTCCATGAAAGAGTCAGTTTAGAAGAACTTTCACAAGCCAAGACAGTTATAATTTCTTCTGTACAACACACATATTTTAGGCAAGAATATGACTGTATTGAACAACAAAAGACCCTTCCAAAACAGAGCCGTCTTACAAAACTCAGTCCCTTTATAGATTAAGATGGACTATTGAAAGTAGATGGCCATTTATCCTTTGCCACGCTGTCAAATGAAGAGAAGTAGCCTGTCATCATTCTTCATGATCACCACATTGCCACATTGATTGTAAGATATTATCACAATCAAATAGTTCACCAGAGTTACCAAAAGATAGTCAATCCTGAGCCTCCATTCACTAGTGTGGGTGTTGATGTGTTTCGTCCTTGGGCAGTTGTAACACGCCGCACTAGAGGAGTTAGGGCTGACAGCAAACGCTGGGCTATTCTTTTCACATGTCTTTCTACAAGAGCAGTGCATATAGAATTGATTGAGTCCATCCTGTCAGCATCCAGTTTCATCAATGCTCTAAGAAGATTATTTTCTGTTCGTGGTCCAGCTAAGTTGAGAAGCTCTGATAGAGGTACTAACTTTGTAGGCGCATGCAAGGAGCTGCATATATGCTCAAATGATGCAGAACTTCTAGACTATTTTCAAGACAAAGGATGCACATGGATCTTTAACACTCCACACTCATCTCAGATGGGAGGTGCTTGGGAGAGATTATTAGGTGTAGCTAGGTGCATTTTAGATGCAATGTTACTCCAAGCTAAACCTACTCGTTTGACTCATGAGACTTTGAGTACTTTGATGGCAGAAGTTATGGCTATCATTAATGCAAGACCATTGGTACCACTATCTACAGATCCAGATAATCCAACAGTTTTTACTCCTGCTATGCTCTTGACCCAAAAGGTAGAATCTTTATCGGCCCCTTGTGGGGACTTTAGTACAAAAGAACTTCATGTAAGGCAATGGAAACAAGTCCATGCCTGGCTGATACGTTTTGGAAGAGATGGAGGAGAGACAACCTGTTTACCTTACAGACTCGCAAGAAATGGACTGAGACCAGTCCCAATGTCAGAGATGGAAACGTTGTGTTATTGAAAGATAGTCAAGAAAGCAGAAACAACGGGCCTATGGGAATTGCCATAAATACATTGACAAGTAAAGATGGTAATGTCAGAAAGGTTGAAGTCAAAGTGACAAAACAATGGACTGCTAAAGTGTATACCAGACCAGTTTCAGATGTCATTGTTCTCCTTTGAATAAGTATTTCTATTATGTTGCTGGCACAATACATAACTGAGAGCTTGTCACTGAAAACTTTCAGACACGACATTCGCCATGAGTTATAGTCCATCCTGTGAATTACAGTTGGCATTGGAGATAGTTTGGCCTAGTGCGGCTTCTTCAATCCAAAGATGGATTTATGGATAAAACTATTTCTTCATGTGGGCTATCAGCTTGAAGTACCACAGTCAAGAGACACTCACATCGTAGACTACTGTTATAGTTTTTGTGACCAATTCTAGACTGGAATGTATTCTTTATTAGTGTCTTTTCCCTGTACAGTAGATATGTATAGGTAGTGATATAATGTATTTTATCAGGCAGGGAGTGTGCTGCCTTTACAGGCTAATTAAGTTATAGTTCTCTATATATTACTGCCATCTAGTGGCAAAAGTGAGTGGCAGCTTTAGGGTACTTTCACACTTGCGTTAAAGTTTTCCAGTATTGAGTTCCATCCTCAGGGAGGGGTTTTATCCTAATGTATTCTGAATAGAGAGCATTCCGTTCAGTATGCATTCATTCAGTCCCTCTTACGTATTTTAACCGGAGAAAATATCGCAGCATGCTGCAGTTTTCTCTCCAGCCGAATATCTTGAACACTTGCCGGAATTCCAGATCCGGCATTAATTTCCATTGAACTGCATTAATGCTGGACCGGGCCCCAAGTGTTCCTGCAAAACGGATCCGGTTTTGCGGTCTGCTCTTGCGCAGACCTTTAAGAATGAGAAAAAAAAAAATACCGGATCCATTTTTCCGGATGACATCCGGAAAGACGGATCCAGTATTGCAATGCATTTGTGAGACGGATTCGGATCCGTCTCACAAACGCATCCGTTTGCGTCCGGATTGCCGGATCTGGCAGGCAGTTTCAGCTGCGAAACTGCCTGCCGGAATCCTCTGCCGCAAGTGTGAAAGTACCCTTACCCAGGTTATGTAAATCACTCAGGCAGGAAGTGACCCTTGGTTTAGGAAGGCTCTTCAGCCATTTTAGATTGCTATTCTTGATGGATGCAGCCTGTCTGCTTCTCTCCCATGGGGCTTGAGACATCATCACCTGTAAGTGCCTGTCTGTTGTGTTATCTGTTAGTTATGCTATACTAGTTTATTCTATGTATACTGATATGTTGTTATTGTATTGTACTTAAGTTTTTACTGTACAGCCTGATAGAACGTTAAAACAAAAAATATTTTATTAAAAAAACACTGTATAAACGTTCTATCAGGCTGTTAAAAGGAGTCTTTCACCTAAAATGACCATTATAGAACACTAACACCATGATAAACAATAAAAGTCACCTTTTCTCCTGGGTGTTAATTCACATCCTGTTAGCAGTGCAGCCTCATCAAGTCCATAGGCGGCCTGTTCGCCTTTACAGGGGCCTGAGTCCTCCAGCCCGGCTCAAACCTCAAATCCCAGCACAGCCCTCAATTCACAGCAGCACACAGACTCCTAAGCTCCACACACCTGGCAGTACTGGCTGTTTTTTATGCCTGGCAAAACCCGGCCTGGAACATGGGGAGTAGTCACCCACCCAGCACTTTGACTACTTCCAGTAAAAGCCGTCCCGGGATGCTATGATAGCCATGCTAAATCTCAAGGTGTCAATTAGCAATAGCTGCTGCTGACACATAAAATACCGGCTCTTACTTTACCAAGGCCAGGAACCTCGGTGACACATACCTTCCATCCACGATGATTCTAGGTACCTTCTTACAGCCCCCATGTAGAAGAATATAACCACTAAAATACTGTCTCCTATGTACAAGAATATAACTACTATAATACTTCCCCCTATGTGCAAGAATATAACTCCTATAATACTGCACCTATGTACAAGAATATAACTATTATAATACTACTCCTATCTACAGAAATATAACTACTATATTACATCCTATGTACAAGAATAGAATTACTATAATACTGCCTTCTATTTACAAGAATATACCTACTATAATACCATCTCCTATGTACAAGAATATAACTACTATAATACTGCCTCCTATGTAGAAGACTATATCTATTATAATGTTGGCCCTATGTCAGAAAGGATTCACCCCCTTGGTGTTTTTTCCTGTTATGTTGCATTACAACCTGGAACTGAAATGGATATTAATTCAGATTGTATGTAATGGACCTGACAAAACAGGCCAAATTGTTACAGTGGAATGAAAGAAAAATAAATTAACCTGTTGTGAGTGCATATCTATTCATCCTTTTTGCATTGAAACCCCTAAATAAGCATTAATCCATCCAATTAACCCTCCAAGTCATCCAAATGAGTGTCATGACGTGAGTACAAATACACGTGTTCTTAATGGACCTTGTATCTGCAACACTATAAATAAATCCTTTATAGCAAAATGGAAAGAATATGGCACAAATGCAAACCTGACGAGAGAGGACCGTACCAAAATTCACAGTCCGACAAGGGGGCATTAATCCGAGATTCAACAAAAACACCAATGATAGCACTGAAGGAGCTCTATCCTCCACCTGCTTCTTGAATGACAATGGCAGGTTCTGGCATCAGTATCTCACCTGGGCCTGTCAATCAAGGAGAAAGAGGGGCACGCAGGGGGAGCAGGAGGAGCAATGCTGTATGTGTAACACCCCAGAGTGGTGTTACAACTTCTGCACCTTGCTACTGTCTTTGTTGGTCTAACCTCATGTCATATTGTGCATTTATTCCAGGTCCTCCACAATGTGCATTCCTATTATGTTATGCAACAGTTATGTACACATGTAATATGCCTGGTTCACAAGCAGGTAGCAGCAAATGAGGCAGAGCTGTATGTAGATAGAATGGAACCTTCCATTCAATTCTAACCCCCCTCTGTGGAGAAGTGGGCTAGTCCCACTTCCTGCAGGAAGGGTGGGGACCAGTTCTAGTCAGTCGAGCTTACCTCCTCCTAGGGGACAGGTGTGCAGGGGCACGTCTCTGCTGGATGTGCCCATGCCAGCCAGAGCACCCTAAGCTCTGCTGGCCATGGAAGCCAAAGATTAAAGCCTCAGTTGCAAGGAGGAAAATGTCCTGGTATAACCTAGAGCCAAACTACAGAGAGAAAGTGCAGCATACAGAAGAAGCTGAGTTAAACAGCAAGCCTGTCAGTACAGCAGAGTGAGAGAAAGATATAGCAGAGTGGAGTTTGCCTGCCAGTTTAATGCTAAAGCCTGCTGGGACCAAGACAAAGCCTGAAGACTGTTTCTGATGAATGCTTATTCAAATAAAGCTGTTGTTCAACTACATACAAGGTCTGGACTCAAGTTATTCTTTTATCCCTCAATTATTTTCCCTGGGGTCCAGTTGTATCCAGGTAGGAGCACCGTGACACCCATAGAGACATTTTAGGCCGCACTATACCACTCGGCATTCCTACACCTGGGTCGCCTTATAGAGGGCCCTAGGGGGAGGTGCCACGCCACATGGAGTGGCTTCGCCCCTCCCTCACTGCACTTCACAGCTTATCTGCATATGGATTAAAAGTACTTTTCCTCCAGAATAAAGCAACGGATCGCTAAGTGAAAGGTATCATTACATTCAGCTGAGCTGGCCCTACACGATTTACCAAACTGGTGTAAAGTAGAACTGGTTTAGTTGCCCATAGCAACCAATCAGATTCCACCTTCCATTTTCCAAAGGAGCTGTGAAAAGTGAAAGGCGAAATCTGATTGGTTGCTATGTGCAACTAGGTCAGTTCTACTTTACACTAGTTTGATAAATCTCCCCCATTGTTTCCTTCTGTAGCTTATGATGGCATTGAATGTTAGGGATAATTTACCGTTATCTGTAATGAAAACATTTCCAAAGTACACTTCAAGAAATACCTTTTTAAAATTAGATTTTGGAATGTTCCTATTTTACATTCTATGAAATACTGATGAGAATACAGGTTCCTATCACCTATCAGCAGCATATATACCGTATACTGTAGTAACTATTTTTTACTGTTCCAATGCCACTAAATGAAAAATAAAGTGACTTTTCAAATAATCTTTATTAAAACTCTACTGGTTTATGTATACATCTACTATGTAAAATCATTACCGACCCCTTTATAGTCTGATTTTGCCATCATATGTTACTCCACTTACTCTGCACTTCCCCTACACAGCAAAATCCACTATAGAGAAAGGTAAAAACCAAAAAAAGGCCAACCACCAAATAGGCGCCACACCTTGAGGAGGTCCCTTGGATAAAGGGATTGGTATAGTATCGCAGAAGGAAGCAAATGGTCTAGCGTGGTCCGCAAAGGTAAGGCCCCTTTCACACGGGCGAAAATTCCGTGTGGGTGCAATACGTGAGGTGAACGCATTGAATCCGGACCCCTTCACTTCAATGGGGCTGTTCAGTTGAGCGGTGATTTTCACGCATCACTTGTGCGTTGCATGGTTGCTAGGAGATGATGTAAATAAATTGATACAAGTCAAGTTACTGTATTATTTTCCCTTATGACATGGTTATAAGGGAAAATAATAGCATTCCTAATACAGAATGCTTAGTAAAATGTGGCTTATGGGGTCTTCAATCTTCATTCAGAAGAACCTGCTCTGACGTCACCGCACTCACCACATGGTGAGAGCGATTACGTCATCAAAGGTTTTTTGGCAGGTCCTGAAAGAAGAAGAAAGAAGATAATGCCGGCTGCAGGATGAGGTGAGTTAATTTTTTTTTTTTAACCCCTAAAGCCACATTTTAGTAAGCATTCTGTATTAAGAATGCTATTATTTTCCCTTATAATCATGTTATAAGGGAAAATAATAAAATATACAGAACACCTAACCCAAACCCGAACTTCAGTGAAGAAGTCAGGGTTCGGGTACATTGCACCCGCGCGATAAAAACTGAACATCGGAACGCAATCGCAGTCAAAATTGACTGCAATTGCGTACCTACTCACATGATTTTTCCTGATCGCAGACGCAATGCATTCGGTCCTAATCCAGACACGCTCGTCTGCAAGGGGCCCAAGAGACAATAAAATCAAATCCAATAAAATCAATGGTCAAAGGTAAAATTTAGAGAACTTACTTCACTGAGGAGGCGGTCCAAGGGATAAAGCTCAAGACACCCAGGGACGCGGCCTCCCCCGCCAGGATCGCTTGTAATGTTATGGAAAGAAGGCACGGCAGTATCCAATACTTCTGGTGCTGTTTCTTTTTATTTGGTAAAATCACAGGAGGGCTCAACGCGTCTATGCATCTATGTATTCATTTATTTATTTTTATGCATCTATTTTAAGTACTCCAGAGTTGCCTCATTCTCCAAGCATTCATGGGGTTTAGACATATAGGATCAATATTTACTAGAAGCATCTGCGGAAGTCTCTTTTTACGGGAGATCCACCCATTCTAATGTAGATAGACACATTTGGCATATTAGGTTATATTGATAAGTCCACCCACAAAGTCTTCCAATAATGTGTGTTTTTGTGTATATACACACAACAGTACACTCAGTGTGTTTTTGAATAGATCTTTTTATTTTGATTTTGTTTTTACCATTATACACACATGATCCATTATTGTATTATGTGTTTATAATTTTATATATTTGTACCAATTTATATTTAGCTGGCCATCCCCCGAACCCCTTGATAGCCAGGGTTTTATTACTCTCAATTCCCCTTGATTTTTCTTCCCAGCTAACGCCCAACACTCTATTTTCTATGTTACAATATGCGTTCCACCCTGGAACGCACATTTCCGGTTCCTACACAGGAAGTGACATCCCCTCCAATTCGAAACCAGCACATGGCCATGCTGGTTCAAGAATTTAAAGCCCACTGGTAAGTCTAACTTTTTTGTCTGCATACTTACTTATACTGCTCCTGAAGAAGGGGGTACATGCTAAAAAACCTCGGAAACGCGTTGAGCCCTCCTGTGATTTTACCAAATAAAAAGAAACAGCACCAATAGTATTGGATACTGCCGTGCCTTCTTTCCATAATATTACAAGCGATCCTGGCAGGGGAGGCCGTATACCTGGGTATCTTGAGCTTTATCCCTTGGATCGCCTCCTTAGTGAAGTAAGTTCTCTCAATTTTACCTTTGACCATTGATTTTATTGGATTTGATTTTATTCTCTCTTACTGGACCTTTGCGGGCCACGCTAGGCCATTTGCTTCACTCTGCGATACTATACCAATCCCTTTATCCAAGGGACTTCCTCAAAGTGTGGCGCCTTTTTGGTGGTTGGCCTATTCAGCCACCCTAGGCAGTCAGCCTTTGTCTGCTCCTATTGTTATTCCCTCGGATCCTTTTATCCCCCTCTGGTGCCCTGTTCTTCTAAGACCCTCCTAAGGAAGATTCTCTTTGATCAACACTCTTTGTTTAAAATCCACTATTTCGGGGTGGAATTATCGTCATAGGAGCCGCAGAGCCTGCCACATGGCCCACAGTGGTAGGGGGTCTCAGGCCGCAATGGATGCCTGTCATCTATAATGGCCTGGGCCTTATTCCCAGGCCATGGTCTCCCCAGCAGACGTGAAGCAGCCAGATCATTGTGCCTACTGGGCTGATTAGAAAGGTGCATGGGCCAAGGATCATTCCACAGCCTGTCCCTGGCCTGTGCACTCTCTCAGCACAGCAGGTGATCTCACTGCCTTGCGCATGCTGTGAAGACGAGATATTCATCGGGGGAACGGGGCTAGGTGAGTAATAAGGTTTCTTAATTTTTTTTATACTGCAGTGACTCCGCTAATGTAAGGGGGAACAAAGGGTGAGCACTACTGTGTGGGGGCGCTAAAGGGGAGCATTAGTGTGTAGGGACACTAAAGAGGCAAGCTACTGTAAAGGGTGTACTAAGTGGGCATAAGTAAGATGAAGAGGGCACTAAGGGGGCATAACTACAGTGAGGGGGTGCTAGAAGGGTATTGTACTAAGTGGGAGCACTAAGGCAGCATACTGTAACTACTGTATGGGGTTATTAGGTGATTATAACTACCGAGTGGTGGGAGAATTGTATGGTGAACGCAGGGAAGTTGCTTGGGGGTCTGTGATAGACTGAACCGTCACTGGGGCTGCTGAAGAGACCTGAGGGCCAGCCTCCTTTCTACGGACTACAAACCCAGAACTATGGAGATCCCCCCCCCCTCCCTCCCTCCCTCAGTCTCTTGGGGTTACAAGGAATAAACTATTAACCCTGATTTATGTGTGGAGTATTATAGGCCATATCGTTCCTATTGCCCATTAAAGGTGCAGGGGTGAACCCAGCAACACAAAATGGGTTAACGCTGCACCGAGGCTTCCAAGGAATGTGTCCTGTTCTACCGTTCATTAAGTCTGGGCTCATGCTATAATCATTATACTCTCCAGAGTATAATTCCTAGCTCTTGTAAGAGCTGTTACTGTTCCTGTTTCGCTCTCTAGACTAAGGAGAGGTTCACGCACTGGAAGCTGGACCCCGGCCTTGGGTCCAGGCTGGGTGGAGTACAGCAAAACCCCATACCAAGCTGCGGCGGTTCGTGGGGTTTGCTGTGGTTATGGTGTCGAGTGCGGTGCTGATGGTCCTTGGCGACGGAAGCACCCAATCGGGGTGGCAGGTGATCCGTCACAGGGTCCCCATTAAAATATCTGGTATGGGCCGTTTCTAGTTACGTCCCTGCACTGCGTATTCCATTTCTGCCTGTGTTTTTACATTTCAACGCTGCTGACCCACTCACAGTTTAGCCTAACTGAATAGGGTTAAACCACAAACAGAAACCTGCCGCCATTATCGCCAATCTAGCTCATTTGGCACCACACAAAGAAGACGAAAATTGCTAGATTGGCGATAACACGGCCGTGTCCTTTTTTAATGTGGTGATGGCGTGGATTCTGCACAGTGGTGATGGCGTGGAATCTGCAACAAAATTCCGGCGTCAAAAGACATCTTGTGAACAGTTCTTTACCAGTGAAACTGAAAACGTGGCAGTCAGTGGAACACAAGGCAGTGAGTGACTAAAGAAAAGTAACACAAAATACAGTATAAGGGCTCATTCACTTTTATGGGGCCCCTAAAGATGCGGACAGCACACCGGGTGCTGTCCGCATCTTTTCTTCCGTTCCACGGCCCTGCAAAACAAATAAAACATGTTCTATATTTGTCAGTGAAAATCGGGACATGGCCCCATTGAAGTCTATGGGTCCACAATAATGCGGAATGCAATCCGTTTTTTTGAAGACATGCTGAACTAACCGCAAAATTACGGATCCACATTTTTGCGAACAGAAAAAAAACATACGGCCATCTGAATGAGCCCTAAATGTGAGATCCGCAGACCGCTGAATGGATAGTGTAACTAGATCAAGAGGGCATTACCATAAATTGCCTAAAAATATTTCAACATCATTTCATATATTTTCATATTCCACATATTAATTTTAGTATCCTTTTACACAGCATTAAGGACACATTAAAGGGGCTGTCTAGGATTTGGATATCGATAGCCATCGCCTACATTTTGTAGCATTTTTGCCTGTTACTGCAGCTCTCTGCTGCTCAGTCCTATTCAACTGACTGGGAATGAGCTGCAATACAAGGCACAGCCGCTACCCAACGCCATGTTTTTTCAGCCACTACCCATTTTTTTTCTTACATGACTGAAAAGTAAAGCTCCAGAGCCTTACAACATAAAAACTGTTAAATGAATAAACATTGGATTATCTTCGATTACTGTAATCCAGGACTTTAGAAGCAGGAGGGATGGGCACATTTCACGATTAAAGAGCTGCCATGTTAGTTTGACGAGATCAAGCCGAGCAGAGTTGCCAAAAGTCGTCTCTGAGGTCAGGTGGCCAAAATTTTGGGCGAATGGGATCGATATATTGTAATTCTGTTTGAGATAAGAAATGATGTGTAGACCCAGGACTTGTGGAAACTCTACTAAGACCTAGGAAGGTTAGAAAACTGATCATAGGGACAGGACGTGCACCTAGGAGGGGTCCTTGTGATGGTTTCTCACAGTACCTATTCTCCCCCGAGCAGCAGCTGCAGAGATTTTTGCCTTTACTGAAAAATCAGGGGAAAGTGAAAAATTAGTCTCAAGGACATGCAACGCGATGGAACAAAGACAGCACTCTGAGGTCCCTCAAAGATATCTCCAGTCCTGGAGTCTATGAATAACGCTAGGTTCAGACCTGAGCGTTCCGAAAGGAGCGCTCTGTATGCGCGCTTGTACGGGCGTTTACAAGCGCGCATACAGAGACAGGCGTGCACACATTGTCGCGCGTTCCCGAAAGTCTATTGTACGGGAACGCGCGACAAACGCTCAAAAAAAGGGTCAGGTACTTGTTTGAGCATCGGGCGTTTTACAGCGCGATCGTACGCGCTGTAAAACGCCCAGGTGAGAACCATGCTGATAGGGAAGCATTGGTTTCTCCTTGTTGTGCGTTTTACAGCGCGTAGGAACGCGCTGTAAAACGCTCAAGTGTGAACCCAGGGTAAGAGCACAGATAACAGGTAAATTCACACAATACAGGAGGATCCACCTTTAAGCTCTTTCACTCGAGCGATCTGTGCACGAAAAAAAACTGCTGGTTTTGCACACAAGTTCAATAGTTTTTTTTTTCTGCAATTGCGGTCAGCGTTTGCATTTCTTCTATCTGGATTATATGCGATTTTCACACATGTGTAAAAAAAAAAAACTGAAGAATTCCAAACTACCGTACATTTCCTAGCCACCATCAGTGAAAAAACACCTTGTATCCGAATGCAATCCGTTTTTCATGCAAGCCCTATTCACTTCTATGGAGCCAGGGCTGACAAACATAAAGGAGCACCCAGTGGCTTTCAGAACACATAATATGCATGAAAATGTTTTAGGCCCCATTGCACACTTGTAATAGCGTTGAGCTGCCAAAACAATAGAAAACCCCCATAAATGACCCAATTTTAAAAACTAGACCCCCTAAGGTATTCATCTAGGGGTATAGTGAGCTTTTAGATCCCCTTGTTTTTTGTAGAAATTAATGCTAAGCAGGCAAAAAAAAACTAAAAATTTTCTTTTACAGAAAAGTGTCAATTTAAAGACAGATTTTTTTCTACGGAGCACATGAAAATGAAGAAGTACACCCCAAAATGTATCACCCCATTTCTCCTGTCTTCAGAAATATCCCCATTGTGGCCTTAGGCTAGGTCTACACGACGACATTTGTCGCGCGACATTTTGTTGCACCAATGTCGCGCGACAATTTTTATAATGGCAGTCTATAGTGTCGCACTGCAACATGCGACATGCTGCGACTGCGACAGTCGCAGAAAATCCATTCGAGATGGATTTTTCTGCGACTGTCGCATCGCAGTCGCAGCATTTCGCATGTTGCAGTGCGACACCATAGACTGCCATTATAAAAATTGTCGCGCGACATTAGTGCAACAAAATGTCGCGCGACAACTGTTGCGCCCAGCGACAAATGTCGTCGTGTAGACCTAGCCTTAATCTTATGTCTTGACACACGGCAGGACCCAAACATAAAGGAGCACCTGGGGCCTTTCAGATAATAAACTGAAAATGGTTCGGGCCACATTGCACATATCTAAAGGCATTGAGCTGCAAAATTATAGAAAACCCTTATAATTGACCACATTTTAAAAACTAGATCCCTTAAAGTTTAAGGCTTAAAGCATGCATCTAGTGGTTGAGTAAGCTTGCTGAGTGCAAAATTATTATAGGATGAAATAATGAGTAAATATGGCTTTATTAAAATTGTTAATAACATTTTCAAAGGAAATTGGAGAAAAAATATATTTAGGGTCCATTCACACATCCGTGGTGTATTGCGGATCCACAAATTGTGGATCCGCAATACACCCGTCTGGCACCCCCCATAGAACTGCCTATTCTTGCCCGGGGCCGCGCTCTGGAGATGCGGAGAGCACATAGTGTGCTCTCCGAACCTCTTCCGGCCCCATAGAGAATAAATGGGTCCGCACACGTTCCCGATATCGTGGACATGCGGACGTGTGAATGGACCCTTAGATGGGTAACCCTGTTGCCACATTCTTATCTTTGTGGCGCGTACAGATGAGAAGTGAAGCTGTGCACTTATAAGGGAGGCAGATTTCTAAAAAGACATTTGCCAGTACATGACTATGTCTCGCCAAACTGAAAAAAAGGGACGAAAATCTGAACTGTAGTGAAAGGCAACAAGTCCAAGAAAATGGAGCAAAATGTCTCAATACCAAAATTCTGATTCGGTTTCGATACCATAAAAAAATCATTTCGATACTCGATACCATTTGATACCACGCAAAAAAAACACCATAAAAGCCGCATGCATTCCGCATTTTATGGAACATCCGGCCCATACTAGAACAGTCCTATCCTAATTTTATGCGGGGACAAGGTGACTTTTTCATTTTCTTTTACAACGTTCACTGCATAGGAGATAATTTTAAAATATTTTAATAGTTTGGACTTTTCGGACGTGGCGATATGTAATATGTCTATTTATTGTTTATATATTTTATATGTAAAATTGAGAAAAGAGGTGATTTATACTTAGCATTTTGGCGTTTGTATTTTTTTAACTTTTTATTTACTAACTATTAGCCCCTTAGGGGCTAGAACCCTTGTCCTATTCACCCGAATAGAGCTCTATTAGGGTGAATAGGACTTTACACTCTCCCTGCTGCCCTGGTCTTTGTGCACACAGCAGCAGGGAGATTACCATGGCAGCCAGGGCTTCAGTAGCATCCTAGCTTTCAAGGTAACCAATCGAAGCCCCAGGATTACACTGCTGGGGCTCCGATCAGAAGCTGCTACTGCACCACCAATTAGGAGGAGGGGACCCTGTGGCAACTGCCACCAATAACTTTAATATTGAGGTTGGGGGGGGGGGCGCACTGCGCCACCAATGTTTTAAATACTGGAAGGGGGGGGCACACTGCACCCCCAATGAAGATAACCTGCCCATTAATTCAAATACAGGAGGCGGGTACTGTCTGCAGAATCATATAGCTGGCACCCGACCTCTATGAGAGGTAGCTGCGATCCGCGGCAGTTAAACCCTCAGGTGCCACACCTGAGGGGTTAACTGCCACGGATCGCAGCTACCTCTCATAGAGGTCGTGTGCAGGCTCTATGATTCTACAGCCAGTACCCGCCTCCTGTATTTGAAATAATGAGTGAGTTAACTTAATGAGTGAGTTAAATGTATTTGAAATAATGAGTGAGTTAACTTAATGAGTGAGTTAACTTAAATGAGTGAGTTAACTTAAATAATCCCGGTATCGAACCAATACCAAGACAAAAGTATCGATTGGGTATCGATAATTCAATATCCAAGACAACCCTACTATGCACACAACCAACCAGTCACCTACAGAATATATAAAAGGACAGTGTCTAGAACCGTCTGTAGGAACAGATCATTAATTCCCAAAATGATGTCAGGATTTCTAGACATCCCTTAGTGTACAAGCCCTTAGTATATTGGTGAGGAACAACTCAATCATTAGAGATCCTCAAAATAAAATAATAACATGCCAATATCATGATACAGTTATGTGAATGGAATTAACAGCTTTGTGTGGCAGGACATAGTCATAAAAAATGAAATTATGAAAATTAAGAAAACAAATCAGAAAAGGTAAAATTTGTTCCAATGGCTAAAAAAAAATAAAAAATTAGCTCCACAACCCATCCCAAGGATCCCTCCCTCCCTGGAAAGCTCGCAAACTAAACAGAAAATGAGAATAAATTAACTTCCTGTAAAGACCCCCCACCCACCTTTTTTGATATTAAATAAAATTAATAATTAGTAACCGTATGGTACGTCTCAAAACAGGAGTAATTGCAGAAGCCTGGTTTTGATGGACAATTGGGGCAGTAAATTCGGGTGTCCCTCCTCCTTCCGTGTTTGCTATACACCCGGCATAGTTTCTGAGGATATCTCTTGCTGGCAGTGGCAGGGACGAGGTGAGGGAAGTGGCGTTCTGAAAGCCTTCGAACATCCTCAGATTTAAAGGATTGCCCAGGTATGGGGGACTCAAACAGGAGACTCTCAACCACCTTCTCCTGGAACTCAAGGAAGTTGAGGGTTCCTTGGGCCTTTTTAAATACGTAAAACAAAACTATTATAGGTAGCAATCTGAATGAGGTAGATTGCTACTTTTTCTTACCAGGCCCTGTTTTTTCGCGTCACCAGGTAGGGTTATAGCGCCTGGTCCCAGAGGTCTACACCTCCCATAAATTTATTGTAGTCTGTCACACAGATCGATTTATGCTTGTCAGCAGTAGCCCCGCTCTCCCTAACTGCCACTGTGGGGTCCAAACGCTTGAACACCAGCGGTTGTGGGTATCCCACTCTATTTTTACGGACTGTCCCATAAGCCCCTGTGTTTGCAGCATGGAGGGATTTAAAAAAGGGTATGCTGCTATATAAATTATCCGTGTACACGTGGTACTCTTTGTGTAGGAATGGTGCCAATAGATCCCACACAATTTTTCCCGCTGTCCCAATATTTTCTGGGCAGCCTGGGGGGTTAAGTTGGGAGTCTCTGCCCTCATATACAGACAGACCGCAGGTGTAGCCGGTTGTGCTCTCGCACACCTTACAGTGGATATAAAAAGTCTACACAAAGTCTCACATTCAAAATCATGTTAAATAGGCGTCAGCATACACCTGCCATCATTTAGTGCCTCTGATTAAGGGCTCGTTCACACGACTGTGCCGTTTTTTGAGGTCTGCAAATTGCGGATCTGCAAAAAACCGATGCCGCCTGTGTGCCTTCCGCAATTTGCATAATGGAACAGGAGGCCCATTATAGAAATGCCTATTCTTGTTCGCATCTTGCTGTCTGCATCTTTTGCGGACCCATTGAAATGAATAGTTCCATATACCGACCGTATGCGGAACGCAAAATACGTTCGCGTGAATGAGCCCTAACCCCAAATAAAGTTCAGCTGCTCTAGTTGGTCTTTCCTCAAATTTTCTGGTCCACAGAGAGATTCCAAAGCATCAAAGGGATCTCATTGTTAAAAGGTATCAGTCAGGAGAAGGGTACAAAATAATTTCCAAGGCATTAGATATTCCATGGAACACAGTGAAGACAGTCATCATCAAGTGGAGAAAATATGGCACAACAGTGACATTACCAAGAACTGGACGTCCCTCCAAAATTGATAAAAAGACGAGAAGAAAACTGGTCTGGGAGGCTACAAAGAGGCCTACAGCAACATTAAAGGAGCTGCAGGAATATCTGGCAAGTACTGGCTGTGTGGTACATGTGACAACTATTTCCCATATTCTTCATATGTCTGGGCTATGGGGTACAGTGGCAAACAAAAGCTTTTTCTTACCAAGAAAAACATCCAAGCCAGGCTACATTTTGCAAAAACACATCTGATGTCTCCCAAAAGCATGTGGGAAAAGATGTTATGGTCTGATGAAACCAAGGTTGAACTCTTTGGCCATAATTCCAAAAGATATGTTTGGCGCAAAAACAACACTGCACATCCCCAAAAGAACACCATATCCACAGTGAAGCATGGTGGTGGCAGCAAAGGAATGGCTTCACCAGAAGAAGATTAAAGTTTTGGAATGGCCCAGCCAGAGCCCAGACCTGAATCCGATTGAAAATCTGTGGGGTGATCTGAAGAGGACTGTGCACAGGAGATGCCCTCGCAATCTGACAGATTTAGAGTGTTTTTGCAAAGAAGAGTGGGCAAATCTTGCCAAGTCAAAATGTGTCATGCTGATAGACTCATACCCAAAAAGACTGAGTGCTGTAATAAAATCAAAAGGTGCTTCAATAAAGTATTAGATTAAGGGTGTGCACACTTATGCAACCATATTATTTTATTTTTATATTTTTTCTTCCCTCCACCTAAAAGATTTCAGTTTGTTTTTCAATTGAGTTGTACAGTTTATAGGTCACATTAAAGGTGGAAAAAGTTCTGAAATGATTTATCTTTGTAAAAAAAAAAAAATTACATCACAGAAACATGACATTTTAACAGGGGTGTGTAGACTTTTTATATCCACTGTATATAATTTTACCCCATATCTGGCACGCTTGGAAGGAATAAACTGACGGAAGGAAATGCTGCCTTTAAAACTAAAAAGGGATTCATTGACAGATAGATTTTTCTCAGGGGTATACCATTTTAAGAATAAATCCCTAAGGGGGGAAATAAGGGGTCTCAATTTATTTAGGCGGTCGTAGGCTGGGTCAGTAATGGGGGGCTTGTCCCAAAAATGCATAAACCGCATTAGATCTTCATAGCGGTTTCCGGACATAACTGCTGCAAACACAGGGGTTGAGTGGACAGTACTCGCAGCCCAATAGAATCGGACAGATGGCTTTTTTCCAAAATGTATTTTAATTTCAGGGACAATTGTGGGGGTTAAATGTCTGATATAAATGGGGTTTTGTACAGCAAACTGTGTAGCGTACAGATTAGTTTGCTGCACAATTAATTCCAGGACTTTATCGTCCACAAATAAATGGACAGACACCCACTGACCGCCAGTAAAAGAAGGACACAGGGTCCCTAATGGAAATAACTGACCGTCCTAATGACGGACGCCTAATGACGGACATAAAAAAGTCAATTCCGAATAGTCAATCCTATTTTGAGCGATGCAGGTTACAGGTGTGGTAAGTCCTGTTCACACCGAGCTCCAATCTTCACAATGTTAAAACCGCGCTGCTCACCAGAAGCTCCACTACTATCAATACTAAACCCATATACCACAATTTAAGATACGAGGAAAGGCTAGCTACGGACTCATATTTGCGGGATACGGATGATGTGTTGAAAATATTGAATGACTTTGGATCATTCACTGAGAATATGTATCTTGCTACAGTTGATGTTATGTCTTTGTCCATGGTAATTCCTAAGGAGAAAGGGTTAAGAGCGGTTCAGAAGCATTTGAAGTATGATCCGAATATGTCTAAAGCACAAGGGGAATTTTTGGTTGAATGTATTGATTTTTGTTTAGGTCACAATAATTTTTTGTTTTTGAATAATTTTTATTTACAGTCAACTGGTACGGCGATGGGGGCGAAATTTGCCCCGGCCTTCGCAAATTTATTTATGGTCGCCTGGGAAAGTGAATTTATAGATTCTATACTAAATTTGCGACAAGAAAAGGGAAAATTGTGTTTATGGAAGCGATTTATCGATGTGTGCTATGTCACGTTAATTTGGGATGGTGAATTATTGGGGGTTGGAGGAATTTTTGCTAAATATTAATAATAATTATAATTATAAGTTCAGTTAGTATAATTTTTGGGATATGACTATTTTTGTGGCGGATAATACACTAAAGACAAAGACATATTTCAAACCCACGGACGCAAATACATAAATTTATATCACTAGTTGCCATTACGGTCCCTGTATTGAAAATATCCCAAAGGGTCAGTTTAAAAGAATTTACCGGAAAAAAAAAACTATGAAAAAAAACTAAAAAAAAATGGAAAAACAAAGTAAAAAGGGTTATAGATTTTTATTTATCACCCAATTTAATTGCAATGCTAGTTTAATTAAAAATGCTATAAGGGAAAATTGGTCAGTCCTTAAAAATGATCCAGTTTTAGGGGAGGTGATCCCTGCTCATCCAGAATTTATATCCTTAATCTAAAAGATCACCTCGTGCATAGCTTTTTACCTTTAAAAAATGAAGGTGTCAAAAAAGATGTGTTCACATGGTGCGGTTTCTGCTTGCCGTGCAAAAACCGTCAAAAGAAAGATAGAAGACCTAATGTAACTGAAGTGGTATCTATAGGCAATGGTGGTGCTTTTAAGATTGGAGGTGAATTGTCCTGTGAAACCATGGGGGTCGTCTACATGTTCCAGTGCCCTTGTGGACTCCAGTATGTAGGACGAACTCTTAGAAAATTTAAAACCCGCATACAGGAACACATCAGAAATATAAGAAAAACAGGCTGGAAACATGTAGAGTACATAATAAAAATCCGTCCGGGTTCAAATTTGTTGGAGTTGAGCGTGTGATTAACAAATGGCGGGGAGAGGAACCTGTCGCTGTGAGATAGAATGGATTTACAAATTGGGTACTCTGCAACCTGCAGGGTTAAATATGGAGTTTGATTTAAAACCTTGTCTTGTATAAAAGGGATGTTTGGCTCCTTGTTAATAAGGAGAGAGCCTGTAAACTCATGCTCATTCATATATAATAATAATTCCTTTGAAAATTATCATGAGAAATGGGAACTTGAGTATGAATAGATGCTTATGGGAGGGTAGTATTTTTTCCTGAATGGGTTTTGATAGTATTCTCCGATTGGCCGTATACGGACATGTGATGTTGGAATGAAGTATATGCATATGTGATGTAATGAGAAGGATTGCTGATTTTATGAATTTTAAGAGCTAATGAGCTATTTTTTATGTGTTAAACCAATGTTTTTACTTGTTATATAGTGTTTTTTTATAAGTTTTTAATGCAAACTAAGTGAGAGGAGGAGCATAGCAAAAAAGAGTAAAATAAGTCGCTAGGTTTCAATGGTACTTGAATGAAGTGAGTTCTTCACAATTATAAAATGTCAATCTGGTGGGACCGCGCTGCTCCACATTCACACATTTTTCCTCGATTGCAGGTATTCACTTAATCCGGCTCAAGACAGACACCTCTAGATTAAATCGCAGTATACTTCCACGCAGGTTGGAAAGCTCAGCATGTCATCTCTGTATGGTTCAGAACCGAAGGATTGTTAGTTTTATGAATTTTAAGCGCTAATGAGCTATTTTGTATGTGTTAAAGCAATGTTTTTACTTGTTATATAGTGGTTTTAAAAGTTTTTAGTGCAAACTAAGTGAGAGGAGGGGCATAACTTGTATATCAAAAACACGTCCGTCTTGGGCGGGACATGCACCCCTGATGAAGCAAAGGTGAAACCCGGGTCAGGTGATAGACGGGAAGCCGGTCGTATTGTTTTTTATGCCTATGTCCCTCGCATGTTTGTGAGTATAATAAAAGCTATGATTAAATCTCAGTGGGGTGCTTCACTATCTTTGCCTATCTGGTCTTGACCATTGTAGGACAGGCGAATAGATGTGTAGCAAGAAGCCAGTGATTGGCGTATTGATTAATGTCAAGGCAAACTGAAGTGGTCTGAGTGGAGCTTCTGGTGAGCAGCGCGGTTTTAACATTGTGAAGACCTAATGACGGACGCCTAATGACATACACCCACTGACCGCACAAATCGCACAGCCAGGACAGAAGTCCGATCTCTCTCTCCTCACAGAAGATGTCCTGGCTGTGTTAGTAAATATAATGGATGTGATCTCCATGATAGGTTTATCATGGAGACCACATGATCGGGGACCATTACTATTGGTCCCTGATGGTTACTGTGCTGAAGGCAGATCTTCAGCACAGTAACCAGTGCGCATGTCTGCGCCATTAACTTTTTAATTATATGGGGGGGGGGGTCCTGGACCTTTATTAATTTGTTTGGGGGCCATATTACCCCGATCGGGGTCCTAACTGAAAAGTCTCTCTCCTCTCCAGAAGAGAGAGAAACTTTGCAGGGGCGGCGGCGGCCGGCCTATAGTGTGCGCATGTGCCAGGCTGCCACAGCCATCTTTCTTGAGGGCAGGAAGGGGTGAGGATCGGGACCCAGCTTTCCCTTATGGGGAAGCTGGGGGACCTGATCCTAGCACCGGAGACTTTCTCTTTCCTCTCTTACATGAGAGAGAAAGTTTACTGCCGGCAGCTCTGCTGGTAGCTGCGGGCATGTGTAGTGTCCCACTAGGTAGGAGTGGGCACTACACCAGGGTCAATTGGGTCACGTGTTACTCCTGCTCATAAGGGACAGTGATATTATATTTATCTATGCATTTAATGTATTTTTCTGTGTGTTTTTACATATGTTGTTTCCCCTGTGACATGCATAGCAGGCCTATCTGGGTGTAGTTAGACATCCTAGACACTAGAGGGAAATAGGGAGCCCCTAGTATAAATGTCCATGCCCAGACAGGGAGGGGTTAGGTCATAGTCAGGAGTCTGTGGAGAACAGAAGTGAGAGGGCACCAGCCAGAGATATGCTGAGGGCCTCCTCCTGACATGCAGCTAGATAGTCCTGGTTTCTAGTTGCCACCAGGAGACTAGTGGAGAGATACAGACTGCCTGGAAGACCTAAATCCAGTGAACACAGAAGAAGTAACCCCAGTAGTAGGGCTGGACCTCCTGGGAGCAACCTGCAGCCACCTACAACCCAGCAGAGCCAGTACAACCAGCTCAGATAAGTAAGCTGATGGGCAGAGGTACTACAAAATAAGAGCAAGGGTCAATACGGGAGGAAGATTTATTACCAAAGATTAAAGCCAGCATTTAGACATCCGGGCCTTGGGATCCAGCCAGCCAGAATAGCTGTGGGGATAGTGCAGCCTAGTCTGTGAAGCATTAACTGTTTACCCTCCAAGTATCTTGCAAGATTATTACCTGCCAGTATTGAGTTAAGCCTGCTTGTGGAATATTGTCATAAGGGACTGCATCATCATTATCAACTGTATGTACAAAGTTGGACTGTTACCAAGTAAAGCAACGTTTGGTTCACCATACCATCTGTGTACCTCAATTACTACTGCTATAAATCAGTGTGCCACCGTTACAGGCACTGGCGTCACGATCCTTAAAGGGACCTTGCCCCAGGCACTCAAAATACCTGCAACATCCAGGGCACCCCATACACCATCAGGCCTGGTCCCTACATCCAGAGTGTGCCCCAGAGGAACTTGAGTCTACCTCTCTTTCACTGCCGCATGCCTGCCCAGGGTTCCCCTCCAAACAGTGAGTAACCCTTGATTGCCCATAACCATGACCTCACTTCGCAATACCCTGCAGGTCTGGCGTGCTGCACATGGAGCTCCAGCGCTTGATTTAAATGCTAACTTGGGCTGAAGTGCCGCCGTTAAAAGGCGGCGCTCCAGCCCAAGGCCCCTTAGTGACCGCCGTAAAACACGTATGGGTGGTCACTAAGGGGTTCACCAGTACCGCCAGATCAAGTGGTCATGAAGTGTAGGAAGAAATAAAAAACAATAAGAATGAAAGTAAAGACAAAGGAGAGAGGAAAAAAAGAAGTTATATAAAGACATTATGAATAATTGGAGAAAGAAGTAAGGGAACATAAGAAACATCATAACAAGAATAAAAAAAAGAAAGAAAGAAGAGAAGGAAATAGAATGGAGAAGAAAGGATTAGAGAAAATGGGAGGCGAAAAAGGAATATGCAGAAAGAGCAGAAGAAAAGAAGGAAAGATAGAAGATATAAGGGTTCTTTCACACGAGCGGATGCTGTGCAGGTAATCTGCTGCGTGAAAGAGAGACAGCAGAGACCCGGAGCAGTAACATGATTGATAATGCTCCGTGCCTCTCTGTGATCTTTTTACTACAAAATCACAGTGAGATGAAGTTGTCACCGTGATTTTGTAGTAAAAAGATCAAAGAGAGGCACGGAGCATTATCAATCATGTTACTGCTCCGTGTCTCTGCTGCCCGGAACGGGGCTTGGCTCTCTTTCACGCAGTTGATTCCACACACGGGATCCGCTTGTGTGAAAGAGCCCTAAAGGAAACAAAGAAAGAAATGGTTAAGGAAAAGACAAGAAGAGAAACTTTAGAGGAACAGAAGACAGAAAAGGAAGCAGAAGAAACGGGAAAAAAGGGAGATGAGAGAAGGGATAAGAGAACTACATATTCGCTGGTCATATAGTCTGATTGTACCGTGTCTTTGCTTCTCAGCCATAGAAGATACCAACTGCAAAAAGACAGCTAAACCTCATCACTGACTCAATGAGACACCCAGAGGCTGAATTAAATATTACACACCATCAATTAAAATATTCAGCATATTCACTTTACATTTCTACACGACCACCCCAGCTGCCAACTAACCAGTCCTGCCATTCTATGAGATGACATGTAAAAGGTCAAAATGTAACTTGTCTGGAACACGGAGTTCATGCATGGGTGACCAGCCTGGGTTATTATGTACTTTACTGTATATTTATGTAGTGATGACTACATAAATAGTCATGGGGTGTCTAGGGAGGGGTAGTACGTCTGGTGGAGGGCATGTCGTGCTCTTTTCAGAGCAGCTCGTACAACTTTTGTCCCCACCTGATACTCAGCTCTCATCTGTGGCTCCTAGCAGCTGTAACATGTGCAGAGGCCACACCCCGGGCAACAGCTTCAACAGGCTGGCTAAACCAGGTTGAGAGCAGTCGTTGGGTCATTGACCTTCAGTAACAGGGGGATTTGTCTATCCCGAGCATGTGAAGACAGAGTCTGGCAGAGTGAGCGGATGAGCGCTACTAAATAGGACCAACGGTCATGAAGGTAGTATCTGCAAGCGATGTGGTACGCTAAGAGCACGGAAAGACACGAAAGACACCCCCGTTCAAACGCTGCACCCAGCCCATCTTTAACAGTCTCAACTTCTGTGCTGCCATTTGAGCAAGATGTAATCTGGGAAGAGAGAGTGAGGCTGACTCTGCGCACCTCTCCCTCACTTAAATCCAATTCACGCACAAGTCTTGACATCTCGACCAGTTATAAGTCCTGTGGCGATAGGCGAGCGATGAAGCAGCAGGTGTGGAATCACTGGGAGCTGTGGACGCGGACCTGCATACAAGCAGCTCAGGTCTAAAGGTCGTCTTCATGCTGACGAAGCAACAGCTGGATTCAGCGTCTACCTGAGTGATTGCTCACCTCCGTAGTATGGGAAAGGGGCTAGAAAAGGTGTCCTAAACATTGTTGCTTCTCTCAAAACCCTGTCCAGCCTACCGTGGCTGGAGGGAATCCAATTTCATACGGTTGAAATACAAAACCCAAGATGAGACAAAAGTTATTACCACTTACTAATGGTACATGGAATGTACGTACGCTTCAAGACAACCCATTAGCAGATCGCCCAGAAAGAAGAACAGCTTTGGTAGCTAGAGAGCTTGCAAGGTTTAACATCGACATTGTGTGAAACTCGCTTAGCAAATGAAGGTCAGCTCACAGAAACAGGAGGTGGCTACACATTCTTTTGGTGTGGACGTGGAAGTGATCAACGTCGTGAGTCTGGAGTTGGCTTTGCGGTTAAAAATCATCTTGTTCACCAACTTGCCAATCTTCCTAAGGGTGTAATTAGTCGGCTCATGTCACTGCAACTTCCATTACTACGTGGAAAACAAGCTACGCTGATCAGTGCCTATGCACCCACAATGACAAATCCAGATGAAGTAAAGGACAAGTTTTATAATGATCTCGATGCCCTATTTTCATCTGTGACGCACACTGACAGAATGATTCTACTTGGTGATTTTAATGCAAGAGGGGGATCCAATCACCTCACCTGGGATGGCGTCATTGGAAAAAACAGAATCGGCACATGTAACACCAATGGTCTGTTACTATTGAAGACATGTGCTTCTCATGACTTGGTCATTACTAATACCATCTTCCGCCTACCTACTCGCAAAAAGACATCCTGGATGCACCCACGCTCCAAGCACTGGCATCTAATTGATTATGTCATAGTGCGGAGGAAAGACATACAGGATGTAAGAGTAACTAAGGCCATGCCGAGTGCTGACTGCTGGACTGACCATTGACTCATCATTTCTAAACTAAATATCCACATCAAACTTAAGAAGCAGCCACAGGGAAACAGAGTTGTGATAAAGAAGATCAATGTCAATACATTGGTAAAACCCAATATCACAGCCTCATTGGTAAAAGATCTTGAAAATCAACTCACGAACCTGCAAATGCAGGAAAGTGCTGAGAAGGACTGGAAATGCTTCCGGAACATCTTGCATTCGTCTGCACTTAAGGCTCTCGGACCCGCATGCAGGAAACAGCGGGACTGGTTTGATAAATACGATGAAGAGATTAAGGCCTTGCTAGCCGAAAAACATCGGCTTCACTGTGCTCATCAAAATGACCCGTCGTCAACTGCAAAGAAAAATGCTTTTATCAACACTCGCAGGACTATACAGAGTAAACTCCGTAAGATGCAGGACTCCTGGCTGAGTGCCAAAGCAGATGAAATTATGAAGTTTGCTGATAGAAACAATGCCAAATGATTCTATGAAGCCATCAGATCCCTGTATGGACCTCAGTCTTCAGGAAGCTCTCCTTGACTGGATTCGAATGGTACAACTCTCATCACTGAGAAAACTCTGATTCTACAGCGTTGGGCTGAACATTTCCAGTCTGTGCTGAACCGCCCATCTACCATCAATAATGAGGCAATTGACAGAATACCCCAAGTGGATATCAATTATACCCTGGATATCCCACCATCAGAAGCTGAAACCTTACAGGCCATCAGTCAACTGTCCAGCGGTAAGACGCCAGGATCTAATGGAATTCCAGTGCTTGTTGAAAAACTCACCCAATTATTCCAGTCTTTCTGGAATCAAGGTTCCATACCTCAGGAACTGATAGACGCGTCCATCGTATACCTTTATAAGAAGAAAGGAAATAGACAAATCTGCGATATTATAGTGGAATATCACTTTCATCAATTGCAGGCAAGTTCTTGGCACAAATGTTGCTAAATCGTCTGATTGATCATCTGGAACGGGGTCTGCTACCTGAGACACACTGGGGTTTTCGCAAAGAGCGTGGCACGATGGACATGATATTTGCAGCTCGACAGCTTCAGAAGAAATGTCAGGAGCAAAAACGTGAACTATACACCACCTTTATAGATCTTACCAAGGCTTTTGACACAGTTAGTCGCGAAGGCTTATGGCGCATTATGTCGAAGTTTGGATGCCCAGACAGATTCATCCTGATGGCACGGCAATTCCATGATGGTATGGCGGCTCGGGTTCTGAGCAATGGTGAATCTTCAGAGGCCTTCCCTGTAACAAATGGCGTGAAACAAGGGTGCGTGCTCGCACCAACCCTGTTCAGCATAATGTTTTCAGCCATGCTGCCAAATGCCTTTCAGGACAGTTCACTGGGAATCAATCTGAGGTATAGAACCGATGGGAAACTGTTCAACTTACGAAGACTCCAGGCTGTCACCAAGGTAAAAGAGACTGTGCTTCATGAGTTTCTTTTTGCTGACGATTGTGCCCTTAATGCGGAATCAAAGAAGGAAATGCAAGCCAGTATGGACAAATTCACAGCAGCATGTGACAACTTTGGCCTCATCATTAACGTGAAGAAAACCGAAGTGATGTACCAGCCAGCTCCGAAAGCCCAATATCAAGAACCTACCATCACAGTGAAAGGACAGAAGCTCCATGCAGCGGATCAATATACGTATCTTGGTAGTACCCTCTCCCATGCAGTGACAATTGAAATCGAGGTCAACTGCAGAATTGCAAAGGCAAGTTCTGCTTTCGGCAGACTGCGGACCATTGAGACCGCCGTGGAATAAGCCTTGCTACAAAGCTTAAAGTCTACCAGGCTATAGTGTTAACCACCCTGATGTATGCTAGTGAGACATCAACAGTATACAGAAGACTGCTAGACAGCTGAACCACTTTTACATGACTTGCCTCCATAGAATCATGAGGATCCAGTGGCAGGATAAGTCGCTGGGCAGGCGAAGTCCTAGCACAGGAGAAGTATACACTTTGTAAACATAAAGCTGTAAATGCAAATGCTGAAACAAAAACAACCATATTTGTCTGTTCAGTATGTAACAAAACATTTAATGCTAACATAGGCCTTATTAGCCATACATCGCTAATGGCCGAAGATCTATCAGATATCAAGGTCCTCATCGAAAACGATGGACAAACAACATGTAGTGATGACAGTGGTTAGTTTTAGGGATGAGCGAATTTCATATTTAAAAATTCATTTTCGGTTTGTGTTGTGGTATTTACTGAATTGCATTATGGTTTCTGTTACCACGGATCCGTTATGCAGGCCATAGACTTCTATTATGATGGAATGAATAATGGAATGCCTCTAAAGGCATTCCGTTATGCATTCCGTCATGGAATTGCGTTATGGTCCGTGGTAACGGAAACCATAATGCAATTCAGTAAATACCACAACACGAACCGAAAACAAATATCAAAATATGAAATTCGCTCATCCCTAGTTAATTTATTATGTACCTGCCACTTACAAAAAAGGCAGCCATTTTGCTGGTGGCATAATAATATTTTTTTTTTAGCTATTTAGTGCCTTCCCTATTAGGTGACTATGTACTAAGAAGTGGTTTCATCAATGAAAACACCATCTTATGATCTCATCAGCTTCTGGTACACTATAAAATAGCTACAAAATTGTTAAACCGCACCAGAATACCTCATCACTCATCATTTTCAACACCTTCTACGTTGCCTGCCAAGCACTTACCATCTACCATCACCAAGGGTACCCCACCTTCCATCAGACAGGAGACCTTAACCAGGGCGTGCCCCGGGGAAACAAAGATGCGCCGCCCCCTCTTTACTGTGCACAGCCTAGGGAGTACTAACACCTCTCACAAGACTACCACTGTCATCCTCTCCCCTCACGTCTCCCATGCGAGCCACTGCATATAGATTAAAAGTACTTATTCTCCAGAATGAAGCAACAGATCACTAAGTGAAAGGTATCATTACATTCAGCTGAGCTAGCGCTACAAGGCACTGTGCTGGGTCACAGACTTCCTTTAATAATTCATTTGCCAAAGGTGCATGCTGTATCTAGTGTAAGGAGATAAGATAGATAAGTAGTAACTGGCCATCTCAGGTACTTCCCATCACCAGGGAGTGCAAAAAGAGAGAGGGGTGGACTGGCCATAGACTCTACAGGGAAATTTCCCGGTGGGCCGATGCCCAGGAGGCCACCCTAGCACTTCTTGCGGTCGCCAGTCAGGTACATAGAAGTTCTCATGCTCTCAGCATAGGGCCTATTCACACAACCATATTTTATTGTCCGCATCTGTTCCACAATGTTGCGGATCAGATACGGACTCATTCATTTCAATGGATTTGCAAAAGATGCAGACAGCAGTCACACTGTCCGCACTTCCATTCTGTGGCCCCGCAGCAAAAAAGATAGAACATGTCCTATTCTTGTTCTTACTGTGGACAAGAATAGGCATTTCTATCATAGAGAAGGATGTTCCGTTCCGCAAAATGCGTAAGGCATGCGGCCGGTATCCGTGTTTTGCGAATTCGCAATTTGCGGTCGGCAAAAACCCTTCATACCCTTCAGTGTGATCATTACCCAAAATTTAAAATGCTTCCTTATGCTACTCAGAGACATAATCAGAAGGAACGTGTTGACTGATGACACAAACCACATAAAGCCACAGATATTTAAGATTTTTTTTGTTTGTCTCGCCATTTGTGTAGAAGCCCCATGTAGTGTGAAAGTGACAGAGGCAATGAGCTGTTAGTGACATTAGGGGGAGTACAGAGTAATAGGCATTAGAGAAAGGGATTGTGTAGCCACAGAAGCTGGTGGGTGAGCATCAGTAAGGGTTACCATGAATGAGGGGGGCATACAGTATGGTGACATGACACATCCGGGTACCAACCTGGGTGGTGGTTCAGCCTGCTGCTCTTTCCTTAAAACAAGAAGCAATATTATGTTAGTTGTAATGCAATGATAAAATGATGCATTCTCTGTTAATTCTCAGCTACTATTTGCCAGGAACACAAGCAAGATTTTAAGCAAGCGAGGAACTGTGGCTGCATGGGGAGGGGATGAGGAGGCAGAGTATAAAAGGAAATGAAAAATGATATACAGTACTAGTCTAATCAACACTACTCACAAAAAGTTAGGGATATTTGGATTGTGGGTAAAATTTCTGGATAAACCTAAAATGCACTCTAACCTTCACAGGTGAACTTAATGTGACATTCTCTAAACTTTTGAATGCACATGTCTAATTGTTCAATGTTTCAAAACTTTTTGCACAACTTGCTGTTCTCTAACAAGGAGCCTAAAGAGGACCTTTCACTAGTTTAAATACTAAAAACTAACTATATCAGTGGGCAGAGTGGCGCCCAGGGGTCTATGTCTGGGCGCCGCTCCGTTCGCCCGGTATAGGCTCCGGTGTCTGCAGCTTCCTCTGTTGTACTGGGCGGAGTTTTTGTATTAGGGTTGTCCCTTGCTGCAGCGCTGGCCAATCGTAGCGCACAGCTCATAGCCTGGGACTCCCAGGCTATGAGCTGTGCGCTACGATTGGCCAGCGCTGCAGCAAGGGACAACCCTAATACAAAAACTCCGCCCAGTACAACAAAGGGAGCTGCAGACACCGGAGCCTATACCGGGCGAACGGAGCGGCGCCCAGACATACTAGTAGGTGCAGGGGGACCCCTGGGCGCCGCTCTGCCCACTGATATAGTTAGTTTTTAGTTTTTAAACTAGTGAAAGGTCCTCTTTAATGGCAAAATTCACAACAGATGTTTGATCTATGAATTGCCCAATAGATTTCCTGGTTCAATTACAATTGGTATTTAAACAGTCCTCCTCATCATGCTGCTCACATTTTGACATCATGAGACCAAGACGACACCTAACAATTGATCAACAGTACCTCCCCATTGCAAGGTTTCAAGCAGAATGTTTTTAGACGGAGGTGGCCACTGAGATTAGAGTGTCACAGAGTGTCATCAGCAGGTTGCAACAGAGATAACAGAGAGACTGGAAGAGTCATAGAAAGGCATAGAAGTGGCCTTCTTTTGGCCACATCCCACACTGTTGACTGCTTTATTGTGAATAATGCCCTGCAGAACCGGAGAATGAATGCCACACAACTCCAGGCACATTTAAAGGAGGTGAGAGGCACCGAAGTGTCATGTTAGACCATTCAAAACCGGACGACCTACACCACAGGCGTCATCGCCTTCCATGGGCCAGGGAACATCTATGCTGGACGAGGGACCAGTGGGCCTCAGTGCTGATTACTGATGAAAGTCGATTCATGCTGAGCAGAAGTGAGGGCCGCCAACAATGTTGTGTGGACAGGTGTGTCTAGTCAATACAGAACAGCTCTGCACTTTATGAATGGTACAGTGACAAGCCCATACTACTTGAATAACATCATTAATCCAGTCATTGTGCCTCTGCATTAAAAACACAGGCCTAATTTCATCTTTACGGACGACAATGAGCCAGCTCATCGCAGTTGCATCATTAGGAAACGGCTGCTGAAGACTGGGGGACCTCAAATGCAGTGCTCTGCACTTTCTCCAGACCTGTATCCAATTGAAAACCTATGGGATTCGCCATGTAGAGGCATGTAACTCTGTACCCCAGAACCTCAATAACTTGAGGGCCGCCCTTCAAGAAGAATGGGATGCCATGTCTCGGCAGACAATAAGTGGACTTGTGCAGCGGCCCCCAACCGCCGGGCCGCGGCCTAGGAGAGGGCCCTGGAAGATTGTTTGCAGGGCCACAGCAATACAGAGGAGCGGTCACACACAGCGCGCGGCTGTACAGCGGGAAGGAAGGAGAGCGTTCCTTCCTTCCAACTGTGATGCCGGCCACCCACTGCCACCAATGAAAATGCTTGAAAAGGGCTAGTGAGGCAGGGATTGGTTAGGTCTCACTGCCCCACCAATGGAAATAAACATGACGGCCCGAGGGGGGGTTGTCGGCATCCAGTTCCAGCTAGTATCTGAGGGAGAATGACCTGCAGTTCCTCTTCCATGTCACCTTGAAAATATCAGCAGTGCAGCAGAGCCCAGTGCAGCAGAGCCCAGTGCAGCAGAGCCCAGTGCAGCAGAGCCCAGTGCAGCAGAGCCCTGTGCAGCAGAGCCCAGTGCAGCAGAGCCCAGTGCAGCAGAGCCCAGTGCAACAGAGACCAGTGCAGCAGAGACTAGTGCAGCAGAGACCAGTGACCACTAGACCCTAGTCAGTTTTGTGCAGCCAATTCAGGTATAGTTACCATGTCAGCCTGAAATAAAGGCAGGGAGATATCAATGTAATAGGTCTATTTCACACTGCTGGCATAGTTCCTGCATGTTGTTCTACAAAGAACAACCTGCCGAAGCTATCTGGTTCCGGCATTGCCAGATGTTACCAGAATGTCTTCTGGCCCCATGGACTATAATGGAGTCTGGCAGAGATCCAGCTGCTTCCTGGCAAATATGCCAGGATTTGGCTGGAGAAATACCACTGCATTAGTCAATGGAGCTAGCTGGCAATCCGGTAACATTCAGCAATTTTGGATCAAGATAGCTCTGGATCCAACATTTGGGGTTAATGTGACTAATTAACCGCAATGTTGCCAGTAGCCATAATTTCAGAAGATGGGGTCACCCATTATTAATCTGAGGTACATGGTGCTATTACATTAGTAACCCCCATGTACCTCACATTAAAAGTAAGTGGCCCCAAGCACCTCATCAAATAATGGGCAACATTGGGTTAACCATTAATGTGAGGTACACATGATGAGGTTACTATTAATATGCACCTTGTGTTTTGTTATGCGCATGAATCAGTCAGCGCCGACCAGCACCCCTCTAAGCACTGCCCACCCCCTGAGCCCCGCCCTATAAACCCCCCACCCCACCCGGTCCCTGGGAAAATTGTCTTGCATTAAACTGGTCTTTGGTGCAAAAAAGGTTGGGGACCACTGGACTTGTGAACAACATGAGACGTCGTTGTCAAGCTGTAATTGATGCTCAAGGCCACATAATAAGTTTTTGAGACATTGACATTTTTGTGGGGTATACCCACCACTGGTGTTGACTTTTGTTTCAATAAAATGTTTGAGATGAGGAAATCACCATTGCTTCTACTTAAATGCCCTACTTACATGATATAATATCACTGTAGAGTGAACTTTTTCCATTTTCCATAAATTCCTAACTTTTTGTGAGTAGTGTACCAGGGAAGTGACTTGTGACTCTGTAATGAATACATTTAGACTAAACTAAAATGAAAGTGAAGCACATTACATAAAATATATTCATTTCATCAATAATAATCCCTAAAATAATAATAATAAAATTAAAAATATAATGATAATACTAATAAAAGCTTCAATACTGTTATAAAATAATGTATAGGGTCTGGTGGGTAACCTATAAAAGATTCTAAATTTCCCAAGCTGGAGCCATTCAATAAATTCTGCTTCATGCAAATGGAACATAGATGCCCTTCAGACCCATGCTATGGAGTTATAGGCACTCTGGTTCCCCATCTAATACTGCCGAGCCCAATGCTTCAAGGGGAGGGAGAGTAACACAACAGAATCCTAGAGTAACATTGTCTATAGGGTATAGCAGACTTCTATTGTTGTTTGGAACTATTGGAAACTTGCACCGGGTTGTAATACAACCATTTGCACTTCCCAATGGGTTATAGGGGTTCTGCACTTTGTTTAAACTGATGATCTATCCTCTGGATAGATCATCAGCCTCTGATCGGCGGATGTCCGACACCCGGGATCCCCGCCGATCAGCTGTTTGAGAAGGCAGCGGTGCTCCAGCAGCACCGCGGCCTTCTCACTGTTTACCGCTGGCCCAGTGATGTCACGACTAGTATCAACTAGCGTGGGCGGGGCTAAGCTCTGTTCACTTGAATGGATCTTAGCTCCGAGGATAGATCATCAGTTTAAACAAAGTGCAGAACCCCTCAATGTTTACCTGCAAGCCGTCGATTTTATAGTGGCGGTGCAGTATAATTACAACCACTTCGCCCCTATTTACTTGAATAGGTCATAGGTATGGACAGGTCATCAATATCGGGGGGAAAAAAGAGACAACATATTTAAGGGGGTTTTCCAGCTTTTTTATATTTTATTTTCACTCAAGCCTATGGTACCTGTGCAGAAGTCCATACTCCTCACCGCTAAAATTCCGGATGGATAGGGTCATGTGTACCGCTGCAGCCAATGTCTGGCTTCAGTGGTGACAAGCCCCCAAGTGCCAGGTGCTGTTTGGGAACAGGTCCCCACTGAGGCCAGTCATTGGCTGCAGCCGCACACATGACCCTGTCCATCCGGAAGTTTACAGACAGAGATGGGATGATCAGTAAAGATAGCCTGTGAACTAAAAAAGAGGAGTGGGGACCTGGCGAGTATGGATTTTTCCACAGGTACCACAGGCTGAAATGGAAAATAAAATAAGGAAATAAAGCTGGAAACCCACTTTAAAAGGGTTTTCTTGAAGTAGAATATTGATAACCTATCCTCAGGATATCTGATTGGTCGGGGTCCACTACTTGAAGAGGCTACGGCGCTCCGTAGGTCATGTGACCAATGAATGCGAAGTCACTGACCCAGTAAGGGGCCACAGTGCTCACTGTAATGACATGGCCTCTTCAAACTGCTGATTGGCGAGGGTGTCGGCAGTCGGACCCCACCGATCTGATATTGATAACCTAGGTCATCAATTATCTACTCCCGGAAAACCCCTATGAGGACCTTTTTTGTTAGAGTGGCTAATGCTTGAGGGTCAGCATAGCCATAAGACACATAAAAGGGTGTCGGCAGTCGGACCCCACAGATATCAATGCACTGTACGTAACATTCTCTCTGTAGTACAGTCTGTGACGGTTTTATTATAGAGTGGTTTTCAGCAGCCTCACACAGGCAGCATTCACACGACCGCATTTCTGGGTCAGCATCCATTCCAGCCCCATTTCAATGGGGCCACAAAAGATGCGGACAGCACGCAGTGTGGTGTCCGCATCTGTCGTTCCAGTCCGCGTTCCATACAGCATGTCCTATTGTTGTCCTCAATGGCGGACAAGAATAGGCATTTCTATCATGGGGCTGGCCATGTGCGTTTTCTCTAAAATGTGAAAAGCACATGGCCAGCAGTGATGGCCAGTTTGCATTGTTCGCCCGCGAACATATGCGGGCTGCCATCTTTTTTCACAAGTCCGGCAAGGCACAGGTAAGCCCTTACCTGTGCCTGTGCGCGAGCCGGTCTGAAAACAAGTGCGGTCACTGGGAGCAGGCAGTTCCGAGAAGAGCCACCGGGGAACTGCCTGCTCCCGCTGACCGCACTTGTTTTTAGACTGGCTCGCGCACAGGCACAGGTAAGGGCTTACCTGTGCCTCACCGGACTTGTGAAAAAAGATAGCAGCCCGCATATGTTCTCGGGGGCGAACAATGCGAACTGGCCATCACTGATGGCTAATACCCGTGTTCTGCGGATCCACAATTTGCTGACCGCAAAACACAAACGGTAGTGTGAATGGACCCTTATAGATACATGATCTGGGAAAAGAGGGATAAATAATAACTAATATAATAAAACAGCAAATGATAAAAATGTATCCAAACAGCAACTGTGAATCCAAAACTGTATCATAAAGGGGGAGAGTGGTCTTATAATTGTGTTCTTCTCGGCCATTAGGGAGTCACTGTGCTTCCATTCTCGGATGCGAGGAAAAGATGAATCACAAGTGGAGAGGGGGGCGTTGGTATGGTAACCGCACTAGCCTGTAGCCATGGAAACCGCATACTGATCGCCTTCAAAGCTGAACACAAACTTGGATGTGCGTCAAAAAAAAAAAAGAGCTAAAACTGACCCCATGTTCACACAGAGGTCACGGAGTAAATAATTCACAAAAATGTTCACTATGACTGATCCTGGACACAGAACATCAAAGGCAAATCCAGGAAGATTGTAGATAAATATTTCAGGATGAATTAATATTTATACCCTGATTTTTTCGTTATATTATATGTCATGTCATGGCCTTGAATGATGCAACTGGATTCACTCACGCGGCTTAGTTGCGATAGGACCACTGAGGGGATTCAGCACAATTGTTAGATCTTCCCTTGTAGTGAATGGGGGAAGACAATATATGAAAACAGCTAAACCCCAAAAATAGTATGTAAACTCTTATTTTCAAGTTACTTTTCTAATATTTTATATAAAACTCCTTGGTATGGATCGATCAAAATTCCAAGCACTATCCAAAAAGCCCCAGAGGGCTACTTGGAATCAACTCTTTTGATGCAGCAAAAGTATCCACGATAGGCCACAAATGGGAAGAGATGAAAATGATTAGGGTTAATCATGGTGCAACACAGCTCAGACCTTCATCAATATATCAGGTACTGTATATTAAGCTGCACAAAAAATAATTTGCTTCATTGATCAACATACTAAAACTTCCCCCCATTGCACATCTGACCTGAATGTAAGTCCCGATTTGCTCTTCAGGTTCCGTAAAAGATCCAATTGATTCAGTGGTGGAATCAGCCTAAGAAAAGGATATAGAAGACAGTGTGTCAGAAATGTATTGTAACCCAAAAATTATATTAATTAAGTTTTTTTCTTTTCTGATTATCTTTATTTATTTTATTTTATTTTTGTAATTTTTTTTACAATCCATTTATTAAATATATTGTTGGTATGGGTAGGCTTCCGAAGACTCAGATGAATCCTATTTATTAATATTAAAATTGATGTGTGATGATGTATACCAGATGATGTATTCCATTATGGTGGGAAAGGGAGAGGCGTAAATATTTTTGAAAATGTTATATGTACCAAAAGAAAGTTAATAGGAATGGCAGGGCTTGAGCCAGAATTTGTCTGTGTGTCACCAGCTGGGAAGCTATGGAGTAAAGAATTTCATATAATGCATATATCGAGTGAACATCATAAAATTTGGTGAACGTATATGAACCAAGATTTGGGTCTTGATCTGTATCTGATATTGAATATGTCAAAATAATTCATTTAAAAGATGCCTTACCATATTTCTCATGTCTAGATAACAGGGCTTCTGAGTTATGACTACTGGCTTTTCGGGCCCTTCTTCAATGTTTTTTAAATCACTGGTACATTATGGGTGAAGACATCATGGAAAGGATCACAGGCAAATCTGCCTATATCCAAGTATCTCTACTACAGACGGGGAGCTATGTACCATTAAAAAATGTAACATTGTGAAGGTCAACATGAATCGTGGGACAGCAAAGAAGACCGAAAGAGCTAAAGTTCACGGGTCACCAACTGAAAAATCACCAGAGCAATGGACTTCATGGTACAAGAGTTGGATGACCACACCAAGATATATTCACCAAGATGCAAAGTGAGATACTGGCTAAAATCTAAAGATTTACCAACTTTTGGAGGCTAGTAAGTCATCATTTCCTAGAAATATTGCAGGTCTACCACAACTGACTCCTAAGGTCAGCCCAAGGAAAGTGTTAGATCACACAAGATAACAATGGCAGCTGTTGACAGCAGAACTTGGATGTATTAAACTCAACAGGGGGGCACAACGGCCAACTTATCTTATTCATAGACTACTAATCTATCATATCCTGGGGTATTAAATGTAAATTAAATTCTATGGCTAAATGTTTTTGTTGCAGTAGTGTAAATTTCTGTCCGATCATTTTGAGGCGTCAAGAAGATTCTCTAAAGATCTTTCGAATTTCAGGCATAAACACTACCTCACCCCCAAGAAGATGGCAATGATCTAAAATACTACTGTGTTATAGTTCCAACACTTAAAGGGGCATCATTCAGGAAAGACAACCTGCTAGCCACAAACATGGAGTAAGACATGAGGAAAATGACCACACAAAAATATCATGACCAATGCAGACGAAACACAAGAGATTTACGGGAACAGACGGGAATGCTAAGTTTAACCTATAAAAGTGAACCCTCCCAGATTGACAAACAGCATGGAGTTACAGTATACGGTAAAACGACAGTGAAAAACAGCCGTCACACAGCCTTTTTTTAGCACCATTGCAGTCTATGGTTCAATTCACATGGACGTTTTTTTAACAGGCTGTGAATAACGGCCGTCAAAAAATAAATAGAATATGTTCTATTTTGTCCATTTTCACGGACTGACTGCCCCAAACAATTCAAAGGGGCCATTTTAATGGATGTTTTTCAGAAAGGCATCTGTGAAAAAACGACCACTAAAAATGGACCGTTTTTACGCTTTTAACAGACGTTTTTTTTTCACTGTCGTGTGAATGTAGCTTTAGTGAAGTCATGAGTATGAGTTCAGTGCACCAAATGGCAGCTTTAGTGATGTCACTGTGGCAGCCACAATGTCAGCCACAATGCAGCCTGAAATAACCCATCAGATCATGGGGAATTATCACACAATTTTGTCAACTTCATGCAATTTTCCAAATTTTTATTTAAAAACACTTCCTCATTCCCAGATGTCGTGTGGGTGTATCACCAAAAATAATGTGTTTTTCTCATAATATGCACACACAAGGTTACCACAAAATGTTCACAGAGATTTCACAGTCACTGAGGGTACACAAATCACAGCTGAGATGACAAGTCGACAGCACAATACCAGGGAAAGGGTGGAAGACACTACGTTCCACATAAATATGTGCCATACCTGGATGCGCCGTACGTTTGAGAGCTGCTCGTCGAACAGCAAAAGAGAGGAGAAAAGCAAAAAAAGATCAAGAATTTTGTGGGTGTGCTCGAACTGAGGGGGTAGGACTGAAGAACATGACACATTGTAGTAGTAATTACTAGCCTGTATGTGGCACTATATTTTTATTTTGTGTAGTATCTGGATTAGATAATAAAATATAGTTAAGCCAACCAAAGACTCCCTCAGAAGGACTAATGCTTGGCATTCATAGTGATAACCTGTTTGTCTATAGTAACTATAATTTTCAACCAACAGAATCAGACTCAATCAGTCCAAAGATTGGTTAGTTCTACTTACATGTGGAACAAGGTAAGCAGCTCCATCCTTTCATGTGAGCACAGACACAGCTATGCACATTGTCCTCAATCTCTTTATGACCCCTTCAGGCAAGAAACGTAACCCTATAGTTCTTATGGACCTTCAAACTGAGACTATTAGTCCTACACACCTATCTATCCAAATTTAGAACTCCTACCGTGACATTTGAGTCCTGTTTTGACGTTTTAGCCAAAAATTCATTCCATACCCATACCCCAGAACATTGTGAAGAGTTACCTCTAGTATCCACTGATGAATGAGCCGTCTTCATATTTTCATATGACACAACAAAACATCTACTGATAATGGTAGGGGTGAGGGGGTCAAATGAACAAAAAAAAGACAAAAAAGAAACAACAAAAAAAAATTACACAAAGCAAAGAGAAGAATAAAATTAATAATCACAACAAAATTCAAAAACGGGAATTAAATTAAAAACAAACTCAAAATTCTCAGGCGATGACGTAACAGAATCTATGAGGCGAGGGAGTATGACTGGAAGAATCATGTGACACAGGGCTATATGTTCTACCTGTACATTGGCACAGAGACTGTGCGTTCGTAATAATGCCACGTAGAGTGCAGGTCCACGCGAGACAAGTTTGTGGCGTAGAATCTCCAGGACGCCTAAAAAAAGAAAAGGTTGGTTAGCGTCCCATCAAGACAACCCCTGTCCAGATGCCCTACCAGGTAACATGGAAGGCATACATGTGGACCCCTGGTGTGGAAACCCAGCACTCGTCTCCTCCCCCGCCCCGTCTATGAGTCAGAACAGAGAGACCTCCTGTAGGAGGAGCTCCTGATCTGCTAGACCTAACCAATCGTTGGTCATTTTTGCAGCTACTGCAAGAGAAATGAATAGCCAGACTTGTTGCCACAGATGAGAGAACCATTCAGAAAAGGATTGTCTTCAGGTGACAATTTCTGTAATGTCTAAAGTTAGTGTGACTTTGCAGCACCACGGATTGAGTTTAACAAACTAAATAAAGCTGAAGTCCAAAAAGAACGTGCAGTAACCCAGCAAATCCCTGCTAAGATTTGTTTTCTTAAAGTTTAATGATGTAATTTTAATGGTAAAAGCACATGTTTCTTTATGCACTGTACATCTCAAATGGTTGTGTATAGACAACAAATGGTTAACACTGGCAGGCGTAGCCTAGTTTCCAGGGTAATGGCCTGGTCCCGTCCCCTAGCTAGAGGAGAGTCTTAGCTGAGCAGAGCTAGAGGCAGACCTTCATATGTGAGCTCCTGTCAAGTAGGCCCAAAGAGAAGCCTCGTCCAGAAAACATCATTCCTGAGACTGAAATGCTGCCAGACCCATAAGGGAAAGAAAACAGACATCCACAGAAGATCTAGAACCATCAAGGCAGTGCACTGGATTCAGACAGTAAGGTGCCGCATGTTTATGGCAATAAGATTTTACTACTGTGGAAAGGGTATATTTCTTCAGACTCAACACACTTTCAGATGGACTGGTCATCCAAATCTAAGATCTGCACCTTGAAACTGAGAACTGTAGTTAATAAGAACAGAACTGCACGTCTGTGGTTATTTGGAAAGATTACAACGTGAACTTAGAGTTAGGCTCAGGGAGGATTCCCACAATCATTGCTACTGGCTATAACAACTATTGGGAGAAGCCTACTATGTAACATACTCCAGAACTGTGCCTACTGCTGTTATGTGAACCAGGGAGCATTGGAGTGAGGAGAGCCACCATAAACCACCACCACTCCAATCAGTGCCACAACTGCTACTCCCCTCCTCCTGGCTCTCCCCAGTAGGTTGCTACAAATGCATTGAGAAGCAAGCAATTGTGCAGACTGGAGCTGTCACTTGATAGGAAAAGAGGTAAGTTAATCAACAGGGTTTTAGGATAAGACCTTCTTGGTAAGCCATCTATAGAAGGTGCTATTCAGTTGCCATTTATTGCCATTTGCAAGCGGAAAAACTTGAATTTTATTTGCCCCCAACTTCCCAGTTCAAGGACCTGGTTGTTTTGTTCTAGTTAAAGGTTTTTTTCAGGATAGGTCATCAATATTTGATCAGTGGGGGTCAAGCTTTTGGCACTCTTATCTCCCTCTCTACATCTCTCTCCCCATTGCCCAATTCAGTCCCAGAAATTCTCGAGGGGGGGGGGGGGGGGGTTGGAGATCGAGCTTGCCAGGAGAATTGCTGGATACCCTGAAGAGCACATTGTGTATCACGGGCAGTGTGTGGGTGGGCATTATCTTGATGGAACACCGCATCTTCTAACTGAATTAAGGCAGTAGGACTGGTTTCTTGATGTCCTGGACATACCAAAGTCTGGTCATTGTTCCCTCAACAAATTCCACACACGGACGGGCAGGACACCTGGTGTCTACGCACAATACATGAAGGCAGTAGGCACTCTCCAGCCCTCCTGTGAACTCTGATGCGGCCATCAATGGCAAACAATAATTACATAGTTAATACGGTTGAAAAAACACATAAGTCTATGAAATTCAAACAAGGAATAGGTTGTGATGTGAATTCCAGAAAGAAGTGATACTCAGATTTCTACACATTTTCATAAGCATTATTGTCATTCACTTTTAAGAATTCATCTAAACCCTTTTTAAAACTATCCATTGTCCCTGTTGTGACCACATCCAGAAGTAGTCTATTCCACAGATTCACAGCTTTGACGCTTCTGGAGACTGAACTTTTTCTTCTCCAGTCGGAGGCAGTGCCCCCTTGTCTTTTGAGGGCATTTTACATGGAACAGCTTTTCACCATATTTTTCGTATGTGTATTGTGTTCAGCTATGAAAGCAGGTTCTGCCTCGGTACTAATGATGGATAGAGAAAGATGGCTAGATAGATACCTCTATCCATCTGTCTCGGTCTATCCATCTCTCTATCTATCCATTCTCTCCACCCCCTCTCTCTGTCTCTCTCTCTTCATCCATCTTTCTCTCCATCCATCTATCTCTCAATCCATCTCTGTCTCTCTATTGCTCTTTGTCTGTTTCCCTCTCTCTCTCTATAGTGCCTCTCTGTCTATCTGACTTTGACTGTTTCTGTATCTTCTGGTGTGGAACTCAAAATTGATAACTCTTACACAGATACATTAGACCCAACCACCAGAACATTTCCATTAAAAAAATGAAAAATGAAAAATTGAAATGTAAAATATACCAGGAAGTTGGATAACTTATCATTCACTGGACACCTTGTAGTTGACCCTAAACATCAGATTTCTGTTTGGGGATCCTGAAGGAAAGAAATATGTACTGACAAAGAACTGCCAGGATGGTCTACAGACAGTTCATGATTTGTTTGCTGCCAATAGATGGAAATGGTCTTGTGGTTTGTATCAGCGTAGAGAAAGCAGGACAGAAAAAAAACAGAGCAGGAAACAAGGATCCATCCCAATATTTCGTTTCTTTCAAAGATAAGCATCATCAGGTGTCTTGCCCCTCAGGACATGCTAGGATTTGTAGTCGCAAAACAGTTACAGAGGAGTAGCTTGTGGAATTATCGCTCCTTCTTGGTTCCTATGGGCATAACTATAATTCATAGGGCCCCATAGCAAAATAAGATGGGGCCCCAACCACCTAGTGTCGTAAAATTAAAACAACAGTATAAGTAGCATAATAGCATTAGAAAACCCACATTATACAAAAAGCTGCAATGTTCTTGCACCTGGTTGGGCCCCCTCAATCTCTGGGCCCCATAACAAGTGCTATTGCTATAGTTCTACCCATGTTCCGTTCCTAAGCTTTACTTTACCCAGGAGAGATTTACATGAGAACGTTCATTCCTCATTTTGTTATTCCTCACCTTTTCCTAAAACCTCCCCTGGTGCCATCTGTTCCACTGCTGAAGCTGTCTGCAGCACAAGATGATGTCTGTGCTTTGACAACAATGGGCAGACTGATGAAGTGAAGACTACACCTCCCACACACAGTCTAAAACAGGTCCCAGTAGTGGGACTGGAGCATTGAGGGCAGTCATCCATTACCTGGATCAGTCCGGCTGCAGGATTTCGCCGCTTCTCAAAGTGCTTCTGTCTGTGCTGTTCTTGGACTTTTAGGGCAAATCCAGATCCAAGGATTCCCTGGAGATATACCACTGCATTAATACACTAGCTGATGCTATACAACCCTTGAACTTAAAGGAGAATTATACAGGATATAAAAAAAAACAACATGAGGGGCGGGATCTTCACTATTTCTAAAAATTTTGAGACCATAATAGTGAGTAAGGGTTATGTCCATGGGGCAGTGATAGGGGAGTGTCTATGTAACTAGCTGGTCGGAGATGCTATAAAGTAGCTGGGGTGGAGGCGTTATAAAACAGCTGGGCATTGTTAAGGGCGGTGCTGGAGCTGTGGCAAAGGAGAAGTGCTGTCAGAACAGTAGGCAGAAACACACAGACAGTGAGCCCAAACTGTGACCCAACCTGCTATCCCTGCCTAAATGCAGCACAAGCCCTAGGCGGTAAGTCCAGAACTGGTCGACGTTCCCTACTCTGCTAGGTGCAGGACTGACACACACAGAGAATAAACTACACAAAGACGAAGTCGTACAGGAATGGGTCAGAATAGACAAACTGAAGTCAGAACCAGACGGGAAACACAGTACCAAATCACGAGTCAGAGAGTGGTCAACGGCAAGCCGAGGTCAATCTAATAACCCAGGGATGCTCAACCTGCAGCCCTCTAGCTGTTGTAAAACTACAAATTCCACTATGCGCTGCTGTAGGCTGTCCGGGTATGCTGGCAATGGTAGTTTTGCAACAACCGGAGGGCCGCAGGTTGGGCATCCCTGAAATAAGCAATCCAAATGCACACAGAACATAACCGGGAGCACAGCTAGGGAGTGAAACCCTATTATTGGCAATGGTATCTGGCCAGGAAGGGGTTTAAATAGAGCACTGAGTCCCAGCATCAGAACCTGAGAAGTCATGACGCGGCGCTCCATTAGTCAGAACACAGCACTCAGGAATAGAGCAGCTAAGCAATCGTCCCACTGCTAGACTCCTCCAGCACACGCCTGCTGTGAGGAGAAAGCTGGAGATCTTGCCGCTGGGGCCCAGACAGTTAAGTAGGGGACAAGTGCATCATGGGATTGGAAGGATACAGTAACAGGAATTGCTACATAAACTAACCAGAGTGGTCTGTTTACATGGTGAAAATGGGCCAGGAGAGTGCAAAAGATAAAAAGGCATGGGGAAGATGTACAAGAGGTAAGCAACTACATGAGCACATCTGTTAAAAACCATAGTAATCCCTGTAAACCCTCACCAACTACCAAACTGTTATTTAGAACACCTTTTTAACCCCTTTCTTCCCTCTTCCCACTATACAGATTATCCTTGCCCCATCTAAAAGAGGGTTTTCCCCATAACACACATTTATGGATACATTTTTGACACAAATTGGTTCGACAACTGGGACCCTCTTGGAGCAAGAGAATGGTGTGCCCAGTTCCCCTTTCACACAGGTCACTCACTATTCAAAAAGTCCAGTTTTATAAGTTTGTAATGTGGAAACCCCCTTCATAGGACCACCACCAACAATCAGCTATAATCTTTGCTAAACCTTCAATTTCCCTCCAGCGCCACCACAGGGGAAATTAAGTATTATTGCTTGCCCATTAAAATTAACGGGCTGTATGTGAAGGTCTTGAACATGTCAGGTCATTAAGAAAAAGAGCCCCCCCCCCAAAAAAAGGGGTCTGGACCACTTTTTGAAGAGCCATGTACTTACAGCGGGGAGAGCAAAAAAAGAGACTCCAATCAGAGTAAAGGTGGCAGCAAGTAGACGACCATTCCAGGTCTGTGGATACTTATCTCCATAACCGATGGTGGTCAAAGTGATCTGAGGATAGATAAGCACATTTCTACAGGTTAGTTGTCGGATTCTCTGCCTCTGCTGACCAGGAGTTTTGCACCATGAGCAAATACAAGATGTCCTAACACAGCCGTAGACAAGGACCATCATTGCTGTGTGAGCGAATTGCTTCCACAACTCCAATCATAACAAAGAATGGGATATATCAGTGTGTTTACATCAATGGCCTCAATCCTGGATGATTATTCTAGCTAAGTTAACACACTAGTCTTGTGAAGGGTAGGCGACAACCCAAATACAGCGTTTTACTATCCAAATGTTGTCGCTAAAATATAACTTTTATTAATACATAATATAAAAGGGATTTCTCCACTAAACAAACATGTAGATACAAAATGTGCACAGGACGTCCTAGGTGGCGTGGTTTCCGGGTATGAGTTTGTTATGTGATACTCATCCCTGGACCTAAGTCTATGTGCAATAGCCTGCGGCACTGGAACGTGTCTGCACGCGGTGTATGGAAGCGTGCAGTACACTGTTTGTGTGTCCGAAAAAAGCTCCTGATGAAGTGGTTGTAGGGACACTATTGTAGACGTTTTTATCTTCTACATAGGATAGCTGTGCTAGTGGCTCTGAGCCACTGGAGTTAGGGTGTGCGAGTGTAGGTGGAGAAGCTTATTGTGTAAATAGTCCCCCCCCCCCCCAATATCCAGTAACTGCTCCCTTTATTGCACATAGACTTAGGTCCAGGGGTGAGTGTCACATAACAAACTCATACCCGGAAATTACGCCACCTAGGACGTCCTGTGCACATTTTGTATCTACATGTTTGTTTAGTGAAGAAATCCCTTTTATATTATGTATTAATAAAAGTTAAATTTTAGCGACAACATTTGGATAGTAAAATGATTATTCTAGCTAACCCACAATTATTAACATTCTCAAAGTTCAGATTAATAATTCATAAGGACTGAGCAGGGTGAAAAGGTTAAATGCTGAGCATTTGTGACTTTTTTTCTTATTGTATAAACTACATTGTTAAAATCGAAAAAAATAAACAGCAAGTGCAATGTCTCTATCTGAAGTGCAAACACATGTATTTATTGTTAGTAACGGTCTATTTGTATCAGGATACACCTAGAATGGTACCACTAGGACAACAAGGGGATGCTATCATTTCTCTAGTGCCTGAAACAGTGATAAACGCTATGATAACACAGTATAGCAAAATATAGCAACCACAATACTGCCCACCTTGTACAAGTATATACCTAGTAGAATATTGCCTTATATGTACAAGAATATAATACTATAATACTGCCTCCCATGTACAAGAACACAACTACTATAATACTTCCTTCCACGTACAAAAATATAACTACTATAACACTGCTCCCTATGTACAAGAATATCACTACTATAATACTGCTCCCTATGGACAAGAATATAACTACTATAATACTGTTCCTATGTACAAGAATATAACTACTATAATACTGCTCCCTATGTACAAGAATATCACTACTATAATACTGCTCCCTATGGACAATAATATAACTACTATAATACTGCCCCCCATTTTAAAAATGTTACTACTATAATGCTACCTCCTATGTGAAAGAATATAACTACAATAACACTGCTATTTATGTAAAAGAATATAACTATTATAATAATGCCCCTATGTATGAGAAAATAACTACTATAATATTGTCCCTATGTACAAGAATATAACTACCGTACTATAATTCTATCCCCTATGTACAAGAATATAATTAGTATAATACTGCTATTTATGTAAAAGAATATAACTACTATAATTCTATCCCCTATGTAGAAGAATATAACTACTATAATACTGCCCCTATGTACAAGAATATAACTACTATAATACCGCCCCCATATGTACAAGAATATAACTACTATAATACTGCCCCCATGTACAAGAATATAACTACTATAATACTGCCCCTGTGTACAAGAATATAACTACTATAATACTTCCTTCTATGTACAAGAATATAACTACTATAATACTGACCCTATGTTCAAGAATATAACTACTATAGTACTGTATGCTATACAAGAATATAACTACTATAATACTGACCCTATGTTCAAGAATATAACTACTATAGTACTGTATGCTATACAAGAATATAAATAATATAATACTGCTCCTATGTACAAGAATATAACTACTATAATACTGCCCCTATGTACAAGAATATAACTACTATAATATTGCCCCGTTTGTACAAGACTATGGGTGAGATTTATTAAGACTGGTGCTGTCTTGACATCCCCTAAGCTGCCGGATGATGAGACTTATTTTGAACGAGATGCATGCTTCTTTATAAAATGGGCACATTCTCCTGCAGTCCTAACCATAAATCTACAACAGCTCACAGCAGCCAAAGATTTCTGACTTCATTTGTCACTGTGACAGGTCACGTCCCCTTCCCTGCCCTTGCCACACCGCTATTAGGAAAGAGCAGAGGACGGCAAAAAAGGGGGACGCGACAATTTTTTTTAAAAGTCACAGTTAAAAAAGTTGCACCTACGACTTTTTAACTCCACTTTTCAGGCGCACAGAAAATGACAAATCTCCCCCTGTGTATCTAGATTTGTAGGAGACTTTCTGTATTAGCATTGCAATATCTACAGCAAAATAACTACTATAATGCTGTACTGCCCCAATGTACAAGAATAGAACTACTTTAATACAATAACATAGACATGACCAGACTGGAGAACCTTCATATCAGACTGGAGTTGCTCATTATAGCACATGACGGCATTATTCTTGGAAGAAGTGATTTCACTTCATAGTCAAATATTTATGAAGTGCAGGTTCCATGAGCTGTGAAGCCGGACTCTCGTCTGTACTCTCCATAACAGATAAAATACCTGAGATCAGCTTTTTACACCTAAAGGGGCATTAAAGGGAGTCTGTCACCAGGAGATTCACTGTTAGCGCCTTAATGACAGGGCCCGGTTTCTACATAGTCATCCTGCTTGGCCCTGTCAAACAAGGAGAGGGAGGGGCTAGCAGAGTAAGCAGGAGGGTGAACAGAGTGACTTGGGCCCACGGTCGGTGCACTTAACCACTTCAGCCCCGCTAGGTGAAACCCCCTTCATGACCAGAGCACTTTTTACACTTCGGCACTACACTCCTTTCACCGTTTATCGCTCGGTCATACAACTTACCACCCAAATGAATTTTACCTCCTTTTCTTCTCACTAATGGAGCTTTCATTTGGTGGTATTTTATTGCTGCTGACATTTTTACTTTTTTTGTTATTAATCAAAATGTAACGATTTTTTTGCAAAAAAATGACATTTTTCACTTTCAGCTGTAAAATTTTGCAAAAAAAACGACATCCATATATAAATTTTTCACCAAATTTATTGTTCTACATGTCTTTGATAAAAAAAAAATGTTTGGGCAAAAAAAAAATGGTTTGGGTAAAAGTTATAGCATTTACAAACTATGGTACAAAAATGTGAATTTCCGCTTTTTGAAGCAGCTCTGACTTTCTGAGCACCTGTCATGATTCCTGAGGTTCTACAATGCCCAAACAGTAGAAAACCCCCACAAATGACCCCATTTCGGAAAGTAGACACCCTAAGGTATTCGCTGATGGGCATAGTGAGTTCATAGAACTTTTTATTTTTTGTCACAAGTTAGCGGAAAATGATGATGATTTTTATTTTTTTTATTTTTCTTACAAAGTCTCATATTCCACTAACTTGCGACAAAAAATAAAAAAATCTAGGAACTCGCCATGCCCCTCACGGAATACCTTGGGGTGTCTTCTTTCCAAAATGGGGTCACTTGTGGCGTAGTTATACTGCCCTGGCAATTTAGGGGCCCAAATGTGTGAGAAGAACTTTGCAATCAAAATGTGTAAAAAATGACCGGTGAAATCCAAAAGGTGCACTTTGGAATATGTGCCCCTTTGCCCACCTTGGCAGCAAAAAAGTGTGACACATCTGGTATCGCCGTACTCAGGAGAAGTTGGGGAATGTGTTTTGGGGTGTCATTTTACATATACCCATGCTGGGTGAGAAAAATATCTTGGTCAAATGCCAACTTTGTATAAAAAAATGGGAAAAGTTGTCTTTTGCCAAGATATTTCTCTCATCCAGCATGGGTATATGTAAAATGACACCCCAAAACACATTCCCCAACTTCTCCTGAGTACGGCGATACCAGATGTGTGACACTTTTTTGCTGCCAAGGTGGGCAAAGGGGCACATATTCCAAAGTGCAACTTTCGGATTTCACCGGTCATTTTTTACACATTTTGATTGCAAAGTTCTTCTCACACATTTGGGCCCCTAAATTGCCAGGGCAGTATAACTACGCCACAAGTGACCCCATTTTGGAAAGAAGACACCCCAAGGTATTCTGTGAGGGGCATGGCGAGTTCCTAGAATTTTTTTTTTTTTTGTCGCAAGTTAGTGGAATATGAGACTTTGTAAGGAAAAAAGAAAAAAAAAGAAAAATCATCATTTTCCGCTAACTTGTGACAAAAAATAAAAAATTCTAGGAACTCGCCATGCCCCTCACGGAATACCTTGGGGTGTCTTCTTTCCAAAATGGGGTCACTTGTGGCGTAGTTATACTGCCCTGGCAATTTAGGGGCCCAAATGTGTAAGAAGTACCTTGCAATCAAAATCTGTAAAAAATGGCCTGTGAAATCCGAAAGGTGCACTTTGGAATGTGTGCCCCTTTGCCCACCTTGGCAGCAAAAAAGTGTCACACATCTGGTATCGCCGTACTCAGGAGAAGTTGGGGAATGTGTTTTGGGGTGCCATTTTACATATAACCATGCTGGGTGAGAGAAATATCTTGGCAAAAGACAACTTTTCCTATTTTTTTATACAAAGTTGGCATTTGACCAAGATATTTCTCTCACCCAGCATGGGTATATGTAAAATGACACCCCAAAACACATTCCCCAACTTCTCCTGAGTACGGCGATACCAGATGTGTGACACTTTTTTGCAGCCTAGATGCGCAAAGGGGCCCAAATTCCTTTTAGGAGGGCATTTTTAGACATTTGGATCCCAGACTTCTTCTCACACTTTCGGGCCCCTAAAAAGCCAGGGCAGTATAAATACCCCACATGTGACCCCACTTTGGAAAGAAGACACCCCAAGGTATTCAATGAGGGGCCTGGCGAGTTCCTAGAAATTTTTTATTTTTTGCATAAGTTAGCGGAAATTGATTTTTTTCTCACAAAGTCTCACTTTCCGCTAACTTAGGACAAAAATTTCAATCTTTCATGGACTCAATATGCCCCTCAGCGAATAACTTGGGGTGTCTTCTTTCCGAAATGGGGTCACATGTGGGGTATTTATACTGCCCTGGCTTTTTAGGGGCCCTAAAGCGTGAGAAGAAGTCTGGAATATAAATGTCTAAAAATGTTTACGCATTTGGATTCCGTGAGGGGTATGGTGAGTTCATGGGAGATTTTATTTTTTGACACAAGTTAGTAGAATATGAGACTTAGTAAGAAAAAACAAAAACAAAAAAAAAATTTCCGCTAACTTGTGCCAAAAAAAATGTCTGAATGGAGCCTTACAGGGGGGGGTGATCAATGACAGGGGGGGTGATCAATGACAGGGGGGGTGATCAATGACAGGGGGGGTAATCACCCATATAGACTCCCGGATCACCCCCCTGTCATTGATCACCCCCCTGGTAAGGCTCCATTCAGACGTCCGTATAATTTTTACGGATCCATGGATCGGATCCGCAGAACACATGCGGACGTCTGAATGGAGCCTTACAGGGGGGTTATCAATGACAGGGGGTGATCAGGGTGATCACCCCCCTGTCACTGATCACCCCCCCTGTAAGGCTCCATTCAGACATCCGCATGATTTTTTACGGATACATGGATACATGGATCGGATCCACAAAAAACATGCGGACGTCTGAATGGAGCCTTACAGGGGGGTTATCAATGACAGGGGGTGATCAGGGTGATCACCCCCCTGTCACTGATCACCCCCCCTGTAAGGCTCCATTCAGACATCCGCATGATTTTTTACGGATCCATGGATACATGGATCGGATCCACAAAAAACATGCGTACGTCTGAATGGAGCCTTACAGGGGGGTTATCAATGACAGGGGGTGATCAGGGTGATCACCCCCCTGTCACTGATCACCCCCCCTGTAAGGCTCCATTCAGACATCCGCATGATTTTTTACGGATCCATGGATACATGGATCGGATCCACAAAAAACATGCGGACGTCTGAATGGAGCCTTACAGGGGGGTTATCAATGACAGGGGGTGATCAGGGTGATCACCCCCCTGTCACTGATCACCCCACCCTGTAAGGCTCCATTCAGACATCCGCATGATTTTTTACGGATCCATGGATACATGGATCGGATCCACAAAAAACATGCGGACATCTGAATGGAGCCTTACAGGGGGGTTATCAATGACAGGGGGTGATCAGGGTGATCACCCCCCTGTCACTGATCACCCCCCCCTGTAAGGCTCCATTCAGACATCCGCATGATTTTTTACGGATCCATGGATACATGGATCGGATCCACAAAAAACATGCGGACATCTGAATGGAGCCTTACAGGGGGGTGATCACCCATATACACTCCCTGATCACCCCCTGTCATTGATCACCCCCCTGTAAGGCTCCATTCAGACGTCCGCATGATTTTTACGGATCCATGGATACATGGATCGGATCCGCAAAACACATGCGGACGTCTGAATGGAGCCTTACAGGGGGGTGATCAATGACAGGGGGGTGATCAGGGAGTGTATATGGGTGATCACCCGCCTGTCATTGATCACCCCCTGTAAGGCTCCATTCAGACGTCCGCATGTGTTTTGCGGATCCGATCCATGTATCCATGGATCCGTAAAAATCATGCGGACGTCTGAATGGAGCCTTACAGGGGGGTGATCAATGACAGGGGGTGATCAGGGAGTGTATATGGGTGATCACCCCCCCGTAAGGCTCCATTCAGACGTCCGCATGTGCTTTGCGGATCCGATCCATGTATCCATGGATCCGTACCACTCATGCGGCCGTCTGAATGGAGCCTTACAGGGGGGTGATCAATGACAGGGGGTGATCAGGGAGTGTATATGGGTGATCACCCGCCTGTCATTGATCACCCCCCTGTAAGGCTCCATTTAGACGTCCGTATGCGTTTTGCGGATCCGATCCATGTATCCGTGGATCCGTAAAAATCATACGGACGTCTGAACGGAGCCTGACAGGGGGGTGATCAATGACAGGGCGGTGATCAATGACAGGGGGGTGATCAGGGAGTTTATATGGGGTGATCATGGGTTTATAAGGGGTTAATAAGTGACGGGGGGGGGGTGTAGTGTAGTGTGGTGTTTGGTGCGACTGTACTGACCTACCTGAGTCCTCTGGTGGTCGATCCTAACAAAAGGGACCACCAGAGGACCAGGTAGGAGGTATATTAGACGCTGTTATGAAAACAGCGTCTAATATACCTGTTAGGGGTTAAAAAATTCGGATCTCCAGCCTGCCAGCGAACGATCGCCGCTGGCATGCTGGAGATCCACTCGCTTACCTTCCGTTCCTGTGTGCGCGCGCGCCTGTGTGCGCGCGTTCACAGGAAATCTCGCGTATCGCGAGATGACGCGTATATGCGTGACTGTGCGCCAGCCTGCCACCTCCGGAACGCACATGTGCGTTAGGCGGTCCGGAGGTGGTTAAAGGCCTTATATGATTGCATTTTACTCATTTTTTTATACAAATTATTTTTTCAATTGGCCTTTATTAAAAAAAAACTGAGCCATTCTGTCACAAAGGGTTAACCGTTTTTCTAGCTTTTTGACTGGTACTTTAACTTTGTGCTGGTCATCTAATAAACCTTATCCCTAAACTACTCAGCGGTCATAAACACTTATTTAAGCCACATTCTTATCAGTAAGATAAGAACTGAGCTATAATGAGTGTGTATACGGTCAGAGAGGAGAGATAAGGGTCTCTAAGCTCATGGTCTGATGAAAAAGACAGAACATCTAAAGGGTGCTACTAGAGCATCTCAGCTCTGTACAGAAAAAAGGACGCTATATATTTAATAAAGACCAATTGAAATACTATTTTTAGCTCAAAATGAGTACAATGCAATGTATCAATCAAAAAATTGCAAATTTTCCACCTTTTATACCACACTTGAAAGTTTTCTAAAAAGTGGCCAGGGCTTAGCTGAGATGGGGCAAGGCCTATAAATCCTGACACATTTTACAGTATTTATGCCATACATTTCACCAGAAGTCTACACCAGCTCCTTGGGGTTGTAGATTTCATTTTCCAGCACACAGACCTTAGGACATGCAACACAATTACTAAGGCGCCTCTTGATAGTTTTGATAAGAAACACCAGTCATAGTAAGTAGCCCCTTGTATTTTGGAACTTGCTAATTACCAACATTGCAAGTGGTAAATTCGAGGCATGTACCATAAGTCCCACTCTGGGAATATTCAAACCAAACCAGGACCACCCACTTATGGGAATGACTTATACAAGCACACCCCACCCCCACATACACTATTTTTTTTGCCCGGGACAGCCTGAATTTGCTGCGATTGTCTCTTAAATTAGGGACTGTCCCAGCAAATTCAGGACTGTTGACAGCTATAGAATAATAATTATTTCCCGTTTTTAGACAGCCTGTTCCAAATATGATGACTGTTAAAGAAAGGATTCTCAATATACCATGGATCCTTTTTAATGTGAACACAACCTTAGATACATTACTTACTGGAGTGTATCCAACTACTCATGAAAAAATGAACAAAGAAATCTGAATGTTCTACAAGTTTCCTAGCATTCTTTAGTGTGTGGTTCAGAACTCAATCCACTCACCAGTCCCCACCACAAGGCGTCGGCATAAGTATCAAACATTTCGCTGTTCTCTTCTTTCTCTGCCAAATAAACCAGGAACGAAGCCAAGATGAGGCACAGGAAGCCGATGTACCAGGCTGTTATCAGTTCCTAAAAGTGATAATAAAGTGAAAAATAATCCGCTTAAAGTGCCCTGCACGTAAAGTCAAGGCCAGCTCCATTTACTGTGCAGTTTATATGCTTTCTATTGTTTCCTGCTATTTTAGTCATGCTCACTTTAGCCGCGATCGCTACTTTATGTCACATCTCTACAGGGCTGAGAACCTCCAGATACATCTACAGCCGCATATGTATCTGGTATCATCCACGCCTCTTATAACACTCCTGTACTATTATAAGCAACGGACATAAGTTATAACAGGTTCATGCTGAAAAACTTTAAAATAGACTATGCTACCAAAAGTTTATACCGATAAAGCAGAGCTCTGTTGTTTTTTTAATCATAGCAGAGTCTGGTTTCACACGTTGGCGAATGGTGGTAGCATTATTCATTAAAAGGACACTATACCCAATATACAATCTGCCTTGTGAAAGTTCTCATACCCTGACAGCTCTTATCCTATCCTATAAGCTATTCTGATCTCACCTGGACTGATGCACACACACACTAGCACTGCCATATAAAGTCACATTATGACCAATAGCTACTTTTAACTTCGGCCACGTGCAGCTCATAAAGGAAGTCACGAGTCGTGAGCTGGCTTGGTGGGTATATAAGGTGTGCGATAGGCGGTCTGCACACATAACCATCGTATGTGTCATAAATAAAAGGCGCGATTTATCAGACTTGCAAAAAGGGATGATTATTGGCTTCCTGGCCAAGGGTGGCAGTATTTCTGAAATTGCGCAGTTTGTGTACTTTTCCTGTGCTGCTGTGGTTAAAGTGTATCGTGAGTGGAGAAATGGCAGCATTGTGAATAAGCGAACTGGAAACTGTGGAGTACCACATGCCATTGATGAGAGGTGAAAGTCATCTAGAGGGTGCGCGAGGGTGGACCAGCGACTACTGTGGAGCAGCTGACCATCAAAATGAACCAGGTGGCTACCAGACGTGTGTCTAAGGGCTCTTTCACACCTGCGTTCTTGTCTTCCGGCATAGAGTTCCCCATGCATTCTGAATGGAGTGAAATCCGTTCAGGATGCATCAGGATGTCTTCAGTTCCGGAACGGAACCTTTTTTTGGCCGGAGAAAATACCGCAGCATGCTGCGCTTTTTGCTCCGGCCAAAAATCCTGAAGACTTGCCGCAAGGCCGGATCCGGAATGAATGACCATTGAAAGGCATTGATCCGGATCGGGCCTTAAGCTAAACGTCGTTTCGGCGCATTGCCGGATCCGACGTTTAGCTTTTTTTAGAGTGGTTACCATGGCTGCCGGGACGCTAAAGTCCTGGCAGCCATGGTAAAGTGTAGCGGGGAGCAGCATACTTACAGTCCGTGCGGCTCCCGGGGCGCTCCAGAGTGACGTCAGGGCGCCCCAAGCGCATGGATCACGTGATCGCATGGCACGTCATCCATGCGCATGGGGCGCTCTGACGTCACTCTGGAGCGCCCCGGGAGCCGCGCGGACTGTAAGTATACCGCTCCCCGCTCCTACTATGGCAACCAGGACTTTAATAGCGTCCTGGGTGCCATAGTAACACTGAAAGCATTTTGAAGACGGATCCGTCTTCAAATGCTTTCAGTACACTTGCGTTTTTCCAGATCCGGCGTGTAATTCCGGCAAGTGGAGTACACGCCGGATCCGGACAACGCAAGTGTGAAAGAGGCCTAAAACAACAATTCAGTGAACCCTGCTGTGTAAGAGGCTCTGAAGCAGACGGGTGGTCACTCCGCCTTTGCAAATGAGGTTGCATCGGCACGGCAGAACAGGCTTCAATTTTTGTAGCAGTATGGGAACTTGACTTCCGCTGATTGGCAAAGGTTTGCCTTCTCCGATGAGTCACTTTTTCTGTTTCATAGAACGGATAAACGTTGGCATGTCAGGTGAGAAATATCAGAGAACATATACCCTGCAACCATTGCTGGAAGAACACAAGTTGGTGGGGGCAGTGTTATGGTCTGGGAAATGTTTTTTTCTGGAATTCTCTAGGACCACTCATCCTAATGGAAGGCATTCTTAAATTGATTTAAGTATGGATCCATCCTTGCAGATCACATATAATACATGCTGATCGTCTTCCCTGGGGTGGGTGGGATCTTCCAGCAACACAATGCAACATGTCACATGTCCAACATTTGTTGGAAGAGCATGACCAAGACTTCCAAGCACTACCTAGCTTTCTAATTCCTCAGACTTGAACCCAATGAGTATCTGTCGGACCACCTCGAACGTCGTGTTCACTGTATGGATCCTACCCCACGCACCCTCCATCAGCTGTGGGATGCACTGCAGTCAGCATTGCTCCAGATACCGGTGACAACCTACCAGGACCTTACTGAGTCACTCCTAGGCCGTCTAGCTGCTGTCCGTGCTGCACATGGAAGTTACTCTGGGTATTAGCTGGTGGTCATAATAATGTGACTCTACTGTGTAGATATACAGTACATATTGCTTAGACAATAGTGAAGTAGATACTACAACATATATACAGTGCATTCTAAAAGTCTTCAGACCCTTTCACTTTTTCCACATTTTGTTATGTTGTGGCCTTGTGCAAAAAATAAAAAAGTCTTCTCCATCAATCTGCATTCAATCCCCCTTAATGAGAAAGTGAAAACTGACGTTTACAAATGTTTCCAAGTTTATTGAAAAAGACCTATGTATGCAAACCCTTTGCTATGGGGCCTCCTAATTCTCTTGATCATCTATGAGTCGTTTCTACACCTTGACCGGAGTCCACCTGTGGTAAATTCAGTTGATTGGACATTATTTGGAAAGACACATCCCTATCTGTATAAGGGCTCACAGCTGACAAAACTAAGCCGTAAGGAGGAAAGAACTGACTGTAGAACTCAGATAACAGATTGTGTGGACGCACAGATCTGGAGAAGGGTACGCTAACATTTCTGCTGCACTGAAAGTTCCCAAGAGCACAGTGGCCTCTAGAATTCTTAAATGTAAGACGTTTGAAACAACCAGGACTCTTTCTTGGGCTACCTGCCAAACTACAGTAAGTAATCGGGGAGAAGGGTCTTGGTAAGAGAGGTGACCAAGAATCCAACGATCACTCTGGCTGAGCTCCAAAGGTCCTGTGTCCGGAAGGTCACCCATCACTGCAGCCCTCCACCAATCTGGGCTTTATGGTGAAGTGACCAGAAAAAAGCCTATCCTCAGTAAAAGACACATACATACCATCACTACAGTGAAGCATGTAGGTGGCAGCTTCATGATGTGGGGTTGGGTTTCAGTGGCTGGGACACAGAGATTAGTCAGAGTTAAGGGAAAGCTGAATGGAGCAAATTATAGAGATATTCTTAAAGAGTCACTGTACTTTCACACAATTTCATTTGATTTCATAGAGAATGGTGTAACTAACAAATTTCTAAATCACTTTGTATAAAAAAAATCTGCCTGCATCCTCCTGAAAAAACTCATAGCCACTAGAGGTCTCATTTCCACCTAAGTTGTAGTCCACTGCCTGTTGTCCAGCAAGATCCATCCCTGGTAACAGAGAAGACGGTTGAGAGGAAGCGGTGGCGTGTCAGGGCTAGCTGTGAGCCTATGCGTGAACATTAGGGAAGCCCAAATTTAACTGATCCTTCACAATTATGATTGTACAAAGAAGCACAGCCATTATCCAAACATATTTTTTTTAACTCCAGTTCGCTTTAATGAAAACCTGATCCAGAGTGCTCTGGACCTCAGAATTGGCCGAAGGTTTACCGTCCGACAAGACAATGATTCTAAGAACACAGCTCTTTGAATGTCCTTGAGTGGCCCGGCCAGAGCCCTGACTTGAACCCAATTGAACATCTCTGGAGAGACCTGAAAATGGCCGTTCCCCGATGGTCCCCATTGAACCTGACAGAACTTGAGAGGATATGAAGAAAAGAATGGCAGAAAATCCTTAAATCCAGGCATGCAAACCTTGTGCTTCATATCCTGACTGAGTAAAGTGCCTGAGTACATATGTCAATGCAAAATTGTAGTTTTTCTTTTTCAATAAATTAGCAGTTTCCACTTTCTCATTATGGGGTACTGAGTGCAGAATGATGGGGGAAAATGTGAAAAAGTTTATATATATACACACACACATAACTTGATTATTTCACTAACTTAAGTTGTTGTGCAATACTGATTGTAGCCTTTAGGTGGCGCCACTTCTAAAGGGATTAAATTATATATCATTATTGTGGTATGGGAATACAATGTATCTCCAGTATCACTCATTCATAGAAATAACACCATGCCTTATACAGTGAGCAATACCTTGCTGTGCGCATACACCACAGAGCCCAGTAGTTTCCATGTTCCTCCTCTCCGGTCCATACGGATCATACGCAAAATCTGCAGAAACCTCAAACTCCTGAGAGCTGAGGTGGCAAAGACATTTCCCTGTGACCCTGCAGACAGGACCGCTATGGACGCTATCAACACCATGATGTCTGCACAGAGAAGAAATAAAAGAGGGTGATATTCTCATGTATGTCCAAAACGTTGTCCCCCAAAAATGCTCCCATTATGTGCAGACAGTACAGTGGCTACAACCAACATTAGGCCCATTAAAATCTGTACGACTGGAGGGGCAGAGCTTCAATGCCAGGTACAGTCCACGGATAAGAGTGGCACAGTTTCTGGGGAAAAACAGACCCTTTCTTCTTATCCAGAACCATCATTTTAATGCTGAGAAGCCCCAACAACATATCTGTATAACGATATCTGTATCAGGGCCTCCTCAAGTTTCATACTGGCCTCTTCTGGCATCAAAGCTGGAGTGCAACCACAACTTTTGAACCAGGTATAATTATGGCATTGTGAGATACCACCATAGCAATCACCAGGGCTTACAGTACAGTTGGTTGGTTTCTACTTGGTTCCTGAACTAGGACTCTGTTTCAGCCATTTTGTACCATACCTCCCAACCGTCCCAGATCTGGTGGGACGGTTCAGAGGTTTGGCTGATGTCCCGGAACAGCTGCTGCATGTTCCAACTTGAACTATATGTGCATCCTCGGGACACACATACAGTTGAATGCAATGGTCAACTCTCTCCTCCATCATTCCCCTGCCTTCGATGATTCAGCACACTTGGGGGCGATGGAGTGACATCATCTCACTGGCTTCAAAGGGCCACAGACAGCACAGAAAGTCAAGAGCAGCTCTGCACTGCTCCACTTGTTGTGGGAAAGTGGGCTAAGCGAGTAGTTCTTTTGGAGGTACTAAGGGGGTATTATACTGTATAGGCATGGCACTCATACCATCTGAGGTGACTTAAGGGGCATCATAGTGTGTGGAGGCACTTATCAGGGCTTCATACAGTTTGGAGTACCTATAGGGGCATCATATTGTGTGGGGAGCTGTTAAGGAAACATCACACTGACATAATATGAGCAGTTTGTGCAGCCACCTGAGGACCAAGGATGAACTACGCATTTTTCAGACTATAAAATGCACCTGACTATAAGACGCACCCCAGGTTTAGACAACACAAAATTAGAAAATATTTTCTACTTATTCAACCTTCCTTTTTTTAAATCAGATACATTCTTATTATTATTTTGTAAAAATAAACAATATCATTTTACAAAATTCTTGTGTCATATAGTATGTTAAACACAGTGCAAAAATACTCATTGTATAAAGCAGGATAGTCAATAAACAGGATCCTTAACATAAAGATCCAACAACCAAACAGTGTGTGAAGAGTGGGAGAAGAGGGTTGCATTGACAATCCAACACAATGGGCAGCACATTGAACACATTTTATAAGTGGTCAGAAACTTGTAAATACACCATTGTTTTTCTTGTGAAATTCCAAATAAGTTTAATGTGTCACATGACCCTCTTCCTATAGAAAAAAACAAAAGTTGGATTCAAAATGTCCGACTTCAAAATGTCCGCCATGATTACCACCCATCGTGAAAAGTTTCCCCCCTCACATATACTAATGTGCCACAAACAGGAAGTTATTATCACCAACCATTCCCATTTTATTAAGGTGTTTCCATATAAATGGCCCACCCTGTATTATGGTCCGCTATCACGGACCATAACGGAATTTAGAATCCATAATGCGATTTTTCGATAACCCGAACCCGAACTTTAGACGCCAAACTTAAAACACAAGTTCGCTCAACACTACACCTGATAGATAGGATGGCCCAGCATCCACATGAATTAAAATCCCAGGCTTCACTGGAACATCAATTAAGACTCATAGATATGGAAAAAATATATGATGTATCTGACCTACGCGAGGTCGTTATAGCGCATTAGCGGTGTGTGTGTGTTTTTCATATTGATGGATCTTAATGGATTTTCCAGTGAAGTCTGGATTTTACTTTATGTGGATGCCGGACCTTCCTCATGTTGTGGTTTCTGGCCTTAGATATTTCTGTCCATTCTTTTTAGACAAGGGTGAACTGAGTTACTTATCAGTATATTCTTTTTTTATGTATCTGTTTTTTTTTTTGTTTGCTTTTTACAATAGTAGTAGATATAGTTTTCTTTTGAAAGAGACCAGCGTAAGCTTGGTTCTAGTGATGCCTCTATGTAGCAATCTTTGTATGGTTATTGTGCCTATGTTATAAAATCATTCTAAAACTTTTGAGGGGTTCATAATCTTCATACAGCCCAGAGCCCTAGAGGGTCAGCTATACTGCATGAGGGAACACTACTGTGAATTGGGACTTTACTGTGGTGGGCACAAAGGGGGCATCATTGCTGTGAGGAGGCTCATCATTGGCGTGTATTGACAGGGATTAGGTGGGGGTTATAACTTTTTAAAAAGTTGCATGCTGCAGGAGTTGTACTTGTGTGCTTCCTTTCAAACTTGGGAGGTATGGGGTACCCACACCCTGATACCATTTCTACACAGTGACCGAATGTGGATCTGGGAGGGGGCAACATATACCAGAGATACCATTCAAAGATGGCATGATTGGCCTCACCGATGACACAGAATGGCTTGCGAGCAAACTTCAGTCGTCCTCTCCACCCTCTGTAACGGCAGCAGCAACCGGCAGCCCAGATCCTCACAAAGTATTCTACCCCGAAGACCACAATGGTGACAATTTCCTGGGGGAAATTAAAGACTAGATTTTAGAAGGGGTGTAAGACAACAGAAAAGAGAAACTCAAAGGGATATTACACTTTTAACAGCCAGGTTTTATTACACACTTGAAGCATGAAAAGTTTCCCAAAAGAAGGCTTAGGCCTTATTCACATGACACTGTCCAAATTTTACATCCACAAAAAATGGAATCATAAAAACATGGATAACACACAAATGGCTTCCACTTTTTTCCCTCTCAGACTTGAATGGATGAGTTTGATCTGCAAAAACAAACCAGGATAGTCCATGCATTGAGTTCCAGTGATCCACGAAAAAAACGGGTGTGAATAGCTCCATTGACTGGTATGGGTCTGTGAGCGGTCCATTTTTAGAATGGACAGTACAAAAAAGAGAAAAATGGTTGCGTGAATAAGTCCTCATCAACAAAGTCTCTGCGAGGAGACCTCAGGAACTGTTTAATGGACATTGGTGGTAGACAGTGTAATACCCTTTTAAAAACTGAATTTACAGTAAAATATATAAAATAAGAATGCACACAGTGGGAGACATTACTAAGCACATCTTTCCTGCAAAGAGATGGCAATCTCTTTTTCATACATACCAGTATGTAGAGGGCGCCCTCTGACTTCTCCTCATATTCTCTAATCGTGGAAAAGACAGAAAGAACGAGGCAGGAGAAGACAAGCAGGAACCTGAGAACAGACAAAACATTGATTTATTGATTATAATGCTGCCTCAATGTGCCAGAAAATAACTACTATAATACTACATATAGTTGTAAATCGTTGCCAGCTCAAGTAGGAATCGGATAAAACACATGGAGTAACTTTATTTCATCTTTAAAGGATCCAAATAGGAAAATGAACACACAGTGACACAATAGCGTACTATAATACTGCTTCATATACCGTATATAAAAAAAATATAACTACTATAATAATGTTCCTATGTAATATATTATAATACTACAGTATATGCAATAACATACTAAAATACTGTCTGCTATTTGCAGTATTATAACTACTATAATACGACCTCCTATGTACAAGAATATAACTACTATAATACTACTACAGTATGTGCAATAACATACTGCAATACTGTCTCCTATGTGCAATATTATAATTACTATAATACTGCCTCCTATAAACAATAATATAACAACTATAACTAGAAAGGGTACAATTTCTGGGGAAATTGTGTGATGTGTTCTTGCCTCCACCAGTAGCTTACAACTGGAGTGGGCGGAGTAACTGGGTGGAGTGTAGACTCCGCCCACTTTTATAAATTTTGACCTTTGTCTCACACTGACCCACCCTGCCGAGTTTGGGTGCTGTGAGAATGACAGCTGTTTAAAGGTTTCTTATTGAAGTCAATAGGGAAAATCTGATTGGTTGTTTGTGGCTCCGCCCACTTTTTAGCGTCCCCAAAATGAGATATACATTGGCACAGTCCTCCAGTGACCAACTGTGCCAAGTTTCAGAACCCTGCCATTAACAGTCTAAGAGCAGCGGCAGTTTGAATTTTTCCCATTTAAACAAATGGCTGAAATTTTATTGGCCGTTGTAGACCCCGCCCACTTTTTTTTCATTTTTGATCCCAGTCACCCAATGACCTTCGGTGCCAAGTTTGGGTATTTTGGCTTAAATATTGTGAGAATGACAACAATTTAAAGGTTTATCATTGAAGTCAAAAGGAAAAATCTGATTTGTCGTTGTTGGCTCCACCCACTTTTTAAATTTTTGAAGCCAAAGTAATCTATGACCTGATTTCTGAGATTTGAAGCCCCTGACATCAATAATGGCAGCATTTTTCAATTTTCTGCATTTTTCAATTTTCCCATTGAAATCAATCAAAGAAATCTGATTGGTTGTTTTTGGCCCCACCCACTTTTCTGAATTTTAATCCTAATCCTAAATTGTCCAACTGTACCAAGTTTGGGGAACCTGCCATTAACAGTCTAAGAGCAGCGGCAGTTTGAATTTTTCCCATTAAAACATATAGCTGAAATTTGATTGGCCGTTGTAGACTCCTCCCACTTTTAAACATTTGAATTCTCATCCCCTATTAACTGAATATATTAAGTGTAACAACCCTGCCATTAACAATGTTGAAATGGCAGCAATTTAAAATTTTCTCATTGAAGACAATGGGGAAAATCTGATTGGTTGTTTGTAGCTCCGCCCACTTTTTAATGTCCCCAAAATGTGACAGAAATTTTCAGGTTGACCCCATGACTAAGTGACCCAAGTTTGGTGAGTTTCACTCCGAAGCTGTATGAGTGACAAACGTTTGCATTTTTCCAATAAAACTCTATGGGAGAAAAAAAGAGGTTTTCGGGGGCCCGCCCCAGGGGCCCGGAGGGTGGGATCGGTTAACAAAGCACAAGCAAGATCCTCGGGTATGTGCCGACCAAGAGTGCAAAGTTCGGTATTGATACTCCTGTGGGAGGAGTAGCAATTTGAACGTCTCATTGTAGTCAATGGGGAGAATTTGATTGGTTCTGTGTGGCCCCGCCCACATTTTCGGGTCTCCGAAATGTTCTAACAAATTGCGCGTTGACCCCATGACTAAGTGACCCAAGTTTGGAGACTTTAGTTTCAAATCTGTGCGACTGGGAGAGATTTGAAAATTTTCCCTGTCAAAGTCAATGGGAAAAACATGGATTTTGGGGGCCCTGTCCCAGGGGCCCGGAGGGTGGGATCGGGTAACAAAGCACAAGCAAGGTACTAGGGTGGGTGCCGACCAAGTCTGCAAAGTTTGGAATTTGTACTCCTAAAAATGTGGGAGGAGTAGCAATTTGAAAGTCTCATTATAGTCAATGGGGAGATTTTGATTGGTTCTGTGTGGCCCCGCCCACTTTTTGGGGTCCCCGAAATGTGCCCAAAATTTTCGGGTTGACTCCATGACTAAGTGACCCAAGTTTGGTGACTTTAGCGTCAAAGCCTGGCGAGTGGGAGCGATTTGAAAATTTACCCTGTCAAAGTCTATGGGAAAAAAGGGGGCTTCCGGGGCCCGCCACGGGGGCCCCGGGGGTGGGATCGCTCCACAAAGTAATAGCAATCCGATCGGGAACAATCTGAACGTTTTGGTAAATTTTTGTCTATGTAGTGTAAAAACTGTGGGAGGAGTTAGGGTGGCAAATTTGGCTATAATAAGAATAAGAATAACTAGAAAAGGTACAATTTCTGGGGAAATTGTGTGATGTGTTCTTGCCTCCACCAGTAGCTTACAACTGGAGTGGGCGGAGTAACTGGGTGGAGTGTAGACTCCGCCCACTTTTATAAATTTTGACCTTTGTCTCACACTGACCCACCTTGCCGAGTTTGGGTGCTGTGAGAATGACAGCTGTTTAAAGGTTTCTTATTGAAGTCAATAGGGAAAATCTGATTGGTTGTTTTTGGCCCCGCCCACTTTTCTGAATTTTAATCCTAATCCTAAATTGTCCAACTGTACCAAGTTTGGGGATCCTGCCATTAACAGTCTAAGAGCAGCGGCAGTTTTAAATTTTCCCATTAAAACATATAGCTGAAATTTGATTGGCCGTTGTAGACCCCGCCCACTTTAAAACATTTGAATTCTAGTCACCTATTAACCGAATATATTAAGTTTAACAACCCTGCCATTAACAATGTTGAAATGGCAGCAATTTAAAATTTTCTCATTGAAGACAATAGGGAAAATCTGATTTGTTGTTGTTGGCTCCGCCCACTTTAAATTTTTTGAATCCAAAGTAATCTATGACCTGATCTCAGCGATTTGAAGCCCCTGACATCAATCATGGCAGCATTTTTCAATTTTCTGTTTTTTTTTTTTCCATATTGAAATCAATGAAAGAAATCTGATTGGTTGTTTTTGGCCCCGCCCACTTTTCAAATTTTTATCCTAATCCTAAATTGTCCAACTGTACCAAGTTTGGGAAACCTGCCATTAACAGTCTAAGAGCAGCGGCAGTTTGAATTTTTCCCATTTAAACAAATGGCTGAAATTTGATTGGCCGTTGTAGACTCCGCCCACTTTTTCATTATTTTTTGAATCCAGTCACCCAATGACCTACGGTGCCAAGTTTGGGTATTCTGGCTTAAATACTGTGAGAATGACAGCAATTTAAAAGTTTCTCATTGAAGTCAATAGGGAAAATCTGATTTGTTGTTGTTGGCTCTGCCCACTTTTTAAATTTTTGAATCCAAAGTAATCTATCACCTGATTTCAGAGATTTGAAGCCCCTGACATCAATCATGGCAGCATTTTTCAATTTTCTGATTTTTTTTTTTCCATATTGAAATCAATGAAAGAAATCTGATTGGTTGTTTTTGGCCCCGCCCACTTTTCAAAATTTTAATCCTAATCCTAAATTGTCCAACTGTACCACGTTTGGGAAACCTGCCATTAACAGTCTAAGAGCAGCGGCAGTTTGAATTTTTCCCATTTAAACAAATGGCTGAAATTTGATTGGCCGTTGTAGACTCCGCCCACTTTTTCATTATTTTTTGAATCCAGTCACCCAATGACCTACGGTGCCAAGTTTGGGTATTCTGGCTTAAATACTGTGAGAATGACAGCAATTTAAAGGTTTCTTATTGAAGTCAATAGGGAAAATCTGATTGGTTGTTTGTAGCTCCGCCCACTTTTTAATGTCCCCAAAATGTGACAGAAATTTTCAGGTTGACCCCATGACTGAGTGACCCAAGTTTGGTGAGTTTCACTCCGAAGCTGTATGAGTGACAAACATTTGCATTTTTCCAATAAAACTCTATGGGAGAAAAAAAGAGGTTTTCGGGGGCCCGCCCCAGGGGCCCGGAGGGTGGGATCGGTTAACAAAGCACAAGCAAGATACTCGGGTATGTGCCGACCAAGGGTGCAAAGTTCGGTATTTATACTCCTAAATCTGTGGGAGGAGTAGCAATTTGAACGTCTCATTGTAGTCAATGGGGAGAATTTGATTGGTTCTGTGTGGCCCCGCCCACATTTTCGGGTCTCCGAAATGTGCTAACAAATTGCGCGTTGACCCCATGACTAAGTGACCCAAGTTTGGTGACTTTAGTTTAAAATCTGTGCGACTGGGAGCGATTTGAAAATTGTCCCTGTCAAAGTCAATGGGAAAAACGTGGATTTTGGGGGCCCTGTCCCAGGGGCCCGGAGGGTGGGATCGGGTAACAAAGCAAAAGCAAGGTACTCGGGTGGGTGCCGACCAAGTCTGCAAAGTCTGGAATTTGTACTCCTAAAAATGTGGGAGGAGTAGCAATTTGAAGTTCTCATTAAAGTCAATGGGGAGATTTTGATTGGTTCTGTATGGCCCCGCCCACTTTTTGGGGTCCCCGAAATGTGCCCAAAATTTTCGGGTTGACTCCATGACTAAGTGACCCAAGTTTGGTGACTTTAGCGTCAAAGCCTGGCGAGTGGGAGCGATTTGAAAATTTACCCTGTCAAAGTCTATGGGAAAAAAGGGGGCTTCCGGGGCCCGCCACGGGGGCCCCGGGGGTGGGATCGCTCCACAAAGTAATAGCAATCCGATCGGGCACAATCTGCACGTTTTGGTAAATTGTTGTCTATGTAGTGTAAAAACTGTGGGAGGAGTTAGGGTGGCAAATTTGGCTATAATAAGAATAAGAAGAACTAGAAAAGGTACAATTTCTGGGGAAATTGTGTGATGTGTTCTTGCCTCCACCAGTAGCTTACAACTGGAGTGGGCGGAGTAACTGGGTGGAGTGCTGTGGCTTAAATACTGTGAGAATGACAGCTGTTTAAAAGTTTCTTATTGAAGTCAATAGGGAGAATCTGATTGGTTGTTTGTGGCTCCGCCCACTTTTTAGCGTCCCCAAAATGAGATATATATTGGCACAGTCCTCCAGTGACCAACTGCGCCAAGTTTCAGAACCCTGCCATTAACAGTCTAAGAGCAGCGGCAGTTTGAATTTTTCTCATTTAAACAAATGTCTGAAATTTGATTGGCCGTTGTAGACCCCGCCCACTTTCCAATTTTTTTTTTTCCCCCAGTCACCCAATGACCTACGGTGCCAAGTTTGGGTATTCTGGCTTAAATATTGTGAGAATGACAGCAATTTAAAGGTTTCTCATTGAAGTCAATAGGAAAAATCTGATTTGTTGTTGTTGGCTCCGCCCACTTTTTCAATTTTTGAAGCCAAAGTAATCTATGACCTGATTTCTAAGATTTGAAGCCCCTGACATCAATAATGGCAGCATTTTTCAATTTTCTGCATATGTCAAATTCCCCATTGAAATCAATCAAAGAAATCTGATTGGTTGTTTTTGGCTCCGCCCACTTTTCTAAATTTCAATCCTAATCCTAAAATGTCCAACTGTACCAAGTTTGGGGACCCTGCCAGTAACAGTGTAAGATCAGCGGCAGTTTTAAATTTCCCCATTAAAATAAATGACTAAAATTTGATTGGCCATTGTAGACTCCGCCCACTTTTTATACATTTTTGAATCCAGTCACCCAATGACCTACGGTGCCAAGTTTGGGTATTCTGGCTTAAATACTGTGAGAATGACAGCAATTTAAAGGTTTATCATTGAAGTGAATAGGGAAAATCTGATTTGTTGTTGTTGGCTCCGCCCACTTTTTCAATTTTTGAAACCGAAGTAATCTATGACCTGATTTCTGAGATTTAAAGCCCCTGACATCAATAATGGCAGCATTTTTCAATTTTCTGCATTTTTCAATTTTCCCATTGAAATCAATCAAAGAAATCTGATTGGTTGTTTTTGGCCCCGCCCACTTTTCTGAATTTTAATCCTAATCCTAAATTGTCCAACTGTACCAAGTTTGGGGATCCTGCCATTAACAGTGTAAGATCAGCGGCAGTTTTAAATTTCGCCATTGAAATAAATGGCTGAAATTTGATTAGTCGTTGTAGACTCCGCCCACTTTTTAATAAATTTTTGAATCCAGTCACCCAATGACCTACGGTGCCAAGTTTGGGTATTCTGGCTTAAATACTGTGAGAATGACAGCAATTTAAAAGTTTCTCATTGAAGTCAATAGGAAAAATCTGATTTGTTGTTGTTGGCTCCGCCCACTTTTTAAATTTTTGAATCCAAAGTAATCTATCACCTGATTTCAGCGATTTGAAGCCCCTGACATCAATCATGGCAGCATTTTTCAATTTTCTGAATTTTTTTTTTTCCATATTGAAATCAATGAAAGAAATCTGATTGGTTGTTTTTGGCCCCGCCCACTTTTCAAAATTTTAATCCTAATCCTAAATTGTCCAACTGTACCAAGTTTGGGAAACCTGCCATTAACAGTCTAAGAGCAGCGGCAGTTTGAATTTTTCCCATTTAAACAAATGGCTGAAATTTGATTGGCCGTTGTAGACTCCGCCCACTTTTTCATTATTTTTTGAATCCAGTCACCCAATGACCTACGGTGCCAAGTTTGGGTATTCTGGCTTAAATACTGTGAGAATGACAGCAATTTAAAGGTTTCTTATTGAAGTCAATAGGGAAAATCTGATTGGTTGTTTGTAGCTCCGCCCACTTTTTAATGTCCCCAAAATGTGACAGAAATTTTCAGGTTGACCCCATGACTGAGTGACCCAAGTTTGGTGAGTTTCACTCCGAAGCTGTATGAGTGACAAACATTTGCATTTTTCCAATAAAACTCTATGGGAGAAAAAAAGAGGTTTTCGGGGGCCCGCCCCAGGGGCCCGGAGGGTGGGATCGGTTAACAAAGCACAAGCAAGATACTCGGGTATGTGCCGACCAAGAGTGCAAAGTTCGGTATTTATACTCCTAAATCTGTGGGAGGAGTAGCAATTTGAACGTCTCATTGTAGTCAATGGGGAGAATTTGATTGGTTCTGTGTGGCCCCGCCCACATTTTCGGGTCTCCGAAATGTGCTAACAAATTGCGCGTTGACCCCATGACTAAGTGACCCAAGTTTGGTGACTTTAGTTTAAAATCTGTGCGACTGGGAGCGATTTGAAAATTGTCCCTGTCAAAGTCAATGGGAAAAACATGGATTTTGGGGGCCCTGTCCCAGGGGCCCGGAGGGTGGGATCGGGTAACAAAGCACAAGCAAGGTACTCGGGTGGGTGCCGACCAAGTCTGCAAAGTCTGGAATTTGTACTCCTAAAAATGTGGGAGGAGTAGCAATTTGAAGTTCTCATTAAAGTCAATGGGGAGATTTTGATTGGTTCTGTATGGCCCCGCCCACTTTTTGGGGTCCCCGAAATGTGCCCAAAATTTTCGGGTTGACTCCATGACTAAGTGACCCAAGTTTGGTGACTTTAGCGTCAAAGCCTGGCGAGTGGGAGCGATTTGAAAATTTACCCTGTCAAAGTCTATGGGAAAAAAGGGGGCTTCCGGGGCCCGCCACGGGGGCCCCGGGGGTGGGATCGCTCCACAAAGTAATAGCAATCCGATCGGGTACAATCTGCACGTTTTGGTAAATTTTTGTCTATGTAGTGTAAAAACTGTGGGAGGAGTTAGGGTGGCAAATTTGGCTATAATAATAATAATAACTAGAAAAGGTACAATTTCTGGGGAAATTGTGTGATGTGTTCTTGCCTCCACCAGTAGCTTACAACTGGAGTGGGCGGAGTAACTGGGTGGAGTGTAGACTCCGCCCACTTTTATAAATTTTGACCTTTGTCTCACACTGACCCACCCTGCCGAGTTTGGGTGCTGTGAGAATGACAGCTGTTTAAAGGTTTCTTATTGAAGTCAATAGGGAAAATCTGATTGGTTGTTTGTGGCTCCGCCCACTTTTTAGCATCCCCAAAATGAGATATACATTGGCACAGTCCTCCAGTGACCAACTGTGCCAAGTTTCGGGAACCCTGCCATTAACAGTCTAAGAGCAGCGGCAGTTTGAATTTTTCCCATTTAAACAAATGGCTGAAATTTGATTGGCCGTTGTAGACCCCGCCCACTTTTTAATTTTTTTGACCCCAGTCACCCAATGACCTACGGTGCCTAGTTTGGGTATTCTGGCTTAAATACTGTGAGAATGACAGCAATTTAAAAGTTTCTCATTGAAGTCAATAGGGAAAATCTGATTGGTGGTTTGTAGCTCCGCCCACTTTTTAATGTCCCCCAAAATGTGACAGAAATTTTCAGGTTGACCCCATGACTAAGTGACCCAAGTTTGGTGACTTTAGTTTAAAATCTGTGCGACTGGGAGAGATTTGAAAATTGTCCCTGTCAAAGTCAATGGGAAAAACGTGGATTTTGGGGGCCCTGTCCCAGGGGCCCGGAGGGTGGGATCGGGTAACAAAGCAAAAGCAAGGTACTTGGGTGGGTGCCGACCAAGTCTGCAAAGTTTGGAATTTGTACTCCTAAAAATGTGGGAGAAGTAGCAATTTGAAGGTCTCATTAAAGTCAATGGGGAGATTTTGATTGGTTCTGTGTGGCCCCGCCCACTTTTTGGGGTCCCCGAAATGTGCCCAAAGTTTTCGGGTTGACTCCATGACTAAGTGACCCAAGTTTGGTGACTTTAGCGTCAAAGCCTGGCGAGTGGGAGCGATTTGAAAATTTACCCTGTCAAAGTCTATGGGAAAAAAGGGGGCTTCCGGGGCCCGCCACGGGGGCCCCGGGGGTGGGATCGCTCCACAAAGTAATAGCAATCCGATCGGGTACAATCTGCACGTTTTGGTAAATTTTTGTCTATGTAGTGTAAAAACTGTGGGAGGAGTTAGGGTGGCAAATTTGGCTATAATAAGAATAAGAAGAACTAGAAAAGGTACAATTTCTGGGGAAATTGTGTGATGTGTTCTTGCCTCCACCAGTAGCTTACAACTGGAGTGGGCGGAGTAACTGGGTGGAGTGTAGACTCCGCCCACTTTTATAAATTTTGACCTTTGTCTCACACTGACCCACCCTGCCGAGTTTGGGTGCTGTGAGAATGACAGCTGTTTAAAGGTTTCTTATTGAAGTCAATAGGGAAAATCTGATTGGTTGTTTGTGGCTCCGCCCACTTTTTAGCATCCCCAAAATGAGATATACATTGGCACAGTCCTCCAGTGACCAACTGTGCCAAGTTTCGGGAACCCTGCCATTAACAGTCTAAGAGCAGCGGCAGTTTGAATTTTTCCCATTTAAACAAATGGCTGAAATTTGATTGGCCGTTGTAGACCCCGCCCACTTTTTAATTTTTTTTGACCCCAGTCACCCAATGACCTACGGTGCCTAGTTTGGGTATTCTGGCTTAAATACTGTGAGAATGACAGCAATTTAAAAGTTTCTCATTGAAGTCAATAGGGAAAATCTGATTGGTGGTTTGTAGCTCCGCCCACTTTTTAATGTCCCCCAAAATGTGACAGAAATTTTCAGGTTGACCCCATGACTAAGTGACCCAAGTTTGGTGACTTTAGTTTAAAATCTGTGCGACTGGGAGAGATTTGAAAATTGTCCCTGTCAAAGTCAATGGGAAAAACGTGGATTTTGGGGGCCCTGTCCCAGGGGCCCGGAGGGTGGGATCGGGTAACAAAGCAAAAGCAAGGTACTCGGGTGGGTGCCGACCAAGTCTGCAAAGTTTGGAATTTGTACTCCTAAAAATGTGGGAGAAGTAGCAATTTGAAGGTCTCATTAAAGTCAATGGGGAGATTTTGATTGGTTCTGTGTGGCCCCGCCCACTTTTTGGGGTCCCCGAAATGTGCCCAAAATTTTCGGGTTGACTCCATGACTAAGTGACCCAAGTTTGGTGACTTTAGCGTCAAAGCCTGGCGAGTGGGAGCGATTTGAAAATTTACCCTGTCAAAGTCTATGGGAAAAAAGGGGGCTTCCGGGGCCCGCCACGGGGGCCCCGGGGGTGGGATCGCTCCACAAAGTAATAGCAATCCGATCGGGTACAATCTGCACGTTTTGGTAAATTTTTGTCTATGTAGTGTAAAAACTGTGGGAGGAGTTAGGGTGGCAAATTTGGCTATAATAAGAATAATAATAACTAGAAAAGGTACAATTTCTGGGGAAATTGTGTGATGTGTTCTTGCCTCCACCAGTAGCTTACAACTGGAGTGGGCGGAGTAACTGGGTGGAGTGTAGACTCCGCCCACTTTTATAAATTTTGACCTTTGTCTCACACTGACCCACCCTGCCGAGTTTGGGTGCTGTGAGAATGACAGCTGTTTAAAGGTTTCTTATTGAAGTCAATAGGGAAAATCTGATTGGTTGTTTGTGGCTCCGCCCACTTTTTAGCATCCCCAAAATGAGATATACATTGGCACAGTCCTCCAGTGACCAACTGTGCCAAGTTTCGGGAACCCTGCCATTAACAGTCTAAGAGCAGCGGCAGTTTGAATTTTTCCCATTTAAACAAATGGCTGAAATTTGATTGGCCGTTGTAGACCCCGCCCACTTTTTAATTTTTTTGACCCCAGTCACCCAATGACCTACGGTGCCTAGTTTGGGTATTCTGGCTTAAATACTGTGAGAATGACAGCAATTTAAAAGTTTCTCATTGAAGTCAATAGGGAAAATCTGATTGGTGGTTTGTAGCTCCGCCCACTTTTTAATGTCCCCCAAAATGTGACAGAAATTTTCAGGTTGACCCCATGACTAAGTGACCCAAGTTTGGTGACTTTAGTTTAAAATCTGTGCGACTGGGAGAGATTTGAAAATTGTCCCTGTCAAAGTCAATGGGAAAAACGTGGATTTTGGGGGCCCTGTCCCAGGGGCCCGGAGGGTGGGATCGGGTAACAAAGCAAAAGCAAGGTACTTGGGTGGGTGCCGACCAAGTCTGCAAAGTTTGGAATTTGTACTCCTAAAAATGTGGGAGAAGTAGCAATTTGAAGGTCTCATTAAAGTCAATGGGGAGATTTTGATTGGTTCTGTGTGGCCCCGCCCACTTTTTGGGGTCCCCGAAATGTGCCCAAAGTTTTCGGGTTGACTCCATGACTAAGTGACCCAAGTTTGGTGACTTTAGCGTCAAAGCCTGGCGAGTGGGAGCGATTTGAAAATTTACCCTGTCAAAGTCTATGGGAAAAAAGGGGGCTTCCGGGGCCCGCCACGGGGGCCCCGGGGGTGGGATCGCTCCACAAAGTAATAGCAATCCGATCGGGTACAATCTGCACGTTTTGGTAAATTTTTGTCTATGTAGTGTAAAAACTGTGGGAGGAGTTAGGGTGGCAAATTTGGCTATAATAATAATAATAATAACTAGAAAAGGTACAATTTCTGGGGAAATTGTGTGATGTGTTCTTGCCTCCACCAGTAGCTTACAACTGGAGTGGGCGGAGTAACTGGGTGGAGTGTAGACTCCGCCCACTTTTATAAATTTTGACCTTTGTCTCACACTGACCCACCCTGCCGAGTTTGGGTGCTGTGAGAATGACAGCTGTTTAAAGGTTTCTTATTGAAGTCAATAGGGAAAATCTGATTGGTTGTTTGTGGCTCCGCCCACTTTTTAGCATCCCCAAAATGAGATATACATTGGCACAGTCCTCCAGTGACCAACTGTGCCAAGTTTCGGAACCCTGCCATTAACAGTCTAAGAGCAGCGGCAGTTTGAATTTTTCCCATTTAAACAAATGGCTGAAATTTGATTGGCCGTTGTAGACCCCGCCCACTTTTTAATTTTTTTTGACCCCAGTCACCCAATGACCTACGGTGCCTAGTTTGGGTATTCTGGCTTAAATACTGTGAGAATGACAGCAATTTAAAAGTTTCTCATTGAAGTCAATAGGGAAAATCTGATTGGTGGTTTGTAGCTCCGCCCACTTTTTAATGTCCCCCAAAATGTGACAGAAATTTTCAGGTTGACCCCATGACTAAGTGACCCAAGTTTGGTGACTTTAGTTTAAAATCTGTGCGACTGGGAGAGATTTGAAAATTGTCCCTGTCAAAGTCAATGGGAAAAACGTGGATTTTGGGGGCCCTGTCCCAGGGGCCCGGAGGGTGGGATCGGGTAACAAAGCAAAAGCAAGGTACTTGGGTGGGTGCCGACCAAGTCTGCAAAGTTTGGAATTTGTACTCCTAAAAATGTGGGAGAAGTAGCAATTTGAAGGTCTCATTAAAGTCAATGGGGAGATTTTGATTGGTTCTGTGTGGCCCCGCCCACTTTTTGGGGTCCCCGAAATGTGCCCAAAATTTTCGGGTTGACTCCATGACTAAGTGACCCAAGTTTGGTGACTTTAGCGTCAAAGCCTGGCGAGTGGGAGCGATTTGAAAATTTACCCTGTCAAAGTCTATGGGAAAAAAGGGGGCTTCCGGGGCCCGCCACGGGGGCCCCGGGGGTGGGATCGCTCCACAAAGTAATAGCAATCCGATCGGGTACAATCTGCACGTTTTGGTAAATTTTTGTCTATGTAGTGTAAAAACTGTGGGAGGAGTTAGGGTGGCAAATTTGGCTATAATAATAATAATAATAATAACTAGAAAAGGTACAATTTCTGGGGAAATTGTGTGATGTGTTCTTGCCTCCACCAGTAGCTTACAACTGGAGTGGGCGGAGTAACTGGGTGGAGTGTAGACTCCGCCCACTTTTATAAATTTTGACCTTTGTCTCACACTGACCCACCTTGCCGAGTTTGGGTGCTGTGAGAATGACAGCTGTTTAAAGGTTTCTTATTGAAGTCAATAGGGAAAATCTGATTGGTTGTTTTTGGCCCCGCCCACTTTTCTGAATTTTAATCCTAATCCTAAATTGTCCAACTGTACCAAGTTTGGGGATCCTGCCATTAACAGTCTAAGAGCAGCGGCAGTTTTAAATTTTCCCATTAAAACATATAGCTGAAATTTGATTGGCCGTTGTAGACCCCGCCCACTTTAAAACATTTGAATTCTAGTCACCTATTAACCGAATATATTAAGTTTAACAACCCTGCCATTAACAATGTTGAAATGGCAGCAATTTAAAATTTTCTCATTGAAGACAATAGGGAAAATCTGATTTGTTGTTGTTGGCTCCGCCCACTTTTAAATTTTTTGAATCCAAAGTAATCTATGACCTGATCTCAGCGATTTGAAGCCCCTGACATCAATCATGGCAGCATTTTTCAATTTTCTGAATTTTTTTTTTTCCATATTGAAATCAATGAAAGAAATCTGATTGGTTGTTTTTGGCCCCGCCCACTTTTAAAATTTTTATCCTAATCCTAAATTGTCCAACTGTACCAAGTTTGGGAAACCTGCCATTAACAGTCTAAGAGCAGCGGCAGTTTGAATTTTTCCCATTTAAACAAATGGCTGAAATTTGATTGGCCGTTGTAGACTCCGCCCACTTTTTCATTATTTTTTGAATCCAGTCACCCAATGACCTACGGTGCCAAGTTTGGGTATTCTGGCTTAAATACTGTGAGAATGACAGCAATTTAAAAGTTTCTCATTGAAGTCAATAGGGAAAATCTGATTTGTTGTTGTTGGCTCCGCCCACTTTTTAAATTTTTGAATCCAAAGTAATCTATCACCTGATTTCAGCGATTTGAAGCCCCTGACATCAATCATGGCAGCATTTTTCAATTTTCTGAATTTTTTTTTTTCCATATTGAAATCAATGAAAGAAATCTGATTGGTTGTTTTTGGCCCCGCCCACTTTTCAAAATTTTAATCCTAATCCTAAATTGTCCAACTGTACCAAGTTTGGGAAACCTGCCATTAACAGTCTAAGAGCAGCGGCAGTTTGAATTTTTCCCATTTAAACAAATGGCTGAAATTTGATTGGCCGTTGTAGACTCCGCCCACTTTTTCATTATTTTTTGAATCCAGTCACCCAATGACCTACGGTGCCAAGTTTGGGTATTCTGGCTTAAATACTGTGAGAATGACAGCAATTTAAAGGTTTCTTATTGAAGTCAATAGGGAAAATCTGATTGGTTGTTTGTAGCTCCGCCCACTTTTTAATGTCCCCAAAATGTGACAGAAATTTTCAGGTTGACCCCATGACTGAGTGACCCAAGTTTGGTGAGTTTCACTCCGAAGCTGTATGAGTGACAAACATTTGCATTTTTCCAATAAAACTCTATGGGAGAAAAAAAGAGGTTTTCGGGGGCCCGCCCCAGGGGCCCGGAGGGTGGGATCGGTTAACAAAGCACAAGCAAGATACTCGGGTATGTGCCGACCAAGAGTGCAAAGTTCGGTATTTATACTCCTAAATCTGTGGGAGGAGTAGCAATTTGAACGTCTCATTGTAGTCAATGGGGAGAATTTGATTGGTTCTGTGTGGCCCCGCCCACATTTTCGGGTCTCCGAAATGTGCTAACAAATTGCGCGTTGACCCCATGACTAAGTGACCCAAGTTTGGTGACTTTAGTTTAAAATCTGTGCGACTGGGAGCGATTTGAAAATTGTCCCTGTCAAAGTCAATGGGAAAAACATGGATTTTGGGGGCCCTGTCCCAGGGGCCCGGAGGGTGGGATCGGGTAACAAAGCAAAAGCAAGGTACTCGGGTGGGTGCCGACCAAGTCTGCAAAGTCTGGAATTTGTACTCCTAAAAATGTGGGAGGAGTAGCAATTTGAAGTTCTCATTAAAGTCAATGGGGAGATTTTGATTGGTTCTGTATGGCCCCGCCCACTTTTTGGGGTCCCCGAAATGTGCCCAAAATTTTCGGGTTGACTCCATGACTAAGTGACCCAAGTTTGGTGACTTTAGCGTCAAAGCCTGGCGAGTGGGAGCGATTTGAAAATTTACCCTGTCAAAGTCTATGGGAAAAAAGGGGGCTTCCGGGGCCCGCCACGGGGGCCCCGGGGGTGGGATCGCTCCACAAAGTAATAGCAATCCGATCGGGTACAATCTGCACGTTTTGGTAAATTTTTGTCTATGTAGTGTAAAAACTGTGGGAGGAGTTAGGGTGGCAAATTTGGCTATAATAATAATAATAATAACTAGAAAAGGTACAATTTCTGGGGAAATTGTGTGATGTGTTCTTGCCTCCACCAGTAGCTTACAACTGGAGTGGGCGGAGTAACTGGGTGGAGTGTAGACTCCGCCCACTTTTATAAATTTTGACCTTTGTCTCACACTGACCCACCCTGCCGAGTTTGGGTGCTGTGAGAATGACAGCTGTTTAAAGGTTTCTTATTGAAGTCAATAGGGAAAATCTGATTGGTTGTTTGTGGCTCCGCCCACTTTTTAGCGTCCCCAAAATGAGATATACATTGGCACAGTCCTCCAGTGACCAACTGTGCCAAGTTTCGGAACCCTGCCATTAACAGTCTAAGAGCAGCGGCAGTTTGAATTTTTCCCATTTAAACAAATGGATGAAATTTGATTGGCCGTTGTAGACCCCGCCCACTTTTTAATTTTTTTTGACCCCAGTCACCCAATGACCTACGGTGCCAAGTTTGGGTATTCTGGCTTAAATATTGTGAGAATGACAGCAATTTAAAGGTTTCTCATTGAAGTCAATAGGGAAAATCTGATTTGTTGTTGTTTGCTCCGCCCACTTTTTCAATTTTTGAAGCCAAAGTAATCTATCACCTGATTTCAGCGATTTGAAGCCCCTGACATCAATCATGGCAGCATTTTTCAATTTTCTGCATTTTTTATTTTCCCATTGAAATCAATCAAAGAAATCTGATTGGTTGTTTTTGGCCCCGCCCACTTTTCAGAATTTTAATCCTAATCCTAAATTGTCCAACTGTACCAAGTTTGGGGATCCTGCCATTAACAGTCTAAGAGCAGCGGCAGTTTGAATTTTTCCCATTAAAACATATAGCTGAAATTTGATTGGCCGTTGTAGACTCCGCCCACTTTAAAACATTTGAATTCTAGTCACCTATTAACCGAATATATTAAGTTTAACAACCCTGCCATTAACAATGTTGAAATGGCAGCAATTTAAAATTTTCTCATTGAAGACAATAGGGAAAATCTGATTGGTTGTTTGTAGCTCCGCCCACTTTTTAATGTCCCCAAAATGTGACAGAATTTTCAGGTTGACCCCATGACTAAGTGACCCAAGTTTGGTGAGTTTCACTCCGAAGCTGTATGAGTGACAAACGTTTGCATTTTTCCAATAAAACTCTATGGGAGAAAAAAAGAGGTTTTCGGGGGCCCGCCCCAGGGGCCCGGAGGGTGGGATCGGTTAACAAAGCACAAGCAAGATCCTCGGGTATGTGCCGACCAAGAGTGCAAAGTTCGGTATTGATACTCCTAAATCTGTGGGAGGAGTAGCAATTTGAACGTCTCATTGTAGTCAATGGGGAGAATTTGATTGGTTCTGTGTGGCCCCGCCCACATTTTCGGGTCTCCGAAATGTTCTAACAAATTGCGCGTTGACCCCATGACTAAGTGACCCAAGTTTGGTGACTTTAGTTTAAAATCTGTGCGACTGGGAGCGATTTGAAAATTGTCCCTGTCAAAGTCAATGGGAAAAACATGGATTTTGGGGGCCCTGTCCCAGGGGCCCGGAGGGTGGGATCGGGTAACAAAGCACAAGCAAGGTACTCGGGTGGGTGCCGACCAAGTCTGCAAAGTTTGGAATTTGTACTCCTAAAAATGTGGGAGGAGTAGCAATTTGAAGTCTCATTAAGTCAATGGGGAGATTTTGATTGGTTCTGTGTGGCCCCGCCCACTTTTTGGGGTCCCCGAAATGTGCCCAAAATTTTCGGGTTGACTCCATGACTAAGTGACCCAAGTTTGGTGACTTTAGCGTCAAAGCCTGGCGAGTGGGAGCGATTTGAAAATTTACCCTGTCAAAGTCTATGGGAAAAAAGGGGGCTTCCGGGGCCCGCCACGGGGGCCCCGGGGGTGGGATCGCTCCACAAAGTAATAGCAATCCGATCGGGAACAATCTGCACGTTTTGGTAAATTTTTGTCTATGTAGTGTAAAAACTGTGGGAGGAGTTAGGGTGGCAAATTTGGCTATAATAAGAATAAGAACTAGAAAAGGTACAATTTCTGGGGAAATTGTGTGATGTGTTCTTGCCTCCACCAGTAGCTTACAACTGGAGTGGGCGGAGTAACTGGGTGGAGTGTAGACTCCGCCCACTTTTATAAATTTTGACCTTTGTCTCACACTGACCCACCCTGCCGAGTTTGGGTGCTGTGAGAATGACAGCTGTTTAAAGGTTTCTTATTGAAGTCAATAGGGAAAATCTGATTGGTTGTTTGTGGCTCCGCCCACTTTTTAGCATCCCCAAAATGAGATATACATTGGCACAGTCCTCCAGTGACCAACTGTGCCAAGTTTCGGGAACCCTGCCATTAACAGTCTAAGAGCAGCGGCAGTTTGAATTTTTCCCATTTAAACAAATGGCTGAAATTTGATTGGCCGTTGTAGACCCCGCCCACTTTTTAATTTTTTTTGACCCCAGTCACCCAATGACCTACGGTGCCTAGTTTGGGTATTCTGGCTTAAATACTGTGAGAATGACAGCAATTTAAAAGTTTCTCATTGAAGTCAATAGGGAAAATCTGATTGGTGGTTTGTAGCTCCGCCCACTTTTTAATGTCCCCCAAAATGTGACAGAAATTTTCAGGTTGACCCCATGACTAAGTGACCCAAGTTTGGTGACTTTAGTTTAAAATCTGTGCGACTGGGAGAGATTTGAAAATTGTCCCTGTCAAAGTCAATGGGAAAAACGTGGATTTTGGGGGCCCTGTCCCAGGGGCCCGGAGGGTGGGATCGGGTAACAAAGCAAAAGCAAGGTACTCGGGTGGGTGCCGACCAAGTCTGCAAAGTTTGGAATTTGTACTCCTAAAAATGTGGGAGAAGTAGCAATTTGAAGGTCTCATTAAAGTCAATGGGGAGATTTTGATTGGTTCTGTGTGGCCCCGCCCACTTTTTGGGGTCCCCGAAATGTGCCCAAAGTTTTCGGGTTGACTCCATGACTAAGTGACCCAAGTTTGGTGACTTTAGCGTCAAGCCTGGCGAGTGGGAGCGATTTGAAAATTTACCCTGTCAAAGTCTATGGGAAAAAAGGGGGCTTCCGGGGCCCGCCACGGGGGCCCCGGGGGTGGGATCGCTCCACAAAGTAATAGCAATCCGATCGGGCACAATCTGCACGTTTTGGTAAATTTTTGTCTATGTAGTGTAAAAACTGTGGGAGGAGTTAGGGTGGCAAATTGGCTAT